>NC_081354.1:160225778-162625778 GCF_030684315.1 Stegostoma tigrinum
CCCCCCCTCCACACACACACACACACACACTCTCCCCCCCTCCACACACACACACACTCTCCCCCCCTCCACACACACACACTCTTCCCCCCCTCCACACACACACACTCTTCCCCCCCTCCACACACACACACTCTTCCCCCCCTCCACACACACACACACACACACTCTCCCCCCCTCCACACACACACACACACACACTCTCCCCCCCTCCACACACACACACACACACACACACACACACACACACACACACACACACACACACACACACACTCTCCCCACACAAACACACACACACTCTCGTACTCTCCCCCCCAACACACACACACACACACACACACTCTCCCCCCAACACACACTCTCCCTCCCCACCCCCACACACACACTCCCCCCCCCGCACACACACACACACACACACACTCTTCCCCCCCCACCACACACACACACACTTTCCCCCCCCCCACACACACACACTCTTCTCCCCCCCACACACACACACTCTTCCCCCCCCACACACACACACTCTCCCCCCCCACACACACACACACTCTCCCCCCCTCCACACACACACACACTCACCCCCCCTCCACACACACACACACACACACACACACTCTCCCCCCCTCCACACACACACACTCACCCCCCCTCCACACACACACACACACACTCTCCCCCCCTCCACACACACACACACACACTCTCCCCCCCTCCACACACACACACACACACACACTCACCCCCCCCTCCACACACACACACACACACTCTCCCCCCCTCCACACACACACACACACACACACACACACTCACCCCCCCCTCCACACACACACACACACACTCTCCCCCCCTCCACACACACACACTCTCCCCCCCTCCACACACACACACTCTCCCCCCCTCCACACACACACACACTCTCCCCCCCTCCACACACACTCTCCCCCCCTCCACACACACACACACTCTCCCCCCCTCCACACACACACACACACACTCTCCCCCTCCACACACACACACACACACACTCTCCCCCTCCACACACACACACACACACTCTCCCCCTCCACACACACACACACACACACTCTCCCCCCCTCCACACACACACACACACTCTCCCCCCCTCCACACACACACACACTCTCCCCCCCTCCACACACACACACTCTCCCCCCTTCACACACACACACTCTCCCCCCTTCCACACACACACTCTCCCCCCTTCCACACACACACACTCTCCCCCCCTTCCACACACACTCTCCCCCCCGCACACACACACACTCTCCCCCCCGCACACACACACTGCCCCCCCCCCCACACACACACACTGCCCACCCCACACACACTGCCCCCCCCACACACACACACTGCCCCCCCCACACACACACCGCCCCCCCCCCACACACACACACACTCCCACCCCAACAAACACACACTCTCCCACCCCAACAAACACACACTCTCCCCCCCGACACACACACACTCTCCCCCCCAACACACACACACTTCCCCCCCCACCACACACACACACTCCCCCCACACACACACACACACACCCCCCCCACACACACACACACTCCCCCCCCACACACACACACACTCCCCCCCCCACACACACACACACTCCCCCCCCCACACACACACTCTCCCCCCCTCCACACACACACACACTCTCTCCCCCTCCACACACACACACTCTCTCCCCCCTTCCACACACGCACACTCTCCCCCCTTCCACACACGCACTCTCTCCCCCCCCCCCACACACACACACACAGCCCCCCCCACACACACACACTCCCCCGCCACACACAGACTACCCCCCCCACACACACACACTCTCCCCCCCTCCACACACACACACACTCTCCCCCCCTCCACACACACACACTCTCCCCCCCCCACACACACACACACAGCCCCCCCCAACACACACACACTCCCCCGCCACACACAGACTACCCCCCCCACACACACACACACACACACTCCCCCCCCCCCACACACACACTCTCCCCACCACACACACACACACTCTCCCTCCCCACCCCCACACACACACTCTCCCCCCCACCACACACACACACTCTCCCCCCCACCCCACCCACACACTCTCCCCCCCACCCCACCCACACACTCTCCCCCCCACCCCACCCACACACACACACTCTCCCCCCCACCCCACCCACACACACACACTCTCCCCCCCACCCCACCCACACACACACACTCTCCCCCCCACCCCACCCACACACACTCTCCCCCCCACTCCACACACACTCCCCCCCCCACACACACACACTCTCCCCCCCTCCACACACACACACACTCTCCCCCCCTCCACACACACACACTCTCCCCCCCCACACACACACACACTCTCCCCCCCTCCACACACACACACTCTCCCCCCCTCCACACACACACACTCTCCCCCCTTCCACACACACACTCTCTCCCCCCCCCCACACACACACACACACACACACACACACACACACACAGCCCCCCCCCACACACACACACTCCCCCGCCACACACACACTACCCCCCCCACACACACACACACACACATTCCCCCCCCACACACACACACTCTCCCCACCACACACACACTCTCCCTCCCCACCCCCACACACACACTCTCCCCCCCACCACACACACACACACTCTCCCCCCCACCCCACCCACACACACTCTCCCCCCCACCCCACCCACACACACTCTCCCCCCCACTCCACACACACACACACACACTCTCCCCCCACTCCACACACACACACACACAGCCACACACACACTCACTCTCCCACCCCCCACACACTCTCCACCCCACACACACACACTCTCTCTCACACACACACACACACACACACACATACTCTCCCCCCCTACACACACTCTCCCCCCCACACACCCACCACCCCCACACACACACACACTCCACCCCCAATACTCCCCATACACTCACACACACTCAGCCACCCCGACACACATACACACTCTCCCCCCACACACACACACACACTTTCCCCTCACACACACACACTCTTCCCATCCCATGCACACACTCTACCCCAACACACACACACACACACACACACTCTCCCCCCACCACACACACACTCCCTCCCCCCCACACACTCACACACTCTTTGCACCCGCCACACACACACACACTTCACTCCCTACACACACACTCTTCCCCTGCCACACACACACATACACAATCCCCCCCGAACACTCTTCCATCCCCACACATACTCCCACAAACACCCCCCCCAACACATTCACACACACTCCACCCCCAATACTCCCCATACACTCGCACACCCTCCCCACCCCGACACACACGTACACACTTCCCCCCTCCAAACATATGCACACACATTCCCCCCAACACACACACACACTCTATGCACCGCCTCCCCAATACATACACACACACACACACACACACACACACACACACACACACACACACACACACACCTTTGGGATGTACTTGTATTTGCAGTTACGGTCAACGTGGCACTTTATAAATTCCTACTTTGGAAATAAAACCAGTCTGACTCCAAACCAAAACTCAGATTCTAAACAAGGCCTCATCCCTAACATGCACTGTCTGACCTAAAATGTCACCTCTCCTTTACACTGATAAAACCTTTTGTTTTCTCAGAGTAGTGACTTGAAAAAATCTCAGGGATTTACATGTACATATTAATCATTAATATGTTCTAACTAATTAAAGATTTCACAGCACCTTAGGTTTGTTTTAACACATCCTCATCAGTGGTGTGACCCTTTGATCTTTTACTTATAAATTCTCTGTCTGATACTACCTCTCTCTCTAACACCTAAAGGAGTGAGGCTTCAAGAGCTTGTGTATTCAAATCAACCTGTTGGACTGTAACCCGGTCCCACACGAAGAAGGGTCTCGGCCCAAAATGTCAGCGTTCTTGCTGCTCGGCCTGCTGTGTTCATCCAGCTCTGCGCCTTGTTATCTCAGATTCTCCAGCGTCTGCAGTTCCTGCTATCTCTGAAATGAATTCTGACCTTGTCTGGTTTGGCGACATTTGGAGCATTGCATACAGTTCTGGTCACCTCATTACAGGAAAGATGTGGAGCCGTTGGAAAAGGTGCACAGTAGATTTACCAAGATGTTGCCTGGAATGGAGGGAAGGTGTTATGAGGAAAGGGTGAAAGAGCTAGGGCTTTACTCTTTCGAATGACGAAGGATGAGAAGTGAATTGATAGAGGAGTACAAAATGATTAGAGGTATAGATAGAACGGACAGCCAGAGACTTTTTCCTGGGGTGGAGATAGGTATTAAGCGGGGGGGTCATAGTTTTAAAATCAGTGCAGGTAGACATAGGGGAGATGTCAGAGGTAGGTACTTTACTCAGAGAGTGGTAGGGATGTGGAATGCATTGCCAGAGAGGGTAGTGGAGTTGGCCTTATTAGGGGCATTTAAGCCGCAATTAGATACGCATATGGATGATAGTATAAGGTAACAGTGGCGGTTAGACAGGCCTTAGGTTTAGGCTAAAAGTTTGCCACAGCATCATGGACTGAAGGGCCTGTACTGTGCTGTCCACCCTAGTCCAACAGCAGCAACTGAACATCATGCCATTACAGTTATTAACTAATGGCAGGCTAGGGGTTCACCATGTGGGAACATGAACCTTGTGGTGTTTGCTCTAGGCCTCTTCCTAAAGTTCTTCAGTGCCCAGTGTTTAATATGATACTCACGGTGTGACCTCTCAGAGACATACAATCCAACTTTAGCAAGTTTGGTTAAATTCTATTGATGTGGCAAAGTAACAGAAGTAATGAGGTCACAGGAAAAGCTGACAAAATTGGATTGGAAAACTATGCAGGATCTTTGGTTGTGTGAATGGAGACACAGAGAACAAATTCAAGGCAGTTGTACAAAACCATTATGATATCGCCTTATTACAATAGTGTCAATAATTCAAACTACCTAATTGATGGAAAAAGCTTTGGGCATGTTGGTCCTGAAAGGCACTATGTAAAGGCAGAGATAATGGGAACTGCAGATGCTGGGGATTCCAAGATAATAAAATGTGAGGCTGGATGAACACAGCAGGCCAAGCAGCATCTCAGGAGCACAAAAGCTGACGTTTCGGGCCTAGACCCTTCATCAGAGAGGGGGATGGGGGGAGGGAACTGGAATAAATAGGGAGAGAGGGGGAGGCGGACCGAAGATGGAGAGTAAAGAAGATAGGTAGAGAGGGTGTAGGTGGGGAGGTAGGGAGGGGATAGGTCAGTCCAGGGAAGACGGACAGGTCAAGGAGGTGGGATGAGGTTAGTAGGTAGGTGGGGGTGCGGCTTGGGGTGGGAGGAAGGGATGGGTGAGAGGAAGAACCGGTTAGGGAGGCAGAGACAGGTTGGACTGGTTTTGGGATGCAGTGGGTGGGGGGGAAGAGCTGGGCTGGTTGTGTGGTGCAGTGGGGGGAGGGGATGAACTGGGCTGGTTTAGGGATGCAGTGGGGGAAGGGGAGATTTTGAAACTGGTGAAGTCCACATTGATACCATATGGCTGCAGGGTTCCCAGGCGGAATATGAGTTGCTGTTCCTGCAACCTTCGGGTGGCATCATTGTGGCACTGCAGGAGGCCCATGATGGACATGTCATCAAGAGAATGGGAGGGGGAGTGGAAATGGTTTGCGACTGGGAGGTGCAGTTGTTTGTTGCGAACTGAGCGGAGGTGTTCTGTAAAGCGGTCCCCAAGCCTCCGCTTGGTTTCCCCAATGTAGAGGAAGCCGCACCGGGTACAGTGGATGCAGTATACCACATTGGCAGATGTGCAGGTGAACCTCTGCTTAATGTGGAATGTCATCTTGGGGCCTGGGATGGGGGTGAGGGAGGAGGTGTGGGAATCTCCCCTTCCCCTACTGCATCCCTAAACCAGCCCAGTTCATCCCCTCCCCCCACTGCACCACACAACCAGCCCAGCTCTTCCCCCCCACCCACTGCATCCCAAAACCAGTCCAACCTGTCTCTGCCTCCCTAACCGGTTCTTCCTCTCACCCATCCCTTCCTCCCACCCCAAGCCGCACCCCCAGCTACCTACTAACCTCATCCCACCTCCTTGACCTGTCCGTCTTCCCTGGACTGACCTATCCCCTCCCTACCTCCCCACCTATCTTCTTTACTCTCCATCTTCGGTCCGCCTCCCCCTCTCTCCCTATTTATTCCAGTTCCCTCCCCCCATCCCCCTCTCTGATGAAGGGTCTAGGCCCGAAACGTCAGCTTTTGTGCTCCTGAGATGCTGCTTGGCCTGCTGTGTTCATCCAGCCTCACATTCTATTACTATGTAAAGGCAAGTCTTTTCTTTCCTTGTTATAGAATGCTATGCCTCAGCAACAGTGCAGTGAACAGTTCTAGGTACACACTTTAAGAAAGGATTTGGAAAGGGAGCACTTCTGATTTGCTAGAATTATATTGAGAAACTGCAGAAACTGAGATTAGTCTTCCTTGGGCAGAACAGATTAAGAGATTCTATGTAGGCATTCAAAATGGTGAGTGTTTTTTTTAAAACAGTATAAGTTTACGAGCCGACAGCATTTGTTCTCCAAGCTACAATGAAAAACAACAGTGTTAAATTCTGCGCATACTACATGATGGCATGGTTGGATGTTGACCTTGAGGGGAGATGTCTAATTCCTTTACAGTAACCAGCTGCATAAAGCAAAGATTCGCCTTGGCTTATTAGCTCTTCAGTTCCTTCTTACTGCAATGCTTAAGGAAGCCGTCTTAAGGAAGGTATCAACATCTGGTTCGTTCAGAGGAGCTCTTCAATCTGCCTGTTTCACCAAAGTCACGTGGGCAAGGCCCCTGACAGCTCCTGCATGTATGTGATTGCACCCTACTGTCCCACTACAAGGAAAACATCTAGAATCTAGCTAACAAATTAAGTTCAGGAATTGGAAGACATTGGATGAGAGGTCCAATTAAAAACAAGAATTTGAAATTTGACACATTAGGAGACCAGGAAACAAATGTCAGTCAACATGGAGGGAAATGACAGATGAGCAGGACTTGGAATAGAATAACATACAGATCGTACAGTTTGAAAAGACTGTTGTTCACATTGTGGGATAAATAGGATGCTTTCCAAGAAAGCATTGATTAGTTGAATGTGGATGCACAAAAGTGTATGTGATTGTTTAAATGGCAGAACGTTTGAAGGTGGAATCAGGATAGATTTCAAATGCAACCATTTTCCAGACATTCCAGTCTCTGGATTGCATTGAGTGTAGGGATTGAGATGTCATGTCGCAGCTATACAGGACATTGGTGAGGCCACGACTAGAATATGCATACAATTTTGTTTGCCCTTCTATAGGAGAGATATTGTTCAACTTGAGAGGATGCATAAGAAATTTACAAGGATATTGCTGGAGTGTTTGAGCTATGGGGACAGGCTGAACAGGCTGGGGCTTTTCTCCCCGAAAGTGTCAGAGGCTGAACGGTGACCTTACAGAAGTTTATAAAATCGTGAGGGACATGAATAGGTGAATAGCCAGTGTCTTTTTCCCAAGGAAGGGGAGTCCAAAACTAGAGGTCATAGGTTTAAGGTGAGAGGGCAAGATTTGAAAAGGACCTGAGGGCCAACATTTTCCCGCAGAGGGTGGTGCATGTATAGAACGAGCTGCCAGAGGAAGTGGTGGAGATGGATACAATTACAACATTTAAAAGGCATCTGGATAGGTATACGAATAGGAAGGGTTTAGAGGGATAAGGGCCAAATGGTGACAAATGGGACGAAGTCAAATTGGGATGTCTGGTCAGCACGGACTAGTTGGAGCGAAGGGTCTGTTTCCATGCTGTATGATCGTCTGCTGGAAACTGATCGCTTGATACAAAATGCTCCTTAGGCCTTGTAGAAGTCTCAACACACTGAGTCCATGAAAATTGCCCAGGAAGCGTGAACTTTTGATTGCTAAGTCCCCTGGGATCCTCCAAAACCACCTCAGACTGCGAGTCAGAATCAGACTTGGGACAGTTCTATTTTACTTACCTGCATACTTTCCACGAAATATTAGATTGGAAAACCCCAGACTAATACCTGGGCAATGGTACAACTAACTCCTAGACTACCCTCTTTGACACTTGCACTACCCCTCCATATTCCCCCCACCCGCAATACCCCCAACTCCCTGCTTACCAGGCCTAATTAGGCCTGCCCAAACCAAGGTCCTACCAACACCTCCCCAACTCTCCCTCAACTTGGCAACACTTCTTGATGCAACTGGTTTACCCAATGAGCCAACCCAACCACTCTTACCAGCTGCTGTTCTACATACTCACCCACTTATTAACACACCAAGAAGTTTTTTAAAGCCCCCAAAGCTTTACAGTATGTTAGCAAAAGCCTACGAGAGTAGCTCGTGCCATTAAAGGGAGATGTAGTTTGTTTTAGTTTTATCTTGATACTATTTATTTTTACACTGAGTGTCATGGCAGTTTACCTAGTAAGTCTCACCTCCAGTCCATTTCACTAGCACAAACAGCACAGTGGCAACATGGAACAGCTCTGTTCAAACACAGGAGCATTCAACGTTATCCAAGTATGTTCTCACATCAATCCATAATCCAAAACCAACATACCTGTGAGTTTGGTGGTGTCCTTTCACCGTCTGCATCAGTTTCTGGTTTGTCTGTAAGTAACCCCTGAACCTGGTATTCTAGGACATAGCTGTCAATGAATCGTTCGAGTTCTTCTATCTCTTGGGAACGGTTACTTCCAGCCTCTGAGGAGGCAGAGGCTACTGAGGAGTTTTCCATTTCTACGTTCTGGAAGTAAAGAACACATTAGATATTTTATGTAAACTTCAACAAAATGCATTGTCCACATCAGCTCACAAACCTGTCCATGCAGGTTAGGTACTATTACATTCAAAGACTTTAAAGTAAAGAAAGTTCAGGATGGGTAGGGTGAAAAGGGTGAGTGGAGAAAAGAGAGGCTTTAGTTAACGTTTTGGTTCTGGTGACCCTTCCTCAAAACTGATGGCGGCTAGGAAAACGTCAGTTTATATGCAGAAAATAGGGAGGTGGGTGGGATAGGGAGTAACCGATAGGACAGACCCCAAAGAGAGAGAAAGACAGTTGGACAAAGGAGTTGCTAACAATCAGGCTGGGAGGGTGAATAGTTGTTAATGGGGACTGTTAGTGACTAACAACAGTGGGTGTGTAGTGGCAGGGTGATGAAGGGTTTAGGCCCAATACATCAGCTTTTATGCTCCTAAGATGCTGCTCGGCCTGCTGTGTTCATCCAGCTCCACGCTTTGTTATCTTGGATTCTCCAGCATCTGCAGTTCCCATTATCCCTGTTGTTAGCAACTCCTCTGTCTATCCAACTGCCTTTCTCTCTCTTTGGGCTCTATCCTATCGTTTTCTCCCTACCCCACCCACCTCCCTATTTTCTGCATATAAACTGACGTTTTCCCAGCCGCCATCAGTTCTGAGGAAGGGTCACCAGAACCAAAATGTTAACTGTGTTTTCTCCTTCACAGATGCTGCCAGACCGACTAAGCATTTCCAGCAACTTTGTTTTTGTTCCTGATTTACAGCATCTGCAGTTCTTTTGGTTTTTAAAAGAGAGACTTTATTCATTCAATGAATATCATATATAAGAATTCAGTAGCAGAACTAAACCATATGGATCTTGAGTCTGTTCTGCCAATCATGAACATCATGGGTGATCTTTAACCTCAATTCCACTTTCCTGTCTGATTATCATATCCCTAAGTCTTTAAAAAAATCCATCAGTCTCAGTTGCTGAACATCCACAGCCCACTGGAGCAGAGAATTCTACAAATATGAATAACTAAATTTTCTCATCTCCGATCTAAATAGTTGACAGCGTAGGAGCAAGTCTTGCTTAGCCAAAATTACTACGCCTCTGGAACATCACAGCAAATCCAGTGGGAACAGTTCAGAAACCTGAAACTCTGATAATTTTTTGATTTCCACAACATTTCTAACAATATAAATTATCATAAAGTTATTGGGTAATCCAAAAAAAAACAACTTCACTACCTTTGGAGGTTCAGTCACATCCGGAGTATTGTGTCCAGTTCTGGTTGCCTCATTACAGGAAAGATGTGGAAGCGCTGGAAAAGGTGCAGAGGAGATTTACCAGGATGTTGCCTGGAATGGAGGGAGATCTTACGAGGAAAGGTTGAGAGAGCTAGGGCTTTTCTCTTTGGAATGACGAAGGATGAGAGGTGACTTGATAGAGGAGTAGAAAATGATCAGAGGTATAGATAGAGATAATAGGAACTGCAGATGCTGGAGAATCCAAGATAATAAACTGTGAGGCTGGATGAACACAGCAGGCCCAGCAGCATCTCAGGAGCACAAAAGCTGACGTTTCAGGCCTAGACCCTTCATCAGAGAGGGGGATGGGGAGAGGGTTCTGAAATAGATGGGGTGGGGGGGAACGAATCGAAGATGGATAGTGGAGAAGATAGGTGGAGAGGAGACAAACAAGTCAAAGAAGTGGGGATGGTGCCTGCGGAGGTGAGTATAGGTGGGGAGGTAGGGAGGGGATAGGTCAGTCCAGGGAAGACGGACAGGTCAAGGAGGCGGGATGAGGTTAGTAGGTAGGAGATGGAGGTGCAGCTTGAGGTGGGAGGAAGGGATAGGTGAGAGGTAGAACAGGTTAGGGAGGCAGGGACGAGCTGGGCTGGTTTTGGGATGCGGTGGGGGAAGGGGAGATTTTGAAGTTTGTGAAATCCACATTGATACCATTGGGTTGAAGGGTACCCACGTGGAATATGAGTTGCTGTTCCTGCAACCTTCGGGTGGCATCATTGTGGCACTGCAGGAGGCCCATGATGGACATGTTGTCTAAGAAATGGGAGGGGGAGTTGAAATGGTTCGCGACTGGGAGGTGCAGTTGTTTATTGCGAACCGAGCGGAGGTGTTCTGCAAAGCGGTCTTCAAGCCTCCACTTGGTTTCCCCAATGTAGAGGCAGCCACATCGGGTACAGTGGATGCAGTATACCACATTGGCAGATGTGCAGGTGAACATCTGCTTGATGTGGTAAGTCTTCTTGGCGTTTGGGATGTGGGTGAGGGAGGTGGTGTGGGGGCAAGTGTAGCACTTCCTGCGGTTGCAGGGAAAGGTGCCGGGTGTGGTGGGGCTGGAGGTGAGTGTGGAGCGGACAAGGGAGTCACAGAGAGAGTGGTCTCTCCGGAAAGCAGACAAGGGTGGGGATGAAAAAATGTCTCTGGTGGTGGGGTCAGATTGTAGATGGCGGAAGGATGATGTGTTATATCCAGAAGTTGGTGGGGTGTTATGTGAGGACTAGGATGGTTCTCTTTGGGTGGTTAATGCGGGGACGGGGTGTGAGGGATGAGTTGCGGGAAATGCGGGAGACCCGGTCGAGGGTGCTCTCTACCACAGTGGGGGTTAAGTTGCGGTCCTTGAAGAATGAGGACATCTGAGGTGTACGGGAGTGGAGTGCCTCATCCTGGGAGCAGATGCGGCGGAGGCGAAGGAATTGGGAATAAGGGATGGAATTTTTGCAGGAAGGTGTGTGGGAGGAGGTGTATTCCACGTACCTGTGGGAGTCAGTGGGCTTGAAATGGATACCGGTTTCTAGGTGGTCGCCTGAGATGGAAACAGAGAGGCCCAGGAAGATGAGGGATGCGTTGGAGATGGTCCAGGTGAACTTGAGGATGGGGTGGAAGGTGTTGGTGAAGTGGATGAACTGTTCGAGTTCAATGTAATGGAGGAAGATGTGGCGTTTAAGAGTAGATAGCCAGAGACTTTTTCCTAGGGTGGAGGTAACTTTTACGAGGGGGCATAGTTTTAAACTGAGTGGAGGTAGATAAAAGGGAGACGTCAGACATGGATTCTTTATTCAGAGAGTGGTAGGGGTGTGGAATACATTGCCGGAGGGGGTAGTGGAGTTAGCCTCAATAGGGGCATTTAAGTGGCTCTTAGATAGGCATATGGATGATAGAATAAGGTGGTGATGGAGGTTAGATAGACCTTAGGTTTAGGGAAAGAGTTCGGCACAACATCATGGGCTGAAGGGCCTGTACTGTGCTGTAATGTACTATGTTCTAGAGAAAGAAATCAGCTTCTTTGGCTGGTCGGGAATACATTTGATTTCAGTTCCAGAACCATGTTACAAACTTGATGTGCAGAACAGACTCCTTCTGTGCCAGAAATGACTCTGACTCTAATGCAGTTGACTCTTGGCTGCCCTCTGAAGTGGCTTAACAATAAATAACCTGGATCAAACATTCCATAGGTATTACATCTGGGCAATAAATATAGGTCTGGCTGGTGATGTCCACATCCCAAGGAGGAACATTCCAAAAATAACAGTAATTGTAGTTTCTGTTCTATGATTAAGAGGTAAATCAATCTTCCAGAAACTGAGATCAACAGGGAATGAACAAGTACAAGATGCAAGAACAATACAGCAAAATAAATAATTGAAAGAAGATTTTAAAAATCACAGAAATTCTATTTCCATACGCACTCAACATTTAAATTTGATTTCATTGTGTCAGCAAGATGATCAAGATGATGCATTAAAAACTTTTGGTGATTAAGGTCCAAAGCAATTTCAATTTTAAAAAAATTGAATACAGGTTACTATATTAACATATTTGCTAGACAAAAATCAGAAACAATTTTGCAGGAATTTTAACTGCACAAGATTAATTTGAAAAACGTTTTACAGTGAGCATTTTTACAATTCCATGAGAGAAATAAATTAAATTGAAGAGAATAAAATGAATCCAATTAGTGGACTCTCATTATAATCTTCTTTGCTTGTCTGAATGCCATGCCAATGGCATTTAACACAATAAAATGATTTGTGAACATACTGTATTGGGATTATGAAACAGCAGGCTGCCCAAGAGATTACAATTAGACCCCAAATTAACCCTCAATAAAGCATTAACTCAAGTATACAGTCAGAGATAACAAAGTGTGAAGTTGGATGAACACAGCAGGCCAAGCAGCATCTCAGGAGCACAAAAGCTGACGTTTCAGACCTAAACCCTTCATCAGAGAGCTATACAGTCAGAGAGTTGGTCCAACTCGTCTGTAATGACCAGACATCCCAATCTGACCTAGTCCCATTCGCCAGCATTTGGCCTTTATCCCTCTAAACCCTTCCTATTCATATATCCATCCAGATGCCTTTTAAATGTTGTCATTGTATCAGCCTCCAACTTCCTCGGGCAGCTCGTTCCATATAAGCACGACCTGCTGCGTGATAAAATTGTCCTCAGGTCCCTTTAATATCTTTCCCCTCTCACCTTAAACATATGCCCTCTAGTTTTGGACTCCCCTACTCTGGGGGAAAGAAATTGGCTATTCACCCTATCCATGCCCCTCATGATTTTATGAACCACTATAAGGTCATCCCACAGCTTCTGACACTTCATGGAAAAAAAGCCCCAGCCTATTCAGCCTCTCCCTATAGCTCAAACCCTCCAGTCCAAGCAATATCCTTATAAATCTATTCTGCACCCTCTCAAGTTGAACAATATCTCAAGGACAACCAGAATTGTATGCAGTATTCTAGTAGTGGCCTCACCAATGTGCTGTTTAGCTGCAACATTACATCCCAATTCCTATACTCAATGAAATCTAGAGACCAGTTCATCTGGAAAACGGTTGCATTTGAAATCTATCCTTATTCCACTTTCAAACATTCTGCCATTTAAACAATCACATATGCTTTTGTGTATCCAGATTCAAGTAATCAATGCTTTCTTGGAAAGCATCCCATTTATCCCACAATGTGAACAAACAGTCCTTTCAATCTATGGGACAGTAGGAACTGTCAATGCTGGAGTCTGAGATAACAAAGTGCGGAACTGGAGGAGCACAGCAGGCCAGGCAGCATCAGAAGAGCAGGAAAGCTGTCATTTTAGGTGCGGACCCTTCCTCAGAAATGGGGGAGGGGAAAGGATCTCTGAAATAAATAGAGAGAGGGGGAGGCGATGATAGAAGGTGGATTGTGGAGCAGATAGGTGGAGAGAAGACGGACAGGTCAAGGAGGCAGGGATGAAGCCAGTAAAAGTGAGTGTAGGTAGAGAATTGGTATGGGGGTTGGTCAGTGAGGAGGGAGGGGCAGGTAGGTGGGAGGGAAGAACATTTTACAAGGTCTACCCCAACTCGCCAGTTATCTTGATGATGCACTAATAACCGAGAAGACTGACAAAGAGCATTTAGAGAACTTAGACAGTGGTTAAAATGCTTTTCCAAGGTGGGTGGACACCTTACAAGGGAAAGATGTGTGCTCCAGGCACCCCAGGTGACTTGTACGAATGGTCAGTCCTAAGCAAGGAGCTCACCTTTGTTCCCCCTCCACCCACACATCAACGAATACCAGTCACGTTTGGACAGCGAGCAGTTTTTCCGCCGCCTTCGCCTCCACGCTTACTTCTTTAACTGGGAGCCTAACCCTCCCTCCACTGACCCCTTCACCCGCCTCCAACACAAGTCCATGTCCTGGACACCACGCCCAGGCCTCCTACTCTCCCTCGGCCTCTTTATCTTCAACTACCGTCGAGACATTAACCGCATCAACCTCTCCACACCTCTCATCCACTCGAACCTCTCCCCCGCAGAACGGGCAGCCCTCCGCCTCAACCCCAACCTCACCATCAAACCCGCAGACAAGGGTGGCGCAGTGGTAGTATGGCGCACTGACCTCTACATCGCCGAGGCCAGACGCCAACTCTATGACACCTCCTCCTACCGCCCCCTCGATCGTGACCCCCACCCCCGAGCACCAAACCATCATCTCCAATACCATTCATGACCTCATCACCTCAGGGGACCTCCCACCCACAGCCTCCAACCTTATTGCTCCCCAAACCCACACGGCCCGTTTCGATCTCCTTCCTAAAATCCACAAACCTGCCTGCCCTGGTCGACCCATTGTCTCAACCCATTCCTGCCCCACCAAACTCATCTCCATCTATCTGGACTCCATTTTCTCCCCTTTGGTCCAGGAACTCCATACCTACGTCCGTGACACCACCCACGCCCTCCACCTCCTCCAGAACTTCCAATTCCCTGGCCCCCAACACCTCATTTTCACCACGGACGTTCAGTCCCTATACACCTATATTCCTCATGCAGATGGCCTCAAGGCCCTCCGCTTCTTCCTATCCCACAGGCCCGACCAGACCCCCTCCACCGACACCCTCATCCGCCTAGCTGAACTCGTCGTCACCCTCAACAACTTCTCTTTCGAATCCTCCCACTTCCTACAGACAAAGCGGGTGGCCATGGGTACCCGCATGGGCCCAAGCTATGCCTGCCTCTTTGTAGGTTACGTGGAACAGTCCCTCTTCCGCACCTACACAGGCCCCAAACCCAACCTCTTCCTCCATTACATTGATGACTGTATTGGAGTCGCCTCTTGCTCCCCAGAGGAGCTCGAACAGGTCATCCACTTCACCAACACCTTCCACCCCAACCTTCAGTTCACCTGGGCCATCTCCAGCACATCCCTCACCTTCCTGGACCTCTCAGTCTCCATCTCAGGCAACCAGCTTGTTACTGATGTCCATTTCAAGCCCACCGACTCCCACAGCTACCTAGAATACACCTCCTCCCACCCAACCTCCTGCAAAAATTCCATCCCCTATTCCCAATTCCTCCGCCTCCGCCGCATTTGCTCCCAGGGTGAGGCATTCCACTCCCGCACATCCCAGATGTCCACATTCTTCAAGGACCGCAACTTTCCCCCCGCAGTGGTCGAGAATGCCCTTGACCGCGTCTCCCGCATTTCTCACAACACATCCCTCACACCCCGTCCCCGCCACAACCACCCGAAAAGGATCCCCCTCATTCTCACACTCTACCCCACCAACCTCCAGATACAATGCATCGCCCTCCGACACTTGCGCCATCAACAATCCGACCCCACCATCCAAGACATTTTTCCATCCCCACCCTTGTCTACCTTCCGGAGAGACCACACTCTCTGTGACTTCCTTGTCCGCTCCACACCCCCTCCAATCCCACCACACCCGGCACCTTCCCCTGCAACCACAGGAAGTGCTACACTTGCCCCCACACCTCCTCCCTCACCCACATCCCAAACCCCAAGAAGACTTTCCACGTCAGGCAGATGTTCACCTGCATATCTGCCAATGTGGGTATACTGCATCCACTGTACCTGGTGTGGCTTCCTCTACATTGGGGAAACCAAGTGGAGGCTTGGAGATCGCTTTGCAGAACACCTCCGTTCGGTTCGCAATATACAACTGCACCTCCCAGTCGCGAACCATTTCAACTCCTCCTCCCATTCCTCAGGCGACATGTCCAACATGGGCCTCCTGCAGTGCCACAATGATGCCACCCAAAGGTTGCAGGAACAGCAACTCATATTCCGCTTGGGAACCCTGCAGCCCAATGGTATCAATGTGGACTTCACAAGCTTCAAAATCTCCCCTCCCCCCACAGCATCCCAAAACCAGCCCAGCCTGTCCCCACCTCCCTAACCTGTTCTTCCTCCCACCTCAAGCCGCACCTCCATTTCCTACCTACTAACCTCATCCCGCCCCCTTGACCTGTCCGTCCTCCCCAGACTGACCTATCCCCTCCCTACCTCCCCACCCGTACTCTCCTCTCCACCTATCTTCTCCTCTATCCATCTTCCGTCTGCCTCCCCCTCTCTCCCTATTTATTCCAGAACCCTCTCCCCATCCCCCTCTCTGTTTAAGGGTCTAGGCCTGAAACATCAGCTTTTGTGCTCCTGAGATGCTGCTTGGCCTGCTGTGTTCATCCAGCTTCACACTTTGTTACCCCAGGTGACTGATCTGGGCTACAGTCATCAAAACCAAATTACATGCGTTGGAAGATAAAATGAGGATGATCAAAGGTGCCCTGGCTTTTACATCAGTACCAGAGCCAAGGCCTTTCCTTGGGCTGCTGGATTATAATGAAAAATTCGTAAGTAACCTGGCCTCCATCCTGGCACCCTTACATCTGCTATTGAAAAAGGGTCAGCCTTGGAAATGGTCTTGTAACCAAAATATAACCTTTAGGGAAGTGAAAAAGCAACTACCATCGTCTAAGCTGTTAGCACACTATGTTCCCAAGCAAGATGAGCTGCTGACATATGATGTCTCCCTACATGTTATCAGGGTAGTGTTGGCTTCAGGAGGCCAAATAGGAAATGTGAATGCCTTGAGCCAGCTCCCACTGGCAGATATACCACTGGGCAGTACCTCCCCTGGAACAGTCCATTCTGCTTTTAAACTTTCTGGATATCTTTCCGTTTACCGCTGACGATATCAGACTGTGGACACAAGGAGATACCATCCTGGCAGAATTAAAACAGCTGGCAGTGATGGGGGAAAGAAAAGGGTCATCATAACCTGAACTGAAACCTTTCTGGACCTGGTGAGACCCGGTCACGATAGAGGATGGCATACTTTCATTGGGAGCAAGGGTGTTTGTCCCGAACAAAGGTTGTTGCCAGATACCTGGCTGAACTCCACCAGGATCACCCAGGGATTTTCAAAGTGAAAATGTTGGTGAGAAGTTATGTCTGGTGTCCAGGACAGAATGCCAATGTAACCATGTTGGTGGGGCAGTGCCCAGAGTGCCAACAAGGACAATAATTACTGCCAGCAGCTTCCCCACATTCATGGGAATGGTTGAGTAAACCCTGGTCCGGGTTACAGGTCAAATATGCCAGTCCTTTCATGGGCTCAAATGTTTTTAGCAATCATGGACAGCCACTTGAAGTGTCTGGATGTGCATACAGTTCATTCGTCAAACACAGAGATGAGATGGAAAAGTTGTGAGCATCTTTTGCCATACATGGACTCTCGGAAATGCTAGTCGCAGATAACGTACCATTGTTTACCAACATGAAATCTGAGTATCTCCTAAAGTTGAATGGGATTTGGCATGCAAGGACAGCTCCATGCCAAACATTGTACAATGGTCTGGCGGAAAAAGCAGCCCAAACTTTGAAGGGAAGCTTAAAGAAACAGCCTACAGCTTCAATAAATGTCAAAGTGTCCTGGTTCCTAGCTGATTATCGGACCACCCCTCATGCAACTACTGGAACGGCTCCAGCAGATAGGGAGAGGACTCTGCACCAGGTCAAATCTCATCTTCTTGGACCGAAGACATACAAAGTTTGTTTAGGACAGGCGGTCCTGAACAAGAACATGTATCACTTGAAAGCTGCAGCCTCACAAATGGGGCAGGAGCGAAATATATCTGGGCCCTCAGAGCAACTGGCAAGGCTATCAGAACTTGTAGGTTCTCCCCCTCCATGTTGCATCAAAGAATCCTTGGAGGACAAGATGGACATGGCAGATGTCACAGCCTCGATGTCATTACCACCAGAACACAATGTATTTCAGCTGAGACGCTCTTGAAGCTATGGTCCGGTACACACCACCAATATCCGAGAAAGTATCGGAGGAACTGGGCCTGGTGTGAAAACGCCCTAGGAGAAGTTACAGAAATTAGAACTGGCCTATGTTCCAGGGCTCAGAAGGGAGGGATGTGGTGATTGGAGCAATGTCACCCAGGTGGACCTCAAAGATTACCAGTTTCTGATTGGGCTGTTAACCTGGTCTAATCAGCGAGTCCTAGCTGACTGAAATAAACAGGAGTATCAGGGGTGATAATGGGAACTGCAGATGCTGGAGAATCCAAGATAATAAAATGTGAGGCTGGATGAACACAGCAGGCCCACAAGCATCTCAGGAGCACAAAAGCTGACATTTCGGGCCTAGACCCTTCATCAGAGAGGATGAAGAAGGGTCTAGGCCCGAAACGTCAGCTTTTGTGCTCCTGAGATGCTGCTGGGCCTGCTGTGTTCATCCAGCCTCACATTTTATTATTTAGGAGTATCAGGGGTTCTGCTCACTCTAGGAGCCAGCTATGTGCTAAGTAGATGTAGATAAAGGGTGACTTGGTAACAGGATACTGGTCTTCATGGAGTTATTTCAGAAGGGGCTGAAGAGGTGAGGAGTCAAGGCAGATATCTGCTTTATGCAGCTGGTTACTTTAAAGGAATCAGACATCTCCCCACAGGGACACATGTCCTACCATGACATCATGCAGTGTACGAGAAGGAGTTTAATTTTTGCAGGACAGCAAATTGCGAAAAGTCTGTAGCTAATGAAGCGATCCACTATTGAGCAATTGAAAAAGTAGGGAAGACTAAGAGGCAGGAAAAATAAACCATTGTCCAAACATATTCCCAAAGTGGATTGCAGAAGGGGAAAGACCACCTCAGAGCAACAGTAAACCTGTGCTGGGCAGACAGAATACTGCAGGTATTACATAGCTAGAAAAGGGCTGGAATAGTTATTGGTACATTTGGCAAGCATCCCAGAAAGAAAAAAAGACAGCAAAGTGCACCCAAAAGAATGCAAACAATGAGAAACAGACTTATTTCAGGTAAGAAAACTCTTCCCTGCAAAAGTTCTGATAGGATTTAAAAGTTGTTACAAGGGATATGTCTCAATTCGAGAATGGCAGGCAAATTATATTTGAAGAGGAGAGGGAAAGAAAAGAAGCAAATTTGCACTATAAAACACCTTTCTGATTCTCAAAACATCCCAAAGTATCTTTCCACTATGACCCTCATAAATAATAGCAAATAGACATACCAATGAATATGAACAAAGTCCATCACCTTTTTCAAAAGTTTGGTTACTTTTATTATTGTGTCTTGCTTGGTTGCCCTAATTTTGAGCGCAGAGGCATTTGGTTATGAACAGAAATTAGTGAGATTGATTCTCTTCACTAGAACACCAAACAAAAAAAAGAGTACAGGCATGGACTATTTTCTAAATGGTGAGAAAATTTATAAAGCAGAAGTACAAAGGGATCAGGGGGGTGATGGTCCAGGATTCTCTAAAGGTTAACTTGCAGGTAGAGTCTGTGATTAAGAAAGTGAATGTAATGTTGTTGTTTATCTCAAGAGGGTTGGAATATAAAAGCAGCAATGCGCTTCTGAGACTTTATAAAGCTCTAGTTAGGCCCCATTTAGAATACTGTGTCCAATTTTGGGCCCCATACCTCAGGAAAGACATACTGGCACTGGAGCATGTCCAGCGGAGATTCACACAGATGATCCCTGGAATGGTAGGTTTAACGTACGATGAACGGCTGAGGATCCTGGGATTGTATTCATTAGAGTTTAGAAGGTTGAGTGGAGATCTAATAGAAACTTACAAGATAATGTATGGCTTAGAAAGGGTGGACGCTGGGAAGTCGTTTCCGTTAGGCGGGGAGACTAGGACCGGTGGGCACAGCCTCAGAATTAGAGGGGGTAAATTTAAAACGGAAATGAGGAGACATTTCTTCAGCCAGAGAGTGGTGGGTCTGTGGAATTCATTGCCACAGAATGCAGTGGAGGTTGGGACGTTAAATGTCTTCAAGGCAGAGATTGATAAATTCTTGATCTCAAAAAGGAATCAAGGGCTACGGGGAGAGTGCAGGGAAATGGAGTTGAAATGCCCATCAGCCATGATTAAATGGTGGAGTGGACTCGATGGGCCGAATGGCCTTACTTCCGCTTCTATGTCTTATGGTCCTATTGTCTTAACAAGTGAACTAAATTAATACAACCAACTGCCATTTAGTAGCATATTTAACAGCAGAGTCATTGAAGAATTGTTCCATTTTTATAAGTTATTAGTCTCTTCACTTAATCTCAGTCAACAAGTCTGCTGCATCAGCAAACATATCAACAGATTTACCTTCAGCCCTTTGGTAGCAAAACTCTGGACTGGTCACTCGGAGGGATGTGTAAGCTTGTGTAATGAAAGTGCATGTTAGTCCAACTAACAAGCAGCTAAACACAAACTGGCAGAGCACTTTTGCAGACTCCACAAACTAGGCACAGAGCTGGGACCTTACTAGTTGTTATAGCTCAGTACTGAGTGTGCTGATGCAGTTAAAACAGACAATAAAACTGAGACACATCATCCAGTTAGAACCAGCCTCTCTTTTACAGCATTGACAGCAACAGAGTGGGGTCCCTTGGGTAGCATTTTCTTAAACAAAGTTGATTTCTCTAAAAGAACTAGAAGAAGGTTACTTTAATCTGTAGCCCAAGATTTTTATAGTCAAATTATACACAACCTACAAAATTCAGAATAATAACTAAATTTGCTTGTAATGAAACTAAAATGATTTAACAACAGAAAAAAATCAGGGTGTGTTCTTAAAAAGATCCTGGCAAACTCTCAGCAGTTTCAAACAATGGAGGGGCCTTTCTGGAAAGAGGGGCTTTTGTTTCCCTTTCTACACTAAAGCCATCTCCATGTGTTTTGCAAAGCTCCAGCAAATCTCACTAGTTACAGCCATTCAAGAGACAGAGGGCCAATGACAAATAGAATTAGCCCACATGCCACTTGGCAGGGAAGGCAGCAGTGAGTCGCATGACTATGAAGCGCAACATAAAGATAGCTAATGCTCACTAAAATGTAGCTGATGCCATGTTGGCAAGGATTTAAATCACTATAGCTATTTATAAGCAGCAGCAATTAGCAGGTCACAATGCAGTTCGAATAACCGACAGAGAAATTAACATTATAAATAAAAATATAAAGAATGACATTTCCTGAATCTCTTTTTAGGAACTGAATTCCAAATATGAAAAACAGCATTTTTGTTTTTAACAACTGCATTTATGTCACATCTTTAGTGTAGACTTGACATTAAATCTCATAATGGCTTTCACAAGAGAGTTACCCAACAAAATTCAACACCGAATCATGATTTTGCAAGTGACCTGAAGCTTTGGCACAGACATCGGGCCTAATGTTGCCTTTATATTTATAAAGAAATGCTTGGCAAATCAAACACCACGCCCAACCATGAGATAATTCACCAGATCAACCCATCAAGCCATTCATTAACAGCGGAGAGATGAGTGAGGGTGGGTATTGGATCTGTACACCGACAAAGCTGTCAGGCATAATTTAGCACCTCCTCGTCCACAAGTCTGCCTGTGGAGGCCTACTCCTTGGGGAATCTGGAGGTGAGATAGTAAGACCATTTTTCTTCTTCTCATGGGATATTGGTATGGGGGGGCAAGGGTATCAACACAGTCAGTGGCAGGAGCACAGACTGGCTTTCAGAGGCTACCTCCTGCATACCGTCTGTGCTTCTGGCTAACCCATATTGGGACAATTGTAGATCCCCCTCCACTCTTAGCTCAGCCGAGTTTCCCATGGAAATAAACTCACTTTCATGTTTTACAAGGAGGTAGGCAATTGGGGAGTGGGCAAGTCAAGGTCCTTACGTGGCCATTAATTGATGAGTTGAACAAGTCACCCATGGAACTTGTCACCCAGCATTTAATTGCAGAAGTGGCAAGAACAGTTCCTCTCCATGGCATACTCACCTTCTCCATGTCCACTTCCATCTAGAAAGTCAAGAGCAGCAGATATACGGGAACACCACCACCTTCAAATTCCCCTCCAAGCCACTCACCATCCTGACCTCCAAATATACTGCCATTTCTTCGCTATTACTGGGTCAAAATCCTCGAATTCCCTCCCCAAGGACATTGTAGGTCAATCCATGGCATGTGGACTACAGCAGTTCAACAGGCATCTCACCACTACCTTCTCAAGGACAACTAGGGATGGGTAATAAATGTTGACCAGCCAGTGATGCCTACGTCCCACGAGTGAATTTGAAAAGAGCCTTACAACAAACTGCCAGGAACAATAAACCAGCATTCTAGCTACGCTTCAAGACAAGTTGTTCAAACAAAGCTACCACGATAGCATCCAAATAGTAGCACGGATAATTCCCAGGTACGTCTAAGAAAAGTGGTTTAAGTTCAATTTGGCCAATGACTACCCCACTCTCTTCTCAACACCCATGTGGCAGAAGGTATCACTGACAGTGCCATCAAATGGCACTCTCTCACCAATAACCTGCTAACAGATGGTCAAATCAGATTACGACTGGTTCCAGACATCATTATGATTATGGTACAAACATGGACAAAAAAGTTAAATGTTGGAAGGGAAGCAAGACTGACTGCTGTCAGCATCATGGTAGCATTTAACCAAGTACAGCATGAAGGAGAATGAAGGGAAGGGGAACGAAAGGATTCCCATGAAGCAAATCATGGGGAAAACACTCTACTAGTTACAGTCATAACAAAAAGAAAAATGACTGTTGGAGGGCAATCATCACAACCCCATTACATTAACCTGTAGAACTCCTGCAGCAATGATGTGGACTCAACCATCTTCAGCTCCTTGAATGACCCTTTGTCCATCAGAAGGTTAGATGTGGAGATGTTTGCTGTAGGTACATAATGATAGATTTAAGACAGATGTCAGAGGCAGGTTCTTTACTCAGAGAGTGGTAAGGGCGTGGAACGCTCTGCCTGCCAATGTAGTTAACTCAGCCACATTAGGGGCATTTAAACAGTCCACGGATAAGCATATGGATAATGTTGGGATAGTGTAGGGGGATGGGCTTAGATTAGTTCACAGGTCGGCGCAACATCGAGGGCCGAAGGGCCTGTTCTGCGCTGTACTGTTCTACGTTCTATGATCTTACTTGCACCACACCAATTTGCACATGGCTCAAGTAGTAACGCAGAGCACATTACTTTTGAAGTTTTCTTCTTTAAGTTTAGCTGTACTCCCCAAGCAGAACTTTTTTTTCGCACTATGTCATTAATACCATGATGAGCTCAACAACTGGATCAGCCCCACCCCACTTCAAGTTTCTCCCGAGCCCCAAGCAGGACTGGGCCATCACAAAGTTATCTGATCTCTTGCACTCAGCCAGTGCGAAATGTGTCTACCCCCTGACTGTGCTGTAGCTTACCACAACATTTCCATTTACTCCCCCTGCTCAAAGAACTTCCTGCACTATGGAGTCATGGCCAATTAGCTCATCCATACAAGCTGAAACATCCTTACATCAATTGGATAATCACAAGGGTTGTAGCTCCTGCCCTCCAGGGACTCTTACCTACTTCACACACAGTCACACTCTCTTGTTCTCAACAACTGAGCAAATCAGATTATCGTTTCGTAAGGGGCATGATCATATCCTGGAACAAAGTATTTGGGTAACTTGCCCCCTTTCCTAATGCTCAGCCTCCACCTCACTGACTCTGAGCAGTAGCTCTTGCAGCCGCACAGACATGGTTTGCAGTGGATCACACTGATGTCCATGAGCTCTCACATCCTGTAGATGTAACACATCATCTACTTGACTATCTATAATGCAATTTAATTAATCACCTTTTTAAAAAAAATCTATAATTTGGTGCCTCTCCTCACCGTTACTTACTATAATTTACACTGTAATTAGTAAAGGTTTATTGTATTACTGACATAAAATTATGGATTCACCAGCTTGTTACTTACCTTCTTATGGCATCTCTTAATTAGTTGAATCATAATCTTAATGAATCATAAAGCAGCTACTTAAGGATAATTTAAAAATGCATAGTTTTCACATTTCCAGTTATTTACACACAGTACTCAGGAGCAGTAGCTCACCAACCACTCAACTTGTGGCATTCTGTAACTGCACCATACACTTTGCTTCCAAACTGTCCATACTCCTGTCCTCATTGACTTTTTCCTCGCCATATGACCATCCACATTATTACTTGACTAGAAGAATGGGTCAGAGATTGGAAGCATTGCAATGAGTAACTCACCTCCAGATTACCTAAAGCATGTTCGCCATATACAAACAGAAAGGAGTTGGTGAGGAAATTTAATACAGGGGCACAAGGTTTTGGTCATTTTAGATCAGGAGCAGGCATAGATCAGCTGCTGATACAAGGATTCGAGAACACAAATTTAATATTTTGGGGAAAGGATATAAGGACAGACAGAAAAAGAGATTTTCTCTTTCCAATGCAATTGGTGGTAATGACCTGAACTTGCTTCTTAAAAGGGCAGATGAAGCAGAAGCACAGGACAATGAAAGTGAAATTGCGGAAAATTAAACTGCAAGACTTGGGAACACAGAGGGGGAATTAGATTCACTGGACTGGTTCAAAAGAGCTAGTATATTCATGACGGGTCAAAAAGAATCTTCTGTGCACTAATGACTCTAGGTCTGCCTGTGGTGGGGTGCTTTCCACTTGCCTGGATATGAGCTGCTCTTAAAACACATAAGAAGCTTAACACTTTCCAGGACAAAATACCATCGATGAGATATACAGCAAAAACTCAACATAACTCCTTCGAAAACTGCTTCCAAACCCAAGACCACTACCAGTTTGACGGACAAGAGGAGCACATACGTGGGAACATCACCCACTGAAAATTCCCCTCCAAGCAAATCTCCATCTGGACTTGAAACCACATCACTGCTTCTTCACTGTCACTGTGTCAATTTTTGGAACTCCCTATCAGTACTATAGGCGACTTGCAATGCTTCAAGAAGGCTGATCACCATTACCTTCTCAAGAATAATTAGGCATGGACAACAAAAGCTGACCTTGCAAACGATATTCATACCCTATGAATCAACTAAAAAGAAAAAGAACAGTTAGCAAAATCCCACAGGTAAGTGTGCAGGCTCAGGAAAAGAAGCAATGACAAGTGATTGTCTGGTTATGAATGGAGAGATAAGAAGGGGACAAGACAAATGCAGCCACACAAAACTGGACAATGATTAAGGAAACAGTACAGTCAGCTGTTCGAACAACTGCAGACCAAGAACATGGGATCCAAGCAAGTTTGACTTACTGGCTCCAAAAATGGGCCTAGTGGCAGGAAGCAGAGTATGATGGTCAAGGGCTGTTTTTTTGTGACTGGAAGCCAGTTTCCTGTATGGGGTTTTGCAGAGATCAGTGCTGGGGCCCTTGCTGTTTGTGAAAATACTTTGAGACTTAAATATAGAAGAGTTGTTCAGTAAGTTCGCAGATGAAGTGCAAATTAGTGAGGTGGTAAATAGTTAGGAGGATAGCCTTAGTTGATAGGAGAATACGGGATGGTCAGATGAGAGGCAAATGAAATTCAATCTGGGTAAGAGTGAAGTAATACACTTGGGCAGAACAAACAATACAAGGAAATACATGATGAACTGTAAGATCCTAGCAGGCAATGATCACAAGAACCTTGGTACGCATGTCCACTGTTCCCTTAAAATAATAGGACAGGTAGTTAAAGTTGTTAAGAAGGCATATGGGATACTCACATAGTCATTGAGATGTACAGCATGGAAACAGGCCCTTGGTCCAACACATGTTGCCAACCGGATATCCCAAATGAATCTTGTCCCATTTGCCAGCATTTGGCCCATGTCCCTGTAAACCTTTCCAATTCATATACCCATTCAGATGCCTTCTAGATGTTGTAATTGTACCAGCCTCCACCACTTCCTCTGGCAGCTCATTCCATACACTTCTAGCCTCTGCAGGACAAAGTTGCCACTTAGCTCCCTTTCAAATCTTTCCCCTCTCATCATAAGCCTGTGCCCTCTAGTTTTGGATTGTCCTACACTGGGCAAAGACCTTGGTTATTCAGACTATTCATGCCCCTCATGATTTTATAAACCTTTATAAGGTCACCCCTCAGCGTCCAGCACTCCAGGGAAAAAGCCCCAGTCTATTCAGCCTCTTCCAAGAGCTCAAACCCTCCAATCCTGGCAATGCCCTTGTAAATCTTTTCTGAACCCTTTCAAGTTTCACAACATCCTTCCTACAGCAGCAAAGCCAAAATTGCATTCAGTATTCCAAACGCCTAAACCTGACTCCAGCAAGATAGCGACAGGGTAAGAGGCTCCAGTCAGAGCTCATCTGTTTGCCAGTTTCTTTTCTATTTCATTTTTTCTCCTCTTCCTACCAACCAGCCCCCGCAAACTTTTAACTACCTTTATCTGGAGTCAAGGGTGGCCCCTTGCAACCGGAGAGCAGACGGAGCCAAGGGCCATGTCCAGCAGCGGCAGCAGAGTGAGGAGAGGCCAATTCGCAGACTGAATTCCTACACTGATTCCCTCGAACAACTTGCCTAACACAGATGTCAGGCTCATCAGTCTATAATTCCCTGGCTTTTCCTTATCATCTTTCTTAAATAGTGGCACAATGTAAGCCAACCTCCAGTTTGCCAGCACCTCACCTGTGGCTATTGATGATATAATTATTTCAGCAAGGGGCCCAGCAATCATTTCAGTAGTTTCCCATAGGATTTAAGAGTACATGTGATGAAGTCCACCTTTGGGCATTTTAAAACATCCAGTACCTCCTCCTCTGTAATACGGACATTTTTCAAGAGGTCACTCTCTGATAATGGAAGATATAGAATGTGGGGAAACACTGCTGCAAAATACTAATGGTTATCTCACCCATCTCCTGCCGTTCCACACATAGACAACCTTGCTGATCTTTAAGGGGGCCTATTCTCTCTCCAGTCACCCTTCTGTCCTTAATGTATTTGTAGAATCCCTTTTGATTCTCCTTAAGCTTATATGTCAAAGCTAACTCATGTCCCCTTTCTAACCTCCTGGATTCCCTCTTAAGCATCCTCCTACTTACTTTATACTCCTCTACAAAATCACTCGATCTCTGCTGTCTTTATCTGATATATGTTTCCATCTTTTTCTTGACCAAAATTGCAATTTCTCCAGTCATTCAGAATTCCTTACACCCACCAGCCTTGCCCCTCACCCCAACAGGAACATACTTTGAATGAACTCTTGCCTTATTTTTGAAGGCTCGCCATTTTCCAACCATCCCTTTACCTGCAAATATTCGTCCCCAATCAACTTTTGAAAGCTCTTGCCTAATACCATCAAAATTGGTTTTCCTCTAATTTAGAAGTTTAACTTTTAGATCAAGTCTGTCCTTTTCCATCACTACTTTAAAACTAATAGAATTATGGTCACTGGCCCCAAAGTGCTCCCCCACCAAATACTCAGTCACCTGCCCTGGGAACTCACGTTTATTATCTGAGGCACAGAGCAGGGAGTTTATGCTGGAGCTGTATAAAACGGGTGATTTATCCATATTACAGTAGGAATGTGACTGCACTGGACAGGGTGCAGAGAAGATTTACCAGGATGTTGCATGGGCTGAAGGGTTTCAGTTAAGAAGAGAAAATGGATAAACTGGGGTTGTTTTCCTTGGAGCAGGGGAGACTGTGGGGGGTGGGGGGGGAGCTGATGGAGATACATAAAATTATGAGGAGCACATACAGGTTAGGCAGGAAGAAATCTTTCCCCTTGAAAGAGGGATCAATGACCATGGTCGTAGATTTAAGGAACAAGAGGTTTAGAAGTGGATGTGAGGGAATATCTTTTCACCCAGAGGGTGGTGGGAATCTGGAATTCACTGCCTCTAAAGAGTGGTAGAGACTGAAACTCTCATGACATTTAAGAAGTATTTAGATGTGCACTTGCGATGCAAAGGCATAGGGGGCATGGGCCAAGTTCTGGAAAATACAATTCGAATAGTTAGAAAACACCCAGTAGAAGACTCACGCCACTCCATTCACTCCACCCAAGAATTCCTGAACACCAAAGACACCAAGATAGAACAGGATGAAACAATGGTCTCCTTTGGCATAATAGACTTGTTCACATCCATTAACATCAACCTGGCCAAAGAAACACTAACTACACTATTAGAAGAACCGAAGACACATACACCAGACACCACGAACTGCATCAGCAAGGACAACATCATTAAGCTAGTGGACCTATGCCTCACCACCCACTTCACTTTCAATAACAAAACCTACAGACAAACCAACGGTACACCCATGGGATCTCCGATATCAGGGTTCTTAGCAGAGGCAGTAATGCAGAGACTCGAACAAACAGCTCTGCCAATCATCCAACCCAAACTTTGGGTCCGCTATGTGGATGACACCTTTGTCATCACTAAACAAAACAAATTAGAGGAAACATTCAAGACCATCAATAATACCCTTTACTGGCATAACATTCACAAAAGAGGAGGAAAACAATAACAAACTGCCATTCCTGATGTCACAGTAGAGCGAACAGTCAATGGGGAACTTCAAACCAGCGTCAACAGGAAAACAACACATACGGACCAAATACTGAACTACAGGAGCAACCATCCCAACACCCACAAACGAAGCTGCATTAGAACATTATTCCAACGAGCCACCACACACTGCAGCACAGAGGAACTACGCAGAGCAGAAGAAAATCACCTATACAGCGTATTCAAAAAGAATGGCTACCCTATGAACACAGTCGGCCGATTTCTCAGCAACAAACCCAAACAAACAGACAAAAAGGGCTCAGAAACCATACCCACTCTCCCCTACATCAAAGACACTTCCGAAATGACTGCCAGACTACTCGGACCTCTCGGCATCAGGGTAGCCCACAAACCCACCAACACACTAAAACAGCAGCTAATGAACTTAAAAGACCCTATACAGACAACAAGCAAAACGAACGTCATCTACAAAATACCTTTCAAGAACTGTGACAAACACTACATTGGACAAACAGGCAGAAAGCTAGCCACCAGGATACATGAACATAACTAGCCACAAAACGACATGACCCACTATCACTAGTATCCTTACATACAGATAAGGAAGGACACCACTTTGATTGGGACAACACATCCATCTTAGGACAAGCCAAACAGAGACACGCACGAGAATTCCTAGAAGCATGGCATTCCAACCGGAACTCCATCAACAAACACATTGATTTGGAGCCCATCTACCATCCTCGGAGAAAAAGAACAGGAAATGACATCACCAACGCAGGAAATGACATCAACACAGGAAATGACACCACCAACCCAAGGAAACCTAAACAGATAACTAGAAAGCCGGACATAACACCAGCGCTTCACCGGAGGCTCACTGATGATGTTACCTGGAATGGTGGCGAAACATCTGGGAACAAACCTTCCAGCTCAGTGAACCAGCTTACATCCGGAACAAAATAAAGATCCACTCTTTTGTGGACCGAGAAGACGAGAGCGCGACTGTGTTGGAGGTGGAAGGAAGATGTCGGGTTGGCTGTGCACCCTTGCAATCAGTGGATCTTAAGGCTGGCTTTGGCCTAACGCTGGTTCAGGGGAGCAGCCAACCTGTAACGATGGCTGCGGCAAGTGCTCTTGCCCCGGGTCAGGGGGTCTGGAACACCGTCCGTGTTTCCGTGAAGAAGGTGGACGAAGGTGTACCTATGGACCACACCTTCTTCGTGAAGAGGGTCCTGTTGGACTGTTGTGGGTTCACTGCTGCGGACATTTGCTGCCTGCAGGATTTCCCTGGAGGAGGTTTTTATGATGTAACCTTCAGGAGTGCCAAGTTTTGCAAGCGCTTCCTGGAGGTTTTCAAGGAGAAAGGAGGCGAGGGCCCCCTCTCTGTACTGACCGCTGTCCCGCTGTTCGTGATGCCAGCGCAGAGGAGCCGTATGGTAATTGTACACATGTGCAATCCGCATGTGCCAGCAGTTGATGTCCTGACCTTCCTCGGAAAGTACGTGAAGGTGGAAGGGGACCTAACCAACATCATGGACCTCTTCGGGATCTGGACCAGTAAGAGGCAGGTCAGGGTGACGCTGAGCATGGGCTCGGACGGGAACATTGTACACCCACCGTCCAGCTTCGTGATCGGCGGGGGCAAGGGCTACCTGATCTATGCAGGGCAACCTAAAGTCTGCCATGCCTGTGGTAGGTCAGGTCACGTGGCAGCCGACTGCAAAGCCACCATCTGCAGGAACTGCAGGGAGGAGGGGCACCTTGCAAAGGATTGCCCACAAGAGAAAAGCTGCAACCTTTGCGGGGAAGCGGGCCACCTCTGTAGGGCATGCCCAGGTTGCCGGCAGGGGCAATGCGGGGCAAGCCCCCCCCCCGGAGGAGAGGAAGGCACCAGGGACCTGCAAGGACCCCCCCTAACGTGCAGGAGGGCCACGTCGTGCAGGAGGGCCCAGCCCCGCAGGATGGACCCGAGGCCAGCAAAGCGCCCCTGCAGTCTCCGCTCCCCCCCGACAAACCGGAATCAATGGAGGAGGCGACAGGTGACCCAGGGGAGTGGACGATGGTCTGGAAAGTGAGGAGGAAGGTGCGCCGCCGGGCCCAGGCAATGCAACCGTCAGGCAGGAAGAGGCAGCTACAGGGGGGGCTATAAGAGCTCCTCTGACGAGGGAGATTTGGAGGAGGCCCGCCCAAAGCAGAAGCTAAAGATCTCAAGAGAGAAGGAAAGCAGCACCCCGTTTCCAGGCGACGGGAGGCATCCTGAGGCTCCCTCCGACACCCAGCCATGCGCCGCTGGGGCCCTGGAGGGCCCCCCGGAACTTTCGGGCGGGAAGGAGGAAACAGCATGTCCCCAGCCTGACCCAGAGCCGGACTCTCCTGCATCCGTACCCCCGACGGGGGGATGCCACTCGGAAGGCAGCACGGGTGGTTTCCTGAGCACAGAGAGCGTCCAGCAGTGAGCCCGGGCAGTGGGCATGAAGGGACAAATGGAGGGGCTGGACCTTGGACTTGGGGAGTGTGCTGCGGTCACTGCCCAAAATGGGGGTACGAGTTGCGAGCATTAATGTGCTCTTTGCTGCAGAGGCCTCCAGGATAATCTCCGGTCCACGGTCTGCTCCGTGGAGCAGGACGAGACGTGCTCGCGTTTCTTCTTTCAGAAGGTGCACAAAGAGAGCTCTGTGCTTAGCCGGCTGAAGGAGGACAATGGTTCGGTGACGTCGTCTCGGCCCAACATTTTGAGGATCAGCAGATCCTTCTATGCTGGACTGTATGACGCGAAGCCCACGGACAGCACGGCCTCCGAGTCGTTCCTGTCGTCTATCACGGAGGTCTTAGACAACGGCACGAGGGAGTGGCTGGACTGGCCGATATCCCTGGACGAGCTGACCAGAGCCCTCAAGTCCTTGGAGAGGAATAAGACTCTTGGGAGTGATGACATACCGGTCGAGCTGTATTCCACTCTGTGGGACCTGGTCGGCCAGGACCTGCTGGAGGTGTACGATAGTGCGCTTCAGGCAGGGTAAATGTGCAAGTCCATGAGGAAGGGCATCATCACCCTCATTTACAAGAGGAAGGGGGAGAGGGAAGAAATTAAGAATTGGCGTCCCATTTCACTATTGAACGTGGACTACAAAATCCTGGCCAAGGTCATAGCCAACCGGGTCAGGTATGTCCCGGAGTCGGTGATTCACCCTAACCAAACCTGTGCTGTGCCGGGCAGGAAGATCGCTGAGAGCCTTGCGGTCATCAGGGATACGATCGCCTACGTACAGGACAGGCGGGTGAACCTCAACATTAATAATAAAACTTCTAATTTCATAATAAATTACTCCATCTTTGAAAGAGAACTTAGAAAAATACTCAGCAATGTCTTATTATGCATTGTGTCTTACACAGCTATTAGAGGGTGAAAATGGTTACATTAAAAAGAACCTTTTTCCCCATCAGCACTAAATTCCCAAAAATGTACTTATTCTACATCACACTCAGATGTAGTCTCCTCTAGTCCCCGTGCATCCCCATTCTCCATAGTACTCACTCATCATCTAGAGTGTTTCCACATATTTTTGACACATTATGAACAAAAACAAATCTGGAAATAGCACTGTACAAGCAAATACAGAATTGGAGGGGGCAGTCTATATTTGGCACTACAGTAGCTTTTAGAGAAGCAGCTTCTTTGTTGCATATTCTGCATTGCCGCCTCTGTTTTTATTTCAGGGGACTAATAATGGACTATGTATGTTCAATGAAAAAGAATTATGACTATTTCAGTTGAGGCAAATCACAAGAACAACTTGAATCAATGTATTGCTTTGAAAGTACCAATGCATCTCAAGCCAGGACGAGAGTGTAATCAGGGGAAATTTGACAGGAAGACATATATAGAACTATCTCCAGGAGGAGAACACAAACTTTTTCAAAGGGGTTGGTTTTAACGGATATCTGAAAAGAACAGGGGATGGAGTTCCAGAGTTTAGAGTAGAGGAAACTGAAAGCACAGCCATTATTGGAAGCAGGATGAAAATCAGGGATTAGGCAGGCAGCAGCTGCTTCTGCCCCTTTCACCCGAAAAGACCAGATTTGAATGTTGAGCCCTGTACAAGAATTTAAGTTAGCTATATAGCTGACTCGGCATTAAGATCAACTCCTTGGCAGATACGAAAGCGAATTAGGTGTATGGGATTGTCAGAACTAGGAATGCAGGTCAGTAATAATGGGAACTGCGGATGCTGGAGAATCCAAGATAACAAAGTGTGAAGCTGGATGAATACAGCAGGCCAAGCAGCATCTCAGGAGCACAAAAGCTGACATTTCGGGCCTAGACCCTTCATCAGAGAGGGGGATGGGGAGCGGGAACTGGAATAAATAGGGAGAGAGGAGGAGGCGGACCAAAGATGGAGAGAAAAGAAGATAGGTAGAGAGGAGAGTATTGGTGAGGAGGTAGGGAGGGGATAGGTCAGTCCAGGGAAGACGGACAGGTCAAGCAGGCGGGATGAGGTTAGTAGGTAGGAAATGGAGGTGCGGCTTGAGGTGGGAGGAAGGGATGGGTGAGAGGAAGAACAGGTTAGGGAAGCGGAGACAGGCTGGGCTGGTTTTGGGATGCAGTGGGGAGAGGGGAAGAACTGGGCTAGTTTTGGGATGCAGTGGGGGAAGGGGATATTTTGAAGCTTGTGAAGTCCACATTGATACCATTGGGCTGCAGGGTTCCCAAGCGGAATATAAGTTGCTGTTCTTGCAACCTTCAGGTGACATCATTGGGGCACTGCAGGAGGCCCATGATGGACATGTCGTCTGAGGAATGGGAGGGGGTATTAAAATGGTTTGCGACTGGGAGGTGCAGTCGCTTATTGTGAACCAAGCGGAGGTGTTCTGCAAAGCGGTCCCCAAGCATCTGCTTGGTTTCCCCAATGTAGAGGAAGCTGCACCGGGTACAGTGGATACAGTATACCACATTGGCAGATGTGCAGGTGAAGGTATGCAGCTTGATATGGAAGGTCATCTTGGGGCCTGGGATGGGGGTGAGGGAGGAGGTGTGGGGGCAAGTGTAGCACTTCCTGCGGTTGCAGGGGAAGCTGCCGGGTGTGGAGGGGAGTGTGGAGCAGACAAGGGAGTCGCGGAGGGAGTGGTCTCTCCGGAAGGCAGACAAGGGTGGGGATGGAAAAATAGCTTGCATGGTGGTGGTGCATCACAAAACCAGCCCAGCTCGTCCCCTCCCCCCACTGTGTTCATCCAGCTCCACACTTTGTTTTCTAGGAATGCAGGTCACTTCGGACTCAGAGAGTTGATTGACAGCTGGTGATGCTTAACAGATTTGTGTTTAAGAGTGGGGGTTTCAGCATTCGTGCCCATGCCCAGGTGTCCTTGGAAATGGAGCACATAGTGTTCCCAATATCCTCAAAGCTTTCAGAGAGACAGACCTGTAGGGGCTGGTGTGCATTTTTCCTCCTAACAACTACATTATAATTTAGCTCCTATCCTTGTTATCCTCCACTTTTTTGATTTCTGTTGGACAATGTTGGATCAAAAACAAAGTTACTGGAAAAGCCCAGCCAGTCTGGCAGCATCTGTGGAGGAGAAAACAGAGTTAATGTTTCGGGTCTGGTGACCCTTCCTCAGAAATCAGAATTCCTCAGAATTTAATCCCATTTTCCAGCACTTGGCTTGGATGCCTAGGCATCTCACAACTCGCTTTCCCACTTTTGTACCATTGCCAATCTCTCAGGTTAAGTGATTGAGTACAAATTGTTTCATATCCAGCACTAATCCCCATGGCGTTCAAATAGTTAAGGCTGCCATGGAAGTATGATCTACACCTACTAATTTGAAAGGCCCACAGGAATACAAGGACTCAAGCATACTGATTCATAAATCTCTGAAGGCAAGTTGAGAACACAAGTAAAGGTAAGTATGGGATACTTGGCTTCCCAAAAGTGAACTGAATTTAAAACAAAAGAAATCATGCTAAGACTTAATAAAACACTGGTTAGGCCTCAGCCAGATTATAGAGTACAGTTCTGGAATTGTACTTTAAGAAGAATGTGATGCCCTAGCCAAGGATACAGAGAAGGTTTAAAAGGATAATGCTGAGCAATGAGTGAAATCAGTTGAGAGACTGAGAAGCTGGGATTGTTCTCCTTAGGGCAGAGAAGATTGAGGGTAGATTTAACAGAGATCATTTAAAATTGAGGGGTTTAGACAAAGCAAGTAATGAGAACCCATTCCCTCTGGAGTGGGAGTCAGTGACAAAGGATCATAAATTTGTATGTAATTGGCAAAAGAACAAGAGGATAAAGGATGAGAAATTATTTTTGCATAAAGGGTTGTTAAGATCTGGAATGCACTACATGAGAAATCAAATTCCTTACAATCTTTTAAAATAGTAAGAAGTCACCTATTTGAAGATTACTGATTTGTTGTGTAGATAAAGCTAGGGTGGGCAGGTCCTAATCAGACAGCTCTTTCAAAGAGTGCGCTGGGTCAAAGGACTTCTTACCTGCTGTGTGAGATTCCATGATCTATGCACCTGCCTGTTGCAGTAACTGGTCTCCTAGCAATCAAAAGAGCAAAGTGTTGCATCAGATACCAGAAGATCACTTAACCTGCTTCCCAACATCAAGCCCTGGACTATCAGCTCCATCAGATTAGGTAGCGGGTGGTGGTACTTTTATCTGGTGGGTGGTGGGCAGGACAGCAGTGAGAAGAAATCACTCTGCCTGAGACTGTTTATGTTCAGACACCAAGTACTTTAACGTGGCAGGCGAGCTAAAGGAGAGTAAAGCAAGTAAAATAGACAAAACAAAATTTCTTTCTACAACTCCCAGTGTCAACGGTCAGCAATAAAAATGGATATTTCAGAGGAAAGAACAACACATGGGCTTCAAACAATTTAAAAATAACATTCAATCCAAACAAGAGTCTGGAACTGGCCGGAATTTAACCCATTTTCTGAAATACACAAAATAGCCTCAGGTTGGTTTAAAACACCGCTCATCAGCAGGCTCCTGTTAAACATATTTATTTTATGCTGATATTAACAAATTCTCCAGTGCATGCCAAATGCAAAACTTTGATGAGATAAGACTAGACAAAAAGTAGTTACTCCCAAATGCAAGGCTCAGTCAGAGGTTTTATAGGAGGCTCCCAGTTGTCTGCTTTCAAAAGCTCCGGATGAGGTATACATGGGTTGAATAAACTTTTTCCATCCTTTCAGGTGTTGTGAGCCAAAGGCTTCAACTACTGTCTTGTTACTGCTGCCTCTCCTATTCCTTTTACCCACCATATTCTTTCCTTTGACCTGTTTAACTGCGCATCAACTCCCACAGCCATTTTGTTTACATACCTACTCAAACAACATTTAGGATCAAGAAATTCATGGAGTCTCCACCTCTACTTAATCGTTGAATTTGTCTTAACACTTCTCATGTCTGATGTGGCAGAACTGCAGAATTTAGATGTTATCCGTTGTTTGTGGGATTGCTAATGTTATCATATACTGCTTCTGCTATTTGGCATGCAAATAGGTCTGCGTTCCAGTTGCAGTCTGTTGAGCCTGGTTCTGCCCCTGACATGCTATTCTGTAATTCTCATCCAATTATAGTTGATCCCTGGCTTGATGGTGGTGTGAGTATTATGCTGGGTCATAAAGTCACAGACTGTGACCATACATATTCACCTCTACCTGGATGCTTGAACTGCTCATTCTGTTCTGAATCTATTCCATTTGAAACCATGGCACTACTTCAGAACACAATGGAAGGTGACAGTAAATTTGGAAGAACTTTAAACGGTGAGGGGGACAGTGTGAAACTCCAAAAGGACATTGAGAATTTTGTGGAACAGCGGATAGGCAGCAGGCAAGGTTCTATGAAGAGAAGCATGAGGTGATGCACTTTGGTCAGAAGAACACTGAAAGAGAATATAACGGAGGTGGTACAATTCTAAAGGAGGTTCAGGAGCAGAGGAACCCGGCATATATATACACAGATCATTGAAGGTGGCAACAGAAGTTAAAGTGTACAATGTTCCTGATTTTATTAATAGGAGCATAGACTGCAAAAGCAAAGTGGCAATGGTAAGCTTGTATAAGACACTTTTTAACTCTCAGCTGGAATATTGTGTACAGTTGTCAGTGCCATATGAAAGGAAAGAAATGAATGCACTGGAGGGAGTGCAGAAGTGATTTACAGGAATGGCTCCAGGAATGAGAGGCTTTAGCTGTGGGGATAGATTGAAGAAATTGGGATTGTTCTCCTTGGAGAGAAGGCCGACTGGAAATTTGACAGATGTCTTTAAAATAATGATCAGACTAAATAGATAAGGAGAAGCTGTCCCTGCTAGAAGGAAAAGGATCTCCCATCCTTTGACTCCATCTACACTTCTCGTTGCCATGGAAACACAGCCAACATCAAAGACCCCTCCCACTCCAGTTATAATCACATCCAACCTCTCCTGACAGGCAAAAGATACAAACGCTTAAACAGATATACCAACAGGTTAAAGAACAATTTCTTCCCTGCTGTTATTAGACTGCTGAATGGACCTCTCTAATTTCAAATCTGATACTGATCTTGCTTTTGTACACCTCCTGTGCAGCCTCGCTGTACTCAATCACCCTATGATTTGTATGTCTGTGTATGATATGATCTGCCTGTACTGTGCGCAAAACAGAACTTTTCACTGTGTTTGGGTACATGTGACAACAACAAATCAGATCAAATCCAAATAAATTGCCGAGCATAGATTTAAGAGGATGTGCAACAGAGCAAGGATGATGTGAGAAAAACATTTTCACGCAATGAATAGTGGTCTTGAAATGTGGTGGAGGCAGGTTCAAGTGAGGCATTCATGAAGGCATTGAATGATTATTTGGGTAAAACTGTTTTGCAGGGATACTGGGGAAAAGGCAGGAGATTAGCATAAGGTACTGGAGCTGCTGATGTACTGTATAGCTGACTTCCGTGATTCTGTGAAGTTTTCCTCAGTGTGAAGACAGGATATTATCTTCACAAGAATCATGTGGTGGTCATTCCCAACAACACTGTCATGGACATACTGGGTAAGAACAAAGTCTGTATGTTTTACCCTCTTATTGGTTTCTTCTCTCCCTGCCATTAACCCAGTCTAGCAATATATCTTTCATGAACCAGTCAGCTTCTAGTACTGCACCAAGTCACTCTTGATCACAGGGCATTAAGTACCCCCCCAAGAGCATATTCTGCATCTTTGCCAACCTGGGTGCTTCCTTCAAGTGGTGCTCAACATGGAGGAGTACTGATTTATCAGCTGAGGGATAGGGGGAGACAGTAATCAGATTCACTGGCCCACTTTTGACCTGCTGCCATTAGACATGGGGTCCAAGCCAATGTTGAGGACTCCTAGTCAACTCCCACCTGATTGTATACACAAGTTCCATCAGATCCAGTGGGTATGTCCTGTGGTTGGAACAGGATTGCCCAGGGTGGCAATGGCAGTGTCTGGAATATTGTTTGTCTGGCATGATCACACAAGTACGGTTATGTCAGGTTGTTGCTTGTCTAGTCTGTGGATGTCTCCCAATTTTGGCAATGCTCCCAAATATTATTAATGATAACTTTGCAGGTCGATAGGGCTGTATTTGCCATTGTTGACTCCAGGCGTTCCCACAAGTTATTCAATTTTTCTGTGGCGGTTTGCTACAGCTGAGTGCTTGCTTAGCTTTTCAGAGAACATTTTTGGAGTTCATCAGATCACAAAATATGGAAGCAGGAGGCTATTCAGCTATTGAGTGTATACTACGATTTAATGAGATCATGCCTGATCTGATAATCCTAAACTCCAATTCCTGCTTTTTCTCCATAAAACCGCCAATTCCCGTAATGATTAAAAATCTGCCTATCTCAGCCTTGAATGTACTTAATGACCCAGTTTCAACAGTCTTCTGTGATAAAGAATTCCACAGATTCACTGCCCTCCGAGAAGAAATTCCACATCTCTTTTTTACATGTGCGACCAGTAATTTTGAGATTATGTCTTCTGTTCCTAGACTCTCCCAGAAGAGGAAAAAAACCTTTCCACACTACTTCTAAGATCACTTGATGAAGGGAAAGTGCGCTGATAGCTTGTGATTTCAAGTAAAACTGTTGGACAATAACATGGGATCATCCGACTTCTGACTTTGTTTCAAAGAAGTCACCTCTCATTCATCTATATTCCAATGTGCACCAGCTCAATCGATTCAACCTGTCCTCATAAGACAAACCCTCCTCACTTAGTATCAGCCTAATAAACCTTATCTGGACTACCTCCAATGCCAACATATCTCAGATAAGAAGCCCAATCTGTTCAATGTATTCCAGCTATGGTCAAAGTAGTGCCTTGTATTGCTTTGGTAGAACCAACCTACTTTTATATTCCACAAGGAGCTTAAACAGTTCATCAGCTGTACTAACAACTTTCACTCCAACCTCAAATTCACCTGGGCCATCTCCGATATCGCCCTCTCCTTCCTGGACCTCTTGGTAACCAGGTATGGAGACAGCCTCAAAACATCTATTTCAAGCCCACCAACTCCCACAGCTAGCTAGACTACACCTTCTCTCACCCACCTTCCTGCAAGAATGAGATCAGCTGCTACCAATTCCTCTGCCTCTGCCACAACTGCTCCCAAGATGGGGCATTCCACTCCCTATCATCCCAGATGTCCTCCTTTTTCAAGGACCGCACTTCTTCCCTTCAGTGGTCGAAAATGCCCTCAACCGCATCTATTGCGTTTGCTGCAGATCTACACTCACATCCCCTCCACCCAACAAAAACAAAGAAAGAATCTCCCTTGTCCTCTCATATCACCCACCATACCTCTGCATTGGACATATGCTTCTCCGCCACTTCCGTCACCTACAATCTGACCCCGCAACCAAAGATATTTCCCTCCCCAACCCTATCTGCCTTTTGTAGGGAACGCTCGCTCTGCAACTCCCTTCTCTGCTCCACACTCCCCATTAACCCCACCACTCCTGACACTGTTCCTTGCAACCGCAGGAAGTGCTACAACTGCCCCTTCACCTTCCTTCTCACCTCCATTCAAGGCACAAAACAAACCTTCCACTGCTCCTGATGTGGCCTGGTCTACATCGGTGAGACCAAGTGGAGGCTCAGAGACTGTTTTGTAGAGCACCTGCGCTCTGTTCACAACAATTCACAACACCTTCTGGTCGCGAACCATTCTAATTTCTCCCTCCTACTCCCTGGGTGATATGTCTATCCTGGGCCTCCTCCAGTGTCACAATGACACCACCCGCAAACTGGAGGAGCAACATCTCATATTCCATCTCAGCTGCCTACAGCCCAATGGCCTAAATGTGGACTTTACCAGTTTCAAAATCTCCCCACCCCTGGCCTCATCCCATGGCCAACCCTCCCTCTCATTCCGGCCTCCTTGACCTGACACCACTTGTCCATCTTCTCTCCCACCTATCCACTCCTCCCACCTCAGTGACCATTCCCCGACACTCCCTACCTACACTCACCTATCACCATCCCAACTATGTTCCCCAACCCCACCCTTCCCTCTCTATTTATTTCTGAGCTCCCTTTCCCCTTCCCCATTTCTAAAGGAGGGTCCGGACTCCAAATGTCAACTTTCCTGCTCCTCTGATGCTGCCTGGCCTGCTGTGTTTCTCCAGCTCCACACTGTGTTATCTCTGACTCCAGCATCTGCAGTTCTTACCATCTCTACCTTTATATTCCAGTCCTTTTGAAATAAAGGCCTACAGTCCATTTGCTTTGCTTATGACCTGCTGAATTTGGATGCTAGCTTTTAGTTCTGTCACTTTCAGTAGCCTCTCTCAACTTAAATAATATTCATTTCTTCTATTCTTCCTGCCAAAATGCACAACTTAACATTTTCCCACAGTATCTGCCAAGGCTTTACTCTCTCAACTTGTTCATATTCCTCTGCAGACTCTGTCATCCTCACCACTTGCCTTCCAACCTATTTCTGTGTCATCCACAAACTTGGATGTACTCTCCTCAATCAAGTTCATTAACAGATATTGTAAATAATCGTGGCCCTTGCACTGCTTCTTCTAGTATGCCACAAGTTATAGGTTGTCAGCCTAAAAATGCCCCACTGAGAATGTAGAACATTGTAGCACAGGAACAGGCCATTCATTTGACCATGATGCCATTCTAAACTAATCGCATCTGTCTGCACATGGTCCGTATCCCACCAGTCCTTGCCTGTACATGTGCCTGTCTAAACACTTCTTAAACTTTGCCTTGAAATCTGCTTCTATACCACGTCCTCTGGCAGACAACTACCATCCTCTGTAGAAAAAAGCCTTCCTCATGTAACTCCTTTAAACTTTCCCCCTCTCACCTTAAACCTATGTCCCCTAGTATTTGACATTTCTACCCTAGGAAAAAAGACTATGACTCTTAGAACGGATGTCATTTAGTAGTTAAACAACCTATTATTGTGTTAGGTTTTCCAACATAGTTGTTATCCCAATTCTTCCTTCATTTATTTCTGTAGTGTAAAATTTTAACTAGTGTAAAAATAGTGTGTTTGCTGCAAGCCTGGCAGTTTGACCAACTGAATTGCATCCAGAACACAACATTTTACACTTGCCTTTAAAATTAAGAAACAGTTGGGGTCTAGGCTATCATCTTAATATATTTTGAAGGGGTTTGGTCTGTTCTATAACAACTTTCAAGGAGCTATGGACATGCACCCCAAGATCCCTCTCTATATATCTTTGATCCTAAGGGTCCAACTATTTACAGTATACTCTCATCTCACATTTGACCTCCCAAAATGCATCACTGTAATTAATCTTGATTAAACTCCATCTGCCATTTCTCCACTGAATTTTCTATCTGATCTATATCCTGCTGTATCCTTTGATAACCTTCCTCACCATCCACAACTTGGCCAATTTTCATGTCACTTGCAAACTTACCAATGAGTCCTACGACATATTCATCCAAATCATTTATATATACTACAAACAGAGGTCACAGCACTGATCCCTGGACAGGCATATGGACGTACATGGCATAGCGTAGGTTAGATGGGCTTCAGATCGGTATGACAGATCGGCACAACATCAAGGGCCGAAGGGCCTATACCGTGCTGTTATGTTCTATGTTTTATAGAACATCACTGGTCACAGACCTCCAGTCTGAAAAGTACCCCACCACAACTACTCTCTATCTCCTATGATCAAGCTAATTTTGTATCCAATGAATTCTATGTGACTTGATCTCCTAGACTAGCCTACCATGAGGACCTTGTCAAATGCGGTTCTTTAGGTGTTCTGAAGAAGGGTCACTAGATCCAAAACATGAATTCTACTTATGTTTCCACAGATGCTGCAAGACCTACTTATTCTTGGATATTGCAAAGGCTACAGGCCCTGACAACATTCCAGCAATAGTACTAAAGACTTGTGCTCCAGAACTTGCTGCTTCCCTACCTAAGCTGTTCCAGTACTGTTACAACACTGGTATCTACCTGACATTGTGGAAAATTGCCCAAGTACGTCCTGTACATAAAAAGCAGGACCTCCCACCCACAGCCTCCAACCTCATTGTTCCCCAACCCCGCACGGCCCGTTTCTATCTCCTTCCCAAAATCCACAAACCTGCCTGCCCTGGTCGACCCATCGTCTCAGCCTGCGCCTACCCCACCGAACTCATCTCCACCTATCTGGACTCCATTTTCTCCCCTTTGGTCCAGGAACTCCCCACCTACGTCCGTGACACCACCTACGCCCTCCACCTCCTCCAGGACTTCCAATTCCCTGGCCCCCAACACCTCATATTCACCATGGACGTCCAGTCCCTATACACCTGCATTCCGCATGCAGATGGCCTCAAGGCCCTCTGCTTCTTCCTATCCCGCAGGCCCGACCAGTCCCCCTCCACCGACACTCTCATCCGCCTAGCTGAACTCGTCCTCACCCTCAACAACTTCTCTTTTGACTCCTTCCACTTCCTACAGACTAAGGGGGTGGCCATGGGCACCCACATGGGCCCCAGCTATGCCTGCCTCTTTGTAGGTTACGTGGAACAGTCCCTCTTCCGCACCTACACAGGCCCCAAACCCAACCTCTTCCTCCGGTACATTGATGACTGTATCGGCGCCGCCTCTTGCTCCCTACAGGAGCTCGAACAGTTCATCCACTTCACCAACACCTTCCACCCCAACCTTCAGTTCACCTGGGCCATCTCCAGCACATCCCTCACCTTCCTGGACCTCTCAGTCTCCATCTCAGGCAACCAGCTTGTAACTGATGTCCATTTCAAGCCCACCGACTCCCACAGCTACCTAGAATACACCTCCTCCCACCCACCCTCCTGCAAAAATTCCATCCCCTATTCCCAATTCCTCTGCCTCCGCCGCATCTGCTCCCACGATAAGACATTCCACTCCCGCACATCCCAGATGTCCAAGTTCTTCAAGGACCGCAACTTTCCCCCCACAGTGATCGAGAACGCCCTTGACCGCGTCTCCCGTATTTCCCGCAACACATCCCTCACACCCCACCCCCGCCACAACCGCCCTAAGAGGATCCCCCTCGTTCTCACACACCACCCTACCAACCTCCGGATACAACGCATCATCCTCCGACACTTTCGCCATTTACAATCCGACCCCACCACGCAAGACATTTTTCCATCCCCACCCCTGTCTGCTTTCTGGAGAGACCACTCTCTCCGTGACTCCCTTGTTCGCTCCACACTGCCCTCCAACCCCACCACACCCGGCACCTTCCCCTGCAACCGCAGGAAATGCTACACTTGCCCCCACACCTCCTCCCTCACCCCTAACCCAGGCCCCAAGATGACTTTCCACATTAAGCAGAGGTTCACCTGCACATCTGCCAATGTGGTATACTGCATCCACTGTACCCGGTGCGGCTTCCTCTACATTGGGGAAACCAAGCGGAGGCTTGGAGACCGCTTTGCAGAACACCTCCGCTCGGTTCGCAACAAACAACTGCACCTCCCAGTCGCAAACCATTTCAACTCCCCCTCCCATTCTCTAGATGACATGTCCATCATGGGCCTCCTGCAGTGCCACAATGATGCCACCCGAAGGTTGCAGGAACAGCAACTCATATTCCGCCTGGGAACCCTGCAGCCTAATGGTATCAATGTGGACTTCACCAGTTTCAAAATCTCCCCTTCCCCTACTGCATCCCTAAACCAGCCCAGTTTGTCCCCTCCCCCCACTGCACCACACAACCAGCCCAGCTCTTCCCCCCCACCCACTGCATCCCAAAACCAGTCCAACCTGTCTCTGCCTCCCTAACCGGTTCTTCCTCTCACCCATCCCTTCCTCCCACCCCAAGCCGCACCCCCAGCTACCTACTAACCTCATCCCACCTCCTTGACCTGTCCGTCGTCCCTGGACTGACCTATCCTCTCCCTACCTCCCCACCCATACTCTCTCCACCTATCTTCTTTACTCTCCATCTTCGGTCCGCCTCCCCCTCTCTCCCTATTTATTCCAGTTCCCTCCCCCCATTCCCCTCTCTGATGAAGGGTCTAGGCCCGAAAAGTCAGCTTTTGTGCTCCTGAGATGCTGCTTGGCCTGCTGTGTTCATCCAGCCTCACATTTTATTATCTTGGAATTCTCCAGCATCTACAGTTCCCATTATCTCTCACAAATTCACCCCAGCCAATTACCGCCCCATCAGTCTACTCTCGATCATCATTAAAGTGATGGTCCATTAAAGTGATGGAAGGTGTCATTAACAGCGCTATCAAGCAGCATCTACTCAGCAATAGCCTGCTCAGTGACGCCCAGTTTGGGTCCCGCCAGGGTCACTCAGCTCCTGATCTCATTACAGCCTTGATTCAAACACAGACAAAAGAGCTGGACTCCAGATGTGAGGTGAGAGTGACAGTCCTTGATATCAAGGCTGCATTTGACAGATTGTGGCATCAAGGATCCCAAGTAAAACTCGAATCAATCGGTATTGGGGGCAAATGCTCCGAGGGTTGGAGTCATACCTGACATGTAGGGAAATGGTCGTGGTTCTGGAAGGTCAATCATCTCAGCTCCAGGATATCTCTGCAGGAGCTCCTCAGGGTAGTGTCCTAGGCCCAACCATCCTCACCTGCTTCATCGCTGACCTTCCCTCCATAATGTCAGAAGTGGTGATGTTCGCCAATAACTGCACAATGTTCAGCACCATTTGTGACTCCTCAGATAGTGAAGCAGTACGTTCACATGCAACAAGAATCTGGATAATATCCAGTCTTGGGCTTACAAGTGGCAAGTGACATTCGCACCACACAAACGCCAGGCTAGGACCACCACCAATAAGAGACACTAACCACTGTCCCTTGACATTCAATGACGTTACCATCACTGAGTCCCCCACTATAAACATTCTGGGGTTATCACTGACAAGAAACTCAACTGGACTCACCACATTAACACAGTGGCTACAAGGGCAGGCCAGAAGCTAGGAATAATTCAGCTCCTAACTCCTCAAAGTCTGTCTGCCATCTACAAGGCACAAGTCAGGAGTGTGATGGAATACTCCCCATTTGCCTGGATAAGTGCAGCCCCAACAACACTCAAGAAAGGAAAAAACAGCCCGCTTGATTGGCACTACATCCACAAGCACCCACTCCCTCCACCACTGACACTCAGTACACATTGCTGGCACTATCGACAAGATGCACTGCAAAAATTCACCAAAGATTCTCAGACAGCACCTTCCAAACACAGAGCCACTTCCATCTAGAAGGACAAGGGCATCAGACATGTGGGAACACCACCACCTCCACGTTCCCATCTAAGTCATTCAGCATACTGACTAGGAAATATATCGTTGTTCCTTTACTGTCAATGGTACAAAATCCTGGAATTCCCTCCCTAATGGCAATGTTGGTCAGCCCGCAGCTGGAGAACTGCAATGGTTCAAGAAGGCAGCTCACCACCACCTTCTCAAGGGCAACTAGGGATGGGCAAGAAATGCTGGCCAGCCAGCATTACCTACGTCCCACAAATGAATTTGGGAAGAAGTTTTACCAGCAATTTCTGTAAGAATTTAACAACTTGACTGACAGGCTAGTCTTGCTGGTGGGGAATTCAAAGCCAGAGGAGATCCACCAAGCTTAGTTTTAACTTTTAATAGTTCAGTCTTCTTGGGGGTCAAGAGGAACAAGATTGCTTCTCCAGGCCCTACAATGAAGCGTGGACCTCCTTTACTCTGATCTCTTTCTGCCTTTAACAGAATTTCCGGGACATTATCCTCCTACCTATCACCTTCCGCTCCGGCTGCTTGCACTGCTGGATTGTTTGGCTGAGTTCATATAACACTTTGTGTTATATCTTGCGTTATACCAATGAATCTGAGACATTATGAGCGATTCGGCTTCCACTTCCCTTAGGTGAGCTACCCACTTAGAGCACCGGCGCAATGTATCACACTGTTAAGATCGGAGCTAGAGGTTCAGAGCTAAATTTTGCCCCCTCCCAACTAGCAGCCTCAGTAAAAAGAACCATATATTAGCCAACCTGCAAAAATGGCTCTTTTCAGATGAAATAGTTTACAGTTAAATACTGAGAGTAGAGCCACAGTCATCATTGAGCATGCAGTATCACTTCAAATTTGATCTCAGACTTAGAAATCCATAATGTTGTTATCTTGAATCAGTCTGCTGATAAACTGGATATGTGGATATGTTAATCTGAATATAATGTTTCTTTATCAGTAATGTTTACCACATTTGATTAAACTTCAAATAAAACTTAAGATTAGCTTGGTAATATCAAAATCTTGGAGCTTCGACTGAAACTACTGTTTCATCAAGCTAAAAAGCCAAAGAATTGCAGAAGCCAAAAATCAGAAACAAAAACAGTGTTCAATTCTGGTCGCCACACCACAAGAAGGATGTGGTGGCTTTGGAGGGGGTATGAAAAGATTTACCAGGATGTCGCCTGGTACAGACAGCATTAGTTATGAGGAGAGGCTGGAAAAACTTGGGTTGTTCTCACTGGAATGACGGAGATTGAGGGGGTCATGATAGAGGTCTACAAGATTAACAGTGGACAGTCAGATGCACTTTGTTTTCAGGATGGAAGAGTCAGTTGTCAGAAGCCATGCGTTTAAGGTGCAAGGGACAAGGTTTAAAGGTGATGTACAAGGCAAGACTTTTACACAGAGGATGGTGGGTGCCTGGAACTCGCTGCCGGGGGAGGTAGTAGAAGCAGATACCTTAGTGACTCTTAAAGGGCATCTTGACAAAAACATGAAGAGAATGTGAATAGAGGGGTATGGTTGCTGGAAGAGTAAGGGTTTGAGTTGTGACGGGCAGCATGTCGGTGTAGACTTGGAGGGCCAAAGGGCCTGTTCCTGTGCTGTATTTTTCATTGTTCATTTTTGTTCTTTGAGAAAGCAGCATTTTTAAAAGAGCAGAAAGCCCCATTTAAAAGCAAAAATTCTGCATGTGGTCTGCAATTGGCTTCAAGCTGTTCCAGCTGCTGGCATCTCTCCAAAAACATGGAAAATTACCCAGCTCTGTCCTGTATACTAAAAGGTCACATCTAATCAAGTCAATTACCAACCCATCATTCTACTTTTGGGTGGTAATGGAAGGGATCATCAATAGAGCTACAAAGTGGCACTTGCTCAGCAAAAGGGAAGAGGCGATGGTCCAGTGGTATTATCACTAGACTATTAATCCAAAAACTCAACAAATCATACAATCCCTGGTATAGAAGCAGGCCATTCAGCCCGCTGAATCCACAACAACCCTCCCAACCACACCCAGACCTCTGTCCTATCCCTCTAAATCTGTATTTCCCTTGTGTCTAGCCTGCACATTCCTAGACACTATGGACAATTTAGCACAGCTAATCCACCTAATCTAATCCACCTAACCTGCACATCTTTGGACTGTGGGAGGAAACTGGAGCACGTGGAGGAAACCCACACAGACACAGGGAGAACGCGCAAACTCCACACAGACAGTTGCCCGAGGGTAGAACTGAATGACCTTCCCTCCATCAAAAGTTTAGAAGTGGGGATGTTTGCTAATAATTGCACAATGTTCAGCACCATTCACAACTCTTCAGATACAGAAGCTGTCCATGTCCAAATGCAGCAATAGCTGGACAATACCAGGCTGAGGCTAACAAATGGCAAGTACTGTTCACTCCACACAAGTGCCAGGAAATAATAATCTCCAACAAGTAAATCTAATCATTGCTTCTTGACAATTAGTAGCGATGTCATCACTGGGTCCTCCACTATCAACATCCTAAAGGATTATCATTGACTAGAAACTAAACTGGATCAACCGTATAATTTTTCTGAAGAAGGGTCCAGACCCAAAATGTCAGCTTTCCTGCTCCTCTTATGCTGCTTGGCCTGTTGTGTTCATCCAGTTCTACACCTTGTTATCTCAGACTCCAGCATTCGCTGTTCCTACTATCTCTCAACCATTTAATTACTGTGGCTACAAGAACAGGTCAAAGGTAAGGAATCCTTCTGCAAATAAGTCATCTCCTGACTTTCCAAAGTCTGTCCACCACCTACTACATACAAGTCAAGTGTGTATTCCAAGTGTAGACCAAGAAGCTTGACACTATACATGACAAAGCAGCCGCCCTGATTGTCAGTGGCTTGGGCTGACAAGTGACATGTGACATTTGCGTGACACAAATGGCAGGCTATGACCATCACCAATAAGAGACAATCTAACCATTAGCCCACGACATTCAATGGTGTTACCATCACTGAGTCCCCCACTATCAACATCCTGGGGGTTACCATTGACCAGAAAATGAACTGGACTCACCACATTAACACAGTGGCTACAAGACCAGGCTAGAAAATCGGAATACTGCAGTGAGTAACTCACCTCCTGTCTCTTCAAAGCCTGTCCGCTATCTACAAGACGCAGGTCAGGAACATGATGGAATACTCCCCACTTGCCTGGATGAGTGCAGCCCCAACAACACTCAAGAAACTTGAAACCATCCAGGACAAAGCAGGCTGATTGACTAGCACGATATCCAAAAGCATTCACTCCCTCCACCACCAATGCTCAGTAGCAGCAGTGTATATTATCGACAAGATGCACTGCAGAAATTCACCAAAAATCCTCAGACAGCACCTTCCAAACTCACAACCACTTCCACCTAGAAGGACAAGCACATCAAACATATGGGAACACCGCCAACTCCAAGTTCACCTCCAAGTCACTCACGATCCTGACTTGGAAATATATCGCCGTTCCTTCACTGTCGCTGGGTTAAAATCCTGGATTTCCCTCCTTCATGGCATTGTGGGTAAACCCATAGCAGGAAGATTGCAGCAGTTCGAGAAGGCATCACACCACCGCCCTCTCAAGAGTAATTACAGATAGGCAATAAATGCTGGCCCCAGCCACATCCCATGAGGAATAAAAAAGAACTGCATGCATTGTTAAATATATGAATATCACTACAGGAAAGTTTTGACCGCCCAAGAAAGAAATTTCCATCTTCAAACCTTCAGCCAGTGTCATCAATGAATTCAACTGTGTTCAAAATTATCACAATGGTGCAAGAGGAGGCCAAAGGAGTCGCAGCCTGAGAATCATCTAGACTCAAAATGTTAGCTTGTCGCCTATACACAGATGCTGCCTGACCTGCTGTGATTTCCAGCATTTTTTGTTCTCAGTATAGGTTCTAGCATCTGCAGTAATTTGTTCCTGCACTCTCCTTCAGGTTTTCTAAATGCTGTCAGGAGCTGCACGCCTCTCTGGCAGTGAAACTAAATCCTCCAACGGCAATTACCACAGAGGACTCTTCTGCCACGGCCCATCTAGACCTTGCACCACAACAACCATAAGAAACCCCACAACTGATGCAGAGGAGATACAATCAGGCTTCACCCTCTCCACTGGGAAAGTGTTCTTGTTTCAGATGGCAGTATAAGGTAGGGGTGGAGGTTAGACAGACCTTCGGATTAGGGTAAAAGTTCGGCACAACAGTATGGGCTGAAGGGCATGTACTGTGATGTACTGTTCTATGTTCTATGTGAATAATGAGCCACTAGGAAAGCTCTTGATCAGTCATACACAGAGAACATTAAGTCTGTGTGTGCTTGTGGTGTTAGGCGTTTCAGGCCTTTCAAGCTGGAGGTTCGAATCCATTTCCTTGATCTTATGTAGTAGTATGTGGCTGAGAAGACGACTGATGTTGCATTAGTTTTTCTGGTGCTGCTACTCCTATTTTTAATCACAGGTCCAAGGTAAAACTATGTGGGATGGGGAAGTGGTGGCATAATGTTATTAGACTAGTGATCCAGATTGCCAGGTTAATTTTCTGGAGATATAGGTTCAAATCTCATCACGGCAGATGGTGAAATTTGAATTTAAAAAATGGAATAAAAAAAGTTAAGCTAATTATAACTGCTATAGAATGCAGTGAAAATTTGTCTGGTTCACTGATGTCTTAGCAGGAAGGAAATATCCCATGCTTAGTTGGTCTGGCCTGTCTGACTCCATAACAACACAGTAGTTCATTGTTCCTTGCAAGTGGAGTTGCAGGTAGATAGGATGGCGAAGGTGACGTTGGTATGCATGCCTTTATTGGTCAGTGCACTGAGTGTAAGAGTTGCGAGGCCATGTTGCAGCTGTACAGGACAGTGGTTAGGCCACGTTTGGAATACTGTGTGCAATTCTGGTCTCCCCACTCAATGTTGTGAAATTTGGAATGGTTTAGAAAAGATTTACAAGGATGTTGCTAGGGTTGGAGGATTTGAGCTCTCGGGAGAGGCTGAACAGCCTGTAGCTATTTTCCCTGGAGCATCAGAGGCTGAGGAGTGACCTTACAAAAGTTTATAAAATCATGAGGGGCCTGGATAGGATAAATAGATAAATGTCTTTTCACTGGGGTGGGAGAGGCTAAAATTTGAGGGCATAGGTTTAAGGTGAGAGGGGCAAGATTTAAAAGCGGCCTGAGGGGTAACTTTATCACACAGAGGGTGGTGTGTGTATATAGAATGAACTGCCAGAGGAAGTGTGGAAGCTGGTATAATTACAATGTTTAAAAGGCATCTGGATGAGTACATGAGCGAAAAGTGTTTGGAGGGAAATGGGCCAAATGATAGCAAATGGGGCTAGATTTATACAGAATATTTGGTTGGCATGGACGGGTTGGGCTGAAGGGTCTGTTTCCATGCTGTACATCTCTATGACTCTTAACACCTCCCTGGGCAATAAATGCAGACCTAGCCAGCAACACCTTCGTCCCATGAATAAATTCAAAATAATATGCTGCTGGAATGTTGCTATGAAGGATGATAGAAAGGAGGTTAAAGATTAGTAAACTTCATACTATCTGAAATGACTTCCCATCTACTGGGAATCATCAAAGCAGTGAAGACCCACACTTCTAAGTCTACAAGCAGAAATGAAACCAGAAAACGCTGCAGAGCTCAGATGTGGTACATGTGTTTCTCTCTCCATAGATGCTTCTCCAGCATTATCCATTTTTATTTCTGATTTCTAGCTTCCGCAGTATTTTACTTTCATTTCCCATGAACGGAAGATTTTCAACGAGGTAAGGATGCAACTGAGGCAGTTCAGTCTTCAAAAGGCACGCTAAACGATCAATTTCACAGAATGCTCAAGGTTTGTTGTGCGCTCATTGCCATGGCAGCTTAGAAAACCTTGTGGCTGGGAGTTATAAGCCAAAATATATTCACAGTTTTCTAATATAATGACAACTTCCTCAAATCAAGGAAATTTTGGAAAATTAAAACCAACACATCAATAGTCTCACTTGCAACTTCTTTTTAGATGTAAGAATGAAGTCCATCAGGATCCAGGACTTGTCAGCCTGCATCTCCAATTTGCTCAGTGCCACTCAGTACAATGGTGCTGATCATTTTCTCAAGTTTCACCCTTGCTTCATTTTCCTGGTTTACAGCTATTTTTGGGGTGTTATTAGTATCCTTTACAGTGGGGACCGATGAGAGGGTTCTTCCTATTTATTCTACCCAGATCTCTCATGATTCTGAAAGCTTCTATCAAATCTACTCTTAGCATTCTCTTTTCAAGGAAAACAGTCCCAACTTCTACAGTCCATCAACTGAAGTTGCTCATCCCTGGAAGCATTCTTGTAAACTTCTACACTCTTTCCAATGTACTTACATCCTTTCTATAATGTAGTGACCAGAACTGTACATAATACTCCTGCTGAGGGCTAATAAGTGTCGTATACATGCTCAGCAAAACCTGTTTGCCCTTGAGCTCAATGCCCCTATTAATAAAGCACAGGATAGTGTCTGCTTTGATAACTGTTCTCATCAGCTATCCCGCAACCGCTGCTGACCAATGCACTGCTACATTAAGTCCCACTGCTTGTGCACTCTCTTTTGAGTTTTATCCTTTCTGTTAGATTCTCTCCTTATAGCCTTCTGAACAAAAGATATCAGCTCACACTTCTCTACTTTGAACATCATTTGCCAGTTATTTACCCACTCAGTTCTTTATTTCCTTTCAAAATTCCACATTATTCTCTTCATTTAATTAGACAGGTAGAGATCTCAACTTTTATCCCGACTCAGGCATGCAAAGTCAGCCCAGCTCCAACTTCTCAAATCTCCACTGTCCAAACATCATTTTGGAAGACTGGCTGAATTGAAAAGTGTTGTGGAAGTAGTATTGGCAAGTTGCTGTAGTGTACCCTGTAATGATGGAAGATTAAGGTGATGGAAGTACTACCAGTTATAAATGGTAATAAAGTGTGAAGCTGGATGAACACAGCAAGCCAAGCAGCATCTCACGAGCACAAAAGCCGACGTTTCGGGCCTAGACCCTTCATCAGAGAAGGGTCTAGGCCCAAAACGTCAACTTTTGTGCTCCTGAGATGCTGCTTGGCCTGCTGTATTCATCCAGCTTCACACTTTATTATCTTGGATTCTCCAGCATCTGCAGTTCCCATTATCACTCACCAGTTATAAATGGCCTTTTTTTTTGGCCCTCATTGCAAACAATATATTGTAATAACATTTGCTGGTAAAGGAAGCCTTGAGTTTATATCTTTTGCCACTGATGTTTCAGAACAGAATTAAATGTTAAACTATTATTGTACAGCCTTGTTAGCATGGTTACTTTGCATGTCATGAGATACAATGATCGAATACGTTTAGAGGGAACTGCTTTGGCTCCTAATTACGCTTCAGAGCCTGCATTGCTTTCACATAGAATTATGTCAATAACACATTTGAAAAGTCCATGATTATACATGAATAATTTGTTCATTACGGGCTTTGTGTCTAAAACTGGAAACAATGAAATTGAACAGTTTCTGGATTGAATGTAGAATGAAAACAGGATGCTTGCTGTTTCAAGATAATAAAATGTGAGGCTGGATGAACACAGCAGGCCCAGCATCATCTCAGGAGCACAAAAGTTGATGTTTCGGGCCTAGACCCTTCATCAGAGAGGGGATGATGTGAGGGTTCTGGAATAAATAGGGAGAGAGGGGGAGGCGGACCGAAGATGGAGAGTAAAGAAGATAGGTGGAGAGGTAGGGAGGGGATAGGTCAGTCCAGGGAAGACGGGCAGGTCAAGGAGATGGGATGAGGTTAGTAGGTAGGAGATGGAGGTGCGGCTTGGGGTGGGAGGAAGGGATGGGTGAGAGGAAGAACAGGTTACGGAGGCAGAGAAAGGTTGGACTGGTTTTGGGATGCAGTGGGTGGAGGGGAAGAGCTGAGCTGGTTGTGTGGTGCAGTGGGGGAAGGGGACGAACTGGGCTGGTTTTGGGATGCGGTGGGGGGAGGGGGAGATTTTGAAGCTGGTGATGTCCACATTGATACCATTAGGCTGCAGGGTTCCCAAGCGGAATATGAGTTGCTGTTCCTGCAACCTTTGAGTGGCATCATTGTGGCACTGCAGGAGGCCCATGATGGACATGTCATCTAAAGAATGGGAGGGGGAGTTGAAATGGTTTGTGACTGGGAGGTGCAGTTGTTTATTGCGAACCGAGCGGAGGTGTTCTGCAAAGCAGTCCCCAAGCCACCGCTTGGTTTCCCCAATGTAGAGGAAGCCGCACCGGGTACAGTGGATGCAGTATACCCACATTGGCAGATGTGCAGGTGAACCTCTGCTTAATGTGGATTGTCATCTTGGGGCCTGGGATAGGGGTGAGGGGGGAGGTGTGGGGGCAAGTGTAGCATTTCCTGTGGTTGCAGGGGAAGGTGCCGGGTGTGGTGGGGTTGGAGGGCAGTGTGGAGCGAACAAGGGAGTCACGGAGAGAGTGGTCTCTCCGGAAAGCAGACAGGGGTGGGGATGGAAAAATGTCTTGGGTGGTGGGGTCGGATTGTAGATGGCGGAAGTGTCGGAGGATGATGCGTTGTATCCGGAGGTTGGTGGGGTGGTGTGTGAGAACAAGGGGGTCCTCTTTCGGTGGTTGTGGCGGGGGCGGAGTGTGAGGGATGTGTTGCGGGAAATACGGGAGACGCGGTCAAGGGCGTTCTCGATCACTGTGGGGAGAAAGTTGCGGTCCTTGAAGAACTTGGACATCTGGGATGTGCGGGAGTGGAATGTCTTGTCGTGGGAGCAGATGCAGCGGAGGCGGAGGAATTGGGAATAGGGGATGGAATTTTTGCAGGAGGGTGGGTGGGAGGAGGTGTATTCTAGGTAGCTGTGGGAGTCGGTGGGCTTGAAATGGACATCAGTTACAAGCTGGTTGCCTGAGATGGAGACTGAGAGGTCCAGGAAGGTGAGGGATGTGCTGGAGATGGCCCAGGTGAACTGAAGGTTGGGGTGGAAGGTGTTGGTGAAGTGGATGAACTGTTCGAGCTCCTGTGGGGAGCAAGAGGCGGCGCCGATACAGTCATCAATGAACCGGAGGAAGAGGTGGGGTTTGGGGCCTGTGTAGGTGCGGAAGAGGGACTGTTCCACGTAACCTACAAAGAGGCAGGCATAGCTGGGGCCCATGCGGGTAACCATGGCCACCCCCTTAGTCTGTAGGAAGTGGGAGGAGTCAAAAGAGAAGTTGTTGAGGGTGAGGACGAGTTCAGCTAGGCGGATGAGGGTGTCGGTGGAGGGGGACTGGTCGGGCCTGCGGGACAGGAAGAAGCGGAGGGCCTTGAGGCCATCTGCATGCGGAATGCAGGTGTATAGGGACTGGACGTCCATGGTGAAGATGAGGTGTTGGGGTCCAGGAAATTGGAAGTCCTGGAGGAGGTGGAGGGCGTGGGTGGTGTCATGGATGTAGGTGGGGACTTCTTGGACCAAAGGGGAGAAAATGGTGTCCAGATAGGTGGAGATGAGTTAGGTGGGGCAGGAACAGGCTGAGACGATTGGTCGACCAGGGCAGGCAGGTTTGTGGATTTTGGGAAGGAGATGGAAATGGGCCGTGCGGGGTTGGGGAACAATGAGTTTGGAGGCTGTGGGTGGGAGGTCCCCTGAGGTGATGAGGTCATGAATGGTGTTGGAGATGATGGTTTGGTGCTCGGGTGTGGGGTCATGATCGAGGGGGCGGTAGGAGGTGGTGTCGGAGGGTTGGCGCCTGGCCTCGGCGATGTAGAGGTCAGTGCGCCAAACTACCACTGCGCCACCCTTGTCTGCGGGTTTGATGGTGAGGTTGGGGTTGGAGCGGAGGGAGCGGACGGCTGCCCGTTCTGCGGGGGAGAGGTTGGAGTGGGTGAGAGGGGTGGAGAGGTCATCCCCAAGATGACATTCCACATTCAGCAGAGGTTCACCTGCACATCTGCCAATGTGGTATACTGCATCCACTGTACCCGGTGTGTCTTCCTCTACATTGGGGAAACCAAGCGGAGGCTTGGGGACCGCTTTGCAGAACACCTCCGCTCGGTTCGCAATAAACAACTGCACCTCCCAGTCACAAACCATTTCCACTCCCCCTCCCATCCTTTAGATGACATGTCCATCATGGGCCACCTGCCGTGCCACAATGATGCCACCCGAAGGTTGCAGGAACAGCAACTCATATTCCGCTTGGGAACCCTGCAGCCCAATGGTATCAACGTGGACTTCACCAGCTTCAAAATCTCCCTTTCCCCCCACCGCATCCCAAAACCAGCCCAGTTCATCCCCTCCCCCCACTGCACCACACAACCAGCCCAGCTCTTCCCCCCCACCCCCTGCATCCCAAAACCAGTCCAACCTGTCTCTGCCTCCCTAACCTGTTCTTCCTCTCACCCATCCCTTCCTCCCACCTCAAGCCGCACCTCCATCTTCTACCTACTAACCTCATCCACCTCCTTGACCTGTCCGTCTTCCCTGGACTGACCTATCCCCTCCCTACCTCCCCACCTATCTTCTTTTCTCTCCATCTTCGGTCCGCCTCCCCCTCTCTCCCTATTTATTCCAGAACCCTCACCCCATCCCCCTCTCCGATGAAGTGTCTAGGCCCGAAACGTCAGCTTTTGTGCTCCTGAGATGCTGCTGGGCCTGCTGTGTTCATGCAGCCTCACATTTTATTATCTTGGATTCTCCAGCATCTGCAGTTCCCATTATCTCTGCTTGCTGTTTCAGTTTTATTGACAACTACAAGTGCTTAATTTTCAATTTGTTCATGGGATATGCACACGCTGGACCAGCATTTTTTGCCCATCCCCCAGTGACCTGGGGAAGGTAGTGGTGAGGGGCATACCTGCACCTCTGCAGTTCGTGGGGCACACAGACATCCACAATGCTGTTGGGAAGGGAGTTCCAGGATTTTATCCCATCAACAGTAAAACAAAATGGATATATTTCCAAGTCAGCATGGTGAGTGACTTGGTGGGGAGCTTTCAGGGGACTGCGTTCCCATGGACCTGCTACCCTTTGTCCTAAGAAGTAGAGGCCAGAGTTTTGGAAGGTGTTGCTGAAAGAGTCTTGCTTAGTTCCTGCAGTACTTGTTATTGATTAGTTAACACTGCTACCACTGCATGTCAACAATGAAGGCGATAAATGTTGAAAGTGGTAGATGGTGTGACAATCAAGTAGACTGATTTGTCCTGAATGGTGTTAAGCTTCTTGAATGTTGTTAGAGCTGCGCTCATCCAGGCAAGTAAAGAATATTCCATCATACGCCTGACTGCGCACACTCCATCCACTGTGACCATGTTTAAACAATGATTTAATTGAAATTGCATTACAATCTCCAACAAGCCTGAGAATCTCTCCACATTGAGAATTCTCAATGAAAAGATCAGGTGCAGGTAAAAGGCCGGAGGGAGGCCTCCCTCAAAGTTGCTACCCAGGTGGATAAGGTTGTTAAGAAAGCTTATGGTGTTTTGGCTTTCATTAACAGGGGGATCGAGTTTAAATTTTCAATTTGTTCATGGGATATGCACACGCTGGACCAGCATTTTTTGCCCATCCCCCAGTGACCTGGGGAAGGTAGTGGTGAGGGGCATACCTGAACCTCTGCAGTTCGTGGGGCACACAGACATCCACAATGCTGTGGAGGTTATGCTGCAGCTCTACAAAACCCTGGTGAGACCACACTTGGAATATTGTGTCCAGTTCTGGTCGCCCTATTATAGGAAAGATGTGGAGGCTTTGGAGACGGTGCAAAGGAGGTTTACCAGGATGCTGCCTGGACTGGAGGGCTTGTCTTATGAGGAGAGGTTGACTGAGCTCAGGCTTTTCTCTCTGGAGAGAAGGAGGAAGAGAGGTGACCTGATCGAGGTGTACAAGGTAATGAGAGGCATTGATAGAGTCAATAGCCAGAGACTTTTCCCCAGGGCAGGATTGACTGCCATGAGGAGTCATAGTTTTAAGGTGTTAGGAGGAAGGTATAGAGGAGACGTCAGAGGGAGGTGCTCCACCCAGAGAGTTGTGAGCGCATGGAATAGTTTGCCAGTGGAAGTCATGGAAGCAGAGTCATTAGTGACATTCAAGCGACTGCTGGACATGCACAAGGACAGCAGCGAATTGAGGGGAATGTAGGTTAGATTATTTTATTTTTGGATTAGGATTATTCCATGGCACAACATCATGGGCCAAAGGGCCTGTACTGTGCTGTACTTTTCTATGTTCTATATCTGACAGTGTAATGTCTGAAAAAAGCATTAAAGTCAGTAAGTTAGTGCTTTCAGTACCAGTGCTACTATCAGTAGAGAGCAATAAAGTTAGCAGGTCAACAAAAATAGAAACCTGTTAACTAAAAGGAGCCTCCAGGTCCTAGGATTGCCAATTTAGAAACATCTTCTGGGATATACACTTTCATTTATTGCTGACCATGATCTTTTCAAACTTCCAGAATATGCCCTACCACTACAGTTGTTGGTATGCTAGGTTGGAGGCACTAGGACTTTTTCTGTCATTAATTACAAGTGTGGCATCCTGCATCTTTTTTAGGGAATCTCAGAAGTTTCCTACTGTAGATACAGCAAAAATGTATTAAGTTAACTCCAGTACGTGCTTATTGTGGAGGAGGATGAGGATCGGATTGTAGCACCAATCCCTTTTAAATACAGACATTTACTGCAAGCAGTCACTTCCTTAAATGGAGTTTAGTCTGTATTTAAATAACTGACCAAGGTCACACACTCAATAATAACATAATCCATTCTGGTTAGATACATATCTGAAACAAACGCAGAATGCCAACAGATCAAAGTCCCCCCCCCCACCTTTGAAGGTCATGGTTATTACACACATTAAAGTAAACAAATTAATTAAACTTCTCTGCTTTCATAGGAACCCTGGCTGCAGGTAACCTCATGCAATTGAAAAGGCACAACTTTCCTTTTTAAAAAAAAGAGCTTGCCAATAAACAGTTAGTTGGGAACAGGATGTACAGATAAATGAGCCCCATTTGAGTAACACATTGCGCGCAGCTAAAACAGTCCAACTTTACAGATGTCCATCTGTGTCACTGACACAAGAGTTTATTTGAGTGTTGTTTGAGTCCTTTTAGCGCATAAATGTGAATGGGACTTCTGATGAAAAGAGCAGTAGGATAAACACTGCAAGGAAACAGAAGAGAGACACAGAATGAAAACAGAACATTTTAAAGTGGTGCAAGGGTGAGTAGTTTTACCAGCCGCCTTCTGGCAGAGAGCAGCAAGGTTCAAATTACATCAAGCCATTAGGCCCATGGGGCCAATCCTGGCTCATGGATTGGGTTTGGAGAATGGGCAGAATACAAGAGACCTGTGCCCAGTCACCCAGTGTCTCGAAATGGCATTCTTAAGTGGTTTGACTACATTTCTGAAGAAGGGTCTAGGCCCGAAACGTCAGCCTTCCTGCTCCTCTGATGCTGCTTGGCCTGCTGTGTTCATCCAGCTCTACACCTTGTTATCTCAAATTCTCCAGACATCTGCAGTTCCTACTATCTTTGACTATAAGACCACCACCTTTATTAAGCATTATTGCTTTTGAACACTATTTTATCAAAATTTATTAAATTTACTAAAGCATGTGTGTACCTGGAACTGTGATTAATCGGGACCAGTAAATGCTTAGATTGAATTTCAGGGATCCAATTTATAATTGTAAGATTCAAGTTAAAATTTAAAAATGTACAACAAAATATTACCACATGGTTCACCTGAACACACAGATCCTTACTTGTGCAAGGTTCATAACTGACAGCAATTACACAACTCAGCTGAACAGAGGACACCCACCACTTCAGAGTTTAAGAGGCACCAGGCAATGACATCAAATGTTCAGCATGCTCAGCTTTAATTTGGAAATAAACTGCACATTGAGTTGTCCAAATGAGGTCTCACAAAGGTCACAATTCATGCACTATAACTTGTGAATTGCCTTGTTATTTTCCAGCAAATATTTTTCAGTCTAGTAAAAAAAATTATCCAACATGCAAATGGTCAATGTGTTACTCAGTATTACATGAATAAGCAAAGCATGTTAGTTCCCAAACCTGTCATCACAGATTTAAAAGTAACTAGTTTTGAAATTGTGCCCAGTGCACCTGAGTTTCATCATTAAAATATATCCAAAAAAGCAGTGGCCCCCATAGTAACCCTTGGGAAATCCCACTGCGTTCCTTCTTCCATTCAGAAAATCTATTTTTTGGTCAAATAATTGGAACACAGGTTGAAATCTGCCGTTCCAAACATATTCAATTTTTAAATTAGGATCATTACAAACACTGTGTCTATTAACTTTACTGGTTACTCTTCTTTGATCTTTTGATTTGGCTTCCATCTTGAAAGATTGGGCAAGACTACATTTGTATAAGTAGGCCAACTATAGTACACAAAGCACTGCTGCTAGATCTGTATCTGTACCTAGTCCTTTGCTCCCTTATACAAGTGATTTTATGGGTATTCTACTAATGCCAATTATGCTCTCCATTGTTGCATTTCCATTCTGATACTCCTATTTTACAATGATTTCACACATTCTAAAACAGATTGGGATGATCTGAAATCATTCTTTTATGAAGCATGATTTGGTAAAGAGAGAGAAGCATATGCTGATAATTCAACACTACACCAGTCTTTCACTACAGCTAAACAGAGTTCTTTGGTTAAAATTATCACACTTCTCAAAGATGACAATAATTCCATTCAGTGTGCTTCAATTGTTTGACCCTACCTCTGGCCCAGGAGGCCTAGGTTCAAATCCCACCTGCTCCAGAGATGTGTCATAACAGGTTGATTAGAAAATGTATAACATCCATATGGGACTATAGTCTTTATATACAGAGTACAAATACAAGAAAGTTATAATGAATATTTGTAAAACACTGGTTCAGTCTCACATGGATTAAACGCAATGTTCTGAGCACCATACTTTAGGAAGTATATGAAGTCATTAAAGAAGGTGTAGGATCATTCTTGTAAAGGCTTTCTAAAGATAAAGACTTCAGTCACCTAGATTGCTTGAAGAGAGTGGAAACTGAGAAAGTCAGAAGGAGATTTGATAGAATCGTTCAAAAATCAGGAGGGTCTACAGAGGGTAAATGAAGAGAAACTGCAACTATTGATGGATAAGTCAAGTATCAGAGGGAACATGTTTAAGTGACTGGCAAACACTGACTCGAGTTGCTGTAACTGCTAATGACACAAACTGAGGTAGGAAAGCAAGAAAACATAGGAGGCTATAAAACAACATTGATAGGTTAACTGAGTTGGCAAGGACATAGCAAATTGAGCACAATGTGAGAAAATGTTAAATTGGCTACTTTGGCCGGAAGAAGCAGCAGTATACTATTACTTGGTAAGAGACTGTAGACCTCAGGTGCAGAGGGACCTGGCTGTCCTAGTGTATAAATTGCGAAGAGTTGATACAAAGTAATTATAATCACAGAGGTTTATAGCATGGAAACAGGCCCTCTGGCCCAACTTGCCTATGCTGCCCAGTTTTCACATTAAACTACTTACCCTTGTTTCTGGATGTGAGTTTGCTCGCTGAGCTGGAGCAAACTCACATCCAGAACCTCAACCTGAGCTACAAATCTTAAAACTCGTTACCCTTGTCTGGTCCATATCCCTCCATACCTATCCTATCCATGTATCTTTTCTGATTGAAGGGTCTAGGCCCAAAACGTCAACTTTTGTGCTCCTAAGATGCTGCTTGGCCTGCTGTGTTCAACTAGCTCCAAACTTTGTTATCTTGGATTCTCCAGCATCTGCAGTTCCCATTATCTCTCTATCCATGTATCTGTCTAATTGGGAATGCTAACAATGTTATTATTTACTGCAAGAGAAATTGAGCACCAAGAGTAAGGACATTATGCTTCAGTTATACAGGACATCAGTGAAACCACTTCTGGAGTACTGTGCATAATATTAGTTTAATTTAAGCACAATTATAAATACAGTAGAAGTAATTCAGCAAAGGTTTGAGAGATGAATCCCTGGGTTAGCTCAGACAGGCTAGTCTTGTATCCACTGGAGATTAGAAGAGCAAGAGCTGATTTGATTGAAATGCAAGATCCTGCAGGATCTTATAGGATGCCTGTGGAAAAGATGCTTCTCGGTGTAGTAGAATTTAGAACTGGAGGTCATTTTTAACAAAGGTTTGCCCCATTAAGTATACTTTTTTCCTCATGATGGATTCAAAAGGTGGTGCCAGTGAGTCCCAGAAGGTGGTTAAGGCAGAAGTAGGTAGATTCTTGATAAGGAATGGGGAAGCAAAACATTTTTGGGACTAGGTGGTATTCTGTAGTAATTAGATCAGCCAAGATCTTAACGTTTAACAGAACAGGCTGAAAGGGTCTACTTCTGCATCAAATTCTTATTCGACAAGGAAATACACTAAATGATAGTATGTTAGAGACAAATTCAACTGTGGCTTTGAAAACAGAATTGGATAAACATTGTCCTATGGCTATGGAGAAAGGAGAGGAATGTCAGTCTAAGCTAAATGGCTCTTACAAAGAGCTGGCATGGGTGCAATTGATCAAATGGCTACCTCTGCACTATAACCATTTTCTGATTCTATTCTGTTGAAAGGGAGAACTGCATTAATTACCTTCCTTTAAATAAAAGGTTTTATCTTCCTTTCTCCACATCATATTTCCTTCCCCTTTATTCCCTCAACTTGAACTGTTCTCCTGTACATTACATGACGTGTGTGTTTGCAAGCTGTGACAGCAAATGCCAATCAGTTTGCCACTGATGGGCACAGATGCATATCACAGATGATCCCAACACAGCACTTCCTACTGTTGACACATGCACATTCTGAGAAGGATGGGTTCACCAGTTGGAAACAGGCGCAAGTGTCTTGCCCAAATAATTTTGAACATGGAGGTTACCTGATCTCTCAAAATGATTGATGATCATGAAATTCAGCAAGAAAAAGTTGATTAAACTTTATCCTCGAGTTATGGTATTACTGACTGGAGTATCATCAGGGAATTGTGTGCAATTTTGCATGCGATTTTAGCATTGTTTGTTAGCTTTACAATGATGCTCGAGCAAATAAGACAAAATAAACATTGAGAAAACACAAGACACCAGAATGAATTAATAGCCTTGCCTAAAGGAATAAATTCTGTCCTGATGAGGAAATATCACTAAAATATGCATGGCTTTCGGGATCATCTTACTGACCTTATCTTCGGGGTAAAACAAGAAACAGGAGGACCGTGCAAGTTTTCCACATTCTTTTATTTTTTGGCACTCGACAGCCCTTGTTATATTTATTTCGCTATCAAAAAAGCAAACTGGTTACATACTTCAGGGGTATCATCACAGAACGGGGAGAATTATACCCTTGGTATATATAATATATTCATACCAAAATTAACAGATAAACAGCTCAGGTCCAATCTCACAAGAACCCTAGCTGCCCTCTAGTATCTCACATACGTGCATCATTGTCATAGACACCCAGACAGTGAATCACAGCAGATTACTTAAAAATAAGCAGAAGGGTTTAGTTCTATCTTCAATCAACATTAGTTGTCTGGCCAGCTGGTTTGCAATGCAATGTAACGCAAACAGCATGGGTTCAATTTCTGCACCAGCTGTGGGTACCATGAAAGACTCTCCTCACCAGAGGCAGGGTGACTCTCAGGTTAAACCAGAACCAGTTGCTTCTTGAATGAGAAAGAAACCTTACAGTCCAGTAGGACTCTGGTGACTTTACCTTTTAATTGAAGCAGAAACACATACTTTCCAGCCTGATAGGAGCAGGGCCCACAGGAAATTAACTAACTCATCCAGGAAAACCAGTGCCAATTGTGCTAAATCCCAGTTAAGGTCAATTAAACAAATCAGAGACAGAAACAACAATTTATTTTCTTTGGGCGAGAGACCAAACAGATACACATGTTCAATCTCAAAAGGGGATGACACTAATTATATGACTGATCAGCTCCTTGTATTTAGCAACTACCAACTCACAACCAACATTAAAATGGTAATGGAGATCAGCAGGATAACTAATCAGTTGGTGTGGGTTTGTGAAAGGAAAGAAACATGGGGATGGGAGGTGGCAAGAAGGAAGGAGAGATTTAAAATAAATCGACAAGGGTGAGTGATTACAGAATGGTGGGCTAACAGTGCACATCAGTCATTAGCAGAGTAGGTCATTCAGACCATTAAGCCTGCTTGTCATTCAATAAGATTGTAGCCAGGGTTCTTATGGTTCAGAGGCAGAGTCCCTAGCCCTAGACCAAGAAGTCCAGGTTAAGTCCCACCTGTTACAGAGGTGTGTAACAACATTTCTGAACAGGCTGATTAGAAACCTAGGTTTAAGAAAAGGTAGGATTGCAGCCAAACATCTGCCGCAACACCATGTTCCCACACAATCTCTGTAATCATTTAAACTCAATCTCCTGTAATCTCTCAATTTCTGACATGAATTTTTTCAATTATTTAAACTTATGGCCCTCTGGGGTAGAAAATTCTAAACATTCAACACCCTCACTGAAGAAATCCATCTTCATCTGCTTTAAATGACCTATTGTCGATCCTGAGATTATGTCCCTTGGCTTCTGGCTCACCAGTCAAAGAAATGTCTTATCCAGCCCTGCAAGAAGAGTGTTTCAATGAGGTCAGCCCTCATTCCTTCAAACTGTAGGGAATACAGACCCATTCTCAACTCAAGATAATTCTTCTATCCCTGGGATTAGTGTCAACCTCTGTACAACTCACTGTATGATAAGTAGACCCTTTCTCAAATAAGGGGACTGAAACTGTTCCCAATACTCCAGATGATGTCTCATCATGACTTATATACAATTCAGCAAGAAGTCTTTATTCCTGTACCCAAATCCTGTTGTGAAAGCCAAGTCACCACTTGCCTTTTTGTGGTGACTTCCTGGTCTGTTAATGAGAATTTATTCATATTGGAGTGTTTTACAAAAAGGAGGAAAAGAAAATAAGCCATTAGCTTAGCAGAAGCTAGGAGTTTTAAAATAATTTTAGTTAAAAGCTCCTGAATTCAGTTCAACTCAGATTGAAGTGAGATGTAAAAATAGTTTCTGCTAGGAAAATGAGTTTGTTCAATTTTTGGAATACAAGGATTTCAGTTTCTGTAAAACTGCAGACCAGGAGTGTTTGAATCCCTCAGCTTTGAACAAGCAATGCAAAGTCTGAGATCTTAGTTGTGTGAATCAAAGGAAAAGGCTTTGTGGCCCACAAAACCAGAAAAGTTGCTGAAAATAAGCAGTGACAAAGAATGAACATTTTCTGGATTTTGACTCTGAAGTCATACTGTTTTAAAGTAGACAGGACTTCATTTAGCGGTTTTTTTTAAATATTTCAAACTGCGGATTGCAGATAGCTTGATTTGTTTTACTTGTAGTTTTCTTGTGTTGTACACTTCTGTTTCATTGTTAAACATATGGCTGCAGATCTGGGCTCATCTTGTGGTGAAACATTGCCATGTTAAAAATAGAAATTGGTCCATCAAGCCAGATTTCATTCTGGGATTTGACTGACCAATGATAACATTAGCTAGGATTACAATATTCCTAATTATTTGCTGTAGCAGAATGCTAGCTTTCAATGACTGATGAACAAAGATGCCTAGCTCCCTTTGGACACCCACACTTCCTGATCACTCATGCAAATAAAATTCTATTTTCCCCTAAGTGAAAGCTCCCTTACTTATTCACATCATACTTGAACTACCATATTCTAGAGATCAACTTAGTCCTCTTGAAGCTGTCTTCCACCCTTACAATTTGTATTCTAAAATCAATGAGATCAGCAGCAAATTTGGAAATATTATTACAATTCATCCCCATGTCCAGTCTAACATTCTATAATCAACCTATTCAGTGATGTTATTACACACTCCCAAAAGGAGGTAGAACTTGAACATGGGCCTCCTGGCTCTAAGGTAGCAACACTACTACTGTGCCACAAAAACTGCTGAGAATTACTATAGATTAGATTTGCTGTGGACTAAGCACCAATCATTGTGGCACATCATAGGTAAAAGTCTACCATCTAGACTGTTCCACTTATTGGCACTGCTCTTTCGGTCAGTTAGCCAATCTCAATCCATACTGGTATATTCTCCCTCAACCCTGTGCACCTTAATTTTACTTATTAAACTCCATGTACAAATCAAACAGTGATCCAGAAAAGACTGCACAGCTGTCAACATGTGCAAATGTGAATTACAATCATCACCTAAATCTCTTCCTCCTCAACTGGATTATTTCTCAATAGTTGATAGAGATTTCTAGGACAATATATTAGTAGATCACCCATGGTCTTACCCATTAAATGAAACAGTTCACACAAAATAGTACAACATAAGTAATTGAAGTACAACAGAACCATAGAATCCCTACAGTGTGGAAACAGGCCCTTCGGCCCAACAAATCATTTGCAAAATGATAACATGCCACGCCCAGAACTTTGTAGGTTCATTACATGATGAGCAAAGTTTGCTTAATTCCAACCTAATTATTTTTCTCTGCATAATAATGATAGATTCAGCCAAGAGTGTTACCTGCACTGACATTCAACAGCATCCCACCCAGACACATCCCACATAACCCACCTAATATACACGCCCCTAAACATTATGGGCAATTTAGCATGGCCAATCCACCTAGCCTGCACATCTTTGGACCATGGGAGGAGACCTGAGCACCCTGAGGAAACCCACGCACCCACAGGGAAAATGTGCAAACTCCACACAGACAGTTGCCCAAGGTTGGAATTGAACCCGGGTCTCTGGCACCGAGAGCTGTGCTGAAATTGAGGTCACAGAACCTCAAACAATATAGAGTTTTGATACATGAGAGATGATAAATTCTCTTCCAATTCCTTTGTTGAAAGTTCTGACTTTTAATGTGGTACAGCTGCATGCCAAATTTCATAAATGCGTGTGGAGAAGGGCTGAAGGCTATTTAATCACTAGCACCATCAAATTCTTGTCCTTATCTTTCGGCAGATGCAAGCTTTGAAAAAGGTGATCAGAGCAGAAATCTTTGACAGTGGTTCAACTTACTAGTCAGGCAGTTGTATCAGCACTGGTCGAAAACAACGAGCTTTTTTTGGGTGCTGTAGATCTCGATGATGGAGACAGTTCGGATAACTAAAGTACCTTATTGTGTCACCACAGACCAGGGATTAAATGTTTTTGACCTGCCCAATTTGTATAGGTTGATGTTACACATTTACCAAATCTTAACATTATTGCAGAACTCTGCAATAGTGATTTTAAGCAGCAAATATTTGGCTTCTTGTCAATTTCCAAAACTCCACAAACAGAAGTATTTCTGAATAATTAGTATTTTTGTTTTAGAAAAATCCTGACAAGAATATTTGCTGAACTGCAGGTAACACTCTTGACTGAATCTATCATAATTATGCAGAGAAAAAGAATTAGGTTGGAATTAAGCAAACTTTGCTCATCACATAATGAACCTACAAAGTTCTGCTGGGCGTGGCATGTTATTATCATTTTGCAAATGATTGCAGTTCAAGGAATTCTGCCAAATGGTTAATTGGGTCTTCACTTTGTTAATGGGAGTGAATGGTGTTTTTATTGTGAAACAGAATTATGATTCATAAGATTAAGAATAGGTGATGTTTTTAAATGGTGCATTCGAATTAGATATGATCTCAAAGAGACAGTGCTGATGTTGTGCTTGCTTCCAACAAAAGAAAATTTTACAGTAAAGCAATTTTCTTAGTAGAAAGAAAGATGAGGAAGATATACAAAGCCACTTGCAACATGATGACAAAGATTTTCAGAAAAGCAGGAGGCAGCCAGGCCACCAGAGTCTTTGGTCACAAAGTGAAGACCTTTAAATACACTCAACATCTTTTAACTTGAAAGCAGTTAAGCCAATAAAAGGCCTGTAATGAAAAGGCAAAATAGACACCATCCTTAGAGCAAGTCACAAGATCAGTTTCACACAGCAGATTCCTGCCAAATGAGAGAATTGGCAGTCTGTTCACAGTACATCCAAGTGGCCATTCTTCATATGTGATGTAAACATTGAATGCTGACAAATTATCTGACAGTTATCAGTGCCACTGTGAAACCAACACCATACTTCTGTAATTAGTCCAGCAGATAATGATGCCTGTTAAAGGCTCTGAATAGTTAAGACAAGAAAACCAAAATTTGAAACAAACACGTTCACTTTCTTCTTTCTCCCATTTGCCTGAATTTCAGAAGAGGGAGCACTGTCGTGCCCTTCTATCACCAGATGAAATATCCTTGATTTTAAATGCATCATACAATGTGGTCACTATCACCAGTGGGGTCATTCATTTTTAAAGTTTGCATACCATAATGTTGCACATTTCATATGCTATAGATAGTCGCAGGATTGAACCAAATAGGTGAAGGTCCTTCAGTTCAATCTTAAATCAAGGGTTATCTTTTAAAAAGGGAGCAAAGGGACTGAAAAGGCTGAGGTACTGTGAATAGTACAGGAGAAAGAGAAAATTAAGTGACATCACAACACAAGGAGCAGCAGATGAATTAAGTTTACAGGTAAATTATTTAATTGATATGTAACTTGACTTTGTTGAGCAATAGACTGAAAGAGACCTAAATTGCTGAAACAAACTTTACTTAATTTTATATGTGAAGCAAAGTTAGACAGGGAAGACTATGTCAATGGTGCATCAAGACTGCAAAATTGGAGACCTTGTAAACGGTGTCAGAATCCTGGTCAACAACATCTGCAGCAAGGGTTCACATCTCAAAGAACTTCAGTGTTGTTGTGCTGGAGTCCAAGCTGTAGCTCATTGGGTCAGGGATACATGGGCAAAGGGGAAATTATTCTAGACACACCTAGGAGGCAAGTCACACTCCTTGGGGTAAGCAGTTGGATTCAGGTAAGGTATTGCTCAGATACAGGAGTTTATGGCTGTGAACCAGATAGGTGAATAGATCAGGTGCTGTGCCGGAGGGATCTTGGACACAGTTCTTGTTGCATCTGCAACTGCAAACTGCTCATGACACTGGAACAGGAGGCCACACAAGTTGGGAGTGAGAAACGTGGTAATGGTAGGACATAGTACAATTGGAGAGATACTGCTCTCTGCACCTGCAATTATGAGTTCCAATAATTGTGTGATCTGTCCTGTCCATGAACTTAAGCATAGTACTTGATCTAATAGAGGTCAGAGAAAACAGTTTAAGAATATTGATGGGCCTGTGAAAAATCAGGCAAATTGATTCAGTACATGGGAAAAATTTTCCACAACTTGAACCACGTGGTGGTGTTTCATGCAACAAGTGGTAAGTCAGAAACTGACTGCAAAACTTTAACACAGAGAAGCAACAAAAACTGAAGCAGAGAATAGAACCCCGGCTCATGCACCTCCCTTCCTTAGGGCAACTCTCATGATCAGCACCCAAAACTCATGGCTACACAAGTAATGAAGCTCGACAGATGTCATCCATATTCTGAAGGACTGATGACAATAACTATGTCTGCCGTTTACCAGGCTTAAAGAACTGCCGATTCTGGAACCTGAAAGAAAAACTGAACAAAATATTGTTGGAGAGACGCAGCAATCTAGCTTCTAGCAGAGACAACATTACAAGATGAGAGTCTTCTTCTGACAGGGTCCAGTTCTGAAGGAGGAGGATCCATCTTATTGCGGTTATGGAGGACCCAACCACAAATGGAACGAGGAACAAGGTCCTTCTCAGAGTTTGATGATTCAAATTAAACACAGAACCTCGCAGTTATTAATATCCATACTGTCACCTGAGCCACGATTGGAGCATTAGGGACAAACAATTTTTGCTATCATGGGAAAGTAGTCTATATAAATAGTGGACACATTGATTTTAAAATGATCTCCTCAAAATGGAAGGTTTCAAACTTATTATTTTTATTCAAGAAAGATGCATGAGGAAACAAGAAACTACAAGTCAGAATTTATCATGAAATTAGTAACAGGTCTCAGAAAATAATTTCTTTGAACATAGTAAATGGAATTATGATGGGGAAATCACACTCAACAAATCTAATGAGTTTTCCATGTTGTATTTGGCAGGGTGGGGGGAACCAAAGCTCGAATATTTGGATTGTCAAAAAAATTGATAAGTTACTATACAAAAGGTTACACCAAATTAAGGCTCGCAGATTTGGGGCTATGCAGTAGCATGGATTGGGAGTTGGTTATTAGGCAGTAAGCAGTAGGAATAAGGGAGCCATTTTTTGTATTGGCAGTAAATCACAATGGCATACTGCGACATTCAACACTGGCTCCTCAGCTATTTCCAGTAACAGAACTGGATACATAACTTTCAATGCATAAGTTATCATGCTGGTACAGCAAGTAATTAGAATAGCAAATAGTATGTTTGTCTTTATTTAAAAAAATTCAGAGTACAAGTGGTTTTACTGAATAGGTGCCATAAAACTACTGGAGTGCTTTTGGTTTCCTTACCTAAAGAAGGAAGGACAATGAAAGTTCATTAAATTGCTTCCGGAGATGATGAGATTGCACTATGAAGAAAGATTACAGGTGACAGGAACGTTCTAATTACAAAATTCTTAAGGGTCTTTAAAGGGTAAATATTTCCCTGACATTATAGAGCTAGGATCAGAATAAGTGCTGGCCATTTAGGATTAAAATGAGGAAAAGTTTCTAATTGGGGATTGTTGGAATTCTGTATCCAAGGAACCAGTAAACCCATGCCCTTGGAGCATTAGCTTAGGGCCATTTATCACAACAGTGCCTCCCATTAGTTAGTGAATTATATATCAATATTATTCTCTCCGTCTCTCCACTCCCCACGCAAACATAATGAGATCTTGATTTTCGCAGTTTTTTTTAAAATATGGGACCTTGATTGAGATGTTTAAAATGGAGTGTCATAGATAAAGGTGGACAGGAAGGTACCTTTCCCCTGGTGGAAAGGTCAATGACTGGGGCATAAATTTAAAGTTAAGGGGCCGGAGGTTTAGAGGGAAAGGAGTGAATTTTTCACTGTGATTGGTGGGAATTTGGAACTCACTGCCTGTGAGGATGGTGGAGGCAGAACCACAAACATTTAAGTAGTATTTAGATGCCAAGGCATACAAGGATATGGACTAAAGGTTGAAAATAGTTAAGATGCTTGTTTTTGACTGGCCCAGACTTTATGGGCCAACAGCCTTTTTCTATGCTATAGCTGTCTATGACTCGATGCCTCAGCCTTTAACAGAAACACTGGGAAAATAAATCAACTTCCCTTCCTCGCCTACTTATGAATAGATTTAATTAATCTGCTAAATACTTTTACAGATATTTAAATGCCATTTGAATGCCTACCATAACTGGTCACTTATCAATATCGATATTGTTTATAGAACATATTGAATCCACCATTGGAACCTGTAGGATTGATGAACTAACAATGATATCATCTGTATATACAAACTTTCAGTTCAGCATTAAATCCCAGCTTTGGTCCTCTAATAGCACAACTGACTCTCATTCAGAAATTTGTGGGGTTAGCAACGGGTCAAGACATGACCAAATAATTTAGATCAATATTCCAGACCTGCACTAAGGTAAAAACTGCTATTGAACTACCTGTTCCTATCATTTTTCGGGTTGACAACCATAGTGCTTTACATCACAACTGAAAAACAACAAGGTCTTCCATGTCAAGTGGCGTTATTTCTGTAACAAGGAGATTTGACTACAAGAATAAATGTATCTTATTTCAATTATTTAGGGCATTGGTGAGTACTGCATGCAATTTTCATCTAAGGAAGGATATACTTGCCCTGGAATGATGGCATCTAGAGGAAAACCCATCCCTAGCTGCCACTGCGAAGGCGGTTGCGAACTGCCTTCTTGAACCTCAGCAGTCCATTTTGGAATAGAGACAACCACATTATTAGGAAGAAAGTTTCAGGATTCTTAACCAGCTCGGAACTTAACAGGCAAGACTTGGTCTAAATAACTCACTTTCTAGAACTAAACTAAACATTACAGAGTTGAAGACCAAGTTTTGAATATTCTGAATCAATAGAAACAGCATACATTATAGCTATCATTTCAGTTGTGAATTTGAACACAAAACTAAAAATGTCAACTGCAGGCTACAACCTATCTAGACAGGAACAAGCATCTAGAAACAGCCACTTGACTGTTTTCAGCAAATCACACTTAAAACTGGACAGTTGAGAAGTATTTATTTCCCCTCAATATTCAAACATTGGCAAATATAAAATTTGCCATGATCCTGAACAATTTGGCATATTTTATGATTCTTCTGCATTTAATTCTTTGATATATTCAATTAGTAACTTGAAGCAGTTTGACTGATATGGAATAATAGCTGGAAAAATGAATTAACACAGATTTAGTAGGATAATAGGTCAACAACATCGTGGGCCGAAGGGCCTGTACTGTTCTGTGTTCTATAAACATCTTAAAATCAGCAAGATGAATCCACTACTATTCATAAACCAATTTCAAACAAAGTTTCATCAAAACTTAAAATTTTGTAAATTATTAGTGTACAGTCAGTTTGAGATTTTAATATATAATCAAAAAGCTTTAGAAGTAAAACACAGCCTCCTCAAAGACCTGAAACAAGTGTGACAAAAAGAAAGTTGCATTAAAAATAATTCAGAGATAATGGGGACTGCAGATGCTGGAGATTCCAAGATAATAAAATGTGAGGCTGGATGAACACAGCAGGCCAAGCAGCATCTCAGGAGCACATAATTCATTCAATTTGGAGCATGGTCAATTTTGTAGCAAGAGCTGCCAACTAACTTTATGTTTAATCAGTAAACTAGTGGAGGAAAAAAACAGAAACACACTTTAGTGCTGGTCATTATGTCCTGTAAACAAAAATGCAAAAATATTTAAGAAAAATCAGTCTTTAAACAGTATAATAAAATGTGAGGCTGGATGAACACAGCAGGCCAAGCAGCATCTCAGGAGCACAAAAGCTGACGTTTCGGGCCTAGACCCTTCATCAGTGTGCTCCTGAGATGCTGCTTGGCCTTTTGTGCTCCTGAGATGCTGCTTGGCCTGCTGTGTTCATCCAGCCTCACATTTTATTATCTTGGAATCTCCAGCATCTGCAGTTCCCATTATCTCTGACCCCAGTCTTTAAACAGTTACTTGTCAATGTGTAGGTGTGGAATAAAAATAGTACCACCAGCAACATGACCCTCCAACTGTATTCCTCACTTATGCAATCAATAAACTTTAACCTCTTATGAATATATATTTCACCTTTGTATATTTTTGCGACATGCAAGGCATTTCTCTTCTCTACAGACTAAGCAAAAGTTGGAGATCACACAACTAAATGACAAGAGCTGGTATTGTCATGAGGTGTTAAATGCCCTTAGTCTAGCGTGCCTTTCAGCTGGCTGACAAGGTCAAATTTGTAATTCAGCCATTGATTAAAGAGGCCATTTCCCAGTATCACAAAATGAAATGAACGGAGTTGCACATAACTAGTTATTTACTACAAACATAGAAATGAACATTTCATTAAGGTAGGTTGATAAATAAGACTGCACTCACCTGTTATGTTAAAATAGAAATTCTGCTTCAAAAACTGAAGAATCCAACAATGATTGAGTTGTATTTGAGGCCTAGGCCAATGATATGATTTATTTGTCAATTTTTAATCAAAACTTCAAAGTCAAATGATGTATTAAAACAGATGACCAAAAAGATTGGTATCAATGAGCACTTCACAGAAGCTATGAAATATGAAGAAAGAGTGAATTTGGAACCAAGTAGCTGAAAGCACCTTCACAAATGGAGTGATAAAAGTCTTACATGCATACAGTTGGCCTGAATTGGAGAAAAAGATCGCTGATCATTATAGGATTGAAGGAGGTAGTGCAGGAAGTCATGGAAAAATTTGAAACTAATAATCAGCATTTTAATATCAAGATGCTTCTGTACTGGGAAACACCGCAAGTCAGCGATTATGAGGATGATGGCTGAATGGTACAGTTAAATTTGGGCAGCACAATTTCAAAGGAGCTAAAGTATGTAAGGATTTGGTGGGAGGCCACTGAGGGAAGACAGAGGGAAGAAGCAGGGAAGAAGCGGAACAGTGGACACATCCTAAAGTGAGATTTTTGCACTTGTTAGGTAATTAAGTTTCTGTTGCCTCAATTATCTGTGATTTTTAAAATTAGCTTTTAAAGATGTGGCAATGTGGGTTTTGCTGCCAACTTCTAGCTGGTCTCAAAAGTGTTGCATATTTTCCTTGAACTTCTGCTGTGCAAGTGGTAGAAGCACTCCCTCTTTGTCCTTGGAATAGAGTTCCAAGAATTAGCTAATTTATCGTGTACTGCTTTGTACAAATAAGTGATTAGATATAGTAAGAATTCTTTTATTTTCGGTATCTCAACTTTTTAGATGTCACGACTATAGGGGTCTACATGCACATGGTTACACTAGTGTCAAAAGAGAACCAGGTAGGAAAAGGGGGAATCTTCTTCCCCTATGTACTTTTATTGTTGCTCTCCTATCTCAAATTCTTCCCACTCCCTAATATCGTATACTTAAATATGCTTTCTCCTAATAACTTTAAAAAGGTAGAGATCATTGTGTGGGGGGGGTTTTGGGTTAGAACATAGAACAGTACAGAACAGGCCCTTCAGCCCACAATGTTGTGCCGACCATTGATCCTCATGTGTGCACCCTCAAATTTCTGTGACCATATACATGTCCAGCAGTCTCTTAAATGACCCCAATGACCTTGCTTCCACAACTGCTGCTGGCAACGCATTCCATGCTCTCAACTGTGTAAAGAACCCGCCTCTGACATCCCCTCTATACTTTCCACCAACCAGCTTAAAACTATGACCCCTCGTGCTAGCCATTTCTGCCCTGGGAAATAGAGTTGATAGCCAGAGACTATCTATGCCTCTCATTATCTTGTATACCTCAATTAGGTCCCCTCTCCTCCTCCTTTTCTCCAATGAAAAGAGACCAAGCTCAGTCAACCTCTCTTCATAAGATAAGCCCTCCAGTCTAGGCAGCATCCTGGTAAACCTCCTCTGAACCCTCTCCAAAGCATCCACATCTTTCCTATAATACGGGGACCAGAACTGGACGCAGTATTCCAAGTGCAGTCTAACCAAAGCTTTATAGAGCTGCAACAAGATCTCACGACTCTTAAACTCAATCCCCCTGTTAATGAAAGCCAAAACACCCTATGCTTTCTTAACAACACTGTCCACTTGGGTGGCCATTTTAAGGGATCTATGTATCTGCACACCAAGATCCCTCTGTTCCTCCACACTGCCAAGAATCCTATCCTTAATCCTGTACTCAGCTTTCAAATTCAACCTTCCAAAATGCATCACCTCACATTTATCCAGGTTGAACTCCATCTGCCACCTCTCAGCCCATCTCTGCATCCTGTCAATGTCCCGCTGCAGCCGGCAACAGCCCTCTATACTGTCAACACCTCCGACCTTTGTGTCGTCTGCAAACTTGCTGACCCATCCTTCAATCCCCTCATCCAAGTCATTAATAAAAATTACAAACAGTAGAGGCCCAAGGACAGAGCCCTGTGGAACTCCACTCACCACTGACTTCCAGGCAGAATATTTTCCTTCTACTACCACTCGCTGTCTTCTGTTGGCCAGCCAATTCTGTATCCAAGCAGCTAAGTTCCCCTGTATCCCATTCCTCCTGACCTTCTGAATGAGCCTACCATGGGGTTCTTCTTTGTTGAGTGGATTGAGTATAAAATTTCCACTAAACTACATTGACATTATAAAATTCAAAAATGATAAATGTACTTAAAGTAAAATGCACAAAGCCATTCCTGTAGAGTTGTTCTAAAGGCAGGCCACTGGACCTGAAGTATTAACTGCTTCCCCTCCACGGGTCTGCTGGGAAATCTCAGCAATCTGATTTCCAGCATCTGCAATTTTTTGTCACAGCCCCAGTTATCACAGATCAAGAAGATTCTGGGTTAGTTTGCACCAAGTTGGCTGATATTAAAGATAATGGGAACTGCAGATGCTGGAGAATCCAAGATAAAGTGTGAAACTGGATGAACCTTTTCTGAGGAAGGGTCTAGGCCCAAAACGTCAGCTTTTGTGCCCCTAAGATGGTGCTTGGCCTGCTGTATTCATCCAGCTCCACACTTATCTATGGCTGATATTAAGTTCCATTATTATCAGTCATATGATCTTTGGGTCATTATAACCCTTATGTCACAACAAAACAAATCAAGATGTTTTCTATTGTGGTCTTAAGCAAATGTTGTCAACTTTGTCCCTAAACTAGGCGCAAAGGAAGAATGTTAAAAGCCACAGCCCAAAAAACCCGATTGCACCCAGCTTTTGAGTTAGGTAACAAACATCTAGGTTTTTCACCTCAACACCAGTGTACACATGGAGAGACCAGGCAAGGACAGAATACAAGCCTGATTATATCAATACTTATGCAAATAAAGGACATTTTAGACAAGGTATTGGAGCACAGCTGTCATTCTTGAAATCTATGAATGTTTTGAGTTCTTCAAAAAAAGAGGAAAAAAAGAGTGCAAAATTTCAAGAACTGCACTTGCAACCAAATAAAGTCTCAATCCATGAATATAAAAATTTCTAGAAAAGCTCAACTGGTCTAGCAACATCTGAGGGGACAGGCTACCAGCCCCGAAACGCTAACACTGCCTTCTCTCCATACGTGCTGCAAGACCTGCTGAGCTTGTTCCAGCAATTTGTTTTGTTTCTTATCTACAGTTCTTTGTTTTTACAAAATCTCAAACCATATCAGTAGTCAACAAAAAAAAATGTTCTCTGATAAAGGGTCTAGGCCAGAAACGTCAGCTTTTGTGCTCCTGAGATGCTGCTGGGCCTGCTGTGTTCATCCAGCCTCACATTTTATTATCTTGGATTCTCCAGCATCTGCAGTTCCCATTATCGCTTCAAATTGCATTGCATATTGTTTTCATTACACACTTAGAACTAAGTATTTTAAAATAAGGTGAAGTATAACATACACGTGCAACATTGTTGCTGCTTCATGAGACAAATACTAGATATAGGTAGTTCAGGACTGAGTATTTAAAATTCTTCGTCATGGCGCAACCCCAATCCAAATAAACTAACCACCAACAGATTCAGTGTTAAACACATCATGATAGGTAGTGAATTCAATCCGTTTTGTGCTGAGTTAGCTAACCTGATGAGGAACACAAGATATTGTTTTTGAACTGCAGAAATCGGACCACAACCCTGCTCCTAACCCTGTCCAGTTACCCCTATTAAACGTCTGTATGGGCTCGGCCTCAAATTCGAAACCCCACCCCGCGCTTAAGTAAGCATTTCTCGCTCGAGATCTGTCGACCTATCAAGTAGGACACTAGAAGTGCCTCGCAACACCTCTGGGAGCAGATCCCAGGTTTCAGAAGAAAACCGGAGTGGGATTGATTAAATTGGGTCGAAGACGGGTTGGTGACGAACACCACACGCACACACACTGCTTAATCTCAAGGAGCCTAAAATTGGTTTTGGTGAAGCTGACCTCATCCCGATTTTGCAGGAAATGCCTGGTCTGAAGGAATTGTCTGCCTGTCACGTGGCAGCAGCTGGTCAAGGTCTGAGAGGCTGCCTCACCCCTTCCAGACAGTCTGCTCTAGGTAGGCCGGACTGTCCGGCTTTGGGGCAAAGCGCTGAAAAAGCAAAGGATTCATTCCGCCGGTCAGAGGCGGGGGAGGAGGAGGAGAGAGAAAGAAGGGGGAAGGTGTTTTGGGGTTGGGGAAAAAATGGTCTCAAGGCAAACAGCCGCGCCCAAATCCTTTTATGGACCGTTTGTCATTGCGGATCATGTTAAATATGAATTACCACAGTGGGATATAAATACATTCACGGCCTACGTATTAATATAACCTTTCCTCCCAAATGATTTTTTGAAGGTATACTAGGAATACAACGCGTTGACAGTTAGTCAACGATGTATTGTGTTTGAAAGGAGGAAATTATAGTTTGAAATTTCCTCACCCCGTCGCCAATATTTGTTCAAAAATCGACTGAAGATGCACTGCGTAGCTAAATATGTCGCTGCATAATGCATCTATATAATTAAACAAGATTGATCTCTTTTGTCACAGATCCCCATAGACCGTTCATTGGTCACAAATCCCCACAAATTTCAGAAAACAAACGAATAAGTCAGTTTGCTTACTGCAAGGCATGCTTTACTCCCTTCAAAACAAAAATCACTGCAATACGCAATCTACACAATCCTGCGTTTCAGCAGCCAACCGTCCCATCCATTCATTTTATAAACAATTCATAGAATATCCGAAGTTGACACGGATCACGCGTCCTAACTCTCCCAATATGGCACAAGCCGGTATCGAAGTGAGTGCGACTCTCTCTCCCACGCACATTTCGCAATGAAACATCCGCAATCTTACTTTTGTAACGTTTTCGATCCCCTCATGGCAACACAATCGAAACTACATTTGCTATTCTCAGACAAAATAACATCCGCAGAAACAGCAAACTCCAGCTCACGATTCGAGAAAGCATTGTCTGACCTTTGAAATATCTCTGGGGTCCCTCTTGGATCCTCAGACTGAACACTGTTTACCCCCACCACAACCCCTTCTTGGGAGTGGATCACTCTCCTAAAGCCCACGCTCAGGGGTTTCTGTTCAAGCTGCCACTGCCACAAAATACACGCAATGATGCGGGAATGTGACGCGGCCCCAGCACGCTCCTCTGGACATTAACATTGCTGCACACTAGCATTCTGGGATCTGTAGTTCATTTCAAACATGAATATCGCCTTCTTTCCTCTGCATTTGTTCCCCTGTTACAACTTACCATCGACAAGTCAACGCTGTCTGATGAATCAATGCCTGACAGGTTTTATGACGGATTTTGGGAATGTCTTAAATATCATCTCGCTCGAGCTAATTTAAGAAATCTTTCAGTTTTTGAATTTGAAGGGACAATAACCAATATCACTTTTCATTGTCAATGATGTACAGGCTAAGTTCTAGAGTTTCTTTACCAAACTTGTCCATCTCAGACAAATTGCTTCTCCAGCAATTACTGTTTTGTTGGAGATTTCCAGCATCCACAGTTCTTTGTTTTATGCACTGACTACTAAACAATAATAGTAACCAAATGAAAACAATACACTGACAATATTGAACAGGCCTGGCAGCATGTGGAGAAAAAGAGAGTTAAAGTTTCAGAACAACAACTCTAAACAAAACTGCATCTTCCATTTATAGTGTCTTGAATGTATTCAAATATCCCAAAGTGCTTCACAGGAATACTCTCAAATAGCATTTGACACCAAGCCACAAGAAACATTAGTGCAGGTGACCAAAAGCTTAGAACAGTGTAGGGTTTAAACAGCATCTTAAGAGGAAAGAAAGACAGAAATTCCAAACTTTATAGTCAAAGTAGCCAAACTAACAGCAGAGTGATTAAAATCAGGGTCATGCAAGATATCTGGAAAAACTCTAAGACTCATGACAAGGATAAAGAGACAGAAAGGGCAAGGCCATGAAAGATTTAAAATCAAATCCCATAAGGGGAAAAAAGACAAGCTCTCAATGACTGATCACTAAGCTGGGACAGTATTACAAGGCTTTGAGAGAGTTTGCTATGTACAAATTGGTTGCAATGTTTCCTTCATGACAGCCTTGACTACACTTCAAATGTAATGCATTGACAAAGTATTTTAGAAAGTTCAAAAGATTATGAAATACATTCCAAGGACAACTTTCCTTCATTTCTTTCATTCCTGCACCATTTATTCATGAAGCTAACAGTTGAAACAGCATGATCTTCAGAATCATCCTAATTGTGTCCTCAATATAGTCAATTGAAACACTACACAAACAGCTAACATTTATTAAACCATCAAAGCTAATATTTACACATTCTTGTTCTCTAATGAGTTTAAAAATGCTATTATTGCAGAGCCAAAGTTGACTTACTAAAGGGTAGAAAGATATTCAAACAATCATTTAATAACCATCAAGTCCTTATATAAAGCCTCTTCAGTAGTAAACCCCCAAGAAGCTATTGAGTAACTCAATCATCTATGTTCAGGTGCCAGTGCTTAATTGATTTGGAGGTCATCAAGGTTAGAAAATGGCTATAGGATGACTGATATCAGATGAGTTGAATTCACTTTGTACATTTGACACTAATATTTTGCAAAAGATTTGTGAAATTAAGATTATGATGTTTCCAGTTGTTAGTTTTAGTTCTTATAGTGTTTGTAAATACAGCATATCCACTTCTAACAGAAAAGTTAGTCAGGTAAAAATTGTTTAAGAAAACAAGCATCTAGATAGAAACAACACTAGTGTGAGACTTTGATGAAGTTATCAAATGAGGTAATATTTAAGACAGTAAATCCCTACACAACTCTACATAAACTTAGAGACAACATATCATGGAACTGGAAGAACACAGCAGACCATACAGCAACAGAGAAGCACAAAAGTTGATGTTTCATGTTGGGACCCTTCTTCAGAAATGGGGAAGGGAAAGGGAGCTGGCAAATAAATAGAGAGAAGGGGTGGCGTTGGTTAAGGTAGGTGGGATGGTGATAGGGGAGTGCAGGTAGGGAGTGGTGGGGATTGGTCAGTGGGAAGGAAGGGACAGATAGGTGGGAGAGAAGATGGACAGATTGTGTCAGGTCAAGGAGGCAGGGACGAGAGGGAGGCTTGGACATGGGAATGAGGCTGGGGGTGGGGGCATTTTAAAACTGGTGAATTTCTTATTTAGGCCATCAGGAGCAGCCACTTTATTCGGAGTTTTCTATAGACTCCCCAACAGTAACAGAGACACTGAGGAACAGATTGGGAGGCAGACTGTGGAAAGGTGTAGAAGTAATAGCGTTGTTGTCATGGGTGATTTCAACTTCCCTAATATAGACTGGAACCTCCTAAGTGCAAAGAGTTTGGATGGAACAGATTTTGTCAAATGTGTCCAGGAAGGATTTCTGACTCAATATGTAGATGGGCCAACCAGAGGGGAGGCCATATTGGATCTGGTGCTTGGCAACGAACCAGGCCAGATGTCAGATCTCTCGGTGGGAGTGCATTTCAGCGATAGTGATCACAACTCCCTGACCTTTACTATAATCACGGAGAGGAACAGGAACAGATGGTATGGGCAAGTATTTAATTGGGGGAGGGGGAATTACACTGCTATTAGGCAAGAACTATGGAGCATAAATTGAGAACAAATGTTCTCATGGAAATGCAAGGCAGAAATGTGGAGGTTGTTTAGGGAGCACTTGCTATGAGTACTGGATAGGTTTGTCCCACTGAGGCAAGGAAGGGATGGTAAGGTGAAGGAACCTTGGATGTCAAGACATGTGGAACATCTTGCCAAAAGGAAGCTTGCTTAAGGTTAGGGAAGCAAGGATCGGACAGGGCTCTACAGGTCTACAAGATACCCGGGAAGGAACTAAAGAATGGACTTAGGAGAGCTAGGGGGGGGGGGGATCTGGCGGGTGGGATTAAGGAAAACCCCAAGGCATTCTATGCTTATGTGAGGAACAAGAGGATGGCCAGAATGAGGGTTGGGCCAATCGAAAACTTGTGCACAGAGTTGGAGGAGGTTGGGGAAGTCCTTAATGAATACTTCGCTTCAGTCTTCACCAGTGAGAGGGACCTTGACGTTTGTGTGGACAGTGTGAAACAGGCTATTATACTTCAAACAGGTTGATGTTAGGAAGGAGAATGTGCCAGAAATTTTGAAAAACATGAGAATAGATAGATCTCCTGGGCCAGATGGGATATGCCAAAGGTTGCTACATTCCCTTTGGGAATGATCTTTGTGTCCTCACTGGGCACTGCACTAGTACCAGATGATTGGAAGATGGAAAATGTCATTCTGTTGTTCAAGAAAGGGAATAGGGATAATCATAAGATCATAAGAACTTGGAGCAGGAGAAGGCCATCTGGCCCCTCAAGCCTGCCCCACCATTTAATAAGATCATGGCTGATCCTTTTGAGACTCAGCTCCACTTACCCGCCCACTCACCATAACCCTTAATTCCTTTACTGTTCAAAAATTTATCTAGCCTTGCCTTAAAAACATTCAGTGAGGTAGCTTCAACCGCTTCACTGGGCAGGGAGTTCCACAGATTCACAACCCTTTGGGTGGAGAAGTTCCTCCTTACCTCAGTCCTACATCTGCTTCCCTTTATTTTGAGGCGATACCCTCTAGACTTAGTTTCACCCGCTCCACCTTATCTATTCCCTTCATAATCTCATAAATTTCTATAAGATCTCCCCTCATTCTTCTGAATTCCAATGAGTATAATCCCAGCCTACTCAGTCTCTCCTCATAATCCAACCCTCTCAGCTCTGGAATCAATTGAGTGAATCTCATCTGCCCCCCTCCTGTGCTAGTATATCTCTTCTCAAGTAAGGAGACCAAAACTGCACACAGTACTCCAGGTGTGGTCTCACCAGGAACCTATGCAGCTGCAGCATACCGCCCTGTTTTTAAACTCCATCCCTCAAGCAATGGCAGACAAAATTCCATTTGTCTTTTTAATCACCTGCTGCACCTGCAATCCTACTTTTAGTGAATCATGCACAAGGACACCCAAGTCCCTCTGCACAGCAGTGTGCTGCAATCTTTTACTAGTTAAAACATTGTCCATTTTGCTGTTATTCCTATCAAAATGAATGATGTCACACTTATCAACATTGTCCTCCATCTGCCAGCCCTTTGCCCACTCACTTAGACTATCTATATCCCTCTGCAACCTTTCAGTCTCTTCTGCACGCTTTGCTCTACCACTCACCTTCATGTCATCTGCAAATTTTGACACATCACACTTCGTCCCCAACTCCAAATCATCTATGTAAATTGTAAACAATTGTGGTCCCAACACTGAGGCACACCACTAGCCACTGAGAACTGTGAAAAAATATTTTGAAAATTCTCCACTGTTCCTGAATTGATCCACCATAAAGTTTTTGCTCCCATTCTACCCTAACTAACTCCTCCCTCATCCCATCACAGTCTCCTTTGTTTAAGCACAGGACATTGGCACTGGATTTAACCTTCTCACACTCCATGTGTATTTTAAATTCGATCATACTGTGGTCACTCCTTCCGAGAGGATCCCTAACTGTCAGATCATTAATTATTCCTGTCTCATTACACAGGACTATATCTAGGATAGCTTGCTCCCTCATTGGTTCCATTACATATTGTTCAAGGAAATTATCGCAGATGCATTCTATGAATCTCTCCTCAAGGCTGCCATGGCTGACCTGGTTTGACCAGTCGATATGTAGTTTAAAATTCCCCATGATAATTGCTGTACCATTGTTACTTGCATTAGCTATTTCTACGCTAATTGCCCGCCCCACCACAATGTCATTATTTGGTGGCCTATGGACGACACCAATCAGTGACTTCTCCCTGATCTTCCTAATTTCCACCCAAATGGATTCAACCTATTGTTCAGTAGAACCTATATCATCTCTCAGTTCCTTAAAGATCAGAGCAACACCACCTCCCTTACCTTCCAAACAGTTTGATACCCCTGGATATTTATCTCCTAGTCATGATCATCCTGCAACCTCGTCTCTGTAATGGTTGCTAAATCATACCCATTTGCCGTCAACTCATCCACCTTGGTTCAAATGCTCCGAGCATTCAGATAAAGTGCCCTTATGCCAGTTTTTGCACCTTCTTTTCGAGTTCTATCACCTCCATTACTAAGAACTCTCGAGTTCTCTTTCCCTTTATCTTTTTTCCTAATTTTCAATGGAGTTGAAACTTCCTCATCACCTGCTAACCTGCTGCTTTGCCTTCCATTTATTGTTATAATCCCTCTACGCTCACTTCTCCCTTCCCCCCGACCTACTAGTTTAAAGTCCTATTGACCACCCTATTTACCCTTTTCGCCAGAACACTGGACCCGGCCCTGTTCAGGTCGAGTCCATCCCAGCAGTATAGATCCCTCCGGTCCCAGAATTGATGCCAGTGCCCCACGAAAAGGAAACCCTCTTTCCCACACCACTTTTTTAGCCACATGTTTACTTCCCTGATCCTTGCCTCCCTATGCCAATTTGCAGGTGGCTTGGGCAGCAATCCAGAGATTATGATTCTTGAAGACCTGTTTTTTAATTTTGTTCCTAGCTTTTCATAATCCCAAGACAGGTCTTTTTTCCTGGTGCTGCCTGTGTTGTTGGTACCTACATGGACCACAACAACTGGATCCTCCCCCTCCCTCCCTAGTATCCTCTCAAGCCTGTCAGAGATGTCCTGCACCCTGGCACTGGGCAGGCAACTCACCGCACAGGACCCCCTAACCTGCTCACAAAGGATACTGTCTGTCCCCCTGATGATGGAATCCCCTACAACTACAATCTGTCCTTTAGCTCCCTCCCCCTTGAACGGCCTCCTGGACCATGGTGCCATGGTCAATTGACCCATGCTTCCTGCAGCCCTGTTCCTCATCCACGCAGGGAGCAAGGGCCTCATACCGGTGGGAAAATGTCAAGGGGCCCGGCTCCTGTGTTCCTATCTGCAGGGTCCCTCCACCTGCCTCACTCACAGTCACACACTGCTGTCCCTGCCCGCTGATTGAATTAACATTAGTTAATCTGCCGGGTGTGACTGCCTTCTGGAACACAGTGTTCCAGGTATTTCTCCCTCTCTCCTGGATGTGCCACAGTGTTTGGAGTTCAGATTCCAGCTCATCAATTCTGAGCTAGAGCTCCTCAAGCATCCAATACTTGCTGCAGATGTGGTCACTGCCGTTCTCAATGGGATCAGCTAGCTCCCACATCATACAGCTACAACACATCACCTGGCCTGCCGTCTCTACTTAGTTAATTATTTAAAATTAATTAGTTTATTTTTAGTTTTGCAGTGTTCTCTCTTTAAGTGTTCTCTGCACCAGTAAGGTTACTCCACTATATACTCAAACAGACTCTGGCTTTGCCTTCCAAACCGCTCCCAGAGGATTTGGCGTCTTGGTGACCTCCCTGAAAGATAACAAAGAGATGAGGAATAAAAAACTGCAACTAGCTTACCTGCTCACCGCACTTAGTCATTATTATTAGGTTAGAGCAGGGCGGGAGACACTACACGTGTTGTGTCTTGGGTATTAGTTAACTCCCAAATTTACTGGATGAAAGATAACTGTTACCCAGCCGACCACTTGTGTGCACTGTGGGACTCCTCCTCCACTGAACAACTGAAGACCGCAGTCACGCGAGGTAAGACTTTTCTAATGAAAGCTGACCTTCCCGGCTGCCCTCACACTCTCTCCCAGACTCCCGCTGCTGAACAACTGAAAACCTTACCTTCCCATCGGCCCCTGGTTCGCACTGCTGCCGCTGAAAATAAGAATCCTGTGAATTACAGACCAGTCAGTCTTACTTCTGCACTTGTCAAATTATTGGAGAGGATTCTGAGAGATAATTTTTATGATTTTTATCATTATTTGGATAAGTACATTTTGATTAGAAATAGTCAGCATGACTTTGTGAGGGGCAGGTCATGCCTTACAAGCCTTACTGAATTCTTTGTGGATGGGACAAAACACATTGATGAAGGCTGAGCAGTGGATGTGTGTTTATGGATTTCAGCAAGGCATTTGATAAGGTTCCACATGGTAGGCTCATTCAGAAAGTAAGGAGGCATGGGATTCAGGGAAATTTGGCTGTCTGGATACAGAATTGGCTGTCCAATAGAAGACAGAGGGTGGCAGTCGATGGAAAGTATTCAGCTTAGATCTTGATGACCAGGGGTGTTTTGCAGGGATCTGTTCTCGAACCTCTGCTCTTTGTGACCTTTATAAATGACTAGGATGAGAAAGTGGAAGGGTGTGTTAGTAAGTTTGCTGATGACATGAAGGTTGGTGTAGTTCTGGATAATGTGGTGGGCTATTGTAGGCTGCAACAGGACATTGACAGGATGCAGAGCTAGACAAAGAGGTGGCAGATGGAATTCAACCCAGAAAAGGCTGAAGTGATTCAGTTTGGAAGGTCGAATTTGAATGTAGAATACAGGGTTATTGGTAGGATTCTTGGCAGTGTGGAGGAACAGAGGAATCTTGGGTTCCACGTCCATAGGTCCCTCAAAGTTGCTACCCAAGTTGATAGGTTTGCAAAGAAGACGAACGGTGTGTTGGCTTTCATTTGCAGGGGAATTGAGTTTAAGAGCAGCGAGGTTATACTGCAGCTCCATTAAACCCTGGTTAGACCACACTTGGAATATTGCGTTCAGTACTGGTCACCTCATGCTCAGGGGATGTGGAAGCTTTAGAGCGAGTGCAGAGGAGATTTCCCAGGATGATGCCTGCACTGGAGGGTAGGTCTTATGAGGAAATGTTGAGGGAGCTGGGGCTTTTCTCATTGGAGCAATGAATGTTAGAGGTGACTTGATAGAGGTGTACAAGATGATGACAGGCATAGATAGATTGGATAGCTAGGGTGGAAATTGAGGGGGCAAATTTTAAGGTAATTGGATGAAGATCTCGGGGAGATGTCAGAGGTAGGTTCTTTAAACAGAGAGCCATGGGTGAGTAGAATGCACTGCCAGCGATGATGGTGGAGTCAGAAACATTTGAGACATTTAAGCGACTCTTGGATAGGCACATGAATGATAGTAAAATGTAAGGTATGCAGGATGGTGTGATCTTAGAGTAAGATAATAGGTTGGCACAACATCGTGGGCCGAAGGGCTTGCACTGTGCTGTATTATTCTGTGCTCTGTGTTCAATAATCAGGTTGTGGGGTAGAAAATAATTCAAGAGATAGAAAAAGCATGTAAGAAAGGCACTATTACAATTATAAAAGAAGACTTCAACATGCAGGTGGATTGGGCCAATCAGGTTGGTCGTGGATCCCAAGAAAAGAAATCCATGGAATGTTTACAAAATGGATTTTGGAGCAGCTTGTGTTACACCGTATGAGGGAGCAAGCAATTCTGGATTTAGTGATGTGCAATGAGGCTGACTTGATTAGAGAGATTAGGGTGAAGGAATCCATTCAGCCTGCAGTTTGAGAGGAAGCAGCTTGAATTAGATGTAATGGTATTACAATTGAGTAAAAGTAACTAACATGAGGGAGAAGCTGGCCAAAGTTTATTAGAAGGGAAGCCAAGCAGGGAAGAAGGTAGAACAGCAATGGCAAGAATTGCTGGAGGTAATTCAAGAGGCACAACAAAAATTAATCCCCAAGAACAAAAAAAAATGCACTAAGGGAAGGACGAGACAACTGTGGATGACAAGGAAAGTCCAGGACAGCATAAAAGCAAAATAAAAACCATATAACGCTGTGAGGATGATTGGGAAGCCTTTAAAAACCAGCATAGGACAACTTAAACAAAAAAGCAGTAAAGTGGGGAGAGGATGAAATATGAAAGTTAGCTAGCTATTGCTACCAAATAAGATTGCAAGATATATTTAGATATAGAAAAGGTAAGATAGAGGGAAGAATGGACATTCGACCATTGGAGAAGTAATAAGGGGGAATAAAGAAATGGCAGAGGAACTGATTAGGTACTTTGTATCAGTTTTCATGGTGTAAGATACCAGTAGCAAACTAGAGCTTCAAGACAGTCAGTGGCTAGAGGTGACCATCATGAAGGAGAGGGTGTTGGGAAAGCTGATAGGTTTGAAGGTGGATAAATCACCCAGATCGGACGGATTGACCTCGATGTCTCCAAGACTGCATCCGATGTTTCTTAAGGATATCGCTGAGGATATTGTGAAAGCATTGGTGAGATCTTTCAGTAATCACTCGAGGCAGAGGGGATTCAGGTGACTGAAAATGGCTAATGTAATACCCCTTTTTAAAAAAGGGAGGGAGGCAGAAGGCAGGAAATTATAGGTAAGATTTTAGAGTCCATGATCACGGATGAGATTGTGAGGTAGTTGGAAGTGCATGGTAGAACGCAACTTAGTTAGCACAGCTTCATCAAGGGGAGGTCGTGCTTGACAAATCTGTTTGAATATTTTGAGGCAGATTAGGGAGTGAAAGCCAGTGATTGTTATACACTTGGACTTCCAGAATGCCTGTTACAAGGAGCCACATAGGAGGCTGCTAAACAAGATTACATGGTGTTCAGGGCAAGGTACTGGCATGGAGAGAGGATTAACTGTCTGGCAGAATACAGAGAGTATGGACCATGTGGGTCTTTGTCATGGTGACAGCTGGTGACTAGTGGGGTTCCATACAGGTCAGTGTTAGGACCACAACAATTCACATTATATGTTAACAATCTGAATGAAGGGACTGAGGGCATTGTCACTATGTTTGCTGATGACACAAAGATAGGTGGAGGGACAGGTAGTGTTGAGGAAACAGGAGGGCTGCAGAGGGACTTAGAAATGCTAGGAGAGTGGGCCTTGACATTGATCCAGCTTCATCAGAACCAGCTCAGAGTAATCGGAACCTCTGAATCTCCTCTTTATATTTATCAGCCTGGGCTCCCTAATTGGACCACATTAAAAGCCCCAACCAGGGAACTCATATTCAATGAGGTCCACCTGGTTGACCCCATTACAATTACTTCATCCGTCCAACTGAGTCTGTGAACAAAGGCTGAATCTATTTTTGAAGCTCCTCTTGGGGTGTTTTTGCAATGGGTGAGGTTCCTCCAACTCTGCCTCTGATATGTGTAATGTGCTGTAGCTCACCTCTTGTGCCCAGAGCATCTCAGAAGAAATTCATTCTCCTCTTCAAGTCGCAAAGGTGTCAAACTGGCGATAGTCACCATGTCCATCTCAGATTCCAAGATATTTTCAATGATTAACAGAAAGGGAGAATCCATGTGATCTGGATCAATCAGAAATGCAGTTGAAAAACTGAGCATGTTTTGCTCCTGCACCATTTGCAAGTTTGCAGCTTTCCTATGGTTAATATGTTCAGGACCATTGCACCTACCCAAACTTTATACATCACTGGACCTGACTTTGCATTGACCATGCCTCTTATCCATGCAGGGCCATTCCCTTGGTTACTATACCAAACTTTATCCCTTGAAATAAACTGACTCTTTCACTTAGCAGCATCTTGTGTCCAGCATTGGCATTCCTGATGCATCTTCATCCCTCCTTCACTCCTGCGAAGATCAGATTTCACCTGGTAAGGAGTCTTCTCCCCGTTAGCAACTCTGCTGGAGGTATCCTTGTAGTTGCATGAAGGGTGAGTTGCATTATCACATAGGAACCTGGACAGTTTGGTATCTAAAGAAAAGTTTGGACTGCTCTTTCTGCCAGATCATTGGATGATTGATGGTGTGGAGATGTCCTAAATGACAAATATTATTCGACTTTAGGAAATACTCAAATTCTCTGCAGGTAAACGATGGCTCATTATCTGTGACCAATACTTAAGGGGATATGCATACTGCAAAAGGTGCACACAATTTTTCTATCATTGTCCCTGTATTTGACAAATGAACTCTCTGCATGTCCTGCCACTTTGATTGGGTGTCCATAATCAATAACAACATTGAGCCCATGAAAGGACCTGCACAGTTGACATGTGACTGAGTCCAGGGTTTACCCAGCCATTCCCAAAAATGTGGGGAGCAGCAGGCAGTAACTTTTATCCTTGTTGGCACTCTGGGCACTGCCCACCAATGCAGCAATGTCTGCATCCAATCCCGCCCACCAGACATAACATCTTGCCAACAACTTCATTCTGGAAATCCCTCGATTAACCCTGTTTGAGTTCAGCCAATATCTGGTAGCAACATTTGCTCAGGACAAACACTCTTCCTTCCCAAAATAATATGCTGCCCTCTAGTGTGATCTGGTCTCTCTGAGTTCAAAAAGGTTTCAATTCTGGTTATAATGGCCCTTGGTTTCCTCCACCACCACCAGCTGTTTCAGCTTTGTCAGGACCAGATTTTTTTTCATCGAAAGTCTGATATTGTCAGCTGTGTTTGGAAGTGTGCTCAGAAAATTTAAATTCATTATGAACTCTTCCAGTGGTGGTACCACTGGTGGTATATCTGCCAGAAGAGGTCCTTCAATGCATCTGCATTTGCTATTTGGCCTCCAGGATGATGTTCCAGCTCATAACACTTAGTATTAGAGCCCACGTGTGAATTCTTCCTGAAGCTATGGGTGGTACTGCCTTGTCATCTCTAAGTTGACCTAGAAGGGATTTGTGGTCCAATATTATTACAAATTTCAGTCCATAAAAGTGGAACTTCTTGACTCGAAATATGACCGCAAAACCAGCCTTCTCTATTTGGGCGTAAATACACTTGCATTAGCCAAAGTCTTAGATGCATACGCTATTTGGCTTTCCTCTTCATTTGGCCACCTCTGAGATAATACTATCCTGTTGCTGTATGGGGAGAGAGGCATCATGTGTCAATACCTGATCTTAGATGGGATTATCGTGTGCCAACACCTTAAGAGGATGATAGCGGCTTCTACTCTTCCCTGAAATCTATGGCTTGGCTATGCAATCAGTTCCAATGCTGACGCTTTTTTAAGATTTCATACAAAGGTGCCGGGATGGAGTCCAGGTTATGTATGAACTTTCCATAACAGTTCACCACCGCTAGGAAATAACTAAGCTCCAGTACAGATATGGGAGTCAGGGCACCTTTGATCACCCCACTTTGTCTTCTGCTGGATGCAACACAGCCTTGTCAACTCTGTAGCCCAAGCAGGTTACTTAGGGTATCTGGAACACACACTTTTCCTTTCTAAGGCACATGCCCACCTCAGAGAAATGTCTAAGGACTATGTTCAAGTTCCCTAAGTGCTCCTTATTAGTCTTCCCTGTTATTAGCACATCATCTAGATAAATGGTGACCTTGGTAGATCTTGTAAAATGTTCTCCATTGTCCACTAAAAAATTACACAGATTGACCATACCCCAAATGACAGTCTAATATGTTGGTTCAAACCCTTGTGGGTATTAATTGTAGGATACGTCTGGGAATTCTCATCTAACCACAATTGCAAGTACGCAGGCTTATATCCAGCTTATCTGAAGAACAGTCCTCTCTGCCAGTTTTGAGCATAAATCCTTCATGTGACAGTTTGGATATTTATCCAGCTACAAAAATGGTTTAGTGCCTGTCTAAAATCCCCTCAAAGGCAAACGGACCTGTCGCGCTTCACAATTGGTACGACTAGTGCTGTCCATTCTGCAAACTGGACTGGTTTGATGATTCCTTCACTTTCCAGCCTCCTGATTTCCGCCTCTACTTTTACCTGCAAGGCATATAGCACTGTGTGAGCCTTGCAGAATCATGGAATTCCTTCTAGGTCCATATGCAAGGTGACCTTGACTCCTATGATAGTCCTTAAACCTTCCTGAAAAAATTCTTCGTATTTAATTAGGTCTTCACTCAGGGAGCCACTTTCTAATTGAAAAATGTTGAGCCAATCTAAGTGAATTTTTCTCAACCAATTTCACCCTATCAAGCTTGGGCCCAAGTCTTTTAGTACAATCAGTGTTAAATGAACCAGCTGCTTCTCATGAGAGAGTGCAATCAAAGTTGTACACTAAATCTGTAAAGACTCCCCGTCTATAGGTTCTCAGTCTAGTAGAGGTCTTGCGCAAACTTAAGGGTTGGAGTCCATAGCGAATTTTCTGCAATCATTGAAATGGCCACACTGGGTGTTTATTTTGATTGGTTTTGATTGAATGTTGCTGAGCCACTTAACTGTTCCAAACCAGATGTAGGTGGATTTCCTATTGTATGCACTCTCTGGGATATTAGCCAATGTGTTCTCTTAGTCAGTTTTGGTGTAGTAGGACTCATTTGCTGTCTCGAGTCTGCATACCAGCAGCAACTACAACTATTTACTGACCTGGATTCTGAAGAAAATTTCAACCTTTTGACTGAGGCTTGGCTTTGGGTTTTCCTGTGTCCTGAACTACAGCCCCTCTGTTTAGGATGTCCTGAGTAAGTGTATGCAATTGTCTTCACTCAAGTGGTGTTCCCCAAGCCCAATCAGACCGGTGAGGGTGAACACTTCCATTGGAATACCCTGCAACTCATATGCTCCACTTGCTGTATTTTCTGATGATAAAGACAGTTGTAGTGCTTGCTTGAGTCCAGTTTGGCTTCTGTTAGTAGGCACTTTTGCATGGATCATTAACCTCACATACCAAATGGTCTCTCAGCATCTCATAAAGAGTTAAATTAAAGTCACAGGTAGTAGTGTCGAGTAGTGTAGGTAGTTGCATATTTTTGGCATTTACAGACTCAATGGCTTACGAGCCTCTTCTGCACAGTATGATTCTACGACTGTAGGCTTTGAGAGGGTGATGGTTGGGAGGGCTGGAGGGATGAAGAAGAATAAAGTCAAAGATCAGTGAAAAGGTGGAGGGCAACGGAAATTAAGTGATAATAGATTTCACAGCACAAAGCCAAATTTTGGGGAATTATAAAATGACAAGTGAAGAAAAAATACAGATCTATCCCTAGAGGAGCTGTGAATGACAAGACCAGAATAGCTGCTACACAAAAGCAAAGTCAAAGAGCAAAGAAGAGAAACAGAAGAAAAAGCAATAACAGTGTCAGATAGTGAAACAAAATGAGGCTCAAGGTTACATTCTCTGTATTGTGTTCAATGTGTTGTTTCATTACTAGTTTACAGCAGCTAGAAAACAATTGCAGTATAATTCAGGATAAATGCTTACAAATAAATCATATTGGGGGCAAGGATGAGGGAATCTCCAATCCACCTTCCTGAGCTTTAGATTTGGAATTCCTTGCAAGTAATTTCTCCTACCTTTATATGACAAAAAAATTACTACCAGGACCACAAGTTGGTGACAATGCTAATGTATGTGCTCAACTGGAACAGCTAACTCCAAGATAATCATATCACGTTAATATCTGCTTTACTATGCTTAGCTTAAGGAAATTAACACCATTGCAAACGATAAAGACACAAAGAATTTTATCTCAAATGGTCTGTTTCCACATTGTAATTTTGTACAATTCTATTGCAAGCAAAAGAGATGAGTACAATGATTTTTGTTCAGGATAAATGACGTGAAACCATTGGATTTAGCAGCCTGTTTCAATGTTTGAACTCTGTGTAATTCCAAGTTATAATATCAGAGAACAGCAGATGGCCCATATGTTAGTGGGTTGGATTAATATTGCTTACACTATTGCTAACAAGTCTAAACTACATGACAACACAACATCAGTAAAATATTCATATGGCCTGTGACCAGTCCACAATAATGTCCTGGTTCATTGTCCAGGTTGCTGCCTTCTGAAAAATACAGTGTGATACACCTTCTGCATAATGCTAGCAATGAAACTGATTTCTAAGAGCTCACCAATATTTCAGTGGATATGTGTATTGCATGAACTTATACTAGCCTATTCCATATCAGGAAAGTGCCATTTTAAAGCCATGATTTGGTATGATTTAGCTGATCTCAACCAACATTTTGAAATGACTCTAACTCATTTTCTGTTCTTGAGCTAGGAATTGGAAAATTAGTGTGGAGCAGGGGGAACACAGCAGGTCAGGCAGCATCAGAGGAGCAGGAAAATGATGTTTCGGTTCAGGATACAAAAACAAAGTCAAAGAAAAGAAAAAAGGAAAAGAACAGAAAGCAAAACCAGCGTCGAAAAGAGAAACAAAATGAGGCTGAATGTTAGAGATAATGGGAACTGCATATGCTGGATAATCCGAGATAACAAAGTGTGGAGCTGGATGAACACAGCAAGCGAAGCAGCATCTTAGGAGCAGAAAAGCTGACGTTACGGGCCTAGACCCTTCATCAGAAAAGGGGGATGGGGAAAGGGTTCTGAAATAAATAGGACGAGACGGGGAGGTGGATCAAGGATGGATAAAGGAGAAGATAGGTGGAGGGGAGAATATAGGTGGGGAGGTAGGGAGGGGATAGGTCAGTCTGGGGAGGACAGGCAGGTCAAGGGGGCGGGATGAGGTTAATGGGTAGGAAATGGAGGTGCGGCTAGAGGTGGGAGGAGGGGGTAGGTAAAGGAAGAACAGGTTAGGGAGGCGGGGATGAGCTGGGCTAGTTTTGGAATACAGTGGGGGGAGGGGAGATTTTGAAGCTTGTAAAATCCACATTGATACCATTGGGCTGCAGGGTTCCCAAGTGGAATATGAGTTGCTGTTCCTGAAACCTTCGGGTGGCATCGTTGTGGCACTGCAGGAGGCTTAGGATGGGCACGTCGTCTAAGGAATGTGAGGGGGAGTTGAAATGGTTCGTGACTGGGCGGTGCAGTTGTTTATTGCGAACCAAGCGTAGGTGTTCTTCAAAGCGGTCCCCAAGCCTCCGCTTGGTTTCCCCAATGTAGAGGAGGCCACAACGGGTACAGCAGATGCAATATACCACATTGGCAGATGTGCAGGTGAACATCTGCTTGATGTGGGAAGTCTTGTTGGGGCCTGGGATGGGGGTGAGGGAAGAGGTGTGGGGGCAAGTGTAGCACTTCCGGCTGAATGTTACTTTCTCGGTATTGTGTTCAGTTTGTTGTTTCATTGCTTGTTTACAGCAGCTTGAAGATAGAATTTCAGTATAATCCAGAATAAATGATTGCAAATAAATTATATGGGGCAAGGATGAGGTTTCAAATCGGGACCTGAAATGCCAACTTTCCTGCTCCTCTGATGCTGCCTGGCCTGCAATGTTTCTCCAGCTCCACACTGTATTGTGTCTGACTCCAGCGTCTTTAGGCTCTGAATGGAAAATCAGCATGAATTTCAGCTGCAACTGTGGAAAAGCGCATCTGTGTACAGACAAACCAAAGACTGACTCATATATCATTTTTAACAGTTATCTGTTTATATACTTGTCATTTCTAAACTATGCCTTGCACCCGGATCAGTGGCACCATCAGTGGCTGTACAGCAGGAAGACTTGAAGTGTAGGCGAGCGATAGTGACAAGGGTCTATATAATCAGGGGCCCTGATAGGTGTTTTTGTGGCTGTGACTGAGATTGCAGGATGGTGTGTTGTCTTGCTGGTGCAAGGGTCAAGGATGTTTCTGAGCAGGCATAAGAAATTCTGTTGGGGGAGGATGAGCAGTTAGAGGTCCTGGTTCATACTAGGTGGGAACCACAGCAGTAGGTCAATATGTGGAATGATTTAAGTGAAGGTAGAGGTTAAGTTAAATAAGTTGAACAGAAGAACAGGCAGGGCCAGGTTAATGAACATGGCAAGAGTGGCTGTCTGAAGTTCTTTTAAAGCAAGAAGTATAACAGGTAAGGCAGATGAGCTTAGAACCTGGATTAGTGTATGGATTTACAATGTATTAGCCATTACAGAAATTGGGTTGAGAGAGGGGCAGGACTGGTAGCTCAATGCTTCAGGGTTTTTATGTTTCAGGTACGGTAGAGAGGGATGTAAAAGGGGTGGTGAAGTTGTATTACTGATTAAGGAGAATATTATAGATATACTAAGAGAGGACGTCTTGGAGGGATCATCCAGCAAGGCCATATGGGTAGAACTCAGGAAAAAGAAAGGTGCAACAATCACTGTGATGGGGTTATGCAATAGGCCTCCCAATAGCCAGTGGGAGATAGAGGAATAGATATGTAGGCAGATCATGGAAAGATGTAAAAACAAGGGGGTTGTTGCAGTGGGTGGTTTTAACTTAGTCAATATTGATGGGGGATCCCTTAGTGCTGTGGGCTTAGTTGGGGCAGAATTGCTAGATGTATCTAGGAAGGTTTTTTGAAACAATAGGTAGATAATCCAATTGGAAAAGGTGCTATATTAGACCTTGTGTTGGGAATGGGCCTGGCCAGGTGATCCAAATTTCAGTGGAGAGCATTTTGGGAACAGTGAGCAAAATTCTGTAAGTTTTTTTAGTGTCATTCTGGATAAAGATTAGACTGATCCTCCGTAAAAGTACTAAATTATGGAAAGGCTAATTATAACAGCAAGGAACTTGAGAAATTGGATTGGATGGGGCTGTTTGAGGGTAAATTCAAATCTAACATGAGGGAGTCTTTTAAAGGCCTATTAACAGAGTTCAGGACCAGCATGTTCCTGTGAGGATGAAAGATGAGGATGGCAAAACTTGGGCACCCTGGATGACAAGAGATGTTGAAAGTTTAATCAAAAAGAGTGAAGAAGAATATGTAAGGTTTAGGCAACTGAAATCAGACAAGTTGCTTGAAGAATGTAAAGGAAGCAGGAGAGAACTTAAGTAAGGAATTAGAAGGGCTAATAGGGACCATGAAATGTCCTGGCAAGTTGGATTAAGGAGAGTCCCAAAGTATTTAGATAAAATAGAAGCAACAGGGATGCTGGGGAAAGGGTAGGTCCACTCGAGGACAAAGAGGGGAATTTATGCATTTAGCCAGAGGAAGTAGGGTGAGGTCCTTAATGAGTACTTCATGAAGGTGAAGGACATGGATATTGGTAAGGTTAGGGATGGGAACGCTGACATTCTAGGACATATTGATAATAAGAAGGAAGAGGTCTTGCGTGTCTTGAGAAACACTAAGGTAGATAAGCCCCCAGGGCCTGAGGGATCTATACTGGGATATTGAGGGAGGCCAGGGAGGCGATGCTGGGGCCTTGACAGAAATTTTTAATCCCATTAAGCCACAGACAAGGCTCTAGAAGCCTGGAAAATAGCCAATGTTGTTCCTTTGTTTAAGAAGGGCATCAGGGATAGTCCAGGAAGTGACAGATCTGCGAATCTTACATCACTAGTAGGGAAATTGTTGGAGAAGATTCTCAGAACATAGTTTACTCGCATTTGCCAAAGAATAGACTTCTTAGGAGTAGTCTGCATGATTTTGTGTGGAGGAGTTCCTATCTGACAAATTTGATTTGAGTTTTTTGAGAAAATGACAATTGATGAGGTTAAATCAGTGGATACTGTTAATGTGGACTTTACAAAAGTATATGACAAGGTCCCTCGTGGTAGGTTGGTCCAGAAGATTAAGTCACAAGGGATCCATGATGAGTTGATAAGTTGGATACAAAATTGGCTTGGTCATAGAAGACAGAGAACAATTGTGAAGTGGTGTTTTTCTGACTGGAGGTCTGTAACCACTGTTCTGCAAGGATTGGTGCTGGGACCTCTATTATTAATAATGTGTAAATGATTTAGGTGAAAATATCTGATTAGTAAGTTTGCAAACAACACAAAAATTGGTGGAGTTGTGGATAGTGAGGAAGATTGTCAAAAAATACATCAAGGTATAGATCAGTTGGCAAGACAACTGGGAAAACGACAGATGGATAAACTGGATAAATGTGTGGTAATGCATTTCAGGAGGCCAAAAGCAAGAACAAAGTATACAGTAAATGGCAGGATCCTTAGAAATAATGATGCATAGACAGATCTTGCGCTCCAAGTCCATTGCTCCTTGAAAATGACAATAGAACTGGATAAGGTGGTAAAGAAGGCATACAGCTTTCTTGCCTTCATCATTTGGGGTACTGAATGTAAAACTTAGCATAGGAAGAATGTGGTGGCTTGAATGAAAAAAAAGTGAATGAATTCACTTTATTGTCACTTGCACTCGAATGAGTGTAGTGAAAAGTTTGCAACGTGGCCACTTATGGCGCCATCTTAGGTACAAGGTGCCTATGTACTGATTCTTAAGTATTCTGCACAAAATTGAAAGAGTAACAAACAAAAGTCAGTATAATAATGGAAAGGAAAAAAGTACTCGATTTACAGTCCTTTCACCCCAGTCTGTGCCTCCAGACCACGCCAGGCTTCAAAACTCAATGCCTTGCCTCCAGTCTGCAAGGGCCTCCCCTTCCTGTGATGGCCTCCAGTCCGGGACTCTCCTGCCTATGATGGCCTCCAGTCTGGGACTCGCCTCCCCTCATGGCCTTTGATCCAAGGCTTGCCTCTGGGACTCATCTCCCCATGACAGCTTTTAGTCCAGGATGCCCCTCCCCATGACAGTTTCCAGTTCGGGACTTGCCTCTGGGACTTGCTCCCCCCACTGGCCTCTAGTTTGGAACTCCACTCCCCGTGCCAGCCTCCAATCTGGACTCACTTCCACATGCTGGAAGGTCCTGTTTATGTCTGTCAGGCAGGGCTCCCTGCTTGGACCAGATTAATGGGTCCCCATCAGGGCACTCATATTTTGTGAGATCCAGTGGCTGACCTCGTTACAATCATTGTATCTACTCCCTGCACCCCCTGAGTCCAAGGACACAGGCCAGCTCTTTTGTTTATAGCTCCTGCTGGGGTGTTTTAGCACCAGGTCAGGCTCCTCCAACTCTGCCTCTGATATGGATAGCATGTAATGCACAGCAGCTCACCTCTTGTGCAGAGAGCATCTTGGAAGAAATTCATTCTCTTCTTCAGGTGGCAAAGGCATCAAAATGGTGATATTTGCAGTGTCCATCTCAGATTCTGAGGTATCTTCAATGCTTGACGAAGAGGGAGAATCCATGGCTTACAGAATAGTCGGAAAGGTTGTTGGGAAGCCAGGTACATTTTAGAACGTAGAACAGCGCAGCACAGCACAGGAATGGGCGCTTCAGCCCACAATGTTATATCAAACATGAAGCCAAAGTAAACTAATTCCTTCCGCTTGCCTTTGGTCCATAAACTTCTGTTCCTTGCGTATACATATGCTTATCTAAAAGTCCCTTAAATGCCCCTATCGTATTTGCCTCCACCACCACTCCTTGCAGCTCCTACCCCTCTCTGTGTAAAAAAACCTGCCGCCCCACACACACACCTTTGAACATTCCCCTACTCACCTTAAATGCATGCCCCGAGCATTAGACATTTCAACTCTGGGAAAAGATCCTGACCTTCAACCCTATCTCATAATTTTATAGACTTCTATTAAGTCTCCCCTCAGCCTCTGCCACTACTGAGAAAACAACCCAAGATTTTTTAGCCTCTCCTTATAGCTCATACTCTTTAGTCCAGGCAGCATCCTGGTAAACCTCTTCTGCACCATCTTCAAAGCCTCCTCATCCTTCCTGTGATGTGGTGGCCAGACTGAATGCAATATTCTAAGTGTGGCCTAATCAGAAGCCCGATAAATTTGTAACGTACATCCTGAGTCTTGTACTCAATTCCCTTAACAATAAATGCAAGCATGCTGTCTGCTTCACATCACTTTTGCTCCAATACCATTTGGAAGTTTGCAGCTTTCATATGGTCTACATGCTTGTTCAGGACTGTCGACCTACCCAAACTTCATATGTCACTGCACCAGACCTTGTGTCAACCATGCCTCTTACCCATGCATGGCCATTCCTGAGATTCCTACACCAATTTCATCCCCTGAACCATTCCTTCCACTTAGTGGAGTCTTGTGCTCAGCAGTGGCATTGCTGAAGCTGTTTCACCCTCTTCCCTCACAGTCCAAAAAGATCAGATTTAACCTGATGCATATTCTTCTCCCCATTAGCAACTCTACTGGAGCTATTCCAGTTGGTGCACGAGGGGTGATCCACTAATCAAACCAGAACCGAGACAGTTTACTATCTAATGAAGCTTTAGGCTGTTTCTAGAATTCTGCCTTCAAATTTTGGACTGCTGTTCCTGCCAGACCATTGGATGATGCATGGTACGGAGGTGTCCTTATATGCAGAGTACCATTCAACTTGAGGAAATACTCAAAAACCCTGCTGGTAAACTATGGCCCATTATCTATGACCAACACTTCAGGGAGTCTGGGTATTGCAAAAGATGCACCCAGTTTTTCTTCCATTGTTCCTATGTTTGATGAATGAATTCTACGCACATCCAGCCACTTTGTGTGGACATCCACAATGACTAAGAACATTGAGACCATAAAAAGATCTACATAGTCGATGAGTAACCGAGTCCAGAGTTTACCCACCCATTGCCACGAGTGTGTGGGAGCTGCAGGCAGTAATTCCTGTCCTTGTTGGCATCTGGGCACTGCCCCACCAATGCAGCTATGTCTGCATCCAATCCTGGCCACGAGACATAACCTCTCACCAACAACTTCATTTTGCAAATCCCTGGATGAACTTTGTTTGGGACAATCACTCTTACTCCCCATTAATTATTGCCAACCTCTACTGTGATCTGGTCTCTCCAGGTCCAAAAATGTTTCAATTCTGATTGTGATTCTTTACTCAGAGAGTGGTAAGGGCATGGTGCACCCTGCCTGCCAAAGTAGTGAACTCAGCCACATTAGGGGCATTTAAACAGTCCACGGATAAGCATATGGATGATGATGGGATAGTGTAGGGGGATGAGCTTAGATTAGTTCACAGGCCGGCGCAACATTGAGGGCCAAAGGGCCTGTTCTGCGCTGTATTATTCTATGTTCTATGTGATGGCCTTTTGGTTTCCCCATCACCAGTTTTACAAGGCTGGATCTTTCTGTGTCCAAAGTCTGATATTGTCAGCTGCGACTGGAAATGTGTCCAGAAAATTTAAAACTATTATGGACTCTTCCAGTGGTAGTACCACCATCAGTGCATCTTCATTCGCTACTTGGCATCTCGGACAGTGTTACAACTTGTAATTATATGCATTTAGTATTAGAGCTCATCGCTGAATTCAGCCTGAAGCAATGGGCAGTACTGCTTTGTCCTCTGTAAGTAGACCTAGCAGGGATTTATGGTCCATTATTATTACAAATTTACGGCTGTAAAGGTATTGGCGGAACATCGTGACTTCAAATATGGCCGCAAAAGCCTCCTTCCCTATCTGGGTATAGTGGCCCGCATTATCCAAAGTCCTGAATGCATACGCTATAGGGCATTCCTCTCTATTGGACCACATATGAGTTAATACTACACCAGTGCTGTATGGGGAGGTATCACATGTTAATACTTGATCTTGCTTGGGGATTATAGCTGTTTCTTCACTTGCCTGAAAGCCGTGGCTTGGCTACATGACCATTTCCAAGGATGAGAGATAATGGGAACTGCAGATGCTGGAGAACAAAGTGTGGGGCTGGATGAACACAGCAGGCCAAGCAGCATCTTAGGAGCATAAAAGCTGATGTTTCGGGCCTGGACCCTTCATCAGAAAAGGGGGATGGGAGAGGATTCTGAAATAAATAGGGAGAGGGGGAATAGCGGTCTTAATTTAGTCAAAAATCCCAACATGGTTTTCTCCGGTTCTCGAATTGCCGAGTAAAACTAGCAGTGTCTCAGAATTAGATGAGGATTCAGATTGTAACATTCCTTAACTAAATCTTCCAATTCTCAAAAAGTTTCAGTCTCTGCTGCTTCCAGTAATGTTCCTAATAACTGAAAAAGCTGCAGGTCCACAAGCTGTCACGTGAATTGTTTGTTGCTTTTTATCAGTCCCAGTATCGTTTGCCTGGAAAAAAAACCACTATTTTTTCTTCATACTGGACCCAGTCTTCAACAGCAGGATCGAATGAATCAAGCTTCCCAAGATGCCAAAAATGCTTACTTCAACTCAAAGAAGACTGCTGTGAGCGAATTTCTTCAGGGGTATGCTTTTTTCTTGTCACCATTGAAATAACTCCACAGACACTGATATCGCATCACCAAGCCATCCTTTATTTACCCATGGAGAGCCTTGACCCTGATCCAGCTTTCCCACAGCCAGGTCTCAGAGTGAACAGAAGTTCTAACACACCTATTTATACCCGCCCTCCAGGGCTCCCTGATTGGAGATAGTGGGAACTGCAGATGCTGGAAAATCCGAGGTAACAAAGAAGGGTCTCGTTGTGAAACATCAGCTTTTGTGCTCCGAAGATGCTGCTTGGCCTGCTGTGTTCATCCAACTCCACACTTTGTTATCTGTGTTCTCCCTGACTGGAACAGATTAACAGCCTTAATCAGGGAACTCATAATCTATGGGTCCACCTCACTGACCTTGTTATAATCACTGCAGTTTACAGGACAGTTTTTATATATAAAGACATCTGTGAATTATTTCAGAAAATTGGTGTTAACTTATGGTAATTTAAATTCCATGGCATCTAGGAAATTAATGTGTTCCTTGTGTGTTGTAGTTTTTAAGTTTAATGGAAAGTTAATAACACAGGATGTTCCCACTAGTAAATCTGTTAGAAGCAAATGCAAAAGATAAACACTGAGCAGTTGGGAAGCAGTTAGAAGTACCAGATAAGAGTCAAGCACCAGGGGCTTCTTTTGCCAAGTTAGGGCCAAGGCTATGATTTTTGCTGAGGGTAGAGGGGGCTGTATTTCAAGGGAGAAGTAGGATTCAATAGGATTGGTGGGGGTGGGAGGAAAAGGAGTCTGCAAGTAGGACAAGGAATAACAGGAGCAGATGGAGGAAATGGTTATTTTATCAGGATATATTACAAATGTAGGCATAAAGACTGCAAGTGGTGCTATGACTTACTCTACCAGAACAGGGTAGGGAGAGCTTACTATCAACATTGCATTTGAGTTTTTCCTGAGAAAAGGGATTAAAAGGGAAAAGGGAAAAGGGAGGTGCTGCAACCAATATTTTGCAGTACAAAGTCTGTGCTAAGCATTGCCATTCCCAAATGGGAGTTGCACATATACTGAAGAGAAAAGAGGTGAAGAAGTGGGACATGCTGATCAGAAATAGGTGTACCTTGTGGTCTAGCAAGGTGAACAACTTGCTGCATATAAATGCAGCCACATAAAGAAGGCAGGAGTTGGCAGATGGAGGAGAAGGCAGAATTCTGTCAATAGTTTACTGGATCCTTATAGAGACAGCCCTGTCCTCTGATAAGACTCTAAATAAGAGGAAGGTGAGTCATGCCAGCCAGATGATCAGACAGATCTGCAGAACATCTTAGTTCCAGAGAGACAAGAGATGCACCAATTACAAGAAGATGCTATTTGTGTTGTATCTGCAACTAGAACATTGAACATTACAGCACAGTACAGGCCCCTCGGCCCTCAATGTTGTGCCGACCTGTCATACCGATCTCAAGCCCATCTAACCTACACTATTCCATGTACGTCCATATGCTTATCCAATGACGACTTAAATGTACCTAAAGTTGGCGAATCTACTACCGTTGCAGACAAAGCATTCCATTCCCTTACTACTATTGACACATTTTGTCTTTCTCATGAATACTGGGGCTGCTTCTGATAACAAATCTGCCGTACCAACAAATAATGTCACTAGAATGTTGGAGGATAAAATGCAGGTCAGAATGTAAACCCAACTTCCTATCAGTGAACTGCTGGGTTTGGCCTTCCTTGAGAGTTGGTAGTGTTATAAAGCAGAAGTCATGCCTCTTCTGATAACTAAAACTGATACACCCAGAGAAGGTCACGTTGCCTCATAATCTGTTAAGGGAAGCATGAAAAGTGGTATAACCTGTCTCTCACCTCCTAATCTGTTATAAAGGAGAGGTTAAATGAAATGAACTCCTGACAGTCACTATAATCAACAAGTAACACTTTATTTATCTAACTGTATATTTGTAATATTTGTTGGGCCTCTTGGTGAGATATTTTGTCATTGATAGCCACCGATGAGGCGCTGGAGGACTGAAGATTCCGTATTGCATTGTACAATTGTACAAGTTGGCATGATGCAAACATACCACTCTGCATGAAAATTGCACTTTTGGGGGCAAAGTGGAAGTGCTATTGTGGTATCTTAAAGCTGGCAAGCAGCATTCGAAAATGTACTTCCTTAACAAAGCACATGCTAGACGTGATTGCTGCTCAGCATAGTCCTTACAACTACCTGTTATTTTTCCAGGAGAAGGTGCATAGTGATAGTAAAGGGGCTAGTCCAAGCTGGCCATTCTTGCCACAATTAAGAAAGTGTCACCAGAGCTGGATACCTATTGCTGGAGCCAGTGCACTGGCAGAGGCAAAGTTGAGGCAATCAGACTTCAAGTCCTCTTCCAATCTGGGACTTCGGATCTATCTTGGAAACTGGAGAAGCTATCGAGAATGTTGCAGTGATTTTGTCTTTGAAGGCTTGCACAATTTAGAGGAGACCATCCATCTGCGTGTGGAATCGTCTATTGTTCAAAACTGCCTACAGTCTCCCAGTGGCGCTAGTGTATGTTCTGAGAAAGGCAGTGTCCCTGAACTTAGCTCAATTGATGGTGATGCCCCTCACTCTTCTTGTTTTTCTTTCCACAACAGGTTAAAATATTGGCAGCAGCTGCTGCAAGCTCTGAAGAATTCTTGGTAACCTCGTGAGGAGAAAGACAGGGTCCCAGAGAACAGAGTAAACATCCTTGCTTGGGAACCTAGAACCAACATAGATACAAGCACTATGGTGTTTTAACATGTGCACACAATGATGAGAATACATGGCAGAAAACCAACTGTCAGAGACTGAAATGGTATAGGCCCCTGGCATTGAGAGAAATGTTGGAAGTGAGCCAGATGCCAAGTCCCAGTCTAGTGACAAGGCTGTGGTGTTATCAGGTGATAAATTCTGGATATTCAGTGTAAACTATGTGGAAAAATCACTGCAACATTCTCGATAGCTTTAAGATACCACAATAGCACTTCCACTTTGCCCCCAAAAGTGCAATTTTCATGCAGAGTGGTATGTTTGCACCATGTCAACTTGTACAATTGTACAATGCAATACGGAATCTTCAGTCCTCCAGCGCCTCATCGGTGGCTATCAATGACAAAATATCTCACCAAGAGGCCCAATGAATATTTCCCTAACTTCCCACAAAGTTCTAGGATACACCGGTTCAGGTCCTGGGCATTTTTCCACCTTTACGCTTTTTAAGATGTTCAGCACATCCTCCCAATTTGGACATTTTTCAAGACGTTCCTATTTATTTCCTCAAGCTCTCTATCTTCTATATCTTTCTTCACTGTTAAATACTGATGCAAAATATTCATTTCGTATCTCCCCATCTCCTGGGTTCCACAGATAGGCAGCCTTGCTCATCTTTAAGGGACTCTATTGTCTCCCTTGTTGCCCTTTTGTTCTTCATGTATTGGTAGAATCCCTTTGTATTCGCCTTAGCCCTATTCACCAAAATTATCTCGTGTCCCCTTTTTGCCCTCCTGATATCCCTCTTAAGTATATTTCTACTGCCTTTCTCCTCCTCTAGGGATTCACTCAATCCCTGCTGATATCTGCTTCCTTCTTCTTCTTAACCAAAACCTCAATTCCTCTATTCATCCAGCATTCCCTACGCCTACCTGCCCTTGGCCCTAACAGGAACATACTCTTTCTGGTCTCCCATAATCTCACTTTTGAAGGCCCCCCACTTCCCATCTTTTATCCTTGTCCTTTTATCTGCGACTATCCACCCCCAATTAAATTTGAAATTTCTTGCCTAATTCTGTCAAAAGTGATTTTCCTCCAACTTAGAAATTCAACTTTTATTTCTGGTCTATCCGATTCCATCACTATGTTAGTACTGATAGAATTATGATTGCTTGCCCGGAAGTGTTCCCCACTAACATCTTAGCCACCCACCCTGCCTCATTTCCCAACAGTCGGTCAAGTTTTGTTCCTTCTCTCGTAGGTACATTCATACATAGGGGTCTGCAGTACAACCCCAATAAGGTGATCATCCCTTTCTTATTTCTCAGTTCCACCCAAATAACCTTCCTGGATGTGTTCCCAGAAATATCCTGCCTGAGTACAGCCTTAATTTTATCCCTAATCAAAAACACCACTCCACCTCCTCTGTTGCCCCCCCCCCCCCCCACTTTCTATCTTTCCTATAGTATCTATACACTGGTTGGAACATGAAACTACCAGTCCTTCCATCCCTGAGCCACGTTTCTGTAGTCACTATGATATCGCAGTCCCATGTTCCCAACCATGCCCTGAGTTCATCTGACTTACCTGTCAGACCTCTTGCATTGAAATAAATGCAGTTTAGTTTATCAGTCCTACTTCATTCTCTTCTTTATTCCTGCCTGCTTGACTTGCTCCTTTTCCCAACTGCACCATTCTTTGACTTACCTCTTTCCTCATTATCTCCCTGGGACCCACCTCCCCCTTTACTAGTTTCAATCTCCCAAGCAGCTCTCGCAAATCTCCTTGCCAGTATAATAGATCTCTTCCAACTCTACTGCTACTCGTCCCTCTTATACAGGTCACTTCTACGCCAAAAGAGATTCCAATGGTCCAAAAATATGAACCTCTTCTATCCTCCCATTCCTACTCTCATTACCTCATGGCACCAGGAGTAATCCAGATGTCCTCAAGATATCCTCAGTAAGCCTCAAGAACTTAACTTTTTAGCTTCCTGCCTAATTTCGTTTATTCTCTCTGTATATGTGAAGTCCTGCTGGTCCCCTGCCCGTTTGAAAATATTCTGCACCCTCTCCAAGATATCCTTGATCCTGGCGCCAGGAAGGCAACACACCATTCTGATGTCATAGAGTAATATAGTAATATAGCATAGAAACAGGCGATTTGGCCCAAACTGGTACACACTGATCATGGTGGCCATTCAGCTAGTTCCAGTTGCTCACATTTGATCCATATCCCTCTATACACTTCCTATCCATGGACCTATCCAAATGTTTTTAAAATGTCGCTATTGTACCTGCCTTAACCTCTTTCTCTGGCAGCTCATTCTCTAGATGGACCACTCTCTGTGTGAAGAAGTTGCCCTTCAGATCCTTCTTAAATCTTTCCTTTCTCACCCAAAACCTATGGTCTTCTAGTTTTTAATTCCACATCCCTGGGAAAAAGACTACATGCATTCATCCTATCTATGCCCCTCATGATTTTATACACCTCAATCAGGTCACCCTATGTCCCTCAGAATAAAGTCCAATCCTGGCTAACCTCACCCTATAACCCAGGCCTACCATTCCTGGCAAAATGCTTGTAAATTTTTGCACACTTTCCAGTATAACTATGTCTTTCCTGTAACAGAGTGACCAAAACTGTACACAATACTCCAAGTCTGACCTCACCAACAACTTATACATCTGTAACAGAACGTATCAACTCCTATATTCAATGCTGAGACCAATAAAGATCAGCATGCTAAATGCTTTCTTCATCACCATGTCTACCTTTGACACCTCTTTCCATGAACTATTTACCTGTACTTCGAGGTCTCTCTGTTCCGCAACACTCCTCAAGACCTTATCATTTACTGTATAAGTCCTGCAATGGTTTGACTTTCCAAAGTGCAACATCTCTCACATATCCATATTGAACTGCATTACAAATGCTCAACCCACTTCCCCATCTGATCAAAATCCCTCTGTAATTTTTGATAACCTTCCCTGCTATCAACAATATCTCTTAATTTTGTATCATCTGCAAACTTACTAATCATGCCTTGTACATTCACATCGGGATCAGTTATGTAATTAACAAATACCAAAGGTCCCAGCACTGACCCCTGTGGTACACCACTGGTCACAGGCCTCCAGTCCAAAAAACAACCTTCAACCATCATCTCTGCTTCCTACCATCGAGCCAATTTTGAATCCAATTAGCTAGCTCTACCTGGATCCCATGTGACCTAACCTTCATGACCAGCCTGCCGTGCAGGACCTTGTCAAAGGTCTTACTAAACGTCTCATTGTTGCCCACAGAAACGTCTGTCTGTGCTTCTGACTGGAGAGTCCACCATCAACTCTATGACAACTGATTGCTTAGAACCTGACGTACCCTTGTTACAGTAGAACCAGTCTCAATGTCAGAAACCTAGCTGTCCGTGCTCCATTCCCCTGAGAGTTCATCACCCTTTACATTTTCAAAAACAGCACACTTTTTTGAGATGGGGATAGCCATAGGAGACTCCTGCACTACCTACCTATCCCCTCCTACCTATCCTGGAGATAACCTATCCATCTTCCTGAAACTTCCATCCATCACACCCTCCAGGTCTTGTAAATTCTTCATTGCTTCTAACTGCCACTCCAACTGATCCATATCAATCAGATAGGATTTGCAAATGAACACACTTCCTCTAGGCATAATTATCAGTAACATTGAAATTCTCCCTAATCTCCTGCACCCAAGAGGAAGAGCAGATCATTCCAGTAAATGCCATCTTTGCACCTAAATAATCTACAGACCCAGAAAATAGCTCCAAAAGCACTGCTCCAGGCTAACTTAGTATCAATGTTTTATATTTTTAAAAATTAATTAAGAGACAGATCTCATATAAAACACATAATGTAAAAAGAAACCCTCTACTTCACTATTGTTGATTTACAAAAAAAAGCAGTGAGGTTACACTTTAAAAAATAAGACACATAGCTGCTCCATTGCTGTGAGCTCCCCACACAGCTATCTCCAAGGCCAGCTGTGAATATCACTGTCTGTTTATTTTTTTCTAGAACAGAGATACTTGTTACTGAACAGCAGAGGCAGTCAGCAGTGTGGGTTCACTGCTGGGTTGGACAGCCATGCCTATTTACTTCTCCATTTTTCACCTCCAATGTTGTCTGCTTTGTCTCTCTTCCTTTTTCTAAAGTGCTGCTGTTTTGATCCTTCTTTTCCAAAGTTCCAAAATAATGCAATAGCTTATAAAACAGTAATAACTGCTCCAAAGATTTGAGGAAATCGGCAAACACAGATTCAATGGGCTGAAGGGCATTTTTCTATGCTATAGACCTCAATGACTGCAACATCCTTTTCTCCTGGCAAGGGTCTAAAATGATTTGCTACCAGCACAAAAGTGAGTGCACAGACATGCATGTAAAACCAAGTTCCTAGCTACTACAACTCTTCAAAGGATCTTAAAAGATTTCCTGCAAAAGTCTTTAGCTAATTTGTGCTGCAGGTGTCATTTGTAACAAGTGACCATGGCTGACCTTTGGTTTGTGGCCTTTCTCTTAGATGTCCCAACTGACAACTTCAATATAGATGCTGCTGCTGCCAGGACCAGCAGCCCAAAGTTGTAGGGAGTGGTTGGCCAGAATAGGACTTTATTCCTTGGAATTTAGGAGAATGAGGGGCGGCCTTATTGAGATATATAAATCATAAGGGGAATAGAAATGCTGAATGCATATAGATTTATTACCAGGGATGGGGAATTGAAAACTAGAGAGAATAGTTTTAAGGTGAGAGGGGAAAGATTTAAGGAGGATCTGAGGCCAACTTCTTCACAGTGGTATGTATATAAAATGGGCTCCGAGAGAAAGTGGTTGAGGCAGATACAGTAGCAACATTTAAAAAACCTTCGGATAAGTACATGCATGGGAAGGATTTAGAGGGATATGGACCGAATGTGGACACTTGGAACTAGCCCAGTGGGTGCCATGATCTGCATGGACCAGCTTGGGCTAAACAGCCTGTTTCCATGCTATATTACTCTATGACTCTACCTGATGTTGGTACACGCCTTTGGGAAGCAGCAGCACCCACTATTTGATGAAATCATCATTTATCCTCTTTAGGGTCAGATCCATGCCCACTGCTGAGCAGTGTAAAATTCAAACCAATTAGGTATCCTGCTGAGATAGTAGAAACTGCTGATGCTGGGGAATCTGAGATAATACGGTGTGAAGCTGGACGAATACAGCAGGCCAAGCAGCATCAGTGAAGCAGGAAGTTGACGTTTTGGGTCGAGACCCTTCTTCAGAAATGATTTCTCGACCCGAGACGTCAACTTTCCTGCTCCTCTGATACTGCTTGGCCTGCTGTATTCACCTAGATATCCCTCTGCATGGATACTTTGTAAGTCCAATAACAGATGGGAACAATATAACTTTTATGGTATGAGTTCTCCACATGTACCAAACATTGTTCTTTTGAGCAACACCAGCATAAATAAATCAACTGGGCATTTACTCTATTGAAATTTATTACTGTTGAATTTTCTAAGGCAACAATCAATGCACTTCAATGTGTTATTAATGAGGTATGAATGATTTTGAAAGTTAAGGCATTGAAAGGAGTGCATAAGCCTCCAAATAACTCACCTTGCCAACCCTTCAAACACCAGCTAACCTGAACATGGCAGTGTCTGTACATCTTACTTTGGATGTATCAGCTATCTTAGAGTCCAGCAAACTAGAATGAAAGTAGATTATTTATGATCTGGAAGAACTGCTTAAGAAGGAAAAGGACAAATAGCCATTGTGATTGGACTGAGTGGGAGGAAGTGTCATATGGTGTTCTAATTCACTATTCAATGACCTCTGCTGGGAAATACTTGGGAAAGGAAATTAAGTTAGGAAAGATCAGGCTGGCTGTAATTGCGCATTCCAGTCAAATCGATTCCTGCTACTCAATTGTCCAGGCCAGAAATCAAGAATTCACAATTTTAGTTGACAGTGTGCCTATGTCTATGGAATCTTTCTGGCAGGCATTGGAGCTCCTGGATATGTAGGAATGCCAGCGGAGGTGGTAAGACGCAGACACGTTAGCGTCTTTTAAGATATATTTGGACAGGTACATGGATGGGCAGGGAGCAAATGGACACAGACCGTTAGAAAATAGATAACAGGTTCGACAGAGGATCTTGATCAGCGCAGGCTTGGCGGGCCGAAGGGCCTGTTCCTGTGCTGTAGGTTTCTTTGTTCCTTGTTGTTGAATGATTTGGAAGAAACAAAGAAAATACTCTTGCTACAACTGACCATAATTTAAATGAACACAAGATGGCACTGGTCAGCTACACTGGTTCCAATAAGACAAGTGGGTAATCGTATGCGACTATTCAGTGAGGGAGTGGAAGCTGCTGTGGCAATGTACATTTTTACATGCACGTTGTGGTCTGCAGCTAAGGTAGTAGTAGTGGAAGTTTCAACATTCTTTCCATCATGTGGTTGGCTAAGAACCTTTCCTGCTGTTACAACCTGACATGGTATCTGTTGGAAGGACCTGTTTGGCCACATTGAGTCATGGAGTTTTACAGCATGGAAACAGACCCTTCAGTCCAACTCGTCAATGCCAACCAGATATTCTAGTCCTATTTGCCAGAACTTGCTCTATATCCCTCTAAATTTTCCTACTCATGTACCCATTCAGTACTTTTAAATCTTGTCATTGAACCAGCCTCCACCAGCTCCTGTGGCAGCTCATTCCATAAATGCACCACTGTCTGTGTGAAAAAGTTGCCGCTTAGGTCCCTTTTAAATCTTTCCCCTCTTACCTCTTACCTTAAACCTGTACTGTTTGGTTTTGGACTTCACTACCCTGGGATAAAGACCAGGTGCTATTCACCCTATCCATGTCCCTCCTGATTTTATAAATCTATATAACGTCACCCCTGAGCCTCCAATGTTCCAGTGAAAAATAGCCCCAATATGTTCAGCCTCTCTCTATAGTTCAAACCCTCCAACCCCAGCAACGTTCTTGTAAATCTTTTCTGAACCCTTTCAAGTTTAACAACATCTTTCCTATAGCAGGAAGACCAGAATTGAATGCAGTATTCCAATAGTGGTCTAACCAATGTCCTGTACAGCTGCAACATGACCAACCAACTCGTATAGTCAATGCACTGACGCACCAAACGCCTTTTTCACTATCCGGTCTACCTGTGACTCAACTTTCAAGGAACTATGGACCTGCATTTCAAGGTCTCTAATTTCATGAACACTTTATGACTGCTTTGACCATCAAGTACTGGTGGGTCTCAAACTTGGAGTTCCTGGCCCAATGGTAGGGATGTTCCCCACTGCACCCATCCATAAACATCACACCAATACAATGTATATTGACTCCTTGTTGGCCCATAACCTGTGCACATTAGCTGTTGACAGATGTTTTTGAGGTTTGTTAGTGGTCATTTTCAGTTTTACTCCTTTTGCAATGCTAGGGATGGACATCTGTGAAATATTTTGTAAAATGATTTTTTCAGGGAAGCACTTAAAGGTAAAATGTATTGTATGAACTGTCAAGTAATCCTAAATGTTATCTGATGGAATCTGTTGTCAAAGTTTGTATTTTTTGAGACAGACCCTGATTGAAAAAGGGAGCTGAAAAGGAAAACTGAAAAAGGAAATTAACTTGCCAGCTCCTATGGAAATTGAGACTGAAACTGAAATTATTTTTATTCACTTGTGGGACCATGGGCATCACTGGCTGGCCAGCATTTATTGCCTGTCCTTAGTCACCTTTGAGAAGGTGGTGGTGAGCTGCCTTCTTGAACTGCCACAGTCCACTTGCTGGAGGCTGACCCACAATGCCATTAGGGACGGAGTTCCAGAATTCTGACACAGTGATACTGTACCCATGTATCTGCTGCCCTTGTCGTTCTAGATGGAAGTGATCATGGGTTTGAAGGGTGCTGTTTCTGTGCATCTTGTAGATAGTATACGTTGTTGCTACTGAGCATCAATGGTGGAGGAAGTGGATGCTTGTGGATGTGGTGCCAATCAAGCAGTTTGCTTTGTCCTGGATGGCAACAAACCTCTTGAGTGTTGTTGGAGATGCACCCATGCAGACATCTGGAAGTATTTCACCACACTAATAACTTGTTCATTGTAGATGGAGGACAGCATAAGCAGCAAGTGATAGCAACAATATTGGTGGACAGGCTTTAGGAAATCAGGTGAGTTACTCACTGAAGCATTCCTAGCCTCTGACCAGTATCTACTGTATTTATATGATGAATCCAGTTGAGTTTCTGGTCAAGGATAAGTCCCCAGGAATGCTAACAGTGGTAATACCACTGAATGTCAGGAGGCGGTGGTTAAATTGCCTGGCATTTGAGTGTTTGTTGACATTTGTCAGCCCAACTCTGGATATTCTCCAGATATTGTTGCATATGAACATGGACTGCTTCAGTATCTGAAGAATTGTGAATAGTGCTGAATATTGTGCATTCATTGGTGAACATCCCCATTTCTGACTTTATGACGGAGAGAAGGTCGTTGATGAAGCAGCTAAAGGTGACTGGCCCTAGGACACTCCCCAAAAGAATGCCTGAAGAGATGTCCTGGAACTGACTTCTAACAATCACAACCATCTTCCCATGTAACAGGTATGACTCCAACCTATGGCCAGTTTGCCCCTGAAACCCATCAACTTCAGTTTTTCTAGGGTTCCTTGATGCCACACTTGATCAAATGCAGCTTTGATGTTAACTGCTGTCACTCACTTCTGAAATTTAGCTTTTTTGTCCATATTTTGCCAACGCTGTAATGAAGTCAGGACCAAGTGGGCTGGTTGGAACCCAAACTGGGTATCAGTAAGAGGTAATTGCTGAGCTGGTGCTGTTTGATAGCACTGTTGATGACACCTTCCATCACTTCACTGATGATCAAGAGTAGACTGATTGGATGGTAATTGGCTGGATTACATTTCTGTGTACAGGGCATTCCTAGGCAACATTCCAAATTGTCAGAATATTCTGTAGAAGGGTCACAGGACACAAAATGTTAACTCTGCTTTCTCTCAACAGATGCTATCAGACTTTGAGTTTTTCCTGCAATTTTTGTTTTTTTTACCATTCATGATTGGATGTGGCAGGACTGCAGAGCTTAGATCGGATTTGTTGGTTGTGGAATTGCTTAAATCTGCTTATGCTGTTTGGCATACAAGTAGTCCCATTGGTTGCATCATCAGGTTGACATCTCATGCAGAGATGGGCTGAGAGGTGGCAGATGGAGTTCAACCTGGATAAATGCGAGGTGATGCATTTTGGAAGGTCGAATTTGAAAGCTGAGTACAGGATTAAGGATAGGATTCTTGGCAGCGTGGAGGAACAGAGGGATCTTGGTGTGCAGATACATAGATCCCTTAAAATGGCCACCCAAGTGGACAGGGTTGTTAAGAAAGCATATGGTGTTGTTGGCTTTCATTAACAGGGGGATTGAGTTTAAGAGTCGTGAGATCTTGTTGCAGCTCTATAAAACTTTGGTTAGACCGCACTTGGAATACTGCGTCCAGTTCTGGGCGCCCTATTATAGGAAAGATGTGGATGCTTTGGAGAGGGTTCAGAGGAGGTTTACCAGGATGCTGCCTGGACTGGAGGGCTTATCTTATGAAGAGAGGTTGACTGAGCTCGGTCTCTTTTCATTGGAGAAAAGGAGGAGGAGAGGGGACCTAATTGAGGTATACAAGATAATGAGAGGCATAGATAGAGTTGATAGCCAGAGACTATTTCCCAGGGCAGAAATGGCTAGCACGAGGGGTCATAGTTTTAAGCTGGTTGGTGGAAAGTATAGAGGGGATGTCAGAGGCAGGTTCTTTACGCAGAGAGTTGTGAGAGCATGGAATGCGTTGCCAGCAGCAGTTGTGGAAGCAAGGTCATTGGGGTCATTTAAGAGACTGCTGGACATGCATATGGTCACAGAAATTTGAGGGTGCATCCATGAGGATCAATGGTCGGCACAACATTGTGGGCTGAAGGGCCTGTTCTGTGCTGTACTGTTCTATGTTCTATGTTCTATTTTTCGGTATGCCTAGTGCTGCTCCTGGTATGTTCTCCTGCACTCTTCATTGATCCAGAGTTGATTCCCTGGCTTGATGACAATGGTTGAGTGGGGGATTTGCCAGGCCATGAAGTTGCAGATTGTGTTGGAAAACTATTTTGCGGTTTTTGGTAGCCCACAACACCGCATGGGCACCCAGTGTTGAGTTGCTAGATCTGTTTGAAATCTGTCCCATTTAGCATGGTGATAGTTGTCCATGATGGAGAGTATTCCTAAAGTGAAACCAGCACTTTTAGCTGATACTGTATAAAAAAACGCCGAGTCATCAGAGCTCAATAGATGATGATTATGTATGCAATAAAAATAGGTTGAAGGACTTAGAGGCTATATCTAGAAGCTGAGCACAAGCAACATTATTGTTTCAGCATGCTGTTTATGTTACTTAAGATAGCAATGGTGAATATATGTAATCCAAAAGGGAGAAGACAGGTTCATGAAACCACAACAGGCATATGGGATCCTAGATTTTAAAAATAGAGGCATTGCCTCAAAAGCAGATTTCATACTTAACATACATATAAGGGGTAAAACATAACGAGGTCTTGGAGTGGATATTAAAATAGCAAAGATACTAAGGAGCTAAATGCTCAATTAACAGACTAACAAAGAGGAAATGACAGCAGTAAAATGTGCCAGAAAAGAAGTGCTTGATAAAGATTAGAGCTTTGGGGTCAGTGGTTAGGTTGCAGAATGGATTAAAGAGTGACCAAAAAAAAGGGGAAACAGGGAAATGAGTTGAAGGAGTCTTCTCGAACTGGAAGAAAGTGGAAATTGTACTGTCAATGATTTGGAGTCAGAAACTGGAAGTACAGCACCAAATTTGACAATGAAACAAAATGAGAGGTTACAACTAATTATTGGTGTCTCAGAATCACAATATGGCTTTTGCCTCGGAATGACAACCAGTTGACAAGATATTTGATGCACACAAAATTAAGAAAAGTACTACAAACAGGACACAACTTCTACATGGCATTCTGAAGAAGACATTCTCAAAACATTAACTTGGTTTCTTTCTCCACAGCTCCTCCGAGAACTGCTGAATTTCTCCAACACTTTGTTTTTACTTCAGGTCTCTATATTGTATTTGTTGACTTGACCAAGTCTTTTGACAAGGTAATGTATGAGCAGCTGTGGAAAGTGTTAAGCAAATATGGCTGCCCTGAAAAAAAATCAAAATAATCTGCTCATTCCAATGATGTCATTATGCAGAATGATGCTTCCTCAGATGGTTTTCTTGTCACCAATGGCACTAAGGAAGGCTTCAGTTCTAATTGCTATTTACCATTCTGGCCACACTCTTGCATGTGCTCAAAGATTTTTTTATGTACAAGTGCACATTCTGGTCAGGACAGAAGGCAACCTCGACTAAACCTCTGCAAAAGCTCCAAGACTCACCTGAATATCACAGAACAGCCATGCAGTAAACTCTTGTTTGCTGAAATCTGTGCTCTCATGTGCTCTCTTAGAGGACACCCAGCTGCTTTGTGATTGCTTCACTCTAGCCTCAGAATGTATCAGCTTTCCAATAAGTCTGAAATGGACGGAGATTTTATACCAATATTCTTCAGCCACAAATTCTAAGACACCATAGTCACAACATATCCCCCAAACTAGTTTAGAAATTTGTCTCCAACAATACAATTTTGGATGACAAAATCGGTCATCCTAGACACCCACAATGGAATTTAACAATTGAGAACATTCATCCATCAAAGCTACAGGACAATCTATCACTGTGTAGTAAACACATTCAAAGGAATCAATATTTATTTTCATGTGAGTAAAAGATAAGTGAATGTTATGATTTGATGCCATTCTGAGGTAGCTTTTTAAAACGATTCTTCATGGGATATGGACCACATTGGCCTGGCCTGCAATAGTTGCTCATCCTAAGTGACTTAAAAAAATGGTCATTCCAGGGGCAGTTAAAAGTCAAGCACTTTGCTGTGGGTCTGATATCACATGCAGGTCAGATCAGGTAAGGATGGCAGATTTCTGTTCCCTACAGAATATTTTTGAACCAGTTGGATCTTTACGACAATTGATGAAAGTCATTATAGTGACAATCAGTCACATGAACATTATATGTCTGATTTATTAATTAATTGAATTCAAATTTTACCCATTGCCATGGGGGGATTTAATCCATAGCTCCCTAGGGAATCACCTTGCATGCAGGTTTTGAGAAAATTTGTAGCTCAGGTTGAGGTTCTGAATGTAAGTTTGCTCGCTGAGCTGGAAGGTTCGTTTTCAGACGTTTCGTCACCATTCTAGGTAATATCATCAGTGAGACTCCGGTGAAGAGCTGGTGTTATGTCCCGCTTTCTATTTATCTGTTTAGGTTTCCTTGGGTTGGTGATGTCATTTCCTGTGTTGATATCATTTCCTGTTCTTTTTCTCCGAGGGTAGTAGATGGGCTCCAAATCAATGTGTTTGTTGATGGAGTTCTGGTTGGAATGCCATGCTTCTAGGAATTCTCGTGCGTGTCTCTGTTTGGCTTGTCCTAGGATGGATGTGTTGTCCCAAAGTGGTGTCCTTCCTCATCTGTATGTAAGGATACGAGTGATAGTGGGTCATGTCGTTTTGTGGCTGGTTGATGTTCATGTATCCTGGTGGCTAGCTTTCTGCCAGTTTGTCCAATGTAGTGTTTGTCACAGTTCTTGCAAGGTATTTTGTGGATGACGTTCGTTTTATTTGTTGTCTGTATAGGGTCTTTTAAGTTCATTAGCTGCTGTTTTAGTGTGTTGGTGGGTTTGTGGGCTACCATGATGCCAAGAGGTCTGAGTAGTCTGGCAGTCATTTCCGCGATGCCTTTGATGTAGGGTGAGTGGTTATAGTTTCTGGGTATGTTTTGTCTGTTTTTCTTAGCAGCATTAGAAACAACACTGAAAGACAACGAACTCACAGAAGAAACCGAGCAAACCATCAGACAGACAGTCACACCAACATTAAGCAGGAAAAAGGAAGGAAACACACAATACACAAGAAAGGAAAGCACTAGAAGGACTCAAAAAAGATAAAAACATCGTTATCCTACCTGCAGACAAAGGACGCTTGACAGTCATTCTAAGCCAAACAGACTACATTGAGAAAGTGAACGCACTGCTTGCAGATACCAACACTTACCAACAGGTGGCGATAGACCCAACCCCACAACGAGAGAACCAAATCACAGCCTTACTCAAAAAACTTCAAAAATCTGGAGAATTAAACAAGACAGACTAAGAAAAAAATGAAACCAGATGGATCCAACGCACCAGGCTTCTACGGACTACCCAAAATTCACAAACCAGGAGCCCCCCTCAGACCCATAGTGTCACTACCTGGAACACCAACGTACAGATTAGCCAAGGAACTACAAAAAAGACTAAAACACCCAGTAGAAGACTCACGCCACTCCATTCACTCCACCCAAGAATTCCTGAACACCATCAAAGACACCAAGATAGAAGAGGATGAAATAATGGTCTCCTTTGACGTAACAGCCCTGTTCACATCCATCAATATCAACCTGGTCAAAGAAACACTGATGACACTATTAGAAGAACCGAAGACACATACACCAGACACCACCAACCTCGTCAGCAAGGACAACATCATTAAGCTAGTGGACCTATGCCTTACCACCCACTTCACTTTCAATAACAAAACCCACAGACAAACCAACGGTACACCCATGGGATCTGCGACAGCAGGGTTCTTAGCAGAGGCAGTAATGCAGAGACTCGAACAAACAGCTCTGCCAACCATCCAACCCAAACTTTGGGTCCGCTACGTGGATGACAGCTTTGTCATCACTAAGCAAAACAAATTAGAGGAAACCTTCAAGACCATCAATAATACCCTTTACTGGCATAACATTCACAAAAGAGGAGGAAAACAACAGCAAACTGCCATTCCTAGATGTCACAGTAGAGCGAACAGCCAATGGGGAAATTCAAACCAGCGTCTACAGGAAAACAACACATACGGACCAAATACTGAACTACGGGAGCAACCATCCCAACAGCCACAAACGAAGCTGCATTAGAACATTATTCCAACGAGCTACCACACACTGCAGCACAGAGGAACTACGCAGAGCAGAAGAAAATCACCTATACAGCATATTCAAAAAGAACAGGTACCCAATGAACACAGTCCGCCGATTTCTCAGCAACAAACCAAAAGAAACAGACAAAATGCGCCCAGAAACCATATCCACTCTCCCCTACATCAAAAACATCTCGGAAATGACTGCCAGACTACTCGGACCTCTTGGCATCAGGGTAACCCACAAACCCACCAACACACTAAAACAGCAGCTAATGAACTTAAAAGACCCTATACAGACAACAAGCAAAACGAACGTCATTTACAAAATACCTTGCAAGAACTGTAACAAACACTACATTGGACAAACAGGCAGAAAGCTAGCCACCAGGATACATGAACATCAACCAGCCACAAAATGACATGACCCACTATCACTAGTATCCTTACATACAGATAAGGAAGGACATCACTTTGATTGGGACAACACATCCATCCTAGGACAAGCCAAACAGAGACAAGCACGAGAATTCCTAGAAGCATGGCATTCCAACCGGAACTCCATCAACAAACACATTGATTTGGAGCCAATCTACCACCCTCTGAGAAAAGGAACAGGAAATGACATCACCAACACAGGAAATGACATCAACACAGGAAATGACACCACCAACCCAAGGAAACCTAAACAGATAAATAGAAAGCTGGACATAACACCAGCTCTTCACCGGAGTCTCACTGATGATGTTACCTAGAATCGTGGTGAAACATCTGGGAACAAACCTTCCAGCTCAGTGAACCTGCTAATATCCAGAACAAAATAAAGATCCACTCTTTTGTGGACCGAGAAGACGAGAACGCGACTGTGTTGGAGGTGGAAGGAAGATGTCAGGTTGGCTGTGCACCCTTGCAACCGGTGGATCTTAAGGCTGGCTTTGGCCTAACGCTGGTTCAGGGGAGCAGCCAACCTGTAACGATGGCTGTGACGAGTGCTCTTGCCCCGGGTCAGGGGGTCCAGAACACCATCCGTGTTTCCGTGAAGAAAGTGGATGAAGGTGTACCTGTGGCCTGCACCTTCTTCGTGAAGAGGGTCCTGTTGGACTGTTGTGGGTTCACTGCTGTGGACATTTACTGCCTGCAGGATTTCCCTGGAGGAGGTTTTTAATGATGTAACCGTCAGGAGTGCCAAGCTTTGCAAGTGCTTCCTGGAGGTTTTCAAGGAGAAAGGAGGTGAGGGCCCCCTCTCTGTACTGATTGCGGTCCCGCTGTTCGTGATGCCAGCGCAGAGGAGCCGTATGGTAACTGTACACATGTACAATCCGCATGTGCCAGCAGTTGATGTCCTGACCTTCCTCGGAAGGTACGTGAAGGTGGAAGGGGACCTAACCAACATCATGGACCCCTTCGGGATCTGGACCAGTAAGAGGCAGGTCAGGGTGACGCTGAGCACGGGCTCGGACGGGAACATTGTACACCCACCGTCCAGCTTTGTGATCGGCGGGAGCAAGGGCTACCTGATCTATGCAGGGCAACCTAAAGTCTGCCATGCCTGTGGTAGGTCAGGTCACGTGGCGGGCGACTGCAAAGCCACCATCTGCAGGGAGGAGGGACACCTTGCAAAGGATTGCCCAAAAGAAAAAAGCTGCAACCTTTGCGGGGAAGTGGGCCACCTCTACAGGGCATGCCTGCAATGGAGGACCACCTACGCCCAGGTCGCCGGCAGGGGCAATGCGGGGCAAGCCCCCCCGGAGGAGAGGAAGGCACCAGGGCCCTGCAAGGACACCCCTAATGTGCAGGAGGGCCAGGTCGTGCAGGAGGGCCCAGCCCCACAGGATGGACCCGAGGCCAGCAAAGCGCCCCTGCAGGCTCTGCTCCCCCCCCCGACAAACTGGAGTCAATGGAGGAGGCGACAGGTGACCCAGGGGAGTGGACGATGGTCCGGAAAGTGAGGAGGAATGTGCGCCGGCGGGCCCAGGCAATGCAACCGTCAGGCGGGAAGAGGCAGCTACAGGGGGGGCTATAAGAGCTCCTCTGACGAGGGAGATTTGGAGGAGGTCCGCCCAAAGCAGAAGCTAAAGATCTCAAGAGAGAAGGAAAGCAGCACCCCGCTTCCAGGTGATGGGAGGCGTACTGAAGCTCCCTCCGACACCCAGCCACGCGCCACTGGGGCCCTGGAGGGCCCCCCGGAACTTTCAGGCAGGAAGGAGGAAACAGCATGTCCCCAGCCTGACCCAGACTGGACTCTCCTGCCTCCGTACCCCCGACGGGGGGATGCCACCTGGAAGGCAGCACGGGCGGTTTCCTGGGCCCGGAGAGCGTCCAGCAGTTAGCCCGGGCAATGGGCATGAAGGGACAAATGGAGGGGCTGAACCTTGGACTTGGGGAGGGTGCTGCGGTCACTGCCCACAATGGGGGTACGGGTTGCGAGCATTAATGTGCGCAGCGTCAAATCCACCGCAAGATGTGTGTCCACGTTGGCCTACCTGACCACCGTCAAGGCAGACCTCCTGTTTCTGGAGGAGTGCGGGATACCGCACCTCAGCAGGTGCGGGAAATGGTCCGGCGCCTGGACCTGTGGGCCTTCGATCTGGTTGGGGGGTAACGACTGTCGATCCTCGGGCCTGGATATTCTGCTGCGGGGGCGCGACTTAACCATCTCTCAAATTCAGGAGGTGGTGGGGGGGGGCGCCTCCTAGTGGCTGACGTCACCTACAGCAACGTTCCCCTGAGGCTGATCAACGTGTACGTCCCAGCGGTACAGAGTGAGCGGTTGGCCGTCCTGCAGCGGCATCCAACCCTGATGGCTACATCCAGGCCAGTCATCCTAGGTGGAGACTTCAACTGCATCATCGATGCAGATGGAAGATCCGGCGTGGGGACAGCGGGTGGGGGGCGTCAACTGGACATCATGTCCAGATTCCTGATGGGCACGATGAAGGACGCCAAGCTGCTCGACGTCTTCAGCACCCCTGCAAATGGAGCGCAGCGGAGATACACCTAGTCGCAGCCAGACGGGTTTATCTACTCAAGGATAGACTTCCTGTTTGTATTGTGGGCGTTCTCGGTCAGGTCCACCGGCGTCGAGCAGGTGTTCTTCTCTGACCACTGCCTCCTGCTGGCCAACTGTCACTTACAGGACGACCAGCAGGCTGGCAAGGGGACGTGGAAGCTCAACACGACACTATTGACCGCAGAGAACGTCGAGGAGCTTAAGAGAGAGTGTACGCTGGTTGGAGAACCGTGAAACCCCTCTTTGAATCTCCAGGCGACTGGTGGAGACGGTGAACGAGAACATCAAGAGGTTCTTTGTCCTCAAGGGTGTTCGGAAGGCGAGAGACGAGGAAAGCTGTCACGACTCCAGAAAAGGGTGCAGAACCTGCTCCTTCTGCAGTCAATGGGGGTCGATGTCACGGAGGACCTCCGCGATGTGAGGGGCCAGTAAGCCTCGCTCTTTGCTGCGGAGGCCTCCAGGATAATCTTCCAGTCCAGGGTCCGCTCCGTGGAGCGGGATGAGACGTGTTCGCGTTTCTTCTTTCAGAAGGTGCACAAAGAGAGCTCTGTGTTTAGCCGGCTGAAGGAGGACAATGGCTCGGTGACGTCGTCTTGGCCCGACATTTTGAGGATCAGCAGATCCTTCTATGCTGGACTGTATGACACGAAGCCCACGGACAGCACGGCCTCCGAGTCGTTCCTGGACCGTCCGATATCCCTGGACGAGCTGACCAGAGCCCTCAAGTCCTTGGAGAGGAATAAGACTCTTGGGAGTGACGACATACCGGTCAAGCTGTATTCCGCTCTGTGGGACCTGGTCGGCCAGGACCTGCTGGAGGTGTACGATAGTGCGCTTCGGGCAGGGGAAATGTGCAAGTCCATGAGGAAGGGCATCATCACCCTCATTTACAAGAGGAAGGGGGAGAGGGAAGAAATTAAGAATTGGCGTCCCATTTCATTATTGAACGTGAACTATAAAATCCTGGCCAAGGTCATAGCCAACCGGGTCAGGTCTGTCCTGGAGTCGGTGATTCACCCTGACCAAACCTGTGCTGTGCCGGGCAGGAAGATCGCTGAGAGCCTCGCGCTCATCAGGGATACAATCGCCTACGTGCAGGACAGGCGGGTGGACACCTGCTTCGTCAGCCTGGACCAGGAGAAGGCCTTCCACAGGGTCTCTCATGCTTACATGAGGGAAGTCCTCTCCAAATTGGAGTTCGGGGAGGGCATCCGCAATTGGATCCGGCTGCTCTACACCAACATCGTTAGTGCAATCTCGATCAACGGGTGGGAATTGGACAGTTTTCCCATCAGATCTGGAGTCAGGTAGAGCTGCCCGCTCTCTCCTGCCTTGTTCGTGCGCTATGTGGAGCCCTTCACCGCATCCATCAGGAAGGATGTGAGCCTGAAGGGCGTGACTATCCCAGGCAGCAGAGGCCTTCAGGTCAAGACCTCCCTGTACATGGATGACGTCACTGTCTTCTGCACCGATCATCGGTCGGTGAGTAAGCTGATGTACATCTGCGGCCAGTTTGAACTGGCCTTGGGTGCCAAAGTCAATAGGGGTAAGAGCGAGGCCATGATCTTCGGGAACTGGGACGATCGCTCCTTCATCCCCTTCACCGTCAGGACAGAGTACCTGAAGGTGCTGGGTGTTTGGTTCGGTGGAGCTGGGGCGTGCACTAAGACTTGGGAGGAGCGTATCACCAAACTGAAGCAGAAGCTGGGCAGGTGGACGCTCCGGTCCCTCTCCATCGCGGGTAAGAACCTGGTTGTCAGGTGCGAGGGGCTTTCGGTACTGTTGTAAGTGGCGCAGGCCTGGCCTATTCCCTGGACCTGCGCCGCTGCAGTCACCCGGGCCATCTTCCACTTCATTTGGGGGTCGAGGATGGACTGGGTCCGCAGAGACACCATGTACAAAGACCTGGAAAATGGGGGAAAGGGCGTACCCAACGCCACCCTCGCCCTGATGGCTACCTTTGTGTGTGGCTGCATCAAGCTGTGCGTAGATCCTCAGTACGCAAACACCAAGTGTCACTACTTACTGAGGTTCTACCTGTCCCCGGTGTTGCGAAGGATGGGCCTGGCCTCATTGCCGCGGAACGCTCCGAGTAGTTGGACCGTTCCCATACCACCTGTCCTTCGTGGAGAAATTTTTGAAGGGAAACACCTTTGACCACAAGGCCGTCAGGCAGTGTTCAGCACGTAGTATCCTCGAGACCCTTCGGGAAAAAGAGAGGGTGGATCCCGTCATGTGGTTCCCCACGCAGACTGCCAAAGTCGTTTGGCAGAATGCGTCATCGTCAGAACTTTCAAACAAACACATGGCTGGGCTGGCGGTAAGAGGGGCTCTGCCAGTGAGATCCTTTATGCACGCCTGGAATCTCTGCGCCACCACACGCTGCCCTCGAGGCGGCTGCGGGGGGGACAAAACTGTCAATCACCTCCTGGAGTGTGCCTATGCACAGGGGGTCTGGAGGGGGATGCAGTGGTATTTGTCGAGGTTCGTCCCGAGCAGCTCCGTGACGCGGGACTCCATGCTCTACGGGCTGTTTCCCAGGACGCACACAGAGACCAACATAAACTTTGCGGTGAAAGACGCTCTTTGGTCTGCCCGCAACTTGCTGGTCTGCCAGCTGGAAGAACTGACCCCGACCGAGTGTTGCAGACTGGCACACTCCAAGGTCCAGGACTACGTGCTGAGGGATGCGCTAAAGCTTGGGGCAGCCGCCGCCAAGGCACAGTGGGGAAAGACCACCGTATGAAACCCCTCGTCCAGAATAGAAAAAAAGGGCCCTTTCTGGTAACTGGGCCCAGCTGGCGCCTTCCCCAACTGGTCAGGGGGCCAACTGGGACTGTGCGGGGAGACGACTGCCGGGGTATATTCTTTGCTTTGTTTTTTGCCTTTAGTTGGTGCACGTACCCCCTGGGTAGGTGTATAAATATGTTTTATTTTTTGTACATCTTATGAATAAAGTATATATTTTCAAATAAAAAAAAGTGACAAAACGTCTGAAAACGAACCTTCCAGCTCAGCGAGCAAACTTACATCCAGAATCACCTTGCATCACTGGATTAGACCAGTGACATTACCAAGACCACATCATCTACCTTCTGCTTCAGATAAATATAAAAGATTGGTTTACGAATGCTGCAGATGTTTGACAGTTCTGTTTTCAGATGCAATTAAAAAAAAATCTGTGGATTTGGCTTCATGACATGTTAATGAATAAGGGACAGAAATGAAGCTGACACTTCCTTCAATTAAAAGCTTATATTTATAAAATGACATAAATGTGGGACAACATTGGTTTCACCACATGTGAAAAATAGTGGTAGAGTCTAAAAAATAGTTTCAAACGTTCTGGAGAATGGACGACTAGATGGCGTCCAGTCAGTGGTGCACTATGTAAATAAACTTCCAGATATGAATCTATCCAAAGAAATGGAACAAACCATAGTAACAGAATAGAAGGGAAACTATTGATTGCTTGTGTATTCACTTTGAATAATACAGTATAGGATTTTCTTCCCCAAAAAGCAACAGCGAAGGTGAAAGGAAGGTTAGATAAATTGGGCAGACTGACAGCAGGAAGTTACGTACCTATCGCTTCAGAAATTAATTTCTGGTCAACTGTGGATGTCTCCATTCTGCTGTTGCTGATTAAGGCCCTTAAGTATTAAGAATAACCACTTAAGCAATTCATCTTCAACTCCAGGCAAGATGGGAGTCACCCCACCTGACAAGTAAACCAGCAGGCACACTCTCTGTTTGGGATGGGGTGCCTCCATCTCTACTTAATTGTGGAATGGGACTCTGGGAAGATTGGATGGGATGGTTTGGGGGTGGTGATGTGTCTGTGACCCAATTCTCTGCCTTCTGTGACCAACCCACTTGCCTCTCTTAACCCAGCAACGACCACAGCCTCTGATTCGTCAGCAGCTCGAGGCAGATGGGGCTTATGCTGCTGAAATTCGTAATTCCAACAGAATACCAACCAGCAGCTGATCAGGTGGCTAAATGACCTTGAGATCTGGTGGGCTTTCTGACCAAGGTAGTCTAAAGGTTTCTGTCCACCAAATGTTCCTTTATCGGACATAATGTGTAAATGGGAAAACACTACCATTCCCTTCATGTAAAAATAAAGAACGTGTCTTGGTAAATTCTCCATCTGAATGTTAATCTGTCATAGGTTGGCATATCTTCTGGTGCTTGATATATACTGAATTATTCGTAAAATAAAACAAAGACCTGCAGATGCTGGAAATCTGAAATAAAAACAGATATTGCTCAGGAAATGGACTGAAAGTAGAGTTAAAGTTTCAAGTCTAATGACCCGTCTTCAGACCCTTCACTGGACCCAAAACATTATCTCTGCTTTCTCTGCACGGATGCTACCAGAATTTTTATTTCCGAATTATTTGGGTTTCCCAAAATATAACTGTGTGATAGAAATAAATTGGCTGCAAATTTCATGCATGCCAGAGTTACTGGTAACGTACAGATATAACAAAATTCAGAACAGCAGAAAATTATGATCATTGTTAAACTTACGTATGTTTTAAACTTTAATGATAGGTAGTTAGTACAATGTTGTGAAACTTAAATGTGATAATCATGAAGGATGAGTTAAAAAGTCAAAGTTAACACAGTGTGGAGCTAGATGAACACAGCAAGCCAGACAGCATCAGAGGAGAGGAAAAGCTGATGTTTTGGGTTGGGACCCATTTCTGAAGAAGGTTCAGTGTTCCAGCAAGTCTCAGCGCAAGCTCACAGGACAACATCTCATTTTGTTCTTGGGGACTCTGTAGTCTCTATGACTCAACATCGAGTTTAATAACTTTACAGCCCGATTCCATCCTTCAGTATTTTTTATCTACCCCACACCCAAACCAGTTAATGACATGGGTTGCTTTTGACATGGCCAACCAATTTTCTCCCACTCTCAGATCTATCATCACATTACATGGTTGCTTTCAGCACAGACTACTTATTCTCTGCTGCCCTCAGCTCTGATTATCACTTATTCAGCTTCTCTTCTGTCCTAAACTGCCATCCATAGCCCCTTGTTTAACTACCTCTCTCTCCCTGGGCTCCATTTCCACTATCCATCTATCATCTATCCACTGAACTCTCCCTTCTCCCACCTCCCCTATGTCCCAATCTGACCTTCAGTATAAATACCAGATCTTCCTAGCTGCAATCAGTTCTAATGAAGAGTCACTGGACTTGAAAAAACTCTATATTCCTCCCATGGATGTTGCCATCATTTCGGCAGCAATTCCTGTTTTTATTCAGGCAGTTACGAGATTGGAAAGCAGATGTATATAAATTTAAAAGTAAGCATTTTTCCTGAATTTTTACATTGAGACGTAGAAACTTAGAAGATAGGAGCAGTAATAGGTCATTCGGCCATTTGAGCCTGCTCCACCATTCTTCACAATCATGGTTGAAAGTCTAACTCGATAGCCTTGTCCTACTTCCCCATAACCTTTGATCCATTCACCCCCAAGTGCTATAATCTAGCCACCTCTGGAATACATTCAATGTTTTGGCATCAACTACTTCCTGTGGTAATGGAATTCCACAGCCTCACCACTCTTTAGGTGAAGAAATTCTTTTCATCTCCATCTTAAATCATCCATCCCGAATCCTCATACTGTGACTCCTCGCTCTGGACACACCCACCATGGGGAACATCCTCCCTGCAATCTACTCTGTCCAGTCCTGTTAAAGTTTTTATAAGTTTCTACGAGAGCCCCCTCATTCATTTAAGGAAAATGAATGCAACCGAGTACTTTCAAAGTGGTGTGCAGACTTCCAGTATTTATAGGTTTTTGCAGTTTGATGGTTCAAATCAAAGAATGGTTTATCTGCATTATTGGGCCAGTCTTGGAAGATTTACTGCATTCAAATTATTTGCTTCCTACTTGATACAAAGAAGTACTCAAAAACAAAATTCATTTAGTTTTTTTTTGGATAAAGATTTCCCAAAATGATCCTGTTTTCTGACATCTTTCTTTAGATTCTTCAAAACTGCCTCATGCAGCAAGCTCTGTATCATTGTTATGGATAAGACCATAAGACAAAGGGGCATAAAACGGGCTATTCAGCCCTTTGAAACTGCTTCACCATTCAATGAGGCCATGGCTGACGATCATCCTCAACTCAACTTTCCTGTTTCCCCCCATAAATCCCCCCGTTCCTTTACTGATTAAAAATCTATCGTAGACTTGAATATACTCAATGATCCAGCATCATTGGTAAAGAATTCCACTGATTCACAACTCTCTGACAGATGATGTTCCTTCTCATCCATCTTAAATGTACAATGCCTTATTGAGATAACGTCTTCTGGTCCTAGATTCTTCCACCATCTTTCCGCATCTACACCGTCAAGTCCTCTCAGAATTGACTGGTTTCAATAAAGTTGCTTCTCATTATTCTGTATTCCAATGTGTACAGGTCCAATCTGCTCAACCTCCATACCTAGTATCAGCCTAGTACCTGGGTACAGTGAAAAGTGGATAGTGTTGCCATATTCTGGTCATCTTGATTACAGAATAAATCACTAAATAAATTGTATAAATAGTAAAAACCAAATAAATCAATATTAAATTGATATTACTAAAATGGAAACAACTTCAAAAGTTCATTGTTCCCTCTTTGTAGACTTCACTCTCTCTGCTTCTCCACTCACCACCATCTGACATCGTTCCTGGAGTCCTGGCAATGTGCTCCTTTTCTGCTGCTGCTGGTGCTGTCGCTTCTGGTGTCCACTGTGTCCGAACTGGAGATGATCATGCTGCGCAAGTCCAGCACCTCTGCTGACACTGAACATTGACTGATGGGCTCTGGTTCCAAGTCAATTGACGGGGGTCCTGGCTCATCTTCTGATGCCACCATCCGAGATGGAGCAGGGTGAAGATACATATGACCTTGGTGTCCCATGGGAGGATATCAGGAAAAGGCTCAAGGCAACCAAAACAAAAGAAATGTCACTGAGCTGGAAAGATAAGGATAGAGCCATGCGGATGAGACAGTACCAGCAGCATGAGCCATGAGCAGCAGAGCTCCGGAACCAAATGCTGCTGACCCTGCTGCTGCCATCTTGGATTCAATATGTTGTTTCAAGAATCAATCATGGAAAAACAGTACATCGAAGCAGTAGAAAATTTGGAAAGTTGAAAAGGTACCTTGCAGGTTGTCACCCAATTTTGTGAGGAAACACTGATCTGTAAAGTCACACTATCTTTCCTTCCCCTACAGCTGGTAATTAATAATCAGGCACTGTATTTTTGAAGAGATGCCATGTAAGTGGCGGACTTCTTGTTGTTTTAGTATTTCTAGTTGTGAATAATTGATCCATACTTGTTAGGGAACAAGTTCCTAACTTTCAATTTTATCAAAACACAAAACCCCTAACCTAAAATTACACAGTCTTCACCTTCTATTATATCCATCATTTTTCTTGTAAAAACCTAAATTTTAGCTACACCTCCAACAGGAACAGAAAAGGCTTTTCCAATTCTATTTGGAAGTGCATAAACAAGTGAGATGCCTATCTTGAGATGTGAAACTGAATTTGCTTGAGGAGACCTTCATTCAAATGTATCTTGACTCATTGAAGGTAGAAATATTTATGTTTCTATATTTCAATTCCACCAGCAGTTTTTGCTTGGTCTGCAAATCTGTGCCCTCAGTTTAATTTGCCAATTCGTTTAAATCTGTTCACCAATTCTTTTGCTGCCAGAAAAGCTCCACCTTATTCATTTAATAAGCATACTTCGTGTTGTATTTTCAGACACCATGCACCAATATTCTGCTCTGGGTAGGTCTCTGCCACAAATCTCTTTCTTCCATGTTGAGTCTAGGGTCTGTCTGAATTATTGGTGGTAGAGGATAAATCTCTGGTGAGTCTAAACAGAAAAGACTCTTATCTTACAATACAAGATAGTTTATTGCAATAATGGCAATAGATGTAGTTTACGTTAAATTATTAGACATAATTAATATTAATTCTTGGTAGCTGTCTAGAATATGATTGCTCACATCAGGCTCTTGTGCAGAACTCAGCTGTGTCCACATAAAGACTATGTGACATGATCAGACTTGGTATATCTCAACGTAACATGAACATTATCTCCTTCAGAAACATGATCATTGCTCTTTCCCTCTGCATTTTTGTTTTGTTATACACCTACACTGTACATTCTAAACGTCTCCACTGCAAGAAAAATGAGAGATGACCTCATTGAAACATATAACTCTCTTATAGGGAATGACAGAGTTGATGAATACAAGGTAGACATTTCCCTGTCTTGTGAGTCTCTAACCAAGGTAAATCATCTCAGAATAAGGAGTTGGCTAGTTAAGATCGAGGTAAAGGAGTTTTTTTGTTTCACTCAGAGGTGGTGAATTTTTGAAATTCTCTATTCCCAAAGCCTTTGGAAGCACAATCATTGGTCATGTTTAAGACAGAAATTCGTGGATTTCTCAAAATAAGGGTTACAGACATAGCACAGGAAAGTAACATTGAAGTAAATGATCAGCTAAAGTTTAATTAATTGTCAGAACTGGCTGGATGGGATGAAAAGTATTTTCCTGTTCCTATGTTCTTATACATTAATAATGCAGTTTACAAGATGTCTACACACATCTAAGATTTTTCAAAAATAAATATTTAGCCATTGCAAAGGTTGAAGGTTTTCTTCAGTGTAATACTATGCCAATGTAAATCTGAAGGCCTACCAAGTTCAAATCCTGGGCTGCTATCATCAGAGTCCAGTAATTCAACACTTTCAGTGATGGAGTAAGAAAAATGAGAAAATGAGAAAAGAAAGCGACATTAAAACTGATTTGACTTTTCATATTATTGCATACATACTTGCAAAACCAAGAAAAAAAATCAAAACTGCAGCAGTAACTAATCTTAAATGTACACTTACCATGTCCTGCTTTCACAGCTGTTTCACTCACCTGCTTTAAAGATGTTAGCACTTCTGATCAGGACAATTCCAACATCCCTGAAAGAACTTTGCTGTCCGTTGAAGTTTCCTTCTGTGGAATCTGCGATTTATTTTCACAGCCCCTGACGCTAATCAACAAACAGCATTTGCACCTACACACCCAGGACACATTCAACACTATATTTCTTGCAGCTAATTGTGGGATGAATTGGAGGTTGCAAAAGGCTGAATAAGGCCCTGTGGCAGGGGTTCACCCAGTTCTCAATGTTGCAATTTTGGGGCTTTCAGTGTGGGATCCACTTCCATCAAGCACTTGTTGAATCTGTCAATGTGTGTAGGTGATGGAGAGAATATTTATAGGCATTTGTTATCACCTGGAGTGAATGAAATTGGGTGGGTTTTCCCATCAATGAGCACGGGACTGATTTTGCAGCTTTTTTCTCTTTTCAGTTGTTTAATTGTCTACAGTAATTCATGACTGGGATGTAGCATGACAGCAAAGCTTTGATCAAACCCATTGGTTGTCAGATTGCTTGGCTCTATTGCATGCTCTTTTCATTGTTTGACATGCATTTAGTTCGGTGTTTTCATTTCAACTGCTTGATACCTCATTGTGTGTCTGGTGCTGTATGTGGCATGTCCTAATGCACTTTTCATTGAACTGTGGTTTCTTAACTGGGGTAATAGCAGTGGAATGAAGGTTATGGCAGAACACAAAGTCACAGATTGTGGTTGAATACAATTTTTTCCATTGATGCCCACAGTACATTATGGATATCTAGTTAAGAGCTACTGGATCTGTTTAGAATCAATCTTATTTAGCACAGGGGTATTCCACATAACATAATTATGTCCACGCTGTAAAGATGAATTATGTCTCTACAAAAATTGCATGGTGGTCTCTCCTACAAATAGTGTCATGGACATATTCATCTGAGGAGGTAATAGCCGACTGGTATTATCACTAGACTGTTAATCCCGAATACTGGTCATGTTCTGGGGACCTGGAATCTAGAATTAAAGACTGCCAGAGTTACTGCATTCTTACTGTATCACTGTGTAGTCACGTCTGATATGCTTGTCTCGCCAATGAGGCAGACACATCCAGCGATGTCGACTGATTGTAAGGTTTGATTACTTGAATATAACTATGCCAGGCTGTTACTTGCTTAATCTTTGGAACAATTTTCCCAATGTTTAATCACAAGTCTCCAGATGTCAGTGAAGAGATCTTTGCAGGAGGGACTGGGGTGCCCGAATCATTTTTGATGCCTCGGTCAATGCTTGGTGATCAATCTGGTTTTGTTCTATTTGGCTATTTTGTAGTGGTTTGATATAATTTAACTTTCTTGGTTATTTCAAAGAGCAGTTAAGTCAACCAGATTTCTCTACTTCTGGAGCTCAATACAGACCAGAACAGGCAACGACAACAGATTTCCTTTCCTGAAGCACATTAGTATATCAATTAGATTATTACAAGAATCCAGTAGTTTCATGATTATCCAAACTAACTTTATATTCCATATTTTTTAAGCAATTGTATTTAACATGCCCAGCTGCCATGGTAAGATTTGAAGTTATGTCTCCAGTGTGGCAGAGAATTGAGAGATATATACTGCGTAGGCCCAGAAAGGTGTCATGTGTTGGCACAGGTTTTATAAGCCAAAGGGCCTGCTCCTGTACTGCTCTTTGCTGTTTGTGTTAGTTTAGGTGATACGATCATAGCAGCCCTACCACATATTCATTTTCTTTTTATTATTTACATATTGACAGAATATTTAGGATTTTTTTGTGTAAATCAATCCTTTCATGTCATATTTTAGCTTTTCCAAGATGTTCAAATAGATAGATAAAGCAGCAAGATATAAATCAGAGGAGGTAATGATCAAACAACAGTGTGCTCTGCTCAGAACACACATTTGAATACTGTACAGGATTTTCACTGTGTGCTTTGGAGCCCCATCATCAGTGTATAATCAAGGATCAGGAGCCCTCACTGTCTAAGGCATAGGCACTTGCTGTGTTTTTTCTTGAATGGCCAATTATGGGATGAATCAGCATTCAATTAAAAATGGTTGGTGGGCTTTTGGAGCTGCAGGGTCAATCGGAGACGAGCTTATCTTGGAAAATAAGAGAGACTGGGACGCCACTCTAAAATAAAAATTTCCTTCATGCTGAGCCACGATGTGGAGAGGAAGTGGGCACTACAGGCAGATAGTTTGAATTTTTGCACCTGCCTGCCCTTTTTGGGGCATTTTTTACCATTGTATGTAGTTCTGACTTTTTAATAAATTAAAGAGATGATCAAGCTCCTGAGGAAGTGCAGACAAGAGGATCTAGTCTGCCTCCTTGTGTCTCTTCTGACTGAAAACAAAACTGAAAGAAAGAATATGTTTTCCTTTTCCTACTAACAGCTGTATGAATGGAAATCTTTAAGAGTCACATAGCATTGCTAATCATATTGAAAATGTTCATCTGAAATATCATATTAGAAAATGAACCAAGGGACATGGAACCTGGTAATTTTAATATTGAAACCAAAAAATTGTTCTTAAACAAAGAACAAGCGATTTGTGGAATAACCTTTGGAACAGAATTGTGCAGAGAAGCATCATTTAAGAAACAACTGAATACTACAATGACAGTGATATGATACCTCTGGGTTAACTAATTAAGATGGATTGATTGGCTTTCTATATCTGCCACTATCTTGAACTATTGTGAGTCACTTTTTCCAGGGGCATATGCTGATGGTGGACATGTCAGGACATACTTATAATAAAGGAGATGAGGAAATAACAAAGGTGTGACTTGCTGGTGAGGTCTCAGGATTGCATATGTTCAGGCATTGTGGCTGTAGCACAGAATATTATGAATTTCTGCTTATTAGAGGTTCATAATAGTACACCATTGTAGTTCCCGTAGGGTAGTGTATTTAAAAAAAGCATGGGAATTTTTTTGCCGCTTAGCCCTTGACATTTCTCACAAAAAGACTGCTGCACATTGAGCTGAGCTGTAGAGAATTATACGGTATGGCTTGTCTTTGGCCCATGGGAACAGCAATTTAGGTTACAGCATTCATTCAAATCCATATTTTGTTTGTTTCTATTATCATAAAATAGCAAATTATTACAAGTTTTATTAAGATTTGCACTTCAAGTCTGGAATTACTGGACAGCAGTCATCATTTCACAGCACAAGAGGCTTCAGCAGATGCTACTTGCACACACTTCATTGACACGATATTAACAGCAAGTATTACAACTCTAACATATTGAGTGGTAGAATTAGCTATTCAACCACTGGAGCTTGACAAGGGCTGCATGCCCACACTGCCTCAAGTAAAACAGGTTGATTACAAGTATGTTATGCATAGACAAACTTTTCATTTCGCCTCCTGGTTTTAAATATTCTGAAGTAAGAATTATATCAATTAAACACATAAGCAGGTCAGGAATGGACAAAGATAATGGGAACTGCAGATGCTGGAGAATCCAAGATAACAAAGTGTGGAGCTGGATGAACACAGCAGGACAAGCAGCATCTCAGGACCACAAAAGCTGATGTTTTGGGCCGAGACCCTTCATCAGAAAAGGGGGATGGGCAGCGGATTCTGAAATAAATTGGGAGAGAGGGGGAGGCGGACTGAAGATGGATAGAGGAGAAGATAGGTGAAGAGGAGAGTACAGGTGGGGAAGTAGGGAGGGGATAGGTCAGTCTGGGGAGGACGGACAGGTCAAGGGGGCAGGATGAGGTAGGTAGGTAGGAAATGGAGGTGCAGCTTGAGGTGGGAGGAGGGACTAGGTGAGAGGAAGAACAGGTTAGGCAGGCGGGGACGAGCTGGGCTGGTTTTGGGATGCGGTGGGGGGAGGGGAGATTTTGGAATGGACAAAATTGGAAAACACTAGGAAAGTCTCATTTGAACTAAAATTTCTAGATCACTAGTAATTATGTATTTTTACATCATGAAAAGTATTTGCCCCTTTTCCCGTATTATCTGTTTCTCCCATTGTCCTGCTAAAGTCTCCCTTGACCACTGAAAATCTGCTATTGGGACCTTTTCCTCCCATTATGTAATCTGCACACGATATGCAAGACAACATTTTAAAATTTATTTTTATTTATTTAGACTTTCCAGTAAAGTTTGCAAATTTACCTCGCTCTTCTCTTCATGTCCCTTATTGCTATCTAATTCACTATTCAGAGGGTTTGGCAGGATCAGACTTGACAAGGCCAGCACAGGAGAGTGATGCATCAGCTGCAGCAGGTCATCCAAGTATGAGCTTTGGTTGACAGGCAGTACTCTTACAGAAGATTCAATAGCTACAGAAATGGATAGGCATTTATGTGGTTGCAGTTATGAATCTATGATGATGTGGTGCTTTCCTGGTGCCAGAGTCAAGGATGTCAATTAGCAGCTGTAGGGCATTGTGAGGGGGTAAGGTGAACAGCCAGTGATCGTTGTCCACATGGTACCAATTACACAGACAGACAGAAAGAGGGAATACGGCCCTGTAGTCAAAATATAGGGTGCTACGTTGGAAATTGGCAAAAGATTGAAAGTAGTAATAGTCATATTACTCCTGGTACCATATACAAGGGAATTTAAAAATAGGAGGATAAATCAGATGAATGCATGGCTGGAAAGATAGTACAGTAAGGAGAAGTTTATGTTTCTGGGTAATTGGGATACATTATGGATGAGAAGGGACCTGTACACTTTGGATGTGTTGTACATAAACAGAGCCAGGACCAATTTCCCTATAGGGCAATTTGCCACTGCTAATGGAGAAGGTTTAAATAACTTGACGAGGGTATGGGTAGAGTATTAGAATTGGACTTTAATTATTAGAACATAGTCTGGATTGTGGAAGTACAATGGGTAGAAAGGAACAAGAGTTCCTAGAATGCATTCAGGAAAACATCCTAAAGCAGTATTTTTCAGCTCAAACAGAAAAGAAGCACGGTCAGACCTCTTCCTAGGAATAAGGTAGATCAACTATTAATAGGGGAACACTTAGGAAACAGTTAACTTAAGGCTAACGTCGGCTATGGAAGAGGACAAGAAACAATCCAAACTGTCTGGAATGCATGACTGAGAGTGTGGTTAAGGCAGCCTCAATTAAGTCATTCAAGAGGAAATTAGACTACTGGAGCAAGTGGTACTGTAGTGATAATATCATGGATTAGTAATCAGTAGTCCTTGGCTAATGGATTTGGGACATGGCTCAAATTCCACCAATGCAGATGGTTAAAGTTTGAATCTAGTGCATTAAAAAAAAATGCTGCTATATGGTAACCATTTCACCATCACCAATTGTTTATGTAGAATTCTATAACATTCTATTCTATAATTGTTATTAAAAGCCTATATGATTCATTAAAATCTATCAAGCCAGATCATAACAATGATTCGTTTGTCCAATATTCTCATAACTGGAATCTTATTAGGTGATTTGAACAAAAAGTGTATGCCAGGATTTCAAACATACAATCTTCATGATTTTCTATCTATTACTTTCAGTGTATAGAGAATTATAGGACTAATGCTAATTGTATACATTAAGGGAGAAGAATCTGCAGGTTTGGGGGGGGGGGGGTGTTTAATTGGATAATCACTTATGCACACATTAGAAGACCCACTTCTGTGACCAATGGATGCTGTAGGGGTATTGTGATTTAAGTTTTTTGGCAATTCAGTTTTTGTTCCATTGCCCTTTAATGGCTAGTTATTTAAGTTAACTTGATCATGCAAAAAAGTATTAAGAGATCGCCTTCCAATAACTGGTGGCTTCCAAAGTGGGTGGGGTGCGTTATCTCCAAAATATTTTAATTTTTTAAGTTTCTGTTCATGTTTCAATTGCGTTACAGTTTTCCTTTAAAGTGCTGTCACTAATTAATTTTATTTAATTAATTAATTCTTTTTTTTTCCCCCTTTATTGTTCTCTAAAAGAGTATGAAAGACACTTTTTTTCTGCAGCCAATAGACACCACAGCGGCTGAAGTGCAACATCTGTCACCCACCCCCAAACAGTAATATTAGTTGGAAGGGCTTTCTTTTTAATACCCATTCACAGGATGTGGGTGTCACTGACTAGGCCACCATTTATTGGCCTTTCCAAACTGTCCTTGAAAAGTTGGTGGATCATCATCTCAACACACTTCAGGCAGGAATGTACACCCACGGTACTGTAAGAAAGACATTTCACTTTGACTCGTCAACAGCGACCTATTTCCAAGTGAAGATGACGTATAACTTGGAGGGGAACCTTCAAGTGGTGATATTCCTAGACATTAGCTGCTCTTCTAAACAGATGTCATGGCAAGGCTTAAACTACCCTCAAAGGCTACCAAACTGCACAGAAAATTCAACCGCCTCTCATTTCTCTAAACTCCAATGAGTACAGACCCATGCTATTCAATCTCTCCTTCTGTGAAGACTCCTCCTTATCTAGATCTACCTAGTAAACCTTTCCTGCCGTGCCTCTGTTAGTATATATTTCCTTAGGAAAAGGGACCAAAATCGTTTACAATATGCTTAGTGAGGTCTAACTAGTGCCTTGTACAGCTTTAACAAGATGTGAGGATATTAAAAAAATACTCAATTCTCTTTGAAATTAAGGCCAACATTCCATTTGGCTTCCCTACTACCTACTGAACTTGTATGCTAGTTTTTTATGATTTGTACATGAGGATCCCAAAATCCCTCTGTGGTGCACCTTTCTGCACCTGCACATCTGACAATGTGGTATACTGCACCCACTGTACCCGTTGTAGCCTCTTCTACATCTGGGAAACCAAGTGGAGGCTTGGGGACCGCTTTGCAGAACACCTACGCTCGGTTCGCAGTAAACAACTGCACCTCCCAATTGCAAACCATTTCAACTCCCCCTCCCATTCCTTAGACAACATGTCCATCCTGGGCCTCCTGCAGTGCCACAACGATGCCACCCGAAAGTTGCAGGAACAGCAACTCATATTCCGCTTGGGAACCCTGCATCCCAATGGTATCAATGTGGGTTTCACAAGCTTCAAAATCTCCCCTCCCCAGTACTGCATTCCAAAACCAGCCCAGCTCGTCTCTGCCTCCCTAACCTGTTCTTCCTCCCACCTATCCCCTCCTCCCACCTCAAGCCGCACCTCCATTCCCTGCCTACTAACCTCATCCCACCCCCTTGACCTGTCCGTCCTGCCTGGACTGACCTATCCCCACCCTACCTCCCCACCTACACTCATCTCTACAGGCTCCATCCTCGCCCGTTTACCTTGTCTGTCTCCTCTCCACCTATCTTCCCCTCTATCCATCTTTGGCCCACCTCCCCCTATTTATTTCAGAACCTTCTCCCCCTCCCCGTTTTCTGATGAAGGGTCTAGGCCTGAAACGTCAGCTTTTGTGCTCCTAAGACGCTGCTTTGCCTGCTGTGTTCATCCAGCTCCACACTTTGTTATCGTGCAGACTGAAATAGCAGTCTTAATAAGTCTTAAAAATACCGCTGCACTACTCTTCCTGCTAAAGTGAAAACATTATATTTTCATCGATCACATTTTTTTTGCCCAACCACTTAACCTGTCTATATTTCTCTTCAGGCTCCTTCTATTATCCTTGTTACTTGTCTTCCCACATGTTTTTGTGTCAACTGCAAACTCTGTGAAAGTACTACATTTCCCTCAGTTAAACCACACATATCATGAATAATTGTTTTCCCAGCACTGATCGTGTGGCACTCCACCAGTTACAGACCTCCATCCTGAAATGCCCCTGTTATCCTAACACTCTGGCTTCTATTAATTAGCTAGTCAACTATCCATGCCCCAAATCAATGGCTTCTTTTTAAGTAGCTTTATAGATGGTGCCTTATTGTAATGATTGTAACTTGGTCAGACAGCTGGACCTCATAGAATGAGTTCCCTGATTGGATGAAATTAACCGTCCCAAACAGGGACATTTGGCTGACATAAAAAGGTGAATATCAGGGACATTCAGCCCCTGGACTGCCTGGGTCAGTGAAATACCATACTCTTATCAAAGGCTATGCATTTATAAACAAAGGGTGATTGGTGATGGGATGCTGGTTTCTAAAGGATTATTTCACTTATTAAACATCTTTTGGAAATCCAAATACATTACATCTACTGTTTCTCCTCTATCAATCTTTAATATTTTACATCCTCAAAAAATTCTGATATATTTGGCAGACATGATTTTCACTTCATGAAGCCATGCTGACTCTGCTTAAATATATTACGTGTTTCTGAATGCTTTGCTTTTACATCCTTTATAATAGATTCTGCCATTTTCCCAACAACAGGCACCTTAGAATTCAGTTATTTTGTCCATGTTTTGAGTAAGGCTGTAATGGAGTGTGCAGGCAAGTGGCCATCATGGAACCCAAACTGTTTCACTGATTATACTGTCAGTGACCCTTTCTGTCACCTTGCTGAAAATGCAGTGCATACTATTATGGACAGTAATCAACTAAGTTTGAATTATTACAGAGATAGTAGGAACTACCAATGCTGGAGAATCTGAGATAATAAGGTGTAGAGCTGGATGAACACAGCAGGCCAAGCAGCAGAGGAGCAGGAAAGCTGACGTTTTGGTTTGAGACCCAAAACGTCAGCTTTCCTGCTCCTCTGATGCTGCATGGCCTGCTGTGTTCATCCAGCTCTACACCTTATTATCTACTGTGGAAGGCTAGTTTTGGAACACAAGTCTCCACTATTATTTGCCAGAATGTTCTCATAATACACAACTTTTGTAGTAATCAGTGCCTTCAACCATTTCTTGATTTCACATTCCTGAGAATAGAGGCATTTGTGGGGGCCATATCTTCCTCGTAATTGTGCAATTGTTTGCCACCATTCACAGCCGAATTTGTCAAGATTGCAGAGCTTCTTTTCAGATTGCTTAGCCCTGTTGATCAAATGATGTTCCTGCTTTTTGTCACGCATGTGTCAGAGCTTCAAACGGTTGATATCAGTTTTAGCCACATCCTGCACATTTTACTGAACCAGGCTTAATTCCCTGGCTTGCGGATATCGATAGTCAGGTGAAATATATTTTGCTATGAGGCCACTGATTGGTTGAACACAATTTTGCTGCTAATGATAGCATATGGCACCTCCACTGATGTCCAGCTTTGCACTGCTAGATTTGTTTGAACGCTATCCCATTTAGCACTTTGTAATGCCACACAATGGAGGGTAGACTTGATGTAAAGACAGAACTTTTTCTCCACAAAGATAGTGTAGTGCTCACTCCTACCAATACTGTCCTCAACAGATGCATCTGTGACAGGTTATCAACCAGGGTAATCCCTGATGTTTGATTCTCTTATCAGCTGTTGCAAACTCAGACTAGCAGTTATGTTCAGCTTAGTCAGTGTTGGTGCTATTGAGTACTGAAGTTCCCAGCCAGATAGGTTCTGTGCTCTTGCCACCAGCAAAGTTTCTTCTAATTGGTGTTCAATGTTGAAGAATACTGACTCATCAGCAGAAGGAGATGGGGCCAGTCGGTAGTAATCAGCAGGAGGATTTCTCTTTCAAATTTGGCCTACTGCCATGAGGCTTCATTAATTTCTTCAGAGAAATGTCGAAAATGGCAGCAGGAGTAAGCCATCTGGCCAACTGAATTCATTCTGCCATTCAACACGGTTATTTCCAATCTTCTTTCAACTCTGGCTCTCCCTGTACCCCATATCATCTGTGATGTGTAGAAATCTATTATTTTTAATACGTTTGGTGGCTTAGTATCCACACCTTTCTGTGGTAGAGAATTCCAAAGTTCACCACTCGCTGAGTATTAAAAAGTTCTTTTCATCTCAATCTGAAATGGCCTTTAGCATATCCTCAGCTTGAGACCAATGGGTTCTAGAACGCCTCTGGCTGAGAAATATCATCTTTATATTTAAAACTGCACACAGTCCTCTAGGCATGGTTTCAACAAGGCCATCTACAGAGTTAAAGAGGCAGGGATGCAGCCTGTAGAGGTGTGTTAGGTCGGGAGTTAGGGAGGGGATAGGTCAGTCCAGAGAGGATGGACACGTCAAGGGGGCGGGATGAGGTTGGTAGGTAGGAAATGGGTGGTGATGCTTGAGGTGGGAGGAGAGAATAGGTGAGAGGAAGAACAGATTAGGGAGGTGGAGACGAGCTAGGCTGGTTTTGGGATGCAGTGGGGGGAAACCAACTCCCCGCCTCCCTAACCCATCCTTTCCCCCCCCCAAATCTCCTACCTATTAACCTCATCCCACCCCTTTGACCTGTCCGTCCTCTCTGGGCTGACCTATCTCCTCCCTAACTCCCCACCTACACTCACCTCTACTAGCTCCATCCCCACCTCTTTAACTTGTCTGTCTCCTCTCCACCTATCTTCTCCTCTATCCATCTTTGATCCACCTCCCTCTCTCTCCCTATTTATTTCAGAACGCTCTCCCCCCTCCCCCATTTCTGATGAAGGGTCTAGGCCCAAAACGTCAGCTTTCCTGCTCCTAAGATGCTGCTTGGCCTGCTGTGTTCATCCAGCTCCACACTTTGTTATCTTGGATTCTCCGCCATCTGCAGTTCCCATTATCTCTCCCCCCTCTCCCTATTTATTTCAGAACCCTCTTCCCCTCCTCCTTTTGTGAAGAAGGGACTAGGCCGGAAATATGAGCCTTTCTGCTCCTCTGATGCTGCTTGCCCTGCTGTGTTCATCCAGCTCTACACCTTGTTCGCTCAGATTCTCCAGCATCTACAGTTCCTACTATCTCTTGAGTTTTTTTCTGTTCTTAGCTTACATTTTCGGGATCTGCAGCGTTTTAATTGCCATATTTTCCCCTGTCGCATTTTGTTTAGCTTATCATCACTGACCCAACATTGAAACCGTCCCTTGTGCAAAGCTCACCACAATGAAAAGATCCATCGCATGTTCACGGTCGTGCAGCACCACCCGTCCATTCTCTCTGCCTTCATTGGCCCAATGTAGATGCCAGCCAATCAAGCTTGTTGTCAAATTGCGAGAACCACGCCGGCAGATAAACCCGCCTTCATCCGTTGTTGATTGGGCGATCCACGTACTACCCGCCCTTTTCCGTACCAATCATTGCCCATTGCTCAGACGTCAGGCGGCGAAGGGCGGGGCAGCAGTTCGTGAGCGACACGGACCACACTCTCTCAAAGCCCTCGCGCCGCTTACTCTTCTCTGATTGGTAGCTGTTTGTAGTCCCCACCCGCACTAAATAACGGTTGAGGAGGAGGAGGAGGAGGAGGAGGCGGGGTGGGCGAGTGAGGGTTTGTGCTCATTGGTTCTGATTGCTGTCAGTAGAAGCCAGCCCAGATGTCTACCCTCCCCCACTCTTATAGTGGCTCCTGTTAATTCAAGCTATTACGTGAGAGGAAGGGTACTATCTCTGTATATGTGCTTTCCCTCTTTTTGCATGGTTGGGTGAGGGTTTTTTTCAAACCTCCCTCCCTAACCACGTCTTTTATCATTACAGGAGTTGGGAAGGGAGAGGAGACTCACATATCCATCCGGGCTCCTGATTCACTGACACTCCATCATCAAGGGATTGTGGACTGATAGAGGGAAGAGGCATTAAAAGAGAGAGGAAAAAAAATTCTGAAGGGGAAAATAAATAACAGCACTTAACACTGACTGGGAGAGGACATAACAGGTACCGTCTGTCTATCTATCAGCTTCTGCTGTGGGAACATTGTGGCTGTGTTTGTTGATAAACTTCTGTTGCCAGGCATGCAAGAATCAAGGGTGGTGGGGGATTTTTGCTGGGTTGAAAGGACTGCATTTTTTTTCTACTGAAACGTTGAATAAATCAAGTGTCGTTCTGAAATGGAAAAATGCCCTTTCGGGGGCTTGTCAGGTGATCTAGTCTGAAAGAACGGACGATGCCATTCTGCGATCTGGAAGATAGCGTTGAGGGAGTTTGGCCAGGTATTTGCTATGCATGGAAATGGTCGCGGAGTAATAAATTTTATAGGATTGTTGTTTACTCCAGGGAACAAGACTGAGGAAATTGGCGTTTAGTGTCCGTGGAAGAAAGGGTTGCTAGCATATTCAGTGATCTGTAGAATGTGATTAAGGAAGGTTGTCGATGGTTGTATAAGGAGAGTTGCCAGGTGTGGCTGTGTCGAAAAGATCTTTCATCGATGCAAAGGATGAAGTTAATGCAACATTCTTCACAAAACTTGTGATTCAGCTATCTAAAACACATTCGTTTTGTTTACCTCCCTTGATGTCATGAAGGCGTTGACCCCTTGTTGAATATGTAGATCCAAAAGCACCAATAATTCTGTTGCTCCACGAAAGTGTTCGTTAATCACATGTTCGTAGTGCAATTTTCTTTCCTTTTAACCCTGAGTCGCTTTCATGGAATCACTCCGTTTAAAAATTGAGATAGCTTGTCCATACGCTTACAAGTGCATGGAAAGGTACATTGATGATGCTAACAATGTATCAGGGATTTATATTTCAATATCATTAGGTAATATTAAGAGACTTCATTAGCGACAGTTTAAAAGATTAGGAGTCATGGTGTTTCGAGGAGTTGATTTAAAAGACATAAGGAGACAACATTATATTAACTATACACAGGATTGTTGTAATGGGGAGAGTTGTAAATTTGTTAAACCTGAGGAAAACTAGTCAAGATTTATTGTAGACATGATTTTCCTTTGCTGTCCAGGCTACAGGATTCAGTAAACCTCTTAATTTAACATTTTCAAAAATTAGAAAGCATACTTATGTTGTTGTTTATTCAGTGATCTGCTGTTTAGTATGTTACTTACTAACCAGAATCCAGATTGAAATTGTTTGAAATAAATGAGTAAAAAGAAGTGCAACCATTGTACACATGATCCCTATTCACTCTCATGGTATGTGTGTATGAAGAGTTGGTGTCATACAGACTCTGGTCCAACCAGTCTGTGCTGCACTTAAGCCAAAACTAAACTGGGTCCCACCTGTCTGCTGCCAGCCCATATCTATCCAAACTTTTCCTAATCGTGTACTTACCAAAGTTTCAGTTATACCACCCTCTATATATTTTTTTAAAATTGCCCCTTGTATCTTCCTCCAGTCTCTCTCCTCTGACCTGAAAAATGTGCCCCCAGACCTGAAATACCCCATCCTAGAGAAAAGACACCTACCATTAAGGTCATTCATGCCCCTCATGATCTTTCTGAACTACAAGGTAAGCTCTCAACCACCCACACTTCAGGTGAATAAAGCTCATCCAGGCTGTCTCCATAACTCAAACCCAACCCCCCCCCCCCCAATTCATGGCAAATCTCCTCTGAGCCCTCTCCAGCCCAAGAACATCCTTCCCACAAGTGGGTGACCAAAAGTGGACACAGTAATCCAGAAGATACCCCAGCAACATCCTGCAAAACTTTAAGATGACTTCCCTACTCTCGCACCCAAAGGACTAAGCAGTGAAGGTAGATATACCAAATGCCTTTTTAACCACCCTGTCTAAATATGATGCAAACTCCAAAGAACTATGTACCCGAACCCCTAGGTCCATCTGCTCTACAACACCACCTAAGGCCCTGCCACTAATAGTATGCGTCTGTTGTAATAAATTGCAATACCTTGCACTTGTCCTGACTGAACTCCACCTGCCATTTTTTCAGCCCATTGACCCATTTGATCAGGATTCCTTTGTAATCTTAGAGAACCTTCTTAACTGTCTATTATGCCACCAAATTTTCTGTTGTCAACACAGAGTTGTTTGGGGGGTTTAGCACATTCAGAGGTCCAAACTGCTCGCCTAAGAAATAATTCAAATACTGAGGACAAGATAATAAAATGTGAGGCTGGATGAACACAGCAGGCCAAGCAGCATCCCAGGAGCACAAAAGCTGACGTTTCGGGCCTAGACCCTTCATCTGATGAAGGGTCTAGGCCCGAAACGTCAGTTTTTGTGCTCCTGGGATGCTGCTTGGCCTGCTGTGTTCATCCAGCCTCACATTTTATTATCTTGGATTCTCCAGCATCTGCAGTTCCCATTATCACAAATACTGAGGTCAGCTACATTGCTTACCATCTTTCCTTTTTTTAATCTTTCTTTTGACTCATCGGTCAAGATTAAGTGCCCAGCCTGGGGATAAAGAGGAATCTGGGGCTATTGTCCAGGTAACTAGTTAGTGGCTCTTAAGAATTTGTATCTAAAGTTTTAGCAAAGATTTGTAGCTCGGGGTGCGGGTGAGGTTGTTGACTTGCTCGCTGAGCTGGCTTGTTTTCGTTCAGACGTTTCATCACCATGCTACGCAACATCATTAGTGCAACCTCTGATGAAGCAATATTATTCCACACCGCTTGGAGTTTATACTGTCTGCTCCATTATGGTATGGTATTTCCCATGTTGATCTGTGTGGGATTTTATATGGGGTCAAATTCTATATGTTTGTCGGTTGCAAAACAGGTGGAGAACCATGCCTCTAGGAATTCCTGTGCAAGTCTATGTTTGGCTTGGGCTACTGTGGTTACTTTGTCCCGATCAAAATGATGGCCTTCATTGTCCAAGTGTTCCGATATTTAGGAAAGTTTGTTGTGCCGTTTTGCTGTTAGCTGATTTTCATGTAGTCTGATGCCTAGTTTCCTTCCTGTCAGTCTGATGTAATATTTGTGGCAGTCCTTGCATGGTATTTTGTAAACGACATTTTCTGCATGTTGCGGGAATGGGGTCTCTAATCCTTGAGTGTTTGTCATAGAGTGGCTGTGGGCTTGTATGCTACCAAGCATGGTGACGAAGCATCTGAATGAAAACAAGCCAGCTCGGCGAGCAAGTCAACAACCTCAAGAATTTGTATCATTGCCAGTCCTAGAAATTTGTAAAGTACTTTTTGTTAGTAACACATAATTACAAATGGCGTCAGATGTTATTTGTAATAAGTATAGTTAGGAGGCAGTCTATTGAGGGACAGGAAAATTGGAAGGAGTTATTGTAATTTCACAAAACTTCCATCACACATATGCTGTTCTCCACTTTGTGTTTGTGCACATGGTTGATTCAGTGTCCATGATACAGAAGAAGAGTTCAATTAGAATTCAAGCAAATCTTGGTTTCACTCTCCACAGATGCTGCCAGACTTGCTGAGTGTCTCCAGTATTTTCTCCTCAATTTTCAGTTTTCCAGCATCAGTTTTATTTTAAAAAGTCTTTTGAAAGTTCTACCCCTTTGTGGATTTCTACCATTAGACAAAATTGCTTCTGTTTTATGTAACTTATTGAACGTCTTAATAATTTGAAGAAATGAACGTACCATCTTTTAAACTTAGGGGGATTAAGACTACTGGTGGAATCTTATTGGAGTCTGAGTGGTGGTAAGATGGTGAGTGTGTGGCAGAATTGATTGACAAGGCTTATCTCAATATCGAGATCATCTTCATCTTTTTTGAATTTCACAAGCACTGACAACTCTCATTAGGTAGCGGTGAGATACCAGTTGATGGTCATTGACACTTGTTAAACACCTAACATGGCACTAATCACCTCATTAATATTCAAACTCCCACCTTACCAAACATGCTCAATATTGGGTAAACTTGACAAGGAAGCCAGTGTGGGTACCTGGCAGGTTCAGGAACCCTGTTGCTCCCGGCAACCACAGTGTTGGAACGTCTCAGGATATGCTACATTGGCATTGGTCCCACATGCTCCACTTCCATGGACATTGGTACCCAACATGTATGAGCCTGTAAGAATCTTCATGGCACATCCTTGAATCACTTGCAGGATGCTTCTGTACTTCAGTGCTACACTTTGGGCTACACTGGCAATTCTGATTTGTAATGCTGCAGCAAAGTCACTGTGCACTGAGGGGAACACACCTAACTCTTTGATTTGACCAGGCTACATCTCTGGGCTCTTCATTTGTTCTGTAGCACGCACTTACCACATGGTCCTTACCTTTTTGCACAGTAACCTTTCAGCCAGAAATATCAGGCTAACATTGTAGAATCACAGAATTTTATAGTACAAGTGGAAGCCATTCGGCGTATCATGTCTGTACAGCTACCCAGCTGGCCCCATCCTCTAAGGTGATCTCCATCTCTCTTTTAAATTCATCACTTTTCAAATACATCTCAAGCTCTCTTTGGAAACCTCATGTGTAATCTACCTTTACTGCTCTCCTAGCAGTGCATTCCAAATCTTAACAACTCTGAGTAAAGGAGTTTCTCCTCCTTTACTAGCTCTATTACTAACAAAGTTGAAATTGTGACCCCTTGTTACTGGCATACCAACCAGTAGAAACAGAATATCCTTCTTTACTCTGTCAAAATTGTTCATAATTTTGAACCTCAGTAAGGTCATTTAATCTTCTCTGCTCCAAGGAGAGTTAGCCCAATTTAGAACCGAGAACAATACAGCACAGGAACAGGCCCTTTGGCCCAACATGTCTGCGCTGTCCATGGTGTCATTCTAAACTAATCACACCCACCTGGTAGGCCTTTCTCCATTTCCTGACTGTTCATGTGTCTGCCTAAATGTCTGTTTAAATGTTGCGGTTGTATCTGTTTCTACTACCTCCCCTGGCAGTGTGATCAGGGACCCTACCACCCTCTGCATATGAAACATTCCTTGCACATCATCTTTAAACTTTCCCCAGTCACCTTAGACTTATGCTCCCCAGTATTCCACCCTGGCGAGAAAGACCCCAACTATCCACCCTATCTATGCACTTCATAATTTGGTATACTTCTATCAGGTTGTCCCTCAGTCTCTGATACTGTGGCAAAAACAATTCAAGTTCCTCTATCCTCTCCCTATAACTAATGCACTCCATTTGAGGCAACATCTTGGTAAATCTCTTTTGCTCCCTCTCCGAAGACTCCACATTGTTCTTAGTGTGGCGACTTTCATTGCACACGATACTCCAAATATGGATTAACTAAAGTTTTAGTTGTCACAGCTGTGACATGACTTGCCAACTTTTATTTTCTATGTCCCAATTGATGAAAGCAGACATGCCATCTTTACTACCTTATCCATTGTGTAGGTACTTTCAGGGAGCTGTGGACTTGCATCCTGAAATCCTTTCTTTGATTGCGTACTTTCCTCTTGCATTTGATCTCCCAAAAAGCATCACCTCACACTTTTATCCAGATTTTCTTTCATTTATTCATGGGATGATGGTATTTATTGCCCAATTACCTCGGAAGCAGTTAAGAATCAACAACATTAATGTCACATGTAAGCCAGACCAAGTAAGGATGGCAGTTTCCATTCCCAAAGACCATTAGTGGACCAAATGGGTTTTTCCTGACAAATAACAATGGATTCATGATCATCATCAGACTCTTAATTCCACATTTTTCTTGAATTTTAACTCCACCATCTGTCATGGTGGGATTCACACCTAGTCCCCCAGAATTTTACCTGGGTCTCTAGATTAATAGCCTTGTGATAATATCACTAGGCCATCACCACCTGCTAAAATGCCATCTACCATTTCTCTGCCCATCTTTCCAACTGATCTGTCCTGCTGTATGCTTCAATAACATTCCTCAGTATCTACAACTTCACCAGTTTTCATGTCAACTGCAAAATTACTCAACAGACCACCTACATTTTCATCCATATCATTTATATATACTGACAAACAGTAGAAGTCCCAGCAGTGATCTCGCGGAACACCACTAGTCATAGACTTCCAGTCAGAAAAACATTCTCCACAGTTACCCTCTGTGTTCTATGACCAAGCCAATTTAGTATCTGATTTACCAACTTGCCATGGATCACATGTGATTTAAACTTCAGGACCGGCCTTGTCAATTGCTTTTGTAAAAAGTGCTTTAGATAACCTCCACTGCCCTACCCTCACTACTCATCTTCATCACTTCCTCAGAAAACACTCTCAAACGTGAGAGTCAATGACCTCCCCCAAAAAAAGCTATTGTGTCTATCTCTAATAAGTCCATTCTTTTCCAAATGCAAGGAAGTCCTGTCCCTAAGAATCTTCTCCAATATTTTCCCTACCACTGCTATATAACTCCCTGGACTATGATTTCCAGGGTTATCCTTGTTGACCTCTTAAAGGATCAAACTTAGCTGTTCTCCATTCTTCTGTTGAACCCCAGCCATCTCCTGCTTCATCTCCCTTAGCAACCTGGGATTGATCCCATCGGGCCCTGGGAACTTAACTACCTTAACATCAAGGCACCCGACAATCCTCCTCCTTAATATTCGTAATAGTGTCATGTCCCCATGAATATCAAAACATCCCTCCCTAATCTTAGCACAATCCATGTCCTCCTCTTTGAATGCAGACACAAAGAGTTCATTAAGGGCCTCACCTACTTCCTGTGGTTCCACACACAAATTTCCTCCTTTGTTCTTGAGTGGACCTACCCTCTCCTCTTGCTCCTCATATACTTTTAAAAATTCTTGGGATTCTCCTTAATCCTATTTGCCATGGGCATCTTATGACCCCTTTTTTATCCCTCCTAATTCTTTAAGTTCTTTCCTGCTTCCTTCATTTTTTTCAATGCATTTTCTGATATCAGTTTCTTTAAATCTTACAATATGCTTCCTTTTTCTTGTTGGTTAGGGGTTCAATATCTATTGTTATCCAGGGTTCCCAAATTTTGCCATTCTTTTGTCATCCTCCTCGGAATATGCTGATCAACTGAATTTAAAAACACTATCAGTTGACTCCTTCCTCTTCAGTAATCGTCGTACGCAGCTTGACAGGGTTGATATAGAAAGAACAGCACATCACAGTACTTCTGAAGAAGGGTCCTGACTTGAAACATCAGCTTTCCTGCACCTCTGATGCTGCCTGGCCTGCTGTGTTCCTCCAGCTCCACCCTTTCGCTGACCAAGACAATGCTGACACAAGAAGCCTTTCTAAACTTAAAAACCTTTTGCCTTTATGTGGTCCATATCCCTCTATTCTCTGCCTATTCATATATCTTGCAAGATGTCTCTTAAATGTTGCTATTGTATCTGCCTCCATCACCACCTCCACTGGCAGTGCATTCCAGGCACTTGGCATCCTCTGAGTAAACAAAATTAAAAACAACAACTTTCCTTTCACCTATGACCTAACCACTTCTGCCCTTGGAAAAACGAGAGCATCTGTCCTCTGGCTGGAGAATATGAACACTCTCTCAGGATAAAAAGGTATGAGAACTGAGAGAAAAATGTCTTTTCTCATTCAGCAAGTTGCTTATCTTTGGTGTTCACTATCCAAAAGAATTGTGGATCGTCAGTTATTGAATATGTTAAAGACTGAAATCATTGGATTATTGGTCACTAAAGGAATCAGGGAGTTAATGTATTGACATCTACCAGTAACATCCAATCTTTTTTCCTAGCATTAGTGCTCCCTTTGTCTTTGCTTTTGGTGTAACTTTACTGTCTGTTCCATTTGTTCTTCCTAGCTCCTTTTTCTACAGCATAAAACCCATCATTTCTCTAATACAAGCAAAATACTGTGTGAAATGACTCTGTAGAGGCCAATATCCCACCACCAAGTCACCTTTTATTTACACATGCATAATAGATGATACTGATCCAGCTTCCTCTGAGTCAACAGAACCTCTGACACTCCTGTTGATATCTGTCAGCCAGGACTCCCTGATTGGACTAGGTGAACAGCCCCAAACAGATACTGCAAAACCTGCTGGGCTTTTCCAGCAACTTCAGTTTTTGTTCCAGATTTACAGCATCTGCAGTTTTTTGTTTTTATTTTAACATATTGCTGAGGCTTGGATTCTACCAAAAATTAAAAGTAGACGTAGGCTTACCATTTTGAAACATACAGAATGAAATAATGTGTTGCGCTATGTTTTATGGGAAGGGATGGTGCTTTTCTATTTAGATTTGGCAGTTAGTTGCTATTTTTAAAATAGCGCCCCATGCAGATTCAGGAGTTATGAAAGGCACAGGAAAAGAGAATATTAATGGTAGAAGGAAATTACTTATTCTTAAGGGAACAGGTAGTTGGAAAACTGTCATGTTTATCGGAGAACTCTCTCTTTTCATGTTTTCCCGTAATGTTTCCACTTATTGTTGGCAATTTTATTTTGTGCTGATAAGAAACCAGTTTATGTTCCCTCACCAGTTGCTGTAAGCTGTGACTTTTTGCTCAAAAGTCAGAGTCTTTATAAATAATGAATTAGTCGCTTTTTGCCTGTGAGCCAATGGGTTAGCTGGGAAAGGGAGATTGAGGAGCAGCAAGTTATGGCAAGCCAAAGGATCATCTCCTTAAACTTATGGATAAGGACCAATTAAACCGCCATCCCAGTTTTTTTTAACCTCAACCCATAACAATATCTTTATCTGCACATGTGTGTAGGAGGAGTTTTATAAGGGAATTAGAGCTTTAACCAGTAGAGTTATGTTGAGGGTTCATAGATTCTTGCCACAGAAAAAGAATTATTTGAAATAAATAGTAATTCATATCAAGTACAGAAACACAGTAAGTATTATGTTAACCGGAGTCTAAAAGGCAGATAAATTGGGGATTTTTTTCATACTTCAATTAAAATCTTCAACTTTTATTACTCTGGGAGTATGGGGCTTGGTTTCCAGTATGATAATACAACTACCTGCAAGTTATCTTCGAAGACCCACACCTTTCTGATTTGGGGGCATATTATCACTTCCTTTATTTGTCCACCGAATGAGGGCATCGCTGGCTAGGCAGTGTTTATTGCCCAGAGGGCAGTTGAGTGTCAGCCGCCTTGCTGTGGGTCTGGAGTCACATGTAGGCCAGACCAGGTAAGGTTGGCAGTTTCCTTCCCTAAAGGGCATTAGTGAAGCAGATGGGTTTTCCCAACAATTGGCAATGATTTCACGGTCATCATTAGATTCTTAATTCCTGATGTTTTATCCAATTCAAATACCAACATCTGTGGCGGGATTGGAACTCCGGTCCCTGAGATGTTATCTAGGCCTCTGGATCAACAAGCGAGCAATATACCACTAAGCCATCGCCTCCCCGCTGAAACTTCCTTCTTATTAGCGCTATTAGTCTCCATATATCCAAGGATCAGGAGTTTGAGAAGGCAGCTTGTCACCTACAGATGGTCAATAAATGCTGAACTACTCAGATAGTCTCATCTTACAAATAAAATGGAAGAGTTTTAACTGTGGCTGATTTTTTTGGAACATTGAATTTCAGTTTTTGTATTTAAGGCATTGTGGTTATGTTAGTGTTGACTTTCAGAAAATTTGACTATATGTTACAAAATATCATGAATGTGACTTACTTTTGAAGGAAAATTATTTTTGATTAATTTCAGCATTTTATTTGGTGGCCGTGTAGTATGTATTAGCATATATTATTAGGAATTGTTCTATGGCTTTTTTTTTGAGCATGAAGGATGCTTGTATCAATTGCAAAATGTATGTTTTTCACAATATTAAATTTGCTACTGAAGTTTTTGATGTTTTAATGAAGTTTTTGTTTTAGATTTCAGATGAGGCCAGCTTTCTTTAATACCCTACATTTGTTTCTCTTAGTGTTTTTGTGATATTTCACACCATTTATATTCTTTCCTCTGCATCCCAAGAATATAACTTGGGATCAATTATAGATTCTGAAACGTTCAGCGTGGAAACGGACCCCTTGGCCCAACACATCCATGCCAACCAGATATCCTAAATAAATCTAGTCGCATATGCTAGCATTTAGCCCATATCCCTTTTAAATTCTTCCTATTCATACCCATTTCAGATGCCTTTTAAATATTGTAATTGTACTTGCCTCCTCCACTTTCTCTCTGGCCTATTTCATACATGCACTACCCTCTGTGAAAAAGTTGCCCCTTAGGACCCTTTTTAAATCTTTCCCTATTCCCCTTAGGCCCATGCTGCCTAGTTTTGGACTCTCCTGCAGTGGGAAAAAGACATTGCCTATTTGCCCTATCCATGCCCCTCATGATTTTATAAACCTCTGATGCCCCAAGGAAACCAGCCCCAGCCTATTGAGCTGCTTCTTACTGCTCAAACTCTCCAACCCTAGCAACGTCCTTGTAAATCTTTTCTGAACCCTTTTGAGCCTCCCCATATCCTTTCCACTGAAAGGAGATGAGAATTGCATGCAGTATTCCAACAGTGGCTTAACCAATGTCCTGCACACCTGTAAAATGACCTCTCAACCTCTATACTCCATGCACTGTCCAATAAAGGCAAGCATACCATTTAGGGTGGCACGGTTGCTCAGTGGTTAACACTGCAGCATCACAGCACCAGGGACCCGGGTTCGATTCCAGCCTCGGGTGACTCTGTGTGGAGTTTGCACGTTCTCCCCATGTCTGTGTGGGTTTCCTCCGGGTGCTCTGGTTTCCTCCCACAGTCCAAAGATGTGCAGGCTAGGTGGATTAGCCATGCTAAATTGCCCATAGTCTTCAGGGGTGTGTGGGTTAGAGGGGGATGGGTCAGGGTGGGATGCTTCAAGGGGTGGTGTGGATTTGTTGGGTCGAAGGGCCTGCTTCCACACTGTAGGAAATCTAATACCAGATGTTGCCTTCACTCTCCTATCTACCTGTGACTGTACTTTCAAGGAATTATGAACCTGCACTCCAAGGTTTCTTTGTTCAGCAAGACCTTACTATTAAGTGGAAAAGACCTGCCCTGATTTGCCTTTCCAAAATGCAGCACCTCACATTGATCTAAATTAAATTTGTCTAAATTAATGCATGTATTCATACTGTCATATTTGGTCACTTTTTAATATTGCTGTTTGTTAATGTTTGCTAGGCTGAATTAAAAGATGTGTAGTATGGTGAAAAAGGCAGTGTTCTCCTGAAAGTTCCAGTGTGAGCCAGCTTTTATAGAGAATCTTATAATGAAAGTGTATACAATTTTTAACCTCCTGTAGATGACTTACAAATAAAACTCCCCTTGACAAGGTGCTGTAAATTGACTACCATAACATCTACATTTTAATGAGTGCTTGGGTAACTACCTACTGCATTAATCTCACAATCTTCAGAAGGTTTTCTGAAATAAAATTGCCATTTGTCCTCGGTCACTAACTTTTCAAAGTGCAAAGGAATGAAGTACTTTATCCACGAAATTATTATTAATACTGTAATTAAGTTGTTCACTTAAATTTCTACAGGTGAAACCTCTACAGTGACAAGGGAAATAGGTAGAAGGGGACTCTAATTTGTAGCCACGCAGCTATGAAGGGAATTGATTGGCATTTTAAGTCGCAATGGAACTAGGAGGAGAGGAATACACAAGATGTGAGCAAACAATTTTTGTTCAGAGAAAACCCCAGAGTTCCATAAATTTTGATGTCAATAGTGCTAATTTTTCGCTTAATTAACAAGCTCCACTTACAAGTTAACAAGACCTAATAATCTTACTTTCTTGGATTTCTATTTTCCTTATTTTCATACAATGACATTCACTTACCAAATGATATATTCATTTAGTTCAAATTTATGACAGTATTTAGGAGAATTTGGCTTCCACTATCTTTTTTTAAATATGTTTGATTTATTCCCTTCTGAGGCTTAATAGTTTGCATTTAAGACTGTGGAGAATTAACTGGATTTAAGATTAGAGTTCATGATCCAGTTACTTTATAATGCTATTAGTTTTACAGTTAGCTCAATCTGATAAGTGAGCCCAGTTGCAGCCAACTGCAATGTTGAACTAATTAGCTTGAAAGTAGGAGACAAATCCCTTTCTCAAAGTCAGTCACCCTTGGCATTCGAGACCATTTGTATTAAAACTGCATGTTTTGATTCTTTATCCAGACGTTTTAATGTCAGAAAGCCAAATATTAACATAAATAATCACTTCTAATTATGCCAATCTTTATGTAGAAATCACAGAAACCTATTATGCTTGCATCATTACCCAGTGCCAATCTCCTGCTTTTCCCTATATCCTTGCACGCTATTTTTATTCAAATAATTATCCAATACCTACTTGAATGCCTCAGTGGAAATGTATTCCATATCTTAATTACTTGCTGAGTGTCACCAGTGCCTCTGCAATTTCCACCCCCACTTCCTTAAAATTCCTTGTCAACTTTAAGTAACAATTGACTATGCAACACATTTGTCCTATCAATTGTGAACCCTTCGAGTGACTAAGTTTTCCTCCTCTGTCACCATGCACAATGGGTAGCATTTCTCTCTTTGGTAAAGACATGCAAAATTTTTGTTTAACATCTCTGCCAATTATGTCTCCCTCCAGGTGTAAATTTCCTTTAATTGGTCCATAATTGGCCCTTGGTGACTCATGCCTCATGGGTGACTGCCAAAATCTCAGCCACTGCCATTGCTGCTACTGCCTCCGCAGTTGTATGTGTTTTCTTACCCTCTCAGGTTTAACAATGTCTTTTCTACAGAAGGGCAACTGGAATTGCATGCAGTATTATAATGGTGGCCTCACCAATGTCCTGTACAGCCGCAACATGACATCCCAACCCCTGTACTCTATACACTGATCAATGAAGGTAAGCATGCAAATGATACCTTCATCACCCTATCAACCTGCAGCTTCACTTTCAAGGAACCATGCACCTGCACCCCTAGGTCTCTTTGCAACACTCCTCATGGCCCTACCATTGACAGAATAAGTCCTGCAATCCCTGATTTACCTCACTAAATGCGGCACCTCATTGAATTTTTTTGAAGAGGTGACTAAAGTAGTGGACAGGGGAATGTGACTGTTGTTTATATGGACTTCCAGAAAACATTTGATAAAGTCCCACTTAAGAGACTGTTAACAAAGAGAAAATACTACAGAATTGAAGGCAGATTACTGACATGAGTGGGAAATTGCCTGAGTTGCAGGTGACAAAGTAGGAATATGGGGTGGTGCTGAAATTGGCAGGATCTGACCAGAGATTTGGACTAAAGGAGGAGGAAAGTTTAGGGGAGATATGTGTGGAAAGTTCTTTACACAGAGGGTGGTGGGTGCCTGGAACGCGTTGCCAGCAGAGGTGGTAGACGCAGACACGTTAGCGTCTTTTAAGATATATTTGGACAGGTACATGGATGGGCAGGGAACAAATGGACACAGACCGTTAGAAGATAGATGACAGGTTAGACAGAGGATCTTGATCGGCGCAGGCTTGGAGGGCCGAAGGGCCTGTTCCTGTGCTGTAGGTTTCTTTGTTCTTTGCTCTTTGTTCTAAAAGGATAGTTCAGCATACTTCCTCTATGGTACAAAGTTAAATATAGTGGATCCCCAAAGAGACTTGGGGGTGCTGTGCATAGATATTTAAAATTTCTCAAACAGGTGCAGAAAGTAGTTGAAACAACTAATAGAATCCTGGCCTTTATATCCAGAGGACGAAGTACAAGGATGAAGAAGTTAGGTTGCATTTATACAAAATCCTTGTTATACCCACCTCTGGGCAGATCCGGGTACCATACCTTAGGAGGGATGTATTGGTCTTGGAAGAATTGCAATGTATGTGAATGACACCTAGACTTTGGAGCTTATGTTAGGAGGACAAGTTACATCTGTTTTCTCTAGAATTTGGAAAGTTGAGGGATAATCTGATTCAAGTCTTCAAGGTGTTAATAGAAAAATATAGGGTAGATAAAGGATAAACTTTTTCTACTGGTTGGGGACTTGAGAGCTAGGGCCAGACTCGTTGGGTGAGAGGTAAGGAAGCACTTCCAGGCACGGTGTTTGAAACGGGATCAATTGTTAATCTGAGTCCGAGTTAGATAATTTTTTTTTATTAATCAGAGGTATGAGAGGATAATGGGCTTAGGCTGCAGATCTGCCGGGATCTCATTGAATGATGGAACAAACTTGAGCCAAATGGCTTACCCCTGTTCCTATACATTACCTGAATGACACAACAATGTCACCGACTTTCTGAGCTTGATGGTTTCATGAGGCTCTTTTGAAATTCGTGCCACAAAGGCAATTTCTGGTTGCTCCTTGATTAATCTCACTAAGTAACATAGGGAAGTTTAGACTTCAGGTAATCACATAAAACCCACACTACTGCTTTAGCCACTAACTAAGTACTTTTGTCTGATTTGTGTTACTATGAAAATTATTGTAGGCATTACACCATCACTTGAACAGAATAACCCTGCCAGTGTCCTGCTGCTTCACCCCCTCTCCGAAAATGAGAGTTGCACTCCAAGCAAGGAAATGTTGAACATGGTATTTTCTTAGAAGCAGTTATTTTTCAGCACATTGCAATTCCATTTCAAATTAAAGGTATTTTTTCATATTTGGTGAAATTTTAAAAAAGTTGACCTGGAGTCTTTAACAAGCATTATGTTCTCTTCCTGCCATAGTAAACTGAAGTTACGGAATTTGGCATTATATTTTGGTAGCTAAAATTTGCATTGCATTCTGCTGAGAAGATTGTGTTCACACTGTTCTTGAGGAAACAGTTCAACAATTAAATTTAATTGGATAATTGCCACTTTAAGGGGCTGTCAATGTACCTGGAACAAAACTTTACAAGGAATCTTGAAAAATTAAAGCAAAATGTCATTCCCAGGGCTGTGGTGCCCACCAGTCCTAGAAGGCTTCATGCATATCATTGGACAGTGTGTACTTCCTCTCCAGGGCCATCTGAGCACAAATGTAGCCAAAGAAGAAAGTCAGCCAGTTGGTTCTGAAAACCTCTTCCATGGTTGTCCACCTATTCTTGTTGATTGTTAATGGCAAGGCCCAGAAGCAACCTCATGTGGATGTCCTTCCATCTGCCCATTGATTCTTTGCATTAGGTGGCTGAAGTGCAGGTAACAACTAAAGTGCATATTTAATGCAGGCATGAAATGTATTTTCCACGAATCTGTAAAAGACAATTATGTTTATGTGATCATACCAAGTTGGATTCAGACTAACCAATACAGAATTTCTGAAAATGCAGCAATTGCTATTTTGCCTGCTTATTTGAGCTACTGGGAGCTATCAATTACTTCTCTTCTCTTCTAATTTTTTTCATTATTAACTTGGCAAATAGAAGCTATTGCAACTAATTTATTTTTCAAAATGGTTGTGCTGCACAAGTTTTACGTTTGGCATCATTAGGTAAAAGATAATGAACTGGCAAAACCTCTGCGCATGTTTGCTTTTCGGAGTGTTGGAAGGAGCATCTATCGATTATGGAAAAAGAAGGAAGTTCACTTCACTATATTTGGATGATCAAAGCATTCACTGCTAACACAACACTAGCATGTGGGTACAGCAGGTAATCTGGAAGGCAAGTGGAATATTGGCCCTTATTTCAAGGAGGTTGGAGGATAAGGGTAAGGAAGTCTTACTGCAACTGTGTCAAGTGCTGGTGTCTAGAATACTGTGAGCAGTTTTAGTACCCTTAAGTAAGGAAAGATATCACTTCATTAGAAGCAGTTCAGAGAAATTTCTCTTGGATGATCTTTGTCATGAAGCAATTGTCTTATGAGCAAAGGCTAAACGTGTTGGGACTCTGCTAATTGGAGTTTAGAAGAATGAGGGGTGATCTTATTGAAGCATATAGGATTCTTATGGGGCTTGGCAGCGTAAATGTTGAAAGGATGTTTCCCCACTTGGAGAATCTAGGACCAGAGGGCATGGCCTCTGAGAATAAAGAAGCCTAATTTAAGACTGAGATGAGGAGGAATCTCTTACGAGGGTTGTGTGTCTTTGGAACTCCTTGCTACAGAGAGCTTTGGGGGCTGTTTGCTAGTAAATATTAGAGTTGTAGAGAGAGATTCTTTATCAGGAGGAGATCAACGGTAATGGGGGCAAAGGGGATGTTGGCAATGTTGGGTCAGCCATGATCCTATTGAATGGTGGAGCAGGCTTCAGAGGCTGAATAGCTTACTCCTGTTCCTATTTCTTATGGTTTTATCAATGACTGACAGAAAGGAAGAATGAATAACACAGATTAATGGGCTTGATCTACAGGTGGTTGCAGCAGCCCTTCACAGGTTTGAAAGGAGTCATCATTAAGAACTTTGTCAATTCTGGATGTCAATCATCATTGTCCCAGCATTGTATGGGCATTGGAAAATTGGGAGTTTGATCACCTAAGCATCAGAAACTAGGTTTTGTACTCTTGGAAACTGAGGCTGTTGGAGATGGGGAGCAATAATCTGTACAGAAAGATTATGGCCCTAGTTATCAGGAGGCCAGAGGAAGGAGTTTTGAGGCATGAAGGAGACAAAGGTGCGACCGTTGGTACAAACAAGCACGTAGAGATAGGTTCACAATAAACAACTGCACCTCCCAGTCGCAAACCATTTGAACTCCCCCTCCCATTCCTTAGACGACATGTCTATCCTGGGCGTCCTGCAATGCCACAACGATGCCACCTGAAGGTTACAGGAACAGCAACTCATATTCCGCTTGGGAACCCTGCAACCCAATGGTATCAATGTGGATTTCACAAGCTTCAAAATCTCCCCTCCCCCCACTGCAACCCAAAAACCAGCCCAGCTCATCCCCGCCTCCCTAACCTGTTCTTCCTCTCTCCTATCCCTTCCTCCCACCTCAAGCTGCACCTCCACTTCCTACCTACTAACCTCATCCCGCCCACTTGACGTTTCCATCCTCCCCGGACTGACCTATCCCCTCGCTACCTCCTCACCTACACTCACCTCTGCAGGCTCCGTCCACACCTCTTTAACTTGTTTATCTCCTCTCCGCCTATCTTCTCCTCTATCCATCTTCGATCCGCCGCCCCCTCTCTCCCTATTTATTTCAGAACCCTCTCCTCATCCACCTTTTCTGATGATGGGTCTAGGCCTGAAACGTCAGCTTTTGTGCTCTTAAGATGCTGCTTGGCCTGCTGTGTTCATCCAGCTCCACACTTTGTTTTCACATAGAGACTTGGACCTGGCTGAGAAGCAATTTTAAAAGACATTGTTACTCTTGAGGCACGTGGCCAGAGTCGTGCGGCTATCTTTTGTGGTCCCCACACTTGCATAACTAATGACAGTGTCTTGCCAGTAGCAGTCAAGGCAGCTGTGACCTTGAATTTCTAAACTGTTAAAATGCTGGTCCTTTCGCAGATCCCTATGAATCTCCACAACATCTCATCAGCTGAATGCTGGTGTATCACCCAAGAATGGGGTGGATACTGTCCTTGCCAAGGTTGAATAGCTTATATTCACAAATTTTGGGTGACATTGGTCCTGTCAGTTTGCTACCTTTTTAAAAAAAATACTCTGGTCACGGTTGTCTGCTGTGCTGTCTGACATTTGACCCTCCGGACACCTGCAGATCTAAAGCTGCCCAAGCTTCAGACAGACAGACCTGGACCAATTCATGTAAGTCGAAGATGCTCCGTTTCTGGAGGAAAGCCTGAAAGTTGATCTTGGATGAAAACGCTTTTTCCTCTGACCTAATTTTTGCAGCTGTCATTTCAGAACAGGCAAGGAAACGACTCTGTGGGGAGAAGCGGGAGATAAGAGGGGAAGAGAGACTGATGGCAGAGGGAGATGATGCTGAACAAAGATATGAGCTGCTGCATGACCATGTGACTTTCTGCCACATTCTAGGAAGGGGATCTCCTCCACCTCCTTCATAACCTGAAGACACACCTGAAGTTTGGTATGAATGAAGTGAGTACCTGTTCACCCCAATGTGCTTGCTCCCCTGTGATGTCCAGTTGGAAGGATTCTGTTATTGTGGTCCACATAGGTACCAATGATATAGGTAGAAAGAGGCTCTGCTGAGGGATTACAAGCAAATATAAAAAGCGGAACCAAAAAGTGGTAATTTCCAGAGCCACACGCTAATTGGCACTAAGTCGATAAGATTAGAGGTGAGCGTGGGCCTCCAAGATTGTTGGGAGAAATAGGTTTGAATTCCATTCTGAGGAAAGGTCACTGGACCCAAAACTTTAACTCTGATAATTTTCTTCACAGATGCTGCCAGACCTGCTGAGCTTTTCCAGAACTTCTTTTGCTGTTGTTGAATTTATGGAACATTGACACTAATACTGAAAGGAGAGAGCTGTTCCAATGGGATGTGCTGTACCTGAATCACTGGGGACCAGAGTCCTGATGAATCAAATAATAGGGTTTATTGATAGGGCTTCAAACTAAATAGGGTGGAGGTGATGGCCTAGTGATATTGTTGCTGCACTGTTAATCCAGAGACCCAGATAATGTTCTGGGGACCCACGTTTGAATCCTGCTACAGATGGTGGAATTTATATTCAATAAATATCTGTAATATTGACTGTGAATCCATTGTGGATTGTTGCAAAGCCCATCTGGTTCACTAATGGCCTTCGGGTATAAGAAGAAAATAAGTTAGGAGACAGGAAAGGCATATATAAAAGGCACTATTACAAATGATCATTGGGGACTTCACTAGGCAGGTGGACAGGGAAAATAAGGTTGGTAGTGGATCTCAAGAAAAGGAATTCATGAAATCTTGATGACTTTATTTTGGAGCAGGTTCTGGTCATGCCCACCAGAAAATGGGTAATTCTGGATTTGGTGATTTGTAATGAGGCAGATGTGATTAGAGAGCTCTGGTGAAGGAACCCCTTGGTGGCAGTGACCATAATATGACAGAATTAACTCTGCAGTTTGAGAAAGAGAAGCTGAAATCCGATACATTGGTATTATGATTAAGTAAAGGGAACTACAGAGACATCAGGAAGCTAAAGCCAGAGTTGATTGGAAGGGGGGCCTTAGTGAGAAGACAGTGGAGTAGCAACATCAGGAGTGCCTAGGTGTAATTCAGGAGGCACTGCAGAAATTCATCCCAAGGAAGAAGAAACATACTAAGGAGCGGATGAGGCAACAATGGCAGACAGGGGAAGTCAGAAACAGCATAAAAGCCAAAGAAAAAGCATACAATATTGTGAAGATGATTGTGAAGCCTTTAAAACCAGCAGAGGCTGACTAATAAAGCAATAAAGAGAAGGGATGGAGGGAAAGAACGTGGAATATGAGTGTAAGCTAGCTCATAATATGCAAAGATTTTTAGATAACTGAAAGGTAAGAGAGGCAAGAATGGACATTGGACTACTGGAAATGAGGCTGGAACAGTAGTTATGGGGAGCAAAGAAATGGTGGAGCAACTGAATTGGTACTTTGCTTCAGTCTTTATAGTGGAAGCCACCGGCAGCAGACCAGAACTTCGAGTCAGGAGGCAAATGTGAGTGCCATGGCCATCACGAAGATGATGCTGAGGAAGTTGAAAGTTCTGAAGGTGGATAAATCACCTAGGCTAGATTGACTACAACAAAATTCTAAAGGAGATAGCTGAAGAGATTGTAGAGGTTTTGGTGGTGATCTTTCAAGAATCACAGGAGGCAGGGAGCGTCCCAGAGGACAGGAAAATGGCTAATGTAACTCCCCTATTTAAGTGGGGAAGGAGTCAAATGATAGGCTAACCAGCCTATAAATTCCTGACCTTGGTCATTGGTAAGATTTTTCAAGTCCATTTATTAACGATTAGATTGTGGAGCACATGGAAACGTGTGGTAAAATAGGACTGAGTCTGTGCAGTTTCATCAAAGGGTTGTCATGCCTGACAAGTCTGCTAGAATTCTTTGCTGAGATAAGGTGAATGTGATTATATTTGGATTTTCTGAAGGCCATTGACCAGGTGCTGCACAGGAGGCTGCTAAATAAGTTTAGGGCCCATGATGTTCTGGCAAGGTACTGGCATGGATGGAGGATGAACCGACTGGCAGAAGGCAGACAGTGGGGATAAAGGCATTGTTTTCAGGATGGCAGCTGGTTACTAGTGGAGTCTGTAGGGGTCTGTGTTGGCGTCATAATTATTCATATTATGCATTAACGATTTGGAAGAAGTAACTGAAAGTGTTGTTGCTAAGTTTGCAGATAATACAAAGGGAGGGACAGGTAGTATAGAGGGGGCACGGAGCCTGCAGAAGAGCTTCGACAGGTTAGGAGAGTGGGCAAAGAAGTGGCAGATGAAGTACAGTGTGGGGAAAATGTGAAGTTATGCACTTTAGAGGAAGAATAGAGACATAGATAATTTACCAAATGACTTCAGGACTGTGAAGTACAAAGGGATTTGGGAGCCCTAGCTCAGGATTCTCTTAAGGTTAACATGGAGGATCAGTAGACAGTTAGCAAAACAAATGCAATGTTGACATTCATTTCAAAAGAGCTAGAATACAAGAGCAGGGATGTACTGCTGAGGCTGTATAAGGCCTCAGTCAGCCTTCATTTGGGATATTGTGAGCAGTTTCAGGCAATGAATCTAAGGAAGAATATGGTAATCTTGGAAGGAGTCCAGAGAAGGTTTATAAAAATGATTCTGGGAATAAAGAGTTGTCATACGAAGAGCAGTTTAAGTCTCTGGTTTTGTACTCAGTGGTACAAGAAGGATGAGGTATCTCATCTACACTTACAGAATACAGTGAAGCTTGGATAGAGTGGATGTGGAAAAGAGCTTCCCAGTAGTAGGGGAGTCAAGGACCTGAGGGCACAGCCTCAGAATGAGGTATGACCTTTTAGCACTGAGATGAGAGAATTTCTTCAGCCAGAGGGTGGTGAATCGGTAGAACGCATTGCTGCAGAAGGCTGTAGAGGTCAAGTCATTCTGTATCTTTGAGGCAGAGACAGGTTCTCGATCACTAAGGGGATCAAAGGCTATGGGGAGAAGGCAGGAGAATGGAGTTGAGAAAGGTCAGCCATGTTTGAATGGCAGAGCAGACTCTAGGCTGAATAGCCTAATTTTGTTCCTATATCTTTTGGTCTTATTCCATGTGGTGCAATTGAAGACTTAGACACAAACTTCAGACCAATCGCTCAGGGTATCCAGACCCTCAGTGATGCCTGCCTTGTCTAAATCAGTCCCACAATGCATCTGTTCCTGCTCCAAGGCTCTGATTTGGATAGGAAACCTGTCCATCTATCAATTCAGGGCTCACTCCTCCAGAAATCTGAACTTAATTTCCTGTTGGGAGCATGCTTTTGACCCAAAACAGCTGACCTGTTTCCTGTCTCTATGACAAAACTCCAGTCCTTGTTATCTAATTCCGTTTTAGTTTTGCTGGGAGTATGGTGATCTGATTTCTGGTTGCTGATTTTCCACATCCTTTTTTCTGATTCTGTGGACTGCCAGAAGAATTGTTGTACTTGTTCAAGACTGTTGGCTGAACTTTGAAAGTTCAGAGAACCGCAGATGCTGGAGAATCCGAGATAACAAGGTGTAGGGCTAGACGAACACAGGAGGCCAAGCCATATCAGAGGAGCAGGAAAGCTGACGTTTCGGGCCGAACCCCTTATTTAGAAAATGGTCTGAACTTTGAAAGTTTAGTTGAGTTTCACAGTGTGCTGATTAATGAGGAGAAACAGTGATGGCAATTCTGCATATTCAGGCAGGGATACTGGCAAAAAGTGTTGTGGTAAACCATTGTGGTGTGTGCAGGTCGCTGCCTGCATCTCTCTTATTTATGGTTTTAGCAAAGATTCGTAGCTCGGGTTGTAGGTGAAGTTGGTGACTTGCTTGTCGAGCTGGCATGTTTTTGTTCAGACGTTTCATCACTATGCTAGGTAACATAATCAGTTAGGCGTCCGATGAAACAATGTTGTATATGAAGCAGTAGTATAAATTCCAAGCAGAGTAGAACAACATCACTTCATCAGAGGCCTCACTGGCGTTACCTAGCATGTCTGAACAAAAGCCAGCTCAGCGATTTAAGTCAACTGCTTCATCCTCCTTGTTTCAGAGATAGCAGGAACTGCAGGTGCTGGAGAATCTGAGATAACAAGGTGTAGAGCCGGATGAACACAGCAGGCCAAGCAGCATCAGAGGTGCAGGAAGGCTGACTTTTTGGGCCTCGACCCTTCTTCAGAAAATTTCTCTGACGCTGCTTGGCCTGCTGTGTTCATCCAGCTCTACACCTTGTTATCACTCACCCTTATTTGTTTTGTCTCTCTTATCTTGTGTGAAAGCACTCAACACTTTATTAGCATTTGCCCACTACAATGGCCATGGACTCATGCTCTGTTATTCAATTTATAATAGATTGAACACTACCTCGTGATGATACCACATTTACTTCTTCCACTAGAAATATATACAAAATAAAAACATTGTATTGAAGGAACATTTAATAAATAAATCCTTAATTACAACATGTGAGACCAGAACTACCTGGCAGGACTGAACATATCTATCTTGCTGTAAAGAGAAACTCGATTATAATTCTGTGGAGAGAAATCAGAGTTAATGTTTCAGTCCAGAGACACTGACTTGGAGCAGTCAGTTCTGAGGAAGGGTCACTGGATCTGAAATGTTAACTCTGATTTCTCTCCTCCGATGCTGCCAGACCTGCTGAGCTTTTTCAGAAATTTGTTTGTTTCTGATTTCCAGCATTTGCCGTTCATTTGGTTTTTATCCATTGTTATTCTGTTCCCTTCCTGGTTCAAGGCTGAATCTGATGTGTGTGGAGTCAGAGGAGATAGGGGAAGCACTAAATGAATATTTTTCAACAGTATTCACGCTAGAAAATGACAATGTTATTGAGGAGAGTACTGAGATACAGGCTACCAGACTAGGTGGGATTGAGGTTCGCAAGGAAGAAGTATTAGAAATCCTACAGAGGTTGAAGATAGATAAGTCCTCTGGGCCGGATGGAATTTATCTTAGGATCCTCTGGGAAGCCAGGGAGGAGATTGCTGAGCATTTGGCATTGATCTTTAACTCGTCATTGTCTACAGGAATAGTGCCAGACGACTGGAGGATAGCAAATGTGGTTCCCCTGTTCAAGAAGGGGAGTAGAGACAACCCTGGTAATTATAGACAAGTGAGCCTTACCTCAGTTGTTGGTAAAGTGTTGGAAAAGGTTATAAGGGATAGAATTTATAATAATCTAGAAAAGAATAAATTGATTAGGGATAGTCAGCACGGTTTTGTGAAGGGTAGGTCGTGCCTCACAAACCTTATTGAGTTCTTTGAGAAGGTGACCAAACAAGTAGATGAGAGTTGATGTGGTGTATATGGATTTCAGCAATGCGTTTGATAAGGTTCCCCACAATAGGCTATTGTACAAAATGCGGAGGAATGGGATTGTGGGAGATATAGCAGTTTGGATTGGAAATTGGCTTGCTGAAAGAAGACAGAGGGTGGTAGTTGATGGGAAATGTTCATCCTGGAGACCAGTTACTAGTGGTGTACCGCAAGGGTCGGTGTTGGGTCCACTGCTGTTCGTCATTTTTATAAATGACCTGGATGAGGGGGTAGAAGGATGGGTTAGTAAATTTGCAGACGACACTAAGTTCGGTGGAGTTGTGGATAGCGACGAAGGATGTCGTAGGTTGCAGAGAGACATAGATAAGCTGCAGTGCTGGGCTGAGAGGTGGCAGATGGAGTTTAATGCAGACAAGTGTGAGGTGATGCACTTTGGTAGGAGTAACTGGAAGGCAAAGTACAGGGCTAATGGTAAGATTCTTGGTAGTGTAGATGGGCAGAGAGATCTCGGTGTCCATGTAGACAGATCCTTGAAAGTTGCCACCCAGGTTGACAGGGCTGTTAAGAAGGCATACAGTGTTTTAGCTTTTATTAATAGAGGGATTTGAGTTCCGGCACCAAGAGGTTATGCTGAAGCTGTACAAAACTCTGGTGTGGCCGCACTTGGAGTATTGCGTACCGTTCTGGTCACCGCATTATAAGAAGGATGTGGAAGCTTTGGAAAGGGTGCAGACGAGATTTACTAGGATGCTCCTGGTATGGAGGGAAGTTCTTACGAGGAAAGGCTGGGGGACTTGAGGCTGTTTTCGTTAGAGAAGGTGGTTGAGAGGTGACTTAATTGAGATATATAAAATAATCAGAGGGTTAGATAGGGTGGATAGGGAGAGCCTTTTTCCTAGGATGGTGACGGCAAGCACGAGGGGGCATAGCTTTAAATTGAGGGGTGAAAGATATAGGACAGATGTCAGAGGTAGTAAGGGAATGGAACGCTTTGCCTGCAACGGTATTAGATTCACCAACTTTAGGTACATTTAAGTCGTCATTGGATAAGCATATGGACGTACATGGAATAGTGTAGGTTAGGTGGACTTCAGATTGGTATGACAGGTCGGCACAACATCGAGGGTCGAAGGGTTCTGTAAATGTTCTATGTTCTATGATGTCCTGTTTGTTTGTGGAGTGCAATTGAAATTCCTATCCTGTCCACCATCAACACAATCAATTTTTACCTTGATTTATCTCCACCCTAACTCTTCATCCAACAGAACTGGAATATACCATATCTTTGTTATCTTAAGTTGTCCATGTTTTCTCCTTACTGACCATTATGTACTGTCCTGTAAAATTTTCAACTTATCCAAAGATGTGCTGCTGACATTTTGTTGCACTTTGAAACCTATTCCTCCCATGCTTGCCAAATTCTATAGTTTGTTTTTCCTTGTTTCCCTAACAAAGTGAATTTAAAGTCCTTGGCTTCAAATCCTCAATGAATTATATGACAAATTGTTGAGCAGCTTGGGGTTAATCTAAGTGGATTGTTTTTGGTCTCTCCTATAGATGTATGCTGCTTTCATGATTAATGTTTGCCTTTATTGCCCACACTCTTATTCTTGTCCTGATATGTAGCAAGTAACCTAAATGCCACACACAAGTACCATGGTATACTCGGCAAAGTAGATTTTACCCATCTTCCCTTTCACGTTCAAGCGTGTTACTGTCACTGATTCCTCTGCTGACAACGTCCTGAGGGTTACTGCTTGGATGGGGGTGCAATCGTCCAGACAACATAAAACCATATACAGTCTATAATCAAGGATGGAATGACTGAGCACCTTTAAATTTTCAGAGAATCGGGGAGAGCCAGCATGGATTCATTTTCAGGTAGGCCATGCCTCACGAGCATTTTTGATTTTTAATTTGAAGAGGTGACTAGGGTAGTGGACAGTGGAATGTGAATGTTGCTTATATAGACTTCCAGAAGGCATTTCATAAAGTCCCACTAAGAGACTGTTAGCTAAGGGAAATTGTCACAGAATTGAAGGCAATTTACTGATATTGCTGTGAAATTGCATGAATAACACTCGACAGAAAGCAAGGGTAATAGATAGGTACTAAAATTGATAGTGTGACCGCTGGTGTCCCACAACGATCTGTTAGAACCTCAATTATTCACCTTATTTATTCACAACTTGGGTAATGACATGGAAAGTCATGTATCTAAATTTGTTGATGGCGCATAGAAAAGTTGGGTGGCATTGTAGACTTACCTACACTGTCTATCAAAATCGCTTAGTAATTTTATGATAAATGAATGGATAAAACTGACAGATAGAATAAGCTATTTCCAAAGGTTGAGGATTATAGAACTAGGGTGCATAGTCGAATTAGGACCAGACTGTTCGAGAGATGTTAGGAAGCATTTCTGCACACAGCGTGATAGATGTTTGAAACTCTATCCCATAAACAGAAGTAGATGCAGACTCAGTTGTTCATCATATCTGAGATAAACTTTTATTAAGCAAGGTATTAAAGGATATGTGCTGAAGGCAGTATATAGTAGGGCCACAGGTAATCTCTGATCTTATCAAACAGCTCAAGTGGCTGAATGGCCTTTTCCTGTTCCTTTGCCCAAGGAGCAAAGTGTGAAGCTGGATGAACACAGCAGGCCAAGCAGCATCTCGAGTACAAAAGCTGACATTTTGGGCCTAGACCCTTCAGGCCCGAAATGTCAGCTTTTGTGCTGCTGAGATGCTGCTTGGCCTGCTGTGTTCATCCAGCTCCACACTTTGTTACCTTGGATTCTCCAGCATCTGCAGTTCCCATTATCTCCTATGTCCAAGGTGGCTTGGTTGACTCTTCAATGAAAACAGAACAGATTTTGACAGCGAACTACACAAGAATGTTTGAAGTTAGCATTGATACGTCTGAAAAGGACTATTGTTTTTACTAGAGTTCTGCTGTAACATGATTGCTTTACTAATCTCAACTAAAATAATCTAAAAGTAAAGAGGCCACTTGGAGTGCACATCTCTGCCCCTTGTGTTAAATCAAAATGGTACAGATATTCCTTTCATCTCTTGCCTGTCTGGGTTGATACCCTGTAACTATAGATTTTAAAAGGGAGCATTTGAGAACTTTTAAGTACTTCGATATTGCAAAATAACCTGACCTAAAAATGGTTCATATTTTAATATCTGTGACAAATTTTACAAAAGCAGTGAAGAAAATCCATAACCTTCCAAGAAAAAGCTAGCTCATCCTATCTCACATTGTTTTATTTAAAAATAAATCCATCATCACCATCTTCAGCAAATACTAATTGGTTCTTCATTGGGGCATTCTCTAGCTGTGTAGCAAGTTGTGTTGAAATCTGTTAGTTTGAGATGTATTGCTTATGGACAAACCGATTCATTGGCAAAAGTATTACCCCTGCTGATTTTTATTTGGAAATGTGAAAAAAGGTATCTGCTATATATCCAAATGTGCGATTTCAGTTTACACAGCTGCAATGGCTGTCTTTCTTTTGGAAAATATGATCCATGAGCTTTAAGCACTGACAGGTTCTGTGGAAGGGTCACTGGACCTGAAACGTTAACTCTGTTTTGTCCTCTACAGATGCTGTCAGACCTGCTGAGCTTTTCCAGCAACTTTGTTTTTGTTCCTGATTTACAGCATCCACAGTTCTTTCGGCTTTTAACCTATCTTTAACAACCTCCTTATCACATTTCAGCAATTAAGCTTCTTCTTTGCCTCCTTTTTCACCATGACCTGTGTTTGGTAAAGTCAGAAATGAAGTATTCATTTACTACCTCCGTCCATCTTCAGCTTTGGCTTTGTCGTCTTCTGTTGCTCAGGACCAACGATGATTTTCTTCTTGTCAGGCTTTGAGTATTGAGGTGACTAAACAGTTCAATGCTGGATCTGCATACCGTGCCACATTTGGGCCAAGTGTTGTTACGTGAGTAGGTGGAATTGGATACTTGGGTTTTTCCATGTTCCTTCTGGTGTATGCACTTGCTTCCCCTTGGGTTTGTCAAAGTTGCTTAATATGGCTAGCATCTTCATACATGCAGCTTCTTTGTTTGGGTGATCTTGGGCAAGAGGTTCCCATAAGTCAGGGATATTGCATTTTTCAGGGAGGCTGTAAAAATCTCCTTGAAGCAGTTCCCACACCTTTTGTTTTAACTGCTTATCATGGTGAAACTTGGAGTAGAGAGGATGCTTTGAAAACCTTACGTCAGGCATGTAGACAATGTGGTGTGCCCAACCTGGATGATTAACGGTAACTACTGCCTCAATTTTAGAGTCCTTGAGACGAGAGAGTGCGCTGATTCTGGGGCACCTATTTGCCATTTGATTTTTAGGATATTTTGGAAGCATAACTACTGATATTTTTCAAGGGATTTGAGCTGTCTGCTCTACATTGTCAGTGTCTCCAAATGTAGAAGGGTAGTGTTTACTGGATTTGAGGGCTTTGTCATAAAGTACTTTATTCTTCTGAATAAGGCCGTGCTAGCATCTTCAGGGCAATGTTGACTTTCCCCATCATTGTTCTTTTTCATTTTGAGAGTAGTCTTTCAACTGTAGAAATTGATTCATGTTGGTTAGTGGCTTGCCATGGTCTTCGTAGATCAGGGCACTGCTGGCAGCAGGAGAGTAATGGCCTAGAGCTTAGGTCCTGTTAAGAATGAAATGTGGCATCAATTTTTTGACTATTTATGATTCTTTGGCTATTTATGAACCATGCTGCCTGCTGTGTCAGCATTGAACCCTGGCTGATCTTATAGGCAGGTGATAATTATGATTGGTATGGGGTTCGGGTTGTGGGCGCATATAAAAATCAACTCTTGGGACCTGCTTTGCCATTTAAATATATCATGACTGATAATGTACTCTATACCACTTTTTCCTATATTATATGTTTGTGTCTCTTGATGTCTATTTACCCTATCCATACTCCTCATGATTTTATAAACATCTGAAAGGTAGCCCTCAGGTTCTGCTGCAGGGAAAATAGATCCAGCCTATTCAGCCTCTCCCTCTAGCTCAAATGTGTTTTTTTGCATACTGCACCAGGTATTCCCAGGCAGTCTCCCATCCAAGTACTAACCAAGCCTGAGTCTGCTTAGCTTCTGACTGGTATGGTTGTATGCTATAGGGAGAGGCTGAGTAGGCTGGGGCTATTTTTCCTGGATCTTCAGAGGCTGAGAAGTGACCTTGTAGGTTTATAAAACCATGAGGCCTGGACAGGGTAAATAGACAAGTTCTTTTCCCCAGGATGTGGGAGTCCAAAATGAGAGGGCATAGGTTTAAGTGAGATGGGAAAGATATATAAAAGGGATCTTAGGGGCAGCTTTTTCGTGCAGAGGGTGGTGCGTGTATGGAATGAGCTGCCGGAGGAAGTGGTGGAGGCTGGTACAATTGCAACATTTAAAAGGCATCTGGATGGGTATATGAATAGGAAGGGGTTAGAGAGATATGGGCTAAATGCTGGCAAATGAGACTAGATTTATTCTGGATATCTGGTCAGCATGGACAAGTTGGAACGAAGGGTCTGTTTCCGTGCTGTACATCTTGACGCTCTAAGATTCATTATCATCCAAAAATCTGTCAATTTACGGTTTGACATGCTCAATGATTCAGCTTCCACAAATCTGTAAGGTAGATAATTCTCACCACCCTCTGAGTGAAGAAATTACTCCTCAACCCAGCCTTAAATGGTATACCCTCTATTCTGAGACTGTGCCTCCTGGTCTGGAAACCTCTTTGCAGCTGCTGAATGACATAGATCATAGCAAGAATATTTGAAAAATTGCATGTGATGGCCAGTGAGGAGTATCTTGATGTCAAATGCAGAATGTCTCATTTTCCAACCAAGCATTGAACAGTGAGACATGATTCTCACTAGTGACCACAGAGATTTTCATGCATTAATCGCACTTCATTTATATGTAGTTTCCCATTCTCCTACATATCACATAGAAACTAGAAAGTGACAATCCCCAATATGAAAGTCAGAGTGGATAGCTGACTACTCCAGATTGCTACTTGCTTCTTCACACATCCGTACTGAGCATAGGCACCAACAACTCCTCGAACATGCTATGGGCAGGACCGTTTGCGTCCTCTCCACAGATATTGGCACACATCAGCCTCGTTGCATCAATGTTGCATCATCAGTGGTCTAATTACAATCTAGTTCTGAACTTCAATGTTGTACTTTGGAGGACCTTTTCATTGCAATGCTGCCCCAAGGGTGCTTTGCACCCACAGCAGGGACCCATCTCATTGAAAGGACTAGGGTGCATCTCAAGGCTGATGCTTTCTGTCTTAGCATTTACTTTGGACCTACTTAGGGGCTCACAGCATCCCAGGCTTCTTTTGTTTTAAATTCCTTAATAGGATAAGGGCATCACTAGCAAGGCAGCATTTATTGCCCATCCCTAAATGCCAAGAGGGCAGTCGAGTCAGTCACATTGCCGTGGGTCTGTAGTCACATGTAGGTCAGGTCATGTAAGGATGGCTGTTTCTTTCTCCAAAGGGCATTAGTGAATCAGGTGGATTTTTCCTAACAATCAACAATGGATTCATGGTCATCTTTAGACTCTTAATTCCAGATATATTTTATTGAATTCAAATACCACCATCTGCCATTGCAGGATTCAAATCTGGGTCCCCAGAATGTTATCTGGATCTCTGGATTAACAGTCTAGCGATAACACCATAAGGCCATCGCCTCTCTATATACAGAACTGCCCCTTCAGTTAGAGCTCAAGGGCTCATAGTAATTCTAGCTTGACTTGCCTTCTAGTACAGACACAAAGCCAGGCAGCTTTTCATGTTTGCCAGCAGTTAAGGCCTGGATATAATGCTGCATGTCACCATGCTATTATCAATCTGACACCAGCAACATGTGCCAGCTGCTTACGCACTAAATGCACAACACCATCTTCAAGCAAATAGAAGTTATGGCCAAGTGGAATAATCCTTAGTTGTCAGGGGAGACTCCTTTTTAATAAAAGATTACCAACACGATGAGAACATAGAACAGAAACATAACACACAAGAACATGGAACCTGAGATTATAGAACTAGGAACAGTAGTAGGAAGTTCAGTCCCTCGAGCCTGCTCCATAATTTAATATCACCATGGCTGATCTTTGGCCATACTCTGCTTTGCTTTGGTTCTGCAACCTTGTGTGACCACTTACCCCAGCAAACCAGCCGACTGCTCCTATATCTGCTTGTGTATTTAACTGAACTAATGAATGGTGGTCACCATGGTTGAGTCAGTGCTTGGTCTGCAGTCCCCTGTTTGCCAGCTGTGGATTTGTGGCCATGTTGCGCTTACCAAATCTAGTCTGGCTAACATTCCCACCATGGCCTCTGCATTAAGCACGTGGATAGTGCTGAAAGGAGTTTTGCCAGTTCATCTCTGAAGGATCTGTGCTCACTGTTGCAGAAGCGGAAGAGGGAATGTTTTGTAAGGCAACCCTTTCTTTCCAGTTAAAACTGAAATAGCTGAAAAAACGCGGCAGTTTTGGCAGCATCTGGAGAGAAAGCAGAGTTAATGTTTTGGGTCTAGTTTTGAGTGTTCAAAGGAGATGTTTTCTCATTCATTCTTAGGATGAAGGTGTCACTGGCTAAGCCAGCATTTATTGCCCATTCCTAATTACACAGAGGGCAGTTGGGAGTCAGCTACGTTGCTGTGCGTCTGGAGTCACGTTTAGGCCAGACCAGGCAAAGATGGCAGCTTACTGCCCTAAAGGGCACTAATGAACCAGGTGAGTTTATCCTAACCATTGACAATGGTTTTGTGGTCATTAGATGCTTAATTTCAGATACTTATCAAATTGAGATTTCACCACCTGATATGGCAGGATTTGAGCCCAGATTCCCAGAATATTACCTCTGTCTCTGGATTAACAGTCTAGTGATAATACCATTAGGCTATTGCTATCATTTACTGGAATGATACCAGGAATGAAGGATTTTAGATATAAGGAAAGTTGAGAAATTAGGCTTATTTTCCTTGGAGCAGCGAATAAGAGGTATTCAGGTATTCCCTATGAACAATTTTGATAGGGTAAAGAAGGATAATCTGTTTCCTACATGATGATGAAATTAGAGGGCTGTGGAGCTAAGGCTGGAGAATGGGACTAGCTGGGTAGTTCTTGAGTTGGTGTGGACACAATGGGTCAAATGGCCTACTTCTGTACTGTAAGATTCTATGATTGTATAAGCTTGATTAACTTTGTCATATGAAATAAAGAGCTTAAAAACCAGCAGCAGATAAAATCCAAATCCTCACCTGACTCAAACATTGCAGAATATGGTGTAGCTTAATTTTCTTTTTATTCACTCATGGCACATGGGCATCACTGGGGTCATTTGGAGCAAGAGGTGAGCTGAAAGTGGGAGGTATCTGCTCTGATTTTCTATGTTGATTTTTCACGATGTCTAGGTTGTTTTGAGTTTGGTAAGAAGGAAAGCTAAATATTAATGAAGAGAGTTATCAACAAGGCATTTACCAAGCAATCATCTCCCTTAATTGGCAATTCACTTCTGCCTGGTGAGAAATGTGCCATGCTGTTTGTGGAAAAACATGCGTTGAACTGAGATGCACACAACATTGAGATGAGGTTGCTAGACTTCTCATCTGATTCTGCTATACATTTCACCATTGCTCTTGTTGCTTAAAGAACTTTGTGGGAAGCTTGGGGAGAGATTGCCGGGCCCCTTGCTGAGACATTTGTATCATTGACAACCACAGGTGAGGTGCTGGAAGAGTGGAGGGTGGCTAATGTGGTGCCATTGTTTTGAAAAAAAGTGGTAAAGGAAATCTAGATAACTGTGGACCAGTGAGCCTGACCTCTCTGGTGGGCAGAGATAGCAGGGACTTCAGATGCTGGAGATCCGGAGATAACAGGGTGTAGAGCAGGATGAACACAGCAGGCTATGCAGCATGTAGGAGCAGGAAAGCTGACCTTTCTGGCCTAGAACCTCCTTCAGGGTCTAGGCCCAAAACGTCAGCTTTCCTGCTCCTACGATGCTGCTTGGCCTGCTGTGCTCATCCAGCTCTACACCTTGTTATCTCAATGGTGGGCAGCTTGTTGGAGGGAATTCTGAGGGACAGGATTTACACTCATTTGGAAAGGCAAAGACTGACTGTCGTCAGGATGGTTGGGAAATTGTATCTCACTAACTTCAGTTGTTTTTTTGAAGAGGTGACAAACAAGATTTGATAGAGGAGTAGTAGTAGATGTTGTCTAACACTTCAGCAAAGCATTTGACAAGGTTCTGCATAGTAGACTGGTTAGCAAGGTTAGACCACACAGAATTCAGGGGGAGCTAGCCAATTGAATACAAAATTGGCCTGAAGGTAGGGCACAGTGTGGTAGTGGGCCTTTTTTCAGACTGGAGGCCTATGGATATTGGTGTGCTGCAAAGAGTGATACTGAGTGCACTGCTTTTCTTCATTTATATTAATGATTTGGATGTCCATATAGGCTCAATGGTTAATAATTTTTTGACACTAAAATGGTGTAGTATACAGTAAAGAAGGCTATCTGAGTACAATGGGACCTTGATCAGATGAGTGAATGGGCTGAAGAGTGGCAGATGGCATTACATTAGATAAATATAATGTGGTGTTGGTAAGGCAAGTATGCAGTTGATGGTAGTGCCCTGGGAAGTATTGCCAAACAGAGATCAAGGGGTGCAGGTGTACAGTTCCTTTGAAAGTGGAGTCGCAGGTAGACAGGGTGGTGAAGGTGGCTTTTGGCATGCTTGCCTTCATTGGTCAGTGCATTGAGTATAGGAGTTGGGACATCCTGTTGCAGCTGTACAGGACAGTAGGGTGAGGCCACTTTTAGAATACTGCATTCAATTCTAGTCTCTTTGCTATAGGAAAGCGAGTTGTACAAGCATAGAAACAGACCCTTCGGTCAAAGCAGTCCATAGTGAACATAGTTCCAAACTAAATTCATCCCACCTGCCTGCGCTTGGTCCTATCCCTCCAAATATTTCTTATTTGGGTAGTTATCCAAATGTATTTTAATTGCTTTAAGGGTACCCAAACCCACCACTACTTTTGGAAATTCATTCCACGCATGAGCCAGCCTGTGTTTTCCAAAATAAAAACCTCTGAATTTTTAAAATATTGGTCCTCTCATGTTAAAAATATGCCCTTTAGTCTTGTTATCCCCCATCCTAGATACTTGCTAGTCACCTTATCTATGCCTTTCATGATTTTACAGGCCTCTATCAGGTCACCTGTCAATCTCCAATGCTCCACTGGAAAAAGTCCCAGCTTATCCAGTTTCTCCTTTATAACTCAAATCAACAACATTCTGATAAATTTCTTCTGATCCTTCTCCAGCTTAATAATGTCCTTTTGAAAACTGAAACTGGATGCGGTATTCCAGAAGAAGCCTCGCCAGCAACCTGTACAATTTCAATGTGACGTCCCAACTCCTTTACTCAGGATTGGAGCAACGAGGGCAAGCATGCTAAAAGCCTTCTTAACCATCCTATCGAAATGTGATGCAAATGTCGAAGAATTCTGTATCTAAACCCCCGGAGTCTCTGTTCGACATCACTACCCAAAGCCCTACTTTTAACTGTATAGCACTTGTAAAATGGATGTTGCCGGTTTAGAGCTATAGGGAGAGGCTAAATAGGCTGGGACTTTGTCACTGGAGTGTAGGTGTTTGAGGGGTGACCTCATAGAAGTTTATAAAATCATGACTGACGTAAATAAGGTGAATAATGACAGTCTTTCATTTTCTCCAGGTCACTCCCTGGGTGAGTTCAAAACTAGGGGGTACAGTCTTAATGTGAGAGGAGAAAGGTTTAAAAGGGACCTGAGGACCAAGTTTTTCATGCAGGGTGGTGTGTGCATATGGAATATGCTGCCAGAGGAGGTGATAGAGGTGGGTTTGATTACAACATTTTAAAAGCCATCTGGATGAATACATGAATGATAAGGGTTTACAGGGACTTATGGCTAGTTTAGTTTGGGAAATTTGGTCAGCACAGACGAGGTGGACCCGCCACTGATGTCAAACCCACAGTTCTATAATTCCCAGACATATTATGGCCTTGCTTTAAATAAAGACAACATTCACCACCTTCCAGTCCTCAGGCATCTCACCTGTGGCTGTAGATGATACAAATAAATCTGCCAGGCGCAATTTCTACCCTAACCTCCCACAACATCCTGAGATACACTTGATCAGGACTGGAAATTTATCGAAAGAACTGTGGATGCCGTAAATCAGGAACAAAAACAGGAGTTGCTGGAAAGGCTCAGCAGGCCTGGCAGCATCTGCGGACAAAAGTTGACGTTTTCAGGTCCGGGGACCCTTCCTCAGAACTGCTTTCTTCACGGACTACGTGGGCAGGGAAACAACCAGGCAAGAGAAGACTGAGTCAAGGTAGGAAGAGATGAGTTCTGTGGGGCATGAGCAGATTGAAACAATGGGTCAGCCCAAACAGTCCTGTTTATGGATTGTAGGAAGGAGGTAGAAGTGAATTGTGCAGGGCTGGGTGACTATCAGCTTGGAGGCAGTGGTGGGGAGGTCACCAGATGAAGTAAGATCAGTTACAGTAGTAGATACAATGGCCTGATATATCATGGTGGAGTCATGGTCCAGGGGAAGATAGGAAGAGGTATCTGAGAGCTGGCGCAGAGCCTCTGCAATATAGAGGTCAGTATGCCAGACTACAACAGCACCACCCTTATCGGCAGGCTGAATAAGTAAGTCATGGTCAGATCTAAGTGCACTGACTGCAATCAGTTTGGAGGGCAATAGGTTGGATTTGAAGAGCATAGGGTGCGGGGGTGAGAGCGGTGGAGGCAGTGAAATTAAGGTGACCAGTATCATATTGACAGTTCTCAATGAACAAATCAAGTGCAAATAAAAGACCAGAGGGAGGGGTCCAGGTGGAGGGAGAGTGTTGGAACTGGGTGAAGGGGTTTGAGAGTTGGGGAGAGGACTCTAGTCAAAAGAAATGAGCATGAAGGTGAAGACTGCAGAAGAGTTTGACGTCATGTTGTGCCCAAAATTCATTAAGGTGGGGACACGGGAATAAACCTGAGGCATTTGCTGAGTACAGAACGTTCAACGTCACAGAGCAGAAGGTTACGAGGGATGGTGACTACCTGACAGGAGGTGGGATTGGGGGAGGGACAGAGTCAGAGGGTAGGGGAGAAGAGGAAGGTTCCAGAGGGCCATGGGTATCGGAGTTGTTGCATTTTGTGGGCCTTGATGCCCGAAAGGAAAAGGTAAAGTTTCTTGTTAACATGACAAATGTGTTGGAGGATGAAGTGTAATTGTGGAGTGGTGCAGCCCCGAGCCAATGTTTTCTGATGCCATTGGGGAGTGTGTGCATGTGACGCCGCGTGGCACTGAGTGTAGATCTCAGGATGCAGCGAGAGCAGCTGTCCATAGAACATTGAACATCACGGAGATATCGGTGATCCTGGGAGGATTCAGAACGTGAGGGAGGAAACTTCAGTTGGAATCCACGTGGGGTGTGTCTGAGTGGAGGGAGTCACCTGAGGAATGTGATATGGCTGTGGAAACGCGTTTGAGCAAATACTTTGATCAAACACCAGGACTGGCAGTGAAATTAATGTTGGACAAGAAGAAAGATTGGAATGGAAATCCAAATGAGAGACAGGAGCAGAACTTCTTCCAGATGAGCACACTTAGACATGTGGCATTAAATACTAAATACTAGTTAAATAGTATTTAATAGTAGTTAAATACTAAATAAAAACCAAAAGACATGTGGATGCTGTAAATCAGGAAGAAAAACAGAAGTTGCTGGAAAAGCTGACCAAGTCTCAACATTTGTAAAGAAAAAAATCAGAGTTAACATTTCAAGTCAGGTGATCCTTCCTCAACCAGTTCACTACACTGAAGTGCTTCCTCTGTCCACCTGGTGCATGCCTGCTATTTGAAAGCTGGGAGTAGAGCTCCTGCTTGGGGAATCTCGTGCCGGCCATGTGAATAACATGCCCAGCCTGTCGTAGCTGATTTAAAGGTGGTCAGTGCATCGGGGATGTTGAGCTGGTTGAGAATGCTTGTGTTTGTGCGCCTTTCTTCTCAGTGGATTGTAGGATCTTGCGCAGGCAGTGTAGGTGGTACTCCTCCAGTGCCTTGAGCTGCCTGCTGTGGACAGTCCCGGTGTTAGAACTATATAGAGGGTGGGAACTACCACAGCTCTGTAAAACACCGGTCTTGGTATCGGATCAAATGTTTTGTCCTCGAACACCCTTTTATCCTCAGGTGGCTGAGGCCTGCTCTGGAGGCTGTGCTGGATCTCTTCGTCAACAGCTGCTTTGGCTGATGGGACACCGCTGAGATATTGGAACTGGTCAATGTTTTCTGAAGCCTCCTGTGGACAAAAGGACAAAAGAACCAAAGATTCAAAGGGAAGTACAGCACAGGAACAGACCCTTTAGCCCTCCAAGCCTGTGTTGATCCTCATGCCCTAACTAAATACAAACATTTTCTGAAGAAGGGCCTGGGCCCAAAACATTAGCCTTCCTGCTCCTCTGATGCTGCTTGGCCTAACCTTATCCCACGCCCTTGACCTGTCCATCCTCTCTGGGCTGACCTATCTCCTCCCTAACTCTCAACCTACACTCACCTCTGCTAGCTCCATCCCTGCCTGTTTGACCTATCTGTCTCCTTTCCTCCTATCCATCTTCTATCTGCCTCCCCCTCTCTCCCTATTTATTTTAGAAGCCCCTTCCCCTCCCCCATTTCTGATGAATGGCCTAGGCCCTAAACGTCTGCTGTTTGGCCTTCTGTGTTCATCCAGCTCTGCACCTTGTTATCTCAGATTGTCCAGCATCTGCGTTTCCTACTACCCCAGTCTTTTTAACCTTTCCTCGTAGCCAATGCCCTTGAAACTAGTCAACATCCTGGTGAACCTTCTGTGTGCATTGTCCAAAGCTTCCATGTCTTTCTGGTGAAGTGACGACCAAAACTGCACACAATACTCCAAATGTGCCCTAACAATGGTTAATCATAGCTACAACATGGTTTGCCAACTCTTGTACTCATACTTGGGCTGGTGAAGGTAAGCATGCCATGTCCCTTAATCACCTTGGCCACCTGTGTTGCCACTTCTGCAGAACTTGATGATCAGGGGTTTGCTTCTCAATGCTAGGCCAGATTGTTGGAGGACCTTTGTCTTGCAGATGCTCAGGGTGAGAGCCATCCTGTCATGCTTCCGTAAAGGTGCTAGCAATGGTGATGGGACTTGGGATAAGGATAAGTGTTGGAGGTTTGGTTTGAGGTGAAGGGTGGGAATATATGGGAGTTCAGTAGGGATGGGCTGTCCAGGGACTGCTAGGTTGAAAAAAACAGGACTTTAGTTCGGTAGGGGTGGAGGGGTCTAATGACCAGTTGGAGTCTGATATGGTATCAAGCACAACCTGCATTGTCTATCATGAACTGTTGAGTGCTAAATGTGACCTACTGGTATAAAATGACCATGCTCGGAATGGGCAGAGCCAGTGTCTATTGGCTGATCAAAAGGCACGGGCTCCACTTCTGAGCAGCAGGAGGCTGTTCAATTAGATTAGATTAGATTCTCTATAGTGTGGAAACGGGCCCTTCGGCCCAACAAGTCCACACCGCCCCTTGAAACATCCCACCCAGACCCAGACCCCCACACCCCTGAACACTACGGGCAATTTAGCATGGCCAATCCACCTAGCCTGCACATCTTTGGACTGTGGGAGGAAACCGGAGCACCCAGAGGAAACCCACGCAGACACTGGGAGAATACGCAAACTCCACACAGACAGTTGCCCGAGGCTGGAATCGAACCTGGGTCCCTGGTGCTGTGAGGCTGCAGTGCTAACCACTAATTACACTAACCATGCACATACAGAGTGCAGATTGTAATCATTTACAATCACATCTTGCATGTGAGCTGAGTGAGGAGCAGTGTTGGCACAGATGATGGCTGGGATACTGTCACTCAGCTACACCAAATGCTGGATTAGGACATGCGGTCTGAAGGAGTGGGTGGCTAGCATTGCTGATGGCTGACAAGGTGACAGTTGTATTGAACTTTTATATGATGGGTTCTCTGTGGCTCCTTCCAAGGAGCCACAATCTAGGATCTCTTGACTGTTGAGCAACAAATGTATCAAGACTGTAACTGTGTCGCCATTTGTGCCTGATCTCACCAGTTTGTGTTATTTCCGTATAGCAAGGTCAGTGCTGCGGCCCAAGTATTAGTATTGGTAATGCAGCTGGCTTTCTCAAGGTGCAGGACACGATAAACCATATACTTGTCATGCAAAGAGGATCTCATCGTAACACTGCTGAGTTAATCAATTTTTTTAAAAAAAGTCTTGGTTTATTATTGCCACATGTACCTTGGTGCAATGAACAGTTTTGCCTTGTGTGCACCATAGGCAAAACATACCATACAAAGAGTATTGGGCTGGTAGAACAGAGCAAGGAGCACAGTATTACAGTTGCAGAGAAGATGTACAAGGAGTGAGATAAACATTAAATTTAAAATTGAGAGATCCATTCAGAAGGCCAAAAACAATGGGGAAGAAGCAGTTCCTGAATCTGTTCATTCATATTTTTAAGCTTTCGTATCTTCTGCCCGTTGGAAGAGATTATAACCAGAGTTTGGAGAAGTCTTTGATTATGTTGGCTGCCTTTCTGAGGTAGCAAGTCTCATAGATGGATGGAAGTTTGACTTGCATGGTGGACTGGGCTGAGTTCACAACTCTCCATAGTTACTTATGGTCCTAGGCAGAGCAGTTGCCATACTAAGTTGTGAAGAATTCAGATAGAATGCTTTCTGTGGTGCATCTGTAAAAATTGGTAAGAGTCTTTACAGACATGGCAAATTTCCTTAGCCTCCTGAGGAAGTCGAGGTGTTTTAGTGCTTTTGTGACCGCTATATCAACATAGGTGAACCAGGACAGATTGTTGGAGATAATCGCTCCTAGGAATTTGACACACTCAACCATCTCCACCTTAATTCCATTGATGTAGATTGGATCATGCCCTCCACCTTGCTTCCTGACGTGAATGGCCAGCTCTTTCAGTTTGCTGATGTTAAGGGAGAAATTCTTTACACCATGTCACAAAGCATACCCTCTTTCTTGCATCAGAAATAATGGGAACTGCAGATGCTGGAGAATCCAAGATAACAAAATGTGTTCATCCAGCTTCACACTTTTCTTGTGTTCTGTCTCAACATAGTTATATGCCGGGTCTCAAACAGTGGTGTCATCAGCGAACTTGTAAATGAAATTAGGTTGAAATTTGGGAGTACAGTAAGGGTCTGCATTAGCAGCCTTGCGTGGCACTGCTGTTGAGGTAGTGTTGCTGCCTATTCTCACTATTGCGGTCTGTGGGAGGGGAAATTGAGGATCCAGTTGCAGAGGGCAGAGCAGAGACTAGATCTTGGAGTTTGGAGATTTAGTTCCTTCCATCAACATGCAGATAATGTGCGATTTATTGGTTCCAATTCTTACCTTGTCCAAGTATCCTGGGATCAATCACCTATACCACTGAGACCTTCAGAACTCTGTCTTGCCTTCATGCTGCATTTAAGTGTCCAGATGCTTTACAAGTATGATTATTGGAAGATAAAGGCGACCTACTTATTACCATTGCTGATAATCCTGTTTTGCAGCTCACTAACTGAGGTGAGGCATGGATGCAACACATCACAATATTTGACCAGGCCATGGTGGAACAATGATGGGCCTACCGAAGAAGAGATATAAACAAAGGACTGTGGATGTTGGTCAGAGACAATGGGAACTGCAGATGCTAGAGAATCCAAGATAACAAAGTGTGGGGCTGGATGAACACAGCAGGCCAAGTAGCATCTTAGGAGCACAAAAGCTGACGTTTTGGGCCTAGACCACCTTCAGAAAATGGGGATGGGGAGAGGATTCTGAAATAAATAGGGAGAGAGAGGGAGGCGGACTGAAGATGGATAGAGGAGAATCTTCCTCTCACCTATCCCCTCCTCCCACCTTAAGCTGCACCTCTATTTCCTATCTACTAACCTCATCCTGCCCCCTTGACATGTCCATCCTCCCTGGACTGACCTATCCCCTTCCTACCTCCCCACCTATACTCTCCTCTCTGCCTGTCTTCTCCTCTATCCATCTTCGATCCGCCTCCCCCCTCTCCCTATTTATTTCAGAATCCTCTCCCCATCCCCCTTTTCTGATGAAGGGTCTAGGCCCAAAATGTCAGCCTTTGTGCTCCTAAGATGCTGCTTGGCTTACTGTGGATGTTGATGTGAAACTACTGAATTTCTCCAGCAAATTATGTTTGATCTGGCAGCATCTGCGGAGAGAAAGCAGAGTTCATATTTCAAGCCCAGTGACCCTTCAGAGCTTGAAGTAGCTGTGAAAAGCTAGTATTTATGCTGATGACAGGCATTGGGAGTAACCAGAATGAATGAATGAATAGTTGGAGATGGAATCCAGAAAGAGAGAAAAATGGGTAGGCAGACGAAAGGATTATTGATAGTTAGCCAGTAAAAAGGGAAAATAGGTGATAATATGGTCTAAGTAGTTGAAAATGGGTTGACTGCTGAAAACAACCCATTTCATGGCAGGACCAGGGGTTGCATGTGTAGGTAACAGACAGTACACAATAGGCAACACAGAGCTGTTCATGCCCTTAAATTGTTAAACTTGATGTTGAGTCCTGATGACTGAAAGTGGTAGATGAAATATTTTTCCTCCAGCTTCACTGGAGTGTTACAGCAGGGCTGATTAGATTTTGGTGTAGGGACACTGGAATTTTGAAGTGGAAGGCAACTAGTAGTTCAGGAACAGTTTTTACAGACAGAATGTCTGTCTGTGTTCCACAGTACAAATGCACAGATGAGCCTTGCACTATAATCTGGAGATACGGTTCTAGCATGCTACACTGTGCAGAATAAGAACAGAAAAAGCGGGATTGTGATGGATACTGACAAATTAGGAGAGTAGTAGTAGTCCTACAAGAAGCGGGATAACGATGTTGAGCAGATGAAACATCAGTGCATGATAGAGTACATCCGTATCAGACACTACAAGGCTGACAAGGTTTGACACCTGGTTCCAGTAGATCATAGAATCCCTACAGTGTGGAAGCAGGCCACTCAGCCCATTGAAACCACACCAACCCTCCAAAGACCATCCCACACAGGCCCACCCCCTACCCGAGACACTATAGGCAATTCAGCATGGTCAGTCTACCTGATCTGTACACCTTTTGACCGGTGGGAAGAAAGCAGAGTGCCCAGAGGAAATCCATGCAAATGCAGGGAGAATGTGCAAACACCAGTCACCGGAGGCTGGAATCAAACCTGGGTCCCTGGCGCTGTGAGGCAGCTGTGCTAGCCACTGTGCCACCTGGTGTAGTGATCATTCATTGAGGGTAAAATTGGTGGTGTACATGCAAACAGTTCATTTCTGCTCTTAGAGGCAAATGCAGCTTCTGTTTGACTTCTATTCGACTTCTGTTCGCTTTTGGTGTTTCTCATTAAAAGTGTGTAGTTTTTTTTGAGGTCACTGATATGTGATGATCCCACATTGAGCAATCATAAGATACTGGGTGACCAGTGGGTATTAGAGAGAGTAGCAGTAGGTTAGAGAAGGGCTTAAGATGGGATATGGTCAAGGAAGTGTCAGCTATGCCACTTCTGTGTGAGAGAGGTGTTTTGTGGCTGCTCAGTTACTACATTGATGGTGAAGAGCAACTCCAAACTGCCAATGACTGACCAGATTCCAAGACATGGTCAGTACAAGAATGTTGCTCTACCCTGATGATGACGAGTAGGTGAGTAGCAATAGAAGATGTTGCTAGGTAAAAATCCTGAAATTCCCTCCCTAATGGAATTTTGGATTTATTTACAGCATGTGGACTGCAGTGGCTCAATAAGAGCTCGCTATACCACCATCATCTCAAAGGCAGTTAAGAAAGGGCAATAAATTCTGGCTCCAGCTAGCAATCCCCACATACCAAGGGTGAATTTTTAAAAATGTATTTTCAAATCAGGGTTGAGGCTTGGAGAGGACTTCCAAGTGGTGGTATGCCCATGCCTCTGCTGCCATTAGTCCATAAAACAGAAGAACAGCCGTAGATCATTCAGCCCATTGAGTCTTCACCGCTGTTCAAAGATCTCTGATCATCCTGAACTCCTTTCCTGACTTATGCCTGTAACTTTTTTGATTCCTTTACTGATTTTTTTTTAAACTGTTTTTCAGTTTTGATCACATTTTAATGACCCCCATCTCAACAGGTTTGTTAGGCTCTGATGTTATGAGAATCCAGGTTAAAATGTGGAATGTACTGAATTTTTAAATTTTCAGCTTTTGAGAGTTAAATGTGAGGCATTGAGACTGTGAAGTCCATGTTTAAAACAAAACGAAGGCATTGCTAACAGGTCTTTATCAGTGATGTTGATTTGAAACAAATTGCTTATAGCGCGAACAGTAAACTTTTGTGAGTGGTTTCTCAATACCATATCATGGAAAACATTACAGAAAAGAGCCATTCAGCACAATGATCCATCCATTTTCCTTGCACAACAACGCAGTCTGAAATTCCGATTGAAAAGTCACTCGACTCGAAATGTAAGCTGTGTTTTCTACCCACACATGCTTTTCTATTTTTGTTTCAGATCCCCACCATCCATAGCTTTTTCGCTCTGTCGCTCTAAAATAGAACAATTGACTCCCCCATCTGATCCATGTAATCCTGTGTGTTTAGATTCTTTAAGTGACCATTCAATTTCCCTTTGAAATAGTTGATCATTTCTTGGGTGGTGGATGCAGAAACTGTAGATTGTCGGTAATTATTTCTTGCTGTGTAATAAAAAATTCTTCCTCTCATTCCTCCAGCAACACCAGCTCAAAATCTTAAATCCGTGTCTGTTAGCTGTTATACAATCAGCTGTGTCACTATGTTTTAGAAGCAAAGCAATCAGACAAAAACAAGTTAATGAAAACCGTCAAAATAGAAACCCAGAGAGAGGAAAAATGGTTAGTTTCACTACAGGGGAGAATCACTGGCAACTTCTTGCAGAGCCATGTAGAGGTTTAAAAACTCCCCTTCCCTCCCTGTTCTGATAAGAGACAACATGTGTCGTGCTATGTTATGCTTTGTAGCTTGGACCACCAATGTATTGAGCAGGAGGCAAACTGGTTTTTGGCTGAGGGTGGGGAGCCAAATTGTGCACAATCACTACGTTTCCATGCAACCAATTGCTGTGGTTACAAAGGAGGATGTTAAAAGTGACAACACCCTCTTTGAAGCTTTGTTGTGTGAAAGACAGGCAGCCCACCCTAGAATTCCATTCTCTATATTTGGCCCAAGATAAAATTACAGGTTAAAAGCTTGGAAAAAAGAACGGGGGTCAGGCAGGAGGAGGGAAGGAAATGATGAATCTTCAGATGCTGTCCCTTTGATTGCATATAAAGTGGAAAAGGAGAATGACAAATTCTGGTATGCCAGTATTTGGTAGAAGCTTTTCATAGTTTATTTTCTCCCTCATTTGTCATCTGCTTCCTGAGCAGCTCACCCATTATCAAAAGTGTGTTTCTATGCTTTGTTGATCCCAGATTAAAAATGTAGTATCATAGTGACCACTCCTGTTTTCATTGCTCTCTCTTTTCCAAGAATACAAGTTTGATGAAGAATTTGGAGGAGTGAAGAGAAACAAAATTGAAGGAATTCATTCTTAAATGAGCAAATGCTGCTCACCAATAAACCAACTTCAGTCTGAATGGAGCCTTTTGTTTCTCTCACTGTAACTTATTAATGTCCAAAACTAATTTGAGCTTGAATACTTTTGTGGAAATTGAAAGGTTTTGAACTTGGCTGGGATGAGCCATTATAATTTATTCAATTGCCATTAACTAAATAAAACTAAACTAGCTCTTCTCTGTCCCTGTAACCTCCGCTGCTCCTACAGCCATTTGAGAACTTGTGTTTCGATGGCTTTGGCTTTGGTGACTAGCCCATCTCCCACCTAATTTCCAAACTTTTTTGGTTTCTTCTCTCTTTATCGGCCAAGGCGCTCTCTATCCCTCTCTGCTCCCCCCACCCCCAACTTTAAAAAATCTACCTCTTTTGATCGCCACCTGACCTAACTTCTCTTTATTTGACCTAGTGTTAGTTTTCAGATTACATATCTGTGAAGAGTTTTATTATGTTTGAAGTGTCATGTCATATAAATGAAACTAGTTGTTGTTCATGTGCTGTTCTGACAGATGAGCATATTTTATGCCAAACTGGAGAATGTAGGTAGGAGCCCAGTTACTACCTGTCATGCTAGATGGGTGGGAATACTAACCACATTCTGTACTTAAATTTACGCTATACAATTTGATAGATGTTTTATACAAATGTGACTTTTTTTGTTTTCTGAATTACAACCAGTCGTAAGATTAAAAATGGGTGGCAATGTTCCCCATTTGAGCTGGAGGAAAACCACTGGTTTATTATGTAGTTCCACAGTGCATTTACGGTTGTACTGGTATCAACTGTACCTTGTTATGTTATAAAAGTATGTAGGTTGATCACTTGTTCTCGTCCCATCATAAACCTTTGCTAACCTGAAAGATTTTTCTTTTTGCCAAATGCAATCTGCAAAGGGATTGCATTTTTTTTGCAGATAAAACCTAGGGTTTGTCCCTGTTAATGATAACATTGGCTCTGTTAGTACTGTCTGCATTGTAAGGTTTATTGGGCTCAAAAGGTCAACAAGTATTAAAAATCTGTGACTATTTTTTAGTGACATTCCAGTATAATAGTTTCTCCAGGTTACAAAGTTATGCATCCCTACCAGCTTAAAACAAAGGGTGTTCAGGGTTTTATTAAAGGTGAGTTGAAGTGATTTTTGTTTATCTTCAGCATTTTCCTTGAATTATGTTAGCAGTCTCAAGAAAATTGCTGTAACCTTACAATATTTATGTCTAGTACTGATTTTTGGATGCCGGGTACATTCAGCTGTTTTTTTTCCTTGAAATTACTCATGGTTCAACACAGTCGCAGTCTAACCTCTTTTGGTCATTATTGTTTATTGTCTTTTGTTGGAGATATAATAAGCGAGCCTCCTTGTTAATAAAACAGGTTCCATTTGGTCTACCAGATGGCCTTTCTCCAGGCAGCTTGAGCAATGATCATGTCAATGATGCGTTTCAATTTTTGGTCGGGTTGACAACTATAGACCCAGCAGCCTTTGCTCATCTGCAGTTTACAAAGGACCTATTCCTCAGTAGGCTATCAATCCAAAATTAATCTGCCTGTAATTTTGTTTCAGTGGCAACAGTTGTAATTTTTTCTTTATATAGAACATAGAACATTACAGCACAGTACAGGCCCTTCGGCCCTTGATGTTGTGCCGACCTGTCATACCAATCTGCAGCCCATCCAACCTACACTATTCCATGTACATCCATATGCTTGTCCAATGATGACTTAAATGTACCTAAAGTTGGCAAATTTACTACCGTTGCAGGCAAAGCGTTCCATTCCCTTACTACTCTCTGAGTAAATTTAGGAGTTCTGGGCTGCTCTCAAGCATTTATTGTCCATCTGTAGTATGAAATATTTTACACTGATGTTCATACTTTAATTCATCCTGCTCTTTTATTGAGTATTTAGCCTGTTAATCCAAGGTTTCAAGTCTATTCTTTTATTTAATTCACAGGTCCCAGTCAAGTATCATTCTGACAGCATCTGTTCCAAAGTCAGAAATTGATGGAAAAGTTCAGCAGATCTGGCAGCATCTGCAGGAAGAAAGCAGAGTTACTGTTTTGAGTCTAGTGACTCTTTATCAGAACTCTGTTCTAGAGTCTGCCTTTGTCTTATTTAAAGGGAAGCATCAAAAATTGCACAGCAAAAACCTCAATCTTTCACTAGAGTCAAATACTGCATACTCAAGAGACACATTGAGGAGCAAATTAAAATTCAGAAGTTAGGAATTCTTTTAACAAAAATTGGATTGTAGAGAGAGAGAAGTTCATTAAAGCAAAGTATATAAACTGGAGCCAAAACAGAATAAATGATCCAAATGAGCAAAGTTTCAAGTTAAAGGAAATCTGGAGAAACTCTCCCTACAAGATTGTACCTGGTCAAAGGAAAGTATCTGTGGCTAGGTCAAACGTTCAGTCCCAGGACATCACTGCAGGAGTTACTCAGAGTTCTGATTCCAACCGTCAGCTGATTCATCAATGCCTTCCCTCAATTCATGAGTTCAGAAGTGAGGCAGTTCGCTGGCCATTGCATGACCTGCACTACTTACAACTCCTGGGATACTGGAGCACTCAGTTGCCCTATACTGCGAGACATGGACAGTATCTAGGTTTGTACCGATATTAATGTTTAGACCACATAAGCACTGACAGTGACCATCAACAAGAGAATCTAACCATCTCTGTTTGATATTCGGTAGCATTCCAATTTCTGAAACCCTACAATGAAAGCCCTGGGGTGTTGCTCTTGACCAGAAAGTAGAAAGGACCAGCTATTTTAATGAACGGCAGTAAGTGTAGGTCAGATTCCAGAATTCTGCAATGAGTAACTCCCCTCCTGTCTTCCTATTGCCTGCCTCAGGACTGTGAAGAAATACACTTACTTGTTGGGATGAGGGTGGTTTCAGCAAATCTCAGAAGACACCATTGAGACCATAACAGCTCACTTGATTGGCATGCCAAGCACTACCTTCAATATTCATGAACTCCTCCTCTGACAGACAGTGGCAAAAGTGTGCACTGCTTTTACTCACTTGTGGGATGTGGGTGTCGCTGGCTGGCCAGCATTTCTTGCCCATTCCCAATTGCCCTTGCAAAGGTGTTAGTGAGCTGAGGCCTTGAGCCATGCAGTCCACCTGCTGTGGGTTGACCCACAATGTCATTTAGGGAGGGAATTCCAGGATTTTGACCCAGCAACAGTGAAGGAACTGTTTCCAAGTCAGGATCGTCAATGGTTTGGAGGGGAACATGCAGGTTTTGGTGATCCCATACATCTGTTGCTCTTGTCCTTCTAGGCAGAAGCGGTCATGGGTTTGGAAGGTGCTGTCTGAAGATCTTTGGGGAATTTCTGAAGTGCATCTTTGTGGATAGTTGCCACTAAGTGGTAGCGGAGTGGATGTTTGTGGATGAAGTGCCAATCAAGTGGGCTGCATTTCCTGGATGGTGTCCAGCATCTTGAGTGTTGTTGGAGTTGTACCTGTCCAAGCAAGTGGGGAGTATTTGATCACACTCCTGATTTGTACATTGTAGATGATGGATAGGCTTTAGGAAGTCAGGAGGTAAGTTACTTGTCACAGTATTCCTAGTATCTGACTAGCTCTTGTAGCCTTTGTTCTTACGTGGTCTGTCCAGCTCAGTTTCTGATCAATGGCAACCCCCAGGATATTGTTAGTGGGGGATTCAGTGATGGTAACACTATTGAATGTCAAGGGGCAGTGGTTAGATCATCTCTTATTTGTGATGGCCATAGCTAGGCATTTGTGTGGCGTGAATATTACTTGCCACTTGTGACCCCAAGCATGGATATTGTTCAAATCTTGTTGCATTTGAAGATGGGCTGTTTCAGTATCTGAGGAATCATGAATAGTGCCAAAGATTGGTGAACATCCCCACTTCCAACCTTATGAAGGAGGGAAAGTCATTTTGATGAAGCAGCTGAAAATGGTTGGGCCTAGGAAACTACCATGAGGAACTCTTGCAGAGATGTCCTGGAGCAGAGATGACCATCTTTCTGTGTCAGGTATGACTCCAACCACAGGAGAGATCGCCCCTGTTACCCATTGACTTTAGTTTTGCAAGGCTCTCTGATATCACACCTAGTCAAATGCAGTTGTGACCTCCCCTCTGGAATTCAGCTCCTTTGCCTGTGTTTGAACCAAGGCTGAAGTGAGGTCAGGAGCTGAGTGACCCTGGTGGAACCATAACTGGATGCCGCTGAGCAGGTGCTGCTTGATAGCTCTTTTTGATACCTTTCATCACTTTACTGATTATCAAACATAGGCTGATGGAGCAGTAATTGGCTGAATTGGATTTGGCCTGCTTTTATGCACAGAACATGTTTGGACAATTTTTCACATTATTAGGTAGATACCAGTATTGTAACTGTGCTGGAACAGCTTGGCTAGGGGAGCTGCAAGCTCTGGAGAACAAGTGTTCAATACTGTTGCCAGAATGCTGCTAGGCCCCATAGCCTTTGCAGTATCCAGTATCTCCAAATGTTTCGTGTTATCACATGGAGTGAATCGAACTGGCTGAAAAGTGGTATCTGTAATGCTGGGGACCACCAGGAGCAGGCTGAGATGGATCATCCACTCGGCACTTCTGGCTGAAGATTGCTGCAAATGCATTGGTCTTCTCCTTTGCTGTGATGTGTCGGGCTCTCCCAGTGAGTGGTTTAATTGTCTACTACTGTTCGTGACCGGATTTGCAGGACTGTAGAGCTTAGATCTGATCTATTAGCTCAATCAATCACTTGCTTATGCTGTTTAGTGGCTTCACCACATTGATACCGCATCTTCAAGTATGCCTGGTACTGCTTCTGGCGTGCCCTCCTATACTTTCCATTGAAATGGAGTTGATCTCCTGGCTTGATAGTAATAGTTAAGTGCAGGGGATCTGCTGGGTGATTGAGGTTACAAATTGTGATAAAGTGCAGTTCTGCTGCTGATGGCCCACTTTGTCTCATGAATGCGAGTCTTGAGTTTCTAGATCTTTTTGAGGTCTATCCCATTTAAGAAGGCAATAGTGCCACACAACAAGAGGGAGGTTGTTCTTAATGTGAAGGCAGGACTTTGTCACCGCAAAGATTTTGTGGTGGCTGCTTTTGCTGGTGCTTTCTTGGGCAGATGCATCTGCAGCCAGTAGCTTGGTAAGGGTAAGGTCAGGCATGTTTTTCCTCTTCAGTTCCCTTACCTCCTGCTGCAGGTGCAGTCTAGCAGCTGTCCCCTTCAGGACCTAACCAGTTCAATCAATAGTACTGCTGCCAAGCCACTCTTGATTGAAATCCCCCACCAAGAGTACATTTTGTGTCCTTGCTGTCTTTGATGCTTCCTCCGAGTGTTGCTCAACATAGAGGACTGACGCATCAGCAGCGGGAGCATAGTGTGGTAATCAGCAGAAGGTTTCCTTGCCAATATTTCACCTCATACCATCAGACTTTATGGGGTCAATGCTGAGGACTCCCAGGACTGTATACCACTGTGTTGCCACCTCTGCTGGGGAAAACAGGACACATCTAGGAATGGTGATATTGGTGTCTGGGACATAGCCATACTCCCTGAATTATGCCTTACATACAATATCAGGCTATATCCTCCTTACATACAATATCCTCCGACACTTCTGCCATCTACAATCCGACCCCACCACCCAAGGCATTTTTCCATCCCCACCCTTGTCTGCTTTCCGGAGAGACCACTCTCTCCGTGACTCCCTTGTTCGCTCCACACTGCCCTCCAACCCCACCACACCCGGCACCTTCCCTTGCAACCGCAGGAAATGCTACACTTGCCCCCACACCTCCTCCCTCACCCCTATCCCAGGCCCCAAGTGACTTTCCATATTAAGCAGAGGTTCACCTGCACGTCTGCCAATGTGGTATACTGCATCCATTGTACCCGGTGTGGCTTCCTCTACATTGGGGAAACCAAGCGGAGGCTTGGGGACCGCTTTGCAGAACACCTCCGCTCGATTCGCAATAAACAACTGCACCTCCCAGTCGCAAACCATTTCCACTCCCCCTCCCATTCTTTAGATGACATGTCCATCATGGGCCTCCTGCAGTGCCACAATGATGCCACCCGAAGGTTGCAGGAACAGCAACTCATATTCTGCTTGGGAACCCTGCAGCCCAATGGTATCAATGTGGACTTCACCAGCTTCAAAATCTCCCCTTCCCCCACCGCATCCCAAAACCCAGCCCAGTTTGTCCCATCCCCCCACTGCACCACACAACCAGCCCAGCTCTTCCCCTCCACCCACTGTATCCCAAAACCAGTCCAACCTGTCTCTGCCTCCCTAACCTGTTCTTCCTCTCACCCATCCCTTCCTCCCACCCCAAGCTGCACCTCCATTTCCTACCTACTAACCTCATCCCACCTCCTTGACCTGTCCGTCTTCCCTGGACTGACCTATCCCCTCCCCATCTATACTCTCCTCTCCACCTATCTTCTTTTCTCTCCATCTTCGGTCTGCCCCCCCCCTCTCTCCCTATTTATTCTAGAACCCTCACCCCATTCACCTCTCTGAAAGGTCTAGGCCCAAAACGTCAGCTTTTGTGCTCCTGAGATGCTTGGCCTGCTGTGTTCATCCAGCTTCACACTTTATTATCATATATACAATATCAGGCTGTTGCTTGACTGGTCTGTGACACAGCTCTCCCAATTTTGCCACTGGCCCCCAGATGTTATTGAAGAGGGCTTTGCAGGGTTGTCGTGTCTGTTTCTGCTGTTGTCTTTTCCATTGCATGCGTTGCTGCCTGGTAATCTGTGTAGTTTCATTTCTTTAAGACTTGAGAGCAATTGGTACAACTGAATGGCTTCCTAGGTCATTTCAGAGGGCAGTTGAGAGTCAACCACATTGCTGTGGGTCCGGACTCATATGTAGGCCAGACTAAGTGAGGATGGCATAGTTCCTTCCCTAAAGGATATTAAGTGAACTGGATAGGTTTTTCCCAACAATTGTCAAATGATTTCATGCTTATCAGTAGATTCTTAATTCCAGATTTTTTTCTTTAATTGAATTAGATATCCACCATCTTCTGTGGCAGGATTCGAAGCTAGTGTCCTGGGGACCTGCGTGAGTTTCTGGATTAGTAGTCCAGCGATAACATCACTAGGCTATCGCCTCCCACTATCTACAACTCCAGAGTAGTTAGGAATGAGCAATGTATGCTGGCCTATCCAGCACAGCCTATAATCCTAGAAACTATTAAAAGAAAATACATTAAACAATACAGAACAAAACATTGAAAGTTTGATTTTTGGTTGATCATATTTCGGGAAGCAACTGAGGAAATAGAATTAACTTTAGTTTCCATCAAGCATCTTGTGAAAAATATTCATGAAAAAGCATGTGACAAATGTGTTGCACTCATTTTGTATGTTAGCCATGGCTCAATTGGTGATATTCTTTTTTATGGAGTTGATGGCCTTGTGCTATTATTGCGGGACTGCTAATCCAGAGAACCAGGTAATGTTTTGGGGACATATCTGCTGTTGTGGGATTCGAAGCTGAAATTTGAATCCAATGAAAAGAAGTCTGGAATTGAGAGTCAAAAGATGATCATGAATCTATTGTCATTTGTCAGGGAAAACCCACCTGATTCACCAATGTCCTTTAGGAACAGAAATTGCCATCATACCTGCTCTGGCTCTATACGTGACTTGACCTACAGTAATGTGGTGAATTCTTTACTGCCCTCTGGATAATTAGGGATGGGCAGTAAGTGCCGGCCTAAGCATGATGCCCATAGCCCACAAATTTTTTTTTTTGAAAAAGTGTCTCTGAATCATGTTTAGATTAGATTAAATTTCCTACAGTGTGGAAACAGGCCCTTCGGCCCAACAAGTCCACGCTACCCCTTGGAGCATCTCATGCAGGGTCATCCCCATTCCCCTATAATCCACACACCCCTGAACACTATGGGCAATTTAGCATGGCCTATCCACCTAGCCTGCACATCTTTGGACTGTGGGAGGAAACCAGAGCACCCGGAGGAAACCCACGCAGACACTGGGGAGAATGTGCAAACTCGACACAGACAGTTACCTGAGGCTGGAATTGAACCCGGGTTCCTGGTGTTGTGAGGTTGCAGTGCTAACCACTGAGCCACCGTGCCGCCCAAGAGATTATGAATTTTTGATTCCACTCCAATTGTGCTGAAACTAAAAGCGAGACAGACACACTTTGTGATACTGAGGGAATATTACATTTTTGGAGATGCTGTCTTTCAGATGAGGCTCCATTTGCTTTCTTAAGTAAAGGTAAAAGATTCCAAGGCATTATTTTGAAGAAAGTTGGGAATTCTTGATCCACATCCCAAAGAAAAATCAGATTTTCCAGTTGTTATAACATTGCAATCTGTGGGAGTTTGCTGAAGACAGATCAGCTGCCACATTTTCTGCATTATATCAGTGGCTACACCTCAGAGAACTTTAACTCATTCAGCTTTAAGTCATCATGGATTATGAAAAATGTTATTTAATTGTGAATACTTTATTGTCAGTGGAAGTTGCTGTTGTTCTTCGGCTGGAGTGGAGAAAATTACCATCGTCTTTTGATTTGATTTATTTAATATCATGTGTATCTTGTTACAAAAATATAATGAAAACTGTTGTGTAGTGTCGTCTCTATGGTGCCATTTTGAAATGCAGCAAAATAAACCATAAAATATAGAGGCAGTAAAATGAAGAAATAAAGAAATTGTGCTCAACTTTGTAGTTCTTATGTGCTCTGTCTTGGGCCTAATGGCCAAGTATGAATCTCATTTGTCGTGCTGTGGCTGCTGGAATGAAAGTTGCCACTCTTCAGTGCCGTCTCGCCTCTGCTAATGCCCTTGCCACTGAGCCCTTACTCGACCTCCCAAGGCCAACAGGAATCCCACCTTAACTCTGCAGAAGTTGCGCAGAACCCAAATCTGCCTTTGCTGTCAAAGCGTTACTAAGTCTGCTCACTACTGGCGTGACCGAGCTCTTCACCCAGGGGTGAATAAAATAAAACACGAGAAAAAGAAATGCAAGAAGAAAGAAGAAAAACAAAATTGAAGAGGACTCGGAAGCCACATTACACTGCCACCTAATTGGAAGAAGTACCTGATTTCTAACCAATGGCCATTGCTATAAAGTGAAAGTATATAGGCATCAGATTAGCACAAGATTCAGTTAGGCTGTGATAACTTCACTGGTTGGAGAGCCTGTTATTTGCTTAAAAAAATCAATGACAAATGCTGAAATGGGGAGGTTGGAGAATTGACAGTACCTACAGAGGAGGGAAATCCCAGGATCAAAATATTTTCCGCATAATTACAAGTAATTAAATGTGTGTGAGAGGCTGGATTGTTAAATACATTTTAAGACAGAGATTCTAATCAATAAAGGAACCGAGGGGTATGGGGGGAGAAAAACAGGATACTGGAGCTGAAAATGATCAGATCAGCCATGTTGTTATTGAATAGTTCAATAGACTTGAATTGCCTACTTCTGCCCCTGTGGTCTTATTAAATTGTTTAACAGTTGCATGGACATAAAAAGAAAATTGTAGGTCACAGATCATAAGAACTAGGAGCAGGAGTAGGCCATCTGGCCCCTCGAGCCTGCCCTGCCGTTTAATAAGATCATGGCTGTTCTTTTTGAGACTCAGCTCCACTTACCTGCCCACTTACCATAACCCTTAATACCTTTACTGTTCAAAAATTTATCTAGCCATGCCTTTAAAAACATGCAGTGAGGTAGCTTCAACCGTTTCACTGGGCAGGGAATTCTACAGATTCACAACCCTTTGGGTCAAGGAGCTCCTCCTGACCTCAGTCCAACATCTGCTTCCCTTTATTTTGAAGCAATGGCCTCTTGTGCCTCTCATTCTAGTTTTGCCTGCTAGCAGAAACAACCTCCCTGCCTCCTCCATATCTATTCCCTTCATAATCTTATATGTTTCTGTAGATTTCTATAAGATCTCTCCTCATTCTTCTGAATTCCAATGAGTACAAGCCCAGTTTACTCAGTCTCTCCTCATAATCCAATCTCTCAACTCTGGAATCAACCGAGTGAATCTCCTCTACACCCCCACCAGAGTGAGTATCTCTTCTCAAGTAAGGAGACCAAAACTGCACACTACTCCAGGTGTGGCCTCACCAGGAACCTATGCAGCTACAACGTAGCCTCGATAATAAAGTGTGAAGCTGGATGAACACAGCAGGCCAAGCAGCATCTCAGGAGCACAAAAGCTGACGTTTTGGGCCTAGACCCTTCATCCTCTGATGAAGGGTCTAGGCCCGAAACGTCAGCTTTTGTGCTCCTGAGATGCTGCTTGACCTGCTGTGTTCATCCAGCTTCACACTTTATTATCTTCGCTTCTCCAGCATCTGCAGTTCCCATTATCTCTGCAACATAGCCTCCCCGTTTTAAAACTCCATGCCTTGAACAATGGCAGACAAAATTCCATTTGCCTTTTTAATCACCTGCAATCCCATCTTCAGCGATTTCATGCGCAAGGACACCCAAGTCCCTTTGCACAAATGCCTGCTGCAATTTTTTACGATTTAAAACCTAGCCCATTTTTCTGTTATTCCTACCAAAATGGATGATGTCACACTTCGCAACATTGTACTCCATCTGCCAGACCTTTGCCTACTCACTTAGACTATCAGTATCCCTCTGCGGACTTTCAGTGTCTTCTGCACACTTTGCTCTACCACTCGCCTTAGTGTCATCTGCAGATTATGACACACCATGTTTAGTCTCTGACTCCAAATCATCCATGTAAATTGTAAACAATTACGGCCCCAACACTGATCCCTGAGGCACACCACTAGCTACTGACCACCAAACAGAAAAACACCCATTTACCCCTACTCTTTGCTTTTTACTGGTTGACCAATCCTTGATCATGCCAATACATTTTCTGTAATACCATGGAACTTATAATATTATGTAGCAGCCTTTGATGTGGCACCTGGTCAAATGCCTTCTGGAAATCCAGATGCACCACATCCACAGGTTCCCCATTGTCCACCATGCAAGTAATGCCCTCAAAGAGTTCCACTAAATTAGTTAAACATGACCTTTCCTTCAGGAACCCATGTTTATATCCAAATGTCTTGCTATTTCTTCCTTAACGATAGAGCATTTTCCCCACTACCGAAGTTGAGCTGCTTTTTGTCGACTTCCTTTTTTTAAACTGTGGCATCACATTGGCTGTTTTCCAATCTGTGGAAACCACTTAATTTTGGTAAATAATTACAAGTGCATTTGCTATTTCCCCTATCACCCCTTTTAATATCCTGGGATGCATTTCATCAGGGCCAGGAGACTTGTCTACCTTTAGCCTCATTAGCTTGCCCAGCACTGCCTCCTTAGTGATAGTGATAGTTTCTAGGTCCTTGCCTGCTATAACCTTCTTGCCATTTGTTTTCAGCATGTTATTTGTGTTTTCCACTGTGAAAACTGACACGAAATAACTATTTAATGTCTCAGCTATTTTCTCATTCCCAGTTATTAAATTGGCCTTCTCATTCTCTAAAGGACCAATGTTTATCTTCATCACTCTTTTACGATTTACATATTGAGAGAAACTTTTTTGCCGGTGATGAACACAGCGGACCAAGCAGCATTTTAGGAGCAGGAAAGCTGACATTTGGGCCTAGACCCTTCATCAGAATTGGGGGAGGGGAAGAGGGTTCTGAAATAAATAGGGAGAGAGTGAGAGGCAAATGAAAATGGATTGAGGAGAAGATAGGTGGAGAGGAGACAGACAAGTCAAAGAGGCAGGGATGGAGCCAGTAAAGGTGAGTGTAGGTAGGGAGGAGATAGGTCAATCCAGGGAGGACGGACAGGGCAAGGGGGCGGGATGAGGTTAATAAGTAGGAAATGGGAGTGCGGCTTGAGGTAAGAGGAGGGGATAGGTGAGAGGAAGAACAGGTTAGAGACGTGGGGATGAGCTGGCCTGGTTTTGGGATGCATTAGGGGAATGGGGAGATTTTGAAGCTTATGAAATGCTACACCTCCCCCCACACCTCTCCCTCACCCCCATCCCAGGCCCCAAAAAGACTTTCTACATCCAGTAGATGTTCACCTGCACATCTGCTAATGTGGTATCGTGTATCCTCTGTACCCGTTGGGGCCTCCTCTACATCGGGGAAACCAAGTGGAGGCTTGGGGACCACTTTGCAGAACACCTCCACTCAGTTTGCAATAAACCACTGCACCTCCCAGTTACGAACAATTTCAACTACCCCTCCCATTCCTCAGACGACGTGTCCATCCTGGGCCTCCTGCAGTGCCACAACGATATCACCCAAAGGTTGCAGGAACAGCAGCTCATATTCCGCTTGGGAACCCGGCATCCCAATGATATCAATGTGGATTTCACAAGCTTCAAAATCTTCCCTTCTCCCTGCCACTTGACCGACTTTTCTTAGATACTATGGACTTTTACCATTACTATTCATCCCCCACTTGGGACCTTATCAAAAGCTTTGAGGTCTAAGTGGACTGCATCAAAAACATTGCCATCATCTACACCTCTTCACAAAATTCAGTCAAGTGGATCAGACATGACCTTCTCTTAACAAAACCACAGGCTGAAAAATGGCGAATGGAGTTAAATATAAATAAGTGTGAGGCGTTGCATTTTGGCAAGTCAAATCAAGGTAGGAGTTTCATGATGAATGGTAGGACTTTCAAGGGTGCAGCAGAATAGATGGACCTTGGAGTTGAGGTGCGCAGTCCTCTGAAAGTGGAGTCACCGACGGACAGGATAGCGGAGAAGGTTTTTGGCTCACTGGCCGTCATCAGTCAGCACATTGAATATAGTGTTGTGAATTTATGGAGCAATTGTACAGGATGTTGGTGAGGGTGCTCTTTGAGTATTGTGTTTAGGTTTGCTCATCTTGCTATAGGAAGGATATTATTAAACAGGAAAGAGTGCAGAGGAGATTTACAAGGATGTTGTCAGGGCTCAAAGCACTGAGTTATGGGGAGAGGTTGCCAAGCCAGGACTTCTTTCTTTAGAGCGTGGGAGATTGAGGGGGGCGGTGGTGCGTACGCGGATATGTTGTGGAATAAGATGATGAGAGGCATGGATAAGACGAATGCACTCAGTCTTTTTTCCCCAGGGTTGGCGAATCAAGGACTATAGGGCATAAGTTTGAGGCAAGAGGGGAGAGAATGAATGGAAACCTGAGGTAACTTCCCTTTTTACAAAGGGTGGTATGCATATGGAATGACCTGCCTGTGCAAGTGGTTGAGACAGGTATGTTAACACCATTTTTAAAAGGTATTTGGACAAGACCATGAATAGGAAATGTTTAGAAGGATATGGGACAAGTGCAGGGAAATGGGGTTAATGTGTTTGGACGTTTTTGGTCAACAAGCACCAGTTTGGACCGAAGGATCTGTCTCCATGTGGTAGGACTCTATGACTCTAATTAATCACTGCCTCTCCAAATGCAGGATAATTCTGCCCCCTAGAATTGCTACCAAAAGTCTTTCCCGTGCCACCCCCCACAACACCCCCACCCTCAAACTGAGGTTAGATTGGCGAATAGTTTCTTGGATTATGCCTTGGTATCTTGATCGACTTAAATATAGGAGTTGGGTAGGAACGAGTGAAAGCTCAACCTGTATGGGCTGAACAGGATGTGCAAGGAAAAAAGGAACATTTAAAGATTTTTTTGGGGAGGATGGTCACCCAGACTGACAGGATGAGTTTGTGACTACCTCTGTGAAGAGCTACCTTCCATCCTCCTCTGAATCTGTCCAGACTTTAACTACCTGCTGTGTGGGGAAAAATTTTTCTTACAGTGCATTTGTTTCTTTTGCAAATGACTTCATACATTCTCATTCTCAACCAAGCAGGAACAGTTTCTGCCTGCCGAGTCTGTCCGAAGCCCATATGATTTTGAAAACTTCAATTAAATCACCACTTTGCCTTCTCTTCAAGGAAAATTTTTCTGACATATTTGTATTTAAGGCTGCGATAAGTAGGTAGAGATTCTTGATCAGTAGGGCTTTCAAGGTTTCTGGAGAAATGGTAGGAAATTGGACATGAGTGTTGAGTCAGCCATAGTCCTATTGAATGGTGGAGCAGGCATGAGGGGAGAAGAGGCTGTTTCTGTTCGTACACCTTAGACTTGTATCCAATCGAACTGCATAACTGAAGTTTTCCATCCCTCGAACCTTTCATGTAAGCATCCTCTGTGCTCTCTCTCCCTATGTATTTATATACTTCCTGAAATGTGGCACCTAGAGCAATATGCAACACTCCAGCTGAGGTCCTCACTGAACTTCTAATGCCCACCTATCTGCCATTCCATCATCATGTCTGTGTTGTTTTGAAGTTTTCCTCAGCCAGGTTTTCTTGTACATTCTTGATTCAGAGCTCAGACAACCATTCGTCTCTCGAACCTCAGCCCCGGCTTTCTTGATTGCTCTGGGCATCTGAACTTTCAATTTCATAAAGTAAGTTTAAGCTTAAGTGGTTTCAGCTACCTTGTAATTTCAGATACTGAAATATTAAAGCTCTAGATAATTGACATTTCTATAGAGTTACAGTGAACTGTATTGTTTTTAAACACAGCAGTTTTAAAAAAGTGAAAAGTTAAGAAATTTCAATTTGATACACCTGTCTACCTTCCTTAGTTGTCCATGGCTGATTATCCCTTTTTCCTACCATCTTTCCTTTTCACTGACGTATTCTTACGCTGAGCACATTTTTAAAAATTGCTCTGAAAGTCCTTCAATGTTCCTCAATTCTCCAACCATATAGTCTATGTTCTAACTCCTCCGTCATCCCATTGTAGTCTCCTTTGTTTAAGCTCAAGACACTAGTATTGGATTTTACCTGCTCACCCTCTATCTGTATTTTAAATTCATGATCTTCTGAATTAAAGTTAAAAGTGTTACAAATTGAATCAAAACTGACACTTGTTAAGATGAGCCAAATGTTTCAGAGGTCTCGTTGATTCCTTTTCTCATAGGAGCAATAAAATCTTATTTAGAGCAGCAAGTAGGCTCCAGTGGTGAGCTTTCAGTTCTAATGCAGACTGATTATTTTCATAAGCTGAATAATTGAGAATAACTGAGATTGCCTGAGAAATTTAAGTCATTTGATCAGCAAAAGTTGACCTAGGTTAAATATAAATATTCAAGATCTACAGTTTGAGCAGCGGCCAAAAGACAATCTGAAATCAAACATTGATTGTATCATAGATAATGGGAACTGCAGATGCTGGAGAATCCAAGATAACAAAGTGTGGAGCTGGATGAACACAGCAGGCCAAGCAGCATCTTAGGAGCACAAAAGCTTTGGGCCTAGACCCTTCATCAGAAAAGCCTTATCGTTGATACATCATACCCAGTACAGGAGGTAAATTGGTTTGTTCTTCAGTCGTGAATGAGATTTGTTCCCTTGTGAAAATGTTTCAGAGTAATTGATCAATCGTAAATCATAAAGTATCATGGCAAAAACAAATCTTTCATCATTAATGAAAATATAATGATGAAATACAAATAAATACATTTAAATTGATGCTAGGGTACATAACGTGAAATACTGAACTTTTTGTTCTACAAGTGCAAACTGTCCTCTATATTTTCTTTCACTAAAGATTATAGTTAGTGAATTTTATTTTGCTTGTGGTATTTTATCACAAGTCCAGTTTAAGCCCCATAATAAATATTGCAACTCTTAGCATTTTTTGCAAAAAGCCTAACAATGTTCATGCCCCATAATCCAATATCTATTAGTATTTGCTTATGTTGTTGACTCAGCCCTCTTGAAGGAGCTTTTAAAAATCAAATATGCTTAATTCTGTAAAATAACTTAATCTCAGTGTTGTTTGGAAAATGCTACTTAAAGTCTAGGATTTAGGCATAGAGAAAGGTTGCATTTGTAAATAAGTCAGCAAAAGTATTCAATGAGCACCTAAGTCAATAAATCTAAGAGTTTTACATCTGAGCTGACCTAAAAAATTTCAGCAGTAATGAAAGTAGTGTTTTTCTAAATTGTTCTTAGCATCTGTAAGGTTTTGGATTAGATGTGTAGCTCGGGTTTGGGGTGTTGAGGCTGGTTGGCTCACCGAGCTGGTTTCTTGTTCCGCAGAAGTTTTGTTACAAGCCTACAACAACCCTACAACAACTGTTCACCCGAACTAAAGACCCAGTCCCTGCCATGGACAGGATCAATGTCATCTATAAGATCCCCTGCAGAGACTGTGAGAAACACTACATTGGACAAACCAGAAGGAAACTAACAACAAGGGTACGTGAACGCCAACTGGCTACAAAAAGACACGACTGATACTCACTCATCTCAATCCACGTCGATAGGAGAACCACCAATTCGACTAGGACAACACCAAAATCCTGGGACAAGCTAAGCAGCGAGAAGCATGGGAATTCCTAGAAGCCTGGCAATCCATGAAGCAAGCCGTTAATAAATGCACAGAACTCGACCCCATATCCACTCCACTATGAAGGAGAACTGGAAGTGGGCAATCCATCTCAACGGACTGCAGAGTTTTAAAAACCACGCAGGAAATCACACCACTTCATCGGAGGCAGTGTTGATGATGTTACCCAGCATGGTAACAACCCAACAGCGGAACAACAAACCAGCTCAGTGTTCTTAGCATCTATAAATTAACCAAATTTAAAACTCGTCAGGATACCTGATTATGATAGCCAGAAATGCACGTGCAATAAAATTGGTCACCATGTATTCAGTGTTGAAGTTCAAACAGCAATTGTGCTCCTGATTTCAAAATGAATGGCAACATCCTCCTCTCAACAGGAAAAACATTATCAGAGATGAAATTTTTCCTGCATTTTCAGAAAAAAATAAAACATTGCAAATGCAGAAATTTGAAACAAAGTAAGAAAATGCTGAAAATGCTCAAATAGTCTGCCAGCATCTGTAGAGGGAGAAAGTGTTAACATTTTGTACAAGGGGGCATAGCTACAAATTGAGGGGTGATAGATTTAAGACAGATGTCAGAGGCAAGTTCTTTACTCAGAGTCATAAGGGCGTGGAACACCCTGCCTGCCAATGTAGTTAACTCAGCCACATTAGGGGCATTTAAACAGTCCTTGGATAAGCATATGGATGATGATGGGATAGTGTAGGGGGAGGGGCTTAGATTAGTTCACAGGTTGGCGCAACATCGAAGGCCGAAGGGCCTGTTCTGCGCTGTGTTGTTCTATGTTCTATGTTCTATTTGAGGCTGATGACCTATCAGTAGCTCGGTTCCTCTCTTCACAGAGGCACCCAGCAACAGTTTCTTGTTGGTCTTTTTGTATGAATATGTAATGGATTATGGCATGAACCATATTGTAGCTAGGAGTCAAAGCCTTCAGGAGAGGAGTTGGAGAAAATTGTTGATGGGAGCAGATAAAATGTTCAGTAGTTGAACTGGCTCTTATAACATCTAAGCTCTCAGGATCTTACCTGCCTGCATCAGATGTTTAAGTTAATTATTAGTAGAAGGGAAGGGCATTTTGTAGGCTGGAATCAAATTGGTTGGTAATGTATCCAAAATGTTACAGGTTTTGTATTAGGACGTGGTTTTGTTCTCCTGTGTTGAATGAAATGAAAGTTGATGAATTGTGTGAAGTTTTTTTTTGACTCATTGCCTCTGATGCCTCAAGATGAATTAGTTAAATTGAGAATCAATGTAAAATCATTACGCACTTGTGCCTTGAACTAAAAATCTGTGATTCGATGCAGGAACTTATTTTAAAATTAAAATGCACATGCTGGTTTGACATTTGTTTTGCATTCTTTGATCAAGGGCTAAGGTTTGGACTACATGTGGATTTCCAAAGATTGATAGGATTGCATATTTATTTTTAATACTGCATTTGAGGGTTGGTGAATGCCAAGCACTGATGGTGATAATTCTTGAGTACTATATAGTACCAGTATGTAGCGATGTAAAAACTCCCTCTTTTGTTGTTCCAGCCTTTCCATAGCATCCCTACACATCCAGTGAATCATATCATTTGTTGTTTAAATAAGTACAATAGCCAAATAGCCACACATTTTGCGGCAGCTGCTTTTAGATATATTCTGATCAACCTGTTCAGAGATTTTATGACACACCTCTGGAGCAGCTGGGACTGGAGCCTCGACCTTCTAGCTCAGAGATAGGGACATTGTCACTGTGCCACAAGAGCCCAGTTATTTTCTGTAAGTCATAGAGACTATTCAGGCAATTTCAGTAAAAAGTTCACAAATCTGGACCACGATGAAAATCAATACTATTTCAATGCAGAAACAAAAACTGAAATTGCTGGGAAAAACTCAATAGGTCTGGTAGTATCTGTGGAGAGAAAGCAGAAAAATACGTTTTGGCTTCAGTAACCCTCCTTCAGAACATTTTTCGAACATGTGCAGTTCTTAGGTTTTTTTTCTCTATTTCAGCTCAACTTGTAATAGAAGGTTTTCCAACCAGATTTATTATGATGCATCTCTAAAGTTAGTGAATGTTTCCAGTATTTGATTCTGTTCTGGAACATTTGTTTTGATTTGATTTATGATGTAGTGTAATTTTAGATTGTACTTTTACGTAACTGATATAAACGATGTGCAGAAAATGTGGCCCATCATAATCAATTGAGCAGTCTTGACCGAAACTGTACATCCGAAGACGACGCTGAACAAAGCTAATGTTTATTATACATGAAACATTGACTAACTGAAAGTGGTAAATCAAGAGTTGGCAGGAATTCATTTGGGAATAACAAGAAAAGAATGAATACCATTGCTAAAATAACTGATTTAGTGTTTTGTGTGTCGTGGAGGCATCTAGTTCTGTGTAATGTAGACTAGTGGAACAAACACACTAATGTGGTATTGCATTCAAAAACTGGGAGCGCAGGATCAGATTATCTGTTATCCTCTTCCCAAAAGGCAAAGCAAGGCAAGACAGAAGTAACATGAGTTATAGATAACAGTGTGGAGGTGGAGGAACACAGCAGGCCAGGCAGCATCAGAGGAGCAGGAAAGTTGACGTTTCAGGTCAGGACCCTTCTTCAAAAAAACAGGGGAGGGTGAAAGAATCTCAGAGTTTTTTTATTTCTGAGCTCCCTTCCCCCTCCCCCATTTCTGAAGAAGTGTCCTGACCTGAAACATCAACTTTCCTGCTCCTCCGCTGCTGTCTGGCCTGCTGTGCTCCCCCAGCTTCACTCTGTGCTCCCTTAGATTCACACTGTTATCTTTGACTCCAGCATCAGCAGTTCTCACTGTCTTTGAGTAAGGTGAGTGTACATGGTTAAGGGAGAGAATTGGGAAGAGGTAAGAGTGTCAACGTAGACTCAGATAAGTGAGTGCACATAATGACAGCAAACAAACAGATTGGAAATGCAGCCTGATCAACTCCATAAGCTGGTGCGTGTCCTTGAGTGCACAGTGTCCCTGCAGCAGTGTTGCACTCGTAGTTGCTGGTGCATTTTGATGGGCAGCAATGAATTGCAAAAGCAGTAAGTGGAATGATAATGGGTTAGTCTCCAAGAACCCTCATGGCACATGTTGGCTGCAATTTTCAGTGAGCAAGAGGTTTGTGTGGCTGGTGTTCAAGAAGAACTATCTCTAATGTTATTTCCAATAAGAGACAAACTAACCATCACCCCTTGTCATTCACTGGCATTACCCTAACTGAATCCCCCACTATCAACATTGTAATGGTTATCTTTGACCAGAAATTCAATTGGACTTGCCACATAAACACAGTGGCTACAAGAGCATGAGAGGGCCTAGGAATACTGAGGCAAGTGGCTCCCTTAAGCCTGTCAGCCACCAAAAGGCATAAGTCAGGAATGTAATGAAATACTCCCTACTTGCTGAGACAAGGCAGCCCACTTGATTGGCACTATATCCACTCCTTCTACCACTGATACACAGTGGCAACAGTATACACTACCTATGAGATACACTGCAGAAGTTTGCCAAAAATCTTTAAAAAGCTCCTTCCCAACCTATGTCCACTTCCATCCAGAATGACAAGGGCAGCAGGTAAATAATACACCACCCGCAAGTTTCCCTCCGAGCCCCTCACCATCCTGACTTGGAAATGCATTGTTGCTCCTTCAATGCCACTGGGTCAAAATCCTTCCTAAGGACATTGTGGGTCAACCCATTGCAAGTGGACTGCTGTGGTCCAAGAAGGCGGCTCGTCACCTTCTCAAGGTCCTCTGGAGACAGGCAATAAATGCTGGCCAGCCAATATGCCTGCATCCCACAAGTGATTAAATAAAAAGACGTTGAAAAATCTGCATCAGTGCTCGACATTTGTACAAAAATGTTCACTGAGCCGGTGCTGACGGCGAGATGGGCCAAGTTGGATTTCTATCAGAGATGTAAGAATCTGTAAGATGTGTTATAGATAACCCAGTGCGGAGCTGGAGCAAGACAACGGGCCAGACCAGGCAGCATCAGAGAAACAGGAAAGTTGATATCATAACTATATGTTTGCCTTCATATAAAGGAATTTGAGTTAAGAAGCAGGGATATCTAACTGCAGTTATGTACAGCCTTGGTAAAGATACAAACAAAAGTCACTGTGGGAGGAATGAGGGCCCTAGCTGTGAATTCACAGTTAAGAAAGAAGGCCTACCCTCTATTGGCATGGCTAATCTGCCTAGTCCACAAGACCTTGGACACAATGGGTGGATTGGCCATGCCAAATTGCCTAACCTGGATATCTTTGGACTGTGGAAGTGTTGGATTTGAGAGGACAGAGTGCAGTCAGTTCAGAGGGAGATAAGGTTTGAATCAATGTGAAAACCATAGAAATTACGTGAATGATATCATGTTGGCAGGTTAAGTATAGATAAGTGTCTAGAGAGGGGTGCAGATGGTGAGAGAATGTTGCGGACAAGTGTACGTAATAATGTGTGAATTAGGAGCCAGAGTAGGCAATTCAGTCCATTTAACAAGATCATGGCTGATCTTAGCTTGGTCTCAACTCCACTTTCCTCCAGCTCCCCATAGCCCTTTATCTCACTTTTCATCAGAAACGTGTCTATTTCTTTCTTGAATCTGACTCTGCCTCCACTGCACTCTGGAGCAGTGAGTTTCACAGATTCACAATTCTCAGAAGTGGTTTTTCCTCTTCATATTCTATATATCTGTCTCCTTGTTCGAGGCTGTCCCACAAGGGGATGCATCTCTTCAATGTCAACTATATTAATCCCCTTTAACTTTTTATATTCCTTAATCAGATCCCCCTCATTCTTCTGAAGTCCTGCAAGTACAAACCCAAGCTATTCAACTGATTCTTGTAAGACAGCCCTTTCATCACTAGAATCAACCTTATAAACCTCCTCTGAACACATCCTTCCCTAAGTATGGAGATCAAACACATAAAACGTCATCTGCAATGTTGTGGCTCATTTTCCTACTTATTTTCTGTAAACTTTTTATCTTCTCTTCACTGCTTTTCCTCCTATTTTAGTATCAACAGTGGCCCTTGCCATGTTACATTCTGTCCGTACCTGCAGGTCATTGCAAATTATAAATAATTGAGGACTGAGAGCTGAACTCTGCAGCACCCCACTAGTTAGAGTTTGCCATCCAGAGAAGGATCCATTTATCTTGACCCTCTGTTTTCTATCAGTCAGCTAATCCTCTATCCAAACCTGCATTCTACCCTTAACTCTCGGGATCTAGCCTTCTGGATCAGTCTTTTATGTGGCACTTTGTCAAATGCCGCTGGAGGTTTAGATATACCACATCCACCAGATCCCCATGATTTATCTTGGTGGTTGTATTCTCAAAGAGCTCCAGCAAGTTTGTTAAGCATAAGTTGCCTTTCATGGAAACAGTGTTGACACTGGTGAATTGAGCTTTATGTTTCTAATTGTTCAGTTATCTTGTTCTTTCTGATTTGACTCCAGCAGCTGCCCCACTGTACAGGTCACACTAACTAATTTATAGTTTCCCTCTTTTTGCCTATCTCTTTTTTTGACAGAGTCTGTGAAACGAGGAGAAGGCTGCTACCCAAAGTAATGGACACAAAGGTGAAAGTGACAAAAGAGTTCACTATAATGTTTTGTTTGAAATTCATTTGAGGTAGGGCACAAAGGGATGGAACTAAGACATAGCTGAGTACAGAATGTTCAGCATCAGAGAGTGGAAAGTCAGAAGGTATGTGAATACCTGACAAGGTGAGGTTAGGAGAGGGGATAGAGTCAGAGGGAAGGGAAAGGGAGAAGAGGAACATTCCAGAGGGGTGTAGATATCTCCAGAGTTATTGCAGCTGGCATTCCTTAATGCCCTAAAGAAACATTTTCTCTTCCTTGTTTAAATCATTGAATGAGTGGAAGAATGTACTGGAGTTGGGAACAGAACAACTTTGAGAGTGTAAGGTAGTACTGATGGGTGGAATAGAGAAAGAGATATCAAGATTGTGCATGTGGTGGAGCATGTGCTGATATTGGATCTCAAGATGCAGGAAGAGGTACATCACGGAGATACCTGCGATCTTGGGTAGATTGGAAACAAGGAAGATGAAACTTCAGTTGGACTCCACATAAGGCAAGTCTGAGCCAGAGATAGTCTCTGGGGAACGAGATGTGGCTGTGGAAGCAAGTTTGGCAAATACCTTGTCAAACATTAGTGGTGAAAAACAAATGTAACGATGCTGAACAAGAAGAAAGGATTTCTATTTAAATTTGCCAGAGGAAGGAGCAGAACATCTTCAAGCTGATCATACCTAGAAGAGATGTGACATTGAATTAAACACTAACATAAACAAAGGGCAGTGGAAGCCGAAGATCTGAAACAAAGAAAAACAGAAATTGTACCTTCTCCAGCAATTTCTGTTTTGCTTTGTTTCAGATCTACCTTCTGGAGATTCTGGGAGAGCATCGATGAAAAGAAAACATAATTAACAATTCAAGACCAGTGAACCTCCTCCAGAACAGAAAGCAGCTAGGAAAAGATGTTTATGCTGACGACTGGGTCAGGGTGAAATGGAGTAAACAACAGCTTGAGATAGAGCTAATCTTGACATGGTAAGACTGCGCCTGCATAATTGTGTGTAGTTTTTGTCTTCCTACCTAAGAGAGGATACAAAAAGAAGAAACAAAAGTACAGCACAGGAACAGGCCCTTCAGCCCTCCAAGCCTACACCAATCCAGATCCTTTAGCTCAACCTGTCACCTATTTCCCAAGGATCTGTATCCCTCTGCTCCCTGCCCATTCATGTATCTGTCTAGATACATCTTAAATGACACGATCGTGCTCGCCTCTACCACCTCCGCTGGCAACGCGTTCCAGGCACCCACCACCCTCTGCGTAAAGAACTTACCATACATATCTCCCTTAAACTTTTTTCCTCTCACCTTGAAATCATGACCCCTAATAATTGAGAGCCCACCCTGGGTGGAAAAAACTTCTTGCTATCCACCCTGTCTATACCTCTCATGATTTTGTCAACCTCAGTCGGGTCCCCCCTCAAGCTCCGTCTTTCTAATGTAAATAATGCTAATCTACTCAACCTGCCTTCATAGCTAACGCCCTCCATACCAGGCAACACCCTGGTAACCTCCCCAGCACCCGCTCCAAAGCATCCACATCCTTTTGGTAAAGTGGTGACCAGAACTGTACTGTTCCAAAAGTGGTCAAACTAAAGTCCTATACAACTGCAACATGACCTGCCAACTATTGTACCCAATACCCTGTCCGATGAATGAAAGCATGCTGTATGCCTTCATGACCACTCTATCAACTTGTGTTGCCACCTACAGGGCACCAGGTCTCTCTGTGCATCAATTTTCCCCAGGGCTTTTACATTCACGTATAATTCGCTCTTGAATTGGATCTTCCAAAATGCATCACCTCGCATTTGCCTGGATTGAACTCCATCTGCCATCTCTCCAAAGATAAGCTGCAGAGCTAGGCTGAGAGGTGGCAAATGGAGTTTAATGCAGACAAGTGTGAGGTGATGCACTTTGGTAGGAGTAACCGGAATGCAAAGTACTGGACTAATGGTAAGATTCTTGGTAGTGTAGATGAGCAGAGAGATCTCGGTGTCCATGTAGACAGATCCTTGAAAGTTGCCACCCAGGTTGACAGGGCTGTTAAGAAGGCATACAGTGTTTTAGCTTTTATTAATAGAGGGATCGAGTTCCGGAACCAAGAGGTTATGGTGAAGCTATACAAAACTCTGGTGTGGCCGCACTTGGAGTATTGCATGCAGTTCTGGTCACCGCATTATAAGAAGGATATGGACGCCTTGGAAAGGGTGCAGAGGAGATTTACTAGGATGTTGCCTGGTATGGAGGGAAGTTCTAACGAGGAAAGGCTGAGGGACTTGAGGCTGTTTTCATTAGAGAGAAGAAGGTTGAGAGGTGACTTAATTGAAACATATAAAATAATCAGAGGGTTAGATAGGGTGGATAGGGAGAGCCTTTTTCCTAGGATGGTGACGGCGAGCATGAGGGGGCATAACTTTAAATTGAGGGGTGAAAGATATAGGACAGATGTCAGAGGTAGTTTCTTTACTTGGAGAGTAGTAAGAGTATAGAATACTTTGCCTGCAACGGTATTAGATTCGCCAACTTTAAGTACATTTAAGTCGTCATTGGACAAGCATATGGACGTACATAGAATAGTGTAGGTTAGATGGGCTTCAGATTGGTATGATAGGTCGGCACAACATCGAGGGCCGAAGGGCCTGTACTGTGCTGTAATGTTCTATGTTCTCTGCCCAACTCTCCAATCTATCTATATTCTTCTGCATTCTCTGACAGTTCCGTTCACTGTCTGCTACTCCACCAATTTTAGTGTCATCAGTAAACTTGCTAATCAGACCATCTGTATCTTCCTCCAAATCATTTATGTATATCACAAACAACAGTGGTTCCAAAACAGATCCCTGTGGAACACCACTGGTCACAGTTCTTCATTTTGAGAAACTCTCTTCCACTACAACTGTGTCTCCTGTTGCCCAGCCAGTTCTCTATCCATCTGGCTTGTACACCCTGAACCCCATGTGACTTCACTTTCACCATCAGGCTACCATCAGCAGACCACCATCAAACGCCTTTCTGAAGTCCAAGTATATGACATGACCTTCCTTGCACAAAACCATGCTGCCTATCACTGATAAACCCATTTTCTTCCAAATGTAAATAGATCCTATCCCTCAGTATCTTCTCCAGCAGCTTCCCCACCACTGACGTCTGGCTCACCGGTCAATAGTTACCTGGATTATCCTTGCTACCCTTCTTAAACAAGGGGACAACATTAGCAATTCTCCAGTCCTCCGGGGCCTCACTCGTGCTCAAGGATGCTGCAAAGATATCTGTTAAGGCCTCAGCTATTTCCTCTCTCACTTCCCTCAGTAACCTGCGATAGATCCCATCCGGACCTCGGGACTTGTCCACCCTAACGCCTTTTAGAATACCCAATACCTCTCCCCTCGTTATGCTGATTTGACCTCAAGTAATCAAACATCTACCTCTAACCTCAACATCTGTCATGCCCCTCTCCTCAGTGAATACTGACGTAAAGTACTCATTAAGAATCTCATTCATTTTCTCTGATTCCTCGCCTAACTTCCCTCCTTTGTCCTTGAGTGGGCTAACCCTTTCTCTAGTTACCCTCTTGCTGCATATGTATGAATAAAAGGCTTTGGGATTTTCCTTAACCCTGTTTGCTAAAGATATTTTATGACCCCTTTTAGCCCTCTTAATTCAGCCTCTTGTTTCAGATTAGTCCTACTTTCAAAATATTCTTCCAATGTTTCATCTGTTTTCAGTCACCTAGAACTTACGTATCCTTCCTTTTTCCTCTTTGCTAGTCTCACAATTTCACCTGTCACCCATGGTTCCCTAATCTTGCCCTTTCTATCCCTCATTTTCACAGGGACATGTCTGTTCTGCACTCTAATCAACCTCTCTTTAACAGCCTCCCACATATCAAATGTGGATTTACACTCAAAGAGCTGCTCCCAATCCACATTCCCCAGCTCCTGCTGAATTTTGCTACATTGGCCTTCCCCCACTTCAGCACTCTTTGTTTAGGACCACTCTTGTCTTTGTCCATCAGTATTCTCAAACTTACGGAATTGTGATCACTATTCCCAAAGTAATCACTGACTGAAACTCCAACCACCTGCTGGGCTCAATCCCTAACACCAGGTCCAGTATGGCCCCTTCCTGAGTTGGACTATATTCATACTCTAGAAAACCCTCCTGGATGCTCTTTACGAATTCTGCTCCATCTAAACCCCGAACACTAAGTGAATCCCAGTCAATGTTGGGAACATTAAAATCTCCGATCACCCTGTTGCTCCTGCATCTTTCCATAATCTGTCTACATATTTGTACTTCTATCTCACACTTACTGTTGGGAGGCCTGTAGTACAGACCCAACATTGCTCGCGCACCCTTCCTATTTCTGAGCTCTGCCCATATTGCCTCACTGCTCGAGTCCTCTGTAGTGCCCCCCTTCAGCACAGCTGTGATATCCTCTTTGACCAATAATGCAACTCCTCCACCCCATTACCTTCCTTTCTATCCTGCCTGAAGCATCTAAATCCTGGGATATTTAGTTGCCAACCTTGCCCTTCCCTCAACCAAGTCTCAGTAATAGCAATAACATCATACTCCCAGGTACCAATCCAAGCCCCAAGTTCATCTGCCTTACCTACTACCCTTCTCGCATTTAAACAAATGCACCACAGACCACCTGTCCCTTCACGTTCATCATCTGTTCTCTGCCTACTGTTCCCCTTGGTCACACTGACTTCATTATCTAGTTCCTTACAGGCTTTAGTTACTACCTCCTTACTGTCCACTAACCTCATTTGGTTCCCATTCCCCTGTCACATTAGTTTAAACCCTCCCCCAATAGCATTAGCAGAAGCCTAGGACATTGGTTCCAGCCCTGCCCAAGTATAGACCGTCCAATTTGTAATAGTCCCACTTCCCCCCAGAACCGGTCCCAATGTCCCAAAAATCTGAACCCCTCCCTCCTCTACCATCTCTCAAGCCACTCATTTATCCTGATTATTCTTTCATTTCTCCTCTGACTAGCGTGTAGCACTGAGATTACTACCTATGAGATCCTACTTTTTAACTTTGCTCCTAACTCCCTAAATTCTGCCTGTATGACCTCATCCTTTTTTTTAACCTATATCATTGGTGCCTATATTCACCAGGACAGCTGGCAGTTCATCCTCCCCCTTCAGCATGTCCTGCAGTCGATCTGAGACATTCCTGATCCGTGCACCTAAGAGGCAACATACAATTTGGGACTCTCATTTTCGACCACAGAACCACCTATCTACTCCCCTTACAATCGAATCACCTATGAATATAGCCCTTGCGTACTTTTTCCCGCCGTTTTGTGCAGCAGAGCCAGCCACGGTGCCATGAACCTGGCTACTGCTGCCTTCCCCTGGTTGCGTTCACCCCAACAGTATCCAAAAATGATATACCTGTTTTGGAGGGAGATGACTGCAGGGGGCACTCTGATGAAGGGTCTAGGCCCGAAACGTCAGCTTTTGTGCTCCTGAGATGCTGCTTGGCCTGCTGTGTTCATCCAGCCTCACATTTTATTATCTTGCACTGCCTTCCTGCTTTTTTTCTGCCTTTTGGTCACCCATTCCCTCCCTCCTTCAGCAATCCTAATCTGTGATGTGACCAATTTGCTGAATGTGCTATCCACAACTTCCTCAGCATCATGGATGCTCAAAAGTGAGCCTATCTGCAGCTCCAGAGCCGTCATGCGGTCTAACAAGAGCTGCTGCTGGAAACACTTCCTGCACGTGTAGGAGTCAGAGACATCAGCCGTGTCCCTGAGCTCCCACAGTGAGTAAAAGGAGCATAACACAGGTCTGGGATCTCCTGCCATTTATACTCTTAAGTTTAACTTCGTACTACTATAATATCAAATACTAGATAAATGAAATGAAAAAAATTTGTACTAAATCACTCTACTTACCAGCACACGATTAAAAAAGGAAAAGGAAAACACTTACCTTATCAACACACCGAGTCTTTTTCTTCGGTTAGAGGAGGAGGGCGGGTGGGAGACACCTACGCGTGTTGTGTCTCTGGTTTAGCCACTGCCAAAACATATCAGTTCACGCACCTTCCAAAAGCACAATTCGACCGCTCCCACTCAGCTCCGTGGCCAAAATGAAGGACTTGCCTCCCCAGCAGTCCCCGGTCCTCGCTCTCACTGCCCCTGCTGCAGCTGCTGCAAAAAATATTTGTCATTGACAAAGTACAGTGATTCTGGGGATGGGAGGACCATCGTATGAGGAGACATTGGTTCAGTAGGCCTGTATTCACTAGAGTTTAGAAGAATGAAAGGAGGTCTCATAAAATGGTAGCAGGGCTAGACAGACCAGCCTTCTCCTGTAGAGATCCCAGAACTGGGGGTCACTGTTTCACGATACAGTGTAGGCCACTCAGGACTGAGATAAAGAAGTATATATATATTTTTAGAGAGTGATTAGCTTGTGTAATTGACTACCACAGAAAGCTACAGATGCCAGGTGACTGAGTATATTCAAGAAAATGGTTGAATTTGTCAATGTTCAAGGCATCAAGGGGTATGGCAAAGAATTGTTAAAATAGTGTTGAGGTAGAGGATTATCCATGATATATTGAATGGTGGAGCAGGCTTAAAGGGGCAAATGACTTATTGTTTTTACTACTTGCTTGACTTTGCCCCAGTCTCAGCTTATCTACTGCTGAAGTACTTATCTCATGTGCCTTTGTTACCCATAGAATCATCTGTTCCAATGTCTTCATGGTTGGTCTCCGACAATGTACCTTCCGTAAACCTGTTGTCACCAGAAACTCTGCTGTCAGTGTTTTAACTCACAGGAAGTTCCGTTCCTCTACCATCCCTCTATTCACTACCCACACTGACTGGTTGCTGCCAACCAATATCTTCACTTTAACGCTCTCATTCTATTTTCAAATCCCTCATGGCCTGCCCCTCTTCACCTCTGTAACCATATCAAACCCCCATACTCTCTTTGAAATATTTGCAGTCTTCTAACTTTGGCCTGTTGTGAATTCCAACCAAAATTGCAGCAAGCTGATAACCATGTGTTCAGTTGCTTAAGCTGCAAGGCATGGAATACCTTCCTACACTTCACCTCATTAGTCTTCTTTAAGACACTTACTACAATCTGACCAATGTTTTAGTAATTTGATTTAAAACGTAAAAAACATAGAAGATAGGAGTAGGAGTAGCCCATTTATCCCTTTCAGCCTGCTTCACCATTCAATATGATCGTAACTGGTCATCAAACTCAGTCTCCTCTCTCCACTTTCTCCCAATACCCTCTAGACCTGAGAACTGAATTTAACTCCTCCTTGAAATCATCGGCCTGGCTGTTTTCTGGGATACAGCATACTGCTCTGGGTGAAGAAATTTCTCTCCGTCTCAGTCATAAATGCTTACTGCCATATCCTACTACTGTGACCCCTGTTTCTCTACTCCGTGATCATTGGGTACATCCTTCCTACTTTTCTCAAAATGCATTAAATTTATAAAACAAAATGTTTTATACATTTCTTTACATGAAAAGTACTGTTCAAATGTTATTTGAATACTGCTCCTCTTTTACCTTTCTAAGCTCTTAATAGGATTTTTTCAGACAGGAACTATTTTTTCACATTGGTATGCTTTATTTTGCATCATGCACTAGACATAACTAACATTCAACACAGCTCTAAGATTGCATAGTGAGCAAGAACAGGAGAAGTGATTGACGTTTGTGCAATTTCGACAGCAGCTGTACAGCATTTGCATGATTCCTTTTCTTTATTTGAAATGCTGAAATAAACAGCTCTTGAATTATCACAGCAACTTGTTCATTTCTTTTATGTTAATTTCAGAATATAGTGTGAATGCCAACTGAACCATATGTCAGCCTACAAACTAACTCATTGGCCTCTAAATAAACAGTTGAAAAAGACTCATTTAATTAATTAGGCATCATTTTGGCCCATTGCATGCATAAATGGATCAATCTGTAGAAGCCTTTAAATTTAGTGTATCTCTGGAGTCCCTTTTCTGAGCCACTGCTAATTCTCACCTAAATGTGGCCGCTGATGACATCATCCTAAAATACTGCATCAGCTTGTACATCACAGGCATCTCACACAATTGCTAAATTTATTTTCCTTGACAATGTTTTCTATAGACTTGACTATGATTCAGATGAGGCGATGGAGGGTTACAGATTAGCTAGGAAGGATTTAAAGAGACAGTTAAGAAGAGCAAGGAGGGGACATGAGCACACATTGGCAGGTAGAATAAAGGAGAACCCTAAAGTTTTCTATAGGTATGTGAGGAATAAGAGGATGACTAGGGTAGGAATAGGGCCAGTCAAAGACAGAAGTGGGAAGTTGCGTGTGGACCCTGTGGAGATTGGAGAGTTGCTAAATGATTATTTCTCATCAGTTTTCACTGAGGAACAGGAGAATATTGTAGAAGAGATGACTGAGTTACAGGCTACTAGAATTGAAAAGATTAAGGTGAGTAAGGAGGAGGTGTTATCAATTCTAGAAGGTATGAAGGTAGATAAATCCCCTGGGTCAGATGGGATTTTTCCGAGTATTGTCGGGGAAGCTAGGGAGGAGGTGGCGGAGCCTTTGGCTTTGATCTTTGAGTCCTCTTTGTCTACAGGTTTAGTACCAGAGGACAGGAGGATTGCAAATGTTGTGCCCTTGTTCAAGAAAGGCAGTAGGGGTGACCCAGGTGATTGTAGACCTGTGAGCCTTACGTCTGTTGTAGGAAAAATTTTGGAAAGAATTATAAGAGATAGGATTTATAATCATCTAGCAAGCAACAATTTGATTGGAGATAGTCAGCAGGAATTCGTCAAGGGCAGGTCGTGTCTCACAAACCTCATTGAGTTTTTTGAGAAGATGACCAAGCATGTGGATGAGGGAAGGGCAGTTTACGTGGTGTACATGGACTTTAGTAAAGCCCTTGATAAGGTTCCACATGGTAGGCTATTGGAGAAAATACAGAGGCACGGGATTGAGGGAGATTTAGCAGTTTGGATTAGAAAGTGGCTTTCTGTAAGAAGGCAACGAGTGGTGGTTGATGGAAAATATTCAGCCTGTACTCCGGTTGCTAGTGGTGTGCCTTAAGGATCTGTTTTGGGACCACTGCTGTTTGTCATTTTTATAAATGACTTGGACGCAGGCATTGGTGGATGGGTTAGTAAGTTTGCAGATGACACTAAAGTCGGTGGAGTTGTGGACAGTGTGGAAGAATGTTGCAGGTTGTAGGGAGACTTGGATAAACTGCAGAATTGGGCCAAAAGGTGGCAAATGGAGTTTAATATGGATAAATGTGAGGTGATTTACTTTGGGAGGAATAATAGGAAGGCAGAATACTGGGTCAATGGAAAGATTCTTGGTCATATAGATGTGCAGCGGGATCTTGGTGTCCATGTACATAGATCCCTGAAAGTTGCCACCCAGGTTGATAGTGCTGTTAAGAAGGCTTACGGTGTGTTAGGTTTTATTGGTAGAGAGATTGAGCTCCGGAGCCGTGATGTCATGCTGCAACTGTACAAAATGCTAGTGCGGCCTCATTTGGAATATTGCATGCGGTTCTGGTCACCCCATTACAGGAAGGATGTGGAACCATTGGAAAAGGTGCAGGGGAGATTTACCAGGATGTTGCCTGGTCTAGAGCGCAGGCCCTATGAAGAGAGGCTGAGGGACTTGGGTCTGTTCTCATTGGAGAGAAGGAGGCTAAGAGGGGATTTAATAGAGACATACAGGATGATCAGAGGATTAGATAGGGTGGACAGTGAGAATCTTTTTCCGAGGATGATGACTTCAGCTTATACAAGGGGGCATAGCTACGAATTGAGAGGTGATAGATTTAAGACAGATGTCAGAGGCAGGTTCTTTACTTAGAGTGTGGTAAGGGCGTGGAATGCCCTGCCTGCCAATGTAATTGACTCAGCCACATTAGGGGCATTTAAACAGTCCTTGGATAAGCATATGGATAATGATGGGATAGTGTCGGGGGAGGGACTTAGATTAGTTCACAGGTCAGCGCATCATCGAGGGCCGAAAGGCCTGTTCTGCACTGTATTGTTCTATGTTCTATTCCAACGGTGTCTTAGCTGTCTCTCACCTGGCCCCTTTTAGATTATCAAAGACTCTGCAGCTACATCTAGAGTGGGAGTGGGAATCTCAGTAATCAGAACTGTTGTGAAGCAGATTGGTAGGTGTGTGCAGCAATTCAAGCATCATTATGATGCAGATAGTGAAGTTATATGGATGGAACTCAGAAGAAGGTGCTGATCACCTTAATGGGATTTTACATAGGTCCCCCAATAGTCAGAGGGAAATCAAGGAATTACTATGTGGAGATATCTCAGAACTATGTAAAAATAATGTGGTTGTAATAGGGGACTTCTAACTTTCTAAACATCGACTGGGACTGCTATACTGTTAAGGGCTTGAATTGTGAGGAATTTGTGAGATGTGTTGAAGAAAATTTTCTTTATCAATATGTAACTGTACATACTGGAGAAAGAACAAAACTTGACCTTTTCCAAAGGAATAAGGCAGGGCAAACAACTAATGTGTTGGTAGGGGACCACTTTGGAATCAGTGTTCATAAATCTATTATTTTTAAAGTAGTTGAGAAGGATAGGCCTTGTATAAAAGTTAAAGTTCTTAATTGGAGTAAGGCAAATTTTGATGGTAGGAGATGAGAACTTGCAATAGATGATTGGAGTAGGCTGTTTGTAGGTAAAGGGACGACTGGCAAGTAGGAGGTTTTCAGAGGTGAACTAAAAGTTCAGAGGCATTATTGTCCTGTTAAAGTGAAGGATAAGGCTGGTAAGAGTAGGGAGCAATGGATGAATAAAGATATTGAAGCTTTGGTCAACAATAAGAAGGATACCAGGTATAGACAACCGGGATCAAGTGAATCTTTTCAAAAGTGTAAGTGATATAGGGGCATTCTTAAGAGAGAAATCAAGAGGGCAAAAAGAGGATATGAAATAGCCTTGGCAGGTAGGCTAAAGATAATCGAAAGTGATTCTAGAAATACATTAAGAGCAAAAGAGCAACTAGGGGGAGAAAAGGATCCCTTAAAGATCAATGAAGTCATCTATATGTGGAACCACAGGAGATGAGAGAAATACTAAATTAATATTTTATAACAGTTTTTATTTTGGAGAAAGAAATTGAGGCAAAGGAACTCGTGGGGGAAATAAATATTGAAACCTTAAGCGGTCCACATTATAGAAGTAACAGTGCTAGAGGCCTTAATATACATAAAGATGGATGAATATTGGGACCTGATCAAGTATGTCCCGTGACATTGTTGGAAGTTGGGGAATAAATTGCAATGCACTTAGCAGGGATCTTTGCAACATCTACTGCCTGAGGTGAGGTGCTGAAGAACTGAAGGGTGGCTAATGTTGTGATTTTATTTAAGAAAGGCTGTAAGGAGAAGCCTGGAAACTACAAACCTGTGAGTTTGACATCAATGTTGAATAAGTTGTTGGAACAGATTCTGAGGCATAGGATTTACATGTATTTGGAGAGACAAGGACTGATTAGGGATAGTCTTTTTGCATGGAAAGTAGTGTTTCTTAACTTGATCTTTAAGGACATAACAAAAAAGATTGAGGGCAGCGCGATAGATGTCATCTACATGGACTTCAGTAAAGCCTTAATTAGTAAAGAGAGATTATGTGGGATTTAGGGAGAGCTTGCCACATAGATACAAAATTGGCTTGACAGTAGGAGACAAAGGGTGCTGTTGGAGGCCTGTGACAGCAATGTTCCGCAGGAATCTGTGCTGGATCCAGTTTTGTTATATAAGTTACAAACAATTTGTAGGAGAATTTGGGATGTGTGGGTAGTAAGTTTGTGAATAGCACCAAAATTGGTGGTGTAGTTGACAGTGAAGAAGGTCATTTAAGATTACAAAGAGATTCAAGATTACATCTTGATCAGTTGGGCCAATGAGTTGAGGTGTGGCAGACAGAGTTTAATTTGGAAAAGCATAAAGTATTGCATTTTGGTAAATGAAACAAGGGCAGGACTGGTACAGTTAATGGTAGGGCCCTAGAGAGTGTTACCCAACTGAGAGATCTAGAGGCTCAGGTACATTGTTCTTTGAAAGTTGCATACAGTTGGACAGGGTGGTTAAGAAAGCATTAAGCATGCTTGCTTTCATTGCTCAGATCATTCAGTATAGGAGCAGTCAGGATACTGGTTGAGGCCACTTTTGGAGTACTATGTACCATTGTGGTCGCCCTGCTTTAAGAAGGATATTATTAACCTTGGGAGGGCTCAGAAAAGATTTACCAAGCTGTTGACCAGACAGTAGGATTTGAGTTATAAGTATAGGCTAGGACCTTTTTCATTGGAGTGGAGCATGCTAAGGGGTGATCTTTATGGAGGTTTATAAAATCATGAGGGGCATGGATAGGGTAAAGAGCAAAGGTCTCTTTCCCTAGAATGGGTCAATTCAAAACTAGGGGACATATTTTCAAGGTGAGAGGAGATAAATTTAAAAGGGATCCGGAAGGCAACTTTTTTACACAGAGGATGGTTCATGTGTGGAATGAACTGCCGGAGGAAGTGTTAGATGCAGGTACAATTATGACATTTAAAAGCCATTTGGATAGGTATGTGAACAGGAAAGGTTTGGAGGGATATGGGCCAAACAAAGGCAGATGGTACTAGCTTAGCTTTGGAAAACTATTTGCTATTGCTCTTCGGGAGGGTTTAAACTAATTCAGCAGGGGGATGGGAACCTGAATTGTAGCTTCAGTGTCCAGGAGGTTGAGTAGTGAAGTCATGAATGAGGTTTCAAGGTCACTGGAATGTGCCAGCAGGCAGGAAGGTGGTTTGAAGTGCGTCTATTTCAACGCCAGGAGCATCTGGAATAAGGTGGGTAAACATGCAGCATGGGTTGGTACCCAGGGCTTCGATGTTGTGGCCATTTCGGAGACATGGATAGAGCAAGGACAAGAATGGTTGTTGCAGGTCCCAGGGTTTAGATGGTTCAGTAAGATCAGGGAAGGTGGTAAAAGAGGGGGAGGTGTGGCATTATTAGTTAAGGACAGTATTACGGTGGTAGAAAGGACGTTTGATGAAGACTTGTCTGGTGAGGTTAGAAACAGGAAAGGAGAGGTCACCCTGTTGGGCATTTTCTATAGGCCTCAGAAGTTCCAGAGATGTAGAGGAAAGGATTGCCAAGATGATTCTGGATAGGAGCGAAGGTAACAGGGTAGTTGCTATGGGGGTCTTTAACTTTCCAAATGTTGACTGAAAATGCTATAGGTCGAGTAGTTATATTGGTCAGTTTTTGTCCAATGTGGACAGGAGGGTTTCCTGACAGAGTATGTAGATAGACCAACAAGAGGCAAGGCCACATTGGATTTGGTTCTGGGTAATGAACCAGGCCAGGTGTTAGATTTGGAGGTAGGTGTGCACTTCGGTGGTAGTGATCACAGTTCAGTTACGTTAACTTTGGTGATGGAAAGAGATAGGTATATATCACAGGGCAAGAGTTATAGCTGGGGGAAAGGCAATTATGAGGCAATTAGGCAAGATTTAGGATGCCTAGAATGGAGAAGGAAACTGCAGGGCCTGGGCTCAATTGAAATGTGGAGCTTGTTCAAGGCACAGCTAATGCGTGTCCTTGATAAGCATGTACTTTCAGGCAGGGAGGAAATGGTCAAGCAAGGGAACCGTGGTTTACTAAAGAAGTTGAAACTCTTGCCAAGAGGAAGAGGGAGGCTTATGTAAAGATGAGGCGTGAAGGCTCAGTTAGGGCACTTGAGAATTACAAGTTAACCAGGAAGGACCTAAAGAGAGAGCTAAGAAGAGCCAGGAGGGGACATGAGAATTCTTTTGTGGATCAACGAAAACCCTAAAGCTTTCTATAGGTGTGTCAGGAACAAAAGAATGACGTGAGTAAGATTAGAGCCAGTCAAGGCCAGTAGTGGGAAGTTGTGTGCAGAGTTCAAAGAGCTAGGAGTGGCACTAAATGAATATTTTTCATTAGTATTCACACAGGGAAAAGACAATGTCGTCAAGGAGAACACTGAGATACAGGCTATTAGACTAGACGGGATTGAGGTTCACAAGGAGGAGGTGTTAGCAATCTGGAAGGCGTGAAAATAGATAAGTCCCCTGGGTCAGATGGTTGTATCCTAGGATTCTCTGGGAAGTTAGGGAGAAGATTACAGAGCCTTTGGCTTTGATCTTTATGTTGTCATTATCTTCAGGAATAGTGCCAGAAGACTGGAGGATAGCAAATGTTGTCCCATTGTTCAAGAAAGGGAGGAAGGACAATCCTGGTAATTACAGACCAGTGACCCTTACTTTGGTTGTGGGTAAAGTGTTGGAAAGAATTATAAGAGATAGGATTTATAATCCTCTAGAAAGGAATAATTTGGTTTGGGATAGTCAACACAGTTTTATGAAGGGTAGGTCATGCCTGTCAAACCTTATTGAGTTCTTTGAGATGGTGACAAAACAGGTGGATGAGGGTAAAGCGGTTGATGTGGTGCACATGGATTTCAGTAAAGCATTTGATAAGGTTCCCCATGGTAGGCTATTGCAGAAAATACAGAGTCATGGGATTGAGGGTGGCTTAGCGGTTTGGATCAAAAATTGGCTAGTTGGAAGAAGACACAGGGTGGTGGTTGATGGGAAATGTTCATCCTGGAGTTCAGTTACTAGTAATGTACTGCAAGGATCCGTTTTGGGGCCACTGCTGTTTGTCATTTTTATAAATGACCTGGATAAGGGCATAGAAGGATGGGTTAGTAAATTTGCGGATGACACTAAAGTCGGTGGAGTTCTGGATAGTGCGGAAGGATGTTGCAGGTTACAGAGGGACATAGATGACTGCAGAGATAGGCTGAGAGGTGGAAAATGGAGTTTAATGTGGAAAAGTGTGAGGTGATTCACTGGAAGGAGTAACAGAAATACAGAGTACTGGGTTAATGGTAAGATTCTTGGTAGTGTGGATGAGCAGAGAGATCTCCGTGTCCATGTACATAGATCCCGGAAAGTTGCCACCCATGTTGATAGGATTGTTCAGAAGGCGTACGGTGTGTTAGGTTTTATTGGCAGAGGAATTGAGTTTTGGAGCCATGAGGTCATGTTACAGCTATTTAAAACTCTGATGCGGCCGCATGTGGAGTATTGCGTACAGTTCTGGTCGCCACATTATAGGAAGGATGAGGAAGCATTGGAAAGTGTGCAGAGGAGATTTACCAGGATGTTGCCTGGTATAGAGGGAAAATCTTATGAGGAAAGGCTGAGGGACTTGAGGCTGTTTTTGTTAGAAAGAAGCAGGTTAAGAGATGACCTAATTGAGGCATTACAGGATGATCAGAGGATTAGATTGAGTGGACACTGAGAGCCTTTTTCCTCGGATGGAGATGACTGGCATGAGGGGACATAGCTTTAAATTGAGGCGTGATAGATATTGGACAGAAGTCAGAGGTAGGTTCTTTACTCAGAGAATAATAAGGGCGTGGAATGCCCTGCCTGCAACAGTTGTAGACTCACAAGTTTAAGGCCATTTAAATGGTCATTGGATAAGAATATGGATAATAATGGAATAGTGTAGGTTAGTTGGGCTTCAGTTTGGTTTCACAGGTTAGCGCAACATCAAGGGCCAAAGGGCCTGTACTGCGCTGTAGTGTTCTATGTTCTCTGAAACTTCATTGCCATGGAAGAGTTGGACCGAAAGGTCCATGACTGGGAAAAGTATGCAGTGAGTCAGCCTCTCTGAAGCCAACAAGAGGAGTGCACAGCATGAGAAGGATAGCAATGGATGAGAAATAAAAGCTGGTGGAAGAGAGCCAATTCAACTTGTTCCTTCCTATAAGAGACGAAATGGAATATCACGGGAAAATGTGTGCAATCCACAGTGATCACATCTGCAGCAAGTGTTGGCTACTTGAGAAACTTTAGTTCGGAATTGATGAGCTGTAGTCTGAGCTGTGAACACTGCAACATGTCATGGAGGGGCCAGGACATTGGGTTTCAAGAGGCAGTCACATTCTTTAGATTAAAACATCAAATTTGATCTGTGGTTAGGGATAGGAGAGTGTAGCTGCAAGTGAGGCAGGATTTGGGGTGCAGAATTTAGCTTTAGAGAAGCTTATCCAATAGATATAAGGTTCTTGTTCCCAGTCTGGATGTTGGCATATGTAGGATAAGTAAAGCGTCCATTTTAGTGGAGGGTATAAGAGATAAATATGGGAGAATCTAGGACCAGTAGGTAGTAGATACTATTCTCTGCAGCAAAGTCAAAGAGTCTCGAAGACTTGGTTGTGTACCTGGTACCTAGACTCAGGACCCCTCTTTCGGGCTGGAGAGCAACTGGGAGTTGAGGGGAAAGATCCATTTGTTGTTCTGCATTAGGTACCAGTGACATAAGTAGAATTAGATAAGAGGCTCAGCTGAAGGGTCATGAGCAACTTGGGGCTAAATTAAAAAGCAGATCCACAATGGCAATAAGCTCTGGATTATTACCTGAGCCATGTACAAATGGTCTTGGTTAATAAGATTAGAGAGGTAAATGCATGGCTCAAAGATTGGTGTGGGACAAATGGGTTCCAATTGATGGTGTACTGGTACCATCACTAACAAAATAAATTAATTGATAGCACAAATAAAAATAAACGACAATGGCTTGACAGTTATTACAGAGGTGGCTACAGGATGACTAGGAGCTCAATATGCAAGGGTGCTTGCCACTTGAGAAGAACAGTCAAAAAGGAAAATGAGGTGGTTGTGTTAGTAAAGGCAAGTATCAGCTCAGCAATAAATAGTGTTATAGGTGCCACATCAGACCCTGATGTGGAATTAATTTGGGTGCAGTCAAAATGAGTCACAATTCATTTCTTCTGAAGCAATCTTTCAGCCATGTATTCAACTGTCTGACCTTATTTATCCTATTGCCAATTTTTCATAGCACAGGTCATAATTGGCTAATGGGCAGGAAACCGCAAGTGGAGAAGGGTTTTTTTTTGAGGTTGGTAACCTGTGACCAGTGGAATTCTACAGGAATCAGTGCTGGGGTGGCAACTGTTTAGCATACATATAATAATGACTTGGAGGAAGGAGGTGAATGTGCTGTAGCCAAATTTGCAGACAACACAAGAATAGGTGGAGAGGCAGTTTGTGAGAGGGATACAAATAATTTATAGAGAGATATTGATGGGTTAAGTAAGCCAGAAGCTGGCAAATGGAGTGTATTGTGGGAAAATGTGAACTTGTTCAATTTGTAAGGGAGAACAATGGCGTGGTACAGTGGCTCAGTGGATAGCACTGCTGTCTCACAGCTCTAGTGACCCAGGTTCAAATCCACCCTCAGGTCACTGTCTGAGTGGAGTTTGCATATTCTCCCTGTGTCTGCTCCAGTTTCCTCCCACAATCCAAATATATGCAGGCCAGGTGGATTGGCCATGCTAAATTGCCCATAGTGTCCAAAGATGTGTAGAATAGGTGGGTCATAAGGGGATGGGTCTGGGCGGGATGTTCTGAGGGTCAGCATGGACTTGTTGTGCCAAAGGGCCTGTTTCCACACTGTAGGGATTCTGTGATGAATCCAGAGATTATTCCTGTTGTGTTTTCTAATTTTTACTGTGTAACTGCTTACAATTTCTAAGCAGAGCTTCTTTCCTGATACAATCTGTGTTTTGGTACCTTTGGTACACTATGAAAACTGATAACCAATGAAGAACGCATCTGTTGGTTTTGGTGACAGAGCTAAATGCTGTTTCAAAAGGAAAAACTGCATAAAGCTACAGGGCAGAACCATTTGAGAGTCCTCATCCATTTATCACAAAAATCCATAAATCCAAGTTCACTGGGCAATATGGAAGGTATTCGAATTTAATAAATTTATTGCCAGATGTGGGCATTGTGGCTAGTCCTGAGAAGGTCCGCTAGGCTGATACTAAGTATGGTGGGATTGTTTTATGAAGCAAGGTTGAGTAGGTTGGACCTGTACCCACTGAAATTTAGAAGAATGAAAAACAATTTAATTGACAGGGTAGATGTAGAAAGGTGGTGCCCCTAGTGAGAGAATCTAGGAACAGAAGGCATAATTTTGGAGTAAGGGGCCATGCATTTAAGATAGAGATGAGGAAAAATTTCTTCTCAGAAGGTAGTGAATCTATGGAATTCTTTACTGCAGAAGACTGTCGAGGCTGCATTGCTAAAGTATATTCAAGACTGAGAGCGACAGATTTTTAATCAGTAAGAGAGTTGAGGACTTTAGGAAAATGCAGGAAAGCTTTGAGGATTATCAGTCGGCCATGATTTCATTGAATGGCATAGCGGACCCAATGAATTGAATGGCCTGTTTCTGCTTCTACGTCTTATGGCCTGAACCGAAATTTAAAGATCCCATAAAATGACCAAGGACAAGTTGTGTTGTATGATATTTCTTTCACAAAATCTCTGACCAAGTTTAGTTGATTCATTTCTTGTTATTGTATACTTAACAGCAACAACAATAGATCTGTATAATTTGCTGTGTGGAAAAAACCTCTTTTTGTTGTTTGTGTGATACAATCAGTAGCTGCAAAAATACAATTCATTAAATTTTCTTCCGCTCCTAAATGAGCGATGCAAGAAAACACAAGGGCGCGTGCTAAATTTTGTTCTTCCAAATGTGGATTGAAGATGGAGAGCACTTTGGGCAGCATAATAGTATGGTGAAGGACTTGTAATTATAGATTTACCACAGGTGTTAGTAGAAGTGGAAACAATTTGAGATGACAAGAATATCAGACATTATTAAATTAAAACACATACAATTTGTTCTGGTTGCATGTTTGTATGAACATATTAAATAAAGCAAATTACAATGCTGCTGTTCAGAGTAAGTATCCAGATTTAGTATTTGCTTGCACATCCTATTACAGCAACCCTGTTTCTTCCTTCATCAGTGAAAGCTGACATTTGCAGTAAGCCCAGCACCACCCACATATCATTCTTTGCCACGTGTTCACTCAGAACTGATCATTTACATTGCAATGGTAGCTGAGAGAAGTTCATTGAAAACAGTGGAAAAAGATCAAACGTGTATGCTTTCCCTGAATTCAACAGATTTTAAGTTACTTTGTAAGAATTTAATGTTTTCAGTTTGAGTTTAATTTGTTGCTAAGTGGGACTCATTTTTATAGTTTGGTATATGTGATTACATTAACTCTGAAGAGCTACTTGTAATTTTATCAAGAAATAATTCAAAAATCATGATCAAGAGTTGCTGTGACCATTGTCTGTAACACTGATATCTACTTGTCTGTTTTGAAAGACATATCCAAAATGTTACATGCTAATGTTATGTTAATACAGTATTAATGATAAATTAATCAAGGAGGAAAATTTTATCCTAAATGTGATGTAATTTGCATCCAAATGTATTACTGTGCTTGTGATCAGAGATAATGGGAACTGCAGATGCTGGAGAATCCAAGATAACAAAGTGTGAAGCTGGTTGAACACAGCAGGCCCAGCAGCATCTCAGGAGCACAAAAGCTGACGTATCAGGCCAAGACCCTTCATCAGAGAGCCATCCGCCATTTACAATCCAACCCCACCACTAAAGACATTTTTCTCACTCCACCCTTGTCTGTCTTCTGGAGAGACCACTCTCTCCGCGACTCCCTTGTGCGCTCCACACTCCCCTCCAACCCCACCACACCCGGCACTTACCCCTGCAACCGCAGGAAGTGCTAGGCCTGCCCCCACACCACCTCCCTCATCCCCATCCCAGGCCCCAAGATGACTTTCCACATCAAGCAGATGTTCACCTGCACATCCGCCTATGTGGTATACTGCATCCGCTGTACATTTTGGATATATCTTTCAAAACAGACAAGTAGATATCAGTGTTACAGACAATGGTCACAGCAACTCTTGATCCGGTGTGGCTTCCTCTACATTGGGGAAACCAAGCGGAGGCTTGGGGACCGCTTTGGAGAACACCTACGCTCAGTTCGCAGTAAACAACTGCACCTCCCAGTCGCGAACCATTTCAACTCCACCTCCCATTCCTTAGACGACGTCATTCCTGAGCCTCCTGTAGGGCCATAATGATGCCACCCATAGGTTGCAGGAACAGCAACTCGTATTCCTCTTGGGAACCCTGCAGCCCAATGGTATCATTGTGGATTTCACTTGCTTCAAAATTTCCCCTCCCCCCACTGCATCCCAAAACCAGCCCAGCTCGTACCCGCCTCCCTAACCTGTTCTTCCTCTCATCTATCCCCTCCTCCACCTCAAGCCCCACCCCCATCTCCTACCTACCAGCCTCATCCCATCCCCCTGACCTGTCCCCTCCCTAACTCCTCTTCTACACTCACCTCTACTGGCTCCATCCCTGCCCCTTTGACTTCTTTGTCCCCTCTCCACCTATTTTCTCCTTTATCCACCTTCCATCCGCGCCCCCCCTCCCTATTTATTTCAGAACCCTTTCCCCATCCCCCTTTTCTGATGAAGGGTTTAGGCCCGAAACATCAGCTTTTGTGCTCCTAAGATGCTGCTTGGCCTATTCTGTTTCCACTAGTTGATATGTTAGTAACCAGAGGCCACAATTTGAAGATTGTTAGCAAGCAAGCTAGGAGTGAAACAAGGAGAAATTTAGAGTTATTAGGATTTTGAATGTGCTGCCTGCGAGTGTGATGAAGGCAGGTTCCATAAGAAGTTTCAAAGGAGAACTGGGATATATATTTGAAAGGATTGAGTTTAAAATGCTATGGAGATAGGGCTAAAGAATGGGACAGGCTGAGTAGCTCTTTTGGGAGCTAGTACAAACATAATGAGTTGAATGGCCTCATTCTGTAGTGTAAAATCTATCCTTCTAACCATTTGTTTAGGGTCACTCATGACATTGAGTTTATAAGACTTTTGCATGAGATAATGATTTTTATTACAATACAATTTCGTGCAGACTTCTATTCTCTTGCTCTTAGAAAATGTTTCACATGATAAAAATGATTCTGCTAGTGGAAAAAAAAGGAGGTAAGCAAAACTGTAGGCATTATGCTACCCGGGTGCCTAATGTCCGGTTTCTTTGTCACACAAATAATGCTGTGGCTTTGCCACCACTTCTCCAGCAGTATGGAAGATTCTTTTAATAATATGCATTTCTATCTTTATACTGAATGCTTAAAATATGTATGGGCCAACGAGATGGAGGTGCGGCTTGGGGTGGGAGGAAGGGATGGGTGAGAGGAAGAACAGGTTAGGGAGGCAGAGACAGGTTGGACTGGTTTTGGGATGCAGTGGGTGGAGGGGAAGAGCTGGGCTGGTTGTGTGGTGCAGTGGGGGGAGGGGACGAACTGGGCTGGTTGCGGTGGGGGAAGGGGAGATTTTGAAGCTGGTGAAGTCCACATTGATACCATTGGGCTGCAGGGTTCCCAAGCGGAATATGAGTTGCTGTTCCTGCAACCTTCGGGTGGCGTCATTGTGGCACTGCAGGAGGCCCATGATGGACATGTCATCTAACGAATGGGAGGGGGAGTGGAAATGGTTTGCGACTGGGAGGTGCAGTTGTTTATTGCGAACCGAGCGGAGGTGTTCTGCAAAGCGGTCCCCAAGCCTCCGCTTGGTTTCCCCAATGTAGAGGAAGCCACACCGGGTACAGTGGATGCAGTATACCACATTGGCAGATGTGCAGGTGAACCTCTGCTTAATGTGGAATGTCATCTTGGGGCCTGGGATGGGGGTGAGGGAGGAGGTGTCGGGGCAAGTGTAGCATTTCCTGCGGTTGCAGGGGAAGGTGCCGGGTGTGGTGGGGTTGGAGGACAGTGTGGAGCGAACAAGGGAGTTGCAGAGAGAGTGGCCTCTCCGGAAAGCAGACAGGGGTGGGGATGGAAAAATGTCTTGGGTGGTGGGGTCGGATTGTAGATGGCGGAAGTGTCGGAGGATGATGCGTTGTATCCGGAGGTTGGTGGGGTGGTGTGTGAGAACGAGGGGGATCCTCTTTGGGCGGTTGTGGCGGGGGCGGGGTGTGAGGGATGTGTTGCGGGAAATGCGGGAGACGCGGTCAAGGGCGTTCTCGATCACTGTGGGGGGAAAGTTGCGGTCCTTGAAGTACTTGGGCATCTGGGATGTGCGGGAGTGGAATGTCTTATTGTGGGAGCAGATGCGGCGGAGGCGGAGGAATTGGGAATAGGGGATGGAATTTTTGCAGGAGGGTGGGTGGGAGGAGGTGTATTCTGGGTAGCTGTGGGAGTCGGTGGGCTTGAAATGGACATCTCCTACCTACTAACCCCATCCCACCTCCTTGACCTGTCCGTCTTCCCTGTACTGACCTATCCCCTCCCTACCTCCCCACCTATACTCTCCTCTCCACCTATCTTCTTTACTCTCCATCTTCGGTCCGCCTCCCCCTCTCTCCCTATTTATTCCAGTTCCCTCGCCCCATCCCCCTCTCTGATGAAGGGTCTAGGCCCGAAACGTCAGCTGAGATGCTGCTTGGCCTGCTGTGTTCATCCAGCCTCACATTTTATTATCTTGGAATTCTCCAGCATCTGCAGTTCCCATTATCTCAGTATTAAATGTGTATGGATCTGTAGTTGTTTCTATTCTTATTTAAATGTACATTCTCTCCTCCCTAGGTGGGGGAGGAGCTGAAAGTTGGGCAGCATGCCATCTATAATGACTAGAATTGACCTGCTATGCTCTGTTTTCTTCTGGAATGAGAGAATGGGAGTTTGAGTAGATGTAAGCACATCTGTTAGTTGCTGATACAGGCGGGGTAAAGTGACAAGATATCTCAAGTGATTGATTAGTTAGCACAGATGGAAAGCCAAGCTGATAGTGACTGATTTTAGGGTGGATGAGGAAGTGTGAGGGAAAATGTTGAATAAAAGAGGTAGGACATTGGCTTTTGGTGGGAGGTGTGTGCAGTAGCAGTGATTAAAGTTAGTATGAGGTAGCAAAGCGATCATGGTGGCTGTTGCCCTGGCAGAGTGGAGAAGGTCATTAATCTTCATCCTAAATTACTGTGCATTCCTCCAGATGGAAACCACTACACTGACCCAGGTGGCAATCTTCGCTCAGGCTTCTAGGGTCTAGTGCCATGGCCTCCACTGCAATCCTGAGGCAAGAGGACAGCACTCCTCTGCATCACTCCATCCACGAGGACCGCCAGGTCCCCATAAAGTGAGGTGCCAATTTCCCCTTATTTGTTATGTCTGGGACAATTGTCAGTCACCCAGCAGGGCAGCTGTGGACTGCCAGCTCACGTCAGGTGCACAACAGCCCTTTAAATGACTATCTGTCCAGTCTGGGTTATCCCTGCAGTGGCGTCCTCTTCTGGGTATGGTGCGTGATAGAATTGAGCTAGCACAGGATTAGAGTATCGCCACTGAGGCAGGCTATATACTTAATGAGCTGAGTTTTCTGTAATATGGTGAGAAATCTTGCTGGACCTCACGGAGAGAAACCCTCCATGAAACTCAACAAAATTGACTCTTAGATAACAATGTGTGGAGCTGGATGAACACAGCAGGCCAAGCAGCATCTTAGGACCACAAAAGCTGACACTTCAGGCCTAGACCCTCGGCCCAAAATGTCAGCTTTTGTGCTTGTAAGATGCTACTTGGCCTGCTGTGTTCATCCAGCTCCACACTTTATTAGCTTGGATTCTCTAGCATCTGCCGTTCCCATTATCTCTGATATAAAATTGACTCTTAGCCAAAATATGACAAGATTTATCACGTGGTAATAGTATGGGGCAGATTTAGTCAGTAGTGCCAGGGTTTGGGAAAATTAATAGAAGTCATTTTGACAAATGTATATTATCTCGCAGAATGTTCTGGAATGTAGTGGTGAAGGATGAATTCGTTAGAGGTCATATCATAGGGATAAGAAGTTATAAGTTTTCTTCACTACAGGGATAATCTAACCTTGAAGCAGACCAATTGAATCCAATTAGCTACTTAGGCAGAAATCAGGCCAAAAGCCGGTCAGTACTGAGAGGAAAGATTTGGGATTCTTCGGATATGGACGGATGAGTAGATCCCAAGATGTTGTTGTCATCCTTTCGAAGATTCACCATAATGCCACAAGTGCAAGAATCAATGTCATTGATCATATTAGCTTGTACAAACTGTGGCTCTAGTACAGTCTCTATGAAAATTCATGCAGAGTATCTGAGTACTGTTAAGTACTCAGTATCTTATTTCGGGCGGCACGATGGCTCTGAAGCCTTACAGCACCAGGGACCCAGGTTCGATTCCAACCTTTGGCAACTGTCTGTGTGGAGTTTGCGTATTCTCCCCGTGCCTGTGTGGGTTTCCTCCAGGTGCTCTGGTTTCCTCCCACAGTCCAAAGATGTGCAGGCTAGGTCGATCGGCCATGCTAAATTGCCCTTAATGTTCAGAGGTGTGTGGGTTATAGGTGGATGGGTCTGGGTGGGATGCTTCAATGGGCAGTGTGGACTTGTTGGGCTGAAGGGCCTGTTTTCACACTGTAGCGAATCTAATCTAAGTGTGGCCATTGGGTTACTTTAGAAAATATTGTTAAGTTAACAGCATCTTCAGCACCTCAAAAATAAAAAGACATTCCTGCAAAAAGCAAAATTTTCAGACAAGTGGAAATCAACAAGAAGGGAAAGAGTTCACACAGATAAGATAAAGAAGAAAAAGTGAAGACAATATTCCTCGGTAAGGTTACAGAGTCAGAATGAATTCTGGACCAGAAACTTGAAGGTACAAGGCTTTGGATCAGAATTTAAGTGTGACACTGGGAGCAGCTTCAATGTTACAATGCTGGCAAATAGTTTATCTTGGTTTGGGACTATGAAAGTTCGATCATCTACATAAAACTTCAAGGTTCAAAGGGCACTCATCTTTCAGTTGCATGGGCCAACCCACGCAAAGCTTACCCAGTGGATGAAATTTTAGTCTAATGCTATATATACTAAAGAATTACTATACCTCATTGTTGAGCAGAGATGCATGTATTTTCTTAGGTCTCTTAGACCTGGTGTATTCTGTACTGCAGTACAGTATGAACTCGAGATAATTTTATCACAATTTCCAAAGCTTTTCAAAGGTTTGGACAAATAGAAGTAAGATTAACATGTTCTTCTGCAAGAAATTCCTTTACCCAACTGCTTGTTCACTCCCATATCCCTCATCCTTTGGAAAAGTTAGATTTCACTTAGACTGCATGTCTAAATGCAGAAATATATCGCCAGTAATGCAACTGATTCACTGGACCTCAGGGCTAATAACTGTCCCCAAGACAAATGAAAAACCAAATTTGGGTTTGGATTTTACTCAGTTAACCTCAGGGGTAAAGAGGGAAATCTATTTGTTTTATCCATTGATGATAGTTTGGCAAAATTGGCGACAAACAAGTTTTTCATGGAATTGCGATGGATAGGGTGAATAGCCAAAGTTTTTTTCACAGGATGGCGAAGTCCAGAACTAGAGGGTATAGTTTTAAGGTGAGAGTGGAAAGCTATAAATGGGACCTAAAAGGCAATAACTTGCACAGAGTGTTGTGTGTGTCTGGAATGAACTGCCAGAGGAATGGTGGAGGGTGGTACGATTGCAGAATTTAAAAGGCATCTGGATGGGGGTGGGAGGAATTTAGAGGGATATGAGCAAAATGCTGGCATATGGGAATAGATTAATTTAGTGTACCTAGAGGGCATAGACGAGTTGGACCAAAGGGTCTATTTTCTTGCTGTACAGCTTTGTGACTGTATGGATGCCAACAGTGGGTTCTGAACCAGTACTCTTAGACCAACAGTAAAGATTGCTGACTGTATTTATTACAGAATTCAGGTGCTATTGCTTCAACTGTCAACCATAAGGAAACCTCGCTGCACAAATGATTTTCAAGTCGGAAATCTTGGAATGGAATCAAGGAAAAATTTGCCTTTGGATAAAATCCTAATGAATGGTAAAACAAAGACGGAACACAACCGAAGGTCCAAGAATGTGTTACCAGCACGACCAAACACAGGGCTTATGCTAAATGAGAAATGCCAATGGTCTAGAATAATGATTATAGTTCTAGTACACATTACCTAAGAACAAACATTGTGTTGGATCTAAGGAAGATGATGCGTCAGTGATTTCCTGGCATCCGAGATTAATGTACTGTGTTTCTTAGGCATTATAAAGTGAGAAAGCTTATCTCCAACATAGCCAGTTTTACTAGTCATTGATACAGACAAAGTGCTGGAAAGGTGCCAGGAGCAGAAATAACGTTTGACAGTATTAGAAGATTATTGACGTACAAGCATAGAATGACTATCAAAATTGATAGAAAGAGAAATTCTACATGAACTCCACATGGGGCATTTAGGTGCCATGGAGTGCAGACAATTCAACATGGTACTAAACAAGTGCTGCATTATTGGAGATGTCATTTTTTGAATGACACTGTAGCTGCCTGTTCAGCTAGACTTAAAATTTGTGGTGCTTTTCATAGTAGGACCTGACTAAAATTTCTTTCATTCAAGCAACATCAAAATTAATGGCTGGTGATTCATCTTACTTTCTTTTGTGGAATCTCACTGTGTCTATGTTAGCTCATATATTTACCTGCATAACAGCAATGACTGAATGCCAATATTCATTTGGTGGCTAATATTTCAGAATGTCATGAAAATTAGAAAAATATTTACTTAAGCTTTTCTTTTTTCATGATGTCATTTTATTCCACAAGATTTCAAAGTTCGAGGTCATTGTTTTTGATTTCTCGATTTCTGTTTACTTGATGAAAAGAAATCTGTTTGTTTAGAAAGTTATGAATCTTTGTAATTCTCCACCTTAAAGGGCTGTGGAAGCTCAATAATTGAGTTCAGTTATCAGGGCAGATATCAACAGATATTAACCCCTGAAAATAATAGAATATGGAGAGCTGGAGTTGAGGATCAGCCAAAATACCAAACTATGGAATTTAGAAAGACAAATAGGAAGTGTTTTGTCCCTCAAAGTGTTTCTGTTGCCTGCTTTAGAATGCTGATATAACTGTTTGATCGAAGTTCAGTACCTTGACATCAACTACAAGTTAATCTTAAACTTCAGAAAAGTTACAGATGATTATTCTCACCTCTTTTGAAAATGCTGCCTTTTGCTGGCTGTTCATTTTGGAGGCAACACTTGAGAACATTGGAGATAAAAGGGAGGTTAGGGATAGAATGGTTGTGAACTATGACAGAGTATTGAAAATATTTTTCTAAAATGTGGACTATAGTAGAATCATAACATGATTACAGCATAAAAAAGGCCACTCAGCCTGTTTAGTCTGTGCCACGTCTGTGCAAGAGCAATTTAGTTATTGCCCGTTAAATTAATTTCCCTTCAGGCGCTGATCCAATTCCCTTTAGAAAAAGGCTTGGGAAAAGTTCTGAGGAGCCAAGAAAGCTTTGGAAGGTCACTGGCACTGTGTTGGAGAGAGTTAGAGCTTACTGGATGCTCTCGGATTGACAGCTCATTGGTAATACCTTTAAAGTAATGATGTAAAAATAATACAGACTGGATCTCAAAGTTAAATTTCTAAATTGAAAGAACTTTCAAAACTTATTTGGGGACGGATGTTCGTAGGGAAAGGGATGGCTGGAAAATGGGAAGCCTTCAGAAATGTTATAACAAGATTCCAGAGACAGTATGTTCCCATTGGGGTAAGGATAAGGCAAATAGGCGTAGGGAATGCTGAATAACTAGAGAAATTGAAATTTGGTCAAACATAAGCAGGAAGCATGTGTTAGGCATAGAGAGCAGACAAAGAGTGAATCCCCAGAAGGCAGTTGGAGAATATTAAGAAGGAAATCAGGAAGACAAAAAGGGGACATCAGATAGCTTTGGCAAGTGGGCTTAGAGAGAATCCTAGGGATTCAATAGATAAGTTAAGGCAAAAAGAGTAATTAGGGAGAGAACAGGGCCCCTTAAAGATCAGCAGGGCTGCCCATGTGTGGAACTGCTGGAGATGGGGAAGATAATAAATGAGTATTTTGCATCAGTGTTTACTGTGGAGAAGGATATGGAAGATAAAAAACTTGGGGAAATAAATTTCAACCTCTCAAAAAATGGCCATATTACAGAGGAGGAAGTGCTGGATGTCTTAATATGCATAAAGGTTGATAAATCTCTAGGATCTGATCAAGTGCTAGCGAGTTTTGAGAAGATTTGTAGCTCAGGTTGAGGTTCTGGATGTGAGTTTGCTCGCTGAGCTGGAAGGTTAGTTTTCAGACGTTTCGTCACCATTCTAGGTAACATCATCAGTGAGCCTCCGACGAAGCGCTGGTGTTATGTCCCGCTTTCTATTTATCTGGCTAGGTTTCCTTGGGTTGGTGATGTCATTTCCTGTTCTTTTTCTCAGGGGATGGTAGATGGGCTCCAAGTCAATGTGTTTGTTGATGGAATTCCGGTTGGAATGCCATGATTCTAGGAATTCTCGTGCATGTCTCTGCTTGGCTTGTCCTAGGATGGATGTGTTGTCCCAATCAAAGTGGTGTCCTTCCTTATCTGTATGTAAGGATACGAGTGATAGTGGGTCATGTCATTTTGTGGCTAGTTGATGTTCATGTATCCTGGTGGCTAGCTTTCTGCCAGCTTGTCCAATGTAGCGTTTGTCACAGTTCTTGCAAGGTATTTTGTAGATGACGTTCGTTTTGCTTGTTGTCTGTATAGGGTCTTTTAAGTTCATTAGCTGCTGTTTTAGTGTGTTGGTGGGTTTGTGGGCTACTCTGATGCCAAGAGGTCCGAGTAATCTGGCAGTCATTTCGGAAATGTCTTTGAAGTAGGGGAGAGTGGTTATGGTTTCTGAGCCCGTTTTGTCTGTTTGTTTTGGTTTGTTGCTGAGAACTCGGTGGACTGTGTTCATAGGGTACCCATTCTTTTTGAATACGCTGTATAGGTGATTTTCCTCTGCTCTGCGTAGTTCCTCTGTGCTGCAGTGTGTGGTGGCTCATTGGAATAATGTTCTAATGCAGCTTCGTTTGTGGGTGTTGGGATGGTTGCTCCTGTAGTTCAGTATTTGGTCCGTATGTGTTGTTTTTCTGTAGACGCTGGTTTGAAGTTCCCCATTGACTGTTCGCTCTACTGTAACATCTAGGAATGGCAGTTTGCTGTTGTTTTCCTCCTCTTTTGTGAATGTTATGCCAGTAAAGGGTATTATTGATGGTCTTGAAGGTTTCCTCTAATTTGTTTTGTTTAGTGATGACAAAGGTGACAAAGCTATGGAACAGATTGTTGGGCCCCTTGCTGAGATATTTGTATCATCGACAGCTACAGGTGAGGTGCTGGAAGACTGGAGGTTGGCTCACATGGTGTCATTATATAAAGAAGTTGTTAAGGAAAAGCCAGGAAACTATGGACCAGTGAGCCTGACATTCGTGGTAGGAAAGTTGGATTTACATGTATTTGGAAAGGCAAGAAATGATTGGGGATAATTAACATGGTTTTGTGCAGGGGAAATCATGTCTCACTAACTTAATTGAGCTTTTGAAGAAGTAACAAAGTGGATTGATGAGGGCAGAATGGTGGACGTTGTCTATGTGGACGTCATTAAGGCATTCAACAAGGTTCCTCATAGTAACTGGTTAGCGAGGTTAGATCACATTGAATGCAAGGAAACTAGCCATTTGGATACAGAACTGGCTTGAAGGCAGAAGACAGAGGGTAGTGGTGGAAGGTTGGTTTTCAGATTGGAGGCCTGTGACCAGTGGAGTGCCACAAGGATCGGTGCTGGGTCTACTGCTTTTTGTCATTTATATAAATTATTTGGATGTGAAAATAGGAGGTATCATTAGTAAATTTAAAGATGACACCAAAATTAGTGGTGTGGTGTACAGTGAAGAAGGTTCCCTCAGAGTATGATCGAAATTTGATCACATGGGCCAATGGACAGGGGATCGGCATATGAAGTTTAATTTAGATAAATTTGAGGTGCTGCATTTTGGAAAGGCAAGTCAGGGCAGGACTTATACACTTAATGCTATAAGTGTTGCATGACAAAGAGACCTTGGAGTGCAGGCTCATAGTTCCTTGAAAGTAGAGTCGCAGGTAGACAGGATGGTGAAGAAGGCCTTTGGTATGCTTGCCTTGGTCAGTATATTGAGTACAGGAATTGGGAGATCATGTTGCGGCTGTACAGGACATTGGTTAAGTCAGTTTTGGAATACAGCATGCAGTTCTGGTCTCCCCGCTATAAAGAAGGATGTTGTGAAACATGAAAGGGTTTAGAAAAGGTTTACAAGAATGTTGCCAGGATTGGAGGGTTTGAGCTGTAGGGAGGGACTGAGTAGGCTGGGGCTATTTTCACTGGAGCATCGGAGGCGGAGGGGCAACCTTACAGAGGCTTATAAAATCATGAGGGACATAAATAGGGTGAATACCAGAAGACTTTTTCCCCCAGGGTGGGGGAGGCCAAAACTAGAGGGCATACGTTTAAGGTGAAAGTAGAAAGATTTAAAAGTGACCTAAGGGGCAACCTTTTCACACAGATGGTGGTGCGTGTATGGAATGAGCTGTCGGAGCAAGTGGTGGAGGCTTGTACAAAAACATTTAGATGGCATGTAGATGGATATATGAATAAGAAGGGCTTAGAGGGATATTGGCCAAATGCTGGCAAATGGGGTTAGATTAATTTAAGATATCTGGTCAGTATGGACACATTGGACGGAAGTGCCTGTTTACATGTAGCAAATCTCTATGAATCTTTTATTCAGCGCAACTGAGAATGGGGATGAAGTTGAGAAATATTGCACCTTGGAAAATCCCTGGGGCAGGGGCAGCTCAGTGAAGCTCATTGTCAGTGAAACAGCTGAAATTGTGGCATGATTAAATGCTAGGTAACAGTCTTGGGAACCTTGCAAAATGTAGAAACATAGAAAAATAGAAAATAGGAGCAGGAGTTGGCATTTGGCCGTCAAGCCTGCACCACCATTCAATATGATCATGGCTGATCATGCAATTTCAGTATCCCCTTCCCATTTTCTCTCGATACCCCTTATTCCCTTTAGCCACAAAGTCCATGTCCAGTTCCTGCTTGAATATATCTAACGAACTGATACCATAATAAATAATCTGCCTTCCTGTTTTTGTGACCACAATGGATAACCTTACAATTATCCACATTATACTGCATTTACCAATATTTGTCCACTCAGCCAGTCTGTCCCAGTCACTCTGCAACCTCGTAGCATCCTCCTGTCAGCAGACACTGCCACTCAGCTTAGAGTTGTCTTCAAATTTGAAGATATTACAATCAATTCCTAAATCCAAATTGTTAATGTGCATTGTAGACACCTGAGGTCCCAGCACTGAACCCCATGCACCCACTCATCACTGCCTCCACTCTGAAAAAGACTTGCCTTGCCAATTTGTATGCCTCCTTTTTTGCATTTATTGCTATCTCGAACTTCCAACGAAGCCATGGTTTGGCCAATGTTCTTGCACCGGACAGGAATAAACAATATTTGTAGTTCACCCTTTCACTCTTCGTATGTTTGCCACTGTCTACCCACTGTTGTTCTTTTTAATAACATTTCACAATCCATCATAGCCAACTCACACTTCATATCAGAGATAATGGGAACTGCAGATGCCAGAGAATCCGAGATAACAACATGCGGAGTTGGATGAACACAGCAGGCCAAGCAGCATCTTAGGAGCACAAAAGCTGATGTTTCGAGCCTAGACCCTTCATCAGAAAAGGGTTTGCTCATCCAGCTCTGCATGTTGTTATCTCACACCTCGTATCACTGCATTTTCCCTTATTAAGATTCAGGAACCTAGTGTCAGAATTAATTACCTCAGTCTTCATCTTGATGAAGACTTGCGTCATATTATGGCTGTTCATCCTTGAGTGGTGTCTCACAACTATATGACCAATTATTCCTTTCTCATCGCCCAATACTGTCTAAGACGGCCTGTTCTCCAGTTGGGTCTTCAGTGTATTGATCCAGAAAACCATCTGGTACATATTCCAGGAATTCCTCCTTTACAGTAATGTTACTAATTTGTTTCACGTAATCTATATGTGGATTAAAGTCACCTATAATTACTTTATTGCATACATCCCTGATTTCCTGTTTAATGCCATTCCCACTTCGCCAATACAGTTTTGAGGTATATATACCCCCGCTAATATTATTTGTTCCTTGGTATTTCACAATTCTACCCACACAGATTCTACATTGTCCGAGCTAATATCTGCCCTCAATGTTGTGTTATATCTTCTTTAGCCACTGCCTTTTCTGTCTGTCTTTCCTAAATACCAAATACCTCTGGAGGTTCAGTTTCCATCCCCGGTCACCCCCAACCATGTCTATGTTGTTTGGACATGTCTGCCTGTAGTTCTGGACACTTCAATGCAGTTGATCATGGAGATTATCACAAGGTGAATTCTTTCCAAGCAGCCATAAATGGAAATAATGTTGTTTAAATGCTCCTGAGTTGTCACTAATCCTTTAATATTTAATGCTTGGCTGTACACTCTAGTCCACATAATATTTCAGACAGTTTTATTCCAGTTGCATGATAACATATTTGGGCAGAAATTCTGTTTTATTATCACATTCCTGAATCAGATACTCCATAGCCTCTATCCTATTTTTTAAATGATTTTACACCATGTAACCAGTCTTCTGATGTAGGTACAGTTCATCAAATTGCCAGCAAATATAGAAAATTTTCATAGGATGGGCTTACACACATTTTGTTTCTTTTGTCAGTTTAAGTGAAATATTTAAGCAGATTTGGAGAAATGGATAGTTCAGGAGGCAGTGGTTACAGAGCAAAAAAAGAGTGAGGAATGGCTGGACAATGCTTTAAATACAACATTGAAAGTATTTGATGTCAGGCACTTGGATGATGAGAGCTATAGTAGATGGTGAGGCCGAGGTGATCTGGCAAGCTGAGCCTTCTGTGGCAAAAGCAAATGGCCACTGGCTCAAACCAACAGTTTCTTTGTTTGTGAATAGATGGAAAGTAGTTTCTATCTGACTGGTGTCATGGGTTTTGGAATTAATTCTTATTTTAAGCAAAGTATATTCAAACCTTCTGTACAAGTGAAAAATAACTTGTTCATGCTTACTATTTTCAACCACCCACACAATAAACTTTCTCACTGTAGAACTCGAACCACAATTTTCCATTTCATCAGAAGCATGGAAATACAGCATTTGACTATGCAAAATTACACAAAACTCCTTAGCCATCAGTACTATGAAAGCTTGAAGCTCAGAATACATACCAGCATCTGTTAATAGTTTTATATTTTATTGTATTACTAACTCTCATCAGTGAATTACAATATCACTTTTGGTCAGTTTATCAATATTTCAGTAACTTGTTCGAATCAAATTATAATGGTAAAATAAAAGGTTCTGGAGAAGCTTAGCAAGTCTGGCACCATCTGTGAAGAGAGAAACAGAGTTATCATTTCATCTTCATTATGACTCTACCTCTAGCATGTCATTTTTTTGCTTTTGCTGTGATTTTACAGGACTTTTCTCAAATTGTAGTTATTTGATATCTAATTGAAAAAAATTCCTACATTTTTCTAATTTTGACAAGATAGGAGGATAGAAATTCTACCTATTTTTCTTTATGAAATTGCTACTTATTTATTGTCATAAAATTATTTGCACAGGGTACAAATAGATATGTAGTACATGTGCTGTCTTCAGCTTGAAGTAGCTATATATTATTTATTTTGATCCTTAAGTAACACATGCACATGCCAGCAGCCGAGTAAGTAAATTATTGGACTCTGAGGATTGGATAGAACATAGAACATTATAGTGTAGTACAGACCCTTCAGCCTTTGATGTTGCGCTGACCTGTGAAACCAATCTAAAGCCCATCTAGGATAACAAAGTGTGAAGCTGGATGAACACAGCAGGTCAAGCAGCATCTCAGGAGCACAAAAGCTTTTTATCCCCTCCCTGCCTCCCCACCTACACTGACCTCTACTGGCTGCATTCCCGACCCTTTAACTTGTCTGTCTCCTCTCCACCTATCTTCTCCTCCATCCATCTTCGATCTGCCTCTCCCTCTCTCCCTATTTATTTCAGAACCCCCTCCCCCTTTCCCTTTTCTAATGAAGCGTCTAGGCCCGAAAGGTCAGCTTTTGTGCTCCTAAGATGCTGCTTGGCCTGCTGTGTTCATCCAGCTCCACACTTTGTTATCTTGGATTCTCCAGCATCTGCAGTTCCATGATCTCCCTTCTACACCCTCATCCAGGTCATTTATAAAAATAACAGACAGCAGTGGCCCCAAAACAGACTTGCACAGGTAACACTGAAATTTGACAGAACTAAGCTAAAATATGTGTCTATTCCGTGCTTTTCCTCTGTCTTCATAGATCTAGACAGCACGTTGCCTCATAGGATTTTACCTCAATCATCCATATTGCTTTTAGAAGCATGGAAGTACAACATTTGACTTGGTAATTGAACATTTATCTACCTCTGCCATAAAAATATTTAAACATAAAGTATTCACCGCTTTTGAGGAAGGGAATTCCAAAGACTTTCAGACTTCTGAAAGGAGAAAATGTTTCCTTTCATTTCTTTTCAGTGGGCACTTCCTTATTTTTAAACTATAGCCCCTAATTTTAGATTCCCCCATTACAGCAATCACCTTTTCCACATGCGCCAGCTCAAGGCCCCTCAGGTTTTATATGTTTCACTTAAGTCACCCCTGACTTTGCTAAACTCCACAACACACAAGCCTGGCCTGTTTAGCCATTCCTCATAAGGTAATCCATTAATTTGAAGCATTAGTCTAATAAATCTTCTCTGAACTACTTCCAGCACATTAACATCCTTCCTTAAGTACAGTGACCAGTACTGTACACACTCTAGATGCAGCCTCACCAATGCTGTGTACAACTGAAGCATAACCTCACTACTGTTGCGTTCAATTCCTTCATAATAAAGCATCATGTTCTATTAGCTTTCCTGATTATTTGCTGTATCTGCATATTAAACTCATGTGATTTAGATAGTAGGGCCCCCGATCTCTTTGCATCTTGAAGCTATGCAACCTCTCACCGTTTTGATGATGAGATTCTTCTTTATCATAGTCAGGTTGTTTACAGCATTGAGGTTTACAGCACAGGGAAAGCTCTTCTGGCCCATCGAATTTGCATCAGTGAAAACAACTACCAAACTATTCTAAGATAACAAAGTGTGAAGCTGGATGAACACAGCAGACCAAGCAGCATCTCAGGAGCACAAAAGCTAACATTTCGGACCTAGACCCTTCATCAGAGAGGGGGATGGGGAGAGGGTTCTGGAATAAATAGGGAGAGAGGGGGAGGCGGACCGAAGATGGAGAGAAAAGAAGATAGGTGGAGAGGAGAGTATAGGTGGAGAGGTAGGGAGGGGATAGGTCAGTCCAGGGAAGACGGACAAGTCAAGGAGGTGGGATGATGTTAGTAGGTAGGAGAAGGAGGTGCAGCTTGGGGTGGGAGGAAGGGATGGGTGAGAGGAAGAACAGGTTAGGGTACCTCCCCACCTATACTCTCCTCTCCACCTATCTTCTTTTCTCTCCATCTTCAGTCCACTTCCCCCTCTCTCCCTATTTATGCCAGAACCGTCTCCCCATCCCCCTCTCTGATGAAGGGTCTAGGTCTGAAACGTCAGCTTTTGTGCTCCTAAGATGCTGCTTGGCCTGCTGTGTTCATCCAGCTTCACACTTTGTTATCTTGGATTCTCCAGCATCTGCAGTTCCCATTATCACTCACCAAACTATTCTAATTCCATTTTCCAGCACTTGGCCCACAGCCTGGTATGCATTGGCATTGCAAGTGTACATATAAATACTTGTTAAATATTTTTAGGGTTTCTGCCTCTGTCACCCTTACAGACAGTGAGTTCCAGATTCCCACTACCCTCTGGGTAAAAACATTTTCCTCACGTTCCCTCTAAATCTTGAATCTCTCACCTAAAATCTATGCCCCCAGCCACAGTTTCCTTCATCATGGGGGAAAATTTCCTTTCTGTCTACCTTGTCAATGTCCCTCTCAATTTTGTACAACTCAGTTGTGTCCACTCTGTCTCCTCAGCTGCAAGTAAAATAGCCCCAGTTTCTCCAATCTCTCTTCATAACCAAAGTCTGTTCAGCCGGGTAATATTCTGGTGAATCTCCTCTGTACCTTCTCCAGTGCAATCATAATCCTTCTGTAAAATGCATTCCGGAACTGCATGTAATAATCTAGCTGTAGTCTAGCTTTTCTGGCAAAATGGACAATTTTACATTTTCCCACATTGTATTCCATTTCTCAGATCTTTGCCCAATCAATTAGCCTCTCCACATCCCTTTGTAGATGCCTATTCTGCTGTTCACAACTCACGTTCCTACCTGTCCTTGTGTCATCAACAAATTTAGCTACCACACCTTTGACCCCTTTATCCAATTCATTTATATAAATTGTAAAGAGTTGAGGCCCCCAACATTGATCCCTGTGCGAAACCACTTGTCACATCCTGCCAGCCTGAAAAAGACCCACTTATTCCTACTCTCTGCTCCCTATTAGCCAGCCAATTGTCTATACATTGATGAATATCATTTCATTCTTACCTTATTTTGAAAAGTTCATTTTTTTAGTTTCAAATGTTATTATTTTGGTTTAATGGAAGGAGACGAAATGGTTAAACTTTATCAAGGCCTTCAACAAAACACAGCATGGTAGACTGGTTAATAAGGCTAGATCACATGGGACCAGGGAGAGCCAGCCAACTGGATGAGAATATCAGGAGGTATGGTTCGTAAGTTTGGTGGTATAATGGACAGTGAAGAAGGTTATCTCAAACTGCAACAAGATCTTGATCAACTGGCCTAGTGAGCTGAGGATTGACACATGAAGTTGAATTCAGATAAATGTGAGATGTTGCATTTTGGTAAGATAAACTAGGGCAGGCCTGATGTACTTAATGGTAGAGCCCTGGGGTGTATTATTTATTTATATAAATGATTTGGATAAAGGGGTCAAAGGTGCGGTGGCTAAATTTGCTGATGACACAAGGATAGGTAGGAACGTGAGTTGTGGACAGCAGAATAGGCATCTACGAAGGGATGTGGAGAGGTTAATTGATTGGGCAAAGATCTGAGAAATGGAGTACAATGTGAGAAATGTGAGACCCTAGGGGTACAGGTGCATATTTCTTGAGAGTGGCGTCATAGATAGACATGGTGGTGAAGAAGATTATTGGGATACTTGCCTTCATTGGCTGGAGCATTGAATATAGGAGTTGGGACATTACATTACAACTGTACAAGATGCACTTGGAATACTGCATAAATTCTAGTTGCCCTGCTTAAGGAAGGATATTATTAAACTGGAAATGATGCAAAATAGATATACAAGAATGATAACTAACAAGGTGCAGAGTTAGATGAACACAGCAGGCCAAGCAGCATCGGAGGAGCAGGAAAGCTGACCTTTTGGGTCTAGACCCTTCTTCAGGTTGGAAATTTTGACTTATGAGGAGAGCCGGATAGGATGGCACTTTTCTGTCTTGAAGCTTAGGGCGCTGAGGGGTGACCTTAGAGGTTTATAAAATCACAAGGAGCACGGGTAGGATGTCAGAAATTAGAGGCCGTAGGTCTAAGGTGAAAGGGGAAAGGTTTAAATGGGTCTCCTAGGGCAATTTTTCCACACAAAAGGTGGTGTGTATATGGAATGAGCTGCCAGAGGAAGTGGTTGAGGTGAGTACAATTGCAACATTTAAAAGATGTTTGGACAGATACGTGAATAGGAAAGGTTTAGTGGGATGTGGGTCAAATGCGGGTAAATAGGACTAATTCAGTTTAGGAAACCTGGTCAACATGAACCAATGGACTGAAAGGCCTGTTTTGGTGCTGTATACCTCTATGACTCTTAAGAAGCTATTTGGATATAGGAAGAGTTAACAATTTACAGCATCCGCAGTACTTTTGGTTTTTATTTAACAATTGTTTTACCTGCTTGTCTTCCTTAAAAATATATTATTCCAAGGGATTTCTGAAGAGTCAAACAAATATTTTTTTTCTTTCACTTCCCTTGTGATCTCAGTAAATTTCATTGCAAATGATTTAAACTTCATCATAGTGAGGGAAAAATTAGTTATTTATACCAATACCCATTCCTAGGTTTTCAATGATGAATTGTTTTAAAGCATGAAATTTAGGATTGAACTCCTGAATCATGCAGAATTTCAGAATTAAATTCCTGCCTTCGAAATAAGTGGCAATGTTTACTAAGTAACGAATTGCACCCTGTGTTTCTACCAAGCCAGCATTTCCTCAATCTTGACTGCATTTTCTAGTCTTCCAGAAACCTTTTGAGAAGCAAACACCCTCCCTGTCAATGAAGTTGCTGAGATATTTTTTGTATTTGGTGTCTGCCAAATTAACCTTAATAAACGAGCAGAGTGCACTACACTCACTCTGGATTCTTGCAACGTTGCCATAAAAGATTGGCTTTACAAAAGACATCTGAAAATATTGTTGGATGACACGTTGATTGATTAGAGTTGATTCCATGTATGTTTTCTTTCCTGTTCTATTCTTTTGGTTTTGATTCCATGTATCTGTGCCCCTTTCTCAGTGTTCAAAGTGCCATATTGGTAGTAATTTTCCTGGAATACCTGTGTGATCTATCAAGCTGTCAAACTGCATCATTATGACTACATTACTTTAATTGTCTTATCCAATTGAAAATGCCTTTATTCTTGGTACTTTCAGAGCCTGGGCTGGGAAGAAAAAATTGTTGCTGAGGTTCCACTCTTGATTCTTATCCACTGATTTCTGACTGGAAATTATAGATGCAGAAAACAGACAAATAGGATTGAGCTTGTTATGATTTTACCCCACATCTTCCTTCATGCACACTCAAAACTGTTCAAGACACTGGACTTGTGCATGATCATGGTCCCTCCCACTGCATCAATTCAACATGAATGCCAATATGAATCAGAGCCTTCATTAAAGAAGGGGAGGAAGATTGGGTGTAGGAGAAACTTCAGGGCTACTACAAGGGAAGAGTAAATTCGATTACTTCAATGATGCTGGTTCAGGCTAGCAGACTCAGCTGAAAGTTATCAGCTTTGTTTATGAAATTTAATGTTGAATGTAAATATACAGTTTTAAGGATTGAATTTTATTTTCCTGCAGGCATTCCCCAAAACACACGTGGTTTGTAATGGTTAAATTGGACTTTCCTTACAGTATTTAAAGAATTACGAGGATGTCTAGGTATCATAACCATAAAGTTGATGTTTGGAGCGCTAACGATGTGCTGACTTTCCAGTCTTGGCCAGCTTATGAGTGGGAAGTCAGCAGGCAGAAGCAAGCTGCTTCCTGTGGGGAGAGAGTAATAACAATTAGAGCTTGACTCAACTCTGGACCCTGCTGCTGCCCACGTCAGCAGCTGTTTATCAAGCGGTACTAGCAATGGATTAATATGCCCCTTCAGCTGAAATCTGTAGGTAGTACAAAGGAATGCAAGAAAGCAATGGAAAATCATCTTCTAAACTTTAAATAATTGTCTAAACTTTTATCTCAATCCTAGATTTGCGTGGAGATTCTTTCCTCCCATATCTTTCACCAGATGGATCCTTAATTTAATGTCCCTGCCAAAACATGATACCTCTGACAGTGCAGCACACTCTCTGCTGTGTTTTAGCATCAGCATTAATTTTGTACTCAGGCCTCTGAAGGTGGAAATGAACTCACAAATTTGTGACTCAAAAGATGAGGCTGCCTACCCACTGATATGAATTCATATAACAGAATTTTTCGGCTTGGCTCACCATGATTACATCACAACTGAACTTGATCCAGTACTTGTAACACCCACTAACCAGCGTAGCTTAGCTTAATCATTTCATTCAAAGGCTTTATGAATTTACATCATTAGTGTCGTGTACTACTTCAGCTTTTACTTAACCTTCAGCAAGTATACCCACTACAAAATACTACATTGGGAGTTACGATACATCTTTCATCAGATAAATTCTTGCTTGTGAACGCTTCATCTATTCATATATAGATTAAGCCTTGCTGGTAAGGTCAGCAATTACTTTGCATCCCTTATTGTCCTTGAGAAACAGCATTGACTCATTTTCTTAAAACCCCCAACTATAAAGTAGCAGGATTTGAACCTGGGTCCCCAGAATATTGGCTGCATCTCTGGATTAACAGTCCAGCAATAACACAACCAGGCCACTGCCATCCCTTGATTTCCAGGATTTTGACCTGACCACAGTGAATAAGTAGCAATATAATTACACGTCAGGATAATATGTGATTGAAAATGGAATTTCACAGGTGCTGGCTTTCCTCAGTATCCCCACCTTTGCCCTTCTGGATGGTAACAGGCATGGGTTAGAAGGTGCTGTTGAAGGAGCCTTGGTGACTTATTCAGGTGTATCTTACAGATGAAAACAACAAATGCTGGCGATCCCAGCAGGTCAGACAGCATCCATGGAGAGAGAGTAAGCTAACGTTTCAAGCCTAGATGACTCTTCATCAGGTAGTACGCACTACTGCCACTGTGTTAGTTGGGAAGGGAGTTATTGGAGAGTGGTGGCTGGAGTGTTGATCAAATGGGTTGTTTTATTCTGATATGTATCAAGCTTCTTAGCTGTCGTAACAACCGCACACAACCAGCTAAATGGAGCAAATTCCGCCCAACTAACGATTTGTGCCTTGTAGATGATGGACAGCTTTTGGGGAATCAGGCGATTGGTTGCCGTAGAATTCCAGGCATCTGACTTGTTCTTGTGGCTGTAGTATTCGTAGCATAGAATCATAGAATCCCTACAGTGTAGAAACAAGCCATTCAGCCCAACAAGTCTACACTGCCCCGCTGAAGACCATCCCACCCGGACCCATTCTCCTAACACTGCATTTCCCATGTCTAACCGACCTAACCTAAACGTCCCTGGGCACTATGGGCAATTTAGCAAGGCCAGTCCACCTCGCCTGCACATCTTTGGACAGTAGGAGGAAACCAGAGGATGTGGTCAGTCTAATTCAGTTTCTGAGTGAACATCAAAGATTTGACGTCAACGTATTCAGCATTGGTTTTACAGTTGAACATCAAGTGACCTTGATTAGTTTCTCTTGTGTGAAGATGGTCATTGCCTGGCACTCCCAAGGCAAGAATGTCGTCACTTATGAGCCCAAGCCTGAATGTTATCTTGCGGTATACAGGCATGGATTGATTCATTACCTGAAGAGTTACAAATGCTGCTGAATACTGTGAAAATCTTTTTGAACATCTCTACTTCAAATCTTCCATTAGGCAGAAGTGCTTAGATGAGGTCATTAAGATGGGTTAATAAGTGTCACATTCAGTTAATTCTAAACTAAGCAAAATTAGGTACAACCTGAACAGTACCAATTAAAAACCTCCTGACTAAAAATGGTGCACGCAGACAAATGCATCTTTTAATCTAGTTGCCCTCAAAAATACTTTTAACAATATCTGTAGATCTTCTTTTATAATACCTTCATTTAAATTCAATGACATAAAATAGCAATAAATAAGCATTTGGAAGGATGAGTTCTGAGAAAGGGTCACTGGACCTAAAATTTTAACTCTGATTTCTTTCCACAGATGCTACCAGACCTGCTGAGCTTTTGAAGCAATTTCTGATATTTTTTATTTTAATAAATAGACAGTTGGAGAATGAATAACTATCGTGAGAATGTAACTCAGTTTGTTGTGGTAATTTGTAGCACTTTCTGGATATGTTTAGGAGTTGCATATTTATTGAATTGTAATTTTTGCTGTTATCAAGATAAAATTTTGAGGGAGTTAATAATTTTATTAGATTACGTTTAATATCAGGATCGCTAAATAGAATGAATACAGTGGAAGTTGGGAGCCAGTTCTGTCCTGATGATACCACGACTGACAACACCTTGATGAATGATTGTGTTTTAAAAACTGGAAGTTAATTCAGTGGTAATTTTCATTTTATTTATAGTATGTCATTTCTAGTACATCATATAAAATTTCTGATGCCATTTAGAGAATATGGAAGAATTAACGGTTGTTCTGCATAGCACTTTCAGTACATGTAAACTCTGATGTTTCAAAGATGAGCAGGACAGTGCAGACTTGATGGGTTTAATGGCCTGCTTATGTATCTTACGTAGATCTTATGTTGGAAAGTGCCTCTTTAGTTTTGAACCACAGTTGATTGTGGGACTCAGGATATTTTATGGAATTGAGACAGCATGGAGGTGCTAGGACTGCTGAACCACACAGCACTTTAAGAAGTGAGATAATAAAATGTGAGGCTGGATGAACACAGCAGGCCCAGCAGCACCTCAGGAGCACAAAAGCTGACGTTTCGGGCCTAGACCCTTCATCAGAGAGAGGGATGGTGTGAGGGTTCTGGAATAAATAGGGAGAGAGGGGGAGGCGGACCGAAGATGGAGAGAAAAGAAGATAGGTGGAGAGGAGAGTATAGGTGGGGAGGTAGGGAGGGAATAGGTCAGTACAGGGAAAACGGACAGGTCAAGGAGGTGGGATGAGGTTAGTAGGTAGGAAATGGAGGTGCGGCTTGGGGTGGGAGGAAGGGATGGGTGAGAGGAAAAACAGGTTAGGGAAGCAGAGACAGGTTGGACTGGTTTTGGGATGCAGTGGGTGGAGGGGAAGAGCTGGGCTGGTTGTGTGGTGCAGTGGGGGGAGGGGACGAACTGGGCTGGTTTTGGGATGCGGTGGGGGAAGGGGAGATTTTGAAGCTGGTGAAGTCCACATTGATACCATTGGGCTGCAGGGTTCCCAAGCGGAATATGAGTTGCTGTTCCTGCAACCTTCGGGTGGCATCGTTGTGGCACTGCAGGAGGCCCATGATGGACATGTCATCTAAAGAATGGGAGGGGGAGTGGAAATGGTTTGCGACTGGGAGGTGCAGTTGTTTATTGCGAACCAAGCGGAGGTGTTCTGCAAAGCTGTTCCCAAGCCACCGCTTGGTTTCCCCCATGTAGAGGAAGCCACACCGGGTACAATGGATGCAGTATACCACATTGGCAGTTGTGCAGGTGAACCTCTGCTTAATATGGAAAGTCATCTTGGGGCCTGGTATAGGGGTGAGGGAGGAGGTGTGGGGGCAAGTGTAGCATTTCCTGCGGTTGCAGGGGAAGGTGCCGGGTGTGGTGGGGTTGGAGGGCAGTGTGGAGCGAACAAGGGAGTCACGGAGAGAGTGGTCTCTCCGGAAAGCAGACAAGGGTAGGGATGGAAAAATGTCTTGGGTGGTGGGGCCGGATTGTAGATGGCGGAAGTGTCGGAGGATGATGCGTTGTGTCCGCAGGTTGGTGGGGTGGTGTGTGAGAACGAGGGCGATCCTCTTTGGGCAGTTGTGGCGGGGGCGGGGTGTGAGGGATGTGTTGCGGAAAATGCGGGAGACGCGGTCAAGGGCGTTCTCGACCACTGTGGGGGGAAAGTTGCGGTTCTTGAAGAACTTGGACATCTGGGATGTGCGAGAGTGGAAGTCCTCATCGTGGGAGCAGTGGTGGCGCAGTGGTAGTATGGCACACTGACGTCTACATCGTCAAGGCCAAATGCCAACTCTCCGACACCACCTCCTACCGCCCCCTCGATCATGACCCCACACCCGAGCATCAAACCATCACCTCTAACACCATTCGTGACCTCATCACCTCAGGGGACCTCCCACCCACAGCCTCCAACCTCATTGTTCCCCAACCCCGCACGGCCCGTTTCTATCTCCTTCCCAAAATCCACAAACCTGCCTGCCCTGGTCGACCCATCGTCTCAGCCTGCTCCTGCCCCACCGAACTCATCTCCACCTATCTGGACTCCATTTTCTCCCCTTTGGTCCAGGAACTCCCTACCTATGTCCGTGACACCACCCACGCCCTCCACCCCCTCCAGGACTTCCAATTCCCTGGCCGCCGACACCTTATTTTCACCATGGACGTCCAGTCCCTATACACCTGTATTCCGCATGCAGATGGCCTCAAAGCCCTCCGCTTCTTCCTGTCCTGCAGGCCCGACCAGTCCCCCTCCACCGACACCCTCATCCGCCTAGCCGAAATCATCCTCACCCTCAACAACTTCTCTTTCAATTCCTCCCACTTCCTACAGACAAAGTGGGTGGCCATGGGCACCCGCATGGGCCCCAGCTATGCCTGCCTCTTTGTAGGTTACGTGGAACAGTCCCTCTTCCGCACCTACACAGGCCCCAAACCCCACCTGTTCCTCCGTTGCATTGATGACTATCAGCGCCGCCTCTTGCTCCCCAGAGGAGCTCGAACAGTTCATCCACTTCACCAACACCTTCCACCCCAAACTTCAGTTCACCTGGGCCATTTCCAGCACATCCCTCACCTTCCTGGACTTCTCAGTCTCCATCTCAGGCAACCAGCTTTTAACTGATGTCCATTTCAAGCCCACCGACTCCCGCAGCTACCTAGAATACACCTCCTCCCACCCACCTCCTGCAAAAATTCCATCCCCTATTCCCAATTCCTCCGCCTCCGCTGCATCTGCTCCCACGATGAGGCATTCCACTCCCGCAAATCCCAGATGTCCAAGTTCTTCAAGGACCGCAACTTTCCACCCACAGTGGTCTAGAACACCCTTGACCGCGTCTCCCGCATTTCCCGAACACATCCCTCACACCCCGCCCCCACCACAACCGCCCCTTGTTCTCACACACCACCCCACCAACCTCCGGATGCAACGCATCATCCTCCGACACTTACGCCATCTACAATCTGACCCCACCACCCAAGACATTTTTCCATCCCCACCCTTGTCTGCTTTCCGGAGAGACCACTCTCTCCGTGACTCCCTTGTTCGCTCCACACTGCCCTCCAACCCCACCACACCCGGCACCTTCCCCTGCAGCCGCAGGAAATGCTACACTTGCCCCCACACTTCCTCCCTCACCCCTAAACCAGGCCCCAAGATGACTTTCCATATTAAGCAGAGGTTCACCTGCACATCTGCCAATGTGGTATACTGCATCCATTGTAGCCGGTGTGGCTTCCTCTACACTGGGGAAACCAAGCGGAGGCTTGGAGACCGCTTTGCAGAACACCTCCGCTTGGTTCGCAATAAACAACTGCACCTCCCAGTCGCAAACCATTTCCACTCCCCCTCCCATTCTTTAGATGACAAGTCCATCATGGGCCTCCTGCAGTGCCACAATGATGCCACCCGAAGGTTGCAGGAGCAGCAACTCATATTCCGCTTGGGAACCCTGCAGCCCAATGGTATCAATGTGGACTTCACCAGCTTCAAAATCTCCCCTTCCCCCACCGCATCCCAAAACCAGCCCAGTTCGTCCCCTCCCCCCACTGCTCCACACAACCAGCCCAGCTCTTCCCCTCCACCCACTGCATCCCAAAACCAGTCCAACCTGTCTCTGCCTCCCTAACCTGTTCTTCCTCTCACCCATCCCTTCCTCCCACCCCGAGCCGCAGCTCCATTTCCTACCTACTAACCTCATCCCACCTCCTTGACTTGTCTGTTTTCCCTGGACTGACCTATCCCCTCCCTACCTCCCCAACTATACTCTCCTCTCCACCTATCTTCTTTTCTCTCCATCTTTGTTCTGCCTCCCCCTCTCTCCCTATTTATTCCCGAACCCTCACCCCAGCCCCCTCTCTGATGAAGGGTCTAGGCCCGAAACGTCAGCTTTTGTGCTCCTGAGATGCTGCTGGGCCTGCTGTGTTCATCCAGCCTCACATTTTATTTTCTTGGATTCTCCAGCATCTGCAGTTCCCATTATCACTTTAAGATGTGAGGTCTGCTGTGTATCCATTGCTATGTAGAATTAATCATTAGAAAAGTACAGAAATCCCTGAGAGGACTTACCCATGTTAGTCATATGTAAGCGACACAGTGACATTGTCACAATGTACTTTTGACACAGGTCGGTGTTTGCATGCAAAAAAAGAATGTCACTTTTCTTTATTGAGACTACTCAGCCTTACCTCAGTTGTTGGTAAAGTGTTGGAAAAGGTTATAAGGGATAGGATTTATAGTAATCTAGAAAAGAATAAATTGATTAAGGATAGTCAGCACGGTTTTGTGAAGGGAAGGTTGTGCCTCACAAACCTTATTGAGTTCTTTGAGAAGGTGCCCAAACAGGTAGATGAGAGTTGATGTGGTGTACATGGATTTCAGCAAGGCGTTCGATAAGGTTTCCACAGGCTATTGTACAAAATGTGGAAGAATGGAATTGTGGGAGATATAGCAGTTTGGATTGGAAATTGGCTTGCTGAAAGAAGACAGAGGGTGGTAGTTGATGGGAAATGTTCATCCTGGAGACCAGTTACGAGTGGTGTACCGCAAGGGTCGGTGTTGGGTCCACTGCTGTTTGTCATTTTTAAAAATGACCTGGATGAGGGCGTAGAAGGATGGGTTAGTAAATTTGCAGACGACACTAAGGTCAGTGGAGTTGTGGATAGTGACGAAGGATGCTATAGGTTGCAGAGAGACATAGGTAAGCTGCAGAGCTGGGCTGAGAGGTGGCAGATGGAGTTTAATGCAGACAAGTGTGAGGTGATGCACTTTGGTAGGAGTAACCGGAATGCAAAGTACTGGACTAATGGTAAGATTCTTGGTAGTGTAGATGAGCAGAGAGATCTCGGTGTCCATGTAGACAGATCCTTGAAAGTTGCCACCCAGGTTGACAGGGCTGTTAAGAAGGCATACAGTGTTTTAGCTTTTATTAATAGAGGGATCGAGTTCCGGAACCAAGAGGTTATGGTGAAGCTGTACAAAACTCTGGTGTGGCCGCACTTGGAGTATTGCACGCAGTTCTGGTCACCGCATTATAAGAAGGATGTGGAAACTTTGGAAAGGGTGCAGAGGAGATTTACTAGGATGTTACCTGGTATGGAGGGAAGTTCTTACGAGGAAAGGCTGAGGGACTTGAGGCTGTTTTCATTAGAGAGAAGAAGGTTGAGAGGTGACTTAATTGAAACATATAAAATAATCAGAGGGCTAGATAGGGTGGATAGGGAGAGCCTTTTTCCTAGGATGGTGACAGCGAGCATGAGGGGGCATAGCTTTAAATTGAGGGGTGAAAGATATAGGACAGATTTCAGAGGTAGTTTCTTTACTCAGAGAGTAGTAAGGGAATGGAACGCTTTGCCTGCAACAGTAGTAGATTTGCCAACTTTAGGTACATTTAAGTCATCATTGGATAAGCATATGGACATACATGGAATAGTGTAGGTTAGATGGGTTGAGATCGGTATGACAGGTCAGCACAACATCGAGGGCCGAAGGGCCTGTACTATGCTGTAATGTTCTCTGTTGTATGTTCTATGTACTCCTTCCTGAGAAATTGTTGGTCAGTAATTTGACTTGTTTGTCTCAATCTTTATATTACTAATTAGGACATGGGAAGAGACTGATTTGGAAGAGATGCAAAGCTTGACTCTTTGAGGGAGCTATGATTTCCATAGAGATAGTCATTACACTAAGGTATTTGACATCAACTGTGTATTAATTCAGCCTCCTTATTGGAATGAAGCACATCAACATGTAAATTCAGCATAATTTTAAAGAGAAAGGTGTGCATTATTAGGTCATTGCATTGAATTTGAGTTCTACTTGAGTTTCTCTAGCAAACTTAATCTGACAGTTTGATAAAAATCAAGTGGTCATAGAAATGAAATTCTTAGCCCCATTACCAGGCTCTACTAGCATTTGGGAATCTTCTCTCTCTTGATGTATAATAATAGAAACTTCAGTTTCTGAGAGGGAAAAAAGATGCATTAAGATTTTTTTCAAAAATGATTTTGGATGATCCTGTTGATTAATTGTCAAATGATGGTGTTTCTTTATTCACTGTGGAATGTGGACATTGCTGTCTGGTCCAGCGTTTATTGCCAATCCCTAGTTACTCTTGAGAAGGTGGTGGTGAGCTGACAGCTTGAACTGCTAAAGTCCATGTGCTGTAGGCTGACCTGCAATGGCCTTCTCAAGGGAATTCCAGGATTTTGAAATGGCAACAATGAAGGAATGGTGATGAATTTCCAAATAACTATGGTGAGTGGCTTGACTTATAGATGGCGGTGGTGTTCACATGTATCTCTTGCCCCCATTCTTCTAGACAGACGTGGTCGTGGTTTTAGAAGGTTCTATCTAATGATCTTCAGATGAATTTTAATTTCTGCAGAGCACCTTATAGGTTGTAAAACAAAGTTACTACTGAGCATCAGTGGTGGAAGGAATGGATGTTTGTGGATGTGGTATCATTCAAGTGGGCCTCTTTGAATTGGCTGGTGTCAATGTTCTTGCATGTTTTTGGAGCTGCACCTGTCCAGGCAAGTGGGGAGTATTCCATCACACTTATGACTTGTGCTTCATTGATAGTGGACTGGCTCTGGGGAGTCAGGATGTGAGTTATTTGCTGCAGTATTCCTAGCCTCTGATCTGCATGGTGATTTTTAAGTGGTGAGCCCAGTTGAGTTTCTGTTCAATGATAACCCCAAGGATAGTGAGTTTTGAGAAGATTTGTAGCTCAGGTTGAGGTTCTGGATGTGAGTTTGCTTGCTGAGCTGGGAGGTTAGTTTTCAGACGTTTCATCACCATTCTAGGTAACATCATCAGTGAGCCTCCGACGAAGCGCTGGTGTTATGTCCCGCCTTCCATTTATCTGGTTAGGTTTCCTTGGGTTGGTGATGTCATTTCCTGCATTGGTGATGTCATTTCCTGTTCTTTTTCTCAGGGGATGGTAGATTGGCTCCAAGTCAATGTGTTTGTTGATGGAGTTCCGGTTGGAATGCCCTGCTTCTAGGAATTCTCGTGCATGTCTCTGTTTGGCTTGTCCTAGGATGGATGTGTTGTCCCAATCAAAGTGGTGTCCTTCCTTATCTGTTTGTAAGGATACGAGTGATAGTGGGTCATGTCGTTTTGTGGCTAGTTGATGTTCATGTATCCTGGTGGCTAGCTTTCTGCCTGTTTGTCCAATGTAGTGTTTGTCACAGTTTTTGCAAGGTATTTTGTAGATGACGTTCGTTTTATTTGTTGTCTGTATAAGGTCCTTTAAGTTCATTAGCTGCTGTTCTGGTGTGTTGGTGGGTTTGTGGGCTACCCTGATGCCAAGAGGTATTTCACAATTCACAAACCAGAAGCCCCCCTCAGGCCCATAGTGTCGCTACCTAGAACACCAACGTACAGATTAGCCAAGGAACTACACCAAAGACTAAAACACCTAGTAGAAGACTCCCACCACTCCATTCGCTCCACCCAAGAATTCCTGAACACCAAAGATACCAAGATAGAAGAGGATGAAATAATGGTCTCCTTTGACGTAACAGCCCTGTTCACATCCATCAACATCAACCTGGCCAAAGAAACACTGATGACACTATTAGAAGAACCGAAGACACATACACCAGACAACACCAACCGCATCAGCAAGGACAACATCATTAAGCTAGTGGACCTATGCCTCACCACCCACTTCACTTTCAATAACAAAACCTACAGACAAACCAACGGTACACCCATGGGATCTCCGATATCAGGGTTCTTAGCAGAGGCAGTAATGCAGAGACTCGAACAAACAGCTCTGCCAATCATCCAACCCAAACTTTGGGTCCGCTACGTGGATGACACCTTTGTCATCACTAAACAAAACAAATTAGAGGAAACCTTCAAGACCATCAATAATACCCTTTACTGGCATAACATTCACAAAAGAGGAGGAAAACAACAACAAACTGCCATTCCTAGATGTTACAGTAGAGCGAACAGCCAATGGGGAACTTCAAACCAGCGTCTACAGGAAAACAACACATACGGACCAAATACTGAACTACAGGAGCAACCATCCCAACACCCACAAACGAAGCTGCATTAGAACATTATTCCAACGAGCCACCACACACTGCAGCACAGAGGAACTACGAAGAGCAGAGGAAAATCACCGATACAGCGTATTCAAAAAGAATGGGTACCCTATGAACACAGTCCGCCGATTTCTCAGCAACAAACCCAAACAAACAGACAAAACGGGCTCAGAAACCATAACCACTCTCCCCTACATCAAAGACATCTCGGAAATGACTGCCAGACTACTCGGACCTCTTGACATCAGGGTAGCCCACAAACCCACCAACACACTAAAACAGCAGCTAATGAACTTAAAAGACCCTATACAGGCAACAAGCAAAACGAACGTCATCTACAAAGTACCTTGCAAAAACTGTGACAAACACTACATTGGACAAACAGGCAGAAAGCTAGCCACCAGGATACATGAACATCAACTAGCCACAAAACGACATGACCCACTATCACTCGTATCCTTACATACAGATGAGGAAGGACACCACTTTGTTTGGGACAACACATCCATCCTAGGACAAGCCAAACAGAGACACGCATGAGAATTCCTAGAAGCATGGCATTCCAACCGGAACTCCATCAACAAACACATTGATTTGGAGCCCATCTACCACCCTCTGAGAAAAAGAACAGGAAATGACATCATCAACCCAAGGAAACCTAACCAGATAAATGGAAAGCGGGACATAACACCAGCGCTTCGTCGGAGGCTCACTGATGATGTTACCTAGAATGGTGACGAAACGTCTGAAAACTAACCTTCCAGCTCAGCGAGCAAACTCACATCCAGAACCCCAAGGATGTTGATACTGGGGGCTCTGTAATCATAACACCATTGAACATCATCCAGCAGTGGTTAGATTGTCTCTTATTGGAGGTAGCCATTACTTGGCATTTGTGTGGTGCAAATTTTACTTGCCACTTGTCAGCCAAGCCTGGATATTATCCAGATCTTGTTGCATTTGAAAGTGAACTCTTTAGAATCTGAAGGTTTGCAAATGGTGCTGGATATTGTGCAATCATTGCTATGTGAACATGTTAATTGGGGATTTATCCAATAAGAAATATTTCTATGGACGTTTTGCAGACATTTATAAAATTTCAAAAACATGTAGATTAGGATTTTGTATTTTTCGATCATGAACTGATAGCACTTCTAGCAGTACCTGTAAAAATATTTTTGTTATGGAAAAGTAAACTAAACAACATAGTTTATTGAAAATGTATTTCTAAAAAAGGAACAACTCATGATTTTTGTTGGAAAATTTACTGTCTAAAATGTCTCTCATCTGAAAAATCCCTCATCGTAAAGAACAAACAAGAACACAAAGAGGCTTTGGGACCTGATAGTGAGGATTTAGCTCATTTTGCTTTGGATAAACCTTTTTAAAAATTCATTCATGGGATGTCAGCATCACTGCCTGGCCAGCATTTGTTGCCCATCCTTAATTTCCCTTGAGAAGGTGGTGGTGCACTGCCTTCTTGAACTGCTGCAGTCCACCTGCTGTAGATTGACCCACCATGCCCTTAGGGAGGAAATTCCAGGATTGTGATCCAGCGACAATGAAGGAATGGTGATATATTTCTAAGTCAGGATGGTGAGTGGCTTGGTGAAGAACTTGAAGGTGGTGGTATTTCCAAGTATCTGCTGTCTAAATCCTTCTTGATGGAAGTGGTCATGGGTTTAGAACATATTGTCTGATGATTTTTGGTGAATTTCTGCCGTCCACCTTGTTGATAGTATTCATTGTTGCTGCTGAGCATTGGTGGTGGAGGGAGTGGATATTTGTGGTCGAAGAGTCAATCAAGCAGGTTGCACTGTCCTGGATGATGCCAAGCTTTCTTGAGTATTGTTTCAGTTGTACCCATACCCTAAGCGAGTCGGGATTATTCCATCATACTCCTGACTTGTGCCTTGTAGATGATGGGGAGTCAGGAGGTGAGTTACTCGCTGCAGTATTCCTAGGCTCTGACCTTCTCTTGTTGCCACTGTGTTTATGTGGTGAGCCCAGCTCAGTTTCTAGTCAATGATAACCCCCAGGATGTTATAGTGGGGGATTCAGTGATGGTAACACCATTGAATGTCAAGGGTAGTGGTTAGATTGTCTTTTATTTGTTTTTTATGGTCATGGCCTGGCATTTGTATGGCATAAATGTTACTTGCCAGTTGTCAGCCCAAGTCTGGACATTGTCCCGATCTTGTTCAATGGACTGCTTCAATATCGGTGGAGTTGCGAATGGTGCTGAACATTATGCAGTCATTGGTGAATTTGTCCACTTCTGACCTTACGACTGAGGGAAAATCATTGATGAAGCAGCTAAAGATGGTTGGGCCAAGGGCGTTATCCTGAGGAAATCCTGCAGAGATGTCCTGGAGCTGAGATGACTGACCTTCAACAACCATGACCATTTTCCTACATGCCAGATATGTCTCCAACCAGCAGAGAATTTGCCTCTTAATACCTTTTGATTTTAGTCAAATACAGCCTTGATGTCAAGGCCTCTCACTCTCATCTCACCTCTGGAATTCAGCTCTTTTGTCCATGTAGGAAGCAAGGCTGCAATGAAGTCAAGAGCTGAGTGGCCCTGGTGGAATTCAAATGGGTCATCAATGAGCAGATGCTGCTTTTAGCACCATTGATGACATTTTCCATCACTTGACTGATGATTGAGAGTAGACTGATGGGTGATAATTGGTTGGATTGGATTTGTTCTGCTTTTCATGTACAGAACATAACTGGGCAATTTTCCACAGCTCAACAGGCGTAGTGGCCCAGTGGTTAGTACCACTGCTTAACAGTGCCAGGGACCTGGGTTAGATTCCACCCTTGGATGACAGTTTGTGTCAAGTTTGCACATTCTCCCCATGGCTGTGTGGGTTCCCACCAGGTGTTCTTGTTGCCTTCCACAGTCCAAAGATGTGCAAGTTAGGTGGGATTGACCATGCTAAATTGCCTGTTGTGTTCAGGGATGTGGGGGCGAGATGGGTGAGTCATGGCAAATGTAGGGTAGGGGGACAGGGCTAGGTGGGATGCTTTTAAGAGGGTTGGTGTGGACCTGTTGGGCCAAATGCCCTGTTTCCACACCGCAGAGTTTCTATGATTCTATAACTATTGCACTTTAAACCCCACTCCAACTGCTGTGCTTTAAACCCCACTCCATTCCAAAACTGTCAGATGATACTGTAAGCTGATTAATACTTATTCCAATGATATGCTGAAATAAAAACAAAATGCTGGGAATCTGAAAGAATTTATTGAAAGACTTTATTGGACTAGAAACATTTAATACTGTTTCTCTCTTCATGGATACTGCCAGAACCTGTTGAGTTTCTCTTGCCTTTTCTGTTTTTACCTTAAAACCACTGGATGAGAAAGAATTGCTCACTCCCCTCAGCAAATCCATAAGACCATAAGACATAGGAGTGGAAGTAAGGCCATTCGGCCCATCGAGCCCACTCTGCCATTTAATCATGGCTGATGGGCATTTCAACTCCACTTACCCACACTCTCCCTGTAGCCTTAATTCCTTGCGAGATCAAGAAATGATCAATCTCTGCCTTGAAGACATTTAATGTCCCGGCCTCCACTGCGCTCCGTGGCAATGAATTCCACAGGCCCACCACTCTCTGGCTGAAGAAATGTCTCCTCATTTCTGTTTTAAATTTACCCCTTCTAATTCTAAGGCTGTGCCCATGAGTCCTAGTCTCTCCGCCTAACGGAAAGAACCTCCCAACGTCCACCCTTTCTAAGCCATGCATTATCTTGTATGATTTTATTAGATCTCCACTCAACCTGCTAAACTCTAATGAATATGATCCCAGGATCCTCAGCCATTCATCATACGTTAGGCCTACCATTCCAGGGATCATCCGTGTGACTCTCCGCTGGACACACTCCAGTGCCAGTATGTCCTTACTGAGGTGTGGGGCCCAAAACTGGACACAATATTCTAAAAGGGGCCTAACTAGTGCTTTATAAAGTCTCAAAAGCACATTGCTGCTTTTATATTACAACCCTCTTGAGATAAGTGACAACATTACATTCGTTTTCTATTATAAATCCTATTATGAATTTCTCACTTGCAGCTTGTGAAAACTCTTGTGCTTACAATATTTTAGATTGTATTCTCTGATTCTATATCTTCTCCAAAACTATGAGAAGAATAGAATCAATACCCAAGCAAAAATATTTATCTAAGTTACTGCAGACCTAAATGTGCCTCACATCTTCGTTAGGGATTTGACAGTTTATGCCCAGGAGTTAACGATTTCGACATTTGGCAGTTTGAACTATCTTGCCTGAAAAATATGAAATTATATTTCTAACCTTTTATCAGTGTCTGCACAAGCTATTGATCAACATATTAACTGTATTTTTCATAATAGAAGGGCAGAAAATAAAGTAACTTGTTAAAAATTATTTTTGATCTTTAGAATTATGGTTAGCAGTGTTTAATAGAGCCAATTGATAATTACGTTAAAAAGTTCAGCTGTGTCACAGAAAAGCAACATTACCTGTTGATTATAAAGTCACATTTAAAATCTGTACCTTAAATTAATAATCAATTTATTCTAATTTATGATTAATGTCTTTAGATGCCTGCCAAATTGACAACATCAAATAACCAGTCTGTTCATTGGATTAAAGTCTCTATGCTTGTAGTTGGCAATGTTTTCAGAGTTAGTGCAACATGGTGTGAATGAATTAATCATTTTTCTTTCCTTTGAGAGTGGTATGTCAATGGTCATTTCTAGGCATTGACTTGAAAGTTGTTAAATTATTTAATGTAGGACCTTTATGATCTTCAGGCAGAAGCTTCTTTAGTTGCATATCAGGATAACAAAGTGTGAAGCTGGATGAACACGGCAGGCCAAGCAGCATCTCAGGAGCACAAAAGCTGACGTTTCGGGCCTAGACCCTTCATCAGAGAGGGGGATGGGGAGAGGGTTCTGGAATAAATAGGGAGAGGGGGGAGGCGGACCGAAGATGGAGAGAAAAGAAGATAGGTGGAGAGGAGAGTATAGGTCGGGAGGTAGGGAGGGGATAGGTCAGTCCAGGGAAGACGCACAGGTTAAGGGGGCGGGATGAGGTTAGTAGGTCGGAAATGGAGGTGCGGCTTGAGGTGGGAGGAAGGGATGGGTGAGAGGAAGAACAGATTAGGGAGGCGGAGACAGGCTGGTTAATAAAGTGTGAAGCTGGATGAACACAGCAGGCCAAGCAGCATCTCAGGAGCACAAAAGCTGACGTTTCGGGCCTAGACCCTTCATCAGCTATCTGATGAAGAGTCTCGGCCCGAAACGTCAGCTTTTATGCTCCTGAGATGCTGCTTGGCCTGCTGTGTTCATCCAGCTTCACACTTCATTATCTTGGATTCTCCAGCATCTGCAGTTCCCATTATCTCGGAGACAGGCTGGGATGGTTTTGGGATGCAGTGGGGGGATATCAGTCTGGAAGTCAGTTTAAAATAAGAGCCCAAACTTTAGGAGAAACACCAATGCATTGGTGGAAAAGGTTGGAATTAAAATTGCTTTAATTTGCATCTCAGTTACTGTCCACTGTTTGTGATTATATGCCAGTGGTGTCATCATGAATCTCTTGGTATATTGCTTTAGAGCCCAGACACAATTTTTACATCAATTAGCTGCTGCACTCAGCAACATTACCACATTCGCCACCGCTTGAGTTGGGACTTCCAATTATGCAATTTTACTGGACTAGTGATCCAGAACCCCTGGCTATTGTTCAGCCTTAACCCTGTACACCCAACAGGAAGAAGGCAGAGGTGACAACCTGGACAATAGACAATAGGTGCAGGAGTAGGCCATTCGTCCCTTCGAGCCAGCACCACCATTCATTATGATCATGCCTGATCATCCACAATCAGTATCCTGTTCCTGCCTTATCCCCATAACCCTTGATTCCATTGTCTTTAAGCGCTCTATCTATCTCTTCCTTGAAAGCATCCAGAGAGTTGGCCTCCACTGCCTTCTGGGGCAGAGCATTCCATATATCCACCACTCTCTGGATGAAGAAGTTTCTCCTCAACTCTGTTCTAAATGGCCTACCTCTTATTTTTAAACTGTGTCCTCTGGTTCTGGACTCCCCCATCAGCGGAAACATACTTCCTGCCTCCAGGTTGTCCAATCCCTTAATAATCGTATACGTCTGAATCAGATCCCCTCTCATCCTCCTAAACTCAAGTGTATACAAGCCCAGTCGCTCCAATCTTTCAACATATGATAGTCCTGCCATTCTGGGAATTGACCTCGTGAACCTACGCCGCACTCCCTCAATAGCCAGAATGTCCTTCCTCAAATTTGGAGACCAAAATTGCACACAGTACTCCAGGTGCGGTCTCACCAGGGCCCTGTGCAGAAGGACCTCTTTGCTCCTATACTCAATTCGTCTTGTTATGAAGGCCAGCATGCCCTTAGCTTTCTTCACTGCCTGCTGTACCTGCATGTTTGCTTTCATTGACTGATGTACAAGAACCCCCAGATCTCGTTGAACTTCCCGTTTACCTAACTTGACTCCATTTAGATAGTGATCTGCCTTCCTGTTCTTGCCACCAAATTGGATAACGACACATTTATCCACATTAAACTGCATCTGCCATGCATCCGTCCACTCACCTAGCCTGTTCAAGTCACCCTGTATTCTCATAACATCTTCCTCACATTTCACACTGCCACCCAGCTTTGTGTCATCAGCAAATTTGCTAATATTACTTTTAATGCCTTCATCTATATCATTAATGTATATTGTAAATAGCTGCGGTCCTAGCACTGAACCTTGTGGAACGCTACTGGTCACTGCCTGCCCTTCACTACTCTTTGCTTCGTGTCAGCCAGCCAATTTTCAATCCAAGCCAGTACTTTGCCCCCAATACCATGTGCCCTAATTTTGCTCACTAACCTCCTATATGGGACCTTATCAAAGGCTTTCTGAAAGTCCAGGTATACTACATCCACTGGCTCTCCCTTGTCCATCTTCATAGTTACATTCTCAAAAAATTCCAGAAGATTAGTCAAGCACAATTTCCCCTTTGTAAATCCATGCTGATTGTGACCTATCCTGTTACTGCTATCCAAATGATTCGTAAATTCATCTTTTATAATTGACTCCAGCATCTTTCCCACCACTGACATCAGGCTAACCGGTCTTTAATTTCCTGTTTTCTCTCTCCCTCCTTTCTTGAAAAGTGGGACAACGTTAGCCACCCTCCAATCCACAGGAACTGATCCTGAATCTATAGAACATTGGAAAATAATTACCAATGCGTCCACTATTTCGAGAGCCACGATTTCTAGAGGAGGACAGGACCTTAGTTGTAAGCACTGCAGAATAGAAGTGGTAGTTGACCTGGTGCTCCCAGCCGAAGTCTCCTTCATCACCACTGGGGATCTCCAGGAAGTTTTTCAGAAGAAACCATCTGCTGAAACAAGTCCCATTATCATTGGAATGCTTGGAATTCCTTCCCCTTCTGTTTCAGTCAGCTGGGTAGCTGAAAGCAGCCTTGATACTGGACAGGTACATGAAGCAGTGGTGCCAAGGTTTCCTTTATGGTATCATAAGGGAGTTGACGGGTAAAGAAGCCCTCTCTCTTTAAGATGCTCCTTAAGTGGAGAGTAAGACTGTTGCTGTGAAGACTTTCATTGTCCGCTTCAACATCAATGGCAACGTCAGCAACTCTGATTTCACAATTTTTCATTCCTAAAGGCAAGGATGTACGTAGTGTGCCATTTGCCAGAAACCTGTACCTTTCCCAGGAGATAGAGCCACATGGCTGGAGTCTCAAGAAGGGTTTACTTGAGTCACCTAGCCTTGAATTCCATTCCATGAAGAGATTCAGAAGAGCTCAGTATCGGTGTGGATATTAAGGGACTTGACCAAGCCCTTTGTTTTGGTAGATGCCTAGAAACTAATGGTTCTACATTTCAATAATGGAAATAAGATGGCAGCACTACATTTGCATGCTGCCAACCACTCCTGGAACCAGCTAATGGGTAGCTAATGAATCCTGATTACCATGGCTGATTAACAGCATTATCCAACTTTTAGCCCCAATGTGTAATATCCTCCTTAATGTTCCTTAATGGCTTTAAAAGGAACAGAATTTAGGAAAATATAGGGTATGTGTGCAAATGGTCACACGCATACACATACCATATTAGCTTGAACTAGCAGAATACATAATGAGAGAAATATTTTTAAAAAGTATTTGAGACTGAAAAATGACAAAGCACACAGAAGATATCTTCATTATCCTTGAGCATTTATTGTGGAAGTTATAAAACTTCTGATTTCCAGCATCTTAAGCTCTCTTTTTTTTAAATCTTCTCCTCTTGCTTCTTGAGTTGCTAGGTCTCAAAGTGATTTCCCTGACTATTTCAAGTTCATAAATTGACATCCAGTATTTACTACCTTATTAATAGCCCGAACTTAACCCTGAGTGTTCCGTTCTGCTGTTTCATTTCCTCAATATTATAGAGTCAGAGTCATAGACGTATACAGCACAGAAACAGGCCCTTTGGTCCAACTCATCCATGATAACCACATATCCAAAATAAATCCAGTCCCATTTGTCAGCATTTGGCCCATATCTCTCTAAACCCTTCCTATTCATGTAATCCATCCAGATGTCTTTTAAGTATTGTAATTGTACAACAACAACATGATTCAAATTTAGTCATTGGTTTTCTGTTGCTGTCATCTGTTGTCACAGATTGTTGTAATCAATCTCTAGGCAATTTTTTTTTCCAATTTGTTATCGTTCTGGATGTGATACCCTAGAACATTAAGTTCCTGGGTGAGGAGAGGTGACAACTCCCATTCTTTATTAACCCACCACTTGGTTGATCACAACAAGGTTGAGTTTTGAGGGAGGGTCATCAGACTTGAAACGTTAACTCTGGTTTATCTCACAGATGCTGCCAGACCTGCTGGGCTTTTCCGCAACTTCTATTTTTGTTCCTGATTTACAACATCTGCGGTTCTTTTGCTTTTGGTTAAGTTAGAAAGGATCTACTCCCTGACCTGAAGAAGGGTGACTGAATGTTAACTCTGCTTTCGCTCCACAGATGCTGCCAGACCTGCTGTGTTTCTCCAGTAATCTATTTTAATTTGTAAAGGATCCACTCCTATGGTGATACGTTTCTCCTAGATCAAAGGAAATTATTTTTTAAAAAGAGCCAATTTAACCAATGATTCTTGAGTTAACAAAAGAGCCAGTTTATTAGTTACTAATAAAACTAATAATACTAGTCAGATAAAATAAGAACACAAAACACTCATGTGCGATTTAGAAATAAGAAGGGAGTTCCCAAAAAAAGTATAAAATATTTATATGGATCAGGCAGTGAGTCGTTTGTAAAGAGCTTTGACGTAGGTAGTTGAAGAATCAATTTCATGATTCTTGGTTTTGCAGGTTGATTGAAGTTCTTTTGTCCCGGCACTTTTAATATAGTGTCTGGCAGCATCACGCATATTGGGAGAGTATCTTTTCCCTACTTTTACCAGCAGCTCAGAGATGTTTAGTGGAGATTTCTAAACCATGACCTTCACTACTCACTAGTCCACACACTCGTTCATGATGCCAGTAACATACACAGACCAGAGTTGAACCTCACTTCTTACACTTTTTTGTGTATGTCTTTGAAAGAGTAAAACAGAAATGTGTCTGCATGAGATGATCTCCTGCTCAGAAGGTTTGGGTAGTCAGTTTTCACTATCACTTTCTAATTAGTCCTTTTGTTTGAAGCTGCCCCTGATTGTATACAGGTGTGAAATTCCAAAATTCTGGCCAGAGATTCCACTGAATTTACATCGCAATCAGCTTCTGGCTCTATCTACTTTTTAAAATACACATGTTACAATTTATGTTCAAAGGTGATCGTTGGCGATAATCCATAATATTGATGTTAACGTCTCCTGAAAGTCATTTCAATTGCCTGTGGAGCTTGGAAAGCAAATACTCCAAGTAAAAAGAAAGTTTCTAAATTTGGCATTGGACTTTTAAAAATTTGATTCTTTATGTCTCGTAACTGATAATATGACTATATTTGGAAAAATGTAATCAGGGCATTTGCTTTATTGCAGCATGACAGTTTGAAATTGGCCTAATATATTTGCTAGCCTTTCCTGACTTCTTAGCTCCATGAGAAGGGAACATGTACACAGTAGTACACAGTCCTACTGGGCACTGAACGCCATGGACTATGGTGAAATGGGTAGCAGAATTGGATGAGAAGTCTGGGAAGGCTTATTTCAATGTCAGTAATAACTCAGGCCATCTTTTATACTTTTCACAAGCAGTGTAGTCAGTTATTTGTTAGGCATTGTAAGCTACGAATTAAGGGGGGATTGTTGCTTATTTAAGGCCTCATTGATTGCACAATACCTCTCATTAATATTTAGCTTTCTGTCTTATCAAAATTGCCCAGTCAACTAGATGTCAAGAAAACTTGACAAGGAAACCAGAGCTGATATCTGGTGGATTCAGCTCATCACTTTCTCTCAGCAACTTCCATGATGGACAGTGGGCACCAACATCTTACAGCATGCTCCATCAGCACTAATGACATGCATCCCACATCCAGAGACGCTGGTTTCTTCTATTAGCCAGCCTGTAACAACCCTCCTGGCATATCTCTGATCCATGTGAAGTTCTGCACTTTACTACTATACTTTGGGCACCAGTAGCAATTATCATTGTAAACCTGTGGAAAGGGCACTGTGCACTTGGGTACACAGAGTCATCTCATGCACTGTACCAGGCTACACTTCCAGGCATTTTGCTCACTGCCAAGGTGCACACTTAGTCGGAGCCTATCTGAATGGTCACAACATCCCTGCCTTGCAGTGTCTTGTCTTGCATTTTTTGTATTTTGCCCCCTCAGCCAGAGATACCAGGCTCATATTATTTATGAAACAAAAACAGAAATTGCTGGTAAAGCTCAGCAGATCTAACAGCATCTGTGGAGAAAATAACAGTTAATAACAGTTCTTTCGGTTTTTATTTCAAATTACTTCTGTCTGACCTTGCCATTTAGCATGATGGAAATTGTTCTCATCAAGTTTTGGTCAAGCCAAGGGACATGGCTTTCACTCACGAGATGTGGGCGTGGTAAATGAAGGAGAGCTTACAATACCAGTCTGTGGGCTTGGAAACAATCCCTCGGCGCCTGGGGCATTCAAAGTTAGATTGCTCTCCACATAATGGGTAAGAAACTGAATTTTGGGCAGTCTGCTGCTATCTTGAGACTTTCTGTCCTTTTGTGCACCGCTTTCCTCCTGGAATGATGAGAAGCTGGTACTGAGGAAATTGGGTAGCACAGCTGTTACTATTGATGCAGGTTGGAGATGCACTGAGGCAGTGAGTAGGCAGCACTGAAGCCAATTACTACCTCTCGGCCATGTCTGGTATAAACGTCAGGAGCCATGCAGAACAGCTCTGGACTGACAGTGCTTGTCCAAATGCAATACAGGCCCTTAAAAATGGCACCAATATACCAGTCTGTTCCAGAATAACCTGGCAGTGAGGGGTTCTAAGAATGGCGAGTGCTAAGATGGGGCCAGAATCAGATGTGATAGACTACATGGAGGCGGAGCTGATAGTCAATGAAATAGGTTTAACAAGGTACAATGGGAAAATGCACTAAGCTTTGTGCAGAACTCCCTCCAAACAACTTAGTACAACTCAGATATTGCCAAAAAATTCAGGTTTTCACATATTTACACTCCATACGAAAAACATTCCACGTTAACAATTGTTTACTGTAAGCTGTCACAGTGCTGTCTACCAGAAAGGAGCTTGGCCAAACAGCAAAGCTACACTGAGTTAATGGATATCAGTTCAAGCAACAAAGGGGTCACTTCAGTTGGTTTTCGCAATAGGGTGCTTGAGGAAAGCAGCAACTGTCAGGGTTTTGCTGTTAATCATGTGCTGTTACTTTCTGCTGGGTAATAATGTACTTTATGTCACCCATGATAACATAATATAATATTAACTATTTTGGCTCGTATGATTGACGATTGTCTATGCTTTGAGTAGTTGACTGCATCAGTGGAACTGGAACTCAGCCAGATTTTCATAGTCATACAGCACTGTCCAACCTTTCCATGTCGAACATAATCCCAAACTAAACTAGCCCCACCCACCTGCTCCTGGCCCAGATCCCTTCAAACTGTTCCCATTTATATACTTATCCAAATGTCTTTTAAGCGTAACTGTGCCCACATTCACTACTTCCTCAGGAAGTTCATTCTACACGTGAATCACACACTGTGTAGAAAAAATATTGCCCCATCACTTTTTTATATCTCTCTCCTCTCATCTTTGGCATACACCCCCAGTCTTGAAATCTCCCATCCTAGGTAAAAGACACTTACCATTAACCTTATCTATACCTATCGGGATTTTACAAACCTCTACTAGGTCACCTGTCAACCTCCTACACTCCAGTGAAAAAAGTCTCAGCCTTTCTTTATAACTCAAGCCTTCTATACCTGGCAACATCATGGTAAGTCTCTTCTGAACTTTCTCTAGCTTAATAACATCATGCTTACAACAGGGAACCAGAATTGAACAGAAGAGGCCTCACCAATGTACTGTATAACTTCAACATGATATCCCAACTCCTATACTCAAAGAACTTGGCAATGAAGGCAAGAAGGCGAAACATAGCCTCAACTGCCCCGTCTATATGTGATGCAAACTTCAAAGAATTATGTTCGAACCTCTGTGTCCTTCTGTTCTACAACACTACTCAAGGACCTACTATTAATTGTGCAGGGAAGTTCATGTCTCACCAACTTGATAGAATTCTTTGAGGAAGTGACACAGTTGATAGGTGAGAGAAGGGCTGTAGATGTCATATACATGGACTTCAGTAAGGCATTCGATAAGGTTCCCCATGGAAGGCTGTTGGTGAAAGTGAAGTGGTGTGGGGCCTAGGGTGTACTAGCTAGTTGGATAGAGAACTGGCGGGCAACAGGAGACAGAGAATTTTGTTGGAAGGGAGTTTGTCAAAATGGAGAACTGTGACCAGTAGTGTTCCACTGGGATCCATGTTGGGACCACTGTTGTTTGTGAAGTGCATAAATGATCTGGAGGAAGGTATAGATGACCTGATTAGCAAGTTTGCAGATGACACTAAGGTTGGTGGCATAGCAGATAGTGAAGGGGACTGTCAGAGAACGCAGCAGAATATAGATAGATTAGAGAGTTGGGTGGAGAAATGGCAGATGAAGTTCAATCCAGGCAAATGCGAGGTGATGCATTTTGAAAGATCCAATTCAAGAGTGAACTATATGGTAAATGGAAAAGCCCAGAGGAAAATTGATGCACAGAGATCTGGGTGTTCAGGTCCATTGTACCCTGAAGGTGGCAATGCAGGTCGACAGAGTGGTCAAGAAGGCATACGGCATGCTTTCATTCATCTGACGGGGTGTTGGGTACAAGAGTTGGCAGGTTGTGTTACAGCTGTATCGGACTTTGGTTCGAACACATTTGGAATACTGCGTACAGTTCTGGTCGCCAAATTACCAAAAGGCGCTACCTATGAAGACAGGTTGAGTAGATTGGGATTATTTACATTAGAAAGATGGAGGTTGAGGGGGGACCTGATTGAGCTCTACAAAATCATGAGAGGTATAGACAGGGTGGATAGCAAGAAAATTTTTCGCAATAATTTTTCTCAATTACTCGGGGTCACGATTTCAAGGTGAGTGGGGAAAAGTTTAAGGGAGAAATATGTGGAAAGTTCTTTATGCAGAGGGTGGTTGGTGCCTGGAACGCATTGCCAGCGGAGGTGGTAGAGGCAGACACAATAGCATCACTTAAGGTGTAACTAGACAGATACATGAATGGGCAGGGAGCAGAGGGATACAGATCCCTGGAAAATAGGTGACAGGTTTAGATAGAGGATCTGGATTGGCGCAGATACGAAGGGCCGAAGGGCCTGTTCCTGTGCTGAAATTTTCTTTGTTCTTTGTATAAATGCATACTTGCAGATGTGGGCAGAAATCGAGAAAGATGTGTTGAGGTGGAGAGAGATGGAAAGAAGCATTAGAATGGAGGATTTTACAACTCTTTAAAAGAGTAAAGGCCTCAAATTATATTTCATCATCTCTCATTAGCAAGGTGTCCCAAAAAATGTGGTAGCTAGTGGATTACTTACGGACTGCTCGCAAATTTTTGCTGGCTAGGCTGATATTTGTTGCCCATTCACAATTGACTTGGACTGTTCAGGCCATTTCAATGGTATTGAAGCATTAACTGCAACGATGTTGCTTTTGAGTCATGTGTAGGCCAGAACAGATTAGAATGACATAGAGTTGTAGAGTCATGTAGCACAGAAACAGGCCCTTCAATCCAACTGATCCATGCTGATTAGATTTCTACAACTGAACTCGTCCCATTTGCTGCATTTGGCCCATATCCTTCTATACCTTACCTGTCCATATACCCATCCAAAAGTCTTTTAAATGTTGTAACTGTACCTGCCCCTTCCACTTCCTCTGGCAGTTCGTTCCATACACATCCATCCTCTGTGTGGAAAAAGTTGCGCCTCAGGTCCCTTTTAAATCTTTCCTTCTCATCTTAACCCAATGCCCCCTAGTTTTGGACTCCCCTATCCTTGGGAAAAGACCTTAACTATTCACCTTATCTCTGGCAGTCATGATTTTGACACATTTCCTTTCCTGAATGACATTGATGAAGAAGATGGGTTTTATGACAATCAACAATGATTATATGGGTTGTTATTAGGGTAGCTTTTAATTCCAGCTACTTAGGAAATTCACATTTCATGGTCTGCCATGACTGGATTTGACTCCATGTCGTCAGAACAAGTCAGCCTTGGTTTCAGGATTTATTATTCTAGTGCAGTGACCTTACCACTATGCCACCACCAACCTAACACAGGGCAACCCACTAGCCAATTTAAACAAAAAGGATGTGAATGAATAATCAGGTAATTTTTTCAAGAGATGTTGAATGAAGGAGGCAGTCCCTTCGAGGGTTTAAACTTGTGAGCATCTGGTTTAGAGACAAGAATGCTACCAACTAAGGGGAAGAATGGTCGTCTTGAACACTCAGTGCCACAAAACAGAATTTAATTTACACTTGGCAAACGAAGCAAAACTTTTTGATGGCAGAATATTTTTGTAAACTTATTCACAAGTGCAAATTTCTTTATATTCTGGCTATGTAGGCCTCTGTCAGACACACAGAAGGGAAGCCTTGTACAATGCAAAAAAAAGTTGGCACTTTAAGTGTTAATGTTTTAACTGATGATGCCAATTCCAAACTGCCCACCTCCTAACCTGGGTGGGTTGTAAGTATGTTGCACAGCTTTAGCTGTGTGAAAATGAGTAGGAGAGGCTGAATAAACATTCCAGCTTAATAAGAAAGACTGTTAATGGGGAGTGAGAGGGTGGGAGTGGTGGTGAGTTAATATCTGCTAGCATGTTGTTAGATCACATTCCTAATGCTGTCTTCTCATGCAAAGGGCTGCAAAGGGCTATAGGGGCAGGCAGAAAAATGAGAGGTGGGGTAATCCAGTTTAAACCGGCCTGGCAGCAAAGGGGCGTTTTCTTGGCAACATTTGCAACTACTGAGCACCACTGGTACTGGCTTTATAAAGCAACACCAGCAGCATTTAACAATTGAATTCTGAACAGTGATTCAACGGTTGCATTTGGTTCAGTATTTAGTGCTTGTTTTTCAGGTATTGTGTGGAGGTCATTATGCACAGGACATATTCATCAGGCATAGGGGATAGGAGAGGGAGGGTGTTCCGACACGCTATAAACTTCATACACACCCTTCCTTAATTGCAATGGATTTTAGCCAGTTCTACAATCCTCCCTTGGATGTTTTTCAGCCCTTCCCACAGTGCTCCCAGTAGTGTGTGGGTGTAGTTTTACTTAAACTAATTTTAAAAATCTAACCATTTGAAAATAATTAAATCTACCATTTTTTTTCTCTCATGAAGTGTGGCTAGATCTCATGAAGCAATTCAAATACCACCAATTGAAATCTTGGAGCTATTTTGGGTAAAGAAACATTTCTGTTTTCGTATAAAATAGAACCTGCTTTTTTATCCTTTCTATTGCCGCCGCCCTGTGGTTTCTTTTCTTAAACACTTGGGCCAGCCCTTTCCCTTATCCTCTCGTCACTGGCACAGTGCCCTTGCTGCTGGGAGGACAGGTGAGAGAATTGTAAGCTGCTCTGTGGCATGCTCATGCAGTGTGTCCCTCAGTCCTACTACTCTCACTGTCGTTGCTTATGCATCTGTCTTTCTAGCCAGTGATCCGCACGGTAAAGAGGATGTGGTCGTCTGAGAGTATCTATTGTATTGTAAGTCTTTCTGGTATATGTACTCAGCATGTCATCTTTTCTCCATAGCTAATTTTTTCAGCAAAAACTATGTTGGTTTTTATCGTGTATGGACAAGGACAATTGAATCTGTGTAAAACCATGCAAAGTCATGAATTCTAACTGTTCACTGTTAAAGGCGTTGCTCTCAGAAGGGGCCTGCATGCCGAGGATACAAATTCAATAATCAATTTCAGTATAAAGTGAAATGCAACAGACAAAAATCACTAATAGAAGGGGTACACTTACATATCTATGGTCAGTATTTTTCCCTTCAGTGAATATCTGCTTGCTCACCTCAATAGCAGCACGGGCTGAATTTCACTGTGTGTACGTAGAGTTTATGGGAGCTAAAAAACACTATGTAAGCATACTGTACTTTTATTAAGCAAGTTCTCAAAGTATTGTATAATTAGCACACTGAGGCATCGGCAGTTGAGACTTGGCTGCCAACTGGATGATCCAAAGGATACTTGTTATTCATTGCCATATTTAGAGAGCTAGAACGAAGTTTCTTTTATGTAGTAAGAGAGAGTCTGTCTATTCAGTGCTTCTTCATATCTGTCAAGCCAAGATTCAAAATCTAGCCCAAGCCTGAACCGTCATCTTTCTCCGATTTCTTTCCTCATGCTCTCTCCAAACTCCTCTTGCTAACGAGATCTGCCTACTGTTCTTTTCACCTTAATCATTAAATTTACTGATTTTCCTATGCTTGCTGCCATACATTGGTTTGAAGTCTAAGTATCTCTGTTTTACAGTTTTTACCATTTATTCGAATTCCTCTGTGCCTTACCTTCACAGTTTTGCCGGCTCCAGATCTACATCCTCGCAAGAGCTTGACACTCTCTGTAGCCTTCAGCAGTTTAGGCCACAAGCCCAGGAATTTTCTAACTAAGCAGTTCTGCTTTTTCTTCAGTTGCTCCTTTAGTATTTCAAAACCTATACCTCTATGACCTTATGATATAGGAAGGCCATTAACGAAGTACCTGAAAACTATTGAACCTGGGATACTACCCTGAGGAACTTCTGCAGAGATGTCCTGGAGCTCAGATGACTAATTTCCAACATCCACCTACCAACCAGCAGAGAATATTCCCCCTGATTCCCATTGACTGCAGTTTTGCCTTCATGCCACACTCAGTCAGGCACAGGCTTGACACCAGACATTTGGTTGTTTGTTCTCATTGTTAATATTGTCTACTCAGCCGCAAAATTGTGGACAGCAAATGCAGTTGAATTTCTGTCCAATAATGTTCCATCTTCCATATTGGAAAAAAGGAACATCGCTATATGTTTCTGACGCCTAAAGCATGTTTTAATCGCTTAGTTTCTTCCATCGAGATGTCTTATGCCTGTTTGAGATTTCTGCCGTAGGACAGGTTGTTTTTTTCCTTGGGTAGCCCACTAAATAAAATTACTCCTTAGGATTCTTTGCTATCAAAAAAATAAGCTTTTAAAATGTACTTGTCTGAATATGTCACTGAATAGCCTCCATTTCTTGTTGAATCACTGGTTAGCGCACAGGAGTGGATAAGCAGGCTTGCTTTATCTCTGGTGTCAAGCACATTGGTGCAGTTATTCATCACAGTCCTTAGCTGCCAACTCAGACAAAATCACCTAACTAGAGACTGAAGCTGAGATCTTCTTTGACAGGTAGCATAAGTTATGAATTGGAACTCTGTGCCTTTAGCTTATTTTGTGAGCATACCAAAGCACAATTCTACCAAATGCATATTTAGTATATAAGCAAAGTCTAATAAAGCATTAACTTTTATTCTCTTTATTTTATTTGACAGCCTGTTTGATCAGGACATTTGAATCTTATCAGTGGTACCTAACTGGAATGTCAACTGTCCAATGCCAATATTGGTACATCTCTCCTCAGAAGCTGATATCCAGAATTGCAGAACAGACTCTGGCTATAAAGATAGTAAGTTTAATGTAATTTACAATTTCCCTTTACTGCATATTTTGAGATTATTGAAATTAAATCCAGTTAGAATTTGTACAAATGATTTGGATGTGAATATGGGAGATATGTTTAGTAAGTTTGCAAATGACACTGAAATTAATGATGTAGTGTGCAGCAAAGAAGATGACCTCAGAATACAACAGGATCTTGATTAGTTGGGCAAATGGGCTGAGGAATAGCAGTTGGAGGTTACTTTAGATAAATGTGAGGTGAGCATTTTGGAAAGGAAAATCAGGGCAGGAGGTATACACTTAATGGTTAGGTCCTGGGGATTATTGCTAAGAGACTTGGAGTGCAGGTTCATAGTCCCTTGAAAGTGAAGTAGCAGATAGACAGGTTAGTGAAGAAGGCGTTTGGTGTGCTTGCCTTTATTGGTAAGTGCATTGAGTACAGGACATTGATTAGGCCACTTTTAGAATACTGCATGCAATTCTGGTCTCCCTCCTATAGGAATGATGTTGTGAGACTTGAAAGGGTTCAGAAAAGATTTACAAGGATAGTGCCAGGATTGGAGGGTTTAAGCTATAGGGAGAGACTGAATAGCTTGGGACTGTTTTCCCTGGAGTGTCGGACACTGAGGGGTGAGAAAATGTCATGTTTAATTTTCTTCTCTTCTCCCCCTCAATGTTTTCCTTGGCATGCAATAAAGAATAAAATTTAACTTAAATTCATGCTTAATTTAAAACATTTTTATTCGTTTTTGGAATGTGGGCATCACTGACTGGCTGGCATTTAGTCCTTAGTTGCCCTTGAAGTTGGTGGTGAGCTGCTCAATTGAACTGCTGCAGTCCCCCTGCTGTGGGTTGACCCACAATGCCATCAGGGAGGAAATTCCAGAATTTTGACCCAGCGACGGTGAAGAAGTGGCATTATATTTCCAATTCAAGTTGACAAGTAGCTTGGAGGGGAACTTGCAGGTGGTGATGTTCTCTGTGAATGTTTCCCTTGTCCTTTCAGATGGAAGTGGTTGTGGGGTTGGAACATGCTTCTGAGGATCTTTGGGGAATTTCTGCAGTACACCTTGTAGAAAGTACAACCTGCTGTTACCGAGTGTTGGAGGTGGAGGGAGCAAATGCCAGTTGATATAGTGTTAATCAAGCAGTCTCTTTGCCTTTGATGACGTCAAGCTTCTTGGGCTATTAGAGCTGAACTCATCCAGGCAAATTGAAAGTATTCCATCACACCCGTGACTTATGACATGACTCACTGCAATATTCCCAGCCTCTGACCTGCTCTTGTAGCCACTGTGTTTATGTATCAGAGATAATGGGAACTGCAGATGCTGGAGAATTCCAAGATAATAAAATGTGAGGCTGGATGAACACAGCAGGCCAAGCAGCATCTCAGGAGCACAAAAGCTGACGTTTCGGGCCTAGACCCTTCATCAGAGAGGGGGATGGGGAGAGGGAACTGGAATAAATAGGGAGAGAGGGGGAGGCGGACCGAAGATGGAGAGTAAAGAAGATAGGTGGAGAGAGTGTAGGTGGGGAGGTAGGGAGGGGATAGGTCAGTCCAGGGAAGACGGACAGGTCAAGGAGGTGGGATGAGGTTAGTAGGTAGCTGGGGGTGCGGCTTGGGTTGGGAGGAAGGGATGGGTGAGAGGAAGAACCGGTTAGGGAGGCAGAGACAGGTTGGACTGGTTTTGGGATGCAGTGGGTGGGGGGGAAGAGCTGGGCTGGTTGTGTGGTGCAGTGGGGGGAGGGGACGAACTGGGCTGGTTTAGGGATGCAGTAGGAGAAGGGGAGATTTTGAAACTGGTGAAGTCCACATTGATACCATATGGCTGCAGGGTTCCCAGGCGGAATATGAGTTGCTGTTCCTGCAACCTTCGGGTGGCATCATTGTGGCAGTGCAGGAGGCCCATGATGGACATGTCATCTAGAGAATGGGAGGGGGAGTGGAAATGGTTTGCGACTGGGAGGTGCAGTTGTTTGTTGCGGACTGAGCGGAGGTGTTCTGCAAAGCGGTCCCCAAGCCTCCGCTTGGTTTCCCCAATGTAGAGGAAGCCGCACCGGGTACAGTGGATGCAGTATACCACATTGGCAGATGTGCAGGTGAACCTCTGCTTAATGTGGAATGTCATCTTGGGGCCTGGGATGGGGGTGAGGGAGGAGGTGTGGGGACAAGTGTAGCATTTCCTGCGGTTGCAGGGGAAGGTGCCGGGTGTGGTGGGGTTGGATGGCAGTGTGGAGCGAACAAGGGAGTCACGGAGAGAGTGGTCTCTCCGGAAAGCTGACAGGGGAGGGGATGGAAAGATGTCTTGGGTGGTGGGGTCGGATTGTAAATGGCGGAAGTGTCGGAGGATAATGCGTTGTATGCGGAGGTTGGTATGTATCGAGTCCAGCTGAGTTTCTGATCAATTGTAATCCCCAGGATGTTGTAAGTGGGGGATTCAGTGATGGTAACATCATTGAATGTCAAGGGCTGGTGGTTAGGTTGTTTCATATTGAGACAATAGCTCAAGAAATTATTCACACTTACCAAACACAATTATTAAAATGATCAAAATAAAAACCAAAAGAACTGCAGATTCTGTAAATCAGGAACAAAAACAAAGTTGCTGGAAAAGCTCAGCAGGTCTGATAGCATCTGTGAAGGAGAAAATAGAGTTAACGTTTCGGGCCCGATGACACTTCCTCAGAACGTTAAAATGATGACACTGGCAGAGTAATAAACAAAATAGATGAACCTACAGATGATACAATTGGCCATCTGTACTTCAGTAGCAGATTTGGGACAAGCATTTCTGGTCACTTTTGAGTTTTATGTCTAATATTTGATGTCAGAACCAACTTACTTTGTCAATTGATAACCTACTGTAATTAAAGTATCTGTTGGAAATAGAATTCCATAAGGCACTATAATATTTTATATGTATGTGTATATATATATATATATATATGTGTAATATATATAAAATAATGCCTACTTGAGCTTCAATTAAAATATGCATAGTAGTTAGTGATGAAAGAAAATTATTTATGACAGGACAGTTTGATCTGTTGGAGTGGGAGGTTCTGGTAACTTGCCTTGGTCCCCACCGGTAATATTTCTGAATTGTTCACTTGATGGCAAAAACAGTGGTACAGTATTTGGAAAGAAAGGATTTGGTTAGACATATATGTTGTCTTTCATAGGGCATTTCAAAGCATTTATCAGAAAATTACCTCTGAATTGTAGGCAATGTTGTTATGTGGCCAGTTGTGGGTACCAGTTTGCACACGCAATGTCCCAATGCATCGTGAAGCCTGTAACCTGATTTTGGGGGCTTTTTAAGGTTTTCCTCCAGTAGATTTTGCCATGGAATATATTTCACATCCAAGTGGGCAGGTAGATTCTCAATTGAACTCTTAATCTGAAACAAAATGTAGCAATTACTCATAGTAAAATATTAACCTAGTTGGCGCATTTTAATCTCTAGAGTGAAATGAGGACATTATGTTGTAGTTGTTCAAGACATTTGTAAGGCCACATTTGAAATATTGCTTACAATTCTGGTTATGCTGCTATAGGAAGGATTTTATTGAACTGGGAAGAGTGCAATAAGACTTAGAAAGATGTTACTGAGATTGAAGGTTTGAGTTATACGAAGAGGCTGGATTGGCTGGAACTTTCTCCAAGGAGTGTAGGAGGCTGAGAAGTGATCTTAGAGGTTTACAGAATCATAAGGGGCATAATAAATAAGGTGAATAGCATTTGGACAGGCAAATGGATAGGAAAGGTCTAGCGGGATATAGGCCAAGGGTAACACTTTGGGTCTCATGATTGTACTTCGATTTGTTTTAAAATGGTTATCGAAAAGAGTAAGCCTTCCCTAAAAGTTAAAGTTTTCAACTGGAGTAAGGCGATTTTTAATGGTATGAGACAAGAACTTGTATGAAACAAGAACTTTCAAAAGTTGATTGGAGTAGACTGTTCGCAGATAAAGGGACGTCTGACAAGTGGCAGCATTCAAGAGTGTGATGATGAGAGTTCAGAGGCATTTTGTTCCTGTTGGGAGTGAGGGGTAAGGCTGGTAAGATTAAGGAACAATGGATGAATAAAGATATTGAGGTTCTAGTCAAGAATAAAAGAGAATCTTTTTTAAGATACGGACAACTTAGTTCAATTGAATCTCTTAATCAATATAGAGAGTGTAGGGGTAATCTTAAGAGAGAAACCGGGAAGGCAAAAAGGGATATGAGGTAGCACTGGGAGGTAGGGATAAGGATAATCCAAAGAGATTTTACAAATACATTAAGAGCAAGAATGTAACTAGAGAAAGGGTTGGGCCTCTTATAGATCAAGGAGGTTGTGTTTGTGTTAAGCCCCAGGCGATGGCAAAGACACTTAAAATTCTCCAGCATCTGCAGTTCCCATTATCTCTAATGAATATTTCTTGTCAGTTTTTACTCTGGAGAAGGAAATGGAGTCAAGAGAATGCAGAGAAATAAACTCTGATGTTTTAAAAACAGTCCACATTACAGAACCGCAAGTTTGGGAAGTTATAGAGAATATAAAGGTGGATGAATCTCCAGGACCTGATCAAATGTATCCCAGAATGTTGTGGGAAGTAAGGGAGGAAATTACAAGACTCCTTGCAAAAATATTTGCAACATCTATAACTATGAGTGAGCTGCCTGATGACTACAGGGTGGCTAATGTTGTACCTTTATTTAAGAAAGATTGTAAGGAGAAACCAGGAAACGATAGACCTGTGAGCCAGACTTCATCATGGGTAAAGTGTTGGAGATGATCATAAAAGATAGAAGTTATGAATGTTTAGAGAGGCAAGAATTAATGAGGGATAGTCAGCATGGGTTTGTGCAATGAAATCGTGCCTCACAAACTTGATTGAGTTTTTTGACAGTTACCTGGCAGATCAGTAGACGTTGTTTATTTGACAAGGTTCCACATGGTAGACTAATTAGTGAAGTTGGGTCAGGTGGGATTCAAGGTGAGCTTGCCACTTGGATACATAATTGGCTTAATGGCAGGAGACAGAGAGAAATGGTGGAGAGTTGCTTTTCGGACTGGAGGCCTCTGACCAGCAGTGTTCCACAGCAGAGATAATGGGAACTGCAGATGCTGGAGAATCCGAGATAACAAAGTGTAGAGCTGGATGAACACAGCAGGCCAAGCAGCATGTTAGGAGCACAAAAGCTGATGTTTCGGGCCTAGACCTTTCATAGCAATTAGTTCTGGGTCCTCTTTGGTTTGTCATTTATACAAATTATTTGGATGAGAATATGAGGCATGGTTAAGAAGTTTGTGGATGCCATCAAAATTGGTGGCATTGTACACAGTGAAGAAGGTTTTCTAAGATTAGAGGGATCTTGATCAAATGGGTCAATGGGCTGAAAAATGGCAGATCGAGTTCAATCAGGATGAATGTGAGGCATTGCATTTTGGTGCAAAAAACAAGAGTGGGGCTCATACAATTAATGGTAGGGCCTTGTGTAGTGATGTCGAAAAGAGGGACCTAGGGGTGCAGATATATACTTCTTTAAAGTTTGCATCACATGTAGACAGTATGGTTAAAGAGACATTTGGCACTCTTGCCTTCATTTCTCAGTCCTTTTGAGTTTAAGAGTTGGAAAGTTATGTTGCAGCTATATAGGACATTGGTGAGGTCTGTTCTCCTGTGTCCAGTTCTGCTCACCTAGTTACAGAAAGGATGTTATCAAGCTGGAGAGGGTTCAGGAGAGATTTTCTGGGATGTTGCTGGGTATGGGAAGTTTGAATTATAAGGAAAGACTGGATAGACTGGGACTTTTTATTACTGGAACGTAGGAGTTTGAGAGGTGACCTGATAGAAGTTTATAAAATAATGAGAGGTATAGATAGAGCTGACAGTAGTTGTGTTTTCCCTAAAACGTGGAATTTCAAGACTAGGGGGCACATCTTTAAGGTGAGAGGAGAGACATTTAAAAAAAGACATGAGATGCAAATTTTTACCACAGAGGGTGGTTAGCGCGTGGAGTGAACTTCCTGATGAAGTGGTGGATACATGTACTGTTACATTTAAAAGACATTTGAATGTAAATATGAGTGGTGAAAGATTTGGAGGGATATGGGACAGGAGCAAGCAGCTGTGACTAGTTTAGGTTGGGATTATGTTCGCCTTGGACTGGCTGGACAAATGGGTCCGTTTCTGTGCTTATGACTCTATGACTCCATGACTCCAAATGGGACTAATTCAGTGGTGGAAATCTGGTCAGCACAGATGATTTGGGCTGAAGGGTCTGTTTCTGTACTGTATGACTCCTTGACTCTATCTATGACTAGGTTGTGGTTTTAGACTAAAGGGCATCAGTGGGAAAGGCTACGAACAAAAAATAATAGGAGAATGTAAAAAGAATCGAACAATAATTACAGGTGACTTTAATTTTCGAGTTGATTGGGTTAATGAAACTGGAAGTCGTAGCTATGGCAATGAATTCATAGAGTACATTGGGGATAGTTTCCTAGAGCAGTATGTTGTGGAGCTAATGAGGGAGCAGACTATCTCGGATCTGATAATAGTTAATGAGTCAGGGTCAATAAATGACCTCAGAGTAAAAGAACACCTGGTAAGTGGTGATCATAACATGATAGAATTTAATAGTTGGTTCAAAAGTGAGAAATGTAGGTCTGAGTGGATAGATAGCTGGGCTGTGATAAGCAAGCAGTAGTAGACATGCATGACTGTCAGCAAAATTACATTCCAGTCAGGAGAAAAAATTCTAAGAAAGGGATCAACCAACCAATAAAGTAAAAGAGAGTATTAAATTGAAAGAAAAGGCATATCAGGAGGCAAAAATCAATGATGGCGCCAAAGACTGTGATAAATTGGGGAGGCAATGGCCTAGTGGTATTACCGCTGGACTGACCAGGTAATGTTCTGGGGACCCGGGTTTGAATTCTGCCACGGAAGATGGTGGAATTTGAATTCAATAAGAAATATTTGGACTTAAGAATCAATTGATGACCATGAATCCAATGTCAATTGTCAGAGAAAACCCATCTGGTTCACTAATATCCTTTAGAAAAGGAAACTACCATATTTACCTGGTCTGGCCTACATCTGACTCCAGAACCACAGCAATGTGGTTGACTCTGACCTGCTCTCTGGGCAATTAGGGATGAGCAATAAATGCTGCCTAGCCAGCGACGCCCTCTTCCCTTAAAGGAAAAAAGGTTCAGAATCCAGCAAATGAGAACGAAAATGTTAACAGAGACAGAAAAAACAACTACGAGGGCAACCTAACATGGAATATAAAAACTGACAGTAAGAATTTCTTTAAATATATAAAGAGGAAGACAAAGGTCAAAGTGAACAGACACCCCTTAAAAAATGAACCTGGGGAGACAATTTTGGGGAACAAGTTAGTGGCAAAGGCGTTAAACAGATATTTTGCATCCATTTTTATGGTGGAAGCACTTCGAACATGCCATTAGTCCTCAAAAGATATGGGGGAGGAATTAAGTACCAGTACCATTACCATCACGAGAGAAGTATGTTAGATAAACTAACGGGGCTAAGGGGAGATAAGTCCCCTGGCCCTAAAGGCTTACATCCTAGAATGCTAGAAGAGGTAGCTCCAGAGATTATTGATGCTTGATTGTAATTTTCCAAAGCTCATTGGATTCTTGAGAAGTGCCAGAGGATTAGAAAACTGCCAATGTGATACCCCTATTCAAAAAGTGGGTGAAGATTAGCCTAACATCTATTGTTGGCATCAATTGTTAAGGAAGTAATCAAAGAACCTTTGGAAAATCATGATCTAACCAAATAGAGTCACCATGGCTTCATGAAAGGGAAATAGTGTCTGACTAATTTATTAGAATTCTTTGAGAAGTCTCAGCCAGGATAGATAGAAGGGACCAGTAGATGTGTTATATTTGGACTTCTGGCAAGCTTTTTACAGGCATCTCACAAAGGTTAAGACATAAGATAAAGAGACTACTGTTTTGGAAGTAATATATTAGCATGGATAGAGAATTAGCTCTAAATATTGGTAGGCAAACTGAGGGGATTAAGGCACATTGGGAGACTGGAGTTGATGTGGGCCAGGAATAGCCTCTGGAAGCACTTCATGATTAATGAAGTCCAAGCTATTGGTCAGGAGTCATTAAGGCACACTGCATATGTTTTCTTGGGTGCAGGGTTGATGGTTGTCTTCTTGAAGGAGGTGGGGACTTCAGCCTGTAGGAGGGAGAGGTTGAAGACGTCAGTGAGTACCTTCACCAGCTGATCTGCACAGGATCTGAGTGTTTGGCCAAGGACACCGTCCAGGCCCGTCACTTTCCTTGGGTTGACTCCCAGGAAGAATGATTTGATGTCTGAAGCAGTGACAGAGGGAACGGGTGTGTCTGGGGCTGTCGGGGCAGGTGTCACCATGCCGGTGGTATTCTTCTTGAATCGAGCATAGAAAGCCTAAGGCACATCAGGGAGGGACGTGTCATCGTCCACTATCTTACATTTTGTGTCCCATAACGTTGTTTAGGCCTTGCATAGATGGTGGGGGAGGTCTGTTCGTAGGACTGGGCCTCTAACTTGGACCAGTACTGCCTCTTGGCCTCCCTGATAGCTTTGCGGAGGTCATGTCTTGATTTTCTGCATTGGTCCAGGTCACCTGACTTGAATGCTGTGCGTAAAGTCTTCTGTAGGGAGTGGATTTTCTGGTTCATCCAAGGTTTACAGTTTACCCCCTTTACCTCAAACACAATTAAGGATGTTCAATAAATGCTGACCTATCCAGGGATGCCCACTCCCGTAAATTAATAAAAGTAAGTTTCTGGTCTGATATTGCTGTTCTGCTCATATAAAAGAAAGTTGTATTTTTAATGTGTGTATAAACTATCTCTTTGGTGTCAGAGTAAGTTTTTATCGATGGAAATTGCAGGCCTCAACTCTCAAAGACAAGCAGTTACTTCAAAATTGTATTTTTTACAGTTGTTTTCAAGTATTGACAAATCAAAACCCAAGCGAGTTCTGATCTGGAAAAGTGCTTGAGACAATTGCCAACAAAGTGCTATGATTCTATGATTCAGAGGATTAGCAATGTGTGTGAATGGGAACCAGTTGCAGAAATAAACACCAAATGAACTAAGCTCAAACTTGAGATTTTTTCTTTTCTGCACTTTCTTTAAGTCTCAGATCTACTTCATTCCATGACCTTATTGGTCAATGCTCTTCACTTACATGTTGACTTTGCACTTATTCACTTGTGTTTCAGCGGATGAGACAACATGGTGGAATTCAACATGTATTGGTAAATATCCTCAATGGTGAATGTGAATTGAATACAGGGGGTCACCGATTTATGAATGTCTGACTTTCGCATGCTTGTACTTAACGATTAGAATCCCATACGTAGTTATAATTTTAAAGGCCTGACGTAATGAAAATTTCCTGTACTTAAGAACAGCTGCTTTGCATTGTGTTCAGACCTGTGTGCAATTTGACTTGTAAATGTACTCCAGAACAGAACCTGTTTGTAACCTGGGAACTGTCTGTAATTCGGAAAAAGTTGGCGATGGAATGAATAATTGAAAACAATAAAAAATCTCACAAAAGATGTAAATGGTGCCACAGAGACAGACTTCCTATGATTCACTGTAATTTCATGCCCTACAGAATTTATGATTGCGTAAAAGGCAAACGTTTTTGCTACATTTGGTAGATCCTAGAATTAACTATTTTAAAATGGACTTCTAACTAAGTTATTAAATTGTGTAAATTTATGATTTTATGAAAACAGCATTGTTGACCTGTCTGCACCAAATGGACTACAGCAGTTCAAGAAAGGAACTCATCACCGCCTTGTCAAGGGCAATTAGGAATTGGCAGTAAATGCTGGCCCAGCCAGTGAAGTCACATCTCCTGAACAAATAAAAAGAGTAAGTCAATTCCAAATTCTTACATTTAACATGAGCAATTTATAAATTACATTGATCAAGGGCTTCATTTCTGATGGTAGAACATGACATTTCTGTTTAGTTCTTGTGACTCTTGAAACTGTGTGGTTTTGCAGGTTCTTTTAGGCAGCCACTTGGGCTCTCAGCCAAGAATTTATTTTTTGAGTGGGGTGTGGTGGGTGTACATTTCTAACCCATCTCCAGGAAACAGAATTACTTTGCAGAATGAATAGCCAAGAAAATCACAAAGCCTGACCTCTTCATTTCACAATAATTACCACTGTTTGATGATTGTTGTAGTTTAAAGTTAGATGGATTAATGTCAAGGTCAGAATGAATGGCTTTGCATATACTTGTGTGTAAGATCTATTATCTTCTCATTTTTTTTTGGAAGTGTGAGCTGCTGAATTGGCACCACTGTGAATATTTGTTCAACCATCATCCGCATGTATATAAATTTCGTACAGGTTTAGGAAACTATAAGCCCAAGAAGGTCAACTTGCCATTGTGTCTGCATATCTGAAAGCAAGAACCCATGAAATAATGAAGACAGCAGACTTCATATATAGTGATAGAATGTAATAAAATCAAGTCTTGCAACAAGGGAATAAATATTAAAACTGAATGAAAATGGTTGCGTGGGAAGGATCATAGCAAAACCCAGGAGAATGCACCTTCTCTCAATGTCAGTGCAATCTATAGAGCAACACGAGCTTGCAATTAGGAGCTGGGACCTGACTAAGATAAAAGAAAATTACTTCATGGAGATGTACCCATGCCTCAGAAATATGATAGCTAAAAGTCTGTTTTATCCTCTGCTTAAACCACTTCCCTTTGTGTTCACTAATCCCAAATTGTGCTTATAGCACCAGGCCTACGCCAATTGCCTGTCGCAGTAGGAGGAGGGTTGTAGGAATCTGAGGATGAGAATTGTAGAATCAATGGAATCTGTGTTTTGAAAGTGAGCTATGCTTAGCTCAGACCTTAGTGTGATACTGACAACAAGCTTCAAAATAGTTTGTTTTCAGCAGCAGTACCCATAGTCGGATAATATTGACTGTTTTGTGCATATTGCATGTTTTGCCTAGATAGTCTTACATTCTGCTGATATTAGATATTATTATTACTGTATCCTGTGCTGATATTCTTAAGTAGTGTTACAGATACTGTTCTCTGAAGTTGTAAACTTTGGTTCTGAACTCTGTGTTGACTGCACAGTGCCAGGGCATCATCTCAGGGCTGGTAATGAACTTGGAGTAGGAGGGAAGGGTTGCAGTTTTGTCATCTGTGCTGGTGTCAGTGATATTTATAGGACTAAAAAGGAGATTTTACTAGATGGATTTGAATAATTAGGAACTAAATTAGAAAGGAGTACCTCCAAGAAAATAATCGTGTCATCACTACTCAAAGAGTAGTAAGGGAATGGAACGCTTTGCCTGCAACGGTAGTAGATTCGCCAACTTTAGGTACATTTAAGTCATCATTGGACAAGCATTTGGACGTACATGGAATAGAGTAGGTTAGATGGGCTTGAGATCGGTATGACAGGTTGGCACAGCATCGAGGAGCGAAGGGCCTGTACTGTGCTGTAATGTTCTATGTTCTATGTTGAGCCACAGGCAAACCGGCTTTGGTAAATAAAGTCAGTAGGTTAAATGCATGGTGTGAGAGGACTGGGTTCGTGGGGCATTGGCACCAGGACAGAAGCAGAGGAGAGCCATACGGGTGGGATGGGCTTCACTTGAACTGTGCTGGTACCAGTGTCCTGCAAATTGAACAACCAGGGCTGCGGAGAGGACATGAAACAAAATAAAATGGGTGTGGTTCTGGAGACAGAGTATATAGGTTTACAAAGCAAAATAATTGGCAGCTTTTGCAGAGTAGATATGTAAGTAATGATACCCAGAGTGGGACACGATGGACAAAAGCCAAAGCAGCAAGGGGGGTCAAAGAGATTAAAGCTGGAAACTAAATATTCAGCAATATGGACTTTTCAGAAGGACAGGCAAGAAGACAAGGGTGGTGAGGTTTTCTTAATACAAGATGGAGTGAGTTTGATAGCAATTAAAAATTTTGAATTGGAAGATCATCACCAATCTGCCTGCTGCAGAGCATTTGTCTACGACTGCATCATTAAGCGTGACCACTGCACAGTGCTTGTGGAGATGACGTCCCATCTTCACATTGATCATACCTAACATTGTATTGTGTAGCACTATCACTGTAGATTTTGAACTAATACATGAGGCACTGTGGGCCATTAGCAGAAGCAGAATCATACACAATGCAAAAATTGCAACCTCATAGCCCCATATTCCGTACTCTACCATTACCATCAGACCAGAGGATCAGCTCTGGCACAATCAAAAGTACAGGTGGTCATGCCAGCAGCAGCATCAGGCATACTTAAAAATTAGGTGTCTGTCTAGTGATTGACAAAAGTTGGACTATCTATGTGCCAACCAGTCTAAGCAGTGGGTGATAGAGCTAAGCAATCTCACAAACAACTGGTCAGATCCAGGCTCTGCAGTCCCATCATATCCAGTCTTGAACGGTGGTAGACAATCAAATAGCTCAATTAGAGGAAGTGGCTCAACAAATATCTCCAACCTCAATGATGGGAGACCCTTGCTTATCAGTGCAAAAGATAAGATTGAAACTTTTGTAACAATTTTCAGCTAGAAGTGCTGAGTGGATGATCTATCTTGGCCTCTTCCAGAGGTCTCCAGCTTACAAATACCAGTCTTCAGCCAATTTGATTCACTGTATGTGATATTGAAAAATGTTGGAGGCATGGATACTGCAAAAAAAAAGGCCCTGACAACATTCTGGAAATAACACTCAAAAGACTTGTGCTCCAGAATTTCTCACACACCTCGTCAAGCTGTTGCAGTACAGCAACAATACTGGCAGCTACCCATCAACGTGGAAAATTGCCAAGATATGCCCTGCACAAAAAAACGGACAAATCCAGTCCAATCAACAACAACGTCAACACAATTCACTCCATGTAATATCAAGAAATGGTTGGAGGCACTGTATACTTCAAAGGCTATGGGCCCTGACAACCTTTCGGCAATAGTACTGCAGATGTGTGCTCCAAACCCACCATTTCCCGGACAAACTGTTCCCCTACAGCTATAATACTGACATCTACCTGACAATATGGAAAATTGCCCAGGATTATCCTGTACACAAAAAGCAGGACAAATCCAGTCTGGCCAATTACCACCCCATCAGTCTACTCTTGATCGTCGGTTAAGTGATGGAAGGTGTAGACAATAGACAATAGGTGCTGGAGTAGGCCATTCGGCCCTTCAAGCCAGCACCACCATTCACTATGATCATGGCTGATCATCCACAGTCAGTATCCTGTTCCTGCCTTATCCCTATCACCCTTGATTCCACTATCTTTAAGAACACTATCCATCGCCTTCTTGAAAGTATCCAGAGACCTGGCCTCCACTGCCTTCTGGGGCAGAGCATTCCATATATCTACTCTCTGGGTGAAGAAGTTTTTCCTCAACTCTGTTCTAAATGGCCTACCTCTTATTTTTAAACTGTGTCCTCTGGTTCTGGACTCACCCATCAGCGGAAACATGCTTCTTGCCTCCAGAGTGTCCAATCCCTTAATAATCTTATACGTCTCAATCAGATCCCCTCTCATCCTTCTAAACTCAAGTGTATACAAGCCCAGTCGCTCCAATCTTTCAACATATGATAGTCCCACCATTCTGGGAATTGACCTCGTGAACCTACGCTGCACTCCCTCAATAGCAAGAATGTCCTTCCTCAAATTTGGAGACCAAAACTGCACACAATACTCCAGGTGCGGTCTCACCAGGGCCCTGTACAGCTGCAGAAAGACCCCTTTGCTCCTATACTCAACTCCTCTTGTTATGAAGGCCAGCATTCTATTAGCTTTCTTCACTGCCTGCTGTACCTGCATGCTTGCTTTCATTGACTGATGTACAAGAACACCTAGATCTCGTTGTACTTCCCCTTTACCTAACTTGACTCCATTTAGATAGTAATCTGCCTTCCTGTTCTTGCTACTAAAGTGGATAACCACACATTTATCCACATTAAACTGCATCTGCCATGCATCCGTCCACTCACCTAGCCTGTCCAATTCACCCTGTATTCTCATAACATCCTCCTCACATTACATGCTGCCACCCAGCTTTGTTTCATCAGCAAATTTGCTAATATTACTTTTAATGCCTTCGTCTATATCATTAATGTATATCGTAAACAGCTGCGGCCCCAGCACCGAACCTTGTGGTACCCCATTGGTCACTGCCTGCCATTCTGAAAGAGACCCGGTTATCACTACTCTTTGCTTCGTGTCAGCCAGCCAATTTTCAATCCAAGCCAGTACTTTGACCCCAATACCATGTGCCCTAATTTTGCTCACCAATCTCCTATGTGGGACTTCATCAAAGGCTTCCTGAAAGTCCAGGTATACTACATCCACTGGCTCTCCCTTGTCCATCTTCATAGATACATCCTCAAAAAATTCCAGAAGATTAGTCAAGCACGATTTCCCCTTTATAAATCCATGCTGACTGTGACCTATCCTGTTACTGCTATCAAATGATTCGTAATTTCATCTTTTATAATTGACTCCAGCATCTTTTCCACCACTGACATCAGGCTAACCGGTCTATAATTCTGGATATGAGTTTGCTCGCTGAGCTGGAAGGTTAGTTTTCAGACGTTTCGTCACCATTCTAGATAACATCATCAGTGAGCCTCTGATGAAGCGTTGGTGTTATGTCCCGCTTTCTATTTATCTGGTTAGGTTTCCTTGGGTTGGTGATGTTCTTTTTCTCAGGGGATGGTAGATTGGCTCCAAGTCAATGTGTTTGTTGATTGAATTCCGGTTGGAATGCCATGCTTCTAGGAATATAATAGGTCTATAATTTCCTGTTTTCTCTCTTCCTCCTTTCTTGAAAAGTGGGACAACATCAGCCACCCTCCAATCCACAGGAACTGACCCTGAATCTATAGAACATTGGGAAATGATTACCAATGCGTCCATGATTTCTAGAGCCATCTCCTTAAGTACCCTGGGATGCAGACCATCAGGTCCCGGCGACTTATCGGCCTTCAGACCTAACAGTCTACCCAACACCATTTCCTGCCTAATATAAATTCCCTTCAGTTCGTCCATTACCCTAGGTCCTTCAGCCATTACTGCATCTGGGAGATTGCTTGTGTCTTCCCCAGCGAAGACAGATCCAAAGTACCTATTCACCTCGTCTGCCATTTCCTTGTTCCCCATAATAAATTCACCCGTTTCTGACTTCAAGGGCCCAATTTTAGTCTTAACCATTTTCTTTCTTTTTACATACCTAAAAACGCTTTTACTATCCTCCTTTATAATTTTTGGCCAGTTTTCCTTCATAACTCAATTTTTCTGTGTGTATTGCCTTTTTAGTTATTCGCTGTTGCCCTTTAAAAGCTTCCCAGTCCTCCGGCTTCCTGCTCATCTTTGCAATGTTATACTTCTCTTTTATCTTTATACAGTCCTTAACTTCCCTTGTCACCCACGGCCACCCCTGTAATCAACAGTACTATCAAGCAGTACCTTCTTATCAATAGAAGGTCACTCCACCACTGACCCTTGCTAGCAGCAATATGTACTATCTACAAGATGCACTGCAGAAATTCACCAGGGCACCTTAGACAGCACCTTCTGAAACCACGACTCCTATTATTTCATAGGACAAGGACAGCAGATATATAGGAGCAATGCCATCAGCGAGTTCCCTTCCAAGCTGCTGTCAATCCTGACTTGGAAATATATTGCCCTTCCTTCTGTGTCACTGGGTCAAAATTCTGAAATTCCCTTGCTAACAAAATTGTAGGTTTATCTACAGCACATGAACGGCAGTGCTTCAAGAAGACAGCTTAGCACTGTCCTCTCAAGGGCAATGACCCATGAGCGTATTTTTAAAAAAAGATGTAAAACCCATATGAATTGAGGCAAGTAATAATAAGGCAAAGTAGACATTGATGTGAATAGTCTACCAACCTGTAACAGTAGCTATACTGTGAGGCAATGAACAAATCAGGAGATAATGAGGGCTTGTAAAAGGGGCAGAACACTGATAAATTTAATCTTCATGCAGATTGGGAAAATCAAATTGGCAGTATTGGCCTTGAGGAAGTTTCCAAAAACAACATATTGTGGATACAACCAGGGATCAGGCTACTTTGGATCTGGCAATTTATAATTAGGCAGATTTAATAATTAATCTCAGAGTGAAATGGTCCCGTAGGAACAGTGACCATAACGTGATAGAATTTAGCTTTCAGTGTGACAGTGAGGAAATTGGGTCAGAAATAACTTTGCTAAACCTAAAGAAAGACAATTACGAAAAAATGAGGGCATTATTATGGCCTTCTAGGCATCTGCACAATGTAGGTGGGAGCTTGCAATTGGACTCAAGTGACCAAGTTTGTGAGAATATAAACAAGGCTAGACAACTCACCTCGCTCTGGGTAGAAACAAATGACGCCTCCCCCACAAAAGTCCATTTGGAGATCAGAAGTTATCCGTCTGAAAAGGGTAAAGGAAACCAGATATTAGAAGCTGAGAATAGCTTTGAACTAGTTCTCTAAGTAGGAAGGGCCCAGTTAAGGAGCAAAACAAAATATTATGGTGTATTTTCAGCATTATTCAAAGTTCCAATGGGGTCTTTTTCTAGTGTTTACATTGATTTTAGTATGTGTGATTCAGTAAAAGTTGAAATGTTGTCATGTGATCTATCCAGTCAGTTACTAGAACCTCAACTATCTTTAAAGTTTGTTGGTCTCCATGGAAATTGTAAGAGTATCCTGCATTATCCATGCATTGGAAAAATATAATGATTTAATTTTGTTGAGCAATTGGCGCTCCTCAATGACGGAACATTTTTATATCTGCCTGCTCTAAATTTTCCACTTTGGTTTCAAGAGTCAGTACCTTTAGTTAATGAATGGTCACAGAAAATATGAAAGTTTACTGATAGTTGTGGATAAAATCACGCTTAAGGCCTTTTCGTAGCCAAATTTGAAAGCAGTTGCTGTCTGAAATACTGACCTGTGATTTCTCAGCTGACATGTCAAACATTACTGCTTTAAAGTACCGGCAAGAATATGGCAATAATCACAATAAAATCACAGTTTTGGGAAAAACAACAAAAACAGCGATATCTATAATGATAACACCTGTGGAGCTGGAGGATCACAGCAGGCCGTGCAGCGTCAGAGGAGTAGAAAAGTTGACATTTTGGGTCGGGACCCTTCTTCAGAAATGATGCTGTCTGGCTTGCTGTATTCCTCCAGCTCCACACTGTGTTATTTCTGCCTCCAGCATCAGCAGTTCTCACTGTCTCCAATATCTGTAATGATATTGGGTTTCAAACTAATGTTTGAAAATTTAGCTGTATTGGTAAAAATGCTTGCATGTCTCCACAGTTAGCATGTTGATCCCTTATATAGTAACACATCAGGATATTGAACAGCAGCATTTTTAGACCAAATTGACCATGAAGCACATAAGAAACATGAGGGGAAATAATCAAAGCTTAGTGTATGAGGTAAGTTTCATGGTATACCTTCGAGTAGGACAGTGATGTAGAATGGCATTGAGATTTAGGGAGGGGATTCCAGAAATTGGGGCTACAGCAGCTGAAAGTGTACCTGCCAAAGATGGAGCAATTAAAATTGGGATGTTGGTGACGCCAGGAATGGAGGCATGTCAGAATCTTGTAGGGCTATGGGCTGGGGGGGATTACAGCAAGATAGAAAGGTGGCAAGGTCATGAAGGAATTCAACAACCAAGATATGAAATTTAAAATCTTGGATGTGCTTAACTGGGAGTCCATCTGGGTCAATGTGCACAATTCTTAGAATCATAGAGCACACAAACTGGCCCTTCAGCCCACCATGTCGATACGGACCAACAAACACCTATCTGCACTAATCCCATTTACCTGCACTTGGTCCGTTGCCTACTACAATATGGCATTTCAAGTGCTCATCCAGATGCTGCTTAAATGCTGTGAGAGTACCTGCCTCCACCACCCTCTCAGGCAACATGTTCCACATTTCTACAACCCTGTTTGATAGAAGTTATTTTTTCTCCAATCTCCTGTAAACCACTTATTTCTCTCCTTAAACTCATGCCCACTGGCCTTTTATATTCTCGTGTATGGAAAAAATTCTCACGTTCTCCTCTGCCTATGCCTCTCATAATTTTGTATACCTCAATCAGATCAGCCTCCTCTGCTCCGAGGAAAACAAAGCCAACTTATCCAGTCTGTCCTAACTGAGACTACTCATCATCCCAGGCAAATTCCTGGTGAGTATCCTCTGCACCCCTCTCCAGTGCAGTCAAACCATTCTGATTGGTGTAGCAACCAGAACTGCCCACAGTATTCTATCTGTGACCTAACCAATGTTTTGTAACACTGTGTCAAGACTTTTTTGCTCCTGTGTTCAACGCCCTGGCTGATGAAGGCAAGTACGAGGCAATCATTGCTGACAAGGGAAGCCTGGGTCAGCATAAATGCAAAAGAAAAAGCATACAGTATGGTTAAGATCAGTGGAAAGCCAGAGGATTGGGAAGCCTTAAAAACCAGCAGAGGATAACTTAAAAAAAATTGGATGGGGTTGTGTTGAAAAGAAAAAGATGAAATATGAGAGTAAGCTAACTAGTAATGCATTTTCCAAAATTGCAAAAGTGTCTTATGTATCTAAAAGATAAGAGGCAAGCATAGACATTGGACCATTGGAAAATGAGGCTGAAGAAGTAGTAACGGGGAATGAAGAAATGACATAGAAAAAATCAGGGCAGAAATGAGTGATCATAATAAGATAGAATTCAATATTCAATTAGTGTGTGAGAAAGTTGGGTTGGAAAGAAATGTTTAATTTAAATAAAGAAAATTGCAATGAAATGAGGGTAGAATTAGCTAAAGTGAAGTGGCTGCATAGATCAGCAGGAATTGCAGCAAGCAATGGCAGACGTTTAAGGAGATAACTCATGACTCTCAGCAAAAATACACTCCCGTTAGGAGGAAAGATTCTGAGAGGGACTAACCAATCATGGCTAACCAAGGAAGGAGAATTCAAAACTGTCAGAAAAGGAGGCAAAAGTCAGTGATGGCCCTGAAAACTGGTGTAAATTCAGAATCCATAAAGGTAGGTTAAAATACCTGTAAGCAGAAAGTAAATAAACTACAAGGAAAAGTAGTAACTAAATATGAAAACTGACAATAAGATCCCTTTAAATATATAAAAAGAAAGAGACAGGTCAAAATTTACATAGACTTCGTAGGAAATGAACCTGGGGAGATGGTTATAGAACATAGAAAAGTACAGCACAGTACAGGCCCTTCGGCCCACGATGTTGTGCCGTGGAATATTCCTAATCCAAAAATAACATAACCTAACCTACATTCCCCTCAATTCACTGCTGTCCATGTGCATGTCCAGCAGTCGCTTAAATGTCAATAATGACTCTGCTTCCAGGACTACCACCGGTAAACTATTCCATGCGCTTACAACTCTCTGGGTGAAGAACCTCCCTCTGATGTCTCCTCTATACCTTCCTCCTAACACCTTAAAACTATGACCCCTCGTGGCAGTCGATCCTGCCCTAGGGAAAAGTCTCCGGCTATCGACTCTATCCATGCCTCTCATTACCTTGTACACCTCGATCAGGTCACCTCTCTTCCTCCTTCTCTCCAGAGAGAAAAGTCCGAGCTCAGTCAACCTCTCTTCGTAAGACAAGCCCTCCAGTCCAGGCAGCATCCTGGTAAACCTCCTTTGCACCGTCTCCAAAGCCTCCACATCTTTCCTATAATAGGGCGATCAGAACTGGACACAATATTCCAAGTGTGGTCTCACCAGAGTTTTGTAGAGCTGCAGCATAAACATGTGGGGAACAAAGAAATGGCAAAGGAGTAAAACAGATATTTTTCATGAACCTTTATGGTGGAAGATACTTGAAACATCTCATGAATCCTAAAATATGTGTACAGAATTAAGTACCATCACCGTCAGTAAAGAAGTGGTATTCAACATTTGACTTGGTACCTCACCTTAAAAGATTGAGGACTAAGAGCCCACAATGTTAGAGGTAGTATATTGGCTAAAGGGCAGGAAACAGTGAGTGGATAAGGGTTTATTTTTTGAGTGGGTAACCTGAGACTAGTGGAATTCTACAGGGATCAGTACTGGGATTGCAACTGTTTATCATATGTATAGTAATGATTTGGAGGAGGGAGGTGAATGAGCTCTAGCCAGATTTGCAGATGACACGAGAATAGATGGAAAGGCAGTTTGTGAGAGGGATACAAACAATTCGTAGTGAGATATTGATGGGTTAAGTAAGCCAGAAGCTTACAAATGGAGTATAATGTGGGAAAATGTGAACTTGTTCAATTTGTAAGGGAGAACAAAGAACAAAATATTATTTAAATGGAAACAAACTGCAGAAAGCTGCAACTCAAAGGTACTTGAGGGTAATTGAGCATGGAACACAAGAGCTAGCATACAGGGTGCAGCATGTAATCAGGAAGGCTAATTGAATGTTGTTCTTATTTCAAGTGAGTTGGAGTATAAGAATATAAGGACATTCTTCTTGCAATTGCACAAGGCATAGGTGAGACCACATCTGGAGCAGGTTTGGTCCCCTTATTTAAAGAAATGTTACCATTTCATTGGAGATCGTTCATAAAATGTTCACGAGGATGATCTCTGATTTGCAGGAATTGTCTTATGAGCAAAACGCTCATAAGGGTAGGACTCTACTCAGTGGTGTTTAGGAGAAGGATAAGTGATCTTGTTGAAACGTATAGGATTCTTAGGGGCTTGACAGGGTAAATGCTTCGTGGATGCTCACCCTCTTGGGTCAGTCTAACATAGTCTGAGAATAAAGCAGTACAAATTTAAAACCGAGATGAGGAGGAGTTTCTTCTCTGAGGATTGGTGAGTTTTTCGAATTCCTTACTACAGAGAGAGGTCAGGGTGGAGAGGGGGGTCCGAGTCCTTGTATATATTTAAGACTAAGATAGATTCTTGATCATTATTACAATCAGGGGAAAGGGGGAATATGCAGGACAGTAAAGGTGAGGGTATCAGATCAACCATTGAATGATGGAGTAGGCTCAAGGGGCTAAATGGCCTACTTCTACTCCTATTTCTTATGGTCTCGGAGACTATGACAAATGGAATGAGCAGTTATCTTATGAGGAAATTTTAGACAGACTTGGTTGTTTTCATGAGGGGTAATTTGTTTGAAGAATATAAAACCTGAATTGTCTTCACAAGATGAACGGGGAAGGGATGTTTCCTGTAGTGTGTGAGTGTAGAAAGGGGCACTCCGTAAAAATGAGAGGCTACCTTTTTATGACAGAGACAAGGAGAAAAGTATGAACTATATCAGAAGGTGGTAGTGATGGGTATTGAATATATTTATAGCAGAGATGGACAAATTTCTTGTTCAGCAAAGGAATCAAAGAATATTGGGACAGATAGAAATGCAGAAATTGAAACACAAACAGATCAGCCATGATCTTGTGAATGTTGGAGCAGGTTCAGGGGCCAAATGGCCTATTTCCATTCTTATGTTGTACGTTTTTATGTATCAAGCAGCACACCAGTGTTTCATAACAGGTTGGGTACTGACCATAACTCACCAGATCATGAATGAAGTACTCTGAACAGTGCCAAAGATGGGGTCAGATTTTGTGATTGGACAACACTTGCGAAACAATCGGATTGTGTAACAGTTACACTAAGAACCAGTTTAGATCTTCCAGTTACTTTACAGTGTTTCTTACTTATGCATGCCAGAAGCTACATATATTCCAATGCAAATGGATGAATATGTCTAGCATTGCATTTTTTCAACCAAACAGAAGCTTAGGGGAACATTCCCTGGTGCGTGCCCATGGCAATGACTTGACTCACCAGAGTCAAATTGTGTATTTATTTTAAACAAAAGTTTGGTATTTAATTGTTGCTTGGTACATCCTCTACTTCAATGTTCATACCGATTGGAGTCCTGTTTACAACTAATCAGCACCGTTTTCTCATCCAGAATAAATTGGTCTTCCTTTGAGGTTTGGTAATCCAAGTCTGATTTGTTTTCTATAACATGTCAACTTCTAATTCCTCAAACTCTTTCTGCTATCTACAAGCCATGAGTCAAGAATGTGATGGAATGCTCTCCTCTTGTCCAGAGGAGTGCTGCTTCAACAACGCTAAAGAAGTCTGGTACCATCCTTTGATTTTTCAACAATTCACTACCTCCATTGCTGACATCGGTAACTAGATGCACTGTAGCAACCAGTTTCTTCAGCAGCACCTTCCAATCTATGACATCCACCACCTAGCAGAACAAAGGCTGCAAGCTCATAGGATTGTTACCACCTGCAAATTCCGCTTCAAGTCATGCACCATCCAATCTTAGAAATAAAGAGCTCTTCCTCAGCATTGCTAGGTTGAAATCCTGAATTCCCGTAAATAAAATTGATTTATATACATAAAATGAACCTAGCTACAAAACACAGACTGCAGTGATTCAAAAAAGTGGATCATTACTACCTTCAGGCACTATTACAGGTGACTAATAAAGGCTGATTTTGCCAGTGATACCCACATTCTATAATTAAACAGAAACAAATAAGAATCGAATAAAAGTTAGGTGCTGGAGAACTGGAATAAGAACAGAAAGTGCTAAAGAAGTGTAGCATTTTGGCAAGATCTGTGGACAAAGTAAGACAGGTAACACTTCTAAAGAAGAGTCACATTGGACTTGAAATGATAACTCTGGACTGAATTTTACCAGAATTCTGCTAAATGTTCATTTTTTGTGCAGTTTCAAAGAGTTTCTCTCTGCAAGCACATTTTTTCGTGCTATCCAAACTTGGGTCATTCACTATGTATCACACCTCTATATAGTCCCACTCGTACACTGAAAGCCTCATTCCCCAACTTGCAGTAATTGAGGTCCTCACCATTGCTTCCACATCCTGTGATTCCTGGTGCCAGCACTGTATATAAAAGGCTCTTGCACACTTAGTCAAATGCTATCCGTCTGGAGCTACTCTCCATGTGGCAGATAAGGGAACAGTGGTGCCACTGTTTGCAGACAGGAACCTGGAGTTCCTGTTGAATGAGGGTGAAGCGAAGGAGGGCTGTCCTCCTCTTCTATGACTGGCAGAAGAGACTATGACACCAGAACCTGCCAGCCAGGTCTGGCAAGATTTCTTACCAAACTCATTTTGTTAGCTGTCTGTCCTCCCCATCATGTTCATTTCTGGACCTATCTTACCATGCCCATCTCAAAACAACTTGCTTCCCAGTGATTATCTTGGAAATCACCAGCATCACTTGCATCTGTACCATCTTTAATGGCATGTTATGCACAGGATAAGCACAATCAACCTGGACCTCTAAGAACTACTGAATGGAATTAACAGCAAAGTGACTCAGTGGTTGACACTGGTGCCTCAAAGCACTAGGGACCCAGGTTTAATTCCACCCTTGGGCAACTGTCTGTGTGGAGTTTGCACCTTCTCCTCTTGTCTGTGTGGGTTTCCTCTGGGTGCTCTGGTGTCCTCCCACAGTTTAAAGATGTGCAGTCTAGGTGGATTGGCTATGGTATATTGCCCATGGTATCCAGGGATGTGCAGGCTAGATGGATTAGCCATAAGGAATGCAGAGTTATGGGAATAGAGTTGGGGTGTGGACCTGGGTGGGATGCTCACCAGAGGGTTGGTGTGGACTTGATGGCCAAATGGCCTGGTTCCACTTTGTAGGGATTCTGTGGTTCTATGAATGCAGTAGACACTCCACTTACTTTTCCCAGAGCACAAGCAGTGGATGCCATGACACTGGGCCATGTCAGCCTGTTCGCAAGTTGCAGAAATATCCTATAAGTTAAAGCAATCTGAAGTATCTGAGGAATGCGCAGAACAATAAGAAGGTCAGTTCCTCCTTTACTCCTTCAACGAAGTGAAACTATCATAATCCCGATACCACACACTCAATCTGTCTCTGACTCTGTACCCACCTTACACAAATACTCATACTGTACCGCTCTCCATATACTCGCAACATCATCCCTCATTGATTGTCCTCACACCCCCTCCTGCTCCCCCACACCCCGACAACAGTAACCCTGCATGTCCTCCTTGCCACATCACTCACTTGGGGTCCTCTCCAAAGCATCCGTCACAGCTGTGACTTCTACTTCCATCTCCCTTAATACCTGCCTTTCCATGTCTAAAGCCCTAGACTGGTAGTAAAGGCTGCCAGTGACTTACTGTGCAAGGAAACCCTGAATGAAGGCTATCTCCAGTCTTCGTGTGAATCCAGACATTGAGTTCTAGCAAAAACTTTGATCATTGTGCAAGTTATGGGCTGATTTTGCCGAAGACTATTTGGAAAATACCAAACCCAGTATGTAATTTCCAGCAGGAACTTCAGATAATAATGACACACAGGAACCCAAATAGATTTTCTTTTTCTTTTGCTCCAAGCAATTGATATTAGTACAATTACAGCCACCAAGAAAATTGACACTGGACACAATTAAGGAAATCAAAATAAACAAACTTCTTTGGTCTAACGATCTTATTTATAAACTACTAAAAATTGCAAAAGCCTGAATTTCTGAATTTAATTAAGCATTAAAATACCAGGCTAAAGCCAATGTGTTTAAGTTCATTTTGCCAATAAATGTGTTAAAATTTTTCGAAGCATTTTCATCTAGGTGTCAAAACCAGCTTGGAATGTTGCTTCAGAGTCTTTTTCACCTCATTAGGTGCTACAGCTGCAATATTTTTGGTACTGAAAGTGACAAGTGCATTTTAGATGTGACAAATGCCTCATCAACTGCTACTGCTCGAAGTTTTTTGATGCTTAGATTATCTTTAAATAAAATGTAATCATCCAGATGTGTTTAAATATAGTTTTTACAAAGAATTATGAACTTTTTAAAGAATACGTCCTTCACCGTAAACATTTACAGATTATAATGTGTGTGCAATACCCAAGTACTGGGGGAAAAAAACAGAAAATGCTGAAAACATTCATCAGAATACACTGAGAATTCTCAATGCAGAAGTCAGCATGTGTACCTCGTGATTTCAGCTCAGTTCTTTCTCCGAAGGGCCTCCAAAATGATACCAGACACCAATCCATATTGCAGAGGTACCAGCTTAGCAGCTACACGCAATTCATGTCCACAAAAATTAAAACCTGACATATGTGATCCTCTAAAACCCTCGTGGTACACTCTGTACTTCAGTGCTACATCTCAGGGTGCAATGGCAACTATCATTGCAATGCTGAGAAGCAAGTATTAAAGGAGATGAAGGTGGACAGTCCAACTACCATTTTTGGTGCAGGTGATGGCTGGATGAGAGAGTAGGCAGAACTGAGACATGCAGAATCATTGCTGTCAGGGTGGGGTGGGTGACAGCGAGTGAACTAAAATGCTGCAGGTAGTAATATTGAGTGGTGGTGCATTAGCCTTGGTGAGGTGGGTACAATAGCAGAAAGAGTGAGTGTGGGGGATCAGAGAAAAGCTCTTGACGCTTGCACTGACAAAATAGAGGAGGTCATTGATATTCTTCCCACATTGCTGTGCATTCTTCCAGATGACTGAGATTACATTGACAAGCATGAAAAATTTGGACCAGGCTGGCATGATCAAGTATTGTGGTCTCCATTGCCAGTTATTGGGGAAGGGTAAGTCCCACCTCTGCCCTACCTCCTCTAGCAGGACCTCCAGGTCCCTGCCCACAATGTGGATCACCAATTTCCCCTTCTATTCCGTGTTCAGAGCAAATGTTGGGAACTGTGCAGAGCAGTTCTGGTCTGATGGTGCTTGTCCAGATGCACAATGAGCTTTTAAATATGGTGCCAGCACCTGGGATTCTAATCCATTCTGAAATATCCTTGCAGTGGTGAGATGGTCTGGGTATTGTGAGTAGCAAAGTGGAGTTAAAATCGAATAAGAGTGACACCATAGAGTTGAGGCAAGTAATTAATGAGGCACGTTTGGTGTGAGATAACAAGATGTGAAGCTAGATGAACACAGCAGCATCAGAGGAGCAGGAAGGCTGACTAGATCCTTCTTCAGAAAAGAAAACAAAGAAACACGGCTAATAGTTCAACACCACAGTCCACACGTGCTTGATCATTTTGGTCACCGAGTGTCAACATCTCCTTCTGTCTCAATTTTTATGCACAGTTCCCTGGTAATTGAGCCGGTTCATTAACATCGCCCACAAGCAGCCCTGTTGCTGATTGGTCTCCTCTAAAGCCAGTGCAACATGAGGCAGCCGGCGGTGAGAGTGGGAGCAAGAACAGACCGCAAGGCGACAAGAGCAGGAAGCGCAGGGTGGCAGCAGGGATGAGGTTGGAGGTTGGACCCAGAGCGGGGCGTTTGGGGGGCGTGGGTGGACCCTTTGTGAGAAATGCATGGCCAAAATGATCAAGCACGTGTGGACTGTGGTGTTGAACCATTAGCTGTGTTTCTTTATTTTCTTTTCTGAAAAAGGGTCCAGGCCTGAAACGTCAGCCTTCCTGCTTCTCTGATGCTGCTTGGCCTGCTGTGTTCATCCAGCTCTACACCTTGTTATCCCTGATTGTCCAGCATCTGCAGTTCCTACTATCTCTGAAAGATGTTTGGTGTTATGTGGCATGAAAATTTTTTAGCCATCATGGAGAGAAACCCACCATGAAACTCAACTGACACTTGACCAAAAACAAGATTCAGTCCATATGCCTGCTTCACAGCATACTTTCCTACCAATCTTTGTGTCGTTGGCAAATTTAGTTACTATGTCTTTGCCTCTCGATCTAGGTTATTAATGTAAATTCTAAAATGTTGAGAGCCCAGTACAGATTTTGGATGAGAAACCATGCAGGACTCCACTATAACATGCTGCCAATGCAAAAATGATTTATTTATGCATTCTTTCTGCCAGGCAGCCAATCTTCTTCTAATGCTGATATACCATGAGCTCCTACTTTGGACATTGACCTTTTAATGTAGCGCCTTGTCAAATACCTTCTGGAAACCCGAGTACCATTTATCTATAGGTTCCCCTTTATTCATAGTGCATATATATTCAAAAAATTCTTATAAATTGGTTAAATGTGATTTTCCTTTCAGGAAATCATGCTGACTGATTTTCTTGAGTGTTTTGAAGTGCACGACTTTAACCTAACAGATGTATTCTAACATCTTCCCCTTGACAGCTATCAAGTTAACTGGCCTATAATTTCTCGTTTACTGTTTCCCTCTTCCCTCCCTTCTTGAATAGAGGTGTTATATTCACCGCTTTCCAGTCTGATACAACATTTACAGAATCTAGTTAGTTTTGGAAAGCTGATGTCAATGCATCTACTATGTGATTAGCTACCTCTTTTAAGACCCTAGGATAAAGCCCAGAGGCTTGTGAGCTTGCAGATCTATCAGCTTGCTTTGTGCCATTACCCTAATAGTTGTAATTTTACTAAAATTCCTGTCCTGTTTCCACTCCCTATTTTGACAGCTATTACTGAAACATTTTTGTTTTTGTAGAGAACGCAGATCAAAAAATACTCAGATTTGTAAATACAGAGCCATTGAGTGGCAACAGCTCCTTATGTCTCAATTTTTATGCACAGTTCCCAGGTAACTGAGCTGGTTCATTAACATTGCCCACAAGTGGCCCTGTTGTTGATTGGTCTCCTCTAAAGCCAGTGCAGCACGAGGTAGCCAGAGGTGAGAGTAGGAGCAGGAGCAGACTGCAAGGCGACAAGAGCAGGAAGCGAAGGGTGGCAGCCAGGATGGGGTTGGACCCGGAGTGGGGAGGTGGACCCTTTGTGAGGAATGCAAGGCCAGAACGATCAAGCACGTGTGGACTGTAGTATTGAACTATTAGCTGTGTTTCTTTGTTTTTCTACATTTTAGTAAGAAGAACTCTAATATTTGATCTTTGTTTTCTTTATTTTTCTGCTTTGTACCCAAGATTCGGTACCTAGGTACTCTTGTACCTAAGCTGGAGCAGTAAGTGCAACTTGTGAACTTTTCACTGTACTCATGCATACATGCGTCAGTGAAGCTAATTCAATTTGTTCATTTCTTTCTTTGCCCATTCATGGAATGAGGGGATCGTTGGCTAGGCCAGCATTTATTGCCCATCTGTAATTGCCCAGAGGGCAGTTAAGATTCAACCACATTGTTGTGGATCTGGGGTCATATGTAGGCTAGACCAGGTGAAGATGGCAGTTTCCTTCCCCTCTGTTTTTATATTTCTAGCTACTTTCCTCTCATACTCTCATTTTTTCCTCATAATTTACCTTTTAATTATTCCCTGCCGTTCTTTATATCTGGCCAACCATCTGATCTGCCTTGATGACAAAGTGTGGGGCTGGATGAACACAGCAGGCCAAGCAGCATCTCAGGAGCACAAAAACTGATGTTTCGGGCCTAGACCCTTCATCAGAAAAGGGGGATGGGGAGAGGATTCTGAAATAAATAGGGAGAGAGGGGGAGGCGGACTGAAGATAGATAGAGGACAAGATAGGTGCAGAGGAGAGTATGGGTGGGGAGGTAGGAAGAGGATAGGTCAGTCCGGGGAGGACGGACAGGTCAAGGGGGCAGGATGAGTTTAGTAGATAGGAAATGGAGGTGCGGCTTGAGGTGGGAGGAGGGGATAGGTGAGAGGAAGAACAGGTTAGGCAGGCGGAGACGAGCTGGGCTGGTTTTGGGATGCAGTGGAGGGAGGGGAGATTTTGAAGCTTGTGAAGTCCACATTGATACCATTAGGCTGTAGGGTTCCCAAGCGGAATATGAGTTACTGTTCCTGCAACCTACGGGTGGCATCATTATGGCACTGCAGGAGGCCCAGATTGGACATGTCATCTAAGGAATGGGAGGGGAAGTTGAAATGGTTCGCGACTGGGAGGTGCAGTTGTTTACTGCGAACCGAGCGTAGGTGTTCTGCAAAGCGGTCCCCAAGCCTCCTACCTGCATCTGATCTGCCATTCCTGCCATAGATGCTATTTCTTTGGTCTCGACAAATCACAAAACATTAAATTCCACTGAATTTTTCACAGCCCCTTTAAATTTATTCTTGTAATTATCTGAGCCTTACTTCTAAACGTCTGTCCTTATATTATTGCCATTGCAACACCTAATGTGGATGAGATACATGAACATTCACAGAAGGTATGCATGGTCTCAGAATAAAGGGGTGCCAGTTTAAGACTGAGATAAGGAGGAATTTCTTCTCTGATGGCTGAGAGTCTTTGGAACTCGTTGCCACCGAGAGCTGTGGGGGCAGACTCCTTGTGCATATTTAAGACTAAGATAGACAGATTCTTGATCATTAGGGGAAGCAAAGTTTAGGGGGAAAATGCAAGAAAGTAGATGCAAGGAATGACAGATCAGCCACGATCCTATTGAGTAGCCCACTTGGTTTTCTCATCTTATGGTCTAGGTGGTAGATACTCTATCCTTCTTAGTAGAAGTGAAACTGCACTGTAACAGGAGATGCACATGTTTGTACATATAGAAGAGTGAAATAGTTGTTTTGAATAAAATGTTCACCACTTACTTTGCCAGTGAGATAGCAGTAATTTAGTTAAGAAGGTGGAGACGTTGACAGAACATCAGTTGTTCAGAATAATTTGAAAATAGTTTTAAATAAGCATTGAAAAAGCATTGATATTGTCAATTAATCTTTACTTTTCCCATTTCTTCTCATTCAATATTTTCTGCCCTGAATTTTACCATTTCTCTGATCCTTTTGCAATTTTTGCAATCTCTGCCTGCTTCAAATAGCATTGCAGTATTTTTGATTTTCACTGATAGATTAAGGAAGTTAATTAATTCACAGTGCCTATTGTGAAGGCTGAAATTGTCCTGCTTATTCTTGATAAAGATCCGAAAACCTAACAATATCCTGTGACTGTGGAAACACCACATGTTTAATAAAACTGTGAATGCTTTCTAATAACCATAGTCGTTGAGTGTCTCCTCCGATGTTTACAAACTTGGAAACATTTGAAAACTTTTAGAGACCTAATTGAAAGTCCAGCATTTCATTAAATTGCAAAGATTCACTGGGGGCATAAAGTAAACTGAGAGTATTTAGGGTCCTCTAAATGGTCTTGTCTGTGCTATACAATTTCCTGATTCCATTTCAAACTAAGGAAGGTTCTGCAGTGAACTTACCATAATACACAAAATAAGTCATTGAACTCCCATTACTTGGGGAATAGGATCAATTATGAGCCCAAAGTTCCAAGATTTTTCTTTATTCTGACAAGACTTCTCCATACTAAAGCAACTTACATCCTCTTTTTGAGCATTACCGTAAAAGAAATGGGAAAGGAGTAGGCCATATCGGTATTTCATCTTGCTCCATCATTCAATGCGATCATGGCTGCCCTTCTACCTTAGCGTAGTTTTTCTGCCAAATTCATTATCGCTAGAAGTTTCAGATTTAACTTCCAGTATCCTTGTCTATTCTGTATCAGGATGGACCCAAACTGATGTATGTATATTCACTTGAAACAAGAGTTGAAAACCACTGGCACCAAATGTCAAAATCTCTGACTGCCTTGCCAATTGTATAGCAGATGACATTTTTTACATTTTTGTCTAGGCCTGTTGCGGATATCATGCCTCCAGGAAACCCTGCTTTATATTATACAGAAACCAAAGTCTGAAATTGAGCCCTTTTCCACCACGCCTTGTCCCAAATTAAAGACTGATACTTTTATGTCTGATCTCATCTGCAGAGGATTACATTAGCAGTACTGTACATGATATTTTAGTAATTTAAAATTTTATCTAAATAGAGCCACACCTCATGGAAAACTGTTACCCAGGAAAAGTGAATAATAATCATGTCTGATGTTACTGAAGGCAGGATATAATTGTAGAATAAATAGTGTGTTGCGCATGAGTAGATTACAAAAAGTTTATTGAGTTCTAACTTTCTGAATTGCAAAAAATTGACTTTTTAGCAAGGATTTTAAGATCATTTACAAACTGAGGAATAAAGTTGGGTGGATCCAAATTTCTGTGTTGGTGACTGAGAAGCTGCCTGTTCCAGGGTACCATCCCAACCTCAAGTCTGTTTTCCCAGATGCGGCACAAAGGGTTACTTGCACATATAGCAGTCAGCTGAGACTGTTATAGGCCTAGTAATGTCCATTGAAGAAGCAAATGCAGAAATTGCTGGAAAAGCTCAGCAGGTCTGGCAGCATCTGCGGAGAGAAATCAGAGTTAACGTTTTGGGTTGAGTGCCTCTTCCTCAGAACTCAAGCTGCTGCTGTTTTGGGGAAGGTTACTCGACCCAAATTGTTAACTGTGATTTCTCTCCGCAGATGCTGCCAGACCTGCTGAGCTTTTCCAGCAATTTATGTTTTTGTTTCTGATTTACAGCGTCTGCAGTTCTTTTGGTTTTTATTCTGTTGAAGAAGGTTAACTGGCTTATTTCTGTAGCCCTCCAGGTCCCCAAAGACAATGAGGGATGTTTTGGCTACTTGGAGGTAGCCATTTTGCAGTAGCTCATTAATGAAGGGGAGGAAAATGTGGCTAGTACTTCAAGCAGGCTTCTCTCCACCTTCTCTGTTTGTCACCAGCCATAGGTTGTCCCCTGGAGGACACATCATCCTATTCCCCACATGATGGCCTGGCTACAAAAGGAACTTTTTTAATTTGCTAAGTTTTGGTAAGGAAAATCAGATCAAGACTTAAACTAAATTTTGGGTGCCACATCTCAGGAAGGACATACTGGTGCTGGAGCGTGTCCAGCGGAGATTCACACAGATGATTCCTGGAATGCTAGGTTTAACGTACAATGAACAGCTGAGGATCTTGGGATTGTATTCATCAGAGTTTAGAAGGTTGAGGGGAGATCTAGTAGAAACTTACAAGATAATGCATGGCTTAGAAAGGGTGGACATGGGAAGTTGTTTCCATTAGATGGGGAGACTAGGACCTGTGGGCACCGCCTTAGAATTAGAGGGGGTAAATTTAAAACGTAAATGAGGAGACATTCTTCAGCCAGAGAGTGGTGGCCCTGTGGAATTCATTGCCATGGAGCGCAGTGGAGGCTGGGATGTTAAATGTCTTCAAGGCAGAGATTGATAAATTCTTGATCTCACAAGGAATCAAGGGCTATGGGGAGAGTGCAGGGAAGTGGAGTTGAAATGCCCATCAGCCATGATTAAATGGCTGAGTGGAATCGATGGGCCAAATGGCCTTACTTCCACTCCTATGTCTTATGGTCTGATGGTCTTATTTAGTAGTAAGGTCTTGGGGAGTGTTGCTGAACAAAGAGACCTTGGGGTGCAGGTTCATAGTTCCTTGAAAGTGGGGTCACAGTTAGACAAAGTAGCGAAGAAAGCATTTTTTAATGAAGTTGGACAGTGATGCTTGGCAGTGTTATCCTAAATTTCCTTACAAACGTGATCTTTGCTGCTGACAGTAACACTGTATCAAAATATGCAGGTCTTAGGTGCAGCATTGTAAAATGAAAATTCTCTTTCATCCCCCTGCACTTCATGATAATGCTTTAATAGCATGAACCATTTGTTTGGTGGTACCATTGGATCCAGGTTAATGTTGTAAGGCTGTCAAATGGTTCATGCCTTATTAGGTATGCAAGTAAAAGCTTAGTTTGTATATTATAGCCCATTGTCAGTTATGATCTTTCCAGGTGTACAGAACAGACAGATTTTTTTCAGTCATTACATCTGCCACTGACACATTTGAACTGTCCTTTAACACTGTGCTGGTTGGAGCCATTTCTGGCAGAAGGGAAGAATGTTGGAGGTCAGCTACCTTGGCCATAAGACATCAATGCATGAGTTCTTCAAATTAATATACAAAGCCAAACTATCTTCAGCTGCTTCCTCAATGACCTTCTCTACATCATAAGGTCAGAAGTCAGGATGTTTACTGATGTTCTGCACCATTCACAACATCTCTAATACTAAAGCAGTCTGTGTCCATATGCAGTAAGACCTGGACAAGTTTGATCTATGGTGGCTCTGATAAGTGACAGTTAACATTGGCAATACATGGGTGCCAGGTAATGAGCATCTCCAACAAGAGAGAATCTTAACATTGCCTTTTAACGTTCAGTTACCATTGCTGGTACCATTACCACCCCCATAAACATCCTAGGGTTGCATCGGTGAGTAGCTGAATTGGATCACTATATAAACACTGTGGCTACAAGAAAAAGTCAGATTCTGCAGCAAATAACTCACTTCTTGTCTCCCAAATATCCGAACACCATCTCTAAAGCACCGGTTGGGAGTGTATACAGACTATTCCTTGCTTACTTGGATATATGCAGTTCCAGCAACATTCAAAAGGCTTGATACATCCAGTCCAGAGCAGCCATTCAAGTGGCATACCAACTGCCACCTTAAACATTCACTCTCCTTATTACTGACACACAATTGCAGTATCTGTAGCAACTGCAAGATGCACAGCAATAATTCACCATCCTCATTCTTCTCATTCAACCATTGACAGCACCTTCGAAACCCGCAACCTTTACTAGCTGGAAGGATAAAGGTAGGCGTACATGAGAACACCACCACCTGCAAGTTTCTCTGGGGATCCCACACCTTCCTGACTTGGAAGTACATCACTGTTCCTTTATTGTCACAGGCTAAGATCCTGAACAGCCTTCCTAACAGCACTATGCGTACCTCTTACAGCCCAGCAACTGCATCAATTCAAGAAGGCAGCTCACCACCATCTCCTCATTTCTAGAAACGATCATTTGAAATAGAATTAGTTGTCACATGGAAAAGGTGAGTTGATTTAAGAAACATCAGCATGGATTTCTAAAGGGGAAGTTTTATTTAACTGATTGAAGAGCTAACAGAAAGGGTCAATGAGAGCAATGCTGTCGATGTGGTATACATTACTTTCCTGAAGGTATTTGATACAGTGGATTACAACAAACCTGTGAGAATGGCTATAGCTTATGGAATAAAAGGGACAGTAGCAATGTGGATACAAAATAGGCAGAGTAGTAAGAAAGAGAGTAGTGATCAATGAATTTTTTTGGGGCTGAGGAAGGTTTGAGTGGAGTACCTCAGCGACTCTTGCTTTTTATTTTATATATATAATGTATATAAATATTAATGATCTATCAATGACTACCATAGCAAATCATTTTGCCCAGCTCAAGGAAGGCACATTAACAAGAGGAGGATAAACAAGGATTTTCAAAGACATTCTGAAGACTTCCCTCAAGAAATGCAACACTGATGTCTATACACAAAAGATCCTTATTCAGACGAAATCAGTTAGGAGGAACTTCATGTATGAAGGGACGCTGATCTTTGAGAACAACTATCAGTACAAAGACGTATAATAAAGGAACTCAAGAAGGGAATGTGTGCAAGTTCAAGGCCAAGGACCAATTTCACCTTCTGGACACACCTGCCAGATGTGTGGTTAGAGATGTAGCTCTAGGATTGAGCTTATCGGCCACACAAGAACCCACAGAACCTATGACCACTGAGACAGAATTTCCTAGTTGACCTACATGACACTACATACTCAGTCAACGTGATTGCTGCTGCTGCTGCTAACAATTAATGTTCTAGATCTTGGTGTGCAAGGATATTAAGGGATATGGGCCAAAGGCAGTCATATGGACTTAGGTCACAACTCAGCCATGATCTACCTGAATAGCAAAACAGATTCAAAGGACTGCATGGCCTATTCCTGTTGCTGTGTTCTTAGTCCTATTTTGCCAGTGTAGATTTTACCAGATTCAAATCTTTGTTTGCTCTGTATGTGTTGATCCCTTTAACATGTGGCTCTCCAGCCACATATCATTGGCCAACTCTGATCTTGCCACACAGTATTTCTGTGACTGTCTTCAGATCGGCATTTTATTTTCAGTTTCTGACAGTGATCACGCGGAACTAGAGCTGGAGGAGTTAGGTATCTGCACGCTGCACACACTGATGTTGTTAATGTTGCAGGCATGGGAGAGGTGATTGCATAGTGGTAATGTCACTGGATTAATAATCCAGAACTCCAGGTTAATGATCTGGGGACATGGGGTCAAATCCTCACATGGCAGTTGGTGAAATTTGAAATCAATAAAACAAAACAATCTAGAATATAAGGCTAGTAAACTCTGTTGATTGTTGTAAACTGGTTATCTGGTTGAAATATGTCCACTCATATCCACATATGACTTCAAACCTACAGAATCTTAACTGGCCTCTGGGCAATTAGGAAAATGCTGGCCTGGCCAGTGATGTCTGCATCTTGTGAACAAGTATAGATTAGAAGGTCTTTTCCTGGCTTCATCTGTTCTTACGAAAGGTCGCTGGGCTTGAAATGTCAACTCTGTTTTTCTCTCTCTACAAATGTCGCCAGACCTGCTGAGTGTCTCCAATACTTTGTTTCTTAGAGTTGCAACCTGACCTTTTAACTTAACCATTTTAGCCGTGGTATCATCCTGCATATCTGTGCCGCATCCATTCTGTGGCCAATATAATTCTTCTGAGATGAAGCACTGTACTCTTGGTGCGGTCTTACCAGAATTTTATTCAGATGTCCTCGATTTACAAACATCCAACTTACGAGCAAGTTACTCAAGTACAGAACCCATTCGTAATCTGGGGACTGCCTGTATAATTGTAGCCATCCGCTTGAGATAAAAACTAAGTTTAAAGATTATCCTCCAGCAATTTATGTTTTTGGTTCGGATCTCCAGCATCTGGACTTCTGTGTTTTATTATAATAACTAACATTCCTTTTTAATGTTCTTTTGTACTTATTTACAAATTTTTAGTGATTTTTAGAGATAAAACACTTAAATTTTTCTGCTGTTGCAATTTATCATCACTTTCATATTGCAGGCCAGTGAGATAAATAGCTGGCATATTAAAATATATTGGCGGAACATTGCAAAATCAGATCAGATCTAAGGTCCTGAGTTTACTCCTACTGTCCACATTTACAAAACCTATACATGCATTGGAAAAAGGAGGCAGATAAGTAACAAGAATGGTTGCAGATGTGAAGGGAATGATTACAGGGGCAAAACAGGAGAAGCTTAAGCTTACAGAATTGCGAATTGCAATTATAAACTATCAATGGGTAATTGAGAGTAGCATTGATTGCAACATGGAAGAAAATGAGAGTCCATTGCACATAAAACATACAGTTGAAGAGAAGGGGTCTAGGCCTGAAACGTCAGCTTTTGTGCTCCTGAAATGCTGCTTGGCCTGCTGTGTTCATCCAGCTTCACACTTTGTTATCTTAGTTGAAGAGAAGGAATTTGATTTCCTTAAGAAGTACGTTTTTAATGTCTTAAAAATCTAAATTTATGAAGAGAGTATAAAATCTGTCAAGATTGCTGGCCTTAATCACTAGGACCTCCTGAAAAACATTCAAGTGAGTGACATTGGGTGTGGTTAGAATCTAGTTGTGTAAAGATATGACGTTTGAATGATCTATTGTCATTTGTTATCTAATTTTACACAAATTTGAATGTCAGGCCTATTGTGAGAGAATGGTTCATGGTCATGGAAGTACACCCTGCATGAATCAGTACTTTGAGAAGGTATGGAAATCTGAAGCAGATGCACATAACCTATAAAATGATTCCCTCTGACTGAAGTTTGTCAGGTATTGAGCTGTATTACTTTGTGCTTTATTATGTCAGGGTGTTGCTGCACTTGGAACTTCTTATGCCTGGGGAAAGAAAAGACACAAAATGCAAAGAACAATATGTGGTCTCATGTACCCAACTTTAAATAAAACTAAAGGTTGCCACCCTTCTGCCTGAAGATAAATATCAGGAATTGAAGTAGGCTAGGTGAATAAATAGCAATTTCAAAAAGTTACTTTATACAGTAGGGTTTCTACTGTCAGTGATTTAGAGATAAAGAATAATATGTATTCTTACTTTGAACTGCTTTGTTTCTGGGTTATATCAGACTTATGTATTTTAAGGTTCTAAATCAAACTTCAGAAAGATTTGTATCAAAATTAAAAAATAAATTGATCAGCAGATAAGACAAGATATCTGTGTGTAGGATATATGAAACATTAGCATCCAGAAGACTGTGGCTGAGGATTTGGGCTCCTTATTTTGAGCTTCACGAATAGCCTAAGATGCCCAAAGTAGCGTTTGGAATGTACGTGACCACATTTAATTGAATACTCCCAAGAGGTTTGCATAGCAAGATCATAGTGTCAGTCAGCCTACATGAGTAGTTTGAGATGTCCTGCCATTTCCATCAACAGATACATGAATGGGTAGGGAGCAGAGGGATACAGATCCTTGGAAAATAGGCGACAGGTTTTAGATAGAGGATCTGGATTGGCACAGGCTTGGAAGACAAAAGGGCCTGTTTTTGTGCTGTAATTTTCTTTGTTGTTTGTTCTTTGTTCTTGTTCTATTCTGGAGCTCAAAACTTCAGTGAATGCCGTCCCTTAGCTTCAAAACCTGAAAATACATTTAACAGGAAGAACCTCCATGAATATTAATTAAGAGATCATCAACAATATACAGGTTAATGGTGGAATTCTTCTACTATTGCTACAATTCAACAAGTGATTCACAGAGTGAGTACAACACAGAAGGAGGCCATTTCATATTGCTATGTCATTTCATGGTAAGTTTATTGGTGGAGATTTTTAAGTTTATCATTGACAGAGAGCAACTGCAACAAAATGTAAACCGAAGAGTTTAGTGAGGAGGGGAATTCACTGAGTAAGAGAGGAAAGCGCTCCTTTTTTATAGCCTCCGGGAGAACAGGAGTTGAAAAGCTGGAGACGAGAGTTTAGAGAGCCAGCAGCCGTTCAGTTCTGTGACATCCCCCATATCCTAATGTATGTTGGGATTAAAACTAAAAGGGGAAGTCACAAAGAAATAGTAAGTGATTGGTTGGTGAATATTTTGCACATTTATCTTCTAAACCCCATTAATTTTATTGATAATTGTAATGTTTTGTTGTATTAGTAGAGATTAAGAGCTGAAATAAATCCTTTTGAGATTGTAAACTAAAACAACGAATGACAGATGCTGGAAATCTGAAACATAAACAGAAATTGCTAGAGAAACTCAGCAGGCCTTGCAGTATCTGTAGGGAGTAAACAGAGTTAACCTTTCAAGTCCAGTGAGTCTGCTCCAGAACTGAAAGTAACTAGGAAAATGTGCTATTCTTTCACCAGCAATGCCATTATACCAATGTTGTTTTAATTCCTTTTTTTAATTGAATTCAAATTTGAATTATTTGCCGAGGTGGGGGTTTGAGCTGTGTCCCAATTCCATTAGCCTGGGGACTATTGATTACCAATTCGTGACATTATCACTACACTACCACCTGCCCTTTTGAAACTGCCTTAACCACACTCTTAGTAGTACATTCCAGATCCTAATCACTTGCTGCTTGAAAAATGTTTCCTTGTGTTTCCATTGGATTGCGCCTTGTCCTTTTTGAGAGCCAACCTAAACCTCCGATAGAATAATAACTGTCCCCTAACATTAACACTTGATCCACCTTATTTCTAGGAAGAAGATCTAGCAGTGCTTCCTTTCTCTTTGGACCAGAAATATTTTGCTATAGAATGTTTTCCTGAGCACATTCTAGGTACCCTTGCCTTTCTACCCTTTGCACTCCCTCTATCCCAGGCTGTATTAATTAATTAATCAGGATATAGTTAGCTTAAGAGATAGAAAGGAACTGCAGATGCTGTAGAATCTGAGATAATGATTTGGTGGTCGGGGGTGGGGTCATGTTCAAGGGGGCGATAGGAGGAGGTGTCGGAGAGTTGGCACCTAGCCATGGTGATGTAGAGGTCAATGCACCATACTGCAAATGTGCCTCCCTTATACGTGCATTTTATGGTGAGATTGGGATTGAGCAGAGGGCTGCACGTTCTGTGAGGGAGAGGTTGGAGTGGGTGAGAGGGGTGGAGAGGTTGAGGCAATTGAGGGTAGTCAGGTTTGGGGATTTTGGGAGGGTAGTCACGTTTGTGGATTTTGGGAGACATCTCAGATGTCCTCGTTTTTCAAGGACCGCAACATCCCCCCCTCAGTGGTCAAGAATGCCCTCGACCGTGTCTCCCACATTTCCCGCAACTCATCCCTTACACACCCTCCCTGCAATAACAATCAAAATACAATTCCCCTCGTCCTCACGTACCACCCCACCAACCTTCGGATCCAACGAATCATCCTCCGACACTTCCACCATCTGCAATCCGACCCTACCACCAAAGACATTTTTCCATCCCCACCCTTATCTGCTTTCAGGAGGGACCACTCTCTCCGTGTCTCCCTTGTTCATTCCACACTTCCTTCCAGCCCCACCGCACCCGGCACTTTTCCCTGCAACCACAGGAAGTGTTACACCTGTCCCTACACCTCACCCCTCACAACCATCCCAGGCCCCAAGAAGATGTTCCACATCAAGCAGACGTTCACCACACATCTGCTAATGTGGTATACTGCATCCACTGTTCCATCGTGGCCTCCTCTACATCGGGGAACCAAGCGGAGGCTTGGGAACTGCTTCGCAGAACACCTATGCTCGGTTCGCACTAAACAACTGCACCTCCCAGTCGCGAACCATTTCAACTCCCCCTCCCATTCCTCAGATGACATGTCCATCCTAGGCCTCCTGCAGTGCCACAATGATGCTTCCCGAAGGTTACAGGAACAGCAACTCATAATCCGCTTGGGAACCCTGCAGCCCAATGGTATCAATGTGGACTTCACAAGCTTCAAAATCTCCCCTCCCCCTACCCCATCCCAAAACCAGCCTACCTCGACCCCACCTCCCTAACCTGTCCTTCCTCCCACCTATCCCCTCCTCCCACTCATGCCCCACCCCCATCTCCTAACCTCATCCTGCCCCCTTGACCTGTCCATCCTCCCTGGACTGACCTATCTCCTCCCTAATTCTGCACCCACACTCACCTTTACTGGCTCCATCCCCACCTCTTTGACCTGTCTGTCTCCTCTCCACCTATCTTCTCCTCTATCCATCTTCTACCTGACCCTCATCTCTACCTATTTATTTCAGAATCCCCTTTCCTCCCCCATTTCTGAAGAAGAGTCTCGGCCTGAAATGTTAGCCTTCCTGCTCCTCTGATGCTGCTTGGCCTGCTGTGTTCATCCAGCTCTACACCTTGTTTTCTCTTATTACAGTTAGCTTATCATGTGTCAAAATGAAAGGGTTAGAAACAGCCATTAAGGATGTTATAACTGGAGATATAAAAAAACTAAAGGTAACTGGGAAGAGTCAGCATGATTTTGTGTAATTAAAATCACATTTTACCAATTTATTGGAGTTCTTTTAGGGAAGAACATGTAATGGGGAACCTGTTGATGTACTATTTCTGGATTTCAAGACGGCATTTGTCAAGATGCAAAAACGTTACTGCACAAAATAAGAGTTATTTAGTTGGCTGCAATACAGAGTGATCCCAACAATGCAGATTTAATTCCTGTGCTGGCTGAGATTACTAGGAAGGCCTAGCCTTCTCACTCTTTCCCTCACTTTTGGTGTCCTTCAGGTTAAACCATCACAGGTCATCTCTCAGTGATAATGGGAACTGCAGAATCCAAGATAACAAAGTGTGGAGCTGGATGAACACAGCAGGCCAAGCAGCATCTCAGGAGCACAAAAGCTGACGTTTCGGGCCTAGACCCTTCATCAGAGAGGGGGATGGGGAGAGGGAACTGGAATAAATAGGGAGAGAGGGGGAGGCGGACCAAAGATGGAGAGAAAACAAGATAGGTAGAGAGGAGAGTATAGGTGGGGAGGTAGGGAGGGGATAGGTCAGTCCAGGGAAGATGGACAGGTCAAGGAGGCAGGATGAGGTGGTAGGTGGGAAATGGAGGTGCGGCTTGAGGTGGAAAGAAGGGATGGGTGAAAGGAAGAACAGGTTAGGGAAGCAGAGACAGGCTGGGCTGGTTTTGGGATGCAGTCGAGGGGAGGGGATGAGCTGGGCTGGTTTTGTGATGCAGTGGGGGGAGAGGAAGAACCGGGCTGGTTTTGGGATGCAGTTGGGGAAGGGGAGATTTTGAAGCTTGTGAAGTCCACGTTGATACCATTGGGCTGCAGGGTTCCCAAGCGGAATATGAGTTGCTGTTCCTGCAACCTTCAGGTGGCATCATTGTGGCACTGCAGGAGGCCCATGATGGACATGTCATCTGAGGAATGGGAGGGGGAGTTGAAATGGTTCGCGACTGGGAGGGGGAGTTGTTTGTTGCGAACCGAGCGGAGGTGTTCTGCAAAGCGGTCCCCAAGCCTCCGCTTGGTTTCCCGAATGTAGAGGAAGCCACACCGGGTGTAATGGATACAATGTACGACATTGGCAGATGTGCAGGTGAACATCTGTTTGATATGGAAGGTCATCCTGGGGCCTGGGATGGGGGTGAGGGAGGAGGTGTGGGGGCAAGTGTAGCATTTCCTGCGGTTGCAGTGGAAGGTGCCGGGTGTGGTGGGGTTGGAGGGCAGTGTGGAACAGACAAGGGAGTCGCAGAGAGAGTGGTCTCTCCAGAAGTCAGACAAGGGTGGGGATGGAAAAATGGCTTGGGTGGTGGGGCCGGATTGTAGATGGCGGAAGTGTCGGAGGATGATGCATTGTATCCGGAGGTTCGTGGGGTGGTATGTGTGGACGAGGGGGATCCTCTGGGGCCGGTTGTGGCGGGGGCGGGCTGTGAGGGATGTGTTATGGGAAATGCGGGAGACGCGGTCAAGGGCGTTCTCGACCACTGCGGGTGGAAAGTTGCGGTCCTGGAAGAACGTGGACATCTGGGATGTGCGGGAGTGGAATGCCTCATCCTGGGAGCGGATGCGGCGGAGGCGGAGGAATTGGGAATAGGGGATGGAATTTTTGCAGGAGGGTGGGTGGGAGGAGGTGTATTCTAGGTAGCTGTGGGAGTCAGTGGGCTTGAAATGGACATCAGTTTCTAGCTGGTTACCTGAGATGGAGACTGAGAGGTCCAGGAAGGTGAGGGATGTGTTGGAGGTGGCCCAGGTGAACTTGAGGTTGGGGTGGAAGGTGTTGGTAAAGTGGATGACCTGTTCGAGCTCCTCTGGGGAGCAAGAGGCAGCGCCAATACAGTCATCAATGTAACGGAGGAAGAGGTGTGGTTTGGGGTCTGTATAGGTGTGGAAGAGGGACTGTTCCACGTAACCTACAAAGAGGCAGGCATAGCTTGGGCCCATGTGGGTACCCATGCCCACCCCCTTTGTCTGTAGGAAGTGGGAGGAATGGAGAACAGCCATATGGTCCTGAATAGTAGCAACAAGTTGGGTATGGAAAGAATATTTCTCTTTTGGGTGTGTCCAGTATGAGGGGACTGTGTTTTATAATGAGGGATTTTTAGAACCTGGGTAAGGGGAGTATTTTAGTGGATTGCGTGACTTTGGAACTGTCTGCCTCTGAAAACAGTGGAAATAGTGTCATTGAGTACCATCAGGAGTAGCTGGGCATATGGAATTTGGAATGCAAACAGATAAGCCATGATCTTACAAACTGGTAGTGCAACTTGCAGGATCGAAAGGCATGTTATTGCTCTTAATCAGCAGTGTAGAGACAGATGATCTAAGTTCAAGAAAGAAGGATGGAGAAGCAGTTTCGATAGTAAAGATGAGAAATGATAAGAGCATGAAAGCATTTGAGGCAGTAATATGTAGGCTTCCTAAAACTTATCACAGAGAATAATAGAGCATTAAGGAAGAAATAATGGGAGCTCGTTAGAAAGATACATGGAATAATAATCACGGAAGATTTTAACGTACATAAAGTCTGGAAAAATTTCAAATGGATAAAAATGGCATAGAGAAGGAATTCATGAAATATTTTGTGGATAATTTCTTAGTCAGCATGTTCTAGACTGGACCAGAGAACAAGGTATATTAGATCTGGTATTGCTCAATCAGATTAACTAACGATCTCATAGTGAAGGTGCACCATTGGAAGCCAGCTGGAAATGATAAAAACAGCGTGACAAAGGTTCACAATATATTATTATTTGAGAGCTTGGATACAATTGATAAGAATGATGTATAGCTTCAAATTTGACGTGTGTGTGAGATAAAAAGTTGGAAAGCATACAACCGACAATCTCTTCCATCAGTCAGAAGATGCAGAAGCTTGACCACACGCACCAACAGATTCAAGAATAGCTTCTTCGCTGCCAGTTATTAGACTTCAAATAATGGTGATCTTGTTAATGTTAGTCTTGCTTCACGTACTTCCTGCAAGTGTAACTTGTATGCCTTCCTCTGTCTAAGCACCTTAAGATCTATATGTCAGATCTGTATGGCTTCCTCTCAGTCAGAGGGAAATGAGCAATAACATCAAATGTGTTGTTAGCTGAAAGTCTTGAAAACATTCAGGATAGAGCTGAGAAGAAGTCCTAAGTTTCCTATAAGAAAACGCCCGGAAACAGAAGAATGTTGAAGACATGAGTTTATTGAACACATGTTAAGGAGCAAGTGAGCTGAGGTAGCAGAGAGATTTTTTTTACTCTGTTTCTGTTACCACCTTGTACCAAGGTACAATGGTACCTAAGATGGTGCCTTGTGTGGTGATATTATCCACGTTTCACTGTATTCCTGTATTCCTGTACTTGATAACACATGATGATAAAATCCAAATCTGACTCATTTGGGAGTCCTTGTCCGTAAATCTCAAAAGTACCAATTTCAGTGAGTAATAACTGAGGGCATATGGAATGTTGGCTTTTATTTCAAATGCATGGTTGAATTGTCTTAGGAGGAGAGGTTGAGTAGATTTGGCTATACTCATTAGAATTTTGAGAATGAGAGGCAATCTTAATGAAACACACAAGATTCTTAAGGGACTTAGGGGAGAAGCGGAAAGGTTGTTTCATCTTGTGGAAGAATCTAGTACAAGATCGTTCATAATCTCAGAATAATGGATTGGACGTTTAAGACAGAAATGAGGAGAAATTTCTTCTCTGATAATAGTGAATCTATGGAATTCTTTGCTGTTGAAGACATTCAAGATTAGATAATTAAGTGTATTAAAGGGTGGGATAGATAGATTTTTAATTAATAAGGGAATCAAGGAATATACGGAAAAGGCAGGAAAGTGGAATTGAGGATTGTCAGATCAACCATGATCTCACTGAACGACAGAGCAGACTCATTAGGCTGAATGGCCTACTTCTGCTCCTATGACATATGATCTTAACATCACTTAATAAATGAGTAGCAAGAATGAAAATGTAGCCCCTGAAAATGTCTTGAGGAACCCTAAAGGTTAGTATTTGTTTTAAACTATCAACAGAGTTACTAAAAAAAGGTCATAGAAAATACAAAGGTAAGTTATGAAAGAAAGCTAGTGCAAAATATAAAAAATGAATCGCCAAAGCTACTAAAAGTATATAAAAGGGAAAAGAGTAGAACAGTACAGCACAGGAAAAGGCCTTTCAGCCCATCATGTCTGTGCTGACCATGATGCTGTTCTAACCTTTCCCATTTGACTGCACAAGGGCTATATTCTTCTTTTCCATGCTTTCTCATGAGCCTGTCCAAATGGAGTGTGTCCAGCGGAGATTCACATGGATGATCCCTGGAATGGTAGACCTAACATACGATGAACGGCTGAGGATCCTGGGATTGTATTCATTAGAGTTTAGAAGGTTGAGGGGAGATCTAATAGAAACTTACAAGCTAATGCATGGCTTAGAAAGAGTGGATGCTGGGAAGTTGTTTCCGTTAGACAGGAAGACTCGGACCTGTGAGCACAGCCTTAAAATTAGAGGGGGTCAATTTAAAATGGAAATGAGGAGACGTTTCTTCAGCCAGAGACTGGTGGGCCTGTGGAATTCATTGCCACAGAGTGCGCTGGAGGCCGGGACGTTAAATGAGATTGATAAATTCTTGATCTCGCAAGGAATTAAGGGCTATGCGGAGAGTGCAGGTAAGTGGAGTTGAAATGCCCATCAGCCATGATTAAATGGCGGAGTGGATTCGATGGGCCGAATGGTCTTACTTCCACTCCTATGTCTTAGGATCTTATGGTCTTAAACTTTGCTAATATTTCTGCATCTACCACTTGCTGTAGCAGCACATTCCAGGTACCTATCACCCCCTGGGTAAAACACTTGCCTCATACATCTACTTTAAACTTTTCCTTCTCACCTTAAACCTATGCACTGTAACATTTGATATTTCCACCCTGGGGAAAAGACTCTGACTGTCCACCTATCCATGCCTCTAATAATTTCATGTATTTTTCGCAGATTGTACCTTGCCCCCTCAGCCTCTAATGCTGTAGTGAAAGCAATCCATGTTTGCCAACCTCTCCGGACAGCAAATGCACTCCATTTTCAGGCAGTATCTTGGTGAAGTTCTTTTGCACCCTTTCCAAAACCTATAATAATCTTTTATATGTAAAGGATTCTATGCTCCTCTTCCAGTAGTAATCCTAAATGTATGCCCCTTCTACATTAATCACTGCAAATAATTTTCATTTGCTCCCTCAAACCTTAACCTATAATCTTTCATGCCTACTCTTCTTTAATTCAAAGTTAATTAATTCAAATTACTGTTTTATTTTGGTCAACTTTGTTTTTGAATTATCAGTAGACTTTATTACATTGTTCTTTTATGTATAGCTGCTTGACCCCAAATTGATCTTAGCAAATCCATGTTGCCCTTTTATCTTGGCTCCAATGTTCTTTCGAGAATCTGGTGCAGTCCATTGCTGCATTCTTAAAAAAGATTACTATACCTCTCTATACTTATTAATTAAAATGACAAGAAGTTGTAATCTATTTTTCAGTGATAACAGCCCAGTGCTTAGCCTGCTAAAAGCAGGTACATTTAGAGGTCAATATAGCAGACCCTCACTCAGAGGAAGTTGTCCATTTGAAAGTGTCATCTTACAAATGAGATGTTAAGCTGAGATCTTGTCTGACCTGGGTTACCAACTCTGCTTGCATGTATTCCTGGAAGTTTCATCACATGACCTCCTGCCTCCACCTTCTCTGACAGTATATGCATAAGTAAGAAAGAATGTTCGAAGAGGAAAAACATTTCTTTTTAAAATCTAGACCCGAAATGTCAGCTTTCCTGCTCCTGTAATGCTGCTTGGCCTGCTGTGTTCATCCAGCTCTACACCTTGTTATCTCTTTCTAAAATCCCTTTGATTTGCCTTCACAGTTTCTCAGAATTGGGTCAGATTATTTTGTTTAATTTCGGGAGATTCCAAGGCAGTACTGGAGGGTTAGTATCCTTAAATCTACCCTCACGTGGACATTAGAATCCCATGCCCCAGTGTGAAGAAGAACCAATCAAAGATCATTGACCCAAATCATCCTGTTGTCTCTGCACAGATGCCATCTGATCTGTGTATTCACAGTGTTTTCTGTTATTATATCAGTCAAAGCTAGGATTTGACTCAAATATCTCCAAATTATGAGTCTAACTATATTTTGTGGTAATTACTTTGGAAGCCAAGTTGACATATTTGCATTTGAGTCACATAGAGTATTGCTGGTGATCATTTGGCGAAACTAATGATTACTAAATGCACTTATATAGTGAACTAGTGGCGCCAGGTTTCCTAAGTATACATTTTGAGTAATGGCTACAAGCCAATACTTCCTGAAATCAGTGGTCCAAAAGAGCAGCTTAAAAACATGCCTGTGCTGCAGTAGATCTTAGCGAGCCTTAGCAATGTTACATTCAGCTTGTAACTGACAGCATACTTGTAAAAACTAAAGTCATTCCATGATGGACTTGAAATACAAAACGATTTTAAATTAAAATTTGATGGTGAACTTAAGCCTCACTAGTTATCTTGCTGCAGTATCTTAATGTTGTGCACTTTTTATGTCACAAGGTTATTACATAGCTTAAACTTACGCTGCCTAAAATTCAATTCTAATGCAAATGTGTGGGGCGTCAGAAAGGCACCTCCACCATGAGAAGTCACCCAAGGGCCTAATTATCTTCTTGTGACCAGTACACATTGAAACCTATGTATTGCTCAGGGAACAATAGTCTCAATTGGGTAATCGTGCATGATTTGGGGAGAGACAGAAAATGAAAAGAAGATGACATTTCACAATGTGATTTTCTCCTCATATTGTTAATTGGAGGACAAGAGGCCTGTGACCAGCAGTGTACCACATGGATTGGTGCTGGGTCCACTGCTTTTTGTAATTTATATAAATGATTTGGATGCTATGCAGTATGCTTCCAAGCTATGCAGCTCTATGACTCTAACTGGAATGGATGGAAATTACTGTAAATCATAGCATGTATTTGATGTGGTGTGTAAGACAATCACTTTTCTGACACCAAAACTCAAACTACAAATTCATGCAATGGTTTATGATGTTACTGTTTCAACCTTTGTGTAAATAAGCATTTTCTGATTGTCAGGGTAGATATTACGTACAGAGAAGATAGATCAACCAACCTGAGCTGTCAATTAAGCAAAGTTTTTCCTTCCATCTGATTAGTTTTAGCACCTGGATGCCTGAGCTATCAGCCAAGTTGCTCATTGAAGCTTGAGTGGAGGGACAAACATTGGCATGGGGGTGTAAGGTGCCATGAAGGTTGGGAGGAGGCTTTGCTTGACATGGAGGGAATGGGTTGGATCTTTAGGACTTTCCTTTCTAAAGATTTCCTGATCACAACCCTATCACTCATAATACCACTGAAGGGCCACGAACTGTGAGCCTTTCAAAAGTTGGTCCATTTCCACAAAAATTGCAGACCACTAGGACATGCCTGATTTCTCAGTGGAGTTTGCCAGGTTGGACTGCAGGAGGTATGCTCACAACCTAAACTATATCTTAAATAGCACTGTGAAAATCAGAAGGCCATGATGGTGTTAAGCAGCCCAGAATCCTGTCCAGGCCGCCATTTTCGTCCCTCTGTGGAGTCTCCCTAACTCCATGAAGATCCAGGTCTTCATCACCAGAAATGCAATCTGTGCATGTGTACTTAAGTAGTGCAAATAAATCCCTGGTTCCACCATGACTTCAGAGCAACAGTACGTTGTTTATTTGCTTTAGGGAACAAAAATGTCAAATGCTGTAACAGGGACCAAGATCACTGACACTACCAAAAAGCTCCCAAAATTGCCAATTTCTAGTGATTCATCATCAGTCAGTGCAAAAAGACAAAATTTTATTCACACCAAAGCCATGGAAGATATGCCCACCAGCCAAATTGTGGAATGGAGTGTTTCCAAACCAGCTCTAGTGAAAAGTAAAGGACATCAGAGGATAAGATTCATGGTTTCTAGCCTGCATAACCAATGGAACAAAATGTAAAACCATGCCAAAAATAAATTTCCCTAAAGGTGTTTGAGATCATTTTTGAGATTAATTTATGTCTGCGAAGAAATGTCACCTACATTGCAGTTAAAGCAGGGGTCTAACATGCATAGTTCTGCTTTTGGATGCATGCATTTTGAAACTGAAAATATCATACCTGATCAAAGTTAGGTCCTTATGATGATGCTATAATCAAAGTGACTCAGAATGAATTCTTTATTTGAATGTCATAGACAATGACGTTAATAGCTTTAAAATGTTTTGACTGTTGTTAGCGGTATCTTTGTACATTTAACAAATTCAATAAGTTGTATTGCATTAATTTAAAATTAATTACTGCTATTTTTACTTCATATTTCAAGCAGGGTTCAACCACACTGGCAGTTCACAGTTTATATTCTTGATCTCTTTTTGGAAGGATTTTCGAAGGCATCAAAGATTAACATATACCACGGTTCCAGGTATTCAATATTTAGAATGATTATATCTTTAAGTGTATTTATTTGTCCTAATAGAGCATTTATCTTAGCGTGCAAAACAATTGTTCAGCTATTAGTATCACAAGTAAATGCAAAATGGCAATGAATGAGGCTTTCAGATCCCATTTCATTCTGAGGGCAATATAGTTGTTTTTAACTCCAGTTGCTTTATTTGAGAGATTACATCTGTTATCATGGCCCTCTTGTGCTTGTTCCCACACATTCTGTTACCAGTAGCAATGAGCGTGGGGGTTGATGAGGCAGAAAGCTAGGTACAGTATAAGGTCGTTTACTTATTGATCTTTCAGTGTGAAGGTGGAACGCACTGCATACTCAGGATATCTTTTTGTTCTTGAAAACTTAATGAATAGCAAATTGAAGGTTGTATATTGAGGGGGCATGCAAAATGAATTTTGTAAGACAAAGAAACCTGTACAATGATCAACTGGAAAAAATGTCACCAATTACTGTAGAACTGCCATGACAATGTTTTGCAAAAGGAAAAGTACTGATAAAGAGACATGACGGGAATTAATCAGCATGGAAGTGGAAAAGCCTTTTGCACTAGCTGTTGAAAGATTGTGGCTATAAGTTAGTCTAACTGGAAAGCTTACCTACGTTTCTTCACAGGGGTGTTTGGGTATTTCTGTGTGTTCCTTTAAGAAATTGCCACACCTTCAAATGTTTTGAGATTTGTGATACTTAAAGAAGTGGAAGCCTTGGATGACATCATTTTAATTTGATGAAACTAAAATATCTGTACCGATGTTCACTATGTCAAGAAAGAAGCAACATACTTGTATTTATATAACAATTTTCACTTCAAGACCATCCGTTATACTTCCCAGCTTATTAAATTTTTGTAGAACTTGATCGTTCTTCCAGGCAGGAAAGGCAGGAGTAGATTTTTGCACAGCAAGGTTCTACATACAGCATCCTCTGTGGTTAACTAAGGAAGTAAGGATAATATCAAATTAAGAGATTTTGAACAAGAATTTTGTATTGGTCTTCATTGTAGAAATCACAAAAGCTTTTATAAAATATATTAAAATGCCAAGAGGCAAAAGGGAGACAGGAACTTCAGAAAATCGCAATCAAAAGAGAAAAAATATTAAGGATACCAATAGAAGTAGAGGCTGACAAATTGCTAGAGCTGATGGACTGCTTCATAATGTTTTTAAAAGACAGCTTCAGAGATGGTGGATGCATTGATTTAATCTTCCAAAATTCTCTAGGTTCTGAAAAAGTCCTAACAGATTGGAAAACATACAAAGAGCACCACTAACTAAGAAAGGAGGAAGACAGAAAGGAGTAAACTATAGGCCAGTCGGTCTGACATCTGTCTTTGGAAAACTGCTGGAACTCATTATTTATGAAGTAGTAGCTGGGTGTTTTTAACAGTATTTTTCCTATATTCTTTAATTGCCTATGAATATTTTTGTCAAGGTCAGCATTTATTGTCTATCTATAATTTTTCTTGAAACTGAGTGGCTTACTAGCTATTCCAGAGGGCAGTTAGAATCAACCACATTGCAGCAGGTTTGGAGCCACATGTAGGCCAGACTGGGTAACAATGTAAGTTTTCCTTCCCTAATGACATTAGTGAACATGATGGGTTTTTACAAAAATCCGTTAGAGTTTCATGGTTGTCATTTCTGAGACAAACTTTATTCCAGAATCAGAGGACACAGTTTAAAAATAAGGTGTAGGCCATTTAGGACAGAGTTGAGGAAAAACTTCTTCACCCAGAGAGTGGGGGACATATGGAATGCTGTGCCCCAGAAGGCAGTGGAGGCCAAGTCTCTGGATAGTTTCAAGAAAGAGATAGATAGAGCTCTTAAAGATAGTGGAATCAAGGGTTATGGGGATAAGGCAGGAAAGGACACTGATTGTGGATGATCAGCCATGATTATAATGAATGGTGGTGCTGGCTCGAAGGGCTGAATGGCCTACTCCAGCACCTATTGTCTACTGTCTATTGAGGTTGGTTGGTTCACCGAGCTGGTTTGTTGTTCCGCAGACGTTACTGTGCTTGGTAACACCCTCAGTGCAACCTCTGATGAAGCGTCAGTGTGTTTTCCTGCCTGGTTTTTAAACTCTGGGGCCCGTTGCAATGTATTGCCTCACTTCCGGGTTTCCTCCATAGTGGAATGTATATGGGGTTGAGTTCAATGTGTTTATTAATAGCATGCTTCATGGAGTGCCATGCTTCCAGGAATTCTTGTGCTTGTCTCTGCCTAGCCTGTCCCAGGATCTTGGTGTTGTTCCAGTCAAAGCCGTGCTTCTCCTTGCCCATGTGGATTGAGATGAGTGAGTGCTGGTCATGTCTTTTTGTAGCCAATTGGCTACAGTGTTCATGTACTCTTGTTGTTAGTTTCCTTCCTGCTTGTCCGATGTAGAGTTTCTCGCAGTCTCTACAGGGGATCTTGTAGATGACACTGGTCCTGTCCATGGCGGGGAGTAGGTCTTTAGTTCAGGTGAGCACTTGTTGTAGGGTGTATGTGGGCTTGTGTGCCATCTGATGCCCAGCGGTCGTAGAAGTCTTGTGTGAGTTCTGACGTGTCCCTGACATATGGTAGTGTAATGAGTGTGTCGGGACATGTAGAATCTTTCTGATGCTGTGCCTATAGCAAGCATGGGAACAAAACGTCTGCAGAACAACAAACCAGCTCAGCGAGCCAACCAATCTCAGCACCCACAACCCGAGCTACAGATCTACTCCAAAACCTTATAAACTTTATGTTTCCAGATTTAAGAATTGAATTTAAATTCCACCCAATTAATCAAAAATAAATTATTACATTAACATCTGAACCAAAATCCTTTTTAGCACATAAATTGAAATTCAGAATTTTGCATCGCTTCAATAGAATAAATGAAACTTGGTAAATCTTCGAAGGCCAATCCTGTGCCTTTTTCAACTTTTGGCAGCTACCTATGCCAATTTTGAGAGAACATCACAGTTTCCTCCAGATGTACCTTCTTGTTATGTTGGAAAATGTGCAAAAGTGTTGAATTCTGAGCTTATGTGATCTCTCAGAATATTTGAAGGAAGAGTTTAGCTCATACATGTTTTGGTAATAGAACAGCAGAATATTCTTTAAGAAATATTAAATGTTGCACAGTGCCCTTTTCTGGTATGGCTGGATATTTTGGCATGCTTGTAAGTTATTATGCCCATTTTACGGCCACGTATCCAACAGTAACATATCTCTAAATCATAAAACACTTGGAATATTTTTCCTTCATGAATTTATAATTCTTAGCAATTTTGAAATCAATCTCTGAGAGCTGGTAGTCAGAATTTTAAAAAGTGTAGCTTCTTGATTGTCCCATTTAATTATTATTTCCAAAACTAGATGTTTGCATTTCCCATAATTTTTAGTCACCATCCATACTATCACAAAATGATGTAGCAAAAAGGAAGCCATTCAGTTCTACTGCACCTGCATCAACTCTTTGAAAGACTTGTTACATATCTCTGCTCTTTCCCTATGTTCCAGCAAATTTTCCCCTCCAAGTCCATGAGCAGTGCTAATGCATAGTCCTACTAGAGACCAGGCAGTGCTAGTCAAATAGCTAAAGTTTCAGTGGGTGTGCATTTGGGTATGGTAACCATAACTCTGTAAGTTGCAAAGTCACTTTGGAAAAGCATAAGGAAAGCTATGGTGAAATTGGGAGAAAGCCAATTTCAATATCATTAGACCAGATCTGGCAAACATATACTGGGAACAGCTACTTGCAGGTAAGAGATAGTAGGAACTGTTGATGCTGGAGTCTGAGATAACAAGGTGTAGAGCTGGATGAAGACAGGTCAGGCCACGCAGCATCCGAGGAGCAGGAAAGCTGACGTTTTGGGTCTGCACCCTTCTTCAGAAATGGAGGACGGGCAGGGGACGCTGAAATAGAGAGGGGGAGGCGATGATGGATAAAGGAGCAGATAGGTGGAGAGAAGATGGACAAGTCAAGGAGGCAGGGATAGAGCCAGTAAGGGGAGTGTAGGTAGGGAGCTGGGATGGGGGTTAGTCGTTTGGGAGGGAGGAGTGGGTGGGTGGGTGGGAGGGAAGACAGGTCAAGGAGGCGAGGATGAGAGGGGTTGCTGGTCTTGGGATGAGGTTGGGGGGGTGGGGAATTTTGAATCTAGTGAAGTCCACATTGAGACCATTGGGTTGTAGACTTCCAAGGCAGAAAATGAGGTGTTGTTCCTGCAGCCTTTGGTTGGCATCATTGTGGCACTAGAGGAGGCCTAGGAAAGACATGTTGCCCAAGGAGAGGGGGAGGGAGTGGAAGTGGTTTGCAACTGAGGGGTGCAGTTGTTTGTCATGGACTGAGTGTAGGTGTTTCACAAAGCGGTCTCCAAGCCTCCACTTGGTTTCCCCGATGTAGACGAGGCCACATCGGGAACAGTGGATACAATGTACCACGTTAGCAGATGTGCATCTGTTTGATGTGGAAGATTTTCTTGGGGCCTGGGATGGGGATGAGACGGGAGGTGGAGGGGCAAGTGTAGCACTTCCTGCAGTTGCACGGAAAAGTGCCAGGGTTGGTGGGGCTAGTGGGGGTGTGGAGCAGACTAGGGAGTCACTGAGAGGACAGTCCTTTGGAAAGTGGATAAGGGCTCTTTACTCAATGAGTGTTCGGGGTGTGGAATGCATTGTCGGAGAGGGTAATGGAGTCGGCCTCTTTAGGGGCATTTAAGCGGCTATTAGATAGGCATATGGATGGTAGTATAAGTAGGGGTGGAGATTAGATAGACTTTAGGATTAGGGTAAAAGTTTGGCACAACATAGTGGGCCGAAGGGCCTGTACTGTGCTGTACTGTTCTATGTTCTATGGTCTAAGGGTGGGGATGGAAAAAGGCCTTGGTAGTGGGGTCAGATTGCAGGTGGCGGAGGATGATGCGTTGAATCTGGAGGTTGGTGAGGTGATACATGAGGATGAGGGGGATTCTGCTTTTGTTGTTATCTCAGGGAGAGGGTGTGAGGGATGAGTTGTGGGAAACACGAGAGATGTGGTCAAGGGTGTTTTTGACCACTGTGGAGGGGAAATTGCGGTCCTTGAAAAACGAGGACATCTGGGATGCCTGGGAGTGGAATGCCTCATCTCAGGAGCAAATGCGACAGAGGTTAAGGAATTGGGAATAGGGGACGGCATTCTTGCTGGTAAGTTTACATTTGGGAAGTGGGAGTATTTTAAAAGTAGCTGAGTGAAAATTCATGGCCAGTTTGCTCCCCAAGAGTGAAGGATAACGCAATAAGTCCTGTGAAACTTGGATGTGAAGAGTTATTACTATTTCTCACCTGTATTCACAGAGATGAAAGACATTGTAGCCACTGATTTTACTTGATGATGAAGTTCTAGAGCATGTTAAGATTGATGAGGAATTAGATATTTTAGTGGGCATTAGGGTTCATAAATTCCCAGGGCCTGATGTGATGTTTCCCAGGCTGCTATGGGAGGCAAGGGAGGAGATTGCTGGGGTCCTGAAAGAGATTTTTAATACCTCACTGGCCACAGGTGAAGTGCCAGATTACTGGAGGATATCTGATGTAGTTTCTTTGATTAGGAAGGGCAGCAGGGATAGGCCAGGTAGTTATAGACCAGTCAGTCTGAGGTCGATGGTAAGGAAATTATTGGAAAAATTTCTGAGAGACAGGATTAGTCAACATTTGGAAAGGCTGAGACTGATCAGGGGTAGTCAGCACAGGTTTGGTGGAGGAAGAGCCTACCTGACTAAAGTGTTTTCTGTTTTCTTGAAAAGGTGACTATATATATTGATGAGGGTAGTGCAGTTGATATGGATTCGTGGATTTCAGTTTTACATTTGACAAGGTCACACATGGAAGGCTGCTCCAATAGGTAACAGACTGTGGGATCCAAGACAAGTTGGCTTGCAAAGGGTGAGGATTGATTGGAAGCCTGTGAACTGGGGTATACCACTGGGATGGGTGCTAGGACCCCTGTTGTTAATTATGTACATTAATGACTTGAGTATGAATGTAGAAGGTACAATTGGTAAGTTTGCAGATGATATGAACATTTAGGGTATTGTTGCTGTGAGGAGAATGAGCTCAGGTTTGATATTAATCAGAAATTAGGCAGAGCAATGGCAGATAGAATTTAATCCTGATAAGTACAAGGTGATGCATTTTGGGAGTAATAAACGAAGGACGTACCCAGTAAATGATAAATTCCTTGGGATTACTGAGGAACAAAGGGACCTTGGTGTACAAGTTCATCAATCCCTGAAAGAATCAGCATAAGTAGACAGGGTGGTGAAGAAGGTATACGAGATGCTTCCCTTCATTAGCCAAGGCATAAAATGTAGGAGCTGTTATAATTTTTTAAAACATTGGTTAGGCCACAGATGGAATACTGTGTACACTTCTGGTTGCCACATTATATGAAGGATATCATTGCACTGGAGAGGGTGCAGAGGAGATTCACAGGATGTTGCTTGGGGTGAAAAGTCTCAGTTATGAGGACAGACTGGATCGGCTGGTTTGTTTTCCTTGGAGAAGAGAGGCTGAGGGGTGTTCTGATTGAGGTATACAAAATTATGAGAAGCATAGACAGTGCAGATTGTGAGAACCTTTTCCAAATGGAAGATGCCTCTAAGACCAGAGGCCTTCAGTTTAGGGTGAGGAGTAAGTGGTTTAGAGGAGATCTGAGGAAAAATATTTTTACCCAGAAGATGGTACAAACATGGAACATGCTGCCTGAGAGGGAGACGCATGCAGGTACTCTCGCAACATTTGAGAAGCAAATAGGTGAGCACTTAGAATGCCAGGGCATAGTGGTAATAGACAGTGAAGGGAAATGGGATTAGTGCATTTCGGTGGTTGTTGGTTGGTATAGACCTGGTGAGTAGAAGAGTCTGTTTCTATGCTGTATGCCTCTTTGAGAGAGAATTTATCCAATCCCGTTTTGAAAGATGCAATTGAATCAGCTTCTCCTTTCCCACAAGCAGTGCATTTCAGACCATACAATTTATTGTGTAAATTTGTCTTCCCTCATATTTCCTCTAGTTCCTGTGCAAATTCCATTAAATCTATATCCTCTCTCCTAGCGCCAAGAGAAAGTTTCACCTGTATTAACTATCAAAATTCTTCAGTACTTTGCAAACCTCAGTCAACTTTTTCTTAACTTTCTCTGGTCCAGACAGAACAGTCTCACCTTCTTTAATGTCTCCATGTTGTTGAAATGTCAGCCCTAGAAGTCCATGATTCTATAATTCTCTTCAGCAACCTCTATAAAACCTTAATATTCATCCAAAGGTATGGTGCCGAAACATTCCAGATGGGGCTCTAACTCATGTTTTACAAAATCCAGCATAATTGCCTTCTTCTGTAGTTATCTACAAAGATTTTTAATACTTTTCTGCATTGTCCTGTGACCTTCAAAGTTTGTGTTCATACAAGCAGGCCCCTCTGTGTCTGCACCCCTTTTATCATTATACAGTTCCGTTTATCATGCCAGTTCTCATTCTTCCTACCAAACAGTACTTTTCGTATTCTCTGCATTAGATTATATTTGCAATGTGCCTATCAACTTCAACAATCTGCTGATGTTTTCTTAAATCTTTGGCTGCGGTGAATTAGGAGCAGTGTCATACGAACAAAGAAAATAGGAGCAGGAATATGCCATTCAGCCCTTGAGCCTGCTCCATCACTCAATAGATCATGGCTAATCATTCTTCTAGGTACCTGTTCCTGCTTTCTCCCCATACCCTTGATCTTCTTAGCCCCAAGAACAATATTTAACTCCTTGAAAACATTCAATGAATGGATACAACGCATTATCCTCCGACACTTCTGCCATTTACAATCCGACCCCACCACCCAAGACATTTTTCCATCCCCACCCCTGTCTGCTTTCCGGAGAGACCACTCTCTCCGTGACTCCCTTGTTCGCTCCACACTGCCCTCCAACCCCACCACACCCGGCACCTTCCCCTGCAACCGCAGGAAATGCTACACTTGTCCCCACACCTCCTCCCTCACCCCCATCCCAGGCCCCAAGATGACATTCCACATTAAGCAGAGGTTCACCTGCACATCTGCCAATGTGGTATACTGCATCCACTGTACCCGGTGCGGCTTTCTCTACATTGGGGAAACCAAGCGGAGGCTTGGGGACCGCTTTGCAGAACACCTCCGCTCAGTTCGCAACAAACAACTGCACCTCCCAGTCGCAAACCATTTCCACTCCCCCTCCCATTCTCTTGATGACATGTCCATCATGGGCCTCCTGCACTGCCACCATGATGCCACCCGAAGGTTGCAGGAACAGCAACTCATATTCCGCCTGGGAACCCTGCAGCCATATGGTATCAATGTGGACTTCACCAGTTTCAAAATCTCCCCTTCCCCCACTGCATCCCTCAACCAGCCCAGTTCATCCCCTCCCCCCACTGCACCACACAACCAGCCCAGCTCTTCCCCCCAACCCACTGCATCCCAAAACCAGTCCAACCTGTCTCTGCCTCCCTAACCGGTTCTTCCTCTCACCCATCCCTTCCTCCCACCCCAAGCCGCACCCCCAGCTACCTACTAACCTCATCCCACCTCCTTGACCTGTCCGTCTTCCCTGGACTGACCTATCCCCTCCCTACCTCCCCACCCACACCTTCTCCACCTATCTTCTTTACTCTCCATCTTCGGTCCGCCTCCCCCTCTCTCCCTATTTATTCCAGTTCCCTCCCCCCATCCCCCTCTCTGATGAAGGGTCTAGGCCCGAAACGTCAGCTTTTGTGCTCCTGAGATGCTGCTTGGCCTGCTGTGTTCATCCAGCCTCACATTTTATTATCTTGGAATCTCCAGCATCTGCAGTTCCCATTATCTCTGATAATGTTTTGGTCTCAACTGCTTTCTGTACCAGAGAATTCCATGGACTTACTACTCTCCAGATGAAGAAATTTCTTCTCATCTCAGTCCTAAATAGCCAATTCATTTCCTTAGGCTGTGACCCCTGGTTCTGGACTCTCATGTCATTTGGAACTTCCTTCCTGCATTTACTCTGTCTAGTTCTGTTCGAATTTTATAGGGTTCTATGATCTCTCTCCTCATTCTTCTAAACTTTAATGAATATAGTCCTAACCTTTCCAGTCCGTCTTCACACAGCAGTCCTGCCATTGCAGCAATCAATATTGTCATCTTTGAGGCAGAGTTTGTGGGCTGAAGTTTCATGCCACGACATAAGCTGAAGGTTCACATCTGACAGTTAAATACAGTGGGAGGAATTTCAGCATTGTTGGAGTATGAGCTGTTAAACTGAGATCCAATCTGCTTTCTCAGATGGATCTAAAACAGCCCAAGGTTCTATTTTGAGGAAGAGCAGAGAGGCAATTCCTACAGGCCAATAATTATTACTTAATCAAAGTTACAAAAGCATTCTATCCTGTCATTACCATGTTGTTATTTGTAAAAGCCTGCTGATCACAAACCTTCTGCTGTGTTTTCTACATTATTTTTGAAATGTAATCATTGTTGAACATCATTAGCTTTAAAGTGCTTTGGGATATTTTGTGTTCATAAAAGTTGTTGTGTAAATACATATTTTTCTTTTCACTATCTTTCTGATTGATTTTCGTAATTCCAAGTTTTATGTCAAAGAACACCACAGCACAGGTACGGGCCTTTCGGCACACCAAGACTGCTCTGGCACATAATGCCTTTCTAAACAAAAAACCTTTTGCCTCCAAGCTGTCTTTATTTCTGTATTCCCTGCCAATATATGCATCTGATATTTACCTCTTAAATGTTCCTATTGTATCTGCCTCCTCCACGACCTCTGGCAGTGCATTCCAGGCACTTACTACCCTCTGTAAATAAAAAAAAGGCCTCTTGCATCTCCTTTAGACTTACCCACTTTTACCTTAAACCCAAGTCCCCTCGTAATTGACATTTCTACTCTGGGAAAAGCAGTCCGACTATCCATTCTATCTGCGCCTGTCATAGTTTTATAAACTTCTATCAGATCGCCCCTCATCCTTTGACATTCAAGTAAAAACAACCATGCAGTTGCACCTCCCAGTCGCGAACCATTTTAACTCCCCCTCACATTCCTTAGACGACATGTCCAACCTGGGCCTCCAGCAGTGCAATAATGATGCCACCCGTAGGTTGCAGGAGCAATAACTCATATTCCGCTTGGGAACCCTGCAGCCCAACGGTATCAATGTGGATTTCACAAGCTTCAAAATCTCCCCTCCACTCACTGCATCCCCAAACCAGCCCAGCTCGTCCCCGCCTCCCTAACCTGTTCTTCTTCTCACCTATTCCCTGCTCCCACCTCAAGCCACACCTCCATTTCCTACCGACTAACCTCATCCCGCCCCCTTGACCTATCCGTCCTCCCAAGACTGACCTATCCCCTCCCAATCTCCCCACCTACACTTTCCCCTCCACCTATCTTCTCCTCTATCCATCTTCGGTCCGCCTCCCCCTCTCTTCCTGTTTATTCAGAATCCTCTCCCCGTCCCCCCTTTCTGATCAAGGGTCTAGGCCCGACTCCCTATTTATTCAGAATCCTCTCCCCATCCCCCTTTTCTGATGAAGGGTCTAGGCCCAAAACGTCAGCTTTTGTGCTCCTAAGATGCTGCTTGGCCTGCTGTGTTCACCCAGCTCTACACTATCTAAGATAACCCCGGTTTGAATATTGACCCCAGGAACCATTGCTGTATGACTCTCCACAACTGTGACAAAATATTAACCATTCCTCTCTGCATTCCACCAACATCTAATTTCATATCCATGCCGTCTTTTAATCCAATGTGCTCCAATTTTTCAAACAAATCTATAATCTGATATTCTATGAAGCATCGTTTTCTGATATGAACTAATATTGTGATTGTTGGGAGGCTGCTCCATTTTTTGCTGTACATCCGACCAATCCTAAGCCTATTTTCATCCACAGTCCATAGTCACCATGAATGGTTATATTTTTGGAAAGAGCAGGTATCCTCAGAGCTATAGTTCCTAAAGCTTGTGTCATATTTGGGTCTGTTGATAGAGTAATACATGCAGAAGGAGTCTTTCAGCCTTCAAGTGTGTATCGCCAAAAGCTAAACTCGTCCCACTTTCCAGTGCCAGGACCATAGTGTTGAATGTTATGACATTCCAAGTGCTCATCCAAGTACTTTTTAAAGGTGTGAGTTTACCTGCATCAAATACCTTCCCAGGCAGTCCGTTCCAGACTGCAACCAACCTTTGGGTGAAAAGCTTTTTCTTCAAATCCTCCTTATACCTCCTGATTTTCACCTTAAAACTATGTCTTTTTGTTACTGTCCCTTTGACTAATGATAACATCTGCTTTCTTGTCATCCTGTCCACGCCCCTCATAATCTTCTGCAAATTATTCTAATTGATAGAGCTGTTAGTTGTTAATAACTACACCATTGTTGTATCACATAGCTATTACTATAGCAGAAGGCAAAATTGGATGGAACTTTGTCTGTTTTCAGATGAAAATTCATATGTTCTCATGAGGTATAATCTTGGAGTATGCTATCTGCAACAAAGTGATCCAGGGAGCAGGAAGGTTGTCATGTCATGTGCGTGCATGTAAGTGTGTTTTGTTTGGTATCTGATTTTTAAAATATTAATCACTAATGAATTATTTTTATTCTTATTCAACAGATATAAAGATGGCCAGTACAACTGATGGTCTCATTGGGATTCCATTTCCAGACCATAGCAATGAACTCCTCTGTAGTTTGAATGAACAGAGACGAGATGGTCTTCTCTGTGATCTTATCCTGGTAGTAAAGGACCAGGAATACAAGACCCATAGATCAATCCTTGCAGCATTTAGCAAGTATTTCAAGAATCTGTTCACCACAGACATTCTTGAAGAGCAACATAACGTTTATCAGATTGATTTTGTGACACCTGAGGCACTTTCTGCAATATTGGAGTTTGCCTATACTTCAACTCTCACGATTAGCAGCTCAAACGTAAAGGATGTTTTAAGTGCAGCACAGCTGCTGGAGATCCAATGTCTTATCCAAGTATGTGGTGATATCATGGAATCAAGTGGTAGGGTAAGTGTTGACAGGAGAGGTCCAGAAAAACAATGTATCCAAAATCCTCAAGAAGATCTCCTCGTGGAAAATTTCAGAGAATCCCCTCAACGAGATCCTGATGAATTCCCTGAACGTGAGCTTAAAGAATCTCGAGAGAAAGATTGCAATGGATTCCTTGAACAAGGTCAGAAAGAGAATCCCCAGCAAGATCTCAAAGAACCTCCCCAACAAGATCTTGAAGAAGCTTTTCAAGACCGTATCAATGAATCAGAGGAAAATTTCCAAGAAGGTCACTGCTGGAATAGGGAATATAATTTTAAGAGCACTTTGACCAACAAGTTTGCAGAAAAGCAATGCAGAGAGCTGCCTTGTGAGTTCTTAAGCCAATTTACTGTTAATGATCCAGGTGGATGCTTGAGACCTGTACGCGATTTCTCCTTAGAGTCTCTGTTAAAAGAAGGACTATGTCCTCGAGGAGATTTGCTTAATGGAAGAACTTGTGTGTCTCCACTCAGACCAGGATTCTTTCCTCCACGCTGGAATGGAGGGTATAATAGATTCCCCCAGCTTGTGCAACACCAGGATGTGGACCAATTGCCTCTTAACCTAGTAGTGAAGAAGGAAAAGATCAAGGAGGAGGCCAAGGAGGACCTGCCTTCAACCACAAGTCTTTGTGACTTTTTTAAAGGTATTATGCTAGAAAATGGCCATAATAACCTTGGAACATTAAAGGACTTTAATTCCTATCTGAATATATTAGGTCCTTCCTATTTGGCAGCAGTCTATCCAACGTGGCCTTTGGAATATGAGAAAAAGATGAGACCCAAGGCATCTCAGCAGTGCCCTATCTGCAATAAAGTAATCCAGGGAGCAGGGAAGTTGCCACGACATATGCGAACACATACAGGGGAGAAACCATATATGTGCAGTATATGTGAAGTCCGTTTCACCAGGTTAGCAGCAGTTAATTTTTGTAATTTTATATTCCCCTGTGTTGGTAAATGGTTATACAGTAATCTTAGAAAATTAGCACCGTCTCAGCATCCAGCACCATATTTCATCTTCCGTGGGGTTATCATGGTGTTTTATGGAGCTGTACACCAAGGTTAAATGTGATTTAGTTGCAGCTTAATTTTCTTAACAATGTGGTTAATGCTCACATATAACATTCCAGGAATGTAATCTGGCATATTCCTTTAAAGTTAATACAGACAAACTTATTGCTGATATGCAGTTCAAGTTTTCCCTTCATGCAATCTGCATCACTGCCTTGACTACCTCACCAAGCAGCTTCCTTGAGATCTGGCAATACTCCTCATCTGTAGATTGGAAAAAGGTAAAGTTGTTCATTTTGGAAAGAAGAACAGTATTATTTAAAGGGAGAAAAACTGCAGAAAGCTGCCACGCAAAGGGACTTGACGGTACTTGTACATGAAACATAGGCACAGCAATAATCGGAAAGGCTAATGGAATTTTGGCCCTTAGTTCAAAGAGGTTGAAGTGTAAAAGTGGGTAAGTCTTGTTGCAGTTGTACTGCAAAGGTACTGGTGAGACCATGTCTGGAATACTGTGAGCAGTTTTGGCCCCCTTATTTAGGAAAGACATCATTTCACAGCAGGCAGTTTGGGGATAGTTAACTAGAATGATTCCCCCATACCGAGGGAATTTCCTACAAGCAAAGACAGAACAGGTTGGGACTCTGCTCACTGGAGTTTACAAGAATGAGCAATGATCTCATTGAAATGTACAGGATTTTTATGGAGTTACAGACTAAATGCTGAGGGTATAGAACCAGAGGGTGTAGTCTCTGAGTAAAAGGATACCAATTTAAAACTGAGATAAGGAAGAATTTCTTCCCTCAGAAGGTTGAGAGGCTTAGGAACTCCTTGCCACAGAGTGCTGTGGGGGCAGAGTCCTTGTGTATATTTAAGGCTGAGATAGATTTTTGATCAAAAATCAAGTTGCTGGAAAAGCTCAGCAAGCCTGGCAGCATCTGTGAAGGAAAAACCAGTTAACGTTACGGGTCCAGTGACCCTTCCTCAGAACTCACTGGACGTGAAACATTAACTCTGTTTTTTCCTTCACAGACGCTGCCAGACCTGCTGACTTTTCCAGCGACTTTGATTTTGTTCCTGACTTCAGCATCTGCAGTTCTTTCAGTGTTTATATAGATTTTGGATCAGTTGTGGAATCAAGGAAATCATGGAAAGGGCAGGAAAGTGGATGTGAGGAATTTTGGATCAGTCATCATTCTACTGAATGGTGGAGCAGGCTTGACTAGTTTGCCTGACTGATTCTTGGCACAAATTTTGGATTTGAACAGGTTTTCCCTGTATCTGTTGAAGTTGAGAAGATTAAGAGGTGATCTTGAAACACTTTAGATCTTGAAGTGACTTCATAGGTTAATACTGAAACAATGTTTTCCCTTGAGAGAGACGAGAACTCAAGAACACAGTTTAAAAATAAGGGGACATCCAACTTATGATGGGGATGAGGAAAATCTTTTCCCCTGAAGGTCGTGAGCCTGTGGAATTCTGACCCTCAGAGATAAAGTCATTCCTTTTTTTTATGGTAGAGATAGTTAGTTAAAAACCGAGTTAAGGAATCACAGGGTATCAGAGGTCATCAAGACAGTGGAGTTCAGACCACAATTAGATCAGCCATCATTTAATTGAATGGTGGTGAAGGCTTGAGGGACCAAATGGCTGAACAGAGTTGCTGGTTTATGCGTTTGTATGTGTTATTACCATAATGAGGAGTGTTGTTTTCTTCACATTCAAACTGTTCATTTGTTAATGGGAGTTTGAAGGATTTTAATTTGTTTCAGCCAGTATTATATGTTTCCTAACAAATATGTATTTCTGTGTATCTTTATAAATAACACTAAACAAAAAAAATGTTCTGAAGAAGGGTCACTAGACCAGAAATGTAAACTCTGTTTTCACTCCACACATGCTGCCAAACCGCTGAGTTATTCCAGAAATTTCTGGTTTTGTTTCTGGATGAAGATTATCTCATTTTTCACTTGGAAACCCTGGAGCCTTCTGGACTTAATATTGAATTCAATAATTCTACAGCCTGAGCACCTTCTCTCATGTCCTTACCCCAACCTGTACACACCAGACCTTGTCATTTACATTTTCTGCTGCCTAAACAATCCTGTTACCAGCCAATAATGATCTCCATTAACAGATATTCATTCTTTCAGGCTGACATTTACCTATTTCTTTGTCTGCCCAACTGTTTCCCTTTCTCTCTGGGTTCCATCTCCATTTTGTTCACTCCTTCCCTCACCCTTCTCTAACTATTTTCTTAGCTATAATCAGTTCTGAAGAAGGGTCATTGGACCCAAGACTCGGTTTTCTGTCCAAAATGCTGAGTTTTTTCAGCAATTTTTGTTTTTGTTTAGAAGTAACACATTTTCAAAATTCAGTTCTGTAAAATTAAATTATTTCATATAATTGTTTATGAACATTTGCCTGGGAATACACTAGGACATCCCTAAGATGTTTTTGCAAATTATGTGTCACATAATTTTGATTTATTAAAATCAAACCTCAAAAGTTTGGCCATGTGCTCCTTGCATTTAAAATCTGCATGGTTAACAAATTTTGCTTTATTGCATCCAAGATCTAAGGTATAATTCATTATTCAAATGATACAACAAAAGATCTGTTGTATCATTTGAAGTTGAGCTGAATTTAGAAAATATATATTTTTTTAAATTGTCATTTGTTACTGCTGAGAGATGCTTTAGTTTACATTAAATAATTTACTTTTATTATCCATTTTGAATTATTATCATTCACTGTTTGCGGGTGGGTGACACACATGACTCTACTCTGGTTAAAAGGTTTGAGGAAATTTAAATAGATGCCATTGTGTGTTACTACACAACAAAATGCTCAGTTAAATACATTGGAGCAATTATGTGGAAGTGCTGGAGAAAGCCTGTTGCATTGACTTGCAGAACTGTTCTTTTATCAGGATAAGCTAAACGGCTGACATATTTCTGCTTTAAATCAAAAGTCTCAAGGTTTGCATCTTCAGCCTAATGCACGCCATCAATATTATAAACAACCACGGAATAATTAACATATATAACTAAAAAGCTAACTTTTAGATTTTATTAAAACACAATAAAAACACAACAGCAACAAAAAGTGTTATTTTTGAAGCAACCTCCTTCAGTGGGGAGTTTATGCAGCAAGGTTTGAATGAGTAATTGATCAGTTAGTTTTTCTTTGGAATACTGTGTTGGGAATTAATTATGACAAACAGAACGTGGCCTAGCCTATCCACAAGTTCAATCTTTTCCTAGTGAAAATAACACTTAGAACCAAATTAATACCCATGCTTCTGTATCTGAGTGTTTATCATTATACTACCAGATCACATGATGACACATTCTACCTATCAGCCATGTTCAAATGACACATTTTGATCCACAATATAACTGGGATCAAACAATCTAATATTAAAATATCAGACAAATCTTGCCAATTTCTGGTTGCTAAAAGCTGCAGGGATTTCATTGTTTATGAACGTACAAACAAGGAGTACAACAATGAGCCCCTCAGGCCTGCTGTGCCATTTAATAAGGTCATGGCTAATCTGATTGTAACTTCAAATCTATATTCTCGCCTAACTATGATTACCTTTTCACCCCCTTGCTAGCGTGAATTTATCTATCTCACCTTAACAATATTCAAAGACTCGGGTGAAATCTTATTGGGATCTGAGTGATGCAGAGAGCTGTGTGGCAGAATCGGGTGATCAGCTCATCTCAGGAGCAACTTTTATACCATTGTTTCATTTTTAATTTAAACTTATCACTATAAGCCATCTATTATGCTTTTCACAAGCAGCCGAGTAAGATTCCCTCTGTACTGCGATGAGATACCTGTTAACTGGAATTAATGCTTGTTTAAACACCTTGTTAACAGTACAACTCACCTTATTAACATTCAGCTTCAATTCTGCACTGCTGATTCTGGGGGAGGAACGAGTCCCACGTTGACACCGTGCCATCTACAAGAACTTCCAGGATTCTGTCCCAGAGCACCAGTTTTCTCCTGTCTGTTGTTTCCAGGGCTAATGTCAGGAACTGTGCAGAGCAGCTCTGGATTGACCGCCCTTGTCTGGGTGCACAAGGTGTTTTTAAAGGTGGCATAGGTGCAAGGGTTGCTGGTGAATTCTGCCATTTCTGCCAAGTGGCGAATGATTCTGAGAATAGTGCATGTTAAGAGGGTAGTAGTTGGACAGCACAGATGCAATAGGGACTTGAGATGTAATTAAAGAGGCAAGTTTGATAAATCGAGCGAGAGAACTCGCTGGGCCTTGTGGTATCGCACCCTCTAAAAACTCCACCTAAGTTGGACTCAACCAAAAAATGTAGGGAACAGAAAGAACTACTTCCACTGAATTTTCAGAAAGAGATTTCAAAAGACTCAGCCCTTTGTGAGAAAAAATTATTTGAAATGGGTAACGCCTGATTTTTAAACAGTGACGCCTTGTTCTAGATTCTCCTAAAAGCGGAAACATCCTCTCCATATCTACCCACACAAGACCTTACATGTTTCAGCCAAGTCACCTCTTACTCTTCTGAACTGCTTGGATACAAGTGTAGCCTGTTGGAATTTTTCTTAAAAGACATCTGACCATTCCAGGTAATAGTCTGACGAACCTTGTCTGAACTGCCTCCAACCCACTTGTATTCTTGCTGAAATAAGGTGACCAATATCATATGCTGTACTCCAGATATTGTTTCAGAGTGCACTGTACATCTGAAGCATAATCTCTCTACTTTTGTATTCAAATCACCTCTCAATAAATGAAAACATTCTATTAGCTTTGCTAAATACTGCTGTACCTCCACATTTGCCTTGCACGATTCCTGCACCTGGACATGCAAATCCCTCATGCAGCGCTCAGCAGTCTCTCACAGAATAGGTATAATGCTTCTTTTTATTCTTTCTGCCAAAATGGACAATTTCACAATTTCCCTTTTTGTACTCAATTTGTCAGATCTTTGCCCTCTCACTCAATCTAACTTTATCTTTTTGTATTTAATTTTTATCTTTTATCTCAGATGAAGGGTCTAGGCCCGAAACGTCAGCTTTTGTGCTCCTGAGATGCTGCTTGGCCTGCTGTGTTCATCCAGCCACACATTTTATTATCTTTTTGTAACTTGCTTATCTCTTCTTCACAATATATTTTTCTACCTTTGCATCATCAGCAACTTTTGCAACCAAATCTTCATCCCTTCATTGAAATCATTTATTTAAATTGTGAGCAGTTGAATTCCCATCACTGACCTTGTGGCACACTACTTGTTATATCCTGCCAACGTGACAAAGATTGTAGAAACTGCCGATGCTGGAGAATCTGAGATAACAAGGTGTAGAGCTGGATGAATGCAGCAGGCCAAGCAGCATCAGAGGAGCAGGAAAGCTTGCTGCATTTCCTCTATGGCAAATATATTCTCTCTTAGGTAGGGAGCTCGGAATTGAACACAATACTCCAGTACACAGTATTGTCCAGGGCCTGTGTAACTGCAGTGAGACATAAGAATATAAGCAGGGTCTCGACCCGGAACATCAGCTTTCCTGCTCCTCTAATGCTGCTTGGCCTGCTGTGTTCATCTAGCTCTACAACATGACAAAATCCTATTTTTGCCAACATTCTACCTCCTATAGCAAGAAAATCTTCTACCTATGCTATGCTATCCCCTACATCATGAACTTCTATTTTCTGCAAAGTTTTTGATGTGGCACTTTGTTAAAAACCTTTTGGAAATCTAAAAATAGTTACATCCATCAGGTCCCCTTCATCCAGACCACATTTTACTTCCTCAAATAACCCCAATAAAGAATAGTTTTCTTTCACAAAACTATGTTGACTCTGCCTGATTACCTTGAACTTATCGAACAACCCTGCTATAACTTCTTTAATAATAACTTCTTCTGTTCTCTTTGCAACAGATATTAATTACAGTACAAGAAGCTGGCACATAGTTTCTTACTTTCTGTCTTTTTTAAGTAAAAATACTTTAATTCACAGACTTTCAATCTAACAGGGCCATCCCCAAATCTTGGAAGTTTTGGAATATTGAAGCCAATCCATCAACTGTCTCACTGACCATAACTTAAGTCCCAAGGACGAAGACCCAAGCATTTGCCAGTCTGCAGTTCCAAAAGTTTACTCAATATCACTTCTCAGGTGCTTGTAATTTTCCTGAGTTCCTTCCTGCTTTCTGTTTCCTGATTTATAGCTGCCTTTTTGATGTTATTTCTGTATTCTGTAATGAAGACAAAGGCAAAATACCTGCTCAAGTCATCTGCCATCTCTTTATTTTCCATGATCAATTCTCCACTCAGTTTCTTGAGGGTCAATGGATCTGGCAGCATCTATGAAGAAAAAAAAGTGTTTACATTTTGGGTACGACGATCCTTCCTCAGAACAGCATAGCCTGTTGTCAGATTGGCTTCACAATGTGCCGTTCTATGAAACTATCCTGAAAACATTCTATGAACTCATCATCTTGGCTACCTTTGCCTATCTGACTTTTCCAATTTAAATGTAGATTAAAATCTCCCATAATTATGTCCATGCCTTTCTGACAAGCTCCCTTTCTTTTATAAAAACTGAAAGAACTGCAGATGCTGTAAATCAGGAGCAAAAACAAAGTTGCTGGAAAAGCTTAGTTGGTCTGGTAGCATGTGAAGGAAACAACAGAGTTAATGTTTCGGGTCCGGTAACCTTTCCACGGAACTGATAGTGGCCACAGTCTGTTTCCACGTTAATACCTTTTGATTTTGCCTGGTCTCTGTCTTAGATTAACCACATAGATAGTCTGCTGAGTCCGGTTAGAATTTTATACATTTCAGACAGGTCTGCCCTCATTCTCGTGAATACAGCCCAGTTGAATAAATCTCTCCTTGTATGACAGTACTGCCACTCATGGTATTCACCTACTGAACGTTTGCTGCATTTCCTCTATGGCAAATATATTCTCTCTTAGGTAGGGAGCTCAGAATTGCACACAATACTCCAGTACACAGTATTATCCAGGGCCTGTGTAACTGCAGTGAGACATAAGAATATAAGAACAAGGAGCAAGAGTAGGCCATCTGGCCCCTCGAGCCTGCTCCACCATTTAATAAGATCATGGCTGATCTTTTTGAGACTCAGCTCCACTTACCCACCCACTCACTATAACCCTTAATTCCTTTACTGTTCAAAAATTTATCTAGCCTTGCCTTAAATACATTCAGCAAGGTGGCTTCAACCACTTCGCTGGGCAGGGAATTCCACAAATTCACAACCCTTTGGGTGAAGAAGTATCTCCTGACCTCAGCCCTACATCTGCTTCCCCTTATTTTGAGTCGATACCCTATAGTCCTAATTTCCCCTGCTAGCGGAAACAACCTCCCTGCCTCCACCTTATCTATTCCCTTCATAATGTTACATTTTTCTATAAGATCTCCCCTCACGCTTCTGAATTCCAATGAGTATAATCCCAGTCTACTCAGTCTGTCCTCATTATCCAACCCCCTCAACTCTGGAATCACCAAGTGAATCTCCTCTGCAACCCCTCCAGTAAGGAGACCAAAATTGCACACAGTACTCCAGGTGTGGCCTCACCAGGAACCTATACAGCTGCAGCATAGCCTCACTGTTTTTAAACTTCATCCATCTAGCAATGGCAGACAAAATCCCATTTGCTTTTTTAATTACCTGCTACACCTGCAATCCTACTTTCAGCGATTCATGCTCAAGGACTCCCGAGTCACTCTGCACAGCAGCGTGCTGCAATTTTTTATCATTTAAAACATAGTCCATTTTTCTGTTATTCCTACCAAATTGATGACGTCACACTTATCAACATTGTACTCCATTTGCCAGACCTTTGCCCACTCACTTAGACTATGCCTATCCCTCTGCATACTTTCAGTGCCTTCTGCACACTTTACTCTACCGCTCACCTTAGTATCATCTGCAAATTATGACACACCCAACTCCAAATCATCTATGTAAATTGTAAACAATTGCGGTCCCAACACTGATCCCTGAGGCAGACCACTAGCCACTGACCGCCAACCAGAAAAACACCCATTTACCCCTACACTTTGCTTTCTACTGGTCAACCAATCCTCTATCCATGCCAAAACATTACCTGTAATACCATGGAACTTTATCTTATGTAGCAGCCTTTGGTGTGGCACCTTGTCAAATGATTTTTGGAGATCCAGATACACCACATCCACAGGTTCCCCATGTCCACCATGCAAATAATGTCCTCAAAGAATTCCACCACATTAGTTAACCATGACCTACCCTTCATGAACCCATGCTGGGTGTTCCCAATGGGACAATTTGTATCCAGATATCTTGCTATTTCTTCCTTAATGATAGATTCAAGCATTTTCCTCTCCCCCAAAATTAAGCTAACTGGCCTATAGTTATCTGCTTTTTGTTTGCTTCCTTTTTTAAACAGTGACATCACATTGGCTGTTTTCCAATCTGTGGGAATCACCCCAGAGTCCAGAGACATTCCTACTTCTGAACTCAAATTTTCTTGCAATAACTTTGTCTAATCCTGCTCGGGCTTTCCGAGAGTTCTGGCATCATGTCTTTTAGAAGATACCACAGCATTCCCCCCATTATTAATGTTAGAAAAACAGAGTCAACTTGAAGTGGTTTAACCTGAGGGTCACCATGTCTCAAATGAGGGAGAGAGGTTAAGGAAGAGAGTCCTTCATGGTAACCTCAGCCAGTAGCAGGAATTGAACCCACACAGTTGGCATCACTCTGCATTACAAGTCAGCCATCCAATCAACTGAACTAACCAACCTCATATTTGAATATGATTAACTAATTAATTCGTAACTCTTGTTTGCTGTATTATTTTTATATCTGAGGTATTTAGAAACTATTACTCGAATGGTTACCATCATGCCGACTATACTGTAATCTACTACCACTACATTCTTTTCATTTCACCAACTTAACTGGCTTCTTACCACGGTCCGTTAGCATACCATCCTGCAGAACCCACTTTCATCCAAGCAAGCTGAAAGATCCTCAAACCTTTTAGACAATTCAAAGGCTCAGACTGTTGCAGTTCTATCTCCAGGGCCCCTTATCTGCTCTCCCTAAACACTGACCAAATTGGAAAGGAAATTCAAACATAACTTGAATGTAAGTTAATGTAACAGAGCTGATAATGTGGAGAAAACGTTAGGATTTTGCAAATGTCAAAGATTACAAATGCAGTCAAATGCATGTTGCATTCATTTTTCACTGACCCCTGAAAACAGATCATGACTTTAAATGAGTGGTTGCCACCATTAATTTATGACAACTAGTTGTTCCGACGTTAGAATAGCAAAGTGTAAAGCAAATACAACTTTGAGTTACTGTGGTTTTATTTTGATAGAAGCCTTTGGTGACACCTGCCTGTAATTGTACTTATTACAAAAATATTGTAAAGAATCTTTCATTGAAGTTTACAAGTATAAGATCTTTTCAGCTTTCTGAGCGTGCACAAGCTAGAGTGTTTTTTCTTTGCCAAACACTTCCAACTGTGGCACTCCTAAGACTCCAGCTGGTGTTTTATTCTTGTTTGGGTTGCAAGCCACCAAATATTCGCTTTCTTTGCCAACACACCTTGCCCCACCCCAGTCTCAGTTCAGAATGATCCCAACAGCAAGGGTTCAATTCCCACACCAGCTGAGGTCACCATGAAAATTCTGTCATCCGAACATTTCCTGAGATATAGTGGCCTGCAGGTTAAACTCAGTACCAGTTGTCTCTCCCTCCGAGAGTGTGGGAGTATGGCAAGGTTACCTTTTATTTTATCTATTACTATTTATTTTATCTATTACTATTTATTTTGTTTTATTTATTATAATTTTATATTTATCATGTAGACTGCACTGTTGCCTCTGCTGGATGCAGAATGTTGATCCATTGCTGCTTCCCCAAAGTTGAAACTGCATTTACATTTTGTTTCCATCAAAATAGCACCTTTGAACATTGGAGTATCTTCATTTTACCGATTCCAAGTGATGTTTTGAACTGCATTAACACATTAAAGCTCACAAACCCTCAATAAAGTTCACAAGTAGCCTTTGGTCAAATTTGGAGACTGTAAAACATTGGGGTTACCTGCTTTTTCCTTTGAGCGAACCTTTTTTAGGTAATGGAGCTAGTTTGGCTGGTCGCACTTTTACTTTTGGATGAGAAGGTTGGTGGTTAGTGCCCCATGCAACTTGAGTACTAAATTTAAGCAGGTAGTCCATACTGAAGGACAGCTGTATCCTTCCTCACCTGCCACTTACACTTGTTCACGTAGATGCTGAATTTAATTTGCACTGTTCAAAGAAGATCTGGAGGTTCCTTCTGTGCCTTGCTTTGTTTTTTCTTTGGAATTTTGTTTGTGCAGAGTTGAAGTTATTTTAGGCTACAGTACAATAACCTTAACAATGGGATGTGGCCATTTTTTCCTCCCATAAAAGTAAGATGTTCAAACTACTTACAATGATATCAAATTACACAACTTAAAATTGAAGGGACTAAATTTTTAAACTCATCAGTCAAAATGTGCTGAACAAAACATGTTAGAACCCTGTGTTCTGCAGATACTTGAGATGACACCACCAGTATTCAAAGTGAAAAGCTTTCCAGATTGGCTAACTGGACAACAGGTGGGGGAGGAGCTCTCTCCAGGATTGAAGACACTGTCGAAGCATTATAGTTATCTAGGCTAAAATAATTTGGCTCAGTCATCATAGACCATTTTCTAATACATTGCATTTCTCTGTGTGATGTCATGTTATTTCCTCTGTTTTCAGACAAGACAAGCTAAAGATTCACATGCGCAAGCATACCGGGGAAAGACCTTATACATGTATTCATTGCAATGCCAGGTTTGTGCACAACTATGACCTGAAGAATCACTTGCGGATACACACGGGAATCCGCCCCTACCAATGTGTACATTGCTACAAGAGCTTCACCCGTTCTGACCACCTGCACAGACACATCAAGAGGCAGAGTTGTCGCTTGCCACGACCACGTCGGGGCCGCAGACCTGCTGCCTGGCACTCCGCTAGCCTCCTGTATGCACAGAGTGGCCCATCTCAGAGCACACATTCCAATGAAAATAGCACCAACATCCCACCAAGACAAGATGTTAGGCTTCTAAATGCAAGCAAGTTCGATCCAGGCAATACAGAGAAGAACTTTCATGGAAATGTTCAAAATTCCAAGATCTTATTGAATGAATCAGCAGTAAAGGAAAGAGAAAACCCCATGCCGAATATGTTGAGTGGAAACCACATCATAGATGAAAGGGATAGAGGCATCTTTGCTTTTACCCTGTCTCACAACAATACTTTCTCTCACCTGCCCCAACAATACTATTCAACAAGTGATCCATGGGGCATGCAATTTAATCCTATGCCGTCTATTCAGGAGGCGAGTAAATAAAGAAATAACGAGCGTAAGGGTGAAAGGAAATGAATATTATTGACTTGCACAAAGTAATGTCACTCGATAGTTTGATGTGTTATTTCTGAACATGAAACTGAAACAAAATCCACATTGAACTTTACATTTTACATTTGTATGACAGCTTTGGACAAATAATTTTACAGACCATTGAATGATCTTGAAGTTGATCTATTATATAAAGTAAATGTATTTAAACAAAACAAAATCCAAAGAAGTTGCGTACTGTAGCCAATACAAACTTGAAACTGTTTTCCTTTGCTGATGTTTTGTGGGAGAAGTGTTGTAATTATTTTTCTACTATAACGTACTACTTATGACTTCTTTCTCTTCAGTAACTCAGATGAGTTTGCCTGGTCATTAAAAAGGATACAACATTAGCCCGTTCGTTGGAGTAAATAACAAGGCTTTCTTCACTGAGTATCATTGGTTAGGTTACTGGATTTGTATTTGGTTTTATTTATTTATCTAGAAATACCCACAGGTTAGTTGGAAATTTGTAAATGAAGAAATTGGATTATTTCTGATTATAAATGGCTAATATTTGAACATTTTATTGTATTTCTACATGTAGATACCTGTGCAAAGATCCACTCCCTATTCCATTATAGGGGGACTAGTACTTTGTAATTTAAATTAATATTTAATCTCATCACTGCAAACAGTAAAGAAGTGCTGTATTTTGAACTCCTATTTTTCAGAATTGTGGGTAATTGATTGATTAATAAGAACAGAATTTGACCAGTCAGCTGTTCAGCCCTGTGCAACCGTTCAATTAAATCATGGCTGATCTCCACCTTGACTCCATTTTAACTGCCTTTGTTCTATGTACCTTGACACCCTTCCCTATCAAAAATTTATTGCTCTCTACTGAAAAGTTCAATTGACCCAGTGTCCATTTTAGTTGGAGCTGATTACAGGTTTCCACCATTTGACGTGTGACTGGTGCTTCTGATCTCACTTTTTACGTGCCCTAAGACTAATTTTATCATATTTTCCTTGTGCTCTGCATTGTCTCACCCGAGGGAATAGTCCGTCTCTATGAACCATATTGAATCCTTTTATTATTTTAGATCACTTTGGAAAATATCAAATTTCAAGACAATTCAAGACACATTTGTGCAAACTCTCCTCATAATTCAATCCTCTAAGTCCTGGTATTATTCTCATGAATGTGAGCTGCTGCCCTTCCAAACCTATCTATCTTAAGATTTTGTCACAAAATGTACCATTGGAACAAGTTTGGAGCTGTTAACCTTTGTTCCACAGAACAAGATTTCTAAACTTAAAGTTTTCACTTACAGATTTTATTGTAAAGAGTGTTATGCATAAACACCACACAGCGATTTAAAGGCTGGGAGACACCTCATTCTTCAGTTTTTGGAGCTCCAGCTCTAAGATGCTCAACCACCAATCTTTATCTGTCTTTATATGACAATCATATATCATCTATCGTTGTCACATCCTTACCCTGGTTTACATCAGGTGCCATGAGCTCAATATTTTGAAAGCTCGCTGCCTTGTGATACCAATGAATGGAAGGTTCTACAGTACAATTTCAGTGAGTAACATAATTTTATCCTTTTCTGTACTTTTAAGTAGATAAATGTATAGTTGTCCACCAGATAGATGTATCCATTTAAAGGTTAGCACTTCCTAAACTATCTTAACAGTCAAGGATCAGAATTTTAGATTTGACTATGTCCATGACATTCTCCAATTGCTCCCAGTTTCAGTACATATCTGGAGCTGTCTTTTAATATTTAAATTGACTCTTTAATTCAAAACGCAAGATACACCTAACCTCACCTAATAGTTTCTCTAACAGTTCACTGACCAAAACTGAATGCAGTCCTCCAAGTGAAATTTAAGGCTCTGTACAACTGAAATATCATTTCTCATTTCTGTGATCTTAAGACAATTATCAACCTTTTATTTACATTTTGATTACTTTTTGTATACATGCAAGACTTTTAATTATTTATTCATATGGGACTGAAATCCCTTTATTCTATGTTTCACACTGTTAAGAACAATTCTGATTTGTTTTTCTACATGTGGATGAGTTCACACTGTCCACATTGAATTTTGTCTATCATAGTCTGCTCATTGGCCTAACTGCCTTTGTAATGTACTGCTCCCCATCTGAATTTACTGTGCCTAAACTAATGAATACAATGCTTACAAGAATGGGACTCTGGAGCAAGTGTTCTTCATTTTAGTTTTAAGACTCAGTTTGACTGGTTATTTGTATAAAAGTGCATTATTGCATTTTCTAGCTGCCAGGGTCAGTTTGTTCCAATGTTTAGTGAAGAATTTGGAGAAAATTCAGAGAAAGAGATTGCAAATGTCACCACTACAAAATGAACATGAAGTGTTTTTGTGATCATGTTCATGTGTGGAGACCACACAATGGATCGTAGAATCCTTTGGTAGAAAAGGAAGTGATTTGGCCCTTCATGTCTCTGAAAAAATTTATTCATATAATAACTCACAAACCTCAGGCTTTTTATGCTCCCATGCCATTTTGAAAATCCATCTTTGTGTAACTACGAAATTTGCTTTTGAAGAATTTATGGATATTGCTTCAGTAATATTTCATGATAAGAATTCTAATTTCCAATCATTCTGTCTGCAAGGGTACTTTTGTAATAGCATTATCCTTCATGTGAATCGTATCTTGTCACGATGCTTGTGAATAGATCCCTTGGCAGTAACAGGAAATGTAGAACTTGAAATAACCCCTCTCCTTCACTTCTTCGACTATACTCACAAAGATGTTTTTGCACTCCTCCAAATCATTCTTTTCTTTTTTACTCCTACCTGCTGAAAGTAAATCTTCCTCATAATAAACTGAATTATGAAATTATTCTGGAAATCCCTCCTGAACAGCACTGTGAATGTTTTTAGATGAGGATATCAGTGGCACGAGAGTGGATCACCACCACATTTTCAAGGCCAATCAGACATAGAAATGTAGGGAATAGGAGCAGCTACAGGCCCTTCAAGCCTGCTCTGCCATTCAATATGATCATGGCTAATCATGCAACTGAGCACTCTGTTCATGCTTTCTCCCCACATACTTTGATCCGTTTAGCCTTAAGAACTATATTTAACTCCTTGAAAATGTTCAGTGTTATGGCTTCAACTATTTTCTGTGGCAAAGAATTTCACAGGCTCATCACTCTGGGTGAAGAAGTTTCTCCTTATCTCAGTTAAAAATAGCCTACCCCAAACTCAAAACTGAGACCCCAGCTCTGGACTCCCTGGTCATCGGAAACAGTCTTCCTATATTTACCATGTTTAGATCTGTTAGAACTCTTTCTAGGTTTCTAGGAGATGAACAATAAATGTTGGCCTTGGTATGAATGAGATCAATAACAAGACCAGGCTATTCAGCCCATCGATCCTGTTCAGCTGTTTAACATGATCATGGCTGATGGTAATATCAAATGAAGGAAAATTGAGAAACTCAGACCAAAACATTATATATAAGATGCTTGTTCCTATCCAGTAATAACTGTTCTAATTAAAACAGAAAACATTCTACATTGAATATCCATAATGATTGCACAGTGATCTCCATGAAGCAAACCAGAGATCTCCAAAAGGATAACAAAATGTGAAGCTGGATGAACATGCAGGCCAAGCAGCATCTCAGGACCACAAAGGTTGACGTTTCGGGCCTAGACCCTTCCTAGGCCCGAAACATCAGCCTTTGTGCTCCTGAGATGCTGTTTGGCCTGCTGTGTTCATCCAGCTCCACACTTTGTTATCTTGGATTCTCCAGCATCTGCAGTTCCCATTATCTCTGATCTCCAAAAGGAAATGGCTTAAAATCCTGTAAACATGAACAACCAAGTTATTATGTCCTTTCATTAATTGTGGTTGTCATCAAAGGTTTATAAGATTGAAGATACTTTGGATGAAAGATATCAATGAATGTCAATATTTAAACCATTTTTTTATTTTAGTTTGTTCTTTCAGTTCATTATAGTCTTAATTTCAGATTTGGCTGTAGCTGTTTCAATGTTTCTGAGCATGAACAGTACACAGGTAGTATTGTGGACACCACACAATGATCAAATCAGTACAAAGTAAAGTTTTCGTCAGAATAGACTCTTTCACTGTTCAAGAAGGCTCGAGGGCAACTAAAGTTGGACAATACACTGGCCCAGCTTTAATCTCATGAATGAATATAAAAAAAGGCAGCAGACATCTTTACAACATTGGACAATGGAAAATGGAGCTCCGGTATGGTTGCCTAAAGTGAACAAATTAACCTTTTTAGAAAAAAGGACAGAGTCTTATGAAGGTTTGAGCAACATGTGCTATGATGAGATGTGTGGCAGAACCGGACAAGAAGTCCACTGAAGCCTGTCTTGATGTCGGGAACTGTTCACACCTTTTTTTATGCTTGTCACAAGCAGCATGGTGAATTCCCCATTAGGCAGTAGTGAGTTTCGGTTATGGGGGAATTATTCCTTGTAAAATGCCTTATTGACAGCCCAATTTGCCTCACTAATATTCCACCTCATATCATGTAGGAAAACTCGACATGGAAAGCAGAGTGGAACTCACCACTTACTCCAGATGACTTCCAATGAACACTCCAAATGAACACCAGGCAGACCAGGGGCACCAGCCACTTGCACCCCACGTCCATAGACATTGGCATCTGATATGTGCCAGCCTGTAACACCCTCATGATACACCTCTGATCCACACACATGCCATTTTTGCACTTCAGGCTGCACCAACAGCTATCATTCCAACTGCAGCAAGGACATAAAAGCAGAGAAAATAAGAGTAGGAGTAGGCCATTCAAACCTGCTCCACTGTTCATTATGATCATGGCTGATAATTCAATAACTTGTTACCACTTCTCCCCTATTTCCTTCAATCCATTCAGACTCAAGTTGTATATCCAACTCCTACTTGAAATCATACAATGTTTTGGCTTCAATAGCTTTCTGTGGTGGTAAATTTCACAGGCTCACCACTCTGTGGGTGAAGAAAATTTCTCCTCAGTTGTAAATAGTTTACCTCATATCCTCAGACTGTGACATCTGGCCTCTGAGAACATTATTCCTGCCCCTACCCTGTACAGCCCTGTTTGAATTTTAAAGGTTTCTATAAGATCCTGTATTATTCTTCTGAACATCAACAAAAATGATCCTTACTGATTCGACCTTCCTTCACTTTTAGTGCTTTGCCCCCTTAGTTCTATCATTGCAGGATAATGGTAAACACATCTGGTAAAGCTTCGGTGCACTCCCTCTTTCGCAAGAACATTGTTCCATAGGTGAGGAGGTCAAACTGCACACAAAGAGTTAATGGTGCCAGGTTTGGGGTTGGTGGTAACAAGTGAAGGCAAGTGTTGCAGGTATAAATTAGTATGGTAGAACATTAGACTTAAGCAGAGTTATTATGAGTGTGAGGTAATCAGGGAGAAGTTGGTGGTGGAGTGGAGAAGGTTGGTGATCTTCCTCCTACATTGCAGGGCCATGATCTTTCAGATCACTGAGACAGCAATGATCTGGACGGCAAACCATACTGGCATGTGTGGTATTGTGGCCTTCACTCCTGGTGCTGGGATGAGGGGAAGTCCCAACCGTACACCACTCCATCCAGCAGACATTAAGGTCACTGCCTGCACAGTGGGACACTGGCTGCCATGTACAGGGCAGATGTCAGGAACAGTACAATGCAGTTTCGACTGACAGTGCCTGATGGGTGCACAGTGGGATTTTAAAGATGGTGTAGATGCGGCAGATGATGAGGAATTCCAGGAGGTATATTGAGTGGCAAGTTGTCCTAGAAATGGGACCTGGTAAGATGGGTCTGGAATCAGACATGAGGGATACCCTAGAAACAGAGTAGGTAATTAACATGGCGAGTTTGGAAAGATATGCCTGAGAGGATGATAGAGGCAGGAAACCTCACAATCCATAAGAAGTCTGTGGATGAGGACTTGAGTGTTATAACATTCATAGCAGTGGCCAATCGCTGGCAAGCGGGAGTAGCGTAGATAGGTAGGTACAGACTTGACGGGACGAAGATCATCTTCTGTGCTGTATCACTTTCTTTTGCAAGAACACTCCCTAGGCCTCATGATGAAAAATCCTCCAAAAAACACAACTGAACTTGGACTTAGGCAGATAGGTAAGATTCACCCCATAATAGCTTTCATTGGGATAGAAAAGTATTTAGCCTAATTATTCTATTTATTTTCAATATATTTGCTTAAATTTTTTCACTAAGTCACTCAGTCCTTCCTCTTTCCAGAAGACTCATCTAATGCCTGTTGATTACTAACTTGGTCCTTAAGGATATGCCTGACCATCCTTCTACTTTTTAAATCATGGACATATGTTCATTTCTACTTTTTTCTTTAACCTTGCATCCATTTTCCTCTTGTAATGTTAAAAATGCACATGCATTACATTACATTGTCTACTTCCCAAACGAAAGCAAAATTCGTTTATCTTTTACTTCAGTTAAAATTCTTAATACATGGAATAATCCATATGGCTCTCTTTTACTTGGGGAAGCTTACAAAAATATTGAAGCTATACTTGTTCAAATGTCATGCTTTAAATCTTCATTGTAATCTGTCAGTCGCATTTGGATGCGGAAATGGATGATTGTAGACGTGGTGCCAATCAAGCAGGGTGTTTTGTCCTGGATTGTGCCAAGCGACTTGAATTTTGCTGGAGTTGCATTCACCCAGGCAATGGGGAGTATTTCGCCACAGTCCTGATTGTGCCTTGTACATAGTGGACACGCTTTAGGAAGTCAGGGTTGAATTACTCACCACAGTATTCTCAGCTTCTGACCTGCTTTTGTAGCCGCTGTGTTTATGTGGCAAGTTTAGTTTACATTCTAGTCGATGGTAACCATCAGGAGTTGATAGTGGGATATTCAGTGAGGGGAAAACCACTGATTGTCAAGGGGCAGTGGTTAGGTTGTTTCTTCTCTACCACCAACACTCAGTAGCAGTAGTACTACCAATTACAAAATGCACAAATTCACCAAAGATTCTTAGACAGCACTATTCAAACTCACAACCACTTCCATCTGGAAGGTCAAGGGCAGCAGATACTTGGGAGCACCGTCACTTGCATATTCCACTCCAAGCCACTCACCTTCCTGAATTGGAAATATTTTGTAGTTCCTTCACCGTCGCCAGGTCAAAATCCTGGCATCCCCTCCCTAATGCTAAGTGGGTCTACTGAGAGCATGTGAACTGCAGTGGTTCAAGAAGACAGCTCAAGCACAACCTTCTCAAGGGCAACTAAGGATGGGCAAGAAATGCTGGTGAGCCAGGAAAGCCCATATCCCATAAGTGAATAAAATGCTCACATTTCTCAGTTGAAATGATGGTGAAACTAAGAATTTGCTGTCATTGCCTCACAGAAGCTGTCAGCCAAGTCTGGAGTTTGCAGGTAAACATGAAGGTCTGAAAATTACTATCAATACTTTATTTCTTTCTACAGGGTGCACTACTGAAGTATTTATGTATGACAGTCAATTAGAAATTACTGAATTAATGAAGGCTTACTCTTTTGTGCGATTTTGTCACCATTAAATCTCTTCAAAAGATATTCTGTGTTAAATGAGATGTTACCATGTTTTTAAAGGTGTATTAAGTTCGTACTTCCTTCAGGACACCCTCGCTGTACCCGAAATCCAATTTTATATTTGTGGAAGACTTTTTCGTTGTAATTAAAATAAACGTTTTTAAAAAAAAAATCGTTCATGATATTTCATATTCAACCTTAATTCATTTCATTTATTTTGCTGTTGTTATATTTTTAATTAAAAATAAAATTTCAGGCTTTCTACTTTTAGGTTTGCTGTTTGTGAGAATACAATGTGATTGGCTGCTTACTCTGATTAAAGACATCACCATTAGGCTTGGTACCAGATTCAAACTGATGTTGGGCAAAGGAAAATCAGTGCCAAAGAGAGAATAGATTCTTTATTAAGGGCAGCTTCCATAAAGGTTAGCAGTGGGTGTTATTTCTTGGCCACTGAACACAAAATCCACTCCGATGTCATTGGAGGAATGCAGTTCAGCATTCCGTCAACAAAATTGGAGTTCCAAATTCATTTGGAAAAATCACTTTAGACTTGAGATGTTTTACTGAATGGACACTACATCGTTTTAAGTCAAACTGTTCAGATGTGTAATAGCACACCCCTGGAGAGATGGGACTTAAAACCAGACCTTCTCGCACAGAGACATTACCACTATGCTGCAAGAACTCTTGAGAGATTGTTTGTATGCTTAAAGAAACGGAATTGTTTTTTTAAAAAATTCATTTATTCTTTCAGCAATGTGGTCATTGCTGGCAAGGCCAGCATTGTTACCAATTTCTAAATGCTGGCCATATCCCCGTTCCAGTTTTTTTCCCATCACTTCTCTCTTGAAGCACTCCCTTAGAACAAAGAACAAAGAAAATTAGAGCACGGGAACAGGCCCTTCGTCCCCTCCAAGCCTGTGCCAATCCAGATCCTTGATCTAAACTTGTTGCCTATTTTCCAAGGATCTGTATCCCTCTGCTCTCTGCCCGTTCATGTATCTGTCCAGATACATCTTAATTGATGCTATTGTGTCCGTCTGTACTACCTCCGCTGGCAACGCGTTCCAAGCACCCACTACCCTCTGCAATAAGAATTTTCCATGCATATCTCCCTTAAACGTTTCCCCTTTCACCTTGAAATCGTAACCCCTAGTAATTGAATACCCCACACTGGGAAAAAGCTTCTTGCTACCCACTCTGTCTATACCTCTCATGATTCTGTAGACCTCAATCAGGCCCCCCCTCAACCTTCGTCTTTCTAATGTAAATTATCCTAATCTACTCAACCTCTCTTCATAGCTAGCGCCCTCCATTCCAGGCAACATCCTGGTGAACCTCCTCTGCATCCTCTCCAAAGCATCCACATTCTTTTGGTAATGTGGTGATCAGAACTGTACGCAGTATTCCAAATGTAGTCGAACCAAAGTCCTATACAACTACAATATGACCTGCCAATTCTTGTACCCAATTCCCCGACCAATGAATGAAAGCATGCCGTATGCCTTCTTGACCACCCTATTGACCTGCAATGCCACCTTCAGGATACAAATGGACCTGAGCACCTAGATCTCTCTGTGCATCAGTTTCCCCAGGGCTTTTCCTTTCACTGCACAGTTTGCTCTTGAATTTGATCTTCCAAAGTGCATCACCACACATTTGCCTGGATTGAACTCCGTCTGCCAATTCTCTGCCCAACTCTCCAATCTATCTATGTTCTCCTGCATTCTCCAACAGTCCTCTTCAGTATCTGCTGCTCCGCCAATCTTAGTGTCATCTGCAAACTTGCTAATCAAATCACCTACACCTTCCTCCAGATAATTTATGTATATCACAAACAACAGTGGTCCCAACACTGATCCCTGTGGAACACCACTGGTCACAGTTCCCCATTTTGATAAACTCCCTTCCACTACTACTCTCTGTCTCCTGTTGCCCAGCCAGTTCTCTATCCATCTAGCTAGTACACCCAGGACCCCATGCGACTTCACTTTCTCCATCAGCCTACCATGAGGAACCTTATCAAATGCCTTACTGAAGTCCATGTATATGGCATCTACAGCCCTTCCCTCATCTATCAACTTTGTCACTTCCTCAAAGAATTCTATCAAGTTGGTAAGACATGACCTTCCCTGCACAGAACCATGCTGCCTATCACTAATAAGCCCATTTTCTTCTCAATGTACATAGATCCTATCTCTCTGTATCTTCTCCAGCAGCTTCCCCACCACCGCTGCCAGGCTCACCAGTCGATAATTACCTGGATTATCCTTGCCCTCCTTCTTAAACAAGGGGACAACATTAGCAAATCTCCAGTCCTCTGGGACCTCACCTGTGCTCAAGGACGCTGCAACGATATCTGTTAAGGTCCTAGCTATTTCCTCTGTCACTTCCCTCAGTACCTGGCATAGATCCCATCTGGACCTGGGGACTTTTCCACCTTAATGCCTCGCAGAATACCCAACACCTCCCCCCTCCTTATGCTGACGACCTAGAGTAATCAAACTTCTATCCCTAACCTCAACATCCGTCATGTCCCTCTCCTTGGTGAATACCAACGCAAAGTACTCATTAAGAAGTAACAGCAACTCATATTCCACTTGGGAACTCTGCAGCCCAATGGTATCAATGTGGATTTCACCAGCTTCAAAATCTCCCCTCCCCCCATTGCATCCCAAAACTAGCCCAGCTCGTCCCCGCCTGCCTAACCTGTTCTTCTTCTCACCTATCCCTTCCTCCCACCTCAAGCCTTGCCTCCATTTCCTATCTACTAACCTCATTGCTGCCCCCTTGACCTGTCCATCCTCCGTACCTCCCCACCCATACTCTCCTCTCGACTTATCTTCTCCTCTATCCATCTTCGGCCCACTTCCCCCTCTCTCCCTATTTATTTCAGAGTCCTCTCCCCATCCCCATTTGCTGATGAAGGGTGTAGGCCCGAAACATCAGCTTTTATGCTCCTAAGATGCTGCTTGGCCTGCTGTGTTCATCCAGCTCCACACTCTGTTATCTCGTATTCTCCAGCATCTGCAGTTCCCATTATCTCTCATTAAGAATCTCATTAAGAATCATTAAGAATTTTCTCTGACTCCTCGCATAACTTCCCTCCTTCGTCCTTGAGTGGGCCAACCCTTTCTCTAGTTACCTTCTTGCTCCTTGTGTATGAATAAAAGACTTTGGGATTTTCCTTAACCCTGTTTGCTAAAGATATTTCATGACCCCTTTTAGCCCTCTTAATTCCTCATTTCAGATTGATCCTACTTTCCTGATATTCTTCCAAAGCTCCATCTGTTTTCAGTTGCCTAGACCTTATGTATGCTTCCTTTTTCCTCTTCGCTAGTTTCACAATTTCACCTGTCATCCATGGCCCTTTCTATCCCTCATTTTCATAGGGGCATGTCTGTTCTGTACTCTACTCAACCTCTCTTAAAAAGCCTCCCACATATCAAATGCAGATTTACCCTCAAACAGCTGCGTCCAATCCATATTCCCCAGCTCCTGCTGAATTTTGCTATAGTTGGCCTTTCCACAATTTAGCACTCTTCATTTAGGACCACTCTTGTCTTTGTCCATCAGTATTCTAAAATTTACAGAATTGTGATCACTATTCCCAAAGTGATCCCCTACTGAAACTTCAACCACCTGGCCTGGCTCATTCCCCAACACCAGGTCCAATATTGCCCTTTCCCGAGTTGGACTATTTATATACTGCTCTATAAAACCATCCTGGATGCTCCTTACAAATTCTGCTCCATCTAAACCCCTAACACTAAGTGAACATTAAAATCTCCCATCACCACCCCCTGTTGATCCTACATCTTTCCATAATCTGTCTACATATTTGTACCTCTCTCACACACTCACTGTTGAGAGGCCTATAGTACAGACCCAACATTGTTAGCTCACCCTTCCTATTTCTGAGCTCTGCCCATATTGCCTCACTGCTCAAGTCCTCCATAGTGCCCTCCTTCAGCACAGCTGTGATATCCTCTTTGACCAGTAATGCAACTCCTCCACCCCTTTTACCTCCATCTTTATACCACCTGAAGCATCTATAGGGACTCTATGATATTCCCTCCCTCCTCTTTCCAAATCCCTCACACCTCGCTCACACCTGCCCCACCAACAATGCTCCCACCATCCCACCCACACACCTACCCTTCCCCCACAATTCTCTCATCCCGCCCACCTATTCTCCCCTCACCCACCCCCAACACCCTTCCCACCCCAACAATTCTCGCCCTCACCCCGACAAATCTCCCCTCCCGCCTGACACTCTTCCCCCCCTCGGCCCCGACAAATGTCCCCTCCCCACCCAGCGCCCTTCCCCCGTGGATTATTCCACGGCACAACATCGTGTGCCGAAGGGCCTGTTCTGTGCTGTATTGTTCTATGTTTTATAACCTGGGATATTTAGTTGCCAATCTTGCCCTTCCCTCGACCAAGTCTCAGTAATAGCAATAACATCGTACTCCCAGATACTAATCCAAGCCCCAAGTTCATCTGCCTTACCTACTACACTTCTCGCATTTAAACAAATGCACCTCAGACCACCTGTCCCTTTGCATTCATCATCTGCCTACTCTTCCCCTTAGTCACATTGACTTCATTATTTAGTTCCTTACAGGCTCTAGTGACTACCTCCCTACTGTCTACTAACCTCCTCATTTGGTTCCCATCCCCCTGCCACGTTAGTTTAAACCCTCCCCAACAGGGTTAGCAAAAACATCCCCTTGGACATTGGAGATAATGGGAACTGCAGGTGCTGGAGATGCTGCCTCCCTAACTTGTTCTTCCTCTCACCCATCCCTTCCTCCCACCTCAAGCCGTATCTCCATTTCCTACCTACTAACCTCATCCTGCCCCCTTGACCTGTCCGTCCTCCCCGGACTGACCTATCCCCTCCCTACCTCCCCACCTATACTCTCCTCTCCACCTATCTCCCCCTCTATCCATCTTCTATCTGCCTCCCCATCTCTCCCTATTTATTTCAGAACCCTCTCCCCATCCCCCTCTCTGATGAAGTGTCTAGGCCCAAAATGTCAGCTTTTGTGCTCCTAAGATGCTGACTGGCCTGCTGTGTTCATCCAGCTCCACCCTTTGTTATCTTAGGACATTGGGCACTTGATTATAAGCTTTTAGGTTTTCACACCAGAACTTCTTTCAGATACATGGGATCACAGAATATTTTCAACACATAAACAGGCCATTCAGCCTCCTCTCACATGGAGGTGATGGCCTAATGGTGTTATCAAGGGACTGTTATTCCAGAGACCCAGATAACATTCTAGGGATCTGGGTTTGAATTCAGGTTGACGGTGGCATTTGAATTCAATAGTACATCTGGAATTAAGAATCTAATGATGACCGTGAATTGCTGATTGTTGGTGGAAAGCCCACCTGGATCACCAATGTCCTTTCGGGAAGGAAAATGCCATCCTTACCTGGTCTGGCATACATGTGACTCCAGATCGACAGTAATGTGGTTGACTCTAGGCAATTCGGGATATGCAAAAAATGCTAGCCAATGACACCCTCATCCTGTTAATGAATAAAGGGGAACAAAAACATCCAGAGACTACACCTCTCGTACCTGACTGTTAAATCCCAATCCAGCATTTATTTGCCCTATGTTCAAGTAAATGGAGTAAATCCAGAAGCCAAATGAGGGATACCACTAGGTATGGTTCATGGTTTGCATAATGTTAGTATGTGGGAGACCGAACACTCCTGCAGAATGTGGCAGAGGCTACAAATGACGGGGTATTGGCATCGAACAGTAAACTGGTAAAGCTGAAGGCCCAATAAAAATCTGTAGATTTAGACTAATTAAACAGTTACTCTAATCCTGCAATCTCAGAAACAACAAAGATGCTATTCTTGTGTAAACACTCATTATAAACTGAACCTTGTCAGATCTTTATGCCTTTTATAAGACCATAAGAAGTAGGAGCATAAGAAGGCCATTTGGCGCCTCGAGTCTGTTCCACCATTCAATATGACCATGATAATAAAGTGTGGAGCTGGATGGACACAGCAGGCCAAGCAGCATCTCAGGAGCACAAAAACTACATTCAATATGACCATGACTGATTTGACACACCTCCCATCCACGCATGCTCACAGAGCCAGTGGATTCCGTTGCAAATGTTTCATCACCCTGATAGGTAACATCATCAGCACAGCTCGGTGTTTTGTCTTGTTTGTTATTTATTTGCCTCCATTTGTTTGGGTGTTTGGTACTACTTCTGTTTCTGTTTCTCAGCGGTTTGTACACAAGGCCTAATTCAATGTGTTTGCTGATGGAGTTCTGGTTGGAATGTCAGGCCTCCAGGAATTCCCTGGTGTGTGTCTGTTTGGCTTGTGCTATTATGGATGTGTTGTCCCAGTTAAATTTGTGTCTGCCTCTTTCCATATGTAGTGAGATAAGTGAGAATTGGTTGCCGCTTGGTGGATAGTTGGTGTTTGTGTGTCCTTTTTGCCAGTTTTCTTCTGGTTTGGCCAATGTAATGTTTCTCACAGTCCTTTCATGGTATTTTGTACATTACACCAGTTTTGCTAGTTTTGGGTATGGGATCCTTTGTGTTCATTAATAACTGTTGTAGGGTGGCTATTGGTATGTGGGATACCCTGACACCTAGGGATCGGAGCAGTCTTGTGGTCACCTCTGGAGTGTCCGTGACGTATGGCTTATGACAATGTTACCCAACAGTGTGATGAAATGTTCGCACCAAATGCACAGCTCGGCAAGCATGTCTACCACCTCAACCACAGCTTGAGCTACAAAACTTCTTGAAAACTTTAAACATCTCACATCCACTTTCCTGCCTGTTCCCCACAATCCTTGATTCCCCTACTGATCAAGAATCTATTTAGTTCAACCCTAGATATGCAGACGGACATTGCCCCCATAGCATTTTGGGGCAAGAAGTTCCAAAACCCAGAACCCTCTGAGAGAAGACTTCCTCATCTCAGTTTTAAATTGGTGCCTCTTTATTCTGGGACCATGCCATCTGGTCCTAGGCTCTCCCATAAGATGAAACATCCTTTCACCATTTACCCTGTCAAGCCCCTCAAGAATTCTATATGTTCCAATGAGATCATCTCTCATTCTTTTAAATTCTAAGAAGTAGAGTTCAACTTGTTTACCCTTTGCTCATAAGACATTCCCTCCACATCAAGGATTGTCCCTAGTGAACCTTATCTGAACTGCCTCCAATGAAATAGTACCTTTTAAATAAAGGGACCAAAACTGTTCACAGTCTGCCGTCGTCTTCTACTTCCTTACTTCTATGCTCCGGCTCCCCCTTGAAATAAAGACCAACATTCCATTAGCCTTCCTGATTACCTGTAGAATCTGTGCACATCACAACTAGACTAAATGTGGCAGGACTACGTGGCTTAGATCTGCTCTGTAGTTTGTGGAATTGTTTAGCTCTGTCTATCACTTGCTGCTTATGCTGTCCTGCACACAAATAGTCCTGTTTCGTAGCATCATCTTATCTGTCTGATGCAGATTCTGGCATGCCCTCCTGAACTCATAGAACTCTTTACAACATATTCATTGTTCTTGTATTTGATGTTTGATAACACGAAGTATTCATCCCTGCTGCCCAGGGTGGAGAGTATCCTTTGTCATCTATGTATCCGGATAAACATATTTGCTGTATACTTTGATGAAGCTTATTTGGTCGAAGGATGACATTGATACATTTTCTTAACCTGTAAATACTTGAGGAAAACTATTACAATATCAGCAAATATATTGAAAAGCTTCAGAAAAGAAACTGCTAGAAAAGCTGAGCAGGTCTGGCAAAATCTGTGAAGAAAAAATCAGAGTTAACATTTTGGATCGGTGACCCCTCCTCAGAACTGATGGTGGCTAGGAAACAGTCAGCTTATATGCAGACAATAAGGAGGGGGATGGGTAGGAAGTAAATAATAGGATAGAGCTCAAAGAGAGAGAAGAGCAGTTGGACAGACAAAGGAGGTGATAATGATCTGGCTGGGAGGGTGGGTAGTTGTTAATGGGGACTGTTATTTTATTCATTCAGGAAATGAGGACATCTCTGGCTAGGTCAGCATTTATTGTCCAGAGGTAAACACTTTGCTGTGGGTCTGGAGTCAGATGTAGGCCACACCAGGCAAGGATGGCAGTTTCCTTCCCGAAAGGACATTAGTGAACCAGAGATAATGGGAACTGCAGATGCTGGAGAATCCGAGATAACAAAGTGTAGAGCTAGATGAACACAGCAGCCCAAGCAGCATCTTAGGAGCACAAAAGCTGATGTTTCGGTCCTAGACCCTTCATCAGAAAAGGACTTTTCTGATGAAGGATCTAGGCCTGAAATGTCAGCTTCTGTGCTCCTAAGATGCTGCTTGGGCTGCTGTGTTCATCCAGCTCTACACTTTATCAGTGAACCAGATGGGTTTTACAACAATCAACAATGGGTTCATGGTCATCGTTACACTCTTAATTCCAGATATTTATTGAAATCAAATTCCACCAACTGCTGCAGTGGGTTTTGAACCCTGGCCCACAGAATGTTATCTGGGTCTCTGGATTAACAGTCCAGTGATAATACCACTAGGGCATCACCTCCCACTTCCCCTACTGTTAGTGACTAACAACAGGTAGTGTGTAATGGCAGGCTGTGTGATAACAAGGCCTGGTGTGTGGGGTAGGGGGCTGGGCCATGGTAGAGTTTAGGCCCCAAAATTGTTGAACTCGATATTGAGCATGGAGGGCTGTAGGCTCCCCAAGCAGAAAATGAGGTGTTGTTCTTTCAGTTTGCGTTGGGCTTCACTGGAACACTGCAGCAAGCCTGGGACAGAGATGTTGGCCAGGAAACAGGATGGTGTTTTAAAGTGACAGGCAACTGGGAGCTCAGTCTTTTTTGTGAGCAAGACGTAGATATTTTGCGAGTGGTCACCAGTTTGTGCTTTGTTTCCCCAATGTAGAGGAGTCCACAGTGTGAGCAGCAAGTGCAGTAGATTAGATTCTGGGAAGTGCAGGTGAAGTGTTGCTTCACTTGGAAGGTATGTTTGAGCCCTTGGGTACTGGGGAGGGAGGTGGTAAATGGGCAGGTGTTGCACCTTTGCAGGTTACAGGGGAAGGTGCTGTAGGACTGTGGGGAGGTGTTGGGGGTGAAAGAAGTGTGGACGAGGGTGTCCTGGAGGGAACAGTCCCTGTGGAATGGGGACAAGGGAGGGGAGACAAATATGTGTCTAGTGGTGGCATCTCCCTGGAGGTGGCAGAAATGGTACCTGATGATCTTCTGGATGTGGATGCTGGTGGGATGGTAGGTGAGGATAAGGGGAACCCTATCGCTGTTGCCGGAGGAAAGAGAAAGGGTGAGGGTGGAAGTGCAGGAGATGGGTCGGACCTGGTTGAGGGCCCTGTCGACAGCGGAGCTGGGGAATCCTCGGTTGAGGAAGAATGTGGACATTTCGGAGGCTCCCTTGTCGAAATTGACCTCATCTGAACATATGCGACGGAGACAGAGGAATGGGATGGACTCTCTACAGAAAGCGGGTTGTGAGGATGTACAGGCCAGGTAGCTGTGGGAATCAGTGGGTTTATTGTGGATATAAGTGGCCAGTCTATTGCCGGAAATGGAAGCAGCAGTGCTCAGAGATGAAATAACTGAGTGATCATCCAGTGAGGCTTTGGGGGTGGAGCTAAGAAACAAGAAGTGACATTATTAGGCCCCAAATAGTCAACGGGAATTAGAGGAACAAATATGCAGAGAGATCAGGGAGACTTACAGGAGCAATAGTGTTGTTATAGTGGGGGATTTTAATTTTCTCAACATAGACTGGGATTGCCAAGTGTTACATGCTTAGATGGGGCGGAATTTGTTAAATGTGTTCAGAAGAGTTTCCTCAATCAGTATACAGAAGGTCCTACATGGGAAGGGGCAAAAATCAACCTACTGTTGGGAAATAGGGCAGGACAGGTGACTGAGGTGACAGTGGGGGAGCACTTTGGGACCAGTGACCATAGTTCTATTACTTTTAAAATAGTTATGGAGAAGGACAAAACTGGTCCACAGGTTCAAGTTCTAAATTGGGGTAAGATGAATTTTGATTGAATTGGACAAGAGATTACAGGGGTTGATTGGAGTAGTTTGTTTGCGGGTACGGCGACCTCTGGCAAGTGGGAGGCCTTTACAAGTGTGATAGGTAGAATTCAAAGAAACAAAGAAACCTACAGCACAGGAACAGGCCCTTCGGCCCTCCAAGCCTGCGCCGATCAAGATCCTCTGTCTAACCAAGGTCTTTACACTCCTGTGAGGGTGAAGGGCAAGGTTGGCAAGAGGAGGGACCCATGGTTGACATGAGATGTTGAGGCTGGAATCCAGTGGAATCCCTCAAAGCATATATTAGGCATACAGGAGTTTACTGAAGAAGGAAATCAGGAGGGCCAAAAGGAGACATGAGATAACTTTGGCTGAGAAGATTAGGGTGAATCCAAAGAGATTCTTTTACTAGGTTAAATGAAAAAGAATAACTAGAGAGAGAGAATAGGACCCCTCAAGGACCAAAGAGGGCATGTACAAGTGGAACCCCAGGAGGTGGGTGAGATCCTCAATGAATACTTCTCCTCTGTATTTACCGTGGAGAAAGATTTGGGAACTTGAGGAAGTTAGTGGTAATATTTTAGGGACAGCCCATATCATAGTATAGGTGGTGTTGGAAGTATTAGAATGTATGAAGGTGGATAAATCTCCTGGTCTTGACCAGATTTATCCAAGACTCCTGCAAGAGGCTAGAGAAGAAATTGCAGGGGTCCTGGCTGATATATTTGCATCATCGTTAGCCATGGATAAAGTCATGGAAGACTGGAGGCTTGTGCCCTTTTCAAGAAGGGCTGCAAAAATAACCTGGAAATTATATTACCTGGGAAATAAAGCCCAGCAGACAACAGCCTCCCTGTTCCCCACTGAACTGTTAGCTTTTTGTGATTTACGCATGAGGCCCTCCAAATTCCTCTGTGCTGCAGTTTTATGCATTCTTTCTCCATTTAAATAATGATCAGCTCCTCTATTCTTCCTGCCAAAGTGCATAACGTCATATTATATTCTACCTCCCAATTCCAATCAAGGGAATTGAAACCTATTCGCTCAATCTGTCTGTTTGTGAGAACCTCGCAATTGCATTCTGATCTATTTTTGTGTCATGTGCCAATCTGGCATGGATACCTTCCCTTCCTTTATCCAAGTCATTAATATATATTATAAATAATTGTTGTCCCATACTGATCCCAGTGGCACTGTGTTAGTTACAGATTGCCATCCTGAAAATGTCTCCCTTACCCCAACTTTGTCTTCTATTAGTTAGCCAATCCTCTACCCCTGCTTATGTGCAAACCCCAACACCAAGGGGTCTTATCTTATGAAGTAGTTTAACATGTAGAACTTTATCAAATGCCTTTTGGAAATCCAAATATATCACATCAGCAAATACCTCTTTATCTATCATGCTTGATAACTCCTCAAAATATTCCTCTGACAATGTATGAAATCTGACCGGCCTTCACGCATTGTCTCCAGGCTGTTCATCCACCGTGGTCAGCACAGTTATGTCTGATCCCATTATCACCAGTTTTCTGCACATAACCATTGATGGTTATCCACCAGGAATGGGACATCAGTTGATTCATTTGTCCTTTCATGCCCTAACCATCCCTGACAGTATTAAAAGTATCAAACTCAGAAAAGAACAGGAAAAGGACATTTGAAAACTTTATCGGGACAAAGACAGTAGTTGCTGGAAAAGCTCAGCAGGTCTGGAAGCATCTGTAAAGAAAAAATCAGAGTTAACGTTTCGGGTCCAGTGACCTTTCCTCAGAACTGGGGGCTGTTTCCCTGTGAGGAAGGGTCACTGGACCTGAAACGTGAGCTCTGAGTTTGTTTTCACAGATGTTGCCAGATCGGCTGAGCTTTCCCAGCAACTGCTGTCTTTGTCCCTGATAAGGTTTTCAAAGTTATCTTTATTGCATGTTATCAATTATTGTTCAAAGTTATTTCAGTTCTGAAAGGACACTGGACCCAAAAATCATCTCTGCTTTCACTTCACAGATGCTGCCAGATCCGCTGAAATTCTTCAGAAATTTCTGTTTTTGTTCAAAGTTGATACCTTGTTTCATTCCAGGGCATGTTTCAGTTTATTTCAAAGCCCATTATGGTTGGAGTAATTTTCACCACTTCATAAAATCCCACTTGCTGAAATATCTCTAAGACGTGTACATGTTGGTAAACTGACTAAAGCCTACTGGGTCTCATATTTTGTTGATTCCCCACCTATTTCAAAGTGATATATGTAAATATGTGGCAAATTATTGGTCCGTTCAAGAATCACAGAGCATACCAACGGTCTGATTATTTTGCTCTTTACACCTAGTTAAGTTTGCAAACAAAATATTTCTATATCCTATACATATTTGATGAAGCTTGGGTCTACCTTTATTACGCAAATAAATATATTATTATTTTAAAACAAGGGGTAAATGAGAGCTGAATTTCAGGCCAGTGAATTTGAGTGAAAACAGTTTTTAAAAAATTGAGAGTGCTGTTGGCTAGTCTAGCATTTATTGCTCACACTTAATTAGTGGAGGATAATTAAGAGTCAACTACATTACTGTGGATCTGGAGTTGCATGTAGGCCTGGGCAGGACCGCTGGTAGATTTCCTTCCCTATGGGACACTAATGAACCAGATTGTTGTTTAGGACTATCAACAGAGGCAGCATGAGCGCCATTAGGCTACCTCTTAATTCCAGACTTTAATTAATTCAACATTCATCAACTGACATGATGAGATTTGAACCTACTTAGAGTCATAGAGTTCTGGACGCAAGTTTGCTCGCTGAACTGGAAGGTTCGTTTTCAGACGTTTCGTCACCATTCTAGGTAACATCATCAGTGAGCCTCCGGTGAAGCGCCTGTGTTATGTTCTGCTTTCTGTTTATGTGTTTAGATTTCCTTGGGTTGGTGATGCCATTTCCTGTTCTTTTTCTCAGAGGGTGGTAGATGGGCTCCAAATCAATGTGTTTGTTGATGGAATTCCGGTTGGAATGCCATGCTTCTAGGAATTCTCGTGCGTGTCTCTGTTTGGCTTGTCCTAGGATGGATGTGTTGTCCCAATCAAAGTGGTGTCCTTCCTCATCTGTATGTAAGGATACTAGTGATAGTGGGTCATGTCGTTTTGTGGCTTTTGTTTTGCTTGTTGTCTGTATAGGGTCTTTTAAGAGGCAGTAACACAGAGGCAGTAATGCAGAGACTCGAACAAACAGCTCTGCCAATCATCCAACCCAAACTGTGGGTCCGCTACATGGATGTCACCTTTGTCATCACTAAACAAAACAAATTAGAGGAAACCTTCAAGACCATCAATAATACCCTTACTGGCATAACATTCACAAAAGAGGAGGAAAACAACAGCAAACTGCCATTCCTAGATGTCACAGTAGAGCGAACAGTCAATGGGGAAATTCAAACCAGTGTCTACAGGAAAACAACACATACAGACCAAATACTGAACTACAGGAGCAACCATCCCAACACCCACAAACGAAGCTGCATTAGAACATTATTCCAATGAGCCACCACACACTGCAGCACAGAGGAACTACGAAGAGCAGAGGAAAATCACCTATACAGCATATTCAAAAAGAATGGGTACCCTATGAACACAGTCCGCCGATTTCTCAGCAACAAACCAAAACAAACAGACAAAACGGGCTCAGAAACCATAACCACTCTCCCCTACATCAAAGACATCTCGGAAATGACTGCCAGACTACTCGGACCTCTTGGCATCAGGGTAACCCACAAACCCACCAACACACTAAAACAGCAGCTAATGAACTTAAAAGATCCTATACAGACAACAAGCAAAACGAACGTCATTTACAAAATACCTTGCATGAACTGTGACAAACACTACATTGGACAAACAGGCAGAAAGCTAGCCACCAGGATACATGCACATCAACTAGCCACAAAACGACATGACCCACTATCACTAGTATCCTTACATACAGATGAGGAAGGACACCACTTTGATTGGGACAACACATCCATCCTAGGACAAGCCAAACAGAGACACGCACGAGAATTCCTAGAAGCATGGCATTCCAACCGGAACTCCATCAACAAACACATTGATTTGGAGCCCATCTACCACCCTCTGAGAAAAAGAACAGGAAATGACATCACCAACGCAGAAAATGACATCACCAACCCAAGGAAACCTAACCAGATAAATGGAAAGCGGGACATAACACCAGCGCTTCGTTGGAGGCTCACTGTTGATGTTACCTAGAATGGTGACAAAACGTCTGAAAATGAACCTTCCAGTTCAGCGAGCAAACTTACATCCAGAGCCTCAACCTGAGCTACAAATCTTCTCAAAACTCACTAGAGTCATAGAGTTTTACAGCATGGGAATAGGCCCTTCTGTCCAACCAGTCCACACCAACCATATCCCTCAACTGAACTAGTCCCACCCCCTTGCTGGCATTCTAACTAGTGGCTCTGTGACCTTACAAGTACCCATTGCTTTTATATATATTTTAATATTGTGTCTGTTTACAATAAAAGAGAGACATATAAAAAAAGAATATTGTGCAATTTGGGAAATCTCCAATGTACTTGAGAAAAATCTATTGTTATTGATTTGAGATCTATGCTAACAATCAGGCACAGTTCATTCTTATGAACAGCAATACTGCACTATTTAAACCTACAATGAGCATGACCTGGGAATAGTGTATCGTGGGAACGTATTTCCTTCATATAAACAACTCTGATGTTTGAGAAAGACACTGATCCACACGAGATATTTTCCTTCGTGTTTGTGTCGAGCTGCAGTTACACAAACCTCGAATTAATGATTTGACAAGAGAAAAGTTCTCATCATGTATTGTATTTTTGACTTGACCCTATGTTTGTAAATTTTTTACGTGTTGTTTTTATTACGAAAACTTAAATCATTGAAGATTCTATGTTTATTTCAAGCACAAAACAACCAACATAATGAAATCAAACTACTTTTCTGTTGTCCTTATTCTAGTGAAAAATTAGCAGACTATAAACAAGACCAAGTACACTATTTAGGGTGTAATTAACTGTTCTGTACGCCTAAAGGATCATGAATGTAGAAGTGAAACAACTCAGCTTGTTAAACTTGGCTCCCTGTGAGAAAGAGCAGGACATGTTTATCAGTGTTAAGTCAATATGGCTTTGTGTTTGAGTCAGTACCTTATTATCTGGTCCTGCTTGCAAATTTTAGAAGTTGCTTCTTGCTCCAAGGTTGAAGCATAGCAGATAACTTGCCACAGCTACTGACATGCTGAGGGATAATTCACCAAAGCTGATTCTGCAGCTGCCCATAATGCATCCACAGTCACGCATATTCTGAGCTGTGGCCTGAAACTGTACATTTAACCCGTAAGGTTAATTTCTGAATCCGTCTGATATTTCTGATATTCGAGAGCAGCTGCTTGCAGGCCAACTTCTTATGTGTTTCTCAAATTGCTAATGCTTTTTCTTTCATTAGAAATATGACTTTCATAAACTTTGACAACTTTGATTAAGGAATGTTATCTGTTTTAATAATGTTTTGGAACATTATGTCCCAATGTCTTTTGAAATACATTAATAAAGTGTTGAGATATTTGCTCAACAGAAACTTGCAGCATATGTAATGTGACATTGCTTAAATATCCTGACTCTGATACTCTAGTGTTAACATAGAACAGTACAGCACAAGAACAGGCCCTTCGGTTCACATGCCTGTGCTGCTGTTCTAACCTAATCCCATCTGTCTGCATATGGTCCATACTCTTTTAATCCTTGTCTGCTCATGTAATAGCTTTAAACTTGAAATGTACTGTTGAGGTGAACAAATAGGATATTGAGTTGAAGAGAGAGAGAAAACCAAGGATACACTGTGCATTATATACTGATTATCTAAGTTGTATAGTGTGATCCATATACCATGTTGTTGTGAATGTTTTACTTTTGCTGTGAATTACAGAACAAAGAAAGTTGACTAGACAGCCTCTGACCTGCTCTTGCAGCCAATGAACTAATACGCCTGGTCCAGCTCAGTTTCTCGTCTATTGTAACCCTAGGATATTGATGGTGGGGGATTCAGTGATGGTAATACCATTGAATGTGAATGTTAAAGTATGGTGGTTAGGTTGTCTCTTTTTGCAGATATTTATTGCCTGGCATTTGTGGCACAAATCTTATTTGCCACTTCTTACTTGCTACATTGTCCAGGTCTTGCTACATTTGGACATGGACTGCTTCAGTCATTGAGGACTTGCAAAAAGTACTGATAATTATGCAATCATTGGCAAACATCCTCGCTTCTGACCTTATGATGGAGGGAAAGTCATTGATAAAGCAGATGAAGGTGGTTGGGCCAAGGACACTACCTCAAAGAACTCCTGTTGAATTATCCTGGAGCTGAGATGACTGATCTCCAATAACCACAACCATCTTGTGTGTCAGGTATGACACCAACTAGTGGAATGCTTCCTCCCAGTGTGCACTTACTCTGGTTTTGCTGGGGTTCTTTGATGCTGCATACAGTCAATGCAGCTTTGATATCAAGGGCTGTCACTCTCACTGCACCTCTAGGTCTCAGCTCTTTGTCCATGTTTGAACCAAGGCTGTAATGAGATCGGGAGCTGAGTGGCCCTGGTGGAACCCAAACTGGGCATCACTGAGCAGGTTATTGCTGAGCAGGTGCTGGTCGATAGTGCTGCTGATGACACCTTCCATCACTTTACTGATCATCGAGAATCAACGAATGGGGCAGGAATTGGTTGGATTGGATTTGACCTGCTTTTTATGTACAGGACATACTTGGGCAATTTTCCACATTGTCGGGCAGATATCAGTGTTGTAACTGTACTGGAACAGCTTGGCTAAGGGTGCAGCATGTTCTGAAACAAAAGTCTTCAGTATTATTGCCAGAATATTGCCAGGGCCCATAATCTGTACAGTATCTAATGCCTCCAAATGTTTCATGTGGTGTGAATTGAATTGGCTGAAGTTTAGCATCTGTGATTCTGGGGACCTCCAGAGGAGTCAAAAATGAATCATACACTTGGCACATCTGACTCAAGATTGTTTTGAATGCTTCAGCCTTATCTTTTGCACTGATATGCTGCCCTCCTCTCCTACCCCGTTGAAGATGGGGATGTTTGTGGAGTTTCCTCCTCTATTGGGTTGCTAAATTGCCTATATCCATGCACTACTGGATGTGGCAGGACTACAGGCCTTAGATCTGAGCCATTGGTTTTGGGATTGCTTAGCTCTGTCTATCACTTACTGCTTATGCTGTATGGCTCACAGGTGGTCATGTTTGGTAGATTGACCAGATTGACACCTAATTTTTGGTTATCCTTGATGTTACTCCTGGCATGGCTTCTTGCGCTTTCCATTGAGCCAGGGTTGATCCCTTGACCTGATGGTAATGATCGAGTGGGGGATAGGCTGGGCCATGAGGTTGCAGATTGTGTTAGAATACAGTCCTGATGGAGGAGAGGGCTTGGGATGCTGGGACGGCCAGAGTCAGGCATGTATTGAATGGCAGAAGAGTGGGCTGTGCAGCTGCCTAAGGGGGTGCCAGTCAATGACTAGTTCACTATCCGAACCATCCAGTGCCTGATGGAGGAAGTACTTGGCCCCAATGCCTCAAAGTGAAATCAAGGAAGCTCAGGCGTCTGGACATACTGACCCCTGTCCGTCCAGAATTCAACATCAGCCCTGTGCAACAGACCCTCCCCTGGGATGCAGTGGTCCCACAACCTGAGCTGCAATGGGAAAATTCTATGTATATAGAATGTTTCTGTTCGCAACCTTTTTATATTCCTTTGAAGGGGCTTCTCTTTAAATTTGGTTGCACTTCAGTCCCACGCTCCTGATCTATGGGCTCCTGGTCTGGGGAGCGGTAGACAAATCTAAGGGCCTTCTTGCAGGCCTGTTCAGACTGGTAGGCACTGCAGGAGCTGGGGTGTGTCATCAGCCTGGACAATATTATTTAATTTAGTAACTTTATGTTGTTTTCTATAACTTTCTGTTCAACTATTAATTTGTGCTTTATTTCAATACAATGCCCCAGTAGGGGCTGAATCATTATTGTTGCAACTTCTTGTTTCTAATAAAAGAGGAGAGGAAGCTTTACTCTGTACCTAACTCCCTGCTGCCCCTTCCCTGCTGTTTGATGTGGACAATGTCAAGAGGCATTATTTTCAGTTTTAGACCGTAAGGCCATAAGACATGGGAGCAGAAATTAGGCCATTTGGCCCACTGAGTCTGTTCTGCCATTCAATCATGGCTGGTAATTTCCTCAACCCCATTCTCCTGCTTTCTACCCATAACCTTTGATCTCCTTGAAAATCAAGAACCTATCTATCTCAGTCTTAAATGTACTCAATAACCTGGCCTACACAGCCTTCTGTGGCAATGAATTCCATAGAATCACCACTCTCTGGGCTGAAGAAGTTTCTTCTTATCTCCGTTCTAAAAGGTCTTCACTTTACTCTAAGGCAGTGCCCTCAGGTCCTTGACTCTCCTACCAATGGGAGCATCTTCCCAACATCCACACTGTCCAGGCCATTCAGTATTCTCTAAGTTTCAATTAGATCCCCCCTCACCTCATCCTTCTAAATTCCAATGAGTATAGTCCCAGAGTCCTCAAATGTTCCTCATATGTTAAGCTTTCCATTCCTGGGACCATTCTCATGAACCTCCTTTGAAGCTGCTCCAGAGCCAGTACATTCATCCTGAGATATGAGGCCCAAAACTCCACACAGTACTCCAAACGTGGCCTGACAGGGGCCTTATAGAGCCCTGCTTTCATTCCTGTACATCCCTGCTTTCATATTCCAGTCCTCTCAAACTAAATGTCAACATTGCATTCGTCTTCCTGACTACTGACTCAACCTGTAAGTTTACCTTCAGAGAATCCTGGACTCGAACTCCCAAGCCTCTTTGCACATCAGACTTCTGAATTGTCTCCCCATTTAGAGAATAGTCCATACTTTTGTTCTTCTTACCAAAGTGCATGACCTCACACTTACCCACATTGTACTCCCTCTGCCACTTCTTTGCTCACTCTCCTAACCTGTCCAAATCCTTCTGCAGCCTCCCCACCTCCTCAATGCTACCTGCCCCTCCACCTATCTTTGTATCATCTGCAAACTTAGCCAGAATGCCCACCTTGACCTTCATCTAGATCATTAATGTATAAAGTGAAAAGTTGTGATTCCAAACCTGACCCTTATGGAACTACATTTTTCACTGCCTGCCATCCTGAGTAAGACCCCTTTATCCCTACTCTCTGCTTTTAAAGAATTGTGCACGCTTTACTTTCAGTTTACAAGAGTGATCTTTAATTGTATCCACTCCCATGTTGTTGCAGTCCTCCAAGAGTCTGACGGAGACAGCATTGAGGGAATGTTACTTCCAGTTTGCTTTCAAATTAAAAAAGTAGAGTGAGCTTTACTTTCAGACTAACAGTGTAGAGGGAACTTTACTTTCCAATTTACTTTGAGTTTTAAAGAGTAAAGTAAGCTTTACTCTGTATCTAACCCATGTCAAGAGAACTTTAATTTCAGTTTAAAAGAGTCAAAGAAGTTTCAATTTCAGTTTAAAAGAGTAGAAAACACTTTACTCTCCATTTAAAAGAATTGAAGGGGACCTTAATTTTAGTTTAAAAGAGTAGAGTACAATTCTGTTGCTGATTTAGTTCATGCCTTCCACATTCCCTAAAAATGAAATAGCTGGATTTTGTGGAACCAAGACCAAACTGATGCCTTCATTCTTATTGTATCATTTTACATGAAAATAATCAAACTTGTGGAATTTGAGTTTGTAATTCATTAGTTACGAAGGTCAATAAACTACTGAGAGGATGTGATAAGACCTATGCTATTATGAAAATTAAGGCTGAAGGAACACGGGACCTCCTAGGCTGTATTAAACAACGGTACCCAGTGTACTTTCCTGTTATAATGATCAGGTCAGTGAACTGTCAGAAACATTCAACTGCTGATCCCAGGCTATGTGGCTTAACAAAGAACAATACAGCACAGAAACAGGCCCTTTGGTCCTCCAAGCATGCACCACACATTTTGTCCTTCCGTATTAAAATTGTCTTTACTTAACAGGATCCATATCCCTCTGTTCTCTTCCTATTCATATATCTGCCCAGGAGCTTCTTGAATGCTGCTATTGTGTTTGCTTCCACTGCTACCTCTAGCAGCACGTTCCAGGAACTCACCACTGTTAGTGTGAAAAACTTGCCTTGCACATTACTTTCAAACTCCTCCCCACAACACCCGTACCCCCCACCTTGAAACTGTGTCTCTTAGTAATTGACCCCTCCAACCTGGGAAAAAAGCCTCATGCTTTCTATCCTATCCATACCATTCATCTTACAAGCTTCTGTTGGGTTACCCTTCAACCTCCTGCATTCCAGTGAAAACAAACACAGTCTATCCAACCTTTCTCCATAGCTAAGATTCCCCATACCGGGCAACACCCTGGTAAACCTTTTCTGTACCCTCTCCAAAGCATCTGCATACTTCTGGTAGTGTGGTGACCAGACTGTATGCAATATTCCAAGTGTGGCCTAACTAACATCCTATAAAGCTCTAGCATAACTTGTCTATCCTCCCAATGGCCTTTCCAATCAAGACAAACATGCCTTAAGTCTTTTTTACTACCTTATCTACCTGCACTGCCACCTTCAGTAATCTGTGGATCTGCACACCCAGATCCCTCTGCATATCATAACTCCTGAGGGTTCCTCCATTCGCTGTATAATTTCTACCTGCACTTGACCTTCCAAAGTGCATCACCTCACATTTCCCTGGAGGCTTAAATGGGATACTGCTGCAACAGTCACAGCTTATCAGACAATGGCTTCTTTTGCATCTAAATGAGTTGGCATCATGCCATAATGAATCATAGAATCCCAACAGTAGAAGCAGGTCATTCAGCCTATTGAGTCACACTGTACCTCTGAAGAGCATCCCACCCAGACCCACCCCATCCCAGAAACTCTGCATTTCCCATGGCTAATGGCTAACTGAGGTTCTGAGGAAGGGTCACCTGACCCAAAACGCTAACTCTGATTTTTCTTCACAGATGCTGCCAGATCTGCTGAGCTTTTCCAGCAACTTCTGTTTTAGATCCTGCACATCTTCGAGCTGTGGGTGAAAACTGAAGCATCTGGGGGAAACCCACAAAGTCATGGAGAGAACATGCAAACTCCACTCAGTTGCCCAAGGCTGGAATTCAACTTAGGTCCCTGGTGCTGTGACACAGTAGTGCGAACCACTGAGCCACCATAGGGATGAAGAGTCAGTGCATGGACACTGGTCCTGAGCTTTGCTCTGCAGTACATAATGTAGCAAAATATTGGGTACTAGCAGCTAGTGAAGGCCCAGGGTGAAGCTATCTTTGAAGGACTTGTAAGAAGGAGGTGGAGACAGGTCAAGATCGATACCTGTCCAACCCGCTTCTCAGTCATTAAACTCTTTAAAACGAAATGGTATCCCTATTAAGAGTCAGCGAAGGGCTCTCTCTAGTGGTTAGAAGTTGCAGCTATTCCCCAGAGAGAATGTTGGAACAAACATAATGGACACAATCTTCCCACCTTTTGTCTGCTCATGTTGGAGCTGTACCCTGTGGCTGACTGGGTAGTCACCCTCTAATGAAGGTGAACAGACAAGATATGAACATGGAAGGATGAATGAAGAAGCCTGCAGGATGAACAATCCTAGTGGGAAACTAGGTGAACGCTGCTGAGCCAGATGGAAAACACATAGGTGCCTCAAATGGATCTGCTGTCAAAAGGCTTCAGAGGTGTCCATGGAAAACAAAGCCCCCTGAACCAACAGGACCACAATGCAGACCTGCTGCTGTGAGGCCACCTTTGACCCTCCCCAATAGGCTCCAGCTGTGTGCGTGTGGGGGGGGGGGGCGCGGAGTTGTGGGGTGGAAGCATGGTGAAAAAGGGGTCCCAGAACTCCTTTAAGATGCATTGCTGCACACAACATGCATTTTTAGTGTGCTTTAAACACAGGGACAAACGGCCCCTGCCTTGCCAAACCAAACCTCCAGGTCCAAAAGGATCTACTGCCAAGTAGGATCCTCCACTACAGCTGCAGAGCTAGGGACTAAGCTAAAACCTGGCAAGAGGGAGAGAAAGAAGAAAACTTCCTGTGAACTCTTCAGTGGTTCATCTGACAATACATTATTTGTTACATTTCTGTAAACTTCACTGTTTTGAACTTACATCTGTTTGTTCAGCTCTCTGTGCAGCCCCAAATGTAGCTGTTTCATCTTGATGCCTAACTTCACGACCACATAGGAAGTACCAAGGATGAATGTCTGTGATGAGAGCTGCTGCAGCATGTGAAAACAGTAGGAACAAAGCGTATCCAGGAAAATGGGTCCTGTTGGCACCATTGCCCCTCATCCTGCAACATCCCCGTTCTCTCCTTGGCTTCTGTATGTAAAGATACTGGTCTGACTGAGGGCATCAGTGATTTCTGGGGCAGGAAGCTGTACAGCAAAGATGGGGTGCCATGCATTAGGCTGTCAGGGTTTAGTGGCCCTGTGGCTCTATGCCCTGTATAGTAAATGGGTCTGCATGTAAAACTGTTAAAGGTCCTCACATCGGTGGGTCCTACAGGTCCCTCCCTTGCACTGACCCCAACCACTCAGCATGTGGTCACAGCCAACACAATAGAAAGTGACTGAGAATGCTCTTTGGTCAGTGGCCTTCACTGCTCACCTCTACCTTCAGGCCCTGACATATAAGATGGCTATGCCAGGTGTAGTCATACATTGCCGCCAAATTGAAGTCAGGATGCTCCTGACCATGAGCAAGCTCCCACAATACATGAAGTTTGAATCTAATAAAAGTCTGGAATAAAGTCTATTGAGGACCATGAAACCATTGCTGATTGTCAGGAAAACCCTATCTTCTTCATTAATGTCCTTTAGAGAACAGAACTTACCTGGCCTGGCCTACATGTGATTCCAGACCCACAGCAATGTGGGTTGACTCTTAAATGCCCTCTGGGCAATAATTTTTTTTATTCATTTGTGGGATGTGGGCATCGCTGGCTGGACCAGCATTTATTGTCCATCCCTATTTGTTGTGGAGAAGGTAGTGGTCAGCTGCCTTCTTGTAACACTGCAGTCCATGTGCTGGCTTACCAAGTGAGGGCGAGGACCATGGGGCTGCTGAGAAGGTAAGTTTCCCATTTAAATACTTACCTGGTGGAATTAACGGCCTCCATTTTTGCAGCAGCAGTGGGAGCAGTAAGAGCGAGGACCAGGGGGCTGCCGGGAAGGTAAGTTCTTCATTTTGGCAGTGGAGCTGAGTGGGAGCGGTCGAATTGTGCTCTTGGAAGGTGAGTGAACTGATATCTTTGGGCAGTGGCTAAACCCGAGACACTACACGTGTAGTGTCTCCCACCCGCCCTCCTCCTCTGAACAAAAAAAAGTCTCTGTGATGTGTTGATAAGATAAGGATTTTCTTTTTTTTATCGTGTGCTGATAAGTAGAGTGATTGGTAAAAATGTTTTTCATTTCATTTATCTATTATTTGATATTATAGCAGGACTAAGCTAAGCTTAAGAGTAAAAATGGCAGAAGATCCCAGACCTGTGTTATGCTCCTCTTACTCAGTGTGGGAGCTCAGGGACACGGCTGATGTCTCTGACCCCTACACATGCAGGAAGTGTTTCCAGCAGCAGCTCTTGTTAGACCACATTACGGCTCTGGAGCTGCGGATGGACTCACTTTTGAGCATCCGTGATGCTGAGGAATTCTCGGATAGCACGTTCAGCAAATTGGTCACACCACAGATTAGGATTGCTGAGGGAGAAAGGGAATGGATGACCAAAAGGCGGGAAAAAAGCAGGAAGGCAGTGCAGGTGTCCCCTGCGGTCATCTCCCTCCAAAACAGGTATATCATTTTGGGTACTGTTGGAAAATCCCAAAGCCTTTTATTCATACATAAGGAGAAGAGGGTAACTAGAGAAAGGGTTGGCCTACTCAAGGACAAAGGAGGGAAATTATGCGAGGAGTCAGAGAAAATGAGTGCGATTCTTAATGAGTACTTTGCGTTGGCATTCATCAAGGATCGGGACATGACGGATGTTGAGGTTAGGGATAGATGTTTGATTATGTTCGGTCATATCGGCATAAGGAGGGGGGAGGTGTTGGGTATTCTGAAAGGCATTAAGGTGGACTAGTCCCCAGGTCCGGATGGGATCTATCCCAGGTTATTGAGGGAAGCGAGAGAGGAAATAGCTGGGGCCTTAACAGATATCTTTGCAGCGTCCTTGAGTATGGGTGAGTTCTCAGAGGACTGGAGACTTGCTAATGTTGTCCCCTTGTTTAAAAAGGGTAACAGGGATAATCCAGGTAATTATCGACTGATGAGCCTGTATTCAGTGGTAGGGAAGCTGCTGGAGAAGATCCTGAGGGATAGGATCTATTTACATTTGGAAGAAAATGGGCTTATTAGTGATAGGCAGCATGGATTTATGCAGGGAAGGTCATGTTTTATTAACTTGATAGAATTCTTTGAGGAAGTGACAAAGTTGATAGGTGAGGGAAGGGCTGTAGATCTCATATAGATGGACTTCCGTAAGACATTTGATAAGGTTCCCCATGGTAGGCTGATGGAGAAAGTGAAGTCGCATGGGCTCCAGGGTGTACTAGCTAGATGGAAAGAGAACTGGCTGGGCAACAGGAGACAAAGAGTAGTAGTGGAAGGGAGTTTATCAAAATGGAGAACTGTGACCAGTGGTGTTCCACAGGGATCAGTGTTGGGACCACTGTTGTTTGTGATATACATAAATGATCTGGAGGAAGGTACAGATGGTCTGATTAGCAAGTTTTCAGATGACATTAAGATTGGCGGAGTAGCAGATACTGAAGAGGACTGTCAGAGAATGCAGCAGAATATAGATAGATTGGAGAGTTGGGCAGAGAAATGGCAGACGGAGTTCAATCCAGGCAAATGTGTGGTGATGCATTTTGGAAGATCCAATTCGAGAGCGAACTATGTGTAAATGGAAAAGCCCTGGGGAAAACTGACGCACAGAGAGATCTGGGTATTCAGGTCCATTGTACCCTGAAAGTGGCAACACAGGTCAATAGAGTGGTCAAGAAGACATACGGCATGCTTCCGTTCATTGGACGGGGTATTGAGTACAAGAGTTGGCAGGTCATGTTGCAGTTGTACAGGACTTTGGTTCAACCACACTTGGAATACTGCGTACAGTTCTAGTCATCACATTACCAAAAAGATGTGGATGCTTTGAAGAGGGTGAAGAGGAGGTTCACCAGGATTTTGCCTGATATGGAGGGCGCTAGTTATGAAGAGAGGTTGAGTAGATTAGGATTATTTACATTAGAAAGACGAAGGTTGAGGGGGGACCTGATTGAGGCCTACAAAATCATGAAGGGTACAGACAAGGTGGATAGCAAGAAGCTTTTTCCCAGAGTGGGGGACTCAATTATGAGGGGTCATGAGTTCAAGGTGAGAGGAGAAAAGTTTAAGCGAGATATGCATAGGAAGTTCTCTACACAGAGGGTGGTGGGTGCCTGGAGCACGTTGCCAGCGGAGGTGGTAGAGATGGGCACGATAGCATCATTTAACATGTATCTAGACTGATACATGAATGGGCAGGGAGCAGAGAGATACAGATCCTTGGAAAATTGGCAACAGGTTTAGATAGAGGATCTGGATTGGTGCAGGCTTGGAGGGCCGAAGGGCCTGTTCCTGTGCTGTAATTTTCTTTGTTCTTCATTGTTTGTTTTTTCTTGACACCCATGAAATAGCTCCACAGAGTCTCTGGATTAATAGTCTAGCATTCAAACCACTGTCACCAAGTCACCCTTTATTTACAAGTGGAGAATCTGTAACAATGATCCAGCACACTCAGAGCCAACTCTCATAGTGAACAGGATGTCTGGCAATCCTGTTCTTATCTGTCAGCCAAGGCTCCCTCATTGAACCAGATTTACAGCCCCCAATCAGGGAGATCATATTGTATGAGGTTCATGTGGCTGACCTCATTATGATCACTACATCCCTCCCCCTGAGTCCAAAGACATTGGTCGTGTTTTAGTACCAGGTTAGGTTCTTCAAACTCTGCCTATGATATGGCAATGTGTAATGTATAGTAGTTCGCCTCTTGTGCCTGGAGCATCTCCGAAAATTTTCATTTTCTTCTTCAGTTGGCAAAAAGTACTAGGGCAGTGACGTCCGCGGTATCTTTAACATTTGACAGGGAGGGAGAACCCATGGATTCTGGAACAGACAGAGAGGTTGTTGAGGAGCCAAGACATTTTGCTCCTGTACTGTTTGCAAATTCACACCTTTTATATGGTCCACAGGCTTGATTAGGAGCGTCGCACCTACCCAAACTTTATAAATCACTGCACCTGACATCGTGTCAACCACACCTCTTACCCATGCAGGGCCATTCCTATGATTCCTACACCAAACTTTGTCTCCTGAAGTGAACTGTCTCTCACTCAGCGCAATCCTGTGTCCAGCACTGGCATTCCTGATGTTGTTTCACTCTCTTCCTCAGGTGTGGGAAGATCAGATTTAACCTAATGTGGTGTCTTCTCCCTGTTAGCAACTCTGCTGGAGCTAGCCCTGTCGCTACATCAGGGGTGGTCCTATCATCAAATAGGAACTGGGACAGTTTGGTATCTGGTGAAGCTGTTGGCTGTTTCTTTAAGCCTGCCTTCAAAGTTTGCATTGCTTTTTCTGCCAGACCATTAGATGATGGGTTGTATGAAGATGTCATCATAGATCACAGAATCCCTACAGTGTGGAAACAGGCCCTTCGACCCCATGGGTCCACACTCAACCTCAGAGCATCCCATCCAGACCCATCTCCCTGCAACCCACCTAATCCACACATTCCTGAACACTATGGGCAATTTAGCATGACCAACCAACCTAACCTGCACATCTTTGGGCTGTGGGAGGAAACCCATGCAGTCACAGGGAGAATGTGCAGACTCGACACCAACAGTCGCCCGAGGGTGGGATTGAACCTGTGTTACTGGAGCTGTGAGGCAGCAGTGGTAACCACTGAGCCACCATGCCGTATATGTCAAATACCACTCAACTTCAGGAAATGCTCAAATTCCCTGCTGTGATCAACACTTCTGGGAGTTCATGCATTGAACAAGATACACAGAGTTTTACTTTCATCATCTCCATGTTTGACAAATGAACCCTATGCACGTTCAGCCACATCAAGTAGCCATCCACAATGACTAAGAACAATGAGCATGTGAAAGGATCTTCATTGTCAATGTGTAACTGAATCCAGGTTTACTTTGCCATTCTCATGAATGTGGGGGATGTGTTAATGGTAATCTTTGTCCTTGTGGCCCTCTGGGCACTGCTGCACAAACACAGCTATATCTGCATCATATCTTGGCCACCAGTCATAACCTCTCAGTTCAAAATATCTGGTGGTGACCTTTGCTCGGGACAATCACTCTTGCTCCCCATAATAGCATACCATCTTCTCCTGTGATCTGGTGTCTCTGGGTCCAAAACGATTTCAGTTCTGATTGTGACTGCCCTTTGGTTTCCCCCATCACCATCAGCTGTTTCAGTTATGTCAGGACGTGATCTTTTTGCATCCAAGGCCTGATATTATCAGCTGTGACTGGAAGTGTGTCCAAAAAATTAAAAACCTTTACAGACTCTTCCAGCACCATCAGTGGTGTATCTGCCAGCATGAGGCAGCTCAAAGCATCCACATTTGCTACTTGTCCTCCCATACGGTGTTCCAACTTGAAATTATACACACTTAGTATTTGGGCCCACTGCTGAATTGGGTCTGAAGTTATGGGTGGCACTGCCTTGTCCACTTTAAGTAGAGATAGTAGGAACTGCAGATGCTGGGGAATCTGAGATAACAAGGTGTAGAGCTGGATGAACACAGCAGGCCAAGCAGCATCAGAGGAGCAGGAAGACTGACGTTTCAGGCCTAGACCCTTCCTCAGGAAGAAGGGTCTAGGCCTGAAACTTCAGCCTTCCTGCTTCTCTGATGCTGCTTGGCCTGCTGTGTTCATCCAGCTCTACACCTTGTTATCACTTTAAGTAGACCTAGCCAGGGGTTTGTGGTCCATAATTATTACAAATTTAAATCTGTAAAGGTAATGGTGGAATGTCCTGATTTCAAATATGACCGCTAAACCTTGCTTCTCCATCTGCGTGTATTTATGCTCTGCATTAGACAAAGTCCTGGACGCATACAATTGGGCGTGTAGATAATTTGGATCATGTTGAGATGAAAAGGTCAGAGGTATTCAGGGTCTTGAAAAACATTAAGGCAGACAAGTCCCTGTGGCCTGATGGGATATACCCCAGAATACTGAGAGAGGCAGGGGAGGAAATTGCTGGGGGGCATTGAGGAAAATCTCTGTGTTCTCACTGGCTGCAGGAGAGGTCCCAAAGGATTGGAGAATAGTCAATATTGTTCCATTGTTTAAGAAGCGTGGCAGGGAGAATCCAGCTAATTACAGGCCAGTGAGCCTTATGTCAATGGAAGGGAAATTATTGGAGAGGATTCTTCGAGACAGGATTTACTCCCACCTGGAAATCAATGGGCATATTAGCGAGAGGCAACACGGTTTCATGAACGGGACGTCGTGTCTCACCAATTTGGCTGAGTTTTTTGAGGAAGTGACAAAGATGATCGATGAGGGTAGGGTAGTGGATGTTCTCTACGTGGGCTTCTGTAAGGTCTTCGACAAGGTGCCCCATGGCAGGATGATACATAAGGTAAAGTCACACGGAGTCAGAGGTGAGCTTACAAGATGGGTAAAAAACTGACTCGGTCATAGAAGAGTATAGAAGAATGGTAGCAGTGGAAGAGTGTGTTTCTGAATGGAGGGCTGTGACTAGTAGCATTCCTCAGGAATCAGTGTTGGGACCTTTGCTGCTTGTAATATATATTAATGAATTGGAGGAGAATGTAACTGGTCTGATTAGTAAGTTTGCCGATGGCACAAAGGTTGGTGGAATTGCGGACAGTGACGAGGACTGTCAAAGGATATAGTTGGATATAGATCGGTTGGTGACTTGCGCAGAGAGATGTCAGATGGAACTTAATCTGGGAAAATGTGAGGTAATGCATTTTGGAAGGTCTAATCCAGATGGAAAATGTACAGTAAATGGCAGAACACTTAAGAGTACTGATAGGCAGAGGGATCTGGGTGTACAGGTACTCAGGTCACTGCAAGTAGCAACCCAGTTGGAGAAGGTAGTCAACAAGGCATACGGCATGCTTGCCTTCATTGACCGGGACACAGAGCTTAAAAATTGGCAGGTAATGTTGCAGCTTTATAGCGCCTTAGTTAGGCTGCATTTGGAACATTGTGTTCAATCCTGGTTACCACACCACCCGAAGGATGTAGTGACTTTGGAGAGGGTACAGAAAAGATTTACCAGGATGTTGCCTGGTGTGGAGGGCATTAGCTATGAGGAGAGGTTAGAAAAACTTGGGTTGTTCTCACTGGAACAACAGAGGTTAAATGGGGACCTGATAGAGGTCCAAGATAATAAAATGTGAGGCTGGATGAACACAGCAGGCCCAGCAGCATCTCAGGCTCCTGAGATGCTGCTGGGCCTGCTGTGTTCATCCAGCCTCACATTTTATTATCTTGGATTCTCCAGCATCTGCAGTTCCCATTATCACCTGATAGAGGTCTACAAGATTATGAAGGGCATGGGCAGACTGAACAGCCAGAAGCTTTTTCCTAGGATGGAACAGTTGGTTTAAGGTGCGAGGGGCAAGTTTAAAGGTGATGTATGAGGCAAGTTTTTTACACAGAGATGGTGGGTGCCTGGAACTCACTGCTGGGGGAGGTAGTGAAAGCAGATACTATAGTGACTTTTAAAGGGCATCTTGGTAAATACATGAATAGGATGGGAATACAGGGATACGGTCCCCAGAGGGATAGGGGGTTTTAACTGGATGGGCAGCATGTTGGTGCAGGTTTTGAGGGCCGAACGGTCTGTTCCTGTGTTGTTATTTTGTTTGTTCTTTGGTTCTATTGTTCTAATTGCAGCATTTTTTCTGGGAATCTTCATCCAACTGCAACTGCAAGTATGCATGGCTCATGTCCAGCTTTGTGAAGGACAAGCTGCCTGCCAACTTTGTGTATAAATCCTCGAGACGAGGGATTGGGTATGTATTCAGCTGCAAAATGTGGTTTACCATTTATTTAGAATCCCCACAAAAATGATTCGACCCTTCAGGCTTCACAATCAGTACGACTGGTGCGTCCATTCCGAAAACTGGACCAGTTGGATGATTCCGTCACAGTCCAGCCACCTGATTTCTACTTTTGCCTGTAAGGTAAATGGCACTCGGCACACATTGCAGAATCATGGAATTGCTTCCTGGTCAACATGCAAGGTTGGCCTTGGCTCCTTGGATGGTTCCTAGAGTTTGTTGAAAAACTTCCAGGACTTCACTCAGATAGCTATTTTCTAATCAAAAAATGCTAAGCCAATCTCGGTGAACCTTTCTTAAACAATTTCATCCCATCAAACCTGGGCCCAAGCCTTTTACTGCAATCAGTGGTAACTGAACCAGCTGCTTCTCATAAGAGTGTAGAATCAAATTTGTGCCCTTAATCCATAAAGGTTTTCCTGTATGGTTTCTCTGTCTAGCTGAGGTCTTATGCAAACTTCATGGTTTGAGTTAGAGTGAGTTTTGTTAAAGTCTTTGTTAAAGACTGATTCTGTGATGCCGGTATCAATCTCCATTAGAACCGGGTGACCATTTAACCACAAACTTATTTTGATTGCTGGAAGCTCGGTGCTTCTGGCAGCATCTGTGAAGAAAAAGTCAGAGTTAATTTTTCAGGTCCAGTGACCTGAAACATTTAACTCGGATATTTTCTTCACAGATGCTGCCAGGTCTGCTGAGCTTCCAGCAACTTCTGTTTTTGGTCCCAATTTGCAGCATCTGTAGTTCTGTCTGCTTTTATATAGTTTGATTGGTTCTGATTGGGATGTAGCTAAGTAATTTAACAGTTCCAAACCAGAGGTAGACAGATTTTCCAGGGTATGCACTCTCCTGGATACCGACCTCTGAACTCTCTTACTCCATTTAGGTCTAATGTGACTCTTCTGCTGTCTCGATTCTGCAAACTGGCAGCAACTACAATGGCTTGCTGGCCTGGGTCCTGAAGAAAATTGTACTCATTTCGCCAAGGCTTAGCTTTGTTTTGGGGTTTTGCTGTTCGTTGACCTGGAGTCTGTTTGTTCAGGAAATATTCTGAGTGAGGCTATTCAATTGCCTTACTTAAATGATGCTCCCCAAGCTCAGTCAGACTGATGAAAGTATTCACTTGCCCTGCAATTCATGTGATCCACTTGCTTCATTTTCCAATGATACAGCCAGTTATAGTGCCTGTTTGAAGTCCTGTTGAGCTTCAGCTAGGAGGTGCTTTTGCATGATTACATCATTAATCTCATACACCAAGCTGTCTCTGAGCATCTCATTAGGGGTTATAATAAAGTCACATGCCTCTGCCAGTCATCTTAGCCTAGTCAAAAATTCAGATATGGATTCCCCGGTTCTCGAATTGCTGAGTAAAACCAATAGTATCTCAGGTTTAATGGAGGCTTGGGGTCATAATATTCCTTAACTAAATCTGTCAAGCCTTGAAAGGTTTTAGTGTCTGGTGCTGCAGGGAATGTCAGGGCCCTGTTAATTGAAAAAGCTGTGGGTCCACAAGCTGTCAGGAACTCATTACTTTTCATCTTCCCCAGAAAAAGAAACACAATCTTTCAGTGGTATGTATTTGCTTTGGGTTTTGCAATGTGGGATACACGGTCTAGCTGCCTTAGACCAAGCCAACACAGAAATTAATATGCAACTCTGCTTAACTGCTGGATAGGTAGTTTGCTTCTTGCAAGTTTCTTCCATGTCAGACACCATTCTGAATGGGACACATATCATTGTTTCTGCGTCCTGCTTAGTCTGGCTGATATTTGGTCTGAACAGTAACAATGTATTTCAATAAGCTGTTCCTCGCCATATCAGGCAGATGGACCATTAAAATCTGTCCCACAATTGTTCTTAATCTGTTAAATAAATAATGAACAAAGATGATTTGAACTCACCAGCAGGTGGAGATATTGTTCAATTTTCAATTGTTAAAACTGAATTTCAGATGCTGTTCTGTCACTAAAATGAAGATGGGCTGACAATTTTTGGGATTTTGCACATACTTCAAACTTAAAAACGAAGGCTTGTCATACTTTAAATAAATCACTTCAAACCAATCTTAGCTATTTTGAAGGAGTACTCAGTCAGATGAGAGATGTCAACCTTGGGTAAGAACAGTTATTGTTTCTTCCTACATCAATCAACATCGGGCACTTTCAGGTCAGCTGTGGTGGGGGTGAAATTGATCTTTGTAGTAGAGTGAAAATATATTCATATTCACTTTAGATAGCACAAATTAAGAAATAATATAAATTTATGTAGCGCCTCAGGATGACCCAAAGTCTTCTACAACCAGTCAAGCTTCATCACAATAAGGTGAGAGAACTCAACCTCCTGCACTCTGTGTTACTCTTTTTCTCTACCTCGGATATTAGAGAGAACAGATAGCGTAGATTAGAAACCAGTGACATCAAGGAGCAACTATATATCATAAAATTGAGATGGGTATGTGAGTTGGAGAGAAATTTGGAACTGGTGGCATTTTGCATGGGCTCATTAACCTTGTTTCTCTCAGCAGTTGAATTCGTGGATTTATTTGGAAAAGGTGCCTATTGAAGAAGCCTTGGAGATTTGTTACAGTGCATCTTGTAGATATAAATTGCGGCCATTATGTGCTGGAAGAGGAGCCTCACTGTGTGACGCAATTGCACATCTTGGAAGCTGCAAACCATAATACAGAGAGTCATAATCTTCACAGAAAGAAGGGACATGTACATATTTTGTGCTTAACAAAAGAAACAACAGGCACTCTGTGGTTCCGTTTTCTAGTTCACTCAGGAATGTGGGCATCGTTGACTGGGCCAACATTTATCGCCTATCTCGAGTTGTCATTGAGAAAGTGGAAGTGAGCTGAATTCTTGAACTGCTCCAATCCTTTTGGTGTAGCTGCACCCTCCAGGCCATTAGGGAGAGAGCTTCAGGACTTTAACACAGCGACACTGAAAGAACAACGATATTTTCCTGGATCAGAATAAACAGCTTGGAGGGAGACATAGTGTTCCCATGTGTTTGCTGTACAGCCTCAACATAACTTCCCAACTCCTATACGCAATTGACTGAGCAATGAAGGCAAATATGCTAAACACCTTCTTAACTACCCTGTCTGCTTGTAATGCAGCTTTCAAAGAAATTTGTACCTGAATACTAGATCTGTCTCAACACACATTAGATCTGTCTGTTTGACAACACTATCCAGGGCCTTAGCATTAACTATATAAGTCCCGCCCTCATTTATTTTACCGAAATGTAACACCTCACATTTATCCAAATTAAATTCCATCTGCCACACCTCAGCTTATTAGCGCAATTGATCAAGTTTCCTTTGTAATCTTAGAATTCATCCTGCATTTGAGTGGGAGAAGCAGGGATCCAATGTAAAGGTATTATAATTGAGTAAAGGTAACTAGAAGGACATAAGGGACAAGCTGGCCAGAGCAGGAAGACAGTGATGTAGAAATGGCAGGAGTTTCTGGGGATTCTTCAGGAGGCACAGCAGGGAAGAAACATACTAAGGGGAGGATGAAGCAATTATGTTGACAAATCAGGGACAGCATAAAAGCAAAAGAAAAATCATACAATTGTATCAGAGATAATGGGAACTGCAGATGCTGGTGAATTCGAGACAACAAAGTGTGGAGCTGGATGAACACAGCAGGCCAAGCAGCATCTTAGGAGCACAAAAGCTGATGTTTTGGGTCTAGACCCTTCACGTGAAAATATCTTATCTGAAGAAGGGTCTCGGCCCAAAATGTCAGCTTTTGTGCTCCTAAGATGCTGCGTGACCTGCTGTGTTCATCCAGCTCCAAACTTTGTTATCTCGAAAAATCATACAATGTAGTGACCATCAGCAAGAATCCAGAAGATTGTGAAGCCTCTAAAATCCAGCAAAGGACAACTAACAAAGCAATAAATGGGGAGAAGATGAAATACAAGCTAGTAACATAAAAGAAATTGAAGTTTTTTTTAGATGTCTAAAAGATAAGATAGATGCAAGAGAAGACTTCAGACCATGGGAAAATGAGGCTGGAGAAATAGTAATTGGGAACAAAGAAATGGCAGAGGAATTCTCTTACGGTGGAAGACACCAGTAGTGTACCAGAGGCGAGTGTAGTGGCCATCACTATGGAGAACGTGCTGGGGAAGCTGAAAAGTCTGAAGGTGGATAAATCAGATGGACCAGATAGTCTACACCCAGGGTTCTGAAGGACATGGCTATCAGATTGTGCAGGTGTTGGTGGTGATCTGTCAGGAATCACTTGAGTCAGGGAGAATCCCAGAAGACTGGTAAATGGCTAATGTGATACCCCTGTTTAAGAAGGGAGAAAGGCAAAAGACAGGAACTTATAGACCTTTCAGCCTGACCTCAATCATTGGTAAGGTTTTAGATACCATTATTTAGGATGAAATTGCAGAGTATTCAGAAGTGCATGGTAAAATAAGCAGAGAATAATTTTGGGACCACAACTATTCCCATTATACATTAATGACCTGGACAAAGGAAATGAGGGCATTGTTTGTAAGTTTGCAGATGACAAAGAGAAAGGTGGAGGGACAGGTGGTGTTGAGTGGTCAAAGAAGTGATAGATGGAATACAATGTGGGAAAGTGTAGCATTGTGCATTTTAATAAGAAAAGTAGAAGCATAGACTATGTTCTGCAACATACTGATAGGCCTGGGTAGATAGGATGTAGAGAAGATGTTTTCACTAGCAGGAGACACTAGGTCCTAAAGGCACAGACGCAGAGTGAAAGGAAAACGCTTTAGGACTGAGATGGGAAGGAATCTCTTCAGCTGGAGAGTGGTAATGCTGTGGAACTCATTACAGAAGGCCAAGTATCTCAGTGTAGTTAAGACAGAGATAGATAGGTTCTTGATTAGTAAGGGCATCAAGGGTTATGAGGAGAAGACAGGTGAACTGGGTTTAAGAAACAGATCCACCATGATTGAATGGCAGAGCAGACTCGATGGGCTAAATGGCCTGATTCTGCTCCTATTTCCTATGGTCTTACAGGGTGCTTATCCACCGATCGCTGATGATGGTAGAACAGCTCAATAAGCTAGTCACAAAGGGATACACTGGCTTGCCTTTATCAGATGTGGCATAGATTATGTGAGTAGGGAAGTTACATTGGAGCTGTTCAGAAATTTGGTTTGACCACAGCTGGAATACTGTCTGCAGTACTGGTCATCTCACTGTAGGAAGAATGTGATGCATTGGAGGGAGTCCAAAGGAGATTTTCCAGGATATTGCCTGGAATGAAACATTTCAGATATGTAGAGAAGGCGCAGAAGCTCAGTTATTCTCTTTGGAGGAGAGAAGGCTAAAGAGGGACCTGTTTGAGGTGTATAAGGTTATGATGTGCATGGACAGGATGAATGGAAAGCAGTTATTCCCTCAAGGTCAATGACAAGGGGGCCGTAATTTTAAAGTGAAAGGCAAGAGATTTAGAGGGGATTTCATGAAAAGCTTTTTCAGTGAGAGGTTAGTCGGGGTGGGGGTGGAGGGGGGGGGTGGGTGCTGGCGGGGAGAGACTGCAGTGCACTGCCTGGGGGGATAGTTTAAAAGAGAGACTTCACAACTTTTAAAATGTACTTGTATGAGAACTTGAAGCGTCATAATATCCAAAGCCATAGTCCTAGCATAGGAAAGTGAGCCTAGTGTTTGTAATATTATATTTTTGATGGTAGTGACTCCTTCCTTGTTAATATCCTCAAGACTACAATTAGATCACCCCTTCACCTTCTAAATTCTAGGGAATAAAGGCCTAATTTGACTCCTGAAGTTCTGGTTTTTTCTCTGTAAACCTGCACTGATCTCCCTCAGGGTCAAAACATCCTTCCTAAGGTGTAGTTCTGCTCACAGTACTTTAAGTGGGGGTTAACTAGGGATTTATATAATTTCAGCATAATGTCTGCATACCAATATTCCAGCCCTTTAGATATGAAGGCCAGCAATCCATTAGCTTTTCAAATATTTTTGCCCCTGCTTGGGGCATTTTAAAGAACTTGGAACCTGAACCCCCAAATCTCATTGGACATTCCGCTGTATTTAATTTTTAAAAAAACCCTGATCTACCCTTTTCAGTCTGAAATGGATAACCTTATAATTACTTATATTAAAATCCATTTTACACAGCTTTGCCCATTCACCTAATCTATCTGTAGTAATTTTATGCTGTTGTCAACACTCTCTACAATGCTCTTCAATGCTGTGCCATTAGCAAGCTTGAATAGTTGACTTTTTATGCATTATCTAAGTCATTCATGAATATTATGAATAATTGAGGCACCATCACAGATCCCTGCGGGGCACCACTAGTCTTGTCGTGCCAATCTGAGAACTCACCCATTATTCCATCTCTTTGTTTCCTGCCACACAATTTCCTATCCATGTCAGTAATTTGCCCTCAGTTCCATGGCTTCCAACTTTGCTAGCAGTCTTGTGTGGGATTTTATCAAAAACATTCTGGAAATGCATATAGACATCCTCCATCAACTTACCTCTGTTCACCACATTTGTCACCTCTTAAAAAAACGCTATAAGATTTGTCAGGCATGACCTACCCTTCATGCCCATGCTGACCCTCCCTGATTAACTGAAATTTCAAGGTGTTCAGTAACCCTATTCTTGATTATAGACTCCAACGATTTCCCCCACCACAGATATGAGCTAACTAGTATGTAATTCCCTAGTTTCCCTCTGTCACCCATCTTAGACAGCCTCTTCTAAACCTACATGATTCTATGAATCTATGGCAAGTGCAAAGCTGGGGACCTCTTAAGGAAGCTGTGGTGGATCATCTACTCAGAACTTCTGGCTGAAAATTATTGAAAACATTTAAACCTCATGCTGTACAGTGATGTGCTGGACTCCCCCATTATTGAGAATGGGGATATTTGTGGATCCTCCTTTTCAATTAAGTTGTTTGATTGTACCTTTCAATGACTGGAATGAGGCAGGACTGCAGGGTTTAAATCTGTTCCGTCATTTGTGGAATTGCTTAGCTTTGATTATCACATGTCTCTTGTTTTTAAGTAGTCCTGTTCGTAGCTTCACCAGGTTGACACCTTTTTTTTCTTAGGTGTGCCAAACATTGCTCCTGGAATATCGTCCTGCAATCCTGAACCAAGGTTGATCTCCTGGCTGGATGGTAATGGTTGAGCAGGGGATATGCTGTACCATGAGGTTGCGGATTGCATTATAGGACACTTATGATGCTGCTGAAAGTCCGCATTATCTCATGGATGTCCAGTTTTGAGTTGCAAAATCTATTTGAAGTCTATCCCATTTAGTAAAGAGATAGATCCAGACAACACAATATGGTGAAGGGTCTTCTCAGTGTCAAGACAATTCATTCCTGGGGACACTGCCTTGACCAGAGTCAACCTGTTTGGTTTAAATTGAATCAAATCTTGCCAGTTCACTTAGTCATCACCCAACTGGTGCATCCTCCATGGCAATGCATCTAATTAAAGTCCACTTGCCAACCAATCAGCACTTTCTTCTTCTACAGTGTAAAATGTTGTTCCCTCTTATATTTTATTCTGATGGATGTCCCAATGATTGCAAAATGGACAGCTTCAACCAAATGCAAATTTTGTCAGCAATACTCATAATGGCAGTGTTGCTGAAACAAAGCATACATGATTCTCTGATAATAAAGTGTGAAGCTGGATGAACACAGCAGGCCAGGCAGCATCTCAGGAGCACATGATTCTCTGTCTTGTTGGATCTGCCATTGCTATGCATTTGTGTGATTCAAATGTTACTTAGCAGTCATTAGCCCAAGCATGAAAGGATGGTTATACTATCTACTGAGTGGCAAGTGGCACTGAATGTTATGTAATTACTAATGAACATCCCAACTTATGACCCTATAGTGAAAGAAAAATTGAAGTAGTAGAAGATAGTTAGATCTAGCGCACTACCCTGAGGAACATCTTCATTGATGGCCTCAGTCTGAAATGTCTGGCCTCCAAATGACCACAGTTTGTTCCTTTGTGTTTGGTCTGGCTACAGTAAGAGAACAGAGCTGGGCAATTTTCCATATTGAAAGGCAAGTGTAACCAATCTGAAACAGTTGGCAAAAGATCTAGATAATTAGTTGGGGCTAATGCTGGTCCACAAGTCTTCATGACCCATAGTGCTTGCTGGATCCAATGTGCTATGTTGAAATCACATGGAGCGAATTAAATTAGCTGAAGATTGGCATCTGTGTCATTAGGAACCAAGGTGAAGACATGATGGATCAGCAATTGGTATATGTAGTTGAAGATGCTTGTGAATATCTCAGTATTGTCTTCTGCACTCGGTTGCTCAGCTTTACTATTATTGAGAATGGATATTGTCAAAGATCCTATTCTTCCTGTTGTTTATGTAGTTTTCCATTACCATTCATGACAATATGTGACAAGTCTTCCCAAAACCGGAAATGAAAAAAATTCCATTCCCCCAATGTCCAGCTGCTGTGCAACCTCAGACAGTTTCCCGGAAGCAATTATGATCCTCTTACTGTGTGACAATTCACTGTGCCAGCTGCTTTTCAGCTAGCACTGCAACCAAAGGTCAGCTGCTATCTATGACAACATTGCTTATGACAACGATTTGCAACTCATACGCATATGTAGCAGATAACATCAAAAAAATTTGATGGAGTAAAGACATGATAGTGTGCTTAAACAACAATTCTGCTACCCAGACCAAAGTTTAAAAAAAATTGGAGCTGGAAAAGCACAGCAGGTTAGACAGCATCCAGGGAGCAGTAAAGTCAATGTTTTGGATCAGAAACCTTCTTCAGTACCACTCAGGACCTACTCAGACCACTCTGGAGAATCTATAGCATATTTGGTGGAACAAATCTTATGAATTATGACAGAATTCAAATTCTAACCAGCCAACTCCCACAGTTAAAATTCAAACCCACCAACTCCCGTAGATAAAAACAAATCCATCAACTCCCATAGTTAAAAGCTCCTCCCACATGACTTGTGATAGTCTGCTGCATGCTCCAAATGCTTGCCAACACTAGCCACAGACTACTTTGTGGGCTTCTCATTGCACCAAGCATTGTGTTATTTATATTCAGCATCCTTTATGGGAAGGGGGCTAGTGGGTGGGTGCAGTTATTTAGGTGGTATGCCTATCATAGTTGACAGAATGCAAACTATGAAATGCTAGTAGGTAATTTCAGCAGTGTTAACTATGTAGTGGTGGAGCATAGGAGTATCTTCACTGATAAAGAATGTTGAGCAAGTGATGGAGTGTGATGAATTGAGGTTAGTGTGCTAAAATAGAATTTTAAAATGCAATTCTTGATGTTGATCACTTGTGGGGCCAGTGAACTTCATGTACCATTGCATCCAATGGTTTGACTTCTCATATTGAACTCATCAATTTTTTGCTCCTTCTGAGATGCAGCAGTGATGTATCACATGTATCTACTTCCCTTGTCCTTCTAGATTGTAATGGTTATGGATTTGGAAGGTGATATCTAAGGAGCCTGATGCATCTTGTAGAACTTGCTGCAACTATGCATCAATGATAGAGGCTGATTGTTTATGGAGACGAAGCCAATCGAATGGGCTGCTTTGTCCTGGATGGTGTCAAGCTTCCTCAGTGTTGTTAGAGTTGCACTCATCCATGCCAGTGGGGAGTATTTGAACACATTCCTGACTTTTCCCTGTAAATGACTCCAGACTTTGGGAAGCCAGGAGGTGAGCTACTTCCTGCAAGATTCCTAGCTTCTGGTCTACTCTTGTAGCCTTAGTTTTTATGTAGCTGTTCTGGCTCATTATCCAGTCAACAGAAACAATAACACAGTGATACTGGGTGATTCAGTAATGGTAATGTCTGTGAATGTAGTTTCTCAATTTAGATTGTTTGATAATTCAATTGAATTTGGCAGAATCTGGTATTCTCTTGGAATAGCAAATGAATTGCATTTACAAGAGTTTATTGTGATCTTTCTGCATTCAAGACAATGTTGTGCAACCTGTGGTAAAGGCCTGTTAATAAACAATCTCCTAAGTAGTTAATGGCAAGTGGAAATCAGGTCTCATACATGATAAGAACAAAACAGTCTGCAGAATGAGACAAAACTGTTCAAGCTTAGTCTGTCTAGCGGATTGGTGTTGCAATCTTGATTATAATGTAGATAAAAGTGCTCAAAGTGAGAGACTGGAGGAGTCTGTGTTTTAAACATTAAATAATTTCAAGGTCCCAGGTTGTTCATCTGTGCTGAAATGGCTGATGTTACTGGGATTGCAGCTGATGCACTACCTATAAAGCATTCCTTGTCTTGAGACAAAAATCAAGGAGGACTTGAGCTTATGATCCCATTACCCACTGATAATTGCATTTATGTTGCTGCCATTTAGCTCAGTCCTAGGATGTCACTGAAGATGCTCTTCAGGATAGTACCCTAGGCCAAATCATCTTCAGAGGGAGTGTTCTCTGATGATCCTAGGGCTCAGTACCACTCAAAGCCCTTCAGATAATGAAGTAATCAATGCAACAACACTACATTAGAGATGCCAGTAGTAAAGGCTCAGCTGTAATTATGGGCGACTTCAATTTGCCTTAGATTGGGCAAATCAGATTAACAGCAATACTGCAGAGGAGGAATTCTTGGAGCGAAAACCAATTGCAGAAAAGGCCATCTTTGGCTGCGTATTATGTAATGAGGAAGGAATAATTGTCAATTTAGTTGTGCATGGGCCTTTAGGAAAGAGTAACTACAGTAGGATAGAATTTTTTTATTAAGATTGGAGAGTGACATGTTTGTTTCTAACACGAGGGTCCTGAATTTAAATGAAGGAAATCATGATGATATGTAACACCAGCTAGCAATGATAAACTGGGGAGATTTACTCAAAAGGATGAGAGCAGATGGCAATGGCAATTATTCAAAGAGCATATGGACAAACTGTAAATGTTATTCATTCTAGTCTGACATAAAAAAAACAGGAAACATAGTAAGACCATGGCTATGTGGACTATGAGGTAGTTTACAAGAATGATCCCAGGGATAAGGTTTGTCACACGAGGAGCAGTTGAGAACTCTGAGTTTGTTCTTGATGGAGTTTAGAAGGATGAGGGGGGAATCAAATTGAAACTTATGGAATACTGAGAGGCCTGGATACTGTGGACATGGAGATGTTTCCACTCGTAGGAGAGACTAGTGCCCAAGGGCACAGCCTCAGAGTGAAGGGATGACCCTTTAGAAGCGAGATGAAGAGGAATTTTGTCAGCCAGGAGGGTGGTTAACCAGTGGAGCGCCACAGAAGGCTGTGGGGTCCAAGTCATTGAGTGTATTTAAGACAGAAATAGATAGGTTCTTGACTGGTAGGGGAATCAAGGGTTCCTGAAGGTGACAATGCAGGTCAATAGGGTGGTCAAGAAGGCATATGGCATGCTTTCCTTCATTGGATGGGGTATTGAGTACAAGAGTTGGCATGTCATGTTGCAGTTGTATAGGACTTTGGTTCGGCCACATTTGGAGTACTGTGTACAGTTCTGGTCGCCACATTACCAAAAGGATGTGGATGCTTTGGAGAGGGTGCAGAGGAGGTTCACCAGGATGTTGCCTGGTATGGAGGGTGCTAGCTATGAAGAGAGGTTGAGTAGATTAGGATTATTTTCATTAGAAAGACGGAGATTGAGGGGGGACCTGATTGAGGTCTACAAAATCATGAGGGGTATAGACAGGGTGGATAGCAAGAAGCTTTTTCGCCAGAGTGGGGGATTCAATTACTAGGGGTCATGAGTTCAAAGTGAGAGGAGGAAAGTTTAAGGGAGACATGCGTGGAAAGTTCTTTACACAGAGGGTGGTGGGTGCCTGGTACGCGTTGCCAGCGGAGGTGGTAGACGCAGACACGTTAGTGTCTTTTAAGATATATTTGGACAGGTACATGGATGGGCAGGGAGCAAATGGACACGGACCCTTAGAAAAGAGATGACAGGTTAGACAGAGGATCTTGATCGACGCAGGCTTGGAGGGCCAAAGAGCCTGTTTCTGTGCTGTAATTTTCTTTGTTCTTTGTACAGGGTAAGCCAGTAGAATGGGGTTGAGTAACATATCCTCCATGCTGGAATAGTGAGCAGATCGAATGGGCCAAATAGTCTAATACTGCTTGTTTACCTTATGGCCTTATGATCATTTGGTTTGCAGCTTATCACCCAACTCTAACACCGTTGAGAAGGTGGTGGTGAACAGCCTTTTGGAATCAATGCAGACTATGCACTGTCGGTAGACTCACAATGTTATTAAATTAGATTCCCTACAGAGTGGAAACAGGCCCTTCTGTCCAACAAGTCCACACTGCCCCTTAAAGCATCCCACCCAGACCCATCCCCCTATAACCCACACACCCCTGAACACTACGGGCAATTTAGCATGGCCAATCCACCTAGCCTGCACATCTTTGGACTGTGGGAGGAAACCGGAGCACCAGGAGGAAACCCACGCAGACATGGGGAGAATGTGCAAACTCCAAACAGTCACCCAAGGGTGAAATCAAACCTGGGTCCCAGACACTGTGAGGCTGCAGTGCTAACCACGGAGCCACCGTGCCGCCCCTAGGGAGAGAATTCCACGATTTCAATCTGGCAACAGTGAAGGAATGATGATATATTTCCAACTCATGGTAGCAAGTGGCTAGGAGGAGAACTTGCAGGCAGCGATGTTCCCATACACCTGCAGATGGAATTGATCATAGATTTAAAAGGTGCTGTCTATGGATATTTGATGAATTTCTGCTGTGTATCTTATAGGTAGTTAAAATTGCTGCTATTGAGCAACGGTGATGGACTGATTGTATTTTGAGAATGTGGTGCCAATCAAGTAGGTTGCTTTGTCCTCGATGGTTTCAAGTTTCTTGAATATCGTTGGAGCTGCACTAATCCAGGCAAGCGGGGTATACTCTATCACACTCCTGACTTGTATTTTGGAGATGATAGACAAGTTTTATGGAGTCAGGAGAAGAGTTATTTGCTGCAGTATGCCCAGCCTTTGACCTGCTTTATTACCACTGTTTTTATATGGCTAGTCCAATTGAGTTTCTGATCAATGGTAAATCCTAGGATGTTGATAGTGGTGAAATTCAGTGATGGTAATACCATTAAATATCAAAGTCAGTAGTTAGATTGGTTCTTACTGGTGATGGTGATTGTCTAGCATTTGTGTGGTGTGAATTTGACTTGGCACTTTTCAGCCTAAGTGTGGATATTGTCCAGGCCTTGTTGTATTTGTTCATGGATTGTTTCAGTACTTGAGGAAATGGTGCTGAACATTATGCAATAATCGGTAAACATCCCCTTCTGACCAATGATAGAGGAAAGGTCATTGATGAAGCAGCTGAAAATGGTTGGACCTAAGACACCAGCAGAAATGTCCTGGAGCTGAGATGACTGACCTCCAACAACATCACCTATCTTTATATGTGTCAGGTATGACTTCAACTAGTTTTGGAGCTTTCCCCTGATTTCTACTGACTCCAGTTTTGGTAGGGCTTCTCGATGCCGCACTAAGTCAAATGCAACATTGATATCAAAAGTTGTTACTCTCACCTCCCCTCACCTTTGAGTACAATCATACAGAGCATTGGTAAGGCTGTACCTGGATCATTGCGAGTAATTTTGGTCTCCTTTTCTGAGGTAGGATGTTCTGGCAATTGATGGAATGCAAAGAAATTTCACCTGAGTGAAATAGGATCGATGTACACAGAGAGACTGGATTAGTTAGGACAACATTTGTGAGAGTTTAGAAGAAAGAGAGAGACCTTATGGAAGCCTATAAAATTCTAATAGGATTAGACAGGGTAAATGTGGGAAGGATGTCCTTGATGGCCGAAGAGTCCAGAACCAGTCTAAGGTAGACATTTTAGGAGGGAGATAAGAAGAAATTTCTATACCCAGAGGGTGGCGGGCCTGTGGAATTTTCTGCCACAGGAAGCTGTTGAGGCCAAAATATTAAAGATTTAGAAGAAAGGTAGAGATATTGTTCTTAGGACTACAGGGATCAAATGATGTGGGGAGAAAGCAGGAACAGGGTACTAAGTTGGATGAACAGCTGTTATAATGTTGAATGGCAGAGCAGACTGAAAAGGCCTAATGGCCTACTCCTGCCCTTATATTTTATTTTCCTATAACATTCAGGCTACAGCTCATGAGTGGCAAGTAACATCTGTGCCACACAGATTTAGCAATTCAAACCTGGGCATCTTTGAGGTACTGTGGTCATCTCAGCAGCAAAATTACATAATTCTTAACCTACAACTTGTAACCTAGAATATCCCTCCTTCTACCATAACCATTCAGCAGTGTTTCAACCCTGGTTCAATGAGGAGTTTATGATGACCTGCCAGGACCAGTATCAGGTATACCTAAAAATGAGGTGCCAACTTAGTGAAATTATAAATTAGGACAATTTCATGCAAAATTGCTGAAACAGCATGCAGTACAGGTAAGCCATCCCATAACCAATGGCTCAAATCAAGTCTCTACTGGTCTGAAACATTGAGTCCTGAATGCTGTTGGACACTAAACTAACCAGAGGAGGAAGCTCAACAAACTTCCATCATCATCATCATCAGTCAGCAATCCCAGCACATCAATGCAAAAGACTGAAACATTTCAACCAGCCTAAGGCAAAGTGTCCAGTCGATGACTCATGTTGGCCTCCAAATGAGGTCAGAAGTCTATTATACAGTCTGCCTGATATTCGCTTTACGTTGAGCCGTTTGTGCCAGGTTTGTACCCTCACCTTCCTAACATTTTTTACCCTCTGACATTTTCATTACCTGTTGCACCGCCATAAACAAACATAGTTTATTACTTTTCATATTGTGGGGACAAGTGTATGCCTGAAATATGTGAAAGCAGTTTTACCATAGATCTGTTTAGATTATCTGGGTATGGTTTCCCTACTTTTAGCCAAAAATTAGGGCCCAGGCATGTCAGATAGTGACTAACATGCTACCTTCACCATTGAAGTAAAATTGATGTACTGCCTGCCCAGCAATGAATTAAGACTGATATGTAGAGCACAGGAGAATTTTTCAACCTACTGCTGGCTTGACATGCCATCCTAAGTCACCAAAAATTGCAGACTAATCAGAGGCCAGCAGCTTCTCGGTTCTAAATATTCATGGTTGAGGCCTATTCCCCAATGGATCTAGTGGTAAGAGGTAAGTGGTTTTTATCATCTTGTCACAAGGTGGGAACTGAGGTAAGATAGGTGTTTAGGGAATTCAGAGGCCAGGATGTGGTACTGGCTTTCAGAGGCCATCTCTTGCATCCATCAATACCTCCAATTTCTCCCAAATTGGGACAATTGGAGATCCCCACCCAAAAAAGGCAAAATTCTACCTATTTCTTACAACTGGTCAAGACGTGTAAAATTCTTCAAAGTTTGAATAAATCTGACCTTTCATCCTCTATCAAATATCTCTGCAACTGTGTTGTGTTAGAACAAAGTTTTCCTTACATGTGTATGAGTATATGTGTACAATAACGACTTTTGTCTAGAACTTCTTTCTAAACTTCAGGAATACATAACAACATAAGAACTAGGAGTGGCATTAAGAAATTCAGCCCCTTGTGCTTGTTCCACCATTCAATATGATCATGATTGATCTCATCTTGACCGCAATTCCACTTTCCTGCCTGCTCCCCATAACTCTTTAACCAGTAATTTAAAAAAAACAGCTCCTCCTTAAATTGCCTTGTTCCTGGCATCCACCACACTCTGTGATAATGAATTTCACAGATTCATGACCCTTTTAAGAAGCAATTCCTCCTCTTCTCGGTTTTAAATCTGCCATCCCTTAGCCTAGAACCTCTTGTTTTAGAATGCCCCCACAAAGGGAGGCATCCCCTGTCTACTCACTTCATCAAACCCCTTTATCATTTTATACACTTCAATTAGTTCTCTTCTCATCCTTCTAAGCACTAGTGAGTATAGGCTTAAACTGTTCAATTTCTCCTCGTACTAGGTGCCTTTCCTCATTCACTGCTCTGGCAGTTGGTTAAAGGGGCATCATCTGGTGCATGAAATCTTGCTGGTCCTTCTTAGCTGTCCTACGATCTCCAAAACTTCTTTGTTTCATGATTTCCAGCAGGGTTGGATTAGTGCTGAAGTCATTCATTACATGAATTGCTTGACAATGATGCTATTTTTAGTACTCACCTGCCTCTGTTCGTGACTCCATCAGGACTAAAAAATCCTAGTCTTGGAATCTAATTGAGAGGGGGACAAGAATCCCATTTATTATCTTGTACTGCATCATGTAAAAGGTGAGTGCATGGTGAATTTATACTCAATTATATGCCAGAAAAATATAAATGGAGTACATTCTTTTTATATAGTGTACCTTGTTTTAATAAATTGCATTATATAATTGATTTGGAATTCATCAAAGTTTAATCTATTTTGAACTGAAATAAGCATTCAGTAGGTTTTAACTGAAACAAGAAGCTCCTAATCCCAGTAGGCAGGGAACTATCTAAACCACATGAAGGATGAAATTAGTCTGTACAATAGAGTGAGCATGCACAGCAGCTTTATGTTAATAAGTAGTAATTTGGTGCGTTTCCTTTGAAGAACCAAATGGACAAAACCATCCTGTCTCCATTAACATTTACGTTTGGCACGCTAAGCACAACTAAAGGCAGACACTTGTATTTAGATGTCATCACATTGCAAGCCCTATCTTGTTGATGAGACATCCATTCATGGGGCATAAAGGGGCAGTTGTTCCTGCTGCCAGCAAGATTCCTGAGGATGGAGGAAGGGAAGTCCTCAAATCCTATCTAGTTTGGAGTGCTGCAGACAGCACGTTCCTGACCCAGGATTATGTGCTGAGGGACACAAAAACATTTAGGGCAGTTGCTGAAAAGGCACAGTGGAGAAATGTTGCCAAAGGCCTTTCGGTTAGAAGGGTTAGAAACTGCAGAACCACTTGGGCATTGCATCTTATGAAGAAATTACATTGAAAAGCAAGAGTGCTGAAGTTAAATTAAGGCACCTCATCATCATTCAGACAATTGAGTGCTTTGCCATTTAATGACATCATGATCAATCTTTGTTTAAAATTTATTCACAGGATGCGGGCATTGCTGTAAAGATCAGCATTTATTACCCATCCCTATTTCATGATAATAAAATTTAAGAGGCAAACACATTGCCTTGGGTCTAGAGTCACATGTAGGTAAGACCAGGTGTGGATAGCAGTTTCCTTCCTAAAGGACATTAGAGGACCATTTGGATTTTTCTGACTATCAACAATAGTCATAATTAGAATCTTATTTCCAATTTTCTTTCCCTGAATTCAAATTCCACTATCTGATGCAGGGGTATTTGAACCAAGTCCTCAGAACATTACCTGAGTCTCTGGATTAATAGGCCAGTGATAATACCACTGGGTCATCATCTTCTCTCTGATAATCCCTGATTCTACTTTCCTGCCATTTCCGATATCCCTTGATTTCATTACGTGATTGAAAACCTGTCTATCTCATCCTTAAATATCCAGCCTTAATAGCCCTCTGCAGGAAAGAGTTCCACAGATTCATTATCCTCTGAGAGAAGAAATTCTTCATCTGTCTTAAATGTGCGATCCCTTATTCGGAGATGATGCCGTCTGGTCCTAGACTCTTCCAAAGAGGGAAATAACCTGTCCACATCCATCCTGTCAAGCTTCTGCAGAATCTTGTTTGTTTCAATAAGATCAACTCTCATTTTTCTAATTCCAATGAGTACAGGTCCAACCCTCTCAACCTCCTCATAAAACAGTCCCTTTATACCTGTATCACCTTCATGAACTTTCCCTGCACAGCCTCCAATGCCATTATATTTTGCCTTGGATGAAGCGCCCAAAACGGTTTGCAGATTTCCAGTTGTGGTTTGTTGTATAATTTTAGTAAAACCTCCCTTTTAGTCTTTTAGCCATTCTCTGCCAGCCTTTATATTCTGTCCAAACCTTTGAGCAATTACATGTTTTTCCTTAAGTTCATGGGTTTCCTAACATATTTACTTAATTATGAATGGAGGGTCCACCCTGTTTCTTTATAGTCGGAACATTATTTTTTCTGAAATACCTCCTTAAACTCTGCCACTGCTTCTGTATTGATCTGCCTGCTAACCAAGTAACTTTAGCTAGCTCTGCTTTCATGCTATGCTGTTATTAAAGTTTAAAATACTAATGTTAGATTCAATCTCTTCCTTTTCGAACTGCATGTAATAATCAATCGTAGCTTTGCTCGGAGGTCATTAACTAATTCTGTCACATTACACAAAACCAAGTCCACTACTACTTGCTTTCTGACTGGTTCCAGATGTTCCTGCTTTAAGAAAGCATCTCAAAGGCATTCTCTGAACTCATCATCCAGGGTACCTTTGTCAGTCTGATTTTTTTTTTCTTTTATTAAAAAACTTTAACGTATTCTACTAATCAACCCATTCAGGGGTGTTATTACACACCTCTAGTGTAATTTGAACCCAGGCCTTTTGGTCCAGTGGCTGAGACACTACCACTGCATCACCAGGGTCGCTGTTGATAAACATATTAAAATCATCTGTGATTATTTGCTGTCCCCTGATCACAACCAGCCCATGGTAGTTACTATTAGGGAGTTGTCCTCAGCTCCACTCATACTTTCATTGCTGTTTTAAATCTGTGAATACTTATCCTAAAACTATGATCTTTCATTCCAGATTGCCCTGCATGAGGAAACATCCTCTCTACGTCAATTTTATCAATTCCTATTAGCACCTTATTTACTTCAATTATATCTCATATTCTTCTAAGCTCCAGACAGTATAGTCCTAAACTGCTCAACCTCTCTTAAAATCATAGAATTTACAGTAAAGAAGGAGGCTAATCAACCCATTATGCTTGTACCATCTCCCGAAGGAGGTACTCAATGAGTCCCGTTTTCCAGCCCAATCTCTGTTGCCCTACAGCTCTCTTTTGGAACCTCACATGGAATCCACCTCCACCACTCTCCCAGGCAGCACATTCAAAATCCTAACAATTCTGAGTAAAGGAGTTTTGGCTCATCTCACTACTAGCTCTCTTGCTGACAATCTTGAAAGTTTGACTCCTAGTTATTGACATACCAATTGGTGGAAACAGAACATCCTCTTTATCCTGCAAAATTGTTCATAATTTTTAACACCTCAATAAGATCACCTCTTAATCTTCTCTGCTCCAGGTTTTTAACCTTCTTCCTTAAATAAGATAAACCCCATATCTCTGAAATCAATCTAATGAACCTCCTCAAAATTTACTTCAATACCATTCAAGTAAGGAACCAAAATTGTATGTAATATTCCAGATACAGTCTCATTAATACCCTATACAATTGTAATGACATTTGCCAACTTTTTATACGCAATTCCTTTGGAAATAAATGCCAAAATTCTATTTGCCTTCCTCATTACCTGCAACACATGCATTCTATTTTTCTGTGATTCATGCAAGAAAACATCCAGATACCTCTGCGCTGAAGCTGAAATATCTCCAGAGCGGCTGATATCCCATCACCAAGTCACCCTTGAGTTATACCTTTTTATTAACATTGATCCAGCTGCCTGAGTGAACAGGATTTCTGACACTCCTGTTCTTATCTATCATCTACAGTGACAAGATTGGACTAGATTAATAGCCCCAATCAGGGAACTCATGTTTTGTGAGATTAACCTGACTGACCTTGTTACAATTACTACATCTCTCCCCCTCCGAAAACATTAGTAACTCACCCAGGGACAGGTGCCTTCAACTGTGCCTCTAATACAGGCAGCTAACTGTACCACACAGTAGTTCACCTCTTGTGCCTAGAGCATCTCGGAAGAAAATTCATTCTCTTCTTCAGGAAGCAAAGATATTGAGGCGGTGACATCTGCCGTGCCCATCTCAGATACCAGTGTACCTTCAACACTTGATGGAGAGGGAGCACCCATGGGTTCCAGAACAGTCAGTCAGGCTGACAAGGAGCGAGGCATGTTTTGTTCCCACACCGTTTGCGTGTTTGCAGTTTTTGTATGGTCCACATGCATGTTCAGGAACATTGTACCAACTAGAACTTTATATGTCACTAGACTTCACCTCACTTCAACCGTGCCTCTTACCCATGCAGGGCCAGTCCTGTGGTTCCAATACCAAACTTTGTCCCCTGAAGTGAACTGTCTCTCTCGATGAGCAGACTGTTGTGTCCTACATTGGTGCTCCTGATGCCGTTTCACCCTCCCAACCCATCTCCAGGAAGATCAGATTTAAACTGGTAAGGTGTCTTATCTCCATTAGCAACTCTGCTGGAGCTATCCCTGTAGTTGCATGAGGGGTGGTACTATAATCAAATAGGAACAGGGGCAGTTTGTTATCTAGTGAAGTTGTAGACTGTTTTCTTAAGCCTGCCTTCAAAGTTTGGGCTGATTTTTCTGACAAACAATTGGATGATCGCTGGTATGGAGCAGTTCTTACGACATATAGGAAATACCCAAATTCTGTGCTGGTAAACAATGGCCTGTTATCTGTGGCCATTTCTTCCAGAGTCCATGTATTGCAAAAGATATGTGCTCCTCATGTCTAATAAATGAACTCTATGCACATCCAGCTATTTTGAATGAGCATCTATAATGACTAAGAACATTGAGTCCATGAATTGTCGATGTGTAACCGAATCCAAGATTTATCCAGCCTTTTCCAAGAATGTGGGGCAGCCGCTGGTGGTAACTTTAACCTTGTTGGCACTCTGGGCACTGTCCAACCATCATGGCTATGTCTGCATCCAGCTCTGACCACCAGACATAACTTCTTGTCAATTTTTATCTTTATTTTGTAAATCCCTGGTGGAGTTCAGCCAGTATCTGGTGGTGACCTTTGCTAGGGACAATCACTCTTGCTCCCCATAATAATATGCCATCCTTTACCGTGATCTGGTCTCAACAGTTCCAAAAAGATTTCAGTTCTGGTTGTGACGGCCCTTTCATTTACGCCATCACATTCAGCTGTTTTAGTTTTGCCAGGACCAGATCTTATTGCGTCCAAAGGCTGATATTGTCAGCTGTGACTGGAAGTGCGTCCAGAAAATTTAAAACCATTATGGACTCTTCCAGTGGCAATATGACGAGTGGTGTATCTACCAGTGGGAGGTGGCTCGACACATCTACAGTTGTGACTTGGACTCCCTGTCTGTGTTCCAAGTTGTAATTATATGCGCCTAGTATTAGAGCCCACTGCTGAATTTGACCTGAAAATATGAGTGGCAGTACCTTGTCCTGTTTAAATAAATCTAGCAGGGGTTTGTGGTCCATTGTTACTACAAATTTAGCCATAAAAGGTGTTGATAGAACATGTTGACTCCAAATATGACCACCAAACCTTGCTTCTCTATCTGGGTGTATTTATGGTCTGCTGTAGCCAAAGTCCTGGATGCATACGAGATTTTATTCAGAGATTGGTAAGGGCGTGGAACGCCCTGCCTGCCAATGTAGTTAACTCAACCACATTAGGGGCATTTAAACATCCTTGGATAAGCATATGAATGATGATGGGATAGTGTAGGGGGAGGGGCTTAGATTAGTCCACAGGTCGGCGCAACATCGAGGGCCAAAGGGCCTGTTCTGCGCTGTATTGTTCTATGTTCCAATAAAGACTGGCCAGCCAGTGATGCCCACATCACACAATTTTTTTAAAAAATGTGGCTCCTCAGGTACTGAAGCAGTCTATATTCAAATGCAAAAAGACCTGGACAATATCTGGGCTTGGGCTGAAAAGTGGCAAAGAGTTCCAAAGACACACAATTGTCAGGCAGTGACCATCTCCAAAAGAGATAATCTAACTATTGTCCCTTGACATTCAGTGGCATCACCAACACCGAATAATCCACTATCAACATCCTGGGGGTTACCATTGACCAGAAACTGAGCTGCAGATACCAGATAAATACAGTGGCTACAATAGCAGGACAGAGGCTAGGAATACTGTGGCAAGGAACTCACCTCCTGACTCCCCAAAGTCTGTCACCATCTACAAGGCACAAGTCAGGAGTGTGATGGAATACTGCTCAGATTCCTGGATGAGTGCAACACCAACAATACTCAAGCTGCTTGACACCATCCAGGACAAAGCAACCTGAAGAATGGTAATACCCAAAATGTTGACTGCTCCTTTCCGCCAGATGCTGCGTGGCCTGCTGTGTTCTTCCAGCCTCCTGTTTGTCTACAAAGCAACCTACTTGGCTGGCATCACATCCACAAACATTCAGTCATTCCACCAATGATGGTGAGATATAGCAGAGTGCCATCTACAAATACATTGTAGTAATTCGCCAAAGCTCCTTAGATAGTGCCTTCGAAAACCCAGAACCATCCATTTCTAGAAGGAGAAGAGCAGCAAGTAATGGGAACATCACCACTTACAAGTTCCCCTTCAAGCCACTCAGCATTCTGACTTGGAAATATATCACAGTTCCTTCAAATGTCACTAGGTTAAAGCCCTAGAGTTCTCTCCCTAACGCCATTGTGGGTCTATCAACAGTGAACGGGCTGCAGTGCACCAGATGTCAGCTCACCACCACCTTCTCAAGGGCAACTAAGGACAGGCAATAAATGCTGGCTCAGTCATTGACACCCGTGTCTCACAAGTGAATAAAAAAAATGTGTTGGTGTTAATTCTCCAAAGTTTCCTAGATTCTGGGAAGATTCTGTCAGAATGGAGAGCAACAAATATAACCCATGTATTCAAGAAGGAAGAGAGGTAGAAAACAGGAAACCATTGACAAGTTAGCTTGATATCTGCCATGGTCAAGGTGTTATCATTAAAGAAGTTACAGCTAATTTTATGGTCCAGACAAACTCGCCTCAAAAACATTTAAGATAGTTTGGGCTTCAACTTTTTCTTATTTTTAAAGGCAGGTGTAAGGTGTTGAGTCCTGGCTACAAATCAATTGGTCAACTACCAAGCTTGAAGCAGAACACACTTTATTTTTACATTTAGTAAAATGCAAACAAAAAAAAATTGGAATAACTTAGAGTCAGAGAATCATACAACAGCTGAGCATGGAAACAGACCCTTCAGTCCAACTCGTCAACACTGGCCAGATTTCCGAAATTAGTCTAGACCCATTTGCCAGCATTTGGCCCAAATTTCTTTGAACCCTTCTTATTCATATACCCATCCAAATGCCTTTTAAATGTTGGAATTGTAGAAGCTTCTACCACTACCTCTGGCAGTTCATTCCATACATCACCACCCTCTGTGTGGAAAAACAGCCCCTTAGGTCCCTTTTAATTTTTTCTCCTCTCACTTAAAACTGTGCCCTCTAATTTTAGACTCCCCTATCCTGGGGAAAAGACCTTGACCATTCACCCCATCTATGTCCTTCATGATTTTATAAACTTCTATAATGTCACACCTGAGCCTCTGACACTCTTGGGAAAATAGCCCCAGCCTATTCAGCCTCTCCCTGTAGCTCAAACCCTCCAAAAAGGATCCTAGGCAATCCAAAATGGAAGAAGGGGAAAAATTATGGTTGTAAGAGCTGCTCCTTTTTTTTGAGGTATTTTCAGGATTGGAACTGGTTTCCTTGCACGTTTGGAGCAGTAATTACTATTTTATAAGCTGTTGCATTGTTTTTTGGAGCTTAACTCTATTGGAAAGCTTAATAGAATAATAGATTATTTAACTTGTAAACAGTGACTGTTCCAATACAGTACCATTCAATAAACATATCCTTGGCAAAGGCAAATTCAGTAAAATAGATTGTCTTGCATGCAATTCTAGCAAGGCAAGAAGAGAACCCCAGCTTATTGCAGTAACAGGGAGAGAATAGCTTCCACATCCAGCTTCAAAAACCCAGCAACTGTTGAAAGCTTAAACTAAAATCCTGGTTCTGCAGGATCTTGACTCCACCCCTTCATGCCGTCCCTACTATTCCAACTTTCAAAAAAAAACCAAGGCACTTCCAGGCACTGGAGCAGTACCACCGATGCGGCCTGTGCAAGATCCTGTGAATCTGCTGGGAAGAAAGACGCAACACCAGCTTCATTGACCAGGCCAACATTCCCAGTGTCAAGGCACTTACTATCTTTGGTTGGTTACAATGGGTTGGATATGTCATCCACATGACCAAAATGAGACTCCCCAAGCAGGTGCTCTACTCCCAGCTTTCAAACAGCAGGCAAGCACCACATGCACTGAGGAAGTGCCTCAGTATTACCCTCACGCCTCACTGATGAAGTACAGCATTCCCACAGAGACCAAGACTGTCCAAAGTGAAGGAGGTTCATCCAGGAAGGCATCAAGAAGGCATTGAGACTTGCCATTGGGAAAAATTGGGAGGCAGGCGAAAACAGCGCAAGGACTGTTCTGCCACACCAGTTTCTCGTGAGCACTACCTGCCCCAAATGTAACAGAGCCTATGATAGTCAAATTGATTTGTACAGCCACCTATGGACTCACCCTGACAATGGAAGTGTCATTCTCATCTGCGAAGGACTGCCGATGGTGATGCAGATATCCCAATTATTAAGGCTAATAGACTGCTATCCTTTATTACAAAAGCAATTGAACATAAAACTAGAATACTAGGGCATTGGTGAGACCACTTCTGGAAAACTATGGTTTCTTTACCCAAGGATGTAAAGCATTGGAAGTGTTTAGTTGAGGTATGAACAGGTTGCCCTCTAAGGAAATGTTGTACAGTCTGGGTTTGTTTCTACTGGAGTTTAGGAAAGTCTTTGTTGAAGTCTACAAGATCCTTAAAGGTGGCTATGAAGAGGATATGAGATAACAAGATGCAGAGTGGGATCAACACAGCAGACCAAGCAACATCAGACAAGCAGGAAGGCTGACGCTTCGAGCCTATGGTTGAGCACAGAATTAACGGGTACTGTTTGAAAATTAAGAAATGCCTTTTGGGGCGTAAATTGTTTACTGTTAAGTTTGTGCGTGGGTTGGGAACATTCTGCCTCAGAAGATAATTGTTTGGGTCATCAAACAATTTGAAGTTGGAAGCAAGGGAATGAAAGTTATTGGGTTAGAGGGAAGTGTAGAATTCAAACAAACAGATCAGCTAGAATCTTCTTTAACAGTGGAGCATTGGTTCGAGGGGCCAAATGGTCTACTCTGTTCCTAATTTGCATGTGATAGAAAATGTGAAAAAATATTGCATATACATAGGGGCGACTTGGTGGTTAGCACTGCCGCTTCATAGCACCAGGGACCCAGGTTTGATCCCAAGCTTGAGCGACTGTCTGTGTGGAGTTTGCACATTCTCCCCGTGTCTGCGTGGGTGTCCTCTGGGTGCTCCGGTTTCCTCCCACAGTCCGAAGATGTGCAGGCTAGGTGGATTGGCCGTGCTAAATTGCCCATAATGTTCAAGGATGTATAGATTAGGTGTGTTATAGGGGGATGTGTCTGGGTGGGATGTTGAGGGTCAGTGTGGATTTGTTGGCAGAAGGGGATGTTTTCACACTGTAGGGACTCATGATTTATACAAAATTATTCATAAATATGTAACATAACGGTGGCAGATGTAGGGGTTCAGATCAGATCAAGACAAGAAATGGCTTGTTAATCTAGTTTTGAAACACAATTATTGCCACATACTTAAAATAGTTTTCAGCCCTTTACCATTCATAAAACAATGAGATAATTGGAGTTTTAAGGTTGGACTTTTTTGACGGTGGTGCTGAGGAGATAGGTTCAAGGCTGCAAGCAAAATGCCCACCAGTCTGTTTAATTTTCAACTCTTTTGATATCTAGGATTTCAAAAGCACTGAAGCCTGGATACTAAACAATATCAATACAAAAACCAAATGTTCAAACTGCATGTGTTTCACGCTAATAGTAGCCATCCCAGAATATATCAAGTTGGAAGATGCTCCAATTAGTGTACATGATAACTAAGCAATTCTAACACAAAGTAGAAAGCTGATGAGAAAATTCAAACTGTTCTTCCTTGCATTGAAAATCCAGCAGATAGGAGTGAGCCGGCGGAAGAATACACCCAAAGGGCATTTTGAATAATAAGCTCATATAATAGGTAACTTTAACTGATAGGCCAATTTAACAACGTTTGGATTTATATTAGCAAAAAAAATGGATTTCCAGCTTTCAATTCAAGTCCTTTCCGCATCGAAAAAGGTGATTAGTTTGAACGTAACCGCTGGAACTATTTCAAGTGGAGGAACACACCCCTTGATCGTTTTGCCTTCCCCCTCCTTCCCCAAAGAAAGGGAGGAAAAAAGTTTTGCTGAGGCATCAACCAAACCTGTTAACCGGACGTTCCCCGCGCACTGTTGGATTGATTGACGGGGGATTCTGTCCAATAGGCGCGCGGTATGTGGCCGAATGGCGGGGCGTCTGGGGCAGGCGGGCCAATGAGAGTGGGGGACGCGCGAGCGCTGGGGGTGGGATTTCCAGGTGGAGAGAGCGGTCGGGGGGAGGCTGTTTAATCGTTTTTCTCCGTCAATCAAAGAAAAAGGGAGCGAAGAGGCCAGCGGGGAGCGAGGGAGAGAAAAAATAAAATAAAATCTCCTCAGGGGAGGATGTGAGAATTAATAATAAATTACCCAGAAGGCTAACGACATTTTTTGAGGGCAATTTTGATTTATTTTCTCTCGAATCGTCTCGGTTGATAAGCGGCGGTTAGCGAGCAACGCGAGGCACAATTGTGTGAAATTTTGAATCGTGATTGCCGTTTTCTTCCCCTCCTTTTCCAGCCTCAGTTAGCCCCTTTTATTGTTATTTTCCTCTTCTTCTTTACCTTTCTCATTTTTCCCCCTCCCTCCCACCCACCGTCGCCCTATACCCCCACGCCCCCGCCCCCCCATTCCCACTCCCCATTCCTGGCTCGAACCATGTCGATCTTGCCCTTCACGCCGCCCATCGTCAAGCGTTTGCTGGGCTGGAAGAAAGGCGGCGAGTCGCAGTCTCCGTCTTCTCAGTCTCCGTCGCAGGCGCCGCCGCCGCCGCAGCAGCAGCAGCAGCAACAACAGCAGCAGCAGAACAACGGGCAGGACGACAAATGGTGCGAGAAAGCCGTCAAGAGCCTGGTGAAGAAGCTGAAGAAGACGGGCCAGCTGGACGAGCTGGAGAAGGCCATCACCACCCAGAGCTGCAACACCAAGTGCGTGACCATCCCCAGGTAAGGAACGCCTAGCTTCTGCCAAACCTCTCTTCCTAAACTGTGCAGCCAGGTTAAGTTGTTACATTTTAATGATACACTTTTTTTGGGACAAGTTTATCTTTGTTATTTTAAAAGTCAACTCGATTATTTACCAACGAGTGTATCCGTAGGCCCTGTGGCCAAATGCACGATTGTTTCACTTTTTTTATTTTCGGAATCTGAGGGAAATATTTTGTTCCAGTTTCTGCTAATTATAAACATTGGTAATACTTGACACTTGGTTGATGTGTATTTAGATTTTTAGAAATGTGTATTAACTTTGTAATTTTAGGTTGTAACTTCATTAATGTAGCTTTGTTCAAAAACCATAATAATTTTCTTGATGATAAAAAGGGACAGTTTTATTCCATTGAACAGCATACTGGTTTGGATAAATTTGTAATTTTTGTGATAACATGGTGTGAAGCTGGATGAACACGGCAGGCCAAGCAGCATCAGAGGAGCAGGAAAGCTTGACGTTTTGGGTCGGGACCCTTTTTTCAGAAACTTTTTTTATCTTCAGTTAGCATAAAAATAAGTTGTTATTACTGTTTGTTGAAGGTTAGTGTTTTCTGCTCAAGTACAGACTCAAGCCCCTGGTTAATGCTTTGGATTTGATATTAGAACTTTTTATATAAAACATTGTTAGGGGGAAATCAGGGTTTTCCTTTTTTGGCATATTGTTAAAGTTGCATTTCTTATCAGTCTGTGTTGCCTCGAGAAAGTGCTCCTTACAGTGATGGTTTCATGAAGGTGTTTGATAGGAAACTTCAGTATTTTGATTATGTCTGTTAGAATGGTAGTACTTGGAGGTGGCAGTATTTCCATACCACTGTTTTTGCCTCTTCGGTAGCAATAGTTACGAATGTGGTTAACTTTTTTCCATTTTATACGGAGAAGCGCATGCAGGATGTAAGTAGCTGTCATTAGGATGATTTTAATCTGATTTCTTTAGTGGATAGTTTCTTGAAACAAATGTTTTGAGATTCCATTAAAATATTTTTACAGAATTTGTTTTTTGTGCTCAACTTTTTTCCCTTTTAAAATGGATGCACTTTCTTAAATGCCATGGCAAAAATAAAGAAGGGCTCTTTTTCCTGAAATTCACATCTGATCCCCTAGCGGAAATAAGAAATGTTTATTCATCTGAGCCAAAATGATGGAACTATTGTGTTTATCTTGGCATGCTATCGTTTTCTCGCCCAAATAAGGGGCACAGAAGACATAGTGAATATATTATAACTGCAGTCCCTTTCTGCAGTTTAGTTCTGAGTCATTTAGGCTGGTAGCCTAGTTAATAACTGAGAGGAAAAACAATGACCTTTTTAGTTAATAGTCATTCCATTTTTTAATTCATCACATGTTGTGGAGCATTTCCATTTAAAAACCTGCCTGTGTTCTTGTAGAAATTTATTGTAGACTCCTGGAATGTCGTGAGTTTTTATTTCCTGGAACAGAATCTTCAATTGTTCTAATTTGTAACAACTCAAAATTTGAACTGTAAGCTGAACAGAATCATTGGATAATTACAGCATTAGCAGAAGATACTGAAAATCCTCAGTATCTGATGCAAATGGATAATGTTGGAGATCTTCAAACAAAAACAAGTTATGTCCCTGTTAATGGCCTGTTTTTACATATTTGAATACTGATGAAGTTATTTATGCATTTCCAGCATTGTGTTTTCCCATTATGGAAAAGTGGCGAAAAACCCAAATGATTTATTAGCCTAAATTATCTTTCCTTTTTAATGTATTCATGTAATTTATTTAATGCTGACTGTGTCCAACAGGTTTGGGTAAGAACCAAGTTCCAGCATTATTTAATATGCATCTTGAGTGTGTATTCCAGTTTGGTGCAAATGTCCAAAGCTCATCTTTAGCATTGATCTATAAATTTTACACCAGTTCGATCTACGTGGAAATGGGATGGATTTATTTATGGTTGTATAGCTAGTAATATTTTAAAGTTGGCTAGTTCTGCCAATAGGAGTTCACTGGCAAATGTGAATCAGACCTCTAATAGTGTAAATTTAATTTTATTTCTGTGTATTGAATATTTTGCTGTTTCTAGAATCATGAGGCCATTTGGCCCATCATATCTGTACATGATTTGTGAAAGCTATCAAAAGTTAGTTTCTTGTCTTTTCTCCCCCCATAAATTCCAGCATACTTTTGTATTTCAAGTATTTATTCAATTTCTTTTGAAAACTTAAGTCAGCTTCCATCATACTTTCAAGCAATGCGTTACAGAATGAGTCAATTTAACAACTTTTTCTCCTCTTGTTGCCTTTTAATCTCTTTGGTTGCCTTAAATGTGACCTTCTGTCACTGGGAAATAGCTTTCTCACTTGTTCTCCTGGAAGCCTTTTTTTAAATGTCCCTCCTATTTTTTTCTCCTTCATCTCTGTTGTAAGGTACATAAATGTGCTTTTTGTCATCTTTTCATAGTGAAATGTTTTTTCCTGGTATCACTGTAATAAATCTCCTGTATGTCTTTCCTAATTGTTGACATCAGTGCCATTGGCTGTTCTAGTATCAAGTTAAGACAATGTGCCCCCGTTTTAAAAGATGTGCAATCAATCAAATTAAAATAAAACAACTTACTAAATGGTAGTATTATAATTTGCAACTCCTTTTTCTTCTGTCTTCCATTTTTCTCCACCCCCGTCCCCACCTCCCCGTTGTTGGAAATACCACCATTTCCCAGTTGCTTTTAATTCTAATGAATTGTCACTGGCCTTGAAACGTTAACTGTGTCTTTGCTGTCCACAAACACTGCCAGAACTGCTCCCCATCTCCAGCACTTGCAGTTCTCAGCGAACAATACAATTTAATATGAAATAAATCAAAGCACATGATGCAGTCAGATTGTGTGGTTCCCAGTGGTCGTGAAAACCTCATACTCCCCAAGGGTAACCAGTTGTGCACGTGACTGTTGAAGTGTTATTTTATAATTGCTGCACTTGGTCATCTTGCCAAAACAGGAGTATAAGAGCACAATTTGGCCACTTGTTTGTGCATAACAGTAAGGACATGGCTTGGGGTTGTCATCTCATTCCACTTTTCTGTCTGTCCTTCATAATCATTGACTTTCAAAAATCTACGCAGCTGACTTCAGTAAATTTCAATGACCCATTTCCACTGATATCCGGGGAAGGGAGCTCCACATGATGATAACCCTTGGAGAGAAAAATAATTTTTCTTTTTAAAAGGAAGACCTCCTTAAATTTTGGCCCCTGTTTCTAGTATCCTTCACGATAGAAAACAAACATCCTCCTGCTATTCACCCCATTCAGTCCCCTTGGCTATCCTTTTGTTTTTCTATACTTCAGTGGGTATAGATGCAAACCGTTCAACTTGTCACAGTAAGCTCTTCATACTAGGAATGAATCAAATGAGTCTTTTCTGAACTGCTTCTAATACATCTATATATTTTTAGCCAAGTAAAGAGACCCGAAATCTGTACAGCATTCCAGATATGCTCTTGTGAACACTGCAGTGAAACCTTCCTACTCTGGCTTTTATTGCAAATGGAATAAAATAGAGTTCCGTTTGCCTTGCTGTACCTGCATTAACTTTATGATTGGACACCCAGATCTCTGTGTATGAAGTTCTATAATCTCTCTTTTAAGTAGTAAGCTGTTTTCTTTTTCTTCTTGGTAAATAAGTTCATGTTTTCCTACTTTATACCCATATGCCAAATTTTTGCCCACCCACCTAAACTTTCTGTAACCTTTTGCAGACTCTACCTCTTCACTGACTTTTGTATTTATCTTGGAATCAGTGGCAAATTTAGTTTATAAAATTACGTCTGCCATTTGTTTCCATTTTACCAGTCTGTCGTTAGCAGTCTCTTAATATCATATTTACCTTTTACTACTGTTGAGTTTTGATACCTGTAACTTTGAAATGATGCCCTCCTATGTACTTGTGTTAATCTTTTTGATAAGAGCAGTGATTCTAATACTAAGAATTACCACTATACACTTAAACCAGTCAGAAAAGAAACATCCATTTATTCTTAACAAAAACTGAAAGACCTGCAGATGCCGTATATTGGGTACAAAAACAGACGTTGCTGGAAACGCTCAGCAAGTCTGGCAGCATCTGTGAAGAAAAAATCAGAACTCTGAGGAAGGCTCACCGGACCCAAAATGTTAACTGTGATACTTTTTCACAGATGCTGCTGGACCTGCTGAGCTTTTCCAGCAATGACTGTCTTTGACCCATCCATTCCTGCCCAGCACAAAAGTTAAACCATACTGGTATTAGAAATCGGAAATAAAGACCATGTATCAAACGTTTAGCACTTCATGAAGCATCTGAGAACAGAGGCAGTTTGTATTTGTGGTCACCGATCAATTCTGATAAGGTTGTCAGCCTTGCATGCATCCTGTATCTCTCCATAGATGTAGTACAACCTGCTGGCCTATTTCCAGCATTTTCTACTTTATTTCATTTCACTATTACTTAACATTATTGTGTTAGCTATAATCTCATCGATTAGCATAGCAGATTTGATGGTCCAAATGGCTTAATTGTATTCTTGTGTTTTATGGCCTTAATTCATATCAATATATTTCCACCAATCTAAAATGCACTGATTTTGCACATTACCTGTTTTCTGGGACTCTTATCAAAACTTTCTGTATTGAAAAAAGAATACATTACTGATATCTCCCTCATCTGATCTTCTCCAAAAAATTTATTCTCCCAAAAAGTTTGTCAAATGCTTTTTTTCTTTCATAAATCTGTTGACTGTAATATTGTTGTATTTCCAGTGTCCCATTATTGCCTTGTTTGTAACGAACACAGGCATTTCTGACTACTGACAAGTCTGTAATTCCTGATTTTTGTCCTCCCTCAAAACATCCCCTATTTCCTATCCTTTAGCAACATGGGATGTAGATTTTTTTTTCTTTATTCATTAACAGGATGAGGGCAGCATTTAGTGCCCGTTTCTAATTGCCCAGAGAGCAGTTCAGTGACAACCACGTTGCTGTGGGTCTGGAGTCACATGTAGGCTAGATCAGGTGTGGTTGGTAGTTTCCTTCCCTGAAGGGCATTAATGAACCAGATGGGTTTTTTTTCTGACAATCAACAATGGATTCATGGCCATTCTTAATTCCCAATATCTGTTTTAATTGAATTCAGATTCCACCACCTGCCATGGCAGGATTCAAACCTGGGTTCCCAGAACATTATCTGTCTTTGGATTAACAGCCCAGCGATAATACCACTGGGCCATTCACTCCCCAATTATCAGGCTGTGAGGATTTCTTAACTGTTAGTCCTATTAATCTTTTCAGCAGTTTATCTTTTGCAAAGCATAACTTCCTTCATTTCATCTTCTCAAAATGCCCTTGTTTCCTAACCTCTTTTGTTTTTGTTTTGGGAAGTTATTTGTTTTCTCTGAATTAAAGTACCTGTTCAATTGCTTCACCATTTTCTTGTTCTCTATTATCAGCCTTCCTGTTTCAGGCTTCAATGGGCCTAAATTTGTCTTCACTAACCTTAGTTGTAGATGCTCTTGTCTGCTTTGATTCTTGAAAATTTGCTGTCGTACTCTCTTGTTCTTTTTTCGCTTAATCAACTGCCTGGCCCTCTTCTACTGAATTCTAAACTGCTCCCAGTCCACAGGCTTGTCACTTTTTTCCAGCAACTTCGATTCTTTGGATCTCTCCCTGTTCTTAATTTGTTTTATTAACCATGATGGAGTCACTTTTCCTGTTTTGTTTTCTTTTGCATGAAAGAAATACATAACTTTTGAAATCCATGCATTTTCTTTCATTATCATCATTACATTAAAACAGTACTTTAAAATGAATAGGTAGTCAGCCTGCCCTCATACCTTCGTGGTTTCCTTTTGTTTAAATTTAGGACCGTAATTTGGGATTAGACTGCCTTACTTTCCATGCCTGTGAAGAATTCATCATGTTAGGGACCTCACTCAACAACATTATTAACTAACCTCTCATTGCACAAACCCAAATTTAGGATAGCTTGCTGAGTTGGCTACTCAACACCGGTGCAAAAATTTATCTTGTACACGCTCAAAAGTTACCCGTTGTGTTATTACTGGTGTGATTTGTTCAGTCTGTGTGCAAATTAAAATCATGTATGATTATTATAGCACCCTTCTCACATGCGTCTCTAGTTTCTTGTTTAATACTATCCCCTATCCATTCACTACTGCCTGGAGGTCTTTACGCATCCAACACAGCCAGTGTTGTCTGCAGCAGTTTAACTGGGCCAGATTCAGTCTCAGCTCATTGAAATTCATTCTTCTTAATTGAATATTTTCACTTGGTGATTCTTGTCAATTTCCATAATTTTAACATGTTTTCCCCCACTAAGACTTGTACCACTTCACTCCTTTTTGCACCGTCATGTGTTTTGAGAAAGTTGAATTCAGAGGTTCTAAAATTTGTTCTTGGGATGTGGGTGCCATCAGCAAAGCCAGTATTAATTGCCTTTTCAGCAGGAGCTGCCTACGACTGTGTAGGGTTGTTAAAGCTGAGTCATTACTTGTAATCAAATTTGAGCTTTTTTTAAAACTGTAAGGCGATCAAGGGTTATGGGGAAAAGGCAGGAATGTGGGGTTGAGGATTATCAAATCGGCCATGATCTCATTGAATGGTCGAGCAGACCCTGAGGTAAATGGCCAACTTCTGCTATGTAATATTCGTTAGGCCATTCCAGCGGGTGGTAAAATGGCTACTATGTTGGTATGAGCCAGGATTTTGTAGTGGCCAGGCGATAGTAGAGAGTCACTATGTTCCTTTCTGAATGATATTTGTGAACCGCGTGGGTTTTGGTAGCAAATGGAGGTTTAATGATCAGATCTTAGCAACTAGGTTTCTTTTAGATCAATTAATTGAATTTAAATTGGATTTAAATTGGATTTGAACTCTTTGGAGCACTGAGACTCTGGATTACTGGTCCAATAACATTACTACTACACTGTTGTTTTCCTAATGAGGATGAATTTTCAGTGTAACATCTTTACTGACTCATGATTCTTAAGACACATGAACTGCTTTTCTTATTGTTACTCTGAAGCGGCAGCTAGGATGCCCCCAATCTGTGTTGCTTAGCTGGTGACTGCACAAGTGGGAAGGGGCAACAATATATTTTTTGCATCAAAAATATTGGACTATGCAGGAATTTTGACTTTCTGACCAGCCTTCCTTGCCTTTTAGAGTAGGATCTGCAGGTTTGTAGGTAATTTAGTATCACTTGTCTTCATTTGAGTTGTTTTCAAACTTGTTTTTGTTTTGGGTATCTACTTCCTGTTCCATTTAAACTCATTGCATTCAGTTTGCATACTTCGTCCCCTTTAACTCTGGTCCTAAGAGAGAGGATTTGTAGATTGTCTGTCAGTTTTTCTCAAGAAATTTCCTCTTTTTTTTTAAAAAAACTTTCTGAATGGTGCAAAGGTACCCAGCATCCCTTTGAATGAATAAAGTGTGAAGCTGGATGAACACAGCAGGCCAAGCAGCATCTCCGGAGCACAAAAGCTGATGTTTCGGGCCTAGACCCTTCATTAGAGAGGGGGATGGGGTGAGGGTTCTGGAATAAATAGGGAGAGAGGGGGAGGCGGACCGAAGATGGAGAGAAAAGAAGATGGGTGGGGAGGGGATAGGTCAGTTCAGGGAAGGCGGACAGGTTAAGGAGGCGGGATGAGGTTAGTAGGTAGGAAATTGAAGTGCAGCTTGGAGTGGGAGGAAGGGATGGGTGAGAGGAAGAACAGGTTAGGGAGGCAGAGACAGGCTGGGCTGGTTTTGGGATGCAGTGCGGGGAGGGGAAGAGCTGGGCTGGTTGTGTGGTGCAGTGAGGGGAGGGGATGAACTGGGCTGGTTTTGGGATGCGGTGGGGGAAGGGGAGATTTTGAAGCTAGTGAAGTCCACATTGATACCGTTGGGCTGCAGGGTTCCCAAGTGGAATATGAGTTGCTGTTCCTGCAACCTTCGGGTGGCATCACTGTGGCACTGCAGGAGGCCCATGATGGACATGTCATCTAAAGAATGGGAGGGGGAGTTGAAATGGTTCGCGACTGGGAGGTGCAGTTGTTTATTGCGAACTGAGTGGAGGTGTTCTGCAAAGCGGTCCCCAAGCCTCCGCTTGGTTTCCCCAATGTAGAGGAAGCCACACCGGGTACTGGTCCCCATTATCACTCATCCTTTTGAATTACTCTAGTTTCTGGAATAGTTCAAATGCAAAAGTTCTGAAATTCTACTTCTGTTAACATAATTGTAGAATATTACTAGTAAGCTAATATAATGGCAGCTGATGCATGTGATTAGGATATATCGCATTGTTTTGTAAGCATTCTGGCATAGCTAGAGTACTTACTGCATATAATTGGCAGTCTCCAGTTTCCTGTGCCATGATGCCCATGTGCAGGCACACTTGTGCTGTTTTGTTTATTATTATGACTTTGTTGATACTTTGGTCCCTGCAAGAATTTGAATGCAACTTTTGTTGGATGGGTAATGATTCTGTCATGCATTGGCTTGTGGAATGTTGAAGCTAGAGTTAAAGTATTAGTTGGAAGGTCTTGGTATACAGTATCTGATATTTTTAGTTTTACAATTATTGAAAGTTCAGTTGTCTTGACAAATTCAAATTCTTTAAATTCCCTTCTTAAAAGAAATATTTTGTGTGGTATTGACAGTGCTTTCAAGGCTAGCACTTTTTGCCTATTTAAATTCCCTTGGTTCAGCTGAGCTATTACTGTGAAGTGCTGCAGTCAGTGTCATTAGTCCCTGTTTAAATGAGTTCCATGGTTTCGATCCACTGAAGTCCTGCATTTCTAAAATGGTATGGTGTGAAAATTGGAGAGGACTTTGCCCTTCTAGATGGTGAGCTCAGAGATGGAAGTAGCTGTTGAAGAATTGTTGATTAGCTGCTACTATGCATATTGTGAGTGCTGCTTTAAGATTTCTGCTTCGTCTTGGGTGGTGGTGAGCTTCTAGAGTGGTGCAAGGAGCAGGTAAAATCTAGTGTCATTCCCAAATGATGGAAGGAACTGTCTGTGTAATTACAGGTACAAATTATCTGTTCAAACCTGGGATGTAAACTAAAGTGGCCTGCATGTCAGAATAAAGAGTTTATTTTATGCTACAGCCTTCCTCTTGTCACTTCCAGATATAAAGGAGCCCCCCACAACCATCCCAATTCACAGGTGCACACCCCCACTACACTGTTCCTGGTATGCACAGAATGTCAGGATGCTGTCAGTGTGCACACAGATGCCGCCTGCAGCCAGAGTCCTGTCATGCCCAATTGCTGTAACTAGCCACATCTGCATGTGTGCCACAGCAGTGGTGCTTTTGATCACTCCGGGCAAAATCCGTTACGTTGAGAGTGCATTGAATGAACATGTGTGCAGTTTGACAAAGCCAAGGAGTGTCGATGGAGGCTATCTAGACGACCTGAACAGTTTTTAAAGTGGTAAGCTTATAATTTTTGCCCAGTGTAAATGATAGTACTCCTGAGGATATAGGTTATCCAGAACTGACTTGTGGGTGGTGCAAATTCTAATCTCCCCACTGATGGATCCGTTCATGCAAATTCTATTGGCCAGCAAGTCTGTCTCAAATAATAGCAGATCCTTGCTATAATAGTTAACTGCTTGGCCTACGTGTATTGTATTCTACTTGTATTGTATTCTACTTGTATTGATTTGGTTCAGTTAGTTCAAATTGTTTATCACCAGACTTGCCTTGTTGATATTACTGCAACTCCCATGATTGTCTACTTCGCAATCAGTGACATTTCAGGCTTTTTTCAGGTTCTGGAAAAGTTAATACCCTGCGTTCATAGCAGATCTGTATTGCACAGCAAAGAAACGTGAACCCATGACCTTGCCTTGGGTCAGAATATTACTGACTGAACTATGATACTGTTATTGCATTGTTAGTGCACAGTTTTCCCTTGGAGCAAGTGCTGTAATAAACAAGATGCTATTTCTTTCTCTTATATTTGAAATGGTATGGACTTTATTCACAACTCCATCTATTCAGTTATTAATGTTTTGAAACTTAAGGCATTTTTGTGCAGTTAGCTCTCATTTAATTCTGCTTTTGGACAGGGAAGACTGATTTTTGTCAGCTGCCTCTGTCATTCATGTGGTAGAATCACAGATCCATTCTTGTGCATCCTCAGTTCTGTGACTGTGATTGGTAGTAGATGTGAAGAGTTGCTACATAAATGCTTGTATAAGAACCATTATTTTCCTTTTTGTTATTCTTTGATGCCAGTATTTTGAGGTTATTCTCTAATTGCTATTGAGAAGGTGATGGTGGTCTACCTTTGAATCCTTACAGTCCATATGGTGTAAATACACATGCAGCCTTGTGTGGTAGTGTTTTGACTCTGAAGGAATGCCTATATGCCTCCAAGTCAGGACTGTCACACCTGGAAGAGAGTTTGCCAGTGATGATAATCCCTTGTATCTGCTACTTTGTAGGCTGTGGTAGTTGTGGATTTAAGTGCTGCTGAAGAAGCTTTGACAGGTTGCTGTCATTGTTGCCAGGTTGCGAACAGAGTGAATTTGAAGTGTTTTCTTGACGTCCTTGTAATTTGGAACAAGTGCCCATTTTGCCTTGTTCCCTTTTGCCAAAACTGCATGCTACTTCCAGGCAGCAAAGATTGACCACCTTTTATTTGATGACCTGACTCCTGAAATCCCTGATATCCAATTCTGTCACATGTACATGCTTGCATCGTCAAATATACAGGGAAAAATATGTTATGGCAGAGGAAAATTGGCAGATAGTTCAACAGTTTCTGGTCACAGGCTACTAAGATGGCCTTTGCGATTCCTGTGCTGGTCAAATGTTGCTTTTCAGTTCTTTTTCCTCTGCTTCCACTAGTTTGCAAGAGACTCGAGGTAACTGGTTTTCATGTAAAAGGTATCCGACTTATTGGTTAAAACTCAGTTTACAATGTCAGCTTAAGGTGAGATGAACTGGTTTTCTTCAGGTTTAAAAGGAGTTTTAACTGCAGAAAAGAGAAAGTCAGCTCCTGTACTGGTGGAGACCAAAACACTTTTGTATTTTGTTCCCAGTCCTCAAGCTGTTCAATTATCTGAAAATCAATAAGGCTGTTGGCAAAAGACTGCTGTAATCGATAGCTGGTCATGAGTCCATAGAGCAATCAACTCCTTGTTGCCACTGATCAGCATCTGTACAGTATACTCACCTCTAATTAGTTGACAACCACTTCAATTGCTACTTGTTCAAACAATGAATTTACTGAATGTTTTCCATAAGTATCCGGTTACATGCTTTTGAAAACATGCAGCAATCCTTTAAAATACTGGCTTTAAAAGTTTATTGTTCATTTCAGCTCAATTTAAAAAAAACATACAAATAAGATGATATTGTCCTGTTAACCTCCTACTTAACTGCAAAAGTAAAATGGAGGATAGCAGACTTTTTAGTTTGACATCAATCACAGGGAAACTTTCAGAAGCAATGCTTATTAGACACTTAAATTATTATTTTGGATAGAGACAACGATGTAGTTAATTGAGGGAAATCATGATTGACAAAACTGGAGTTTTTTTGTAGGTGTTGTATCATAGATAAAAATCAATGGATGTATTGCATTTGGATTTTTGGATGATTTTTCATTTGGGTTCCACATGAGAGGCTAATAAACAAAATTGGAGCACATGAGTTTGGGAGTACTAAATTGATATCATTTGAGAATTGCTTAGCAGACAAAAAGCAAAGTAGGAATAACCATTCTTGGAATTGCTGGCTGTTAGTACTGGGTTATTCCAAAGAGCAGTGTTTGGATCAGCTGTTCACATTCTACATGTTTTGGATGTGTGGATGTACTGCATTGTTTCACAGTTGTTGATACACACCAATGTGGGAATTGTGTATTCAGTATGGAGTTTTGAAAATTTTGTGTATGAAAAGGATATACGTAGGTTGTTACAGGCTGGTGTCCCCTAGTTCTAGACTCAATCTCAGAATAAGGGCTAAGGCATTTAGGAATGAGATTAATAGGAATTTCTTCATATGTGGTGGTGAATCTTTGGAATTTTCTTCCTTAACAGACTGTGGAAGCTGAAACATCATCCTGCTGTCATTTCAAGACTGTGACCTTTGTATTCTAATGTGCTGAAGGCATATGGCAATAGCCTAGGAAAGTGGTATTTGGGTAAATGATTTAGTGATGATCTGTTTCGGGGGGGTGGGGGGAGATCAGGCTAGTTCGGCTGAATACCTACTCCTCCATCTTCCGTTGAAGATTAAGAACACCACCTATTCTGTTGCATCAGTTCCCCCACATCAAGCCTTTTCTTTGGTACAAAAACAACGTTACTGGAAAAGCTCAGCAGGTCTGGCAGCATCTTTTCATTGGTATCATGTCTTCTACGAACTCATTTCTATGGTTCTGTTCCAAATACCATTGATTCTCTTATCCTTTTGACTTGTATTTGAATCAGTTCAGGCCAAAAATCAGATGATTGAACTGAAACACAATTTTGTTTCCTACTCAGCTGACACTGCCTGACCTTTTTGTTTTTTTGTTCATTCGTGGGACATGTCCATTATTAGCTGGCCAGCATTTATTGCCTGACACTACCTGCCCTTAAACTGAAATGGCCTATCAAGCCAGGGAACAGTTGAGTGTCAACCACATAGCTGTAGGCCTGAATCACATTTAGGTAGGTCCGTGTATGGATAGCAGATTTCCTTTCCCTTCCCTGAAGGGCAATTAGTGAGCCAGATAGGTGTGTTTTTTTTCATCTGACAATCAGCAATGGTTTTGTGGTCATCGGTAGATTCTTCATTCCAGATTTTAAATTGAATTCAAATTCCGCCATCTGCTGTGGGGGGAATCAATCCTGGATCCCCAAAACATTAGACATAATGGGAACTGCAGATGTTGGAGAATCCAAGATAACAAGGTGTGAAGCTGGATGAACACAGCAGGCCAAGCAGCATCTCAGGAGCACAAAAGCTGACGTTTCGGGCCTAGACCCTTCTTCAGAGATGGGGATGGGGAGAGGGTTCTGGAATAAATAGGGAGAGAGGGGGAGGTGGACTGAAGATGGAGAGAAAACAAGATAGGTAGAGAGGGGATAGGTCAGTCCAGAGAAGGTGGACAGGTCAAGGAGGCAGGATGAGGTTAGTAGGTAGGAAATGGAGGTGCGGCGATAGGTGAGAGGAAGAACAAGTTAGGGAGACGGGACGAGCTGGGCTGGTTTTGGGATGCAGTGGGGGAAGGGGAGATTTTGAAGCTTGTGAAGTCCACACTGATACCATTGGACTGCAGGGTTCCCAGGCGGAATATGAGTTGCTGTTCCTGCAACCTTTGGGTGGCGTCATTATGGCACTGCAGGAGGCCCATGATGGACATGTCATCTGAGGAATGGGAGGGGGAGTGGAAATGGTTTGCGACTGGGAGGTGCAGTTGTTTATTGTGAACTGAGCGGAGGTGTTCCGCAAAGCGGTCCCCAAGCCTCCGCTTGGTTTCCCCAATGTAGAGGAAGCCACACCAGGTACAGTGGATATAGTGTACCACATTGGCAGATGTGCAGGTGAACATCTGCTTAATATGGAAAGTCATTTTGGGGCCTGGAATGGGGGTGAGGGAGGAGGTGTGGGGACAAGTGTAGCACTTCCTGTGGTTGCAGGGGAAGGTGCCGGGTGTGGTGGGCCCAAAACGTCAGCTTTTGTGCTCCTGAGATGCTGCTTGGCCTGCTGTGTTCATTCATTCCACACTTTGTTATCCCCAGAACATTAGCTGAGTTTCTGGATTGATTGTCTTGGCATAATACCACTATGCTGTCACATTCCCCTAAAGTAGCTGATTGCGATAGCATTTTCTCTTGTTTGGTCTGGTTTTTGACCCCCTGTGATTTACTTTTTGTTCAACTATTATGCTTAATCGGAATTTACTTGAATTGTTCTCCATTAAAAATTGAGGGTGTAGATTTGATCACAAACTCATGTTTTATACCCCTTTTCAAAAAAAGTCGCCCATCTTGCATCACTGTATCAATGATGTAGAATTTGAACATATCCCCAGCCAAATTCTTTTCTTTACAATGCTCTCCTAGTTTCACGTGGCACACTCCCTTTGATCCATTCCTTGTAATTGTTTTCATTCATCCAGTGATCTTTGTGAACATGGACAGCAGCGCCTTTCTTAATTTTGTCTTTTTTTTCCACTTGAATATCACATTGGCTTTCATATTTTTTTTGGCAGTCTGTCACACAAGATGGAACCACAGTGAACTGGTGTCTTCTCATAGCCCTTTTGAGTTTGACATAGAGATATAGAAAATAGGAGCAAGGAGATGACAGTCAGGAGGTATTAATGCTAGACTAATAATCCAGAAATACAAATGTTCTGGAAACTTGTGTTCAAGTCCCACCATGGCAGATAGTTGAATTTGAATTCAACAAAAAAAAACTTTGGAATTAAGGGCTGAAGTGCATGAAACAAGTGATTGTCAGACAAATCCAACTGACTCACTAATGCCCTTTTTAACAAAGCAAATTGCCATCCATACCTGATCTGGCTACAGATGTGACTTCACAGCAATGCCATCTGGGCAGGTAGGGACAGGCAATAAATGCTGGCCTATCTAGTGACATCTCGTGAATTGATTTTTTTAAAAAGGCCATTTAGCCCTTTGAACCTGCTCCACAATTCCTGTCTTAGTCCTCGTTGAAAACATTCACTTCTGTTCTCAACAGCTTTCTGTGACACAAAATTCCACAGTCTAACCACTCTGGATTGAAAAATTTCTCCTTATCCCAGTTGTAAATGGCCTACCTAGTTCCTTTAGACATTGACTTCTGGTTTTGCACTCCCCAGTCATTGGGAACAACCTTCTTGTGTTTACTGTGTCTAATAATATAACAATGAATTTGACAGCTGCTACTTTACTGTGAGAAGCCATTTTCCTCGAATACAATCCAAAGTGGTGTGTCTGTTTTGCAGGGGAATGGCCACGGGATTCCTCCACTGCCTGTCTAGTCCTCTGTCTGCCTGGTGGTCATCCGTTCCCTCCCTGCCTTTGTCCCCAGCTGCTGCTCCAACTCTGAAATTTGCACTTCTAGGAGCTGCATGTGGAGACAGTTCATGCACATGTTACAGTCCCAGGGAAAGGAACTGTGCCAGAGCTCCCACATAATCAGGAAGAACACCTCATTTGCTTCTTTGGCTCTGCGTCACTTGATATTCTTCGCAGGCTACTTCAAGTGCTGATTGTGAGGCAATCGTCCCATTCTTGGAAACAGTCCTGTTTGCTGAAGTTGAAGTTCAAATGCAGGTCAATTGTGCATTTTTCTGTCCATGTCAGAAGACAAGTTGGCAGAATTGAGCTGTTTCTGTTGATTGTTTTTTCACAATAGCATCATGAGAGCTTTCTCAATTTTAACCGGGAAATTTCCTCCAGAATTGGGGGGAAAAATTTTGACTTTTATGATTTAGTAATTATTAGACAGTAACTAATAATCTTAACATTGTTAGATACCTGAAAAATTAGGGTTAACTTTGAACTTTCCACATATATGAAAACTTGTATTTTAGGCTTTGGGTCAAAGGGTTGACTTTTTTTTCTTGTACAAAATCAATTTTGGCTGAAGTGACCTCTGGTTAAACCAATGCCAGTCTTATCATAAGAGCATCCTACGGTTTAGTAAGACCATGACTGCTTTATCTTTTTCTCTCAAAAAATAGTACTTTTCTGTGAGAGAGTCTACTGTAATAAGTGCCTCCACTATCCCTTTCATCATAGGTTCATGAAAGGGAAATCATGTCTGACTAATTCAGTAGAATTTTTCGAGGAAGTCTCAACCAGAATGGATAAATGGGAACCGGTAGATGTGTTTATATATTTGTTTATATTTCGAGGAGGCATTTGACAAGTTACCTCTTAAAAGGTTGTTTTAAGAGCCTATGCTGTTGGAAGTGGTAAACTGGCATGGATAGAAAATTGACTCATGGGTAGGAAACAACATGTGGGGCTAAGAGATTTTTTTCAGGTTGGTGATCTGTAATCAGGTGCGGTTCCAGAAGGATGGGTGCTGGGGACTGCAACTGTTTGACATATATTAACGACTTGGAGAAAGGAAGTGAATGCACTATAGCCAGATTTTCAGATGACACAACTAGGTGAACAGTTTGCAGAGAGTTATTGATAGATTTAAGTAATGGGCAAAAAGTTGACAAATGGAATATACTGTGGGGAAAATGTGAAGTTCCTCATTTTGGAAGGAACAACAAAAGAATACACTTTCACTGGTATAAAACAGCAGAAAGCAGCAACACCAAAGGACTGTGGGTGGGGGATGGGGGTGTGGTGGAAGAGGAATGTGTGCACAAAACCAAGCGACTGCACTCAGCAGATAGCCAGGAAGGCTAATGGGTTGGTGGCTCTTGTGTCAAAGGTGTTGGGGTATAGGAATAAAGAAGCATTATTCAACTATACAAGGTGCATCTGGAATACTGAGAGAGTTTTGGCCCCCATATTTAAGAAAAGATACCACTTCTCCAGAGGTGTTTAAAGAAGACATGCTAGAATGATCCCTGGTATGGAGGGATGGCTTTGTAAGCAAAGAGTCAACAGTTCGGGACTCTAATCATGAGTTTAGAAAAATGAGAGGTGATCTCATTGAAACATAGAATCTTTTCTTAAATATGGGGTCCAAAACACTCTCAGTATTCCAGATGCACCTTGTATAGTTGAGTAATGCTTCTTTATTCCTATACCCCAACACCTTTGACAGGGTAATTGAGAGGATGTTTCTCTTTTGAGTAAGAGGGGCTTAGTCTCAGAATGAAGATATGCTAAGTCAAGACTGAGACGAGGAGGAGGAATTTCTTCTGACAGTTGAGAGTCTTTGGCACTCCTTTCCGCAGAGAGCTTTGAGGGCTGCATCCTTATATATATTTAAGGGCGAGAGATTCATGATCAGTTTGGGAATTAAGGGTTATAGTGAAAATGGACAAAAGTAGATGTGAGAAATGGCATGATCAGCCATCATGCTGTTGAATTTTGGCAAACTTGAGGGGCTGGATAGCTGACGTCTGTTTCTATTTTTATGGTCTTTGGGTCTATTAAATGATGAATGAAACTCCCAAATTTTCACTAACAAGTTTTGATTTCAATTTTTGGGATGATCACTTCTAAGCATTTAAAGTTTGCTCTTGGTGGTCAGAAACAGCAGTCAGTTCCTCTGTAAGTGATGAGCATTGACTAGATTGCATTATTACCTTGGATTTTCTCCCCCACGAGTTAGAGGATGGTGAATTTGCGTACCATTTCTGGATTAAGTGCATAATCTTGCATAAAATGTAGGAAATGCTATATTGTTGCTGTCTGCAAAATTTTTATGTTGTATAGAAATAAATGATCCTACTGCAATATTTAAGCAGGGATAGCAATTTTCCATGATCCCTCCCCAATGTTTACCCCACAACTAATGGCAAAACAGATTTCCTGATTTGTTTGTCTGTTTTGGGAGCCCCACCAATGAGGAGGGGGATTGGTGCTTTTAGTTAAGGATAACATCATGGTTGCACTTAGGGAGGGTATTCATGGGAGAATGTCCAGTTAAGTTGTTTAAATTGAACTGAAAAATAAAAAAGGGGCGATCACATTATTGGCATTGTACTATATGCTCCCCAGTGTGGAAATTGAGAAGTAAATATGTAAGGAGACCTCAAATATCTGTAAGAATAATAGGGTTGTAATGCTAGGGGAATTTTAACTTACAAATACCTCAACATGTGTTTTGGATCGTTGAAAGCCAGAGGTGAGTGGCCAAAAGATTGAAGGTTGGCTAACGTGTTGTCATTTAAGAAAGCTAGCAAGGAAAAGTCAGAACTATAGACTGAGGAGCCTGACAGTGGTGGGCAAGTTGTTGGAAGGAAACCCAATGGATGGAATTTACATGCATTTGGAAAGGCAAAGACTGATCAGGGAGAGTCAGCATGGCTTGGTATGTGGGAAATCGTGCCTCTGACTCGTTTTTTTTAAACAAGTGACAAAGATTGGAGGCAGAGGAGTAAGTGTCTGTATTGACTTTGAGGTACTTGATCTTCTGGATGGTAGATTGGCTAGCAAGGTTAGATCATATCGAATTCGGGGGGAGCTAACCAAATGGGTTAAAAAAAAATTGGCTTCAAGGAAGGAGACGGTATTTGTAGAGTGTTCTCAGAACTAGAGGCCTGTGACCACCGATGTGCTATAAGGATCAGTGCTGCGTCCACTGCTTATCTTCATTTATATAAAATGATTTGGATGCAAATATTCGTGGTATAGTGGATAGCAAAGAAGGTTACCTCAGAGTATGACAGGATCTTGATCAGATGGGCCAACTGCCCAGGAGTGGCAGATGGAGTTAAATTTAGATCAATATAAGCTGTTGCATTTTGGTAAGATAAATTGGGTCAGTTAATGATAGGGCCCTGGGGAGTGTTGTTGACCAAATGGAGCTAGGAATGCAGTTTTTTGAAGGTGGCGTTGACATTTGGCACACTTGCCTTCATTGGTCAGTGCACTGAGTCTCGGAGTCGTGGCTGTACAGGATATTGGTTAGGCCACTTTTGAAATACTGCATTCCATTCTGATCTCCCTGCTTTAGAAATGATGTTACCCTTGATAGGGTTCAGAAAAGGGGTTGGAGGATTTGAGCTATTGGGAGAGGCTGAATAGGGTGAGGCTTTTTTCCCCTGTAGCATCAGAGGCTGACGGTTTACGGAGTAGAGGTTTATAAAATCATGAGAGGCATAGAAGGAGTTAATAGCTAAGGTCTTTTTCCCAGGGTCCAAAACTAGGAGGCACAGTTTTAAGGTGAGAGGAAAGATTTAAAAATGACCTGTGGGGCAACTTTTCACACGTAGGGTGGTGCACATATGGAACAAGCAACCAAAGGAAGTGGTGTAGGACGGCACAGTTACAACATTTCAAAGGCATCTGGATGGATTTATGAATAGGAAGGCTTTAAAGGAATATGGGTCAAATACTGGCAAATGGGACTTGATTACTTTAGATCTGGTTGGCATGGAAGGGTTGAACCCACTAGCCTGTTTCCATGCTTTACAACTGACTCTCAAACTCAACATGTTAAGCCTGTTTCTCATTCCACAAATGCCGGATGAATTGTGTCTTCAGTAATTTGTTACAATTTTAGAGAAAATTTCAATGTTTGTGCTGAACAGCCATCCCATATTTGGCTTCTGCTACTTTCATAACTGGATGTGGCAGGATTACAGAGCTGTGTGAATTTGTGGGCTCATTTAACTCTCAGATTTTTGGATAACTTGAGGGACAGAACTGTTAATATTAATGAACAAAGCTGCTAATATAACACCCAAAAACACAACCAGTAATTAAACCATACTTTGACTTAATGAGCCCAAGAAATGATGTGCATCACAGAATTAAGGATCTACAGTCTGCCTGGATGTGCTATGAACTAACAAAAGAAAGTGTATGAGAGCAGTGCATTTTTAGTAGCTGCGCTACTATTACATTATCACTGGAATGCTCCCACAATTTTATTTTCTCTCCATTTCTGTTTAAGTGCTGAGCTCCTTATTCATTGTATTAGCATAGTTTCAATCACGACTTTTCAACAAGTGAGCTTTTATTGTTATGAACGACCTGCCACACATTGTTCTGTTATTTAAGAAACAACATTTAAAATTGTCTCCTTTTAAACAATCATCAGTGGGTGACCATTCTGTCTTACTCAAATTACAGAAGTTATTTGCATACTGATGTCTTTTGGTATATCTCCTTCTGAAAACATTATATATAGACCTCTCGTTTATAGTAATGGTTTGAGTATTGGATACTGGAACCATTATGTTTCATGAGGTGTATGCAGGCATCTTTTCTATATTTATATTTTTTACGTGAATTTTGCACAAATTCAGATATTGACAGCCTCTAGCTTTAAAATGACCGTAAGACCATAAGACACGGGAGTGGAAGTAAGGCCATTCGGCCCATCAAGTCCACTCCACCATTTTAATCATGGCTGGGCATTTCAACACCACTTCCCTGCACTCTCCCCGTAGCCCTGGATTTCTTTTGAGATCAAGAATTTGTCGATCTCTGCCTTGAAGGCATCCAACGTCCCAGCCTCTACTGCACTCTGCGGCAATGAATTCCACAAACCCACCACTCTCTGGCTGAAGAAATGTTGTCTCATTTCAGTTTTAAATTTACCCCCTCTAATTTTAAGGTTGTGCCCCTGGGTCTTAGTCTCCCCGCCTAACAGAAACAACTTCCTAGCGTCCACCCCTTCTAAACCATACATTATCTTGTAAGTTTCTATTAGATCTCCCCTCAACCTTCTAAACTCTAATGAGTACAATCCCAGTATCCTTAGCCGTTCATCATACGTTAAACCTACCATTCCAGGGATCATCCGTGTGAATCTCTGCTGGACACGCTCCAGGGCTAGTATGTCCTTCCTGAGGTGTGGGGCCCAAAATTGGACACAGTGTTCTAAATGGGGCCTAACTAGAGCCTTATAAAGCCTCAGAAGCACATCGCTGCTTTTGTATTCCAACCCTCTTGAGATAAATGACAACATTACATTCGCTTTCTTAATTACAGACTCTACCTGCAAGTTAACCTTTAGAGAATCCTGGACCAACACTCCCAGATCCCTTTGCACTTCTGATTTGCAAATTTTCTCACCATTTAGAAAATAGTCTATGCCTGTATTCTTCTTTCCAAAGTGCAAAACCTTGCACTGAATTTCATCAGCCATTTCTTGGACCACTCTCCTAAATTGTCTAAATCTTTCTGTAGCTTCCCCACCTCCTCAGTACTACCTGCCTGTCCACCTATCTTTGTATCATCGGCAAACTTTGCCAGAATGCCCCCAGTCCCTTCATCCAGATCATTAATATATAAGGTGAACAGCTGTGGCCCCACCACTGAACCCTGTGGGACACCACTCGTCACTGGTTGCCATTCCGAAAAAGAGCCTTTTATCCCAACCCTCTGCCTTCTGTCAGACAGCCAATCCTCAATCCGAGCCAGTAGCTCACCTTGAACACCATGGGCCCTCACCTTGCTCAGCAGCCTCCCGTGAGGCACTGTTTCAAAGGCCTTTTGGAAGTCTAGATATATAATATCTACTGGGTTTCCCTGGTCTAACATACTTGTTACCTCTTCAAAGAATTCTAACAGGTTTGTCAGGCACGGCCTCCCCTTACTAAAACCATGCTGACTTGTTTTAATCTGACCCTGCACTTCCAGGAATTTAGAAATCTCATCCTTGACAATGGATTCTAGAATTTTACCAACTACCGAGGTTAGGCTAATCGGCCTGTAATTTTCCATCTTTTGCTTTGATCCTTCCTTTAAACAAGGGAGTTACAACAGCAATTTTCCAATCATCTGGGAGTTTCCCTGACCCCAGTGACTTTTGAAAGATCACGACCAAAGCCTCCGCTATTTCGTCAGCCACCTCCCGCAGAACTCTAGGATGTAGCCCATCGGGGCCAGGAGATTTATCAATTTTTAGACCTTTTAGCTTTTCCAGCACTTTCTCTTTTGTAATGCCTACCGTACTCAATTCTGCCCCCGGCTCTCCCTAATTGTTGGTATACCACTCATGTCTTCCACTGTGAAGACTGATGCAAAGTACTTAAGTTCTTCAGCTATTTCCTTATCTCCCATCAACAGCCTTCCAGCATCAATTTGGAGCGGCCCAATATCTACTTTTGCCTCTCGTTTGTTTCTTACGTATTGAAAGAAGCTTTTACTATCATTTCTAATATTGCTAGCTAGCCTACCTTCATATTTGATCCTCTCCTTCCTTATTGCTCTCTTTTTGTTATCCTCTGTCTGTTTTTGTGGCCTTCCCAATCTTCTGATTTCCCAGTGCTCTTGGCCACTTTTATAGGCTGCCTCTTTTTTTCTTTGATGTATTTCCTGACTTCCTTTGTCAGCCATGACTGTCTAATCCCACCCCGGATAATCTTTCTTTTCTTTGGGTTGAACCTCTGTACTGTGCCCTCAAACACACCCAGAAACTCCTGCCATTGTTGGTCTACTGTCTTCCCCGCTAGGCTCTGCTTCCAGTCGATTTTCGTCAATTCCCCTCTCATGCCCCTGTAATTACCTTTATTTAACTGTAACACCATTACATCCGATTTTGCCTTCTCTCTTTCAAACTGCAGACTGAACTCTACCATATTATGATCGCTGCCTCCTAAGTGTTCCCTTACTTTAAGGTCTTTTATAAAGTCTGGCTCACTTGACCTGACAAATCAAAGGCAGGGTACATTTTCTGTAAAGTTTATGCTATTGTGGGCTGTATGAGGGTGGAGGCGTTAAAGTGGGAGAGTTACAGGAATTTAATGTTGCTTTAGAAGAGTGACATAAAACCATTGGGAAACTGAATTAGATCATCTCTTTTGCTTCAATAAGTACTGATTTAAGTGGGATAACTTATTGTAGCAACAGTTAATCGGAGCACTTAAATCTATTTCTCAGGTGTCAGTGATTCTGAATTGAGTCAACACAAAAAAAGCATTTTAAACTGGTTTAAAATAATAATTTTCATAAAGAAAAATTGTTTTTTTTTACATGAGGTTATTACTGATGTATAAAATCAATTTGTTAGTAATTAGATATAAAAGCACAACTTGTATCTAGCCAAAATCTGTATGCTGCTGAGAAGGCAGGAAATAATGGAAACTCTCAGTGCGTATATTCAAGGTGAGTTTAATAGATTTTTGGATTTCAAGAGTATTTTGATTTGGAAAGGTAGTTTTTGGCTTTTTAAATTTGTTTGTGGAATATTGGTATCACTGGCTAGGACAGCATTTATTGTCCATCCTTTATTGCCCAGGGGACAGTTGAGTCCACCACATAGCTTTGGGCCTGGAGTTACATGTAAGCCAGACCAGGTTAGGAAACAGTTTTGCATTGCTTAAAGGACATTTAGTGAGCCAGGTGATGTTTCTATGATAATCAACAGTTGTTACATAGTCACAATTAGACTGGCATTTTTTTAAATTCCAGATTTTATTAAATTCATATTTCTTCAGCAGCCATGATGAAATTTGAACCCATACCCCAGAGTGTTGAGGGTGCTTGATTGCTAATGACAGTATAACTATGCTATCACCTCTCCTTGAGTGGTGTTGAGCCAGAAAATCTGCAATGATGATATTGGATGATAGAGAACATTCAAGGGCTTAATGGCCTACTCCTCCCTTTTCCTATCACCTTTATGAAAATCTTCCACAAGACAGCATCGGTGGAAAAAGTATTAATGTTTCAGGTCAGTAACCTTTTCTTAAAACTAAAAGACGTTAGGTTACCAGTTTTTAGTTGCAATATAGGGAAGTCCGCACTGCCCAAGGAAAATTCCATCAGAATTGAGCATGTTGTCAGGATGGAGAAAGAGGCTGCATGGGGAATGGGGCATAGAGCAGAGAGCAAAGAACGCGCAAGGGCAGCGAGAGGGGAAGAGCAGTGCAGATGGCACAAACAGAATTGCAAGTGATTGTGAAGGTGTAAAAGATATGAATAATGTTTAAAATCTGAACTTTTTCTTTCTAATTTGAACTGTAGAAAACTTGATATTGCTAAGTTAGTGATATCTTGCAAATGGATGTTGGTTCCCTAGCTTAAAGCTGCATATGTTCAAAAGCACCTAAATGGCAGGGTGGGGAAATGCAGTGGATTCTATTGTAATATCAATTATTGAATTCCAATTCGAGATACAGTAAAAAAGGTAGAAATTACATGGTTAAAATCTTTCAGCTTTGTGCATGAGAGGGAATGCATTTGCTGTGACTCTTCCAGTCTGGAAAATGTTTAGGATTTTTTTTGTAATTAGAAACGTCAGTTATTGTGCGGGGGAAAATACCTTCTGTTGCTAACTTATACCTGTTGCCTTTTGATGTCTAAGAAAATGTTTTGTTTCCTTGTGTGTGGAGACTTTAAGCTTAATGCAGGATTGATAATTATTGGTGAACTTTTTCTAATTCTGCTTCTGAGTCTCATAGCACTTGCATCAACACAAACATGGAAGGTAGTATTTTTGCATATCTGCATCACCTGAGTTAAAGCAGTTGGTGAGAATATTAAAGAAAGAACAACACGAGCAGGCACTTTGCCCCACCAAGTCTGCGGCAACACATGATGCCTTTCTAAACTAGAACCTTCTTTTGCTTCTGTGCATACCATATCCCTCTCTTCCCTGTCCATTCAGTTTCTAAACTTTTTATTTTATTTCTCTGGTTTTTTAATGTAAAAGTGAATGTTGAATTTGAGATAATAAGGTGTAGTGCTGGATGAACACAGCAGGCCAGGCACCATCAGAAAAGCAGGAAGGCTGATGTTTCGCGCCTAGCCCCTCCTTCCGAAATAGGGGAGGGGAAGGGGGTTCTGAAATAAATAGGGAGAGGGGGGAAGCGGGGAGAAGATGGGTGGAGAGGAGACAGACCGGTCAAAGAGGTGAGGATGGAGCCAGTAAAGGTGAGTGTAGGAGATAGGTCGGGGGCTTGGTGGTGGTGGTGGTGGACAAGTCAAGGGGGCAGGATGAAGCCAGTAGGTAGGAGATGGGGGTGGGGTTTGAAGTGGGAGGGAGGTGGGGACGAGCTGGGCTGGTTTTGGGATGCGGTAGGGGGAAGATTTTGAAGCTTGTGTATATAAGGGTGGGGAGGGAAAAATGTCTTTGGTGGGGTCGGATTGCAGATAGCAGAAGTACTGAAGGATGCAGCATTGGATCTGGAGGTTGGTGGGGTGGTACACATGGATACCATAGGGCCACAGGGTTCCAAGCCAAATGAGTTGCTGTTCCTGCAACCTTTTAAGGTCAATTCCTCCCACTTCCTACAGACAAAGTGGGGTGGCCATGCTTACCTGCATGAGCCCAAGCTGTGCCTGCCTCTTTGTAGATTATGTGGAACAATCCCTCTTCCATAGCTACACTGGCCCCTAAACCCCACTTCTTCCCCGTTACATTGACTGTATCAATGTTGCCTTGTGCCCTCACGAGGAGCTCGAACAGTTCATCCAACTTCACCAACACCTTCCACCCCAACCTTCAGCTCACCTGGACCATCTCTAATACCTCTGCCACCTTCCTGGACACCCCTGTCTCCATCTCCAGCAACCACTTAGAAACCGATATCCATTTTGAGCCCACCGACTCCCACAGCTACCTAGAATACACCACCTCTCACCTACCTTCCTGCAAAAATGCTATCTTCTATTCCCAATTCTTTCACCTCCACCGTATCTGCTCCCAGGATGAAGCATTCCACTACTGTACATCTCCAGATGTCCTCATTTTTCAAGGACTGCAACTCTTACCCCCACCTAGTAGTCGAGAACACCCTTGACTGTGTCTCCTGCACTTTCTGCAGCTCTTCCCTCACACCCTGTACCCGCAATAACAACCAAAACAGAATCCCCCTCGTCCTCCGTGTACCACCCCACCAACCTCCAGATCCAATGCTGCATCCTTCAGTACTTTTGCCATCTGCAATCCAACCCCACCACCAAAGACATTTTTCCCTCCCCACCCTTATCTACTTTCAGGAGGGACCACTCTTTCCGTGACTCCCTTGTCTGCTCCGCACTCTCCTCCGGCCCCACCACACCTGGCACTTTTCCTGCAACCACAGGAAGTGCTCCACCTGCCCCTAAACGACCTCCCTCACCGCCCCCCAGCCCCAAGAAGACTTTCCGCATCAAGCAGATGTTCCCCTGCATTTTTACAAATGTGGTATACTGCATCCGCTGCTCTTGTTGTGGCCTCCTCTACATCGGGGAAACCAAGCAGAGGCTTGGGGACCGCTTTGTGGGACACCTATGCTTGAACCGCACTAAACAATTGCATCTCCCATTCCTCAGGCAACATGTCCATCCTGGGCCCCCTGCAGTGCCACAACAATGCTACCCAAAGGTTCTGCCTCTCCCCCTATCCCTATTTATTTCAGAATCCCCTTCCCTTCCCCCATTTCTGAAGAAGGTTTTCGGCCCAAAACGTCAGCTTTCCTGCTCCTCTGCTACTTGGCAAATGCTGTGTTCATCCAGCTCTACGCCTTGTTATCTCAGATTCTCCAGCGTCTCAGTTAATACTATCTCTGAATGTTGAGTTTTTCTTTTAATGTTTGGCTGGCTTTTGACAATGCTTGCCAAAGACTCTGCACTTGATGTTTGGAGAAATTTTAATGTGTTGAGATATTCTTGTAGAACAGTACAGATGCACATTGCAATGTGGAAGTATGATTAACTTTCCTCCTAGGAAATGAGGTTGGCCAAGCGGTTAAAGTTTTGGTGTGGGTATGTTTTAAGAAACTGTGATCCTTACATCCTTAGAGTTCAAGCTGTTGCTTGAGAATGACTTGAAACAATCCAGTGAAAAATAATTGGGAAGGCTTTTTCAAGGGTGGGGATAGAAAAATGGCTTGGGTGGTGGGATCGGATTGTAGATGGCGGAAGTGTCGGAGGATGATGTGTTGTATCCGGAGGTTGGTAGGGTGGTATGTGAGAACGAGGGGGGTTGTGGTGGGGTCGGGGTGTGAGGGATGTGTGGCGGGAAATGCGGTCAAGGGCATTCTTGACTGCTGCAGGGGCTAAGTTGCAGCCCTTGAAGAACGTGGACATCTGGGATGTGTGGGAGTGGAATGCCTCATCCTGGGGGTGGAGGTGGAGGAATTGGGAATAGGGGATGGAATTTTTGCAGGAGGGCGGGTGGGAGGAGGTGTATTCTAGGTCACACTCGGCACCTTCCCCTGCAACCGCCGGAAATGCTACACTTGCCCCCCACACCACCTCCCTCACCCCCATCCCAGGCCCCAAGATGACTTTCCATGTTAAGCAGATATTCACCTGCACATCTGCCAGTGTGGTATACTGTATCCATTGTACCCGGTGTGGCTTCCTCTGCATTGGGGAAACCAAGCGGAGGCTTGGGGACCGCTTTGCAGAACACCTCCGCTCGGTTCGCAATAAACAACTGCACCTCCCAGTCGTGAACCATTTTAACTCCACCCCCCCCCTCCCATTCCTTAGACGACATGCCCATCGTGGGCCTCCTGCAGTACCACAATGATGCCACCTGAAGGTGGCAGGAACAGCAACTCCTATTCTGCTTCGGAACCCTGCAGCCCAATGGTATCAATGTGGACTTCACAAGCTTCAAAATCTCCCCTTCCCCCACTGCATTCCAAAACCAGCCCAGCCTGTCTCTGCTTCCCTAACCTGTTCTTCCTCTCGCCCATTCCCTTCCTCCCACCTCCATTTCCTACCTACTACCTCATCCTGCCTCCTTGATCTGCCTGTCTTCCCTGGACTGACCTATCCCCTCCCTACCTCTCCACTTATACTCTCGTTTCCACCTATCTTCTCTCCATCTTCGGTCCGCCTCCCCTTTCTTCCCCCCCCCCCTCCCTATTTATTCCAGAACGCTCTCCCCATCCCCCTCTCTGATGAAGGGTCTAGGCCCGAAACATCAGCTTTTGTGCTCCTGAGATGCTGCTTGGCCTGCTGTGTTCATCCAGCTTCACACTTTGTTACCTAGAAAAATAATTGGACTTTGTTTGGGCTGGGACAGAACTGGGCAGGAAGATCAGTAACTGAACAGTGGGCTACCTTCAAGAAGCAAGTGGCTTGAGTTCAGGCACGGTATTTCACCACAAGTGGTATCACTCGTATCCTTACATACAGATAAGGAAGGACACCACTTTGACTGGGACAACACATCCATCCTAGGACAAGCCAAACAGACATGCACGAGAATTCCTAGAAGCATGGCATTCCAACCGGAACTCCATCAACAAACACATTGACTTGGAGCCAATCTACCATCCCCTGAGAAAAAGAACAGGAAATGACATCACCAACCCAAGGAAACCTAACCAGATAAATAGAAAGCGGGACATAACACCAGCGCTTCGTCGGAGGCTCACTGATAATGATGTTACCTAGAATGGTGACGCAACGTCTGAAAACTAACCTTCCAGCTCAGCGAGCAAACTCACATCCAGGATTCTCTGTCTTAATTAATATTTTATGCAAGGACATTCAAGGCCTGGAGAGTGTTCAGGTGAAATTTACTAAAATGTCCCCAGGAATGAGGGGTTTTAGGTACAAGGAGAGATTGGGCTTTTTCTCCGTGGAGCAGAAAAGATTGAGATGATCTTTTATTGAGGCTTTCAAAACAATGAACAATTTTGACAGGGTAAGAATATCCTGTTCTCATGTTTCTGTTGGTAAACTGGGGTCACAGTTTCAAGCAAGGGAGCGAGTAGTGAGCTGAGAAGAAACTTCTTTATTCAGTAATTAGAAACTGGAATGTGCTTTCTGGGAGAGTGGAGTTGGATTCCACAGGTTTCAAAAGACAGCTGGAAATATTTGAAAATGAAGTACTATACTTTCTCATCTGTCTTCCAAGTCATTAATAATGTTGTAAGTAATTGTGGTGCCTGCACTGATTTCTTTGGTGCTATTTGTCTACAGGATGCTATTCCATTGATGCCCCACCCCCCATTTAGTTCTGCTTTGTATGAATCTTGATGGAATTTTAATTCCGTACTTTGAGATTTGTTAGAAATTTTGTGCACTCCTTAAAAGACGACTCAAATTGTGAATGATCTTGTGGATTTTGTTGAATGTGATATTTACCTATTTGCATTTGGGGAATTTATAACATGACTAAGTGTTAAAACATCCTATTTACTTCACAAAAGCCAGACTAGTTCTACTGTACAATTTAAAAAAAAAAATCTCCCCCCACGAAACATGTCATCCCTTGTACTCTAGTGCAATTATAGCCTTGTGTTTAGTGACACTTGCTTTTTTTAAAATTCATTCAGGGGATCTGGTGACACTGAGCCAGCGTTTATTGCCCATGCCTAATCACCCTTGAAGATTATGGTTAGCATATGTCTAAAGATTTAATTTGGCATATAGCTACTAATCTTCTCTGGAAAACAATACTTGTGCTTGATCTCGGTGATGCTTTTATTCTATAAGTTTCAGTGCCCGTCACTTACACTTGCTGTCAGCATCATACCTAGTTTCATTTTTCCCTAATTCAAGACTGTCAGTCTACATTCAATGATCAGAAGCATTGCACCAAGACTCTGCTAGTTTTAATGTGTGATCATGATACACTTAATATACACACCAAAATGTTACTGAAATTAGATCCAGTGCTGTGGTATTGTTTTCTGTGAAAAAGTGCACTATAATGTATAGAGATAAATAAGGTAGTCCTCCACTTGAATTCAAATTTTGCAGTAATTCCGTAAAATGTTGACACTGCTTTGAACAAAACAGTTGGAGTATACTTGTTTTGTTTGAAGATCTTTCTGGCAACTTCGTATTAGGAATGCTGGTAAAGAAGCATTTTATTCGTGAATTTTGATAGATATTTGCACTTGGCTTTGGAGCTCCTTCATTCCTGTTGCTCATAGGTGTCTTTCAGTTCGTCCTACAGACTACTTTTGCATCAGTTGAGCAGAAGATTTAGTGAGCCGGGCAAGGCTGTGATATAATGAAGAAACAAGTTGGGGTTTTCCCCTAGTGGTATAAAAGTTAGAGGCACTTTAGCGTCATTTACTGTAGAATATAAAGATCTTGTGTGGTTCACCCTGGCCATAAATGATCTCACTTCAGGTACAACAATTAGTTCAATTCTTCTGGACTGATGAGAGGAAAAGTAACAAGAGTCTTAGATAATGTTCAAGGGGCTGAATTGTCTATTTCTCATCCTTATCATGATTCAGTAGCCCATGTCCAACAAATGTACATATTTCTAGCAAGGGCTGGATTAAGTTTGAAGCAGAAGCCTCATGAGGTTTGGTAGAGCGAGCAATTCATCAAAAGGCAGTTGCTCCTTACAAAATTCCATCCTTGCCGAGGTGGAAGGAGTGCAATAGTAGATTGAGATTTTATAAAAACAGCAAAATATTGCAGTTAATGTTATTGGGCTTTAATGATTCTAATGCGAAAGATGTAAATGTTTTAAGAGCTCTGAGACCCAATAAAGGATATAGATATTCAGTTGCATTAGTCATGATTGAGACTACACTGCTTGTAAGATAGTAAATTCAAGTAGGAATTTGGAAAAAGCAATACTTTTGCATGGCTACTAGTGAAAAGTAAGATCAACTGAGCTGTTTCAAAACATCCTGAATGACTTCCTTCGGTGTTATAAAACTGTGTGGTTTTAACCTTGTGGAAAATATATAACAGCTGCTATTCACTGTTCCCTTCACATCAGGTTGTCATTTCTGGTACTGTTTTTACTTGTATTAGGAAACTGCATCTTTTGTTCACCGTATAATTAAAGTTCCATGTTTGCAGTTAATGAAGCCATTGTTTAACTACCCTAAATCTTCACAGCAAGAGGAAGTGATATTCTTTTAGTACTTTTCCTGAACCATTGGGTTTTAACTCGTGTTTTTTTTATTCATTGGATGTGGGTGTTGCTGATTGGACCCGTGTTTTAGTACGTCCCTAGTGGCCCTTGAGAAAGTGGTGAGCTACTACCTTGAATTGCTGCAGTTTGTGCTGTAGGTAGAATGGCAATATGTTTCCAAGTCAGGAGGTGAGCTGCTTGGAAAAATTGCAGGCAGTGGTGTTTCCATGTAGCTGCTGCCCTTGTCCTGGTTGGAAACGGTCATAGGTTTGAACAGGGCTGTCTATAAAAGTGCCTGGTAAATATCTGCAATACATCTTGTAGATGGTGCTACTGTACTGATTGACAATGTTTGAGGTAGAAGATGTTTGTGAATGTGGTGCAAACTAAGCAGGCAGCTTTGCCCTGGATGGTTGGCAAGCTACTTGAGTGTTGTTCAAACTGCACTCCTCCTCCAGGCAAGTATTGTGTATTCAATGACCTATCTGATTTGCCTTGTAAATAGTGTACAGGCTTGGAGGAGTTGGGAGCTGAATTACTTTTTGCTGCAGGATTCCTGGCCTCTAGTGGCTACAAAAGCAAATCATATTTGCATGACTAATTCAATGCTTGGTCAATGGTAACCCCCAGGATGTTGGAGAATTCAGTGATGGTTAACATTTCATACTATTGCCCCTCAATGTCATTCATTTTCTTTTATATAAAACATTTTAAAAAATGGCAAAACATGTTTCAAGTTGCCTTTGGCTCAAGTACTCCACACATCATTGGATTACAAAAACCACCTACTGAAAGTGAATAGAATTGCTGACTTTTGAAAAGTAATTTCAGAGCAAGTCTAGTTGCCCTTTTTGTCAGGTTGTACACAATAGAAACCACTCTTTCAACCCACCATGTCTATGCACCTGGTATCTACGCTTTGTTCATAATGTCCTATGCCCTGGCATTTTAAGTACTCATTTGAGATGCTGTTTAAATGTGGTGAAAGTATCTGCCTCCACCACCTTCAGACAGCACATTCCATATATCTGCCACCTGGGTGAGTTAAAATAGCACTTGTGTAGAATAGCCTTTATTATTTTCCACAAGTCTCCTTTTTTAAACACTTGATCCTCATATTAACCTTGTGTCCTGTGACTTTAGACATGTCTGCTATTGGCGAAGAGCCATTCATGACCTATGCTGCCTGCGCTTCATAATTTTGAGTACCTGAATCAGATCACCCCTTTCAGCCATCTCTGCTCCAAGGCAAACAAATCCAGCCTCTCCAGTCTGTCCACATAACTGAAACTTTCTATCCCAGGCAGCATGCGGCTGAACCCCAAGTGCAATCACGTCCTTCTGATAGTAAGGCGACTAGAACTGCACGCACAATTCCACCCGTTGCCTAAGCAACTTTTTATAAAGTTGCATCAAGAGTTCCCTGCTCCTATATGCTACATCCCCATCTAATAAAGAGCAGCATCCCGTATGCCATCTTCACCATCCTATCTACCTGTGCTGACGTCTTCAGGTACCAATGGACTTGTACACCAGGGTCCTTTTCTTTTGTTTCTTGTTACTCCCTAGGGACTTACCAGTCACTGTTTATATCCTGCCTTTGTTAACCTTCCCAAAAATGCATCACCTTGCACTTCTTTGCTTACCTAGTATAAAATTATAGTTTCTGATGTTCAGTTTCTTTAACTCCTAACAAAATAAGAAATTGGACAACAATTTGAGAATTTGAAAGCTGAGTACAGGATTAAGGATAGGATTCTTGGCAGCGTGGAGGAACAGAGGGATCTTGGTGTGCAGATACATAGATCCCTTAAAATGGCCACCCAAGTGGACAGGGTTGTTAAGAAAGCATATGGTGTTTTGGCTTTCATTAACAGGGGGATTGAGTTTAAGAGTCGTGAGATCTTGTTGCAGCTCTATAAAACTTTGGTTAGACCGCACTTGGAATACTGCGTCCAGTTCTGGGCGCCCTATTATAGGAAAGATGTGGATGCTTTGGAGAGGGTTCAGAGGAGGTTTACCAGGATGCTGCCTGGACTGGAGGGCTTATCTTATGAAGAGAGGTTGACTGAGCTCGGTCTCTTTTCATTGGAGAAAAGGAGGAGGAGAGGGGACCTAATTGAGGTATACAAGATAATGAGAGGCATAGATAGAGTCGATAGCCAGAGACTATTTCCCAGGGCAGAAATGGCTAGCACGAGGGGTCATAGTTTTAAGCTGGTTGGTGGAAAGTATAGAGGGGATGTCAGAGGCAGGTTCTTTACGCAGAGAGTTGTGAGAGCATGGAATGCGTTGCCAGCAGCAGTTGTGGAAGCAAGGTCATTGGGGTCATTTAAGAGACTGCTGGACATGCATATGGTCACAGAAATTTGAGGGTGCATCCATGAGGATCAATGGTCGGCACAACATTGTGGGCTGAAGGGCCTGTTCTGTGCTGTACTGTTCTATGTTCTATGTTCTATGTTCTAATTGTACCTGTTTTCTTTTGGGTGTCCCGTAGCTTCCTACAATGTGGAAGCAGACCCTTTGGCCCAACTAGTCCATGCCACCCACTTTACCAAACTAATCTAGTCCCACTTGCCTGCATTTAGCACATTTCCCTCTAAACTTTTCCTATTCATGTACTTTCAAAAGTGGTGAATGCCATTTGGATCAGTTCATGCCAAGCATGAACCACTTTGTTTTTAAAGAATGAAGTTGCTCCTCATGTCCTTTTATTTAAAACTACTTTCTTTCATCTGAAAAAATGCACCCCCCCACCCCCCTACACCCTGGGGAGAAGACACATTCTATTAACTTTTTCTCTGCCCCACATGATCTTGTAAACCTCTAAGGTCACTCCTCAATCTCCAGTGAGCAAAGTCCCAGCCTATTTTATAACTCAAACCTGGCAACATTCTCAAATCTTTTCTGAACTCTGGCCAATTTAATAAACCTAAATAGGGTGACCAGAACCGCACTCCAGATCAGGCTTCACCAACGTCTTGTACGACCTCAACATGGCGTCTCAATTCCTATACGCAAATAATACAAGAACCAGGAGCAGGAGTCGGCCATCTGGTTCCTCAAGCCTGCCCTGCCATTTAATAAGATCATGGCTGATCTTTTTTGAGACTCCGTTCCACTTACTCATCCACTCACCAAAGGCCTGAGCAATGAAGGCAAGCATGCTAAACACCTTAACCACCCTGCCTGCCTGTGCATATTTCAAAGAATTATGTTCCTGAACCCCTAGGTCTGTCTGGTCCACAACATTATCCAGGACCATGCCCTTGATTGTTTCACCAAAATGCGCTCCCTAACGTTTAACCAAATTAAACTTCATCTCCCATTCCTCTGGCCGTTGTCCTAGGTAATGAAGATCCCTTTTTTATTCTTAGATAATCATCTTCACTGTCCAGTATACCACCAATTTTGGTGTCATCTATAAACTGACTAACCATGCCTCCTATATTCTCATCCAAATTGTTTCTATAAATTGCATTGTTGGAATTTTTAACGTTGGTTTTTATAGGCTGCTGTCGTGGACTTAGTAGTTCTGCAAATTTCAGAAAGTGTTTTTTTAAAGCCTGAAAAAGTAATTGAATAGGCCAGCAAGCCTTTATATTGGACATCTTGACAAGATATTTTGGTGGAAGTCTTGGTCAGCAGGATGTACTTTGGGCTGGGAACAGAAGAATTTTTTGGGGAGAGAAACCTTGTTGGTAAGTGCTGTTGAACCTCTGAAATCTTGCTTCAAAGGAGAATAGAACACTCTTTAGAAAAGAATTACAGTCTGTTGGACATTGAGACGCATCCATCAGAGATGGACCGTGAACTCATGGGTGGGGAAATACTGCTAATTGTTTACAACCTAGGGGAGGATAATGTTAATTGACAAGGGGAATGGCGCAGCTTGAATGAGACTCTGAAAGTGCATTAGAATATTGGGTAGATGGAGCATGATTTTCATTCATTAAAGAATGTGGAGCAAACTGGAAATTAAATTGCAATGAGAACTATGCTTGGTAGGAGTAAAAATAATCTAGTAAATATGTTTAAGTGAGAAGTAACCATTGAGGTTACTTTGAGAATCCTCGAGTTAATTGATAAATAGTTACATGTTCAAGAGTGATTGGAACGATTTGTGTGACTGTTGTGAACATATGGTATCATAGGAGGAGTCTGTTAAAAGATTTGATCTCTGGTAGTGATGATTCATCAAAATGTTTAGCAGAGTCCCTGGAATAATTGAAAATGGTAATAAGTTGGGAATTTAGAGCTTCCATAACTTCCAAAACAAGTTACATGAGGACAGTAGGTTGTGGCTCAATGAGAAAATGAAAATCTAAATATCTGGATTGAAGAGAGGGCATGTGACTAGGTTTTGAGATATAGTATTCCTAGGAATATGGTTCAGAGAGCTCTTGAAGCCAGAAATCTGATTAGCCCAAGGATAGGTCAAATACTGCAGATGCTGGAAATTAGATCTAAAAAGAAATAATGCTGGAGAAACTTTGGTGTGGCAGTCTCTGCAGAGAGAAGCAGTTAACTTCATTTCAGTTCTGAAGAAGACACATTCGATTTGAAGTGTTAACTCTGTGTTATGTTCACAAATGCCACCAGGCCCAAGTTTCTCTAGTATTTCCTCCTTTTTAGGACTGATTAGCCTGCCTGATGTTAAAAATTTGATGTTTAAGTCTGCAAACGGAGCAAGAGATATTTCAGTTAAAATGTCATGATTACAGTTTAAGAATGAAAGTTATAAAAACTATTAGGTCTTCAAGACTCAACAACTACAGTATGGGATAATTGGAAAGGAGTCAGTGGACATTTGGCCAAAGACCAAGAAGAATATCAGCTTGAAAGGCAGGAAGGCCACGTTCAACATTTTCTCTGTACACAATATGCTATTTCTAAATAGCATTTGTTGTGGTGACTGTAGTAGCTTACTATTGTTCTAGCTATAAACTATTGCAGAATTTTGATTTGGCATGCTGCTTAAAAATGACTCAAATCTCTGATCCCTATCGTTCCAGAGTATCTAACAAAGGCAATTGGCAAATCTGTCCTCTCCCCTTGGGCACAGTTTGTCTAAGATTCAATAACATGCTCAAAAAATGGTACCGGATGTAGACCTAAAAACTTGTGTGTACTTCCAAACTAAAAGATATGTCATGCACTTTCAAAGTTGGTTTTATTTTTTAATATTGCATATTGTGATTACAGTAGAAATTCAAATGCTTTAAAGTTCCTTCTTTTGAACGAAGTTTAATATCCATTTTCAATACACATTATCTTTTAATGCCTTTGTTACTTTGATTATGTTGAATATTTTGTAGATTTGGGGAAGGGAATATGTGTGCCTACCTGTTTATCACTGAACATTTTATTTTGAAGCATGCTTTGTGAAAAATGTCTGTTTCTGGCATGCATTGTGGAACATCAACCACTATGCAGTAAGCTTCCATGGTAAGTTGAACAAATGCATATTCTTTTTTTTTCCCTAAAGCTTATTGTTTGATTGGAATCTTGACATTTATTTTAAAGCAACTTATTTTTATGTTTGTCTACTTGTATAACCCTCCATCAGCTTTTCCACTACACCATGCCCCATGTTTACCTTTTTTTTTCTAATTTTATGCACAGCACATGCTCTGAAATTTGGGGACTGAGTACACCTGGTACAGTAGATCAGTGGGATACAACAGGCCTTTACAGCTTTCCTGAGCAAACCAGGTGAATATACAGTCACTAAAAGCTCTGTTTTTCCACACAGTGGGATGTTGGGATTAACTTGTGGACATTTGAGAGTTGTCAATGTTTGAATTCACGCTTGGTGTTTTTATTTTAGTTTTCTCTTTTTGTGGATTCTAAAACAGAGGTCAGAAAAAAAATGGTGGAAATACATGGCACAACTACGTTGAAAAGAGGGTGTACACCCAAAATAGGTTAACGTATCTTATTTCTTCACAGATGTGCCTAATATGTACTTACAGTATTTTCTCACTTTAAATCTGGTTTTACAACAAATCTTATTTGATTCACAAAATACAAAGGATATGTATCTTATACATAAAGGCTAATTACAATTAATGAATAACAGGTTATCTATTCAAACAACAATCATGTTTACTAGGTTGACTTAACCATTATCAGCAATGGGAATGTAATTTTAAAAATTGTTAACTGGAGTGTAGCTGTGCTAATATTCATAATACATGCTTTAAAAAGTGTTTTTAAAATATTTTGCGGAAGGTGAGCAATTTGTATTTTTATATACATTTAGTCTTGTTAATACTTTGAATATTGTTAATCAAAATGTTTAGTTTTTTTCACTATGTAGTGCTATTTCCATCATTCTGATTGAAACAACGAAGCAGATCTAGTAGCATTGGTGGAGAACGGAAACCAACTTTTTGTATTTGATGAAGCATACCTCCTCACCTCTATTCTCTCCTGCTCTCCCTACCCACCCTGCTTATACTTGCTGCACACTGCCCCCCACACAATCTCCTACACTCCTTCATTCCATTTCCACATTCACTCTCACTTCACCCAATGCTGCCAGACCTGTGTATTTCCAGTATTTATTAAAGAAAAATAATGTGGAAGATTTAAAGACAGCTTTGTCTTGTTAAACTTGTCAGATCCCAAATGAAAGCAATATGTGGTTGACCCACGAATATCACTTGTCCCATTTCCTCTGGGCAGCTGTGTAACTTACAGCTTGTAGTCCTAATGAGCATCACCATTAACCTTTCTGGAAATGATTATCTGAAGCAGTATTTTCCATGTAAGACAGGCACGTTTCTTTGTGGATGATGATTCTCTACATTTTTGACTGGCTTTATGTTGCTGATAAGCCTGAACATTTGATTCGTTGAAGTTCAATTTTCTTCTTATTCCACATTCGCCCACTCATTGTGGAACTAGTGTAGCCTCTTCATTTTGACAAATATACCTGTATCTTGGCTAAGAAGGACATTCTTGGGATATCAATTTTTCACCAGTAGATTTCTCTGGTTTGAGTCAAATACTAAAGAGAAGAAGCAGTAACGTTTGCATTGTTCACGTCAGACATACATCTGCCCTGATGTTGAAAAGAAATTCTCCTCTAAATACTTAATTCTTGGATGGCTGTCTAGTTACTTATCATGGGGGGAAAAACAAAAATTGAGCGTTGTAATTAGTTACAAATAAGCTTTCAGCAATATTGTAATGTATCATTTGCCCTTCTGTACAGTTTTCAGTCAAAGGGAGTTATGATTCCAATCGAGATTGTAACTCCAGGTTTGTTGACAGTTTTTAAAATTATTCCATAGTTCCAGTTTGTAAATTGATTTCCAATTCTTGGGTTAATGTTTCAGAAGGCATACCTACTTTAACTAACTAAACCGGAGACTGTAGAATTAAGGGCATAGTCTGGTCCTAAATTTTAGACTTGTTAGGAGGCACTTCTACCACACTTTCCATGTAGAGATTTGGAGCTCACTTCCACAAGTGGTGGTCGATGCTAAATCAGTTATTCATTTTAAATGAGAGATTTTTCCGTTAAGCAAGATAGTAAGGGATACAGGCCAAACACAGGTGTTGAGGTTGGGCCACAGATCATCAATGATCTCCTTGAATGGCAAAATAGGTTTGAGGGTTTGACTGGCCTACTCCAGTTCTGATATTGAGGTCCTTAATGTTCTAAGCAAAAACAAGGAGTTCACATTGAACCTTCATAACTAGCAGGTTAGATGCCATCTGGAGTATTGAATCCAATTTTGAACAAAACACTGAAAATTATACCAAAACTTTGAAGAAGGTGCCAGTGCAGTTGCTGGCATGGTATTTGACGTTCAAGACTGCAGTTGCATGGTGATACTAGAGAACCTGGGATTGTTCTTATTAGATCTGAGCAGACTAAAAATCAATTAAGTTTTGAATGTTTGTTTGTCAGTTGGAAAAACAAAGTGGAAATGTTTCCAGTAGCAGAATGTTTAGCAATCAGAAAAAGGGAATTAAAAATGAACAAGCAAAGAAATAGGCCTTCGAGCCTTCCCGCCTTCCCAAGTCTGGGCCAACGTATTTTGCCATTCCATACTAAAACTACCTTCATTTACAGGGTCCGCATCTTCTCGTCCCTTCCTTTTCGTGTGTTTGTCTAGGTGTTTCTTGAATGCTACTATTGCGTCTGATTCCACCACCACCTTGGGCAGTATGTTTCAGGCACTCAACACCCTTTTTATTTTTTTTAAGCATGAAAAAACTTGCCTTGCGTATCTCCTGTAGACTAGTGCAATCCCCCACACTCAAAGTGCCCCTGGAATCCATGTCAACTAGTAATTGACCCCTCCACCCTGGGGGGTAAAAGCCTCTTAATTTCCTCTTTAACCATGCCATTCACAATCTTTTAACCACCTTTCAGATTGCCCCTCAACCTCCTGCAGTCAACCTTTCTTAGCTAAAAGAAAATCCCCCATACTCGGCAACATCCTCATACTAGGTAAACCTCTTCTGTACCCTCTCTAAAGCATCCATGTTCTTCTGGTAGTGTGGTGACCAGAACTATATGCAATATTCCAAGTGTGGCCTAACTAAAGTTCTATAGAGCAGCAGAATAACTTGGTCTGTCCTTACATTCAATGCTCCTTCCAATGAAGGCCAGCCATACTATAAGCCTGTTTATAAAAAATCTACCTTGTCTACCTGTGCTGCCAGCCTCTCTGATCTGGATCTTCACACCCAGATCCTTGTGCTTATCAATACTCCTAAGAGTTCTGCCAATCACTGTATGATTTCCACCTGCACTTGACCTTCCAAAATGCATCACCTCATATTTGTGTGGATTAAACTCTATCTGCTATATTTCTACCCATGCCACCAACTGATCTATATCATGTTCTGACAATCCTCCTCACTATCTGCAACTTCATCAAAAAGCTAGAGTGAATTTTTGTAATCGGGAGTTTTTTTAGGCCACTTAGGTTTGCAAGAATGATATTTGGACTTCAGATATTTATTGGCCTTAATTAATTACCTTTAAATGCCAGTTACATTGCTGTGGGCCTAGACTTACAAGTAGGCCAGATCAGGTAAAGATGGCAGTTTCCTTACCAAAAGGACATTAGTGCTCAAGCTAAAAGGAAGAACAGATGGAAAGGGTATTGAACAATGGCAGTCTAAAGCATTTGTTTTAACGTGTATGACAGGTAAAGCAGATGAGTTTTTAGAGCTTAGATTAATATGCATAATAATGATGTTGGAGCTATTATTGAGACTAGGTTGAAAGAGGGATCAGACTGACAGCATAACTTCTCAGGATTTAGATGCTTCAGGTGTGATAGATTTTAAGAGGTGTGGGGGAATGATGTGATTGATTGGGGAGAATGTCCCAGCTGTACGGAGAGTGGACACCTCTGTGCTCATCCAGTAAATCCATATGGATAGATCTCAGGAATCGGAAGGTTGCATTCACTTTGGGTTGTCTTACAGGCCTCCGAACAGATATGTGGATGGATTTTGGAAAAATGCAAAAACGCCAGGTGGTTGTGGTGGGTGATTCTTAACTTTCCCAATCTTGACTGGAACTTCCTTAGTTGGTGTGATCAGGAGGGTTTCTTGAAGTGATACGTAAGTAGCCTAACTAGGTGAAGAGCTGCGCTGGACTTGGCTGGGTTCATTCCCTGATACCAGGTGGTTGAAATTTGTGAGGGAGCATTTCAGAAACAGTGACTATAATTCCATAAGCTTTCTAAGTTGCTTGTGGTTAGGAGTGCTCCACGTGTTAAAATACTGAGTTGGGGAAGATTAACTAACAATATTAGGCAGGAATTGGGGAATAGAGCTTGGGGGCTGCTGTTTTGAGGGTAAATCCATATCTGTCATGTGAGAATCTATTAAGGGACAGTTGATTTGGTGTTCAGGATTAGCATGTTCCTGTGAAAATGAAGGATAAGGATGGCAAGATTTGGGAATCTTGGATGATGAGAGAAATGGTGAGGTCAGTCAAAAAGAAAATGTCTAAGGTTTAAGAAACTGAAGACAGTTCTCAAACGATATAAAGAAAGCAGGAAAGAACTTTAGGAGGTGTAAAAAAGACCATGCAAAGTCCTGGGCAAAACGGGATTGAGAATAATCCCAAATATATGTATATCGAGTGCAAGAGGATAGCTAGGGAACAAATAGGCCCACTCAAGGACAAAGGATGAAATTTGTGAGGAGCTGAAGGAAGTGGGTGAGGCCTGAACAAATATTTAACAAATTGGTATTCACAAAGGAGAAGGATATGTTGGATGCTGAGTCTGGAGTAGGGCATGTCAATATAAGAAAGATGTGAAGGCTTTGGAGAGAGTACAGGAAAGGTTAAGGTATTGCTGGTTTGGAGGGTATAACTGGAGAGATTCAATAGTTAATGCTGCTGCCAGGGGCCTAGGTTCGATTCCATCCTTGGTGACCGTCTATGTGGATTTTGCATGTTCTCCCCATGTTTGCGAGGGTTTTCTTCAGGTGCTCCAGTTTCTTCCCACAGTCCAAAAATGTGCAGGTTAGGTGGATTAGCCATGGGGAATGCAGGTTATAGGGATAAGGTCGGATGTGTATCTAGGTGGGATGCCGTTTGGAGGGTCTGTGTAGACATGATGGGCTGAATGGCCTGCTTCCACGCAAGAACACAGAACAGTACAGACCCTTTGGCCCACGACGTTGTGCCCACCTGTTATCCTACTAAGATCAAATTACCCCACATACTCTTTATTTTACTATCCAAGAGGCGCTTTAAGTCTCGAAATTATCTGACTCCACCATTGCTGGCAGTGCGTTCCAATGTGCCCACCACTGTGTGAAGAACCTACTTCTTGACATCTCCCTGATAGCTTCTTCCAGTCACCTTTAAAATTGTGCCCCCTCGTAATAGTCACCTTCAAGCTTGACCTTCCAAAATGAATCACTTCACACTTTTCTGGGATATATTCCATCTGCCACCTCTTTGCCCAGCTCTGCATCCTGTCAGTGTTCTGTTGCAGCCTCCAACAGCCCTACACGCTGTCCACAACTTCATTAATCTTCGTGTCATCGGCAAACTTACTAACCCACCTTTCCACTTTCTCATCCAAGTCATTTGTAAAGATCTCAAAGAGCAGAGGTCCCAGAACAGATCCCTGCAGAACACCACTGGTCACTGTGCTCCAGACTCAACACTTTACATCTGCTACCACCTTCTGTCTTCTATTGGACAGCCAGTTTTGTATTCACACCCAAATTTCCCTGAATCCCATGCCTCCTGACTTTCTGAATGAGCCTTACCATGGGGAACCTTCTCAAATGCCTTGATAAAATCCACATACACCACATCCACTGCTGTACCTTCATCAATGTGTTTTGTCGCATCCTCAAAGAATTCAGTAAGGCTTGAGGCATGATCTGCGCTCCTCAAAGCCATGCTGACTATTCCTAATCAAACTGTGCTTTTCCATATAATCATAAATACTGTCTCTTAGAATCCTCTACAATAATTTGCCCATCGCAGAAATAAGTGTAATTGGTCTGTAATTCCCAGAATTGTACCTATTCCCTTTCTTGAACAAGGGAATGACATTTTCCACCCTCCAATCGTCGCCAAAGGGGCAGCAATCTCTTCCCTTGCCCCCCGTAGGAACCTTGAGTATAATCCCATCTGTCTCAGGGGACTTATCTATCCTCATGTTTTTCAAACTTTCTAGCACATTCTCCGTCCTGACATCAACCTGTTCAAGCATATCTGCCTGTTTCACACTGTCCTCACAAATGTCGAGGTCCTTGTCACTGGTGAATACTGAACCAAAGTAGTCATTAAGGACATTACAGAGATAGTAGGAACTGCCGATGCTGGAGAATCTGAGATCAGTGTGAAGCTGGATGAGCACAGCAGGCCAAGCAGCCGCATTTGGCATGTGGTTGGGGGAGGGGAGATTTGAAGCTTGTGAAGCCCACATTCCTACGGTTAAACTGCAGCGTTCCCAAGCGAATTAAGATGCTGCTGCTGCATCTTTTGGGTGGTGTCATTGTGGCAACGCAGGAGGCCCAGGATGGCCATGTCATCCGAGGAGTTGGGGTGGGGGTGGGTGGGTGCGGGTGAAATTGAAATGGTTCACAACTGAGAGGTGTAGTTGTTCGTTGTGTACTGATCAACAATACTTGCATTTCCCCGTGCAGATGGCCTGTATTAAGGACCTTCCCTACCTGCTAACTCTGTGCACGTTGCCTCCACTATCCCCGATGGGCCCTACTCTCATTTCTGGCCATCTGCTTGTTCCTCACATTAGCATAGAGTGCTGTTGGGATTTTCCTTGATCTTACCCACCAAGGTTTTCTCACGCCACTTCTGGCTCTCCTAAGTCCATTCTTCAGTTCCTTCCTGGCTATCTTATCGACCTTTCGAGACCCATCCAATCCTTGCTTCCTCAACCTTAAGCTTTGTTCTTCCTCTTGACTAAATGTTCCCCGTGTCTTGTCATCCAAAGTTTGTTGACAACCCCTTCCTTGCCTTGGTTAGGCAAACCTAACCAGTACTTGTGGCAACTGCTCCCTAAACAACCTCTGTATTTCTGTCATGCATTTCTCTGAGACCAACTGATCCTGGTTTATGCTCAGCAGTTCTTGCCTAATAATTCCCATGATAATTTCCGTTCCCCAATTAATACTTCCCTATACCGTCTGCTCCTGTCCCTAGACGTGACTGTAGTAAAGGTCAGGGAGTCGTGTTCTCTGTCGCCAAAATGCTCTCCCACTAAGATTTGACATCTGGCCTGTTTTGTTGCCAAGCACTAAATCCAATTTGGCCTATGTACATATTGAGTCAGAAATCCTTCCTGGACACACCTGACAAAATCTGCTTCATCCAAACTATTTGCACTTAGGTTCCAGTCGATGTTGGGGAAGTTGAAGTCACCCATGAGAACAACCCTATTACTTCTGCACCTTTCCAAAATCTGTCTCCCAGTCTGTTCCTCCATGTCTTTATTGCTGTTGGGCGGTCTATAGAAAACTCCTAATTGTGACTGCTCCTTTCTTGTTTCTGACTTCCACCCATACTGACTCAATGGACAAACCCTCCTCCACGACCTTTCTGCAACTGTGATACCATCCATGATTAGCAGTGACACGCTTCCATCTCTCTTCGCTCCCTCCCTATTTGTTTTGAAACATCTATACCCCAGAACACTCAACAACTATTCTTGCCGCAGTGCTATCCAAGTCTCCATAATGACCACAGCGTCATAGCTCCAAGTACTGATCCATGCTCTTAGTTCGTCACCCTTATTCCTGACACTACGTGTGTTAAAATACACACCTCAACCCATCGCACTTACTGCTACTTTGCCCTATCAACTGCCTATTCTTCCTCACAGAATCTCTGCTTGCTGTATCAGCCCGTACATCAGCTACCCCATTGACTGATAGGTTTCTCCGGTTCCCGTCCCTCTGCCAAACAAGTTTAAGCCCTCCCGAAAAGCTCTAGCAAACCTCCCGCCCAGGATATTCTTGTCCCTCCAGTTCAGGTGCCATCCGCCCTTCCTGTACAGATCCCACCTTTCCCCAGAAGGTATCCCGATGATCCATATATCCGAAGCCCTCCCTCCTACACCAGCTCAGTAGCCACATATTCACCTGCACTTGCTCTCTATCCCTGACATCACTAGCCAGTGGCACCGATAGTAATCCTGAGGTTACTACTCTGCTCGTCCTGGCTTTTCACTCCCATCCTAACTCACTATATTCACTTTTCAAGTCCTCAGCCCATTTCCTAGCTATGTCATTGGTACCAAATGTGTACAACAACTTCTGGCTGTTCTTCCTGCCCCTTAAGAATCCTGTAGACTTGATCTGAGACATCCTTGACCATAGTGTCTGAGAGGCAACATACCATCTGGGAGATAGCAGGAACTGCAGATGCTGGCGAATCTGAGCTAACGAGGTGTAGAGCTGGATGAACGCAGCAGGCTAAGCAGCATCAGAGGAACAGAAGGCTGACGTTTCAGGCCTAGACCCTTCGTCAGAAAGATTCATTTCTGAAGAAGGCTCTAGGTCCAAAACAGCAGCCTTCCTGCTCCACTGATGCTGCTGGGCCTGCCGTGTTCATCCAGCTCTACATCTTGTTATACCATCCGGGAGTTTCGCTTGGTACCACAGAATCTCCTGTCAGTTCTCCTAACCATTGAATCTCCTGTCACTATTGCTCTCCTATTCTTGCCCCTTCTGTTCTGAGCCACAGAGCCAGACTCAGTGCCAGAGACCTGGCCGCTATGGCTTTCCCCAGTAGATTGTCCCCCGTTGAGGGCAACGACCACAGGATCCCTGCACTGTCTATCTGTCTATTCCCTCTTCCCCCTCCTGACAGTCACCCACCTGTCTTCGTCCTGTAACTTGGGTGTGATAACCTCCCTATAACTCTTTATCACCCCATTAGCCTTCCGAATGATCCAGAGTTCATCCAGCCCCGGTTCCCTAATGTGCTCTGTGAGGACCTGAAGTTGTGTGCACTTCTTGCAGGCTAAGTCAAAAGGGACACTAGTGGTGACCCTTACCTCCCACGCCCTGTAAGAGGAGCATGCAACTGCTGTAGCTTTCATTCCATTTACTCTAGATTGGAAAAAGAATAAAGGAAAAAAAGCTTGCTTTTTCTACCCTCCACAGACTTTTTTTGAGAGACTGGAAAAACTTGTATGTTGGGTGTCTGAGAGGTTACCTGATGAAAGCTTACACATTACACATTTGAGAAACCTAGATAGTTGGAGTCTCTTTCCCAGGGTAGAAATGTCAATTACTGGAAGACACAAGTTTAAGGTAAAAGAGGGCAAGTTTAAAGGTGCTGAGAGGCAATTTTTTTTTTCTAGGCACAAACTCCATCCAGAATGTGTTGCCTGAGGAAGTGGCAGAAACAGATATTACAGCAACTTCTGATGTCTTCGCAGATACACAAAAAGGCAGGAAATAGTGATATGGACAATGTAGAGCATAAACTTTTCTAAACTACAGACCATCCTGCGTTGGTACAGCTAGTGGGCCGAAGAACAGTACAGCAAAGGAACAGCCTTTTTGTTCAGACGGGTCTTTCTAACAGTTGACATGATTTCATGATCATTGTTGAACTCTTCCAGACTTTCTTATAAATTCAAATTCATTCGTCTGCCGTGGCGGAGTTTGAACTTTGGTCTGCAGAATATTACTGGGTCTCTGAATTAATAGTGTAGTGTGATTAAGCCAGTGACTCCCTGTGCTAGCTGAAAGGAAGTGGAAGCAGGTTGAATGACCACCAAATGGGAAATCTTATTATTAGCAGGGAAAACTGTCGGCCTGGTGGGGAAGGGCAGCAGAGTGACACTAATTGGATAACTCAAAAGATAGGACAGGGATGATGAGCATAATGTCCTAATGTGTTGGTGTCTTTTTTTTTCTTATTGAATCATCGCATGTTATCACTTTGTTTTTCTTTTATTTTTGCTGTTGCGAAGAACTCAGTAGTCCAAGTAAAGAGAACCTTAACACTCAAATACCTGAGTACGATAATATCTGTATTTTAAAGTTGTAACTTCAGAGTGGTAACATGTTGCACATAAAATAACATTGCAGTGGTAGAAGTGTTTAGTTTCAAAGTTACTAATGTGTAAACCTTCCTTTCTGGCACAGTTTACCATGGAGTGCTTTTGGCTTATCCCATATTGTTGGCATGGAAGAAGCAATGTGCCCTCGAACAATATTATCTGTACTATCATCCCAACAATGCTGCCTGACTACCTCAGTTGCCGCACACTTGTTGCTTAAACGCTGCTCCATCTTTGTTACAGAGATAGTGGGAACTGCAGATGCTGGAGAATTCCAAGATAATAAAATGTGAGGCTGGATGAACACAGCAGGCCAAGCAGTATCTCAGGAGCACAAAAGCTGAAGTTTCGGGCCTAGACCCTTCATCAGAGAGGGGGATGGGGAGAGGGAACTGGAATAAATAGGGAGAGAGGGGGAGGCGGACCGAAGATGGAAAGTAAAGAAGATAGGTGGAGAGAGTGTAGGTGGGGAGGTAGGGAGGGGATAGGTCAGTCCAGGGAAGACGGACAGGTCAAGGAGGTGGGATGAGGTTAGTCGGTAGCTGGGGGTGCGGCTTGGGGTGGGAGGAAGGGATGGGAGAGAGGAAGAACCGGTTAGGGAGGCAGAGACAGGTTGGACTGGTTTTGGGATGCAGTGGGTGGGGGGGAAGAGCTGGGCTGGTTGTGTGGTGCAGTGGGGGGAGGGGACGAACTGGGCTGGTTTAGGGATGCAGTAGGGGAAGGGGAGATTTTGAAACTGGTGAAGTCCACATTGATACCATATGGCTGCAGGGTTCCCAGGTGGAATATGAGTTGCTGTTCCTGCAACCTTCGGGTGGCATCATTGTGGCACTGCAGGAGGCCCATGATGGACATGTCATCAAGAGAATGGGAGGGGGAGTGGAAATGGTTTGCGACTGGGAGGTGCAGTTGTTTGTTGCGAACTGAGCGGAGGTGTTCTGCAAAGCGGTCCCCAAGCCTCCGCTTGGTTTCCCCAATGTAGAGGAAGCCGCACCGGGTACAGTGGATGCAGTATACCACATTGGCAGATGTGCAGGTGAACCTCTGCTTAATGTGGAATGTCATCTTGGGGCCTGGGATGGGGGTGAGGGAGGAGGTGTGGGGACAAGTGTAGCATTTCCTGCGGTTGCAGGGGAAGGTGCCGGGTGTGGTGGGGTTGGAGGGCAGTGTGGAGCGAACAAGGGAGTCACGGAGAGAGTGGTCTCTCCGGAAAGTAGACAGGGGAGGGGATGGAAAAATGTCTTGGGTGGTGGGGTCGGATTGTAAATGGCAGAAGTGTCGGAGGATGATGCGTTGTATCCGGAGGTTGGTAGGGTGGTGTGTGAGAACGAGGGGGATCCTCTTGGGGCGGTTGTGGTGGGGTCAGGGTGTGAGGGATGTGTTGCGGGAAATACGGGAGACGCGGTCAAGGGCGTTCTCGATCACTGTGGGGGGAAAGTTGCGGTCCTTAAAGAACTTGGACATCTGGGATGTGCGGGAGTGGAATGTCTTATTGTGGGAGCAGATGCGGCGGAGGCGGAGGAATTGGGAATAGGGGACTCCCACAGCTACCTAGAATACACCACCTCCCACCCACCCTCCTGCAAAAATTCCATCCCCTATTCCCAATTCCTCCGCCTCCGCCGCATCTGCTCCCACGATAAGACATTCCACTCCCGCACATCCCAGATGTCCAAGTTCTTTAAGGACCGCAACTTTCCCCCCACAGTGATCGAGAACGCCCTTGACCGCGTCTCCCGTATTTCCCGCAACACATCCCTCACACCCTGACCCCACCACAACCGCCCCAAGAGGATCCCCCTCGTTCTCACACACCACCCTACCAACCTCCGGATACAACGCATCATCCTCCGACACTTCTGCCATTTACAATCCGACCCCACCACCCAAGACATTTTTCCATCCCCTCCCCTGTCTACTTTCCGGAGAGACCACTCTCTCCGTGACTCCCTTGTTCGCTCCACACTGCCCTCCAACCCCACCACACCCGGCACCTTCCCCTGCAACCGCAGGAAATGCTACACTTGTCCCCACACCTCCTCCCTCACCCCCATCCCAGGCCCCAAGATGACATTCCACATTAAGCAGAGGTTCACCTGCACATCTGCCAATGTGGTATACTGCATCCACTGTACCCGGTGCGGCTTCCTCTACATTGGGGAAACCAAGCGGAGGCTTGGGGACCGCTTTGCAGAACACCTCCGCTCAGTTCACAACAAACAACTGCACCTCCCAGTCGCAAACCATTTCCACTCCCCCTCTCATTCTCTAGATGACATGTCCATCATGGGCCTCCTGCAGTGCCACAATGATGCCACCCGAAGGTTGCAGGAATAGCAACTCATATTCCGCCTGGGAACCCTGCAGCCATATGGTATCAATGTGGACTTCACCAGTTTCAAAATCTCCCCTTCCCCTACTGCATCCCTAGACCAGCCCAGTTCGTCCCCTCCCCCCACTGCACCACACAACCAGCCCAGCTCTTCCCCGTGCTCCCCCCACCCCCCCACCCACTGCATCCCAAAACCAGTCCAACCTGTCTCTGCCTCCCTAACCGGTTCTTCCTCTCACACAACCCTTCCTCCCACCCCAAGCCGCACCCCCAGCTACCTACTAACCTCATCCCACCTCCTTGACCTGTCCATCTTCCCTGGACTGACCTATCCCCTCCCTACCTCCCCACCTATACTCTCTCCACCTATCTTCTTTACTCTCCATCTTCGGTCCGCCTCCCCCCCTCTCCCTATTTATTCCAGTTCCCTCTCCCCATCCCCCTCTCTGATGAAGGGTCTAGGCCCGAAACGTCAGCTTTTGTGCTCCTGAGATGCTGCTTGGCCTGCTGTGTTCATCCAGCCTCACATTTCCATCTTTGTTACATCTAGATTTAGCTACCCCAATATACACCTGACTGGTCACCTGCACTCTACACTCCGTAACTTGGTTGATTCAAAACTCTGCCTTTGTCCTTAATAGTGTTAAGCCCTCGCACCTTTGCTTGCTGATCTTCTGCTCGTGCAGCACTTTGGCTTCCCAATTCTCATTGTCCTTTTCAAATTCTGTGGCCTCACCCACATCTCTCTTCTAACCTTAAAACTCAAGGTATCTGCATTTATCTAAACTTAGCCTCTTGAACATCCTTTTATTTTAATGCTGGTTGTTATTGCTGGCTGAGCTTTCAGCTGCCTCAGCTCGGGAATTCTGCCTAAATTTTACTATCATTTTCATTGAATAAGGCACACCATAACACCTATCTCTTTTTGACTTCAGATTTTTTGTCATTTGCCCTAATATGTGACAATGCCTATCTTGCTTCTCCACTTCCATGAAGCACATGGGTTGTTTTGCTGTCAAAAGGTACAAGGTGAATATGTTGGAATCGGAGGTTGTAGACTTCGCTGAGCTGGTGTGTTTGTAGACATTTCATCGCCCTGCTAGCTAACATCATCAGTGTGCCTCCAGTGAAGCGCTGCTGTTCTGTCCTGCTTGTTGTGTGTGTCTTGGCTTGCTGGGGTGTTGATATCGCTTCTGGTTTCGTTTCTGAATGGTTTGTATATCGGGTGTATAACTAACCTGATATACAGATCACTGAGAAACAGAATCAGAAGTGGTGCCAATCACTGCAGCAAGCCGAGACACACACATCACAAGCAGGACAGAACACCAGTGCTTCACTGGAGGCGCACTGACAATGTTGCCTGACAGGGTGATGTAATGTCTGCAAACAAAAACACATCGGCTTGGCGAACAAGTCTACAACCTCGTCCACAGGAGCTACAAATCTTCTCAAACTTTGTAATCTGCTATCTTTTTTAAATGACTGAACCTAGCTAATTTTATGTAGATGCTTGATATGCTCAATAGGTTAAGCAGCATAATGAACAGCTAATGTTTCAGGTTCGTAACTTTTGTCAGAACTGGAATGAACCACAGATGCAACCGCTTTTAAGGTAGTATAAGGGGAAGGAAGTTGGAGTAAAGAATAAGTGCGTCATCTGCAGTTGGGTGGAATGCAGGTCTGAGTCAATGTGATAAGTAAAGAAACAAAAGATGCACCCAGAGTTGTAACTAGCAATGATAAAATAAGCACTGTTACCTGGAGGATGCAGTTCAAATTCTGGCTGTGACCTGAAAATGTTGAACAATATTTAGTGTTGGAAGACTGCAAAATCTCTCATTGAGAGAGGTGTTTCTTGAGCTATTGTTGAGATATCTCTAAAGGGACAAAGATGACAGTTGGTAGAAGCCTTATTCTGGCTATTGTTGGAAGTTTTGGGGCTATGCTTGCTGGTGTTTACGAAACTGAAATTCCGATCTGATTTTTGGTTTTTCCAGTGTTCGCAAAGTAGCTCCCTCTGAGAAAGATACGCTAAATTCAAGGAAGTACAAGTAAATTGTTGCATCATGCAGAAGAAATGTTTGCTGTCCTAGAAGGTTGAAGGGAGGTAAAGGATAGATGTTGTATCTCCAGTACTTCTGTGAGGACCCCGGTGTGGCTGATGGTGAGGTGAGCTGAAGGTGTTTCGTGCAGTTGTGCTGCAGGGGTGTGGAAATGGTATAAGAGGGTGTGAAATGTGAAGGCCACACTTTTTTGAAAGTTGGGACAAGTGGTAGCTCATCACTTCCTGTAAGGCAGACATGGCAAGGTATGAGAATAGATATAGAAAATGTGATCGAGCCCCTTGAAGGCATGCCATTTAGTGTTGGGATGTGAAATAACATGGTGTGAAGCTGAATGAACACAGCAGGCCAAGTAGCATCAGAGGAGCAGGAAAGCTTGATGTTTTGGGTTGGGACCCTTCAGAAATTGTTGAGGAGCGTTGGGGCGTGCATGGGTTGGTTGGCTTGGGACAGCTGGTTTGTAATGTACAGTGACGCCAAGAGTATGGGTTCAATTCCTTTACCAGCTGAGGATACCGTGAAGGAACTACCTTCTGAACCACACCTGAGGTGTGGTGACCCTCCAGGTGAAATCATCACCAGTCATTCCTCGCTGTCCTAACTCCTGCTACACTGACAAAGACTTGTGCATGTGCACGTGCATGTGCACGTGCACGTGCACATGTCCACCTACCTGTACAGGATGGGAGAAGTTGGAAATGGGTTGTATGATTAGCATGATGTAACCTTCCGTACCAATGTTGCATGTTTAGAATTTCTTCCTAGAAGAATGCCCCTCAAAGATAAGTTGCCATAGACAGAAGTCACATGACACTAGGTTATAGTCCAACAGGTTTGCTTGATATCATCAATCTACACTTCTGACCTTGTCGAACCCAGTCTAACACTAGCACCTTCACATAACTCGACAGGGCTGGTTTGGCATTAGAGACGTACAGGGAGAGATTGGTGGTCGATATTTTGAAGGAGAATTGAATACCTTTTGTACAAGGGGTGGTCAGTACTATTGGAGCATGAGAGTAATTGTACCACTTGATGCATAGGTGATCTGATTATGGTCTCTTGACCCAACTGTCCTATATGTAGACTCCCCCCTTGATTCTCTCATCTACCAAAGATCTGTCGGAGTCAGCAATGAATATGTCCAATTACACACGTCCACTACCTTCTAGGAAGCGAATTCCCTCGACTAACAACCCTATGCAAGAAGTTATTCTCCATTTCCACTTTAAAAGGGAAGTATCTATTTCTTCAGCTGTGTTCCCGAGTGGAGGTCTCCCTGATGACCAAATGTCTTCCTCATATCCACGAAGATCCTCTCAGAATCTTTGTGTCCCTTAGATCACGTCTTATTCACCTTAAGTTGGTGCAGGCCCAGTCTGTCAAACTATTCAAATAAGAAAAACCTGTAACAGTAGCAGTACTGGAAATGTGATCAGTTCTGTCTAGGTGCAGTAACATTTCCCTCCTTCCCATAACCAAGAATGTTTTAGTTCTCATCCTAGTCACTTGCTGTAGCTTCACACTAACTTAATTATTCTTACACCAATGCACTTAGATGTCTTTGTATGTCAAGTTCTGTAATTTCTATTCACTTTAGTAGTGTTACAGCGTTCCCATTCATTTTGACAAAGTGGATAAATGTTTGCATTTTCCCACACTATATTTCATCTGCAAGATTTTTTTGTGTCCACTTTTGTAGGCTGTCACACTCTTCTTGACAATTTATTCTGCTACCTATCTTGGTGTTCTGAAAAAAAAATCCTTAGCTGATATACATTCAGCTCCTGCGTAAGAAAGAAGTGGATGCACAGTTGAGACCTCAACAGTGGTCCCTGTTGCACCCTCAAAGCTTACAGCCTGCCAATCTGAAAAGTTCCATTTATCACTACTGACTGCTTTCTATTGGCTAGCCAGTTATTTTAGTGCTAATAATTTACTCTCTATTCCATATGTTCTTATTTTGTCAAACAATCTTTTGATGTGATGACCTGATAGAAGAACACAAAATTTGAGGTGAATGGGTAGGGTGGATGGTCAGCATCTGTTTCCCACAGTGAAAATGTCAAAATACCAGGGGCAAAGTTTCTTGTATGTAGAGCATAGCAGGTGCCTGGAATGTGCTTTCACGGGAGGTTGCAGAAGCAGATGTGTTATTGAAGTTTAAGTAACATTTAGACATATGAACGTCAGGGAACAGAAGTGTGGATGATGTACAGGTGGATGGAATTAGTTTAGAATTGCATCATGGTCATTGCATTATGCTGGGCTGAAGGGCCTGTTCCTGTGACGTACTGTTCTGTGTTCCTATTAAATGCTGTTTGGAAATCCAAAGAGTCTGAGTCCCTTTTTTATCTGCTAGATATTTTATTCTTCAAAACAAACACTAATCAATATGTTTAAATACAACTTCTCTTTAACAAATACAGGAACAAAAATGGAAGTTGCTGGAAAAGCTCAGCAGGTCTGGCAGCATCTGTGAAGAAGAAAAAAAATCAGAATTAATGTTTCGGGTCCGGTGACCCTTCCTCAGAAGTTCTCCAGCAATTTCTGTTTTTGTTCCTGATTTACAGTATCTGCCGCTCTTTGGTTTCCCGTCAACAAAGTTGTGTTGACTCTACCTAACTGCATCACGTATTCTGCCGTATTCCCTTTTAATAATGGGTTCTAGCTGTTTCCCTAAAACAAAGGTTGGGTTAACTGGCTCTTGTTTTCTGCTTTCTATCGCCCTCCTTCCTTGAGTAAATGCGTTACATTAGCTATTTTTCAATCCACTAGAATCCTCCAACATACAAGGTATTTTGAAATCTAGCCAGTGCAATAACTATTACTGCTGCCAGAGATAATGGGAACTGCAGATGCTGGAGAATTGATGGAGAATTCACTTGGAATACTGCGTCCAGTTCTGGGCGCCCTATTATAGGAAAGATGTGGATGCTTTGGAGAGGGTTCAGAGGAGGTTTACCAGGATGCTGCCTGGACTGGAGGGCTTATCTTATGAAGAGAGGTTGACTGAGCTCGGTCTCTTTTCATTGGAGAAAAGGAGGAGGAGAGGGGACCTAATTGAGGTATACAAGATAATGAGAGGCATAGATAGAGTCGATAGCCAGAGACTATTTCCCAGGGCAGAAATGGCTAGCACGAGGGGTCATAGTTTTAAGCTGGTTGGTGGAAAGTATAGAGGGGATGTCAGAGGCAGGTTCTTTACGCAGAGAGTTGTGAGAGCATGGAATGCGTTGCCGGCAGCAGTTGTGGAAGCAAGGTCATTGGGGTCATTTAAGAGACTGCTGGACATGCATATGGTCACAGAAATTTGAGGGTGCATCCATGAGGATCAATGGTCGGCACAACATTGTGGGCTGAAGGGCCTGTTCTGTGCTGTACTGTTCTATGTTCTATGTTCTAATTCAGCGGGTCCAGGCCCGAAACGTCAGCTTTTGTGCTCCTGAGATGCTGCTTGGCCTGCTGTGTTCATCCAGCCTCACATTTTATTACTGCTGCCACTTCCTTTAATACCCAGTCAACACATCATATGGTTGAGAATTGTCAACCTTTCTAATAGTTTTCCCAATACCTCAATGGTGAAGGTGATTATTTTAGAGTTCTTCCATTTCATTCCACCTCGTAATTTGTCTTTGGGAAACTTACTGCTCTTCTGCAGCAAAGACACACATGAACTTTGCAGATTCAAAATGACATTGACCAATTTCAGATCATAATTACTACTTTTAAGCAGCAGATCCTGGTAGTGATTCTGCTGTTACCCTTGCCCTTCTCAAGATCCAGCTTTTATTTTAACATGTTCCATACATGCCTCCTTTTGCCATGCCCCATTATCTCTTATTTAATCACTTTCCACTCCATCATTGAACTTTCCTATTGTACTTCTGCACTATTGTCTTTGTTCTTGTTTAAAATATGTTAACATTTGTAACGTTTTCTATGATTGCTCATCAGCCAGAAATTTTAACCATTTCTTTCCACAGATACTGAAATACTCAGGTCAGGCAGTATTTGCTGAATATTTTCAAATTTCCAAAACCCAAAGTGTTTGATCTTAAGCCATTGTTAGAGTCAAATGTAAAACTGTTTTACCTTGTTAACACTCTCCAGCAAGACAAAACAATTCCCTTTTTCACCATCCTGCATTTAGTCATCACAAAGAAGCCTGCTATCTTTGGCCTCTGCTGTTTTTGTACACCTAATCAATTGTTATAACTAAGGGGAAGAAAAATAAGAGTGCTTTACAAGTCTGCACTTTTAATGGTTTTCATCTTGTTATTTGGATTTGTCTTCTGGTTGGTTAAAAATTGATTCTTTAGTATTGCAATTCTTGTAAAGCAAGCACCAAAGAGCATGTCTGAAATTCAGTGCTGCTTAGACAAATGGCTGTAATGGTAACGCAACCCCTATGTTGTGTAATTGTTTGAACTGCTTGACCAAGCCTCCATGTGAACCAAAATGTCCACTCTTCTGTTCTTTTTGATTTTCCCTACTCATTGAGCATAAAATTGGAATGTTCATACTTAGTGGTAATTTGATTCAATGTAGTTTTATCTCCTTAATCTTTTCATTTGAGACACCTATCCTTTTCTGATGATTTTGTTTGTTTGTAACTCCCTGATACCTGACTCAAGTTGTCATTCTACATGTATGATCGCTGAGGTTGCTTTGACAGGATTTTGACTAAGAGGGCAGTTTTGCTGAATCTTCATGTTGTCCTCCTCTTATCCACATGAGAGTACTTCCTCATTGCCATGAGTGAAAATCTTGGCTGACTGTTTTTTCTAATTTACTGACATACCTAGGTCAAGTCACGACATCGCAACTGCTGGACTTGCTATGATCCAATAATTCATCGATGAACAAATCTAATTTAGACTTTTTTTTCCCTTCATAAGCTTTCTAAATTGAACAACACAGACAATTATGTTATCAAGCATGGCAGCTATTAAGAATTTGAAAATAGCAGTGAGATGAATGAGTTTTAATTTCTTTGATCATCTTGGTTGAATGGCACATAACAGGAGAGCACTTGAACCTAGCCAATTGACTACTTTTAACACACTGTCCAGCTTTTATTCCCCTCAACAATGCAAACAGTCATTTTATAGCACTGGAGTGTCAGTCTTGCTTAAGTATTGAAGTTCTAGTGTGAAACTTGAATTTCCAAACTTGTGATTTTGTAACCTGGTTTTATTGAATATAAATTTCATTAAAATTATTTTGTTTGCTTTTTGCCCTGCACTGATGATTATGACTTCAATCTGGCAACAGTACTGTATGTAACAGCAGAAATATTGCCTTTTACTCAGATCTTATGGCTTGAATTGTTAATCACTCTTAAGCCATTTTTCTGTGCAAGGAAGAATAGGCATTTAACATGAACATGAAGGTTTAACGGGACATTAAATGCCTTCAAGGGAGAGGTCAATAAATTCTTGATTTCACAAGGAATCAAGGGCTACGGGGAGAGTGCAGGGAAGTGGAGTTGAAATGCCCATCAGCCATGATTAAATGGCAGTGTGGACTCGATGGGCTGAATGGCCTTACTTCCACTCCTATCTCTTATGGTCTTAAAAGCAGCAGGAGCAGGCCATTTGGTCTGTTGAGCCCCTTACACTGCAGACCTGATTGTAACCTCAACCCTGCTCCTGTTCATCCTTAACTTTTCAACCCTTTTCTTATCCAGAATCTCTCTACCTCTGCATTAAAAATATTCAAAGACTCTGCTTCTGCTGCCAATTAAAGATGATAGTTTGAGACCTATGACCCTCAATCTTAAGTGGGCAATCCTTTTATCATTAAACAATGACCCCTTATTACAAGTCTTCTGAGAGGGAATATTGTCTCCATGTCAACTGTGTCAAGCCCCCTCACGATTTTGCATGTTTCAATCAAACAACGTTTGGCTGTTCCAGATTTCAGTAGGTGACAGCGCTAGTTTGTGCTACCTTTTTTCACAATGTGTCCATTCTAATCTTACACAATTTTAACTTTTTTCAAAAAAATGGCAGAAGATAGATATTTTCAAATCAATTATGAATTAGCGATCAAATAAACATTTTGTGGTGACAGTCTTTCTTTTCTTAATATACCATAAAAACAATCTTCAAGAAACTAGGTCTGAATGATCATTTTGAATTTAAATCCTCTTCGGTAAGGTTAAATTTGCTATTGCAAGTTTAGTAATTGGATTACAGGTGAAGGTATCCTTTCCAAAAGCAAGAAATACTAAGGTGGAATGTATAATTCACTAAAACCTAACTGAGTTTTTGAATTCAGCAAGTGCTAGTATAATATCCTAGGGGAGGAGACTGCCTAATTGGATTGATGCTAAATGATTATTCAGAGACAAGATAATGTTCTGAGGATATGGGTTTAAATCTGACCATGGCAGATAGTGGAATTTGAATTTGGAGCCCAATGATGCCCGTGGAACCAGTGGTTGAAAAAACCTATCTAGTTCATGGATGTCCTTTTTAAGGTAGGAAACTGCATTGCCTACTTCCTCTGGCCTTTTTGTGACTCCAGACCCACAGCAATGTGGTTGACCCTAGTTGAGGATGGGTAATTAATGCTGGCCCAGCTAGTGATGCCCTCAATCTCATGAATAAAATGATTTGATGTCTGTAGTGTAACTGGTTCTGGGAATGTTCTGTGATTTGCAACAAAGTACTGTAAGTTGAGAATTTAACTGCAGCCCTCACTTAGCCCTTCACTGACACCACCGTAATTTTATAATCCACAAGGTGATAATAAGTGGTCAGTTGATTTTCCTTTGGTAAATTAGGTATTAACTCTGACTTTCTCAGTAATAACTTTATAAAGTTAGAATTTATAGTCTGATTTCCTCAGCATTCTACATTATCTTGTCTCTTTTGTACAGATCACTTGATGGTCGGCTGCAAGTTTCACATCGCAAAGGTTTGCCTCATGTTATTTACTGTCGCTTGTGGCGATGGCCTGATCTTCACAGTCACCATGAGCTTCGAGCCATTGAAACTTGTGAATATGCTTTCAATCTTAAAAAGGATGAAGTGTGTGTCAATCCATACCACTATCAGAGGGTGGAGACACCAGGTGAGTGCAAGCTAAAGCTAGATTTTACAAATTAATTTTTACAACTTGAATTTTGTCCATTTTGCTATTTTTTAAATCTTTCTTTAAAGGAGCACTTGTTGCCCTTCCTTGATTGCCCTTGAAGGTGCTGGTGAGCAGCTGCCCTGAACTAGGGTGATCTGTCTGGTGTACATGCATATTACAGTGCTGTTAGGAAGTTCCAGGGTTTAGACGTGTGATATTCAGGGTGAAATATTTCCAAGTCAGGACAGTGTGTGATTTAGAGGGGAACTTGTAAGCAGTGCTTTCCAAATATGTTACCCTGTCTTCCTGAGTAATAGAGGTTGTGAGTAAGGAATTTTGAAGCATCCATGACAACTTTCTGTATTGCATCTTTTTTGCACATTGCCACTATGTTGTTTGGAGGCAGTAAATACTGAAGGTGGTGCAATCAAGCATTCTCCCTTGTCTTGGGTGGTGTCTTGCTTGAATGTTGTTGGAGTTATGCTCAACTCCACTTTTGGAGAGCTTTCTGTCACCTTCCTGACCTCTATCTTTTGTAGATAAGGTTTTTTTTAATAAAGAATTTATTCATGGGATGAGGGCATCACTGGCTTGGCCAGTGCTAATTGCCTACAGGGCAGTTAAATGTCACCTGGAGTCTCATGTAGGCCAGACCAGGTAAGGAAGACAGTTTCTTTCCATAAAGGACATTAGTGTGCCGTATGGATTTTTCTGACAATTGGCGATGGATCCATGGCCATCATTACACCCCTAATTCCAGATTTTTATTCAGTTCAGTATCTACCGTTGGCTGTGACAGGATTCAAACCAGTGTCCCCAAAACATTTCCTGGGTGTCTGGATTAACAGTCCAGTGATAATACCATTTGGACTGTTGCCTCTTCTAATTGTACAATGCCAAGTCTGACAGTCTACTGTGTTTGGTCCAGAAAGTTTCTTTCAGCAGTACAGTCTTTGAAAGTATTCTATGAACTTCCCATCCAGCCAATTTGACTTTTCCTGTTTAACTGTAGCATAAAGTCACTAATGATAAGCCTGTGTATAAGCCACCAGAATCGGTAAATCTCCCTATTTACCACAGGGAGGTTAGATTCTCTCTTGATGGAGATATTAATTGTCTGTCATCAGTGTAGCCACTGTCAACCCCATCTTAAATATTGTCCACACCTTGCTGTGTATGGACATGGATTGCCTCATTATCTGAGGAGCTGCAAATGGTATTGAACATTGTGTAATTATCGGCAAAATTCTCATTCCTGACTTTGGAGGAAAGTCATTGTTGAAGCATTGAAGATGTCTTTTGCTTGGGACCTTTGGGTCTCGCTGTATACGAGCATAGTATGTTTTCTGTGTAGCAAAGCAATTTATGTTGACCATAGATCCATATGGCTAAGTTTAACTGCATGTAGGATGCCAGGCTTTTAATGTTAATTTATAAATGTGAGCTTCAGGATTCTGTCATTTGTGTAGAGCACTCCTTGCAAAACCTGGTAGGATGTTGCAAACTGTAGTGTGTAAACAAAATGTCCTGTTGATTTTAACACTTCGAATGTAATTCTGGAATGATGGAGAATTTACTGCATGCTGTGGATGTTCTTTGGATATTCCTTTTGTCTATGCATTCCATTATAGCTTAGTCTAAGATGTAGCTGCAGTTTGTGTTTGCAAAGTTTTTGCATTAATGTTGAATAAAACTCCTGAGTTTTCAATAGAATACAGAAACCTATTTAAAGTCTGCATTGATTGCGCAACGGAGGAGTTTGAGTTTGCCTTACTGTTATCGCATGTATTGTGATAATGAAGACTGCTTCACATGCTATACAAGCAAGTTGTACCATGCAAAGTGCATCAGGGTAGCAGAATACAGTGTGACTGTTGCAGCAAAAGATCAGAATTAATATTCAAGTGGTCCATTCAAAAATCTGATAACAGCAGGGAAGCCATTCTTAAATCTGTTTCTACGTGTGTTCAAACTTTGATATCTTCTGCTTGATGGAAGAGGGTAGAAGACAGTATAACTGGGGTGGAGAGGCCTTTGATTATGTAAGGTTCTTTGCCTGAAAGGTCAGCTTTCCTCCTCCTCTGCTGCTTGGCCTGCTGCGTTCATCCAGCTCTATACTTTGTTATCTTTGATTATGTTGGTTGCTTTCCTGAGGCAGGGGGAAATATAGATGGATGGAAGGCTGGTTTGCGTAATGGATTGGGCTGTATCATTGAGTCATAGAGCCCTATAGCATGGGGGACAGGCTCTTTGACCCAAGCTAGTCCATAATGACGGAAATGTCCATCCACGTCACCCTCATTTCCCTGCACTTGGTCCATAGCCTTCTAAACCTTTTTCGTGCCCGTGTATTTTTCCAAATATCTTTTTAAATGTGGTTAATGTACCTGCCTCAACCACTTCTGCTGGCAACTCATTCCATATGTATGCCACCCTTGTATGAAGAAGTTGCCTTTCAGGTTCCCATTTATTTTTCCCCCTCTTAGCTTAAACAGTTGCCCTCTAGTCCTTGATTCTCCAACCCTTGGAAAAAGACAGTGCGTTCATCCTTTCCATCCCTCTTGTGATCTTAGACACTTCTATAAGAATCGCCCTCATTTTCCTATACTCTAAAGAAAAAAGACCTAACCTGCCCAGTCTCTCCCTTTTAACTCAGTCCCTGGCAACATCCTTGTCTTCACTCATTCCAGATTAATAACATCCATCCTATAGCGAGGTGACCGAAACTGAACACAGTGTGGCCTCACCAACATCCTGTACAGCTTTGTTCACAACTCTGTAGTTTCTTGTGGTCTCAGTGATGTATCCGAGTAGGATATTTTCAGTGGTATACCTATTTTAAAAAATTGGGAAGAATCCTTGGGGACCTGTCAAATTTCCTTGGTCTTCTGGGAAAGTAGAGACATTAATGTACTTTCTGGACCGTTGTCAGTTGTGGGTGGACCAGGACAGATGGTCGGTGACCATCACTTGGAGGAACTTGATGCTCTTGCCCATCTTCACTTCAGCACCATTGTGCAGTAATGTGAATTGTTTCCAGTGTCGCCCTGCAGCTGGAGTATCAGCATATACTTGGTGTCTTGCAGGTTATCGCCTGCCCACTGCAGCCATCGACAATGCAAGCTAAGTTTGTGCATAAGCCACCTGAATCATTCAAAGGCTAGTGATGATCTGGTGGTGTTGACATCCTCCAGAATAATGGTGTCTGCTAAGTTATTTATTTGTCTTTCACCAGAGTAGTCTTTAGACTTCCACTCTGCTTGGCTTCTGATACTGATTCATAGAATAGAATCATAGGTGTGGAAACTGGCCATTCAACCCAGCAAGTCCACACTGTCCTTCTGAAGAGCATCCCACCCAGACCCATCTGCCTACGCTTTTCTTTAACCCTACTTTTCCCATGGTTATTCAATCTAATTTATGCATTCCTGGACACTACAGGCAATTTAGTATGGCCAATCCACCTAATACGCATGACTGTGGCAGGAAACCGGAGCACCTGGCGGAAATCTGCGCAGACATGGGGACAATGTGAAAACTCCACACACACTCACCCTAGGATGGAATTGAACCTGTGTCCCTGCTGCTGTGAGACAGCAATGCTAACCACTGAGCCACCATGCTGTCTTCGTGGACTGTCTTTGCTGAGTAGTTCTCATGTTGAGAAGGAAAGCATTCAAAGAAACGGCCCAGTTAATTTTAAGTGTTTATTTGTAGTAGTTTGAATGAAGAATATTAATTGTCTTTTATAATATTTAGCTTCACTTTGAAGAGTAGGAATCGGTATTGTCAGTTTTTGGAGCACCAGGTGCCATATCAGTTTGGGTTAATTATGCTTTAATGCTTCAAGTATGAGATTCTTTGAAACCTTCAGTGGACATTGAATGGGAATTGTTGCACGTTTTTGAGGTCAAGAAAGTTGGTACCCCCTGTTAATGCTAAGTTCCGAGAATTCATGGGATGTTTCTAAATAAATACAATACCTATCTAGCATGTTTATGCTATTTTCATACTGCAGTATTCTGTAACTGTGGCACCATGCACAACTGGGGGAGAAGTCTGTTACAGAAAAATTAATGATGCTTGCTTTTCGTTTCAGTTTTGCCTCCTGTATTGGTGCCACGACATACAGAAATTCCAGCAGAGTTGCCCCCACTCGATGACTACACACATTCCATTCCTGAAAACACTAATTTTCCAGCTGGAATAGAGCCACAGACCAACTATATCCCAGGTATCTTAGAACAACATCTGTAACTGCAGTGTAATTAATTGGTTTAATTTTAGCTATCTTAAACATCAAATGTAAGAAAAAAGCATCTGGCATGTGTTGCATCAGAAACGTTTAGTCATTTGTCATTGTAAATTCTGTTCTGTTTGGGCTTATTACATGGATATTTATCTACAGTGCGTTAGTCATAAGAGCAAGCTGATGTGATTTTAGACCTTGCCTTTCAAAATTTTACAAGATAAAAGTGGTAAAAGGCATAAGTAAAATATTACAGGTGAAATATATAGATGGTTATACATTGATCCTTAATAATAGGAAACAGGTGGTGAGGGACATATAGTTTGTCTGTTAAATGTGGAGAAGTTGTCTAGATGTGCCAAGGAATGCTAAATGAGAAGAAATGCAAATTGAATTTTGTACAGAAGGCGGAGTTTGTTGCTGTGGGGAAAAATAAGACAGTTTGGGCATTAGACTGTTTTGACATCGAAGGCAATTCTAACTTTGAACAACAAACTTACTTTGTGTTCCTTCTGTGCAATGTGGCATGTGCCATCTAAAATGTTCCGTATCTGTAGTTATAAAAGGATAACAGCACAGAAGGAAGCTCTTTGACCCCTGTCCGTTCTCTCTCCAACAGCAACTTGCTGGTGCTGCTCAACAACCCTTTTCTCCATAGCACTGCAGTTTTTTTTCTCCAGTTGCTTATCTAATTTTCTTTGAAAACCAAGATCAAATGCACATACACCATACTTAGGCACTCATTCCTGATCCATGAAAATTTAGTACTAGTTCCTTCAATTTTTAGAAAATCTGTCCCTGTTTTTATCCAGTTCATATTTATACATTCAATCTGTTTTGCATATCAGATGTGCAAACAAAAGTAAGTTGTTCTCGTTACTTGTTATGCCTTTGATCACTTGAGAAATAACTTGGCTTTATGGCTAGGATGACATCTGTTCCACTTTTAATAGAAACGCCACCACCTGGCTACATCAGTGAAGATGGCGAGACGAGTGATCAGCAAATGAACCAAAGTATGGATACAGGTGAGTTTTTTTCTTGCAGGCTAAATAGTTTATTGGTTAATCTATAGTAAACCATCATAATTTGTTGGTTCACTTAGCAGTGAAGAATTGAGTGTGCTGAACAATGTTTTGCATTTACGATCAAGTTTGTTTTGCTTCTTTAACTTAAAAGGGAATTTTAAAAAGTTTGACAATTGTAGTAATGAGTACTCTGAAAATGAGTGCCTTTTGTGGTATGAAATGTTGGTTTTTCTGCTAAATCCAACATGGATGCAAAGAATTGTACAAATGAAAGTGACTTTCATGATTATTAAAAAACGTGATTTAATACACTGAGTTCTTCAACTTTATGAATGCAAATGAGTTCATAGCACAAGCAGAGGAAAATGAACTTAACATTATTCATTGTAGACTGTATGAGTTGATGTAGTTTTAAAAGAACTTGTTTATTTCCTTCTCTTTTTAGGGTCTCCTGCAGAAATGTCACCAAGTACCTTGTCACCAGTCAATCATAGCTTGGGTAAGTCAAAATATTTATAAAGTTTTTATATTTGAAACATGCATGATTTTTCTCTTGTTTATTTAACTTCCCCTTGAGATAGGAACATAGGCAATGCTAGCGTTTATTGTCCATCCCTAATTTCGTTTATGAGCACTACGTTAACTAGGTGATTCAGGTACATCCACAGTGCTATTAAGGCAAGGACCTCCAGGATTTTGAATACATGACAAAGTAATAGTGCAGTCATTCCAAGCCTTGGCAACTTGCAGAGAATTTTCAGCTGGTGGTTACATCTGCTGCCTGTAGTTCTTGATGGCAGAAGTCACATTTTAGAAGGTGTTCTCAAAGGAGCTTTGGCAAGATTTTGCACTGTTTCTGTTGGTGGAGGAATGAATACTAAAGGTCGTGGATGGGCTGTTGACCAAACACTCTGCTTTGTCTCAAGCTTGCAGAACAGAATGTCTGTCATCCCTGCATGCCTGTGCCAGACGACAAAGGTTAGACTACACTAATCCCACTTACAAGGTCTTGGTCCATAACCTTTTGTTTTTAAAAATAAGAACAAATACCTTACACTAGCGCCTCCTGGGTGTTGATCCCTGTACCACTGGATAGAGAAATTGTGCCCTGTTCACTCTAACAATGCGCTTCATAATCTTATGCATCTCTAATAGGTTCCCTCTCGGCCTTCACTGCTCCAAGGAAAACAGCCCCAGCCTGTCGCTCAGGTGCTCCAGTATTACTGGCATGACTTTTGTATTTATTGCTCATCCCTAATTTCTGCTGCGAAGTTGGTGGTTAGTTGCTGCCTTAGTCGGGTGCAGTCCTTCTGATTGTAAAGGAGAGAGTTCTAAGGTTTTGACCATGTGATTGTGAAGAAATTGTAATTGTAGTGACTATACATATCAACTGTTCCAATGTAGCAGCATTGCTGAATTTGCCTTTGCCAAATGCTACAAAACAAATTTCCCTCAGTTGGTACCTACTCTTGTCCAGGAGAATGAACACTGACTGAATCTAGCAGCAGAGAGAGCACTTGTACTTTTGCAACAGCAGAGGTGTATCCAGCAGGCTCAACTCCCAAACCCCAACTTCAGCAATTGAAAGAAAAAGTAAAACTCTAGGTCTGTGAGCCTGACTCCACCTGCTCGTGTCGTTTATTAAAGTTTTTAAAGAGAAACAAAACTATTTACTCTGATTTCCATAGTGCAGACACCTTGGTACCAGGTTTACAACACCTGCTTTCCAGAAAAACAGGCCAGAACAAATCCCTCTTAAAGGCACATTGTCACATATCTAGTTGATCAAAGTGAGTTTTTCCAAAAATGATTTTTCGTTTAATTCGTTTGTGGGATGTAGATGTTGCTGGCTGGTCAGCATTTCTTGCCTGTACCATTTACTTTTGAGTAGGTGGTGGTGAGCTGCCCCCTTGAACTGCTGCAATCCACTGGCGATGGGTTGACCCACTATGCCATTAAGGAGTGAATTCCAAGATTTTGATGCAAAACTGAAGGAATGATGATATATTCCCAAATTGGCGTGGGGAGTGACTTGGAAGGGAATTTGAAGATGGTGGTGTTCCAGTGTTATTATCCTTATTGAAGATGGTTGTTGGGTTGGAAGGTGCTGTTGAGGATGTTTCATGAATTTTTGCAGGGCATGTTGCAGACAGTACACACTGCTGCTATAAAGTGTCAGTAGTGGAGGGAATGGATGTTTGTGGATGTGGTGCCAGTGAAGCAGGCTGGTTTCTCCTGGATATTGTCAAGCTGCTTTAGTGTTGTTGGTGCTGCACTCATCCAGGCAAGTGGGGAGTAATCCCTCACACCCCTGATCTGTGCCTTTATGTCTCAGATTGACTGCAGAACATTCTGAAGGGGGAGGGTGAATAGCCAGCTGTCACGGTGCATATATGTGATTATAGATAATAAATGGGATGAGGTCCAACAAGCAGAATTTAGGGAGTTGGGAGCCAAGTTTTAAAAAGTAGGACCTCAAGTAGTAATCTCAGGATTACTACCAGTGCCACGTGCTAGTCAGTAAAAATGAAAGAATAGGCAGGATAAATGAGTGGCTTGAGAGATGGTGCAGGAGGAAGAGGTTCAGATTTTTGGGACATTGGGACTGGTACTGGGGGAAGTGGGACTAATAAAAATCGGACGGTCTACACCTGGGCAGGGCTGGATCCAATGTCCTAGGTGGTGCTTTTGTTAATGCTGTTGGGGAGGGTTGAAGCTAACCTGGCTGGGGGATGGGAACCAAATGAGGTTAGTGGACAGTAAGGAGGCAGTAACTAAAGCCTGTAAGGAGCTAGATGATGTCGGTGTGACCAAGGGGAACAGTAGGCAGAGAGCAGATGAACATGAAGGGACAGGTGGTCTGTGGTGCATTTGTTTAAATGCGAGAGGTGTAGTAGGTAAGGCAGATGAACTTGGGGCTTGGATTGGTACCTGGGAGTATGATGTTATTGCTATTACTGAGACTTGGTTGAGGGAAGGGCAAGGTTAGCAACTAAATATCCCAGGAGGCAGATGCTTCAAGCGGGATAGAAAGTGGGGAAAAGAGGTCGGAGTTGCATTACTGGTTAAAGAGGATATCACAGCTGTGCTGAAGGAGGGCACTGTGGAGGACTCGAGCAGTGAGGCAATATGGGCAGAGCTCAGAAATAGGAAGGGTGCGTGAGCAATGTTGGGTCTGTACCACAGGCCTCCCAACAGCGAGTGTGAGATCGAGGTACAAATATGTGGACAAATTATGGAAAGATGCAGGAGCAGCGGGGATGTTGGTGGTGATGCTAAATTGGGGGAAGGCCAACGAAAGCAAAACTCGGCTGGAACTGGGGAGTGGGGATTGGGAGCAGCTGTTTGAGGATAAATCCATATTTGATATTTGGGAGGCTTTTAAAGAGAGGTTGATTAGAGCGCAGGACAGACATGTCCCTGTGGAAATGAGGGATAGAAAGGGCAAAATTAGGGAACCATGGATGATAGGTGAAATTGTGAGACCAGCAATGAGGAAAAAGGAAGCATACATAAGGTCCAGGCGACTGCAAACAACAGATAACGCTTAGGAAGAATATCAGGAAAGTAGGATCAATCTGAAATAAAGAATTAACAGGGCTAAAAAGAGGTCATGAAATATCTTTAGCAAACAGGGTTAAGGAAAATCCCAAAGCCGCCTTATTCATGCATAAGGAGCAAGAGGGTAACTAGAGAAAGGGTTGGCCCACTCAAGGGTAAAGGGAAGTTACGCGAGGAGTCAGAGAATGAGTGAGATTCTTAATGAGTACTTTGCATCGATATTCACCAAGGAGGGGGACAACACGGACGTTGAGGTTAGGGATAGATGTTTGATTATTCTAGGTCATATCGGCATTGGGGGGGGTGGTGGTGGTGCGGGGAAAGTGTTGGGTATCTTGAAAGGCATTACGGTGGACAAGTCCCCAGGTCTGGATGGGATCTATCGCAGGTTACTGAGGGAGGTGAGAGAGGAAATAGCTGGGGCCTTAACAGATATCTTCACAGCATCCTTGAGCACGAGTGAGGTCATGGAGGACTGGAGAATTCCTGATGTTGCCCCCTTGTTTAAGAAGGGTAACAGGGATAATCCCAGATAATTATAGACCGGTGAGCCTGATTTCAGTGGTGAGGAAGCTGCCAGAGAAGAGAGAGGGATAGGACCTATTTTCATTTGGAAGAAAATGGGCTTATTATTGATAGACAGCATGGTTTTGTGCAGGGAACATCATGTCTTAGCAACTTGATGATAGAATTCTTTGAGGAAGTGACAGAGTTGATAGATGAGGGAAGGGCCATAGATGTTATATACATGGACTTCAGTTAGGTGTTTGATAAGGTTCCCCTGGTAGGCTGTTGGAGAAAGTGAAGTCGCATGGGGTTCCGGGTGGATTAACTAGATGGATAGAGAACTGGCTGGGCAACAGGAGACATTTGTAGTGGAAGGGAGTTTTTCAAAATGGACAACTGTGTTCACTGGTGTCCCACAGGGATCCGTGTTGGGACCACTGGTCGTTGTGATATACATAAATGATGTGGAGGAAGGTATAGTTGGTCTACTTAGCAAGGTGCAGATGACACTAAGATTGGTGGAGTAGCAAATAGTGAAGGGGACTGTCTGAGAATGCAGCAGAATATAGATAGATTGGAGAGTTGGGTAGAGAAATGGCAGATGGAGTTCAATCCAGGAAAATGCGAGTTGATGTATTTTGGAAGATCCAATTCAAGAGCGAACTATATGGTAAATGGAAAAGCCCCAGGGAAAATTGCGCAGAGAACTGGGTGTTCAGGTCCGCTGTTCCCTCAAGGTGGCATCGCAGCTGATAGTGGTCAAGAAGGCATATGACGTGCTTTCATTCATCGGGTGGGGTATTGAGTACAAGAGTTGGCAGGTCATGTAGCAGTTGTTATAGGACTTTGGTTCGACCACATTTGGAATACTGCGTACAGTTCAGATCGCCACGTTGCCAAAAGGATATGGATGCTTTGAAGAGGGTGCAGAAGAGGTTCTCCCAGAATTTTGCCTTGTATGGAGTGTGGTAGCTATGAAGAGACGTTGTGTAGGTTAGGATTATTTACATTAGAAAGATGGAGCTTGAGGGGGAATCTGATTTGAGGTCTACAGAATCATTAGAGGGATAGACAGGGTGGACAGCAAGAAGCTTTTTCCCCAGAGTGGGGGACTCAATTACTAGGGTCACGATTTCAAGGTGAGGGGGGAAAAGGTTTAAGGGAGATGGGTGGGAAGTTCTTTACACAAATGGTGGGGGGGTGCCTGGAGCATGTTGCCAGCGGAGGTGGTAAGGGCAGGCACAAGTGTCATTTAGGATGTATCTAGACAGATACATGAACGGGTGGGGAGCAGAAGGATACAAATAGGTGATAGGTTTAGAGGGACTGGGTTGGCACAGGCTTGGAGGGCTGAAGGGCTGTTCCTGTACTGTAATTTTCTTAGCCTGTCTATCATCTTTAACAGAAAAAACTTTGAGGAGTCAAGAGGTGAGTCACTCAGCTGAGTTGCTCTTGCAGCCACTGCTCATGCGGTGAGTTTCTGGTCCTTGGTAACCCAGAGCTGAGATGACTGACCACCAACCACAGCCATTTTCCAATGTGCCAAGTATGAATTCAGTTAGTGGGCAGTTTGCCTCCAACTCCCATTAATTCCAGTTTTACTCAGACTCTTTGATGCCATACTTAGTTGAATGCAGTCTTCACCACAGCTCTGGAATTTAGTTCTTTCCTCCATGTTTTGAGCCAAGATTTAACTGAGGCCAGGAGCAGTGTGGCCTTGGCAGGACCCAAACTGGGTGTCACTGAGCAGACAACTCTAGTTAGCACAGTTGATGACACCTTCCATCGTTTTACTGATGATCAAAAGACTGGGCAGTCATTGACCAGGTTGGGTTTATCCTGCTTTTTATGTATTGGACATAACTGGACAATTTTCCACTTGTCAGGTAGCTATTGGAATTCTACTGGAATAGCTTGGTTAGGGGAGCAGCAAGTTCTGGAGCATGAGTCTTCAGCACTATTCTAGAGCTCATAGCTTTTGCAGTATCCAGTGCCTCCAACCATTAATTGCTACCATATGGATTGATTTAAATTTGCTGAAGTCTGAAATGAGCTGCCAGAGGAAGTGTTAGGAGCAGGTACAGATTACAGCGTTTAACAGACATTTCAGTAGGTACATTGTTAGGGAAGGTTAAGAGGGATATGAGCCAAACACACGGACGGCACTAGTTCAGTTTAGGAAACTTGATTGACATGGAATTGGGCTGAAGGGTCTCTTTCAGTGCTATATGACTCAATGGCATCTGTGATCCTCAGGATGACAGGAGGAGGCTGAGATGGATCATGCACTCAGCACGTCTGGCTGACTAATGCTGCAACTGCTTTAGCCTTATCTTTTGCACTGATATGCTGGCCTATCCCATCATTGAGGATGAGGGTATTTGTGGAGCTGCTGCCTCCAGGGAGTTTGATTGTCCACCACCATTCATGACCAGATTGACACAACTGTAGAGTTTAGATCTGATTTTTTGGTTGCGGGATTGTTTTGCTGTGTCTTACTACTAGCTGCTTATGCTATTTTGATGTGCAATAACCCTGTTTGGTGGCTTCACCAGGTTAAGTCGTCAATTTCAGGTATACTTGGTGCTGATCCTGGCATGCCTTCCTGCACTCTTCAATAAACCAGGGCTCCTAAGATGCTGCTTGGCCTGCTGTGTTCATCCAGCTCCACACTTTGTTATCTCAGATTCTCCAGCATCAGCAGTTCCCATTATCTTTGATCCCTTTCTTGATGGTAATGTTTGAGGGATATCCCAGGCCATGACTTGACAGTGTGCAGGTGTCCGATTCTGCTGCTGTTGATAGCTCACAGTGCCTCACGAATACCCAGGCTTGAGTTTCTACATCTGTTCATAGTCTGTCCTGTTTAGCATGCTGATAGTGCCATATGATATGATGGAGGTTATTCTCAGTATGAAGGTGGGACTTGTTTCCACAAGGACTGTGCGGTGGTCGCTCCTACTGATGCTGTCATGGACAGATGCATCAGCAGCCAGCAGTTTGGAAAGGATGAGATCAAGTATGTTTTTCCCTCTTGGATTCCTCCAATATCTGCTGCAGGCCCAGTCTATAGCTATGTCCTTTCGGACTCAGCCAGCTTGATAAGTCGTGCTGCTGCTGAGCCGTCTTGGAGGTGGACATTGAAATCCCTCGCCCAGAGTGCATTTTGAGCCCTTGCTGCCTCAGTGCACCCTTCAAGTGTTACTCAACGTAAAGGAGTACCGGTTCATCAGCTGCAGGAGGACGGTACATGGTAATCAGGAGGTTGCCTTGCTCGTGTCTAACCTGAGACTCCATGGGGTAGAGAGTCAATGTTGAGCACTACCAGGGCAACTCCCTCCTGACTCTATACTACTGCCACCACATCTACTGGGCCTCTCCTAGTGCGACAGGATAGATCCAGAGATGGTAGTGATGGTGCCTAGGACGTTGTCTGTAAGGTATGATTGAGTGTATGACTGTAAGGCTGTTCCTTGACCAAGCTGTGAGACATTTCTCCTAATTTTTGGTACTAGCCTCCTGATGTTAGTAAGAGCCTTTGCAGGGTGGACTGGGTTGTTCTGCCATTGTCTTTTCTCATGCTTCGGTCAGTGCCAGATGATCCCTCCGGTTTCTTTCCTTTTGAGACTTCGAAGCACTTGATACAACTGAGTGGCTTCCTAGGTTATTTGAGGGAAATTGAGAGTCACCCAGCATTGTTGTGGATCTGGAGTCACAGGTAGGCCAAACAAGGTGAGAGCCACAAAGTTTCTTCCCTAAAGGACATTACTGGACTAGATGGGTGTTTTTGACAATCAACCAGTGATTTCATGGTCATCAGTTTCCATCACTTGCCATGGTGGGATTTGAACTTGTGTCCCCAGTGAAGTAGCTAGTTCCTGGATGAATAGTCTATCCACAATGTCAGTAGGCCATTGCTTCCCACAGGCCTTTAAATAATGCTCATTATTTCTATCCAGATGTATTAATGAATTTGAATCCTGCCAGTGCCTGTTTGAAGCCAATTTAAAAGCAAAAGCAGTAAAACTACGGGTGCTGAAAATCAGAACCAGGAACAGAAATTGCTGGAAAAACTAAGTCTAGTAGCATCTGTGGAGAGAAGTCAGAATTGAAGGCACCTGGGTGGGTGTGTGAATTAGAGGGATATGGACCAAATGTTGGCAAATGTGATTAGATCAGTTTTAGGATATCTGGTTGGCATGGACGAGTTGGGCCAAAGTGGATGAGTAAGGGAAGAGATTGCATGTGACAGTGAGAACGATAGCATGGCCCTTGATGAGCTATGGGTGCAATAGCTGAAACCATGGGAGGTAGCAGAGAGAAGATGCAAAAGCAAAATATTATTGCTAGAAATTTGAAACAAATAAACAATGTTGGAGAAACTCCAGTCTGGCAGAATTTGTGTTGAAAGAAACAGTTTGTGTTTTGAGTCTGGTATGCCTCCTCTTTGGAACTGCTCAGAAGGAACCAATAAGGCATTTCTGGACTGGCGGCACTTACCTGTTTCACACTGTTTTAGAAGTGTTGTGCATACTTGGAACCCTGGAAGCGAGGGAGGATTGAATGGGCATGGTATGTGGGTAAAGAGGCAAATTTCAAAGAATGGGAAATCTTGCTTGGCTTCAGAGAGGAATCCTCCATGGAACAATTTTCATTTGGCTGATTTTTGGTAAAACTCAATCCGGTTACTACTTTGACTCCTGGCAAAAGTGCCAACTTTTGTTGCAAAGAGCTCTGTCTAGCATCAAACGTTTAATTTATGAGAGGGGAGTAGAACAGAAACAAGGAGACGCCCAGAAACTAGCAGCATCAATTTTTTTTTTCCTCTCCCATTTTTTTATGTAACATTGTCTCCTCTCCAATTTTCTGGCAAAAGTGTAAAAAAATGACATTCAGACATGGAGAAATAAGTCTGAAGACGACAAGACTGGCCCCAATCAACCAAGCAACCGTTGATCTACAGACTGGCCAGTGCTATGCACAAGGTATTATCAAAGAATTGAAGATTATGAAACAAGCGCATTTAATATTATGACTTTGGACTTGTGGTGCAGAATTCTTGTTTTTCCTGCAACTCATGCTTTGTATAAGCTTTAAAGGTGGTAAACTTTAAGATACATAGATTAGAAATTATTTTACTGTTCTTGTTGAAGTTAGGTGTTACAGTGAATAGTTTTATAAACTTAGGTAACTTGGTAAGATTCTGTTTTTATCCTGGGAGGCAAGTTGGAATTTCTGATGGTTTCATTTAACTTGTAACATTTGTGGCTGCTCCTGGAATATTAGGGCTTGATTTCTAGTGAACTGTCTTAGTGAGTTCTGACGTTATACAATGTTGACTACACTTTGAAATAGCTTGTTATTGCATATGAACAGCATTTGAATCTTCAATATTTATACCCATTAGATCAGTGAACTCGCCAGTACTATTTACATGAGAAGATAATGGGCAATTAATAGCCTCTTTAAAACAGACTCATCAGATGTTGTTTAAAGATCTATGATTGCATTTGATGGAATATTTGTTCCACCCAGGTGCCAGGCATGATCACTTCATGACAGAGCGAGAGTCTGACCATTCCTGTTACATTTTTTTTCCTTTATTCATTCATGGGCTTTCGGCATCACTGGCTAGGCAGCATTTCTTGTTCATCCCACGTTACCCAGAGGGCACTTAGGTGTCAGCCACATCGCTGTGAGTCAGAGTTGTGTCGGCAAGACCAGGTAGGGATATCCATTTCCTTCCCTAAAGGACATTAGTGAACCAGATGGGTTTTCTGACAATCCAGCAATGGATTCATGGTCATTGTTAGACTCTTAACTCCAGATTTTTAAAAATTGGAATTCACATTCCGTCAACTGCTGTGACTGAATTTTAAACCCATATCACCAGAAGATTAGAGTTAGTAGGAACTGTCAGTGCTGGAGAATCTGAGACAATAAGGTATAGAGCTGCATAAACACAGCAGCAGGCCAAGCAGCATCAGAGGAGCAGAGGACGTTTCTGGCCTAGACCTTCAGAAAATGCTGAAGGTTTTCTGAACAAGGGTCTAGACCTGAAACGTCCACTTTCCTGCACCTCTGATGCTGCTTGGCCTGCTGTGTTCATCCAGCTCTATACCTTGTTGTCTCTCCAGAATATTACCTGGGTCTCTGGATCAACAGTCCAGCAATAAGATCACTAGGCCATTGTCTCCCTGTTATTTATTACATGGCATTGCCAGTGCTGAATTCTCTGCTTTCATTTTTTTTTGGAGATCGTTTACCTGAAATTGACCTGGGCCAGCCATATAAATACTGTAACTACTACATGTCAAAGCTGAGAGTTCATTGGCTCACTTCCTGTCTCTAATACGTGTGCAAGTACGAGTCAGGAATGTGATGAGATGTTCTCCCTTTCATTGAAAGTGTGTAGTTCTGATACCATTCAAAGTGAACACCCTCCAGGATAAATTATCCCAAATGATTGCTTCAGTGTTCACTCTTTTCTGTTCACTGGAAGGCCAAATTTGTTGCTCCTGGCTCTGATCAGGCATGATCCAACTAGCAGTCGTAGGCACCTGTCATGGCACGGGTGATTTTTTTTTTTTGAAAGTCTTTCTGCATCCTCAGCAGTTTCCTTGACCAGGCCAACATTCTCAGCATCAAGGCACTGACCATCTGTGATTGACAGCAGTGGGCTGGGCACATTATCTGCATGACCTACACAGGAATCCTCAAGCAGCTGCTCTGCTGCTAGCCCCAAAACGGCAGACAAGCACTAGGGGGACAGAGGAGGTGCTTCAGTGACAGCAAGGTCCAACTGGTGAAATATGCACCTGAGGATCACTTTCCCAAAACCGCCCAAAGTGGGTGAGAAACATTCACGAAGCCATCACGTGCCCTGAGACTTGCCCTTGTGGGGGATAAAGCAGAGACAAGCCAGGCAAAAACAGCTTAAGAGCATGCTGTCACACAAATGCTTTACCCACCCCTTCGTCTCACCTTCTGCCCCAAGTGTAACAGCCTATGGAAGCTGTATTCAATCTGCACCTCCACCTGTGGACTCCTGAGAGTGGAAGAGATATTCTCATCTGTGAGGGACCTGCAATGATGGTATTCACTGTCTTCACCACCTGAGTAGCAACAACGTGTGCCATTCACAAACTACACTATGTACATTCTCCTTGACTTAATAGTTGCTTCCAAATTTGTGGCTTTTAGTACCTAGAAGGACAAGGGAAGCTGATATATAGGAACACCATCGCTGCACATTTGTCTGCACCCCTTTTGCTAACATAATTCTGTACCCACACTCCAAGGATTTAAACTTTGAAGAAGGTAACTCATCACCAATCTTGAGTTCTAATCGAAATTGGCCTAGCCAATGATTTCCATGAACTCATTTTAGGGAAAACAAAAGGCCTTAAGTGCCATGGTTCAATTGTGAAGAGATTTTGATCTAAAATTCTCTTGTCTTGTCTGTTTCAGATCTACAACCTGTAACCTATTCAGAGCCGGCATTTTGGTGTTCAATAGCATACTACGAATTAAACCAGAGAGTGGGTGAAACCTTTCATGCATCTCAGCCTTCATTAACTGTGGATGGGTTTACAGACCCTTCAAATTCAGAAAGGTTCTGTCTGGGTTTGTTGTCTAATGTCAACAGAAATGCAACAGTTGAGATGACGAGACGGCACATTGGTAAGTGTGCGTATGTTCTTGAATTCATTTGTCAGCTACCAGTGAAGCCCATATCTGAAGTATTGATAGTCTATCCTTGTTTTCTGTTGAATAATTGAGCTGCCTTCTCAATAAATTGGTAACCTCTAAATAATTTTTCAGAGGTTAGTTTCAAGTTGATGTCTGTGGATCTGGAGTCACACAGACCTGATGAGGACAGCAGATTCCTCCTTCCCTAAAGAACTTTAGTGAACCTACATCGCTTTCCAAAATAGTCCAGTTTCATACACATTACTGATGGTATTTTTCTTGACTGAACTTTACATCTAGGATTGCTCAACTCGGGAAAATTCCATTTACATCAAGACACCAAATAGTAACCTTAAAAAATCAGAAATCGTTTTTAGAAAAACCAGTCATTGAGCCATAAAAATTGTAATGTAAACTTTTAATGTTAAATAATGGTATCAGTTTTATGAAGTAGTGTGTGACAACATTGTCAATCTACTTCACAACACGATTTCCCTCCTATTCGCTTCGCCCACTGATTTGTTTTCACTCACCTTAATTTCCCCATAACCACCCTGAATGACTTCCAGGGTGGATCATGAACCTGACAGATAAATTTAAAGAGGAATTAATAACTTGCGTTTGGATGATGTTTCTAGAATCTGACCATGTACCAGAAAAGCTTTCTCACTAGTAAAATAGGGAGATTGTTAGGCCAGTGACACTACAGCACAGCTTCGGAGTGCTGACTAATACTGAGAGGATTCAAATCCCACCAAAGCAGCAAGTGAAATTGTCCCTTTTTATACCTCTCCCCTCTCACTTTTAAATCTGTTTTCTACTTTTAGATTTCCCTACCTTGGGGAAAGGTTGTTGGCTATGCACCCTATCTATGTCTGTCATGATGTTATAGACCTCTAAGGTCACTCCTCAATCTCCTACACTCCATGGAAAGAAGTCCGTAGCCCATGCAGCTCTTCCTTTATCCTCAAACCTTTCGGTACAGGTAGCATCCCAGTATATATTTTCCGCACTCTTTCTAGTTTAATGGTATGATATCCTTTCGATAGTAAGATGACCAGAACAGCGCACAGTACTCCAAACTTGGCCTGACCAACATCTTGTACAGCTGCAGCAAGACATCCCAACTCGTATACTCAGTGCTCTGACCAAAAAAAGCAAGCATGCCAAATGTTGCCTTGAATATTTGAATATCCTTTTTTGTCGCATGTATTCAAAATAAAATGCAACGAAAAGTGGGCTGTTGCTCATATATAAGTGCCATTCACAGAATAAAATAAAGAAAGATAATTTAGAGTCCAGATTACTTTCTGCACTGCTGTGCCACTGCCAGAGTCCCGCTCCAGGCTTTCTAGTCCATGCTGTGCTGCTGAGAGCATCCTGCTTTAGGCTACATCAGTCCATGCCACACTGCTGTCGGGAGCCTACACAACAGGGGAAACTGAAAACCCAGCTCACAGGCTGGCTGATTCAACCACCACCTCCAAAAACGTGCTGCTCCAGGAATCAGTCCCACGATGTCTTAAGCACGCTCTTCATCTGCTGCTCTGGGGACTTGGTCCTCGTGGGATCTGCCAATGTCACTCCAGCCAGCGTTCATTCAACTGCTGCTGCAGGACGTGGCCTGCTTGCTCAGCTCCTGCTCGGCCACTGGACGCATATCCTTGCTTTAGGTTTAGAGTTTAAAAAGTTGAAATTAAAAACAGTTAAAGGTTTGCGGAGTGTGGGGATGCAGTGGGGAAAGGGGGAGGGGGTAAGAAACTGGACCATCTTACCTTACTGCTATATTGCTGCACCTCGTCAAAGGCCTTGCTTAATTCCATGTAGACAAATCTCGTCTACTTTCTTCTTCACCCCTGCAAAAAAACTGTGTATCAAATTAATGAGACAGTTTCCCATGCACAAAACCATGCTGACTATTCCAAGTGACTCAGTCCCTCTCCAAATGTCTGGAGATCCTATCTCTCAATCTACTGTAACAAGTTATCCACCACAGACATTAGGCTCATCAGTCAGTAGTTTCCAGGCATTTCCCTGCCGCCTTTCTTAAAGAATGGCACGACGTTAGCCACCCTCCAATTCGGGCACTTCACTACCCATGGCTGTCGATGATACAAATATCTCCGCTAGGGGCCTGCAGTTTCCTCCCTAGCCTCCCTCAGAGTCCTTGGATATACTTAATCAGATCCCAGGGATTTCTCTACCTTTTTAATGTGTTTTAAGACTTCCAGCACCACATCTCCTGTAATGTCCCTTCAAGACATTGCTTCTTTCCCCAAGTTCCTAGCATCATGCCTTTCTAGACAGTAAATACTTAACCAGACACATTCATTTCCGGTTTCACCCATCCCTTGTGGCTCTGCGCATAGATGACCTCTGTCTTTTAAGAGACCCCATTGTCTCCATCGTTACTCTTTTTTGCCCTTCATGTACTTATAGAATCTCTTTGGGTTCTCCTTTACCTTTATCTGCCCCCTTTTTAGACGACTTGATTGCTGTCGCATGTACTCCAACACCCTCTATACTCAAAGAATTCCCTTGATCCCAGCTGCATATACATGTTATATTGCTACCTTTTTCTTGACCAGGGCCTCAATGACATGCAAGGTTCCGAACTCTTGCCAGCCTTATCCTTTGCCCTAACAGGAACATGCTGGCCCTGAACCCTTGTTAACTCACTTTCGAAAGTCTTCTGCTTATCTGATGTCCCTTTGCCTGCAAGCAGCCTCCCCCAATCAACTTTTGAAAATTCCTGTCTAAGAGCATCAAAATTTGCCTTGCCCCAGTATACAACTAATGGACCAAACCTATCCTTTTCCATAGCTGGTTCTGAAGTGCTGCTGCACTAATACTTGTCCTGCCTTATTTCCCAAGAGATGGGCAAGTTTTGCCCTATCTTTAGTAGTGCCATCTACGTACTGCATGAGAAATTCTTTCTGAATGCTCTTAACAAATTTCTCTCCATCCAAACTCTAAACACTGTGACGGTCCTAGTTGATTAAAGTTAAAATCCCCCTACTATTACAACTTTATTATTCATCGCGCTGTCTGTGATCTCCTTGCATCTTTGCTCCTCTTTGTAATCTGTAGCATTGCCATCTCCTACTAAAGAGGGTTATGGATACTGCATCGCTAATGTAATTAAGGTTGAAAAAGATTGTTTCTCCTCATTAATAGGATATAGAAAGCAGGTGGAGAAGTGAAGTTGAAGCCCAAGATCAACCATGATTATTTTGAATAGCGTAGTACTTGTATTCATTCTGTAAATGCCAACCAAATGCTTGACTTTCACTAGCCAAATGTTTTGACATATAACCAATGTGCAGGCATCGTCATGTAACTGAAATTTATGCATGATATTTCTGAATTGTGTGTTGGCAGAATACTGCGTTGGACTTGGCAGCATCTTGTTTTTAATAGCACTTGCTGTTGTGCAATTGCAGTGTGAAGCAGCTGTATTAAGTTTGGTGCCAAAACAATTCATCGGCTGTTAGATGGGATTCTGTAATTGTGCAGCACTTGAGTAATCCCAAATATTCTAAAAGCTGCATAAATGGCACTTTTTTAACATGGTTCATTTTACATTCTGTAAGAGCAATGTGCATTCAAACCTCAGGATCTGTTCTCTGAAAAATGTCACCCAGATCTTCATGGTTTTATATTGAATTACCCAGGAGCTTCATGAACCCATGGTTCCCTTTTGCTTACTCCATGGCAATTCCTCACTCAATCAGTTAACTTGTGAAACTTGGCTCCTGTAGTATGTATTTTTGTGATCATTTGAAATGTGGCATTCTTCAACTTTTTTTTTTTCTTTCGAGCACAAGACAAAATATTTTGGTAATGTACCTTTCTTCAGCCAAGACCCAAACTACCATATTTACCATATCTTCTCAAAACTTGCTACCATATTTATTCCTCCTGTAACCTTGCTGCTTTTGCTAACCGTCTTTAAAATTTGGTCTCCTTTTACCAGTAGAAACAGTTTGTTTCTGGGTACTTTGCTCAGCCTTCTGTAAGGAGAGGAGTCTTAATTTTTTTTCTTTCTATATGCCTAATTGAAAATCCTCATTCCTGGAGCCATTCCTGTGAATTGTTTCTGCACAAGCCTTTAATACATCTTTGAGTGTTTAGGTAAGCTGAGTTCATGCATTGTAGGATGTAATTGTACTTTACCAGAACAATTCATCTCATACAGCTGAAAACTGCAAGGAAGAGTGTTTTGAGGCTTGATATGTTACTTTTTTTTTTGTCCCTCCCTCCCTCCCTCTCCCCCCTCTCCCCCCCCCCTCTCCCCCCCCCCCTCTCCCCCCCCCCTCTCCCCCCCCCCTCTCCCCCCCCCTCTCCCCCCCCCCTCTCCCCCCCCCTCTCCCCCCCCCCCCTCTCCCCCCCCCTCCCTTCCCCCCCCCCCCCCCCCCCCCCACCTTCCTCGGCTGCCAACTTAATCACTTTTGTTCATCTGCTAAGGTTTGTCTTCTGAATGATATCCTTAACTTTATTTCATTGTACATTCATATATTCCATCTGGAGAATGTAATATTTGTCTTTCACCTGCTTAAGCTGTGTGCAGTTTTGGTTCTATAATAAAATTGAGTCACATCCCAGGAATTTGAGGACTTTTGACTCCTGAGGAGGCCTCATTCCTAAAACGTGCAGTCTAAATCAGTAGGTCTGAAAAATATCTAGCATCAATCTTTATAGTAGAAATCCTGATAGTTGCTTGACCTGCAGTCACATCCTGCTCTAATCTACTAGGTTACAATCTAATCTACTGCATTTGGTGCTCATAATGTGGTCTCTTCTAAATTGGAGAAACCAAAGTCTGGACTGGGGGTCCACTTCGCAGAGTACCTACATTCTGCCCACAAAAAAAACTGAGCTTCCAGTTGTGTGCCACTTTAACACACCATCCTGTTCTCCAGCCAACGTCTCTGGCTCAGGCTTGCAGTAGTGCTGCACTGTTCAGCAAAGCTCAATACAAGCAAGATCAACACCTCACTTCTCACTTTGTCCCTGCAGCCCTTTAGACCATATCGGGTTCGATAATTTAAGGGCCAGAACTCTCCCATGGCCTAGTCCCCAAACCTGTACACCAGGCTTTCTTATCTCTGTCTGCCATTATACTCTACTTTATTGTTAGTGACTAAGTGTCCATTAACAACTATTAATACTCCTAGCCAGACTGTGTTATCCACTCATTTGTCTGCCTGACTGTTCTCTCTTCTGGGCGCTATCCCCACCTGTTATTTACTACTTACTCCCCTCCCCATGTTTTCCTAGCTACCATCAGTTCTGAGGAACGGTCACCAGACCCAAAACATAACTCTGATTCCCTTCACAGATGCTGCCAGATCTGTTGAGCTTTTCCAGAAACCTCTGTTTTTGTTTCTGATCCACAGCATCTGCAGTTCTTTCAACCTTTCCCTGAAACTGTTTACAGAATTCCAGCTGTGGTCTTGACTGGTGCTTTGTTATAGTTTTGGCAAAACCTCACTACGTTTGTACTCCATTCCCTTTGAAATAAAGACCAACATTCCATATGCCTACCATATTATGGACTAAAATGTGGATGCTAGCGCTTTGAGATTCTTAACTGTGAGAAAGGGGGGAAAAAGGAGTGAAACCAGATGGATTACCTGGCATTCACAAAGGCACTGAAAACAATAATGCCAAATGCAGCCCAGTCAACCATGCAAAGGCCTCATTACTGTTATCTCTGAGCTAGTGCCAAAGTTGGATGAGCCATCTTTGACTAGTCAAGCAAGAGCTCAACATAGTCATTCTCCACGGAATCTTACACTACCATCACCATACTTGCTTTAAGAATGCCATGCGCCAGTAGATAGACAGACAAAGCAGAAATTGGGGCACAGTAGCGTACAGTCAGTTGCTGTAGAAGTACTCAACATTGACTTCAGACCCAATGACTTCTCATGGCATCAGGTCAAACATGGGCAAAGAAACTTGTGCCGATTACCATTTACTGCCTCCCCCTTGGCTGATGAATCAGTACTCCTCCTCCTCCATATTGAACAGCACTTGAAGGAAGCACTGAGGGTGGTAAAAGTGCAGAATATGCTCTGGGTGGGGGACTTGAAAGTCCACCACCAAAGATGCCATAGCAACACTACTACCGATGACTGACTGAGCTGGTTGAGACTTAAGGGACAAAGCTGGTAGACTAAGTATTTGGCAGGTGGTCGGGGAATCAACAAATGTAAAACATACTTGATGTCTTGACTGCACAGAATGTGATTTGGCTGCTTGTCTAAATAAATCTAGCCATCTGTCACTTAAGGTGAACCTCCATGTGGTCCAGGTGCTTTGCAAAGACAGCTTACCTGCCAGATTGGACCTCAGGTGGGAACAAGATCTGCTAACATCAGGATGTGCAGTTATTATTATTATTATCCTTGGGAGAATGCCTCACCAGTTTGCCTGCCACAGATATCTCTCCATAAGAGGACCTGTAAGAGTGACTGCCGCAGAGTTCTTTTGGACACAAGGTTCCATCTTCACATTGAGAATAACTTCCATTGTGTTGTGCAGTCCTTTCACTGTGCTCAGTAGGGTAGATGATGAACAAGGCTAGCAACTCCAGACTGGGCATCCATAGAATGTTGTGGGCCACCGGCGGCAGCAGCTGAATAGTGTCCCCAACAAATCTACAACTTTATGGTTGAGCATATGTTCTACTCAAGTGTTGCCATCATATTAGGGGATCAATCTTTATTCAGTGGACAGTGCAGGAGGATATGTCAAGGTAGCACCAGGTATACCTAAAAATGAGTTGTTAACCTGATGATACAATACCTGGACTAGTTACATTTCAAACAGCATGAGCAGTAAGCGATTCCACAACCAACGAGTCAGATATAAGTACTTCAGACCTGCCACCTCAAGTCATGAATGGTACTAGTCAATTAAACAGCTCACTGCAGGTGAAGGCTCCACAATGTCATTGTCATCCAGCGCAGCACATCTGTGTTACAAATGCTTCAGCCTCATCTTGTTCGATCTTCTAGCAGGAATGCCACGTGGATGACCCAACTTGGCCGCCTGCATCGGTCCTCAGCATCACAGATGCCAGTATGCAGCCAAATCTGGCTCTGTGATTTTAAAAAAAAATTGCTGAAGGCACTAGATATTGCAAAGGCAGTGGACCCTGATACACTTCACAAGAGTACTGAAGTTTTGTGTTCTGGAATTTGCTGTGCTCTGAATCAACCTGTTCCGGTACAGCTACAATGCTGAGATCTACCCTACAAATGTGGAAAATTACTCATACGTCCTACAGTCAAAGCAGGTCAAATCGAATCCAACCCAACCAGTTACAGCCCCTTCAGTTTACTCTCGATCATCAGTAAATTGACACACGGGTATCATCCAACGTGCTATTGAGAAGCATGTGGTTAGCAACAACCTGCTTCCTGTTCACTTTGGATTCCACCAGAGCCACACTGGTCCTGACCTCACTACAGCTGTAGTTCAAACATGGAGAAAAGAGCTGAGCTCCAGAAGTCAGGTGAGTGTGGCTGCCCTTGACATAAGGCCACGAATGCTTCAATATCACCTTCTGCAGCCCCAGAAAATCCTGAGTCATTGGGAATCAGGAGGTGAAAAATCACCACTGGTTGGAACCGTACAAAACACCAAGTCAGTCACCTCAGTTCCAGAGCATCTCTGGAGTTCTTCAGGGTACTGTCCTTAGCCCCGCTACCCTCCACTTCATCAATGGCAATGACTGGCAATTGTGTTCTTCAGTCACCATCAGTGAAACAGTTTGGGAAGTGTGCCAAGCAAGTGGAAGCAGTTGGTTAAAAGTAAGGTCAGGTGTTAATTCATACAATTTTTATTGCTGTTTTAGTTTGGGTTTATAGTTTGCATCGACATTAGTGCAGATGTCCAGGGAGGGAGGGGTCTAGAGTAACGAATATTATTTGATTGTAAGGGCAGTCTGAGTTTAAGCTAAGCAGGAAAGTCAGGAGGGAAGGGGAGGTGCTGCTGGGGAGAGAGCAAGGCTGTGATGTTCTTCTTGATGTTGAAAGAGTAGCACAGTTCCATTGCCTGGGATCAGAATATGGCTACAGCTGCATCCTCTGGAAGCCTGAGTTCCAGACCCAGGGCACAGGAGTATCTCTGAGGCTGTGTATTGGATTCCATGTACAGACAGGTAGTCACTGAGGTTAAGGTACCACAGGCAGGTTCGGAATGAATGACTACCAGGCAGGCAGTGCAGGGATCCCCTACCATTCTGCTGAAAAACAGATATACTGGTTTGAATACTAATGAGGGAATAACCTCTCAGGAAAGTAGCAACAGCCAAATCTGATGTGCTGTGGTATGACTCCTCTCTACATGAGAGGAGGAGTAAGTATTAAAAGACTATATTAATAGGGTTTTCAATTAGAAGAGGAGCAGGCACATTTGTGGATGCAGACAAGACTGCAGCATGCTTCTGCGGTGCTAGGGCCAAGAATGTTTGAGTGTCAGCAAGACATTCTGGAGTGAAAGGATGAATAGTCAGTGGTTTTGGTAAACATCCATCCAAACAACGTATATAGAAAATGGAGCACATTCAAAAGCAGGGCTTCAAAGTTGTGATTTCAGGAGCGTTACCAGTGCCATGTGCCAGTAAAAATGAAAAAGCAGCTGTGTGCGCGCGCCTCGGACATTGGGACTGGTTCTAGGAGAGGTGGAACCAGTAAAAGCTAGATGGATTGCACATGGGCAAGAATGAAACTGATATCATCGGGAGTACTTGCGAGTGCAGTTGGTGAGGATTACCATTCCTCAGAAACTGAACTGAACGAGCCATGTAAATATACTGGCTATGAAAGTAGGTCACAGGCCGAGCAGTCCTCTAACTTTGTGACTTCTGAAAGAAAGCCTGTCCACCATCTGCAGGACACAAATGTGGTAGAACATTCCTCAAAAATAAAACCTGCCTGGATGAGTGCAGTTTCAGTAGTCAAAAAGCTTGACACTATCCTGGATAAAACAGTCCACTTAATAAACAGCCCACCCACTCACCTCGCCACTGATACGGAGTTGCAGCTATGTGTACTAATTACAAGACGCTTTTGTGCAAGCAATTTTTCAAGACTCCTTTTGGTGGTACCTTCCAAACCCACAACCACTTCCATCTAGGAAAGGCAAGGCCAACAGATCTATGGGGACATCATCTACACATTTCCTTCCAAGCCTCTTACCACGCAGTCTTAGAAATATTGCTGTTCCCTCTGTTGCTAGGTTAAAGTCCTGCCACTCCCTCCCAGAAGTAACTGTGGGTTTGCTTGTAACAAATAGACTGCAATGCATCAAGAAAGCAGCTCACCACCACCTTTTGCAAGGGCAACTGGAGATGGCAATAAATGCAGTTCCAACCAGTGAAGCCCGTATCCCATGAATGAATTAAAAACAAATTCTGTGGTCTTTGATTTGCATGGTGTCTTCTTTCTGGAAGTTCACTATATATTCTATATATCATCTGTGCTTGTTTTTTGTTTAAAAATTGTTGTTCAAAATTCTTATTCTCCTTGTTTCTGTTTTAGTTACACTCATCCATCCTAAAGTGTAGCATTCACAAATGGATGCGAAACTTCATTTGAGGTCAAACCAACAATTTGAGATTTATCGTGCCTGATTTGCTTTTGTACTTCATGTCCTGTACATGTGGGATCCTGAACTTTTTAAAATGACCTACTTTTCCAATACCTTACCACCTGTAATGATTTATGCATATCTATATGACTAATACATGGAAGCAGAAATTAGGGCCTTCAGCCCATCACGTGTACTCCACCATTCATTTGTCCCTGATAAATTTCTCAGTCCCATTCTTCTTCTTTCTCCCAGTAAACCTTGATCCCCTTGACAATCAAGAACTTATCTATTTCTCTCTGTCTTAAATATATTTAAATGATCTGGCCACCTTCGCCTTCTGTGGCAATGAATTACATAAATTCACCACTCTCTGGCTGAAGAAGTTTATCTTGATCTCTACTGGTAGGCTCTGCCTTCGGGCCCTAGTCTCTTCTACCAATGGAAACAGTGTCCCAACATCTACTCTGACCGGGCTGTTTGGTATTGGATAAGTTTCAGTTGGATCTCCCTTCATCCCTCGAAAGTTCGTGTACAAATCCAGAGTCCTCAAACATTCCTCATTTGTTAAGTTTTTCATTTCTGGGTTCATTCTCTGGAACTTCCAGTAGACCTGTAGGGCTCGTACATCCTTCGTGAGGTATGGAGCCCAGAATTGCTCTCAATATTCTAAATGTAGTCTGACCAAAGCTTTATAAAGCCTCAGAGGTACATCCCTGCTTTTATATTCTAGACCTTTTGAAATAAATGCCAACATTTGTATTTGCCTTCCTAACTGCTGACTCAACATGCAAGTTTACCTTAAGAGAGTTCTATACTAGGGCTCCCAAGTCCCTTTCGCGCTTCAGATTTCTGAACTTTCTTGTCATTTAGAAAATAGTCCACGCCTCTCTTCTTTCTACCAAAGTACATGACCTAACATATTTTCCCACATTGTATTTCACCTGCCACTTCCTTGCCCACTGTCCTAACTGGTTTAAATCTTCAGCCTCCCCACCATGTAATTACTGCTGCCCCTCCACCTATCTTTGTATCATCTGCAAACTTAGTCAGAATGCCCTCAGTTCCCTCATCCTAGATCATTCATGTATAAAGTGAAAAGTTGTTGTGGCCCCAACACTGACTCTTGTGGAACATCATGCGTCACCGGCTGCCAGCCTGAGAAGGACCCTTTTTACCCCACTCTCTGCTTTCTGCCACACAACCAATATTCTACCCATGCTAGTATCTTGTCTCTAACTCCATGGGCCATTATCCTACACAGCAACCTCTTGTGCAGCACCTTGTCACGGGTCACCTTGAAGTCCAGGATGTCCAAGTCTACATTCATTTGGCTTTTCTTGGTCTAATCTCTAAGTTATCACCATACAGAATTCTAACAGATTTGCTCAGTGTCACCTCCCCTTGATGAAACTGTGCTGAATTTGCCCTATTTTACCATGCACTTCCAAGTATTCAGAAGTCTCATCATTCACGATGGACTCCACAATCTTACCAACGACTGAGTCAGGCTAATCAGCCTGTATTTTCCTGTCTTTTGCCTTACTCCCCTTTTTAAACAGGGTCATTACATTACATTACATTACCAATTTTCCAATCCTGTGGGACCCTTTCTGACTTCAGTGATTCCTGAAAGATCACCACTAACAGCTCTACTGTTTCTTCAGCTATCTCCTTTTCACTCTAAGAAGACAGATCTGACATGTGGCAGTGACTGAGTGTTCAGCTGACGCCATTTCACTCAATTTCAGTTCATAGCAAGCGTAGAGTTCATTGAGCTCATTAGGGAGGGGTGCGATGTGATTCCACTTGACTTTACTTTGAAGCCCCATTGTCATGAAAGCCCTGCCACAGCCGATGTATGTTCGTGTGGTTTAGTCTGGCATTGTACCTTAGCATCCCTGATGGATTTGTGAAGATCGTACCTAGATTTCCTGTGTAGGCCAGAGTCTCCTGTCTTGATTGCCTTAGATAATGGGAACTGCAGATGCTGGGGAATCCAAGATAACAAATTGTGGAGCTGGATGAACACAGCAGGCCAAGCAGCATCCTAGCAGCACAAAAGCTGACGTTTTGGGCCTAGATCCTTCATCAGAAAAGGTTTTTTTTGCTTTTCTGATGAATGGTCTAGGCCTGAAACGTCAGCTTTTGTGCTCCTTGAATGCCTCAGACCCAGACATCAGTAGGCAGTGGATCTTCAGTTCACCCATCATTTCCAGTTGGGGAATGCTCATTAATTTGGCACATAATAGTCTACTCACTTGCTCTGAAGTCTTTGACAGTAATGTCCTACTCATTAAGGTGGGCACTGAGTTCATAAGTACGGACCAATCCACCCACTCCAAGCAATCAAATAGGAACGTGTCCATTACCCAAGACTAGCATCGTATGACTTTCTGTACTGTACCCTCATGTTATGATCTGATTTACCAAAATGCAGGCAGGGACAGTGCATTAGGCGCCTTGGTTGTGTAGCAATCATCCAGGGTGTTTGGACCTCTTGTGGGACAGGAGACATGTTGGTGGTACCTTGGTAACACATTTGAAGTTGGCCTGGTTAAAATCACTGGCTATGATGAACAAGGCCTCTGGGTATTCTATCTCAAGGTTATTTGTGGCAGGGTATATTTCAAGTGCACTGTTCACTTCTGCATGGCCTGGGATGTAAGCTGCTGTCTAGATGGCGGGTAGTAGTGATAGTACGTCACTGTTCATTATTATAGGTCCAGGAACAATAACTTGGCGGGGCCGTCACACTGAGCGCTAAGAAGCTTTGATGAGGAGGCGGACCCCTCTGTCCTTTGCCTTGCCTGAGGATGCTGTGTGGTCCTCCTTGTGGGTTGAGAAGCCCTCCAGTTTTAAAGCACAGTCAGGTGAAGCAGGAGTGAGTCATGTTTGTTAAACATAGCACACAGCAGTCTAGTTTTAAGTTCCGTTTCTGGTCCAGTGGTACGTGACAACAGGCAATTCTTTCCACCACCTTAAATTACAGCTTAAAAAACAATATTTTACACATCTGCCCTGATATCTCCTGAAATGAAACAATTTGTTGACACTACTTTGAAAAACCTTGGGTTATTTTTCCTTTATCAAAGGCAACATATTTCTTAACCCAACAATGGAAATTGTTTTGTGACCACAGGATATCAACAAATGCTTCACAGTAATTCAAGAGATATGTTAGCTGGCTTGTGCACGACAAGGTCATACAGTACTAACACTGGTGTGATGTGGTTGATTTAAGTGTTTTTCACTGAAGTTGGTTGAACGATAAACATTGACTAGACCACTGGCGAGGTCTCTTCTGATCTTTTTAAAAAATGCTTGTTATTAAATCGCTCATGAGTCTTTAAGCAGTGTGAAGTGCATTGAGTGGGATGATAGCCACAGCCTTGTGGAATTGAGCATCCAACCAGTGAACCAAGGCTGAGTACTCAGCCTAGTGAAACAGGGCTTGATTTGAAATTGTCATATTGATGAATCTTCCTAATTATTTAAAACACCAATTTGTGAAAATGCAGGCTGTTGTACATAATCAAGTGATTGTGCAAAGTCCACCCTCTCCATTTAAAATCAACAAAGCCTGGAAAATAACATCTATTGATTGTTCTTAAATGCTTTGTTTCTTGATCAACTGTTTTCAATACTCCCCCAATATAATCTTTATTTTGAAAAACCAAATATCTGTCATTAGTTCATGGTTTGTAGCACTTTTTCCTAAAATGCAGATTTTATAATGGAGAAACATTCACCAGGTTACTTTTTTCTTTTCAGGTAGAGGAGTAAGGTTATACTACATTGGTGGGGAGGTTTTTGCGGAGTGTCTGAGTGATAGTGCCATCTTTGTTCAAAGTCCAAACTGTAATCAAAGATACAGCTGGCATCCTGCAACAGTATGCAAAATTCCACCTGGTAAGAAAGATTTAATAGGTGCCTAAAAACATGAACTCTTGCTTTCCAACCAAAAGAAACTGGTCTGTATAACAAACTTTAAACTTTTATTCAAAAATGAATTCCTTGCTAATGGTTATATACTTCAAGTTCTGCTTAGAGTATTTTAATGATCGCAGTTAAAAATCTGTCCATGAGCCAGCAGTGCTGGGAGATGTTTGTTCTGTCAATGGGCTAGCCAAGCTACACAAGCTCTGTATATCGTTTTAAAAGAAAACACCTTGGGATGTGGTCTATCGTTTGCCTTCTAGATGGCGATGTTCTGCCACTTGGTGTTGACTTGCTAATCGATCAGTGAGTGATTATTATTTTTTCTGTAGTACAATTAGTTGTGATCATTGGAAATTTGTCCTGATAACTGCAAGATACAGAGCTTTGGTTAACTGTCTCTTTCTATTTTTTTATCAACAGTATTAATGGAAGATTAAATTTAGAATTTCTTGTACTGTACTTCCACCTCAATGTATCACCTTAAATGGAAGAGGTAGAAAGTCATCAAGAAAGTAGATCATGTCACTTAACAAGAAAACATTTTCTGGATGTTCTAAAACTAAATTATTTTCCGAAAATAAAACACAACTGCGGATACTGTAAATCTGAAACCAAAATAGAAATTAAGGTGCTGACCTATTTGGCTTGGTATGAGTGAGAAACATTTACCAGCACTACCCTAGGAAGATTATATTTCTGTAGACTTAATCTCCTTGGATTTATTGCATAATTTGGGAATGCAAATGCATGCTGTATTATCTCCACACAATTATTACCAGAGGGTGTTGAAATTACAAACAGCATTAATGTTTCCATAATGGGTGAAATATGATATGGGAGAATTCCATACAAAATCTTAATTTCACATTGGTAATTTGACCTCAGTTCTTCTCTGAAGTGTGAAGACTAGTTGAATTGAAGCATGTTATGCTGATTCATTGTTTTGAAAAAATGTGTCCATGAGATGTGGATGTTGCTAGCTAGGCCAGCATCTGTTGCCCAAAAGACAGCTTAGTGCATAAAAACTAGGAGCGAGAGTATGCAATTCAGCCTTCGAGCCTGCTGCGCCATTCAGTACGCTCATGACTGATCTCATCGTGGCCTCACGCCACTTTCCTAACCTCCCTTTCCATAACTTTTCAACCCATCATTTATTTAAAAACCTCTACTTAAATTTACTCGATGTCCTGACTTCACCACAATTTTGGGGTAATGAAGTCACAGCTTCATGACCATTTAAGAGAAGTACTTCATTCTGATCTGTTTTCAACTTTTTTACCCCTTATCCTAAAATTGACCTGTTCAAGGTTGACCCATAAGAGGAAATGTCCTGTGTCCACTTTGTCAAGTCCCCCTTGGCATCTTACACCTCAAATAGCTTTCTCATTCTAAGTTCTAGAGAATGTCTGCATAAACCAGCCAATCTCTCTTCATAAGCCCCCTCATCTCTGGAATCAATCTAATGAACCTGTTCTAAACTGCTTCTAATGCAATTACGTCCCTCCGAGTAAGAGGGCCAAAATGTACACGTACTTCAGGTGTGGTCTCACGAATGTCGCAGCAACACTTTGTGAGTTTTTACTGCTCTGTTCCTTAAGCAATAAATACCAAAATGCAGTTATCTTCCATATTACCTGCTGTACCTATACATTAGTTTTCTGCAATTCATGCATGCAGATATGCGGATCCCTCTGCATCAATGTAATCCTAAGTTCTCTCCATTTAGACAGTGAGCTGCCTTTCTTCTCTTGCAATCAAAATAGATAATGTCATACCCATCTATGTTAAACTCCATATGCTAAATTTTAGCCCATTCATCTCACCTATTCTTATCATTTGTCAATTTATTTCTTTATTGGAGCTTACTTTCCCACATGTTATAGTGTCATCTGCAAATGCCTCTATCATACCTCTAACCCTCCTCTCAAGTCATTAACATAAATTACAAATAGTAGGTCCAGGGACCAAATCCTGTGGCACCCCACCTTGTTACATTGTACATGTAGGCCAATCTTGGAGTGGATAGCAGGTTTCCTTCCTCAAAGGACATTAGTAGACCCATCAGGTTTTATGACATTAGGCTAGCTTTATATCCCAGATTTTTATCAAATTCAAGGTTTGGCTCTGCTGGGATATAGTTTCCATCCTGTTTTTAGAAACAAATGATTGGGAATTACATTGAATAGTGCTGCACAAATACTTTTGACACCTGAAGATATCCATGCCCTATGTTAGATCTGGCTTGCACAAATCAATATTGAGTAATACTTGGAAATGTTCTGCATATGCTACTTACTCTTGTATAAATTATCTCTAAATTTATTCTGAATGCCAAGAAAGATGTAATTTGCTATTTTATAATTCTGTTTCTCAGGTTGTAACCTGAAAATATTCAACAACCAGGAGTTTGCAGCACTTCTAGCTCAGTCTGTAAACCAAGGCTTTGAAGCTGTTTATCAATTAACCAGAATGTGCACAATTAGGATGAGTTTTGTGAAAGGCTGGGGTGCTGAATACAGGTGAGAAATTAATGGTATTTCTGTAGTTTTTGTTTCTTGCTTTCTCAATATTAAGGAGGATTTTCACTGCTGAGCCGTAATTCTCAGCTATTGCATCTAACTTGGCCAAAATAAATAACTATTCTACTTAAGGTAACGTGGATCAGGAGTCTTGAGTTTTTTTTTTCCAAAAATCACTTGTACAATAAATGTGATTTCACAGCCCTTTATCCAGCTGGTATTATGAATCCTTTAAAACTTTATATTGTTAGACTGCACTGGGAGATATTCCTGTATCTGCAGTACAATGCAAGGTTGTGAGCACATGATTACTTTTGATCATGAGAATTGTCGGGCATTATTATGCATCTACTTTGTCAAGTCCCCCTTTGCATCTTACACCTCAAATAGCTTTTTCATTCTAAGTTCTAGAGAATGTAAGCATAAACTAGCCAATCTCTCATCATAAGCCAAACCCCTCATCTCTGGAATCAATGTAATGAACCTGTTTTAAACTGCTTCTAATGCAACTACATCTCTCCTCTGGATGAATAAATCAAAGAATGTATGCCATGCTCCAGGTCTCACCCCTGACTATAATTGTGACAAAACTGCTTTTTTTTCTTGCACTCCAATCTCCTTGCAATAAAGAATAGGATCATTTGCTGGTCTTATTGTTAACTGTGTTAAATCTGTGTTTTGCAGACAAGAATCCTCTGCATACCAAATATTTGCTAGAGGCTCTTGTCTTTACTAAACATGCTGTTTGTCCGTTTTTCTCTCAAATTGGATAATTTCACATTTTCCCACATTAACAATCTAACAAAGATAACAAGGTGTAGAGCTGGATGAACACAGCAGGCCAAGCAGCATCAGAGGAGCAGGAAGGCTGACGTTTCGGGTGTAGGCCCTCCTTCAGGAAAAAAGTGTAGTTTCTTTGGCTATGTGGCGTACTTCTGTGTCTGTGTTCTCAACATTCCTGCTTTTGTATTCATTGCCTCACCTAATAAAAGCAAACATCTCACATGCCTTCTTAACCACCGTATCCACCTGATGTGTTTAAGAATCAGTGGCTGTGCACACCAGCATCTCTCTGTTCCTCAGCGTGCAACGTATGTCCTACCAGCTGCTAAATACTCCCTTGCCTTGTTCGTCCTCCCAAACTGCATCACCTCATTTTTCCTGATTTAAATCCCATTTGCCACTGTCCTGCCAACCTGACCAGCTCATCTATACTGTCCTGTAGCCTAAGGCTTTCTCACCTGTGTGGGTTACTACGCTAATTTTTGTGCCATTTGTCAACACTAACAACAGACGTCAAGTCTGTGTGTAGACTATTCAATGTAAAAATAAACAGCAAAAATCCCAGCATGGAACCTTACTGGACACTGGGCTTTCTGGTCACAATAACAACCTCTGATCATCACCCTCTGCCTGAGGCCATATTTTTAATTCAGTTTTTCGAAGTACCCTGCACCCCTGTGGGTTCTGACCACCTTGACCAGTCTCTCTTGTGAGACACAGTCAAAAACTTCACTGAAGCCCAAGTAGACAAATCAACTTCACTACCCTCAACAATATATCTGGTCATTGCAAAGAACTCGGTCAAACCTTTCGGACCTGATCTCCCCTGGCAAAGCCACGCTGACTGTGCTTGATTAATCCTTGCCTCTCTGGTACACGTGAATTGCACAGGGCCTGCAGCAGTTTAAGAAGGCAGCTCACTAGCACCTTCTCAAGGGCAACGAGGGACAAGCAATAAGTGCTGACATAGCCAGTGACACCCATGTCCCATGAGTGAAATTAAAAAAGGCAACAAAGTTGCCCAGCTGTTGATGTTAGACTCAGTGACCTGTAGTTCTCTAGTTCAACCCTGCCCCATTAACTGCCTTTGTCAGGGCCCCTGCAGTCCCCTTCCATGGAGGCTGAGAAATTATTCAATTTTAAATTTTTTTTTAAGAAATCTAATGCCAAATTGGAATTTGTTCATGTATATCACTCCTCTTCACTAATTTCTATACCAGTGATTACAGGTACAAAGTACCCAATTAAAATCTCACCTCCATCTTCTGGTTCCTTCATCTGCTGCAGACCCAGTCTTAACAGCTACGTCCTTTCAGATTTGACCATCAGTAGTTGAGCTTCTTAGCCACTTCATGGACACTGAAGTCACCCAGAGAGTAAATTCTGTGTCCAAGTAGTGTTCAATGACCAGGATACTGATTCATCTGAGGGAGCGTGGTACAAGTTAATTAGGAGGCTTCAAAGACCATTGTTGAACTAAATGTTAGATAAAACTTAGATGAGCAGAGAGATCTCGGTGTCCGTGTACACAGATCCTTGAAAGCTGCCACCCAGGTTGACAGGGTTGTTAAGAAGGCATACAGTGTTTTAGCTTTTATTAATAGAGGGATTGAGTTCTGGAACCATGAGGTTATGCTGCAGCTGTGCAAAACTCTGGTGTGGCTGCACTTGAGAGTATTGCGCAGAGTTCTGGTCATCATATTATAAGACGGATGTGGAAGCTTTGGAAAGGGTGCAGAGGATATTTACTAGGATGTTGCCTGGTATGGAGGAAAGGCTGAGGGACTCGAGGCTGTTTTTGTTAGAAGGTTGAGAGGTGACTTAATTGAGACATATAAAGTAATCAGAGGGATAGTTAGGGTGGATAAGGAGAGCCTTTTTCCCAGGATGGTGACGGCAAGCACGAGGGGGCATAGCTTTAAATTGAGGAGTGAAAGATATAGGACAGATGTCAGAGGTAGTTTTTTTACTCAGTAGTACGGGAATGGAACACTTTGCCTGCAACGCTAGTAGATTCGCCAACTTTAAGTACACTTAAGTTGTCATTGGTCAAGCATATGGATGAACATGGAATAGTGTAGGTTAGATGGGCTTCAGATTGGTATGACAGGTCGGCACAACATCAAAGGACGAAGGGCCTGTCCTGTTCATGTGTATGTTCAATGTTCTAAATATCACTGTGCCAGCATCTTTGCTAGGTCTCTCTCTAGGGTAGTGGTGGGGTTCCTGAATTGTGCAGTCGTGGAGCTGCAGACTGCCACAGGTTGTGTTGATGAGGCAGGTGGTGGCGTGTCCTGAATTCTGCACACTCTTTCCCCTGCACGTGTTTAGCCTTTGTGTTCTTTGGTGATGCTTAGTGGTTGGCTCCTTCGTGGATGCGGCTTCTCCAGTTTGTGTGTTCTAGGGCAAGTTATATCTGCTTGTCAGTCACGATGTTGTATTTATTTTGGGGGGCTTTCAGAATGTCCTTTTTGTTTCTGTACCCTCCTGGTGATTACTTACCATCGTGGAGCTCTGAATAGAGCACTTGTTTTGGAAATTTTGTGTTGGGCATGTGGACAGTATGGGCCTGCTGATTGTAGCTGGTCATGCATCTGGGTTTCCAAGATTTTGTGAAGGCAGCACTGGAGTAACTCCAGGGATTTGAGGTGTCTGGTGAACATGATCCATGTTTGTGATGCAGATCAAAGGTTAGGGATCATACTCCTTCATATACTATGAGCTTAGTGCTGGTTTAAGGTCTTGGACTTGGAACATTCTGTTCCTCGGGCATTCAAAAGGCGCACTGATGCATTGGAGTCACTGTGGATTTTGTCTGCTCACACTGAGGGGTTACTCCTGTGGTATGGAACATGATCCATATTGGCCAGGGGCACACTGGATTTTGATGGTCCTGGGGATGTGTTGTGTGACAGGAGCGGGTTGATAGAGAAAACCTTTATTTCCAGGATGCTTAGGGGGTTTTGCTTCATTGGCTGTATAACTGGCTTGGCTACAGAATGATGCGAACAGTGATGTTTGATACCCAGTCCAGCTGAGGTCCTGCCTCTCTAACGTACCCCTTGCCTGGGGTCTGATGCCCATCTGGTTAAACACTCCACCAGTCAGCTTGTTCTAATCAGGGGAGCCCTACGATCCTCTGGGACTATGGTGACTTTACTACAATCACTACCATCATATTATTACCTGAAAGTTTACTTTCAAGTCACTCACTATCCTGACTTGAAATATATTACTGTTTCTCCACTGTTGATGGGCTAAAATCTGAAATTCTTAGGACCATTGTGGGTCTACGTACACCCAATGAATTGCAGTAGTTCAAGAGGGCATTTAGGAATGGGCAATGAATGCCGGCCCAGTTAGCAAAGCCCACTTAGACTGAATAATGAAAGAAGTGAACATGGATGGGATGGACAAGAGGTGATTTCTGTCCACTTATTGCAATCTGCATTCCTGCCCAGAAGAATTTGTTGCCTTTACTTTGCAAGTTGGCGGTAGCATTGGTGGGGAGAATCAAATTTTAAAAAGGCACATGGCATGTTTACGTTCATGGATTGGGACATTGAATATTAAAATATTGACAAGTCATGTAGCAATTATATAAAACCTTACGCCACATTTGGAGTATTATAAAGTTCTGGCTATTCACAGCATAGGAAGGATGTAGTGGTTTTGGGAAAAGTTGTAAGAGGTTTACCTGGATGTTGCCAGATTGGTGTGTATTAGCTGTAAAGAAAACAGAACAATACAGTGCAGAACAGGCCCTTCAGCCCTCGATGTTGCACCGACCTGTGAACTAATCTAAGCCCATTTCCCTACACTATCTCATCATCATCCATTTGCTTATCCAACGACTGTTTAAATGCCCTTAATGTGGCTGAGTGAATTACATTGGCAGGCAGGGAGTTCCATGCCCTTACCATTCTGAGTAAAGTACCTGCCTCTGCCATCCTGTCTTAAATCTATCACCCCTCAATTTGTAGCTATGCCCCCTTCTACAAGCCGACATCATCATCCTAGGGAAAAAAACTCACTGCCCACCCTATATAATCCTCTGATCATCTTGTGTGTCTCTATTAAATCCCCTCTTAGCCTCCTTCTCTCCAATGAGAACAGACCCAAGTCCCTCACCCTTTCTTCATAAGACCTTTGCTCCAGACCAGGCAACATCCTGGTAAATCTTCTGTACACCTTTTCCAATGCTTCCACGTCCTTCCTGTACTGGGGCGACCAGAACTGTACGCAGTATTCCAAGTGAGGCCGCACTAGCATTTTGTACAGTTGCAGCATGACATCATGGCTCTGGAACTCAATCCCTCTACGAATAAAACCTAACACACCATATGCCTTCTTGCCACTCAGGTTGATAGTGCTGTTAACTTTCAGGGATCTATGTACATGGACACCAAGATCCCTCTGCACATCCACACTACCAAGAATCTTTCCATTGACCCAGTATTCTGCCTTCAAAAAAGTTGGACAGACTTGGATTGTTTTCTCTAGAGCTTCAAAGGCTGACGAGCACCCTGAGAGCAGTATATAAAATTGAGAGGCATTTATAGTCAGGAATCTTGTTTTCTCCCCAAGGTTAGAAATTCAAATTCTAGCGAGCACAAGTTTAAAGTGAGAGGGGTAAAGTTTTAAAGGAGATGTGCAAGGCAGTTTTTGTTTCAAAACAGGGAGGTAGGTACCAGTGGAGGTAGTAGGAGAAGGTAAGATAGAAAAGTTTGAGGCATTTAGACAGCCACATGAGCAAATAGGAAATAAAGGGTTATGAACCACATGTAGGCAGATGTTAGTTTAGAATGGCATCAAGGTTGGCACAGACTTAAACGGAAAGGCCTGTCCCTGTGCTGTACTGTTCTCTGTTCTAAAATGTAGATAGTGGCATGCCACCGTGTAATTGTGACTATCAAGTATTATATTTGATCGTTCTCCAAGCTCACTTTAGTTATCATATTTGCTTGGTACTGCTTTTGATTTGATTTAGTATTGTCACATGTATCAAGATGCAGCAAAAGGTATTGCTTTGCATGCAATTCTGACAAATCATTACCTTACATAAGTGTGTCAGGATAATAGAATGCAGAATAGTGTGATATCAACAGAGGTCTGTTCATAAGTCTGGTAACAGTGGGGATGAATGACGTGAGGCTATTCTTCACCCAGCTAATCCTTATTGATTACACCCACAGAGAGTCCACTGAGTATTTTTATAACTATCTAACAACAATTTTGGAAAAATTAACTGTGTAACATTAAGCTTTCTGGCTGCTTTTGAGGATATTTAAAGCAGTATGATCAAGTAGGGGAAGAGGTGTTTCCATTTGTAGTGGACTTCAAAATGAGCACTATGAATGCCAGATTGTCATTTCGTAAGCTTTATAAAGAATTCTGGAGAAATGACTTTGCCTTGAAAGTAGTTTGAATGTAAAACTTGTGATCATAAGGTGAATAGCCTTTTTAAGGAGAGCTTGGAAAAGTGCATCATAGAGAGAAGAGTAGAAGGACATGTTAGGGTTGGATAATGAGCATGAAGATTCTTGTGTGGAGCATAAATTTTTGGCATTGGCCAATTGGGTCAAATGGCTGCTTTACTTGTACGCTAGTGCTAATGTAGCTAGTGACTACAAGCTTTCATTTATTACCGTCATTTCTTAGCTTCAATATTTAATGCAGCGGCAACTGCTGTTAATGGGTTCAATTGCCTTAAAATATTTCAATCATCTAATCGATTGTCGTGTCTCACTTTAATCACCTGCATTTAGCAATAGAGAATTTTCTGATTTCATTTGACCTGATCTGTGCCTCTGTCTGTAACTCGTTTCTATTTAACTGTCCTCAGCTTATTAGGAGCATAGAGTATAAAAATAAGTTACTGAACTTGAATGAGACACTTGTTGGGCCTCAGCGACAGTACTGTGTACAATTATGGATGCCTTAGTATGAGAAGTGATTTACAAGAATGGAATCCTGATTCAGGAATAGAATCTTCAATTATGAGAATTGATTTGAAGAAGTTGGGGACTGTTCTCCTCGGAGGGAAGAAGACAAAGGAGATTTGGTAGACATGTTCAAAAGTTTTGGTCAAGTTGGATGAAGTAGATGGGGAGAAGCTCTTCCTGCTTAAAAGAAAGAGAACAAGAATGACAAGGCATGGATATTAGTGATTTGCAAAAGGGATGAAAAAACTTGTTACAGTATAGAATGCACTTCCTGGAAATGAGGTGGAGGCATGTTCAATTGAGGTATTCAAGAGAGCATTGGATAATTAGTTGGATAGAACTAGTGTGCAAGTGAAAGAGGAGATGAGCACGGAGTAATGCACGTTTGAAGAGTTGGTGCTGCCGTGATGTGTCAATACCTTTTTTTTCCTGTGCCGTAACAATTCTGAGTGTTATGTAAATAAGTTGTCTTGTGATAGTTAAAGCTCTCGAACTACTTTAAGTGAGGCAAGCACCAGATCTTCACCTTTTTAAAACATGCTTGTTGTGAGTCTTTAAGTTGGGAACCATAGCCTAATTACGTTAGTACTGCCTCCATTTATAAAGCTAAGAAACGCTCATTTCTAATGAAACTTGTAAGTCTACCAAATTCACCAGAGCTGTTTATAACCAAAGCATTAATTTTGAAAAGTGAATGTGTCAAACAGTTGATATTCCTCAATGACTGACGAAAAACTAAAATATAACCAAATAGTTGTAACAGTGGTGATGGCCAATGGAAGAATGTTGTCTAATAGACTGGAATGCTGTCTGTTGTTCTTTGAATTGTACTTTGATCTGTTATACCAATCTAAAGAAATTAAAGGTTTCCTGGTTTTAACCTTTTATCCAAGAGTGGGCATCCATGACAATACAAGGCTTGCTCAGTATTGCACTGGAGTATAAATCTGGATTAACGTTCATAGTGGTGTGTACCCACTGATAAGATTTTGAATCAATTGGTGATATTATTATTTGAATTAAAAGGGTAAATGCAGTTAGCTTGTTTTGAGAAGATTTGTAGCTCAGGTTGAGGTTCTGGATGTGAGTTTGCTCGCTCAGCTGGAAGGTTCGTTTTCAGACGTTGCGTCACCATTCTAGGTAACATCAGTGAGCTTCTGACGAAGGAGGCTTTGTCGGAGGCTCACTGTTACCTAGAATGGTGACGAAACGTCTGAAAACGAACCTTCCAGCTCAGCGAGCAAACTCACATCCAGGTAAATGCAGTTGCTGTTTTGGGGCAGGAAGATTTTATTCTTGACAAACTATCTTTCTCCTATTCCAAACCTACCCTGTTAATTTTAAAATCTATTATAATTTAGTCTGACTGTAATATATTGTACCTGCATTACATTGCACTAATTGCTTCAACTTTGTTCTTTTAGACGGCAGACTGTGACGAGCACTCCTTGTTGGATTGAACTTCACCTGAATGGACCCTTGCAATGGCTTGACAAAGTTTTAACCCAAATGGGGTCCCCCTCTGTCCGTTGTTCAAGCATGTCGTAAATAACTATACTCCTATTTCAGTATCAAGATGGGACTAAACATAAGATGGAGTCCAATCAACAGACTTAAACAGCTTTTCTGTTTTAGTACTTGTGTTATCCCAGAGACTGTTAATACAAAACAAAATCAAAAAGAATGGCACTTGATCTCATCAATTTAAGCACCTTGTTGAGTTTTATTACCCCACACCCAGATTATGACAAATGTATTTGTGTATTAAACACGTGAATATAGCTTATGGCTGAGGGTGAAGGGAAAGCTGTGTAAAATGACATTGTGTTAATGCACGTTGAGTGCCTGAGGTCCATCAATGACATGTACAGTATTTCAATTGTGATTCTACACACACTTAGTTAGGGATTCTTCATTAAATGAAACCTGTATCCTTGTCTCATCCCCACCAGCCCCCTTCCTGCCTTCAATTAATTAAAATCTGACGGGTACCTTAATATAATTCATACACATTGCAGATAACAGTTACTAATGAATTTAAAATGAGAAATCGAAAAGTCGATGGCAGTGGGAAACATAGCATGAATTTAGTTTCCACATTGGATTAAAACTGCCATAAATTCTCTGTTTTTAAAACAAAATATCACTGGCAGGTAAGTGAGTTTAATTCCCAAAGATTGCCATGATGCTGTTACTGCTGGAGAAATACTGAGTTGTGACAGCCAAAGTTAGTTAAATTTGGATTTGCCACTAGAAGAGATGAATGTAGCTGAAACTGGCATTTCACTATACAGACACTTTCAGAGATGGTCAGCAGAGGGAAATGTACAGAACTGTAGTCAGATCTGGCATATTATTCAATTTAGGTAAAGTATCAAACTAGCATAAATTCCTGCTGAATGTAGCTCATAAGAACCTAAGTGAACTTGGGGGGATAAAATGAGTACTTCATAAATTTTACAGTATTTTATCAAATTGTTAAATAGTTGGACCTTGGATTAAACAGCTTAGTACAGTTCATTTAACTTTTGGTACCTGTTGAGCCTAATTCTGATCATGTTGTTTCAAAATGGTGTATAAATGAGAAACTTGTAAGCTATTTTAGCCTCTACTTCATTTAAATTTGTTTTAGAATGTATATGGTACTGATGCTGTTCGCACAAATCCTGGTATTAAGCAGAGGTTGTAGCTGTTCTTCTGCATACTGTTACAGTAACTTTTACTGAAGTCCCTGCTGTGATTTCCTTTTGTCACTATTTGGGGAAAATCTTGGGACAAAAGTTCGTATTTGTCAGGGCTTCTAAAACTGTCCAAAGTGGCACTGACAGTCTTAATGGTAAACTAGAAGACCCTTCACACATACCAGATAATTTGCCATATTGTACTTGGCTTTTCCTGTTAATTGTGCAAATTTTAATATTGCCCTAAATTTGTTTTCCCTCTCCTAGCACTGAAAATTTGTGAAACTGGGGTAGTAACAGATCCAGCAGAAGGATTGTTCCAGCAAGTTGTTGAGCAATTTTTGAAGTTAACAGTATTGCTGATTAGGGCTTTGTTTGAAAGGGCTCTTTTCTTCATAATACATTATTTAAAGTGGCATTGAAAATATTTGGGTTTATTATTGATAGATGCCAGTTGATGCTCTTCATTTGAGTTGCTACCTCTGGATGAGATCTGTGCCATTTCCATTTAAGTTGAATTCTGATTTAGGATCATTTCTGGAAAGATGGGGTGGAAGGGGAGGAGAGACAAGTTTATATGAATCATATTTTTAAGCATTGGCTGAAAGAGTACAATTGAGGGACTTGCTGCCTCAGTGTTTTTAGTCAATTTTGCATTTAGTCATTTTGCCAGTGCAGTATCATGTTTAAAATGTAATGAACGTTGGTTGCATCTTGTAAATATCTATTACTGATTTAAATTGTCTTTTTTAATCTTAAATTGGACTTCTCATATTTGCAGAATATCCAATTAGGCTAAATATTCCCTATTAGGAAGGTAGAAATTGATCACAAACACTTCTTAACTTTCTACTCCTTCCTCCCCCAAGCTGTAAAAAGCACTGAAATGTAGCGTAAAGTTATAAATGGAGTGTCTTAATCATTTTAGTATTGCCGTTTTCATTTAAGCATTGCTTCTTTGAAGCAGTGATTTGACTTCACTTTTGAATTATGTTTAAGAAATATCCACAAAAAGACACAATCTACCTTGCAATTTTAGTATAATGACTGGATTATAGCTGTACATGTTCTTCATGATCCTCAAACACTCCAAATTCATGTACCCAAAAATCTTAGGGAATACATTTTAATGTGTTCTATTTGTTTGGCAGGGTGGCTACAGGTGGGATCTTTTTGAGGGGCTCTGTAACTTGTAAAATAGAACACAAATGTACAACTTGCTAATAATTCTGTGATCTAGCTGTCTGTCATATTATCATTTTTGTGGCAGCTACAGGATTGCTTTTTAAATTCTTTGTTTATTCCTTTTACATTACACTAGTGCTGTACTTTGTAAGTGCAACTAGTGATAGCTTATTTTTTTTGAGAACCGAGATGGCAAGTGTTAATGCTTCCAAAAGGTGTGCAGCTGTGGCTATTTGTAGGCCATCAGAGACAGTTCTGCTTGCCATAGAGTTTTGGGAATGAAAGAAAGTAGCACCAAATAATAGAAAATGGGCCAGACCTTTTAAAGGAAAACTAGCAGAGCCTTCACCATTCTACTTGTGAGCTTGTTTTACTAGTAGAATTCTGTATTGGTAGAACTGGTGAATTTGAAAGGAAAATATCTTCAGGCTTGTTGCATATGCAGACTAAGTGAATACACTAATAAAGTTTTAATTCTGATGTTCTTTGTTTGTATTTTGTGTGAATGTGGGGCAGTATTGTGAGCTATGATATAATGATTGGAGTGTGCCCTGAATTCTCAATGAACACTTCACAAAATGTCATGATGCCTATTTCATCCATCCCCAGAAATGATTAGACTTGCATTTTTGTTTTGATAATACTGCTTCTGCGTTTGAGGTATTTGTTGCTCTCTTTAAGTGCAAGATACTGTTGCTAAAGGGTGGGAGATATCTTTGCGGTGGAAGTGGCCTTAAATTGGGAGGAAATGTGCTACTGAAAAGAAGCAGCATATAATTAAGGTGGATTTGTAGTTAATATAACCTGTGCAAATTTTGATAAATTGCTCCCTGATTTTAAACCCTTCAATAATTCATGTAACTTGAGAGGTTACAACAGTGAATGATTAGAACTAATGGAATTTTTATATTTTAAACTACATACTTGCATTCAGAAGACCAAATGCCTGCCTTTGGTTTTGATTTCAGGTCAGCGGTTGGTTGATTGTTCCCTTAACCTTCTGTAGTTCAAAGAACAAAGAAAATTACAGCACAGGAACAGGCCCTTCGGCCCTCCAAGCCTATGCCGATCAAGATGCTCTGTCTAAACCGGTCATCTGTTTTCCAAGGGTCTGTATCCCTTTGCTCGCTGCCCATCCATGTACCTGTCCAGAGACATCTTTAAAAGACACTGTCGTGTCTGCGTCTACCACCTCCGCTGGCAATGCGCTCCAGGCACCCACAACACTCTGCGTAAAGAACTCTCCACGCATAGCTCCCATAAACTTTCCTCGTCTCACTTTGAACTCGTGACCCCTAGTAATTGAGTCCCCCACTCTTTTGGGGGGAGGGGGGGTGGAGGTGGAGAGCTTCTTGCTATCCACCTTGTCTATACCCCTCATTATTTTGTAGACCTCAATCAGGTCCCCCCCCCTCAATCTCCGTCTTTTTAATGTAAATAATCCTAATCTCCTCAACCTTTCTTCGTAGCTAGCGCCCTCCATACCAGGCAACATCCTGGTGAACCTCCTCTGCACCCTGTCCAAAGCATCCACATCCTTTTGGTAATGTGGCAACCAGAACTGTATGCAGTACTCTAAATGTAGCCGAGCCAAAGTCTTATACAACTGCAACATAGCCTGCCGACTGTTGTACTCAATATCCTGTCCGATGAAGGAAAGCATGCTGTATGCCGCCTTGACCTCTCTACTGACCTGCGTTGCCACCTTCAAGGAACATTGACCTGAACACCCAGATCTCTCTGTACATCAATTTTCCCCAGGACTTTCCATTTACTGTATAGTTTGCTCTTGAATCAGATCTTCCAAAATGCATCACCTCGCATTTTCCCGGATTGAACTCTATCTGCCATTTCTCTTCCCAACTCTCCAATCTATCTCTGTTCTGCTGTAATCTCTGACAATCCCCTTCACTATCTGCTACTCCACCAATCTTCATATCATTTGTAAACTTGCTAATCAGATCACCTATACCTTCCTCCAAATCATTTAATATATCACAAACACGTCCCAGCACAGATCCCTGAGGAGCACCACTGGTCACAGGTCTCCAATTTGAGAAACCCCCTTCCACTACTACTCTGTCTCCTGTTGCCTAGCCCGTTTTTTTTTGTCCATCTAGCGAGCACACCCTGGACCCCATGTGACTTCACTGTCTCCATCAGTCTGCCATGGGGGACCTTAACACGTTTACTGAAGTCCATGTATATGACATCTACAGCCTTTCCCTCATCAATCAACTTTGTCACGTCCTTGAAGAATTCTATTAAGTTGCTAAGACATGGTCATGTCTTGCCATCTCTTTATTCCCATTTGGAAAAAAATGGGCTTGATTCTATCCCTCAGTATCTTTTTCCAGTAGCTTCCCTACCACTGACGTCAGGCTCACTGGCTGATAATTGCCTGGATTATCCCTGCCTCCCTCCTTAAAGGGGACAACATTAGCAATTCTCCAGTCCTCCGGGACCTCACCCGTGTTTAAGGATGCTGCAAAGTTCACATCTTAAAAAGGGCAAAAACTAGCCCACTACTCAGATACTAACACTTTGCCTGAGAGATCATTATGCCATTTGTTCAGGATCAGTCAAAGTAGTTTATCAGCAAGAGGACATCTGGTTTTCTTTGAACATAGCTTAGAAGGTATGAAGGAAAGAACTACATGTAACTAAATAAGTAATGCTACACTTCTTAAAATTGTGGTTGCATATATATAGATTCTGAGAATTAGAATATGGGCATGTTTGGCTATTAGTGGCCTACGAAGGTTTTGTCACAAGATTACTTAAGATGTGGGATTCAGTGTGAGCTAATGGATACATATTTGGCTGAATGGCAGGAGACAATGGTGGAGAGTTGCTTTTTAGACCGGAAGCCTGTGATCAGCAGTGTTCCTCAGGGATCAGTGCTGGGTCCTATTTTGTTTGCCATTTATATGAATGATTTGGATGAGAATATGGGTGGCCTGGTTAGTAAGTTTGCAGATGACCCCAAAATTGGTGGCATTGTAGATAGTGAAGTTTTTCTAAGATTACAAAGGGATCTTGATCAAAAGGGTCAATGGGCTAAAAATCGGCAAGAGTTCAATCTGGATAAATGTGAGTATTGCATTTTGGTATAACAAAAGGGTAGGGCTTATACGATTAATGGTAGGGCCTTGGCGTTGTAGAAACAGGGACCTAGGGGTGCAGGTAAGTAATTCTTTAAAGTTTCCATAACACACGGACAGGATGGTTAAAAGGAGTTTGGAATGCTTGCCGTCATTGCTCAGTCCTTTGAATATAGGAATTAGGATGTTGCATAGAGGTTATAAAGGACATTGGTGCGGCTTCTTCTGGAGTTCTGGTTGCCCAGTTACAGGAAGGAAATTATCAAGCTGGAGAGGGCTCAGAAGAGATTTACCAGGATGTTTGCTGGGTATGGAAGATTTGAATTATAAAGAAAGGCTGGATAAGCAGGGATCTTTTTGTTTTACTGGAATGTCAGAGGTTGAGAGGTGACCTGATAAGACATGAGGCAATTTTTTATTTTTTACAGTGGTTCACATATATGGAATGAACTTTCTAATGAAGTGGTGGATGTGGGTACAGTTATAATATTTAAAAGACATTTGGATGGATATATGAACAGGAAAGATTTGGAGGGAAATGAGCCAGGAGCTGGCAGGTGAGACTAGTTTTTAGTTTGGAATTATGTTTGGCATGGACTGGTTGCACCAAAGGGTCTGTTTGTGCTGTATGACACTTAATGTCTGTGTATTAGGTCAACGTTGCAGGAGACAGTGGCATATTTGCTGACTTTTATAATGAAATTGCTTTGGAAAGCAGCATCCAGCAAAGTGTTTTCCGAGTTAAGGGTGAAGGTGTATTTCTGTAATTAAGAAAACAGACCCAGAAAACCTGAATGGATCTATAATGCCATTGCCTAGCAACAGTTTCTGAACTGAGGTAGATGCTGTTTCTTCACCACATGCCTAGAAGCTGTGGTTGGCTGTTGAAGTTTGCACGAATAAGCAGTGCTGTTTCTCTCAACATCCATTAGACATTGCAACTGAAATTTTCAAACTGTTTCATCGAGAAAGGTTTAGAAACAACCGGAAAGTTTTTAAAGTTTTGGCAAAGATCTGTAGCTCAGAATATGGGTGAGGTTGTTGACTAGTTCACTGAGCTGGCTTGTTCTTGTTCAGATGTTTCATCACCATGCTAGGTGACGTTGTCCTTCCAATGAAGCGATGTTATTCTGTTCCGCTTGGAATTTATACTGTCTGGTCTGTTATGGTGAGCAGTATCATTTCTGGTTTTGATCTGTATGCGTTTGTATCTGGGGTCCAATTCTATGTTTTGTTGATTGCAGTACGGGTGGAGAACCATGCCTCTAGGCATTCCTGTTCATGTCTATGTTTTGGCTTTGGCTACGATGGTTACCTTATCCCAGTTAAACTGATGGCCTTCGTTGTCTGAGTGTACTGACACTTAAGAGGAGTTCATCATGCTGTTTTGCTGCCACTGTGGAGACTGAACTATAACAACAAAGATGCAAACAGAACAGACTTCATGGCTGAGATAACAGGGTGTAGAGCTGGATGAATACAGCAGGCCAAGCAGCATCAGAGGAGCAGGAAAGCTGAAATTTCGGGTTGAGTACCTTTGTCAGCTTTCTGCTCCTCTGCTGCTTGGCCTGCTGTGTTCATCCAGCTCTACACCTTGTTATCTCAGATTCACCAGCATCGGCAGTTCCAAAAGCTCTGTAACAAGAGTTCACGGCTAAGATAATGGGAACTGCAGATGATGGAGAATCCGAGATAACACTGTGGAGCTGGATGAACACAGCAGGCCGAGCAGCATCTTAGGAGCACAAAAGCTGACATTTCGGGAAGGGTTTAGGCCTAAAATGTCAGCTTTTGTGCTCCTAAGATGCTGCTTGGCCTGCTGTGTTCATCCAGCTCCACAGTTCATGGTTGCCCTGGAGACTATATTAAAAGACAATAGACTTGTGGACAAAACACAACAAACCATCCAACAAACTAATCCCCACACTACACAGAAGGAACAAAGGGGACAACCTGCACACAGAAAAACACGAGAGAAACTCAAAGACAAAAGACATAATCCTACCAGCAGACAATGGGCATGTGACCATAATTATGAGCAAACCAGGCTACCTTAAGAAAGCACAGCACAGGCATTGCTTGCAGATACAACCACTTACTGACAGGTGGTGATAGACCTAACACTAAAGCTGGGTAATAGGATCGCCCAGGCACTGAAGAGACTAAAGGGCGTAGGGCAGATAACCAAGATGGACTACAGAAGAACAAAACCAGAAGGCATAAACAGCCCCTCGCTTCAGTGGACTTCCCAAAGTACACAAACCAGACATCATCTCCACCTGCTTTCTTCTCCCACCACCTTCCCTTCCGCCCCCTGCCCCCCAGAGTCAGTATCCAGGCACTCCTTCACAAACTGGCTAAGGACAGACCTGCAACAGATTGAAACACCTAGTTGACTGATCGCCCCATTCCGTTCACTCAACCCAGGACTGCCTTGAAAGATTTCCAAGAACATAAATCAGTGACAAGATTATGGTATCCTCTAACAGCACTGCTTTATTCACGTCAATTGACGTCCCACTAGCCAAAGAAACAGTGGCCACGTTACTAGAGGAAACATCTGCGCAGACCAGCAGTGTCAATGTACTTAAATTCCTCGACTTCTGCCTCACCCCACACTTGGTCTTTAATGTCGTGTACAAACACAACAATGGGACCACCAATCTGCAATGAGTCCTGAGAAGCAGTCATGCAAAGACTAGAACACCACCATCCCACACCTTTTTACTTAAACGATGGATCCAGTACATAGACGATAACTTTGATTATTAAATGCAACAAATTAGAAGAGACCCACCACTTCATCAGCATATTTGTGGGGATTAAATTCACAAGAAGAAAACAACAATCAACTTCAGTTTCTGGATGTTAAAATTGAGTGTATGATCAATGGGTAGTTCCAAACCTAAGTGTACAGAAAAGCAACCTATACTGATCAAAACTGATCCATTCCTGAACTTCCACGGCAACCACCCGAATGCCCACAAACAAAGCTGCGTTAGGACACTGTTTAAAAAGGACGGATAACGCTACAACACTCCAGAACGATGCAGGGAAGAGGAAGAGCACCTCGCTATAAATGGATATCCCCACAACTTCATCCACGTGCCTACAAGACTGACAACAACAGGAGGAAACAGCACACCCTAACACACCGGCCACACTGCCATACATCAAGAACATATTGGGACTAACCGCAAGACTCTGAAGACCACTAGAAATCATGGCAGCCCACAGCCACACTCTGACAAACACTCAAGGATTAAAGACCCCATTCTCACAACATGCAGAATGAACATGGTTTTAAAAATGCCATGCAACAATAGCCACAAACATTATACTGGACAGTCAGGAAGGAAACTAGCCATCAGACCAGATGAAAATCAGCCAGCAGCATGACAAATTTTCCTTTTAATATTGGTATGCTCGAACAATGAAGGCCATCAGTTTAACTGGGATAAGGCAATCATTGTAGCCCAAGCCAAACTTAGACAAGCACGGGAATTCCGAGAGGCATGGTTCTCCATCCATACTGCAATCCACAAACACGTAGAATTGGACCCCGTATACAAACCCGTACAGATCAAAACCAGAAATGATACTACTCACCATAACGGACCAGACAGTATAAATTCCAAGTGGAATAGAACAACATCACTTCATTGGAGGCTTCCACTGATGATGTCACCTAGCATGGTGACAAAACATCTGAATGAGAACAAGCCAGCTCTGAGCTAGTCAACAAACTCTCAACCTGAAAATTTCAAATATCAGGACACTTTTTTTTTAGATAAATCTGAACTCCAGTCTGAAGATGTTCCATTCTGGAACCTGTCCAGAAATCTAATATCATTGACTGGAACTTGAAGGAACTGATGTCAGCACTTTTTGTCATCTGAATTTGTCCCCAGAGGGATGTTATTTTGTTTTACTCTTTTTGCCTAATTTTCCCTCCTCTTCCACCTCCGGCCCGTATCTCTGCAGTCATGTATGTCATTTTGCCCTGTTATGCGTAAATGTGTGTTTGGGATTAAGGAGATATTGTTTAATTTGTGTGTGGCTTAGTTGATAACTAGTTTGCTACTTGTTTGAAGAACACAGAACATAGAACAGTACAGCACAGAACAGGCCCTTCAGCCCACGATGTTGTGCCAACCATTGATCCTCATGTATGCACCCTCAAATTTCTGTGACCATATGCATGTCCAGCAGTCTCTTAAATGACCCCAATGACCTTGCTTCCACAACTGCTGCTGGCAACGCATTCCATGCTCTCTCAACTCTGTGTAAAGAACCCGCCTCTGACATCCCCTCTATACTTTCCTCCGACCAGTTTAAAACTATGACCCCTCGTGTTAGCCATTTCTGCCCTGGGAAATAGTCTCTGGCTATCAACTCTATGTATGCCTCTCATTATCTTGTATACCTCAATTAGGTCCCCTCTCCTCCTCCTCTTCTCCAATGAAAAAAGTCCGAGCTCAGTCAACCTCTCTCCATAAGATAAGCCCTCCAGTCCAGGCAGCATCCTGGTAAACCTCCTCTGAACCCTCTCTGAAGCATCCACATCTTTCCTATAATAGGGCGACCAGAATTGGACGCAGTATTCTAAGTGCGGTCTAACCAAAGTTTTATAGAGCTGCAACAAGATCTCACGACTCTTAAACTCAATCCCCCTGTTAATGAAAGCCAAAACACTCTATGCTTTCTTAACAACCCTGTCCACTTGGGTGGACATTTTAAGGAATCTATGTATCTGCACACCAAGATCCCTCTGTTCCTCCACACTGCCAAGAATCCTATCCTTAATCCTGTACTCGGCTTTCAGATTCGACATTCCAAAATGCATCACCTCGCATTTATCCAGGTTGAACTCCTTCTGCCACCTCTCAGCCCATCTATGCATCCTGTCAATGTCCTGCTGCAGCCTACGACAGCCCTCTATACTGTCAATGACACCTGCAACCTTTGTGTCATCTGCAAACTTGCTGACCCATCCTTCAATCCCCTCATCCAAGTCATTAATAAAAATTACAAACAGTAGAGGCCCAAGGACAGAGCCCTGTGGAACACCACTCACCACTGACTTCCAGGCAGAATATTTTCCTTCTACTACCACTTGCTGTCTTCTGTTGGCCAGCCAATTCTGTATCCAGACAGCTAAGTTCCCGTGTATCCCATTCCTCCTGACCTTCTGAATGAGCCTACCATGGGGAACCTTATCAAATGCCTTACTGAAGTCCATATACACCACATCCACAGCTCGACCCTCATCAACTTTTCTAGTCACATCCTCAAAGAACTCGATAAGGTTTGTGAGGCATGACCTGCCCCCCTCAAAGCCGTGTTGACTGCATTTAATCAAGCCATGCTCTTCCAGATGGTCATAAATCCTATCCCTCAGAATCCTTTCTAACACCTTGCAGACGACAGACGTGAGACTTACTGGTCTGTATTTGCCGGGGATTTCCCTATTTCCTTTCTTGAAGAGAGGAATTACATTTGCCTCTCTCCAGTCCTCGGGTACGACTCCAGTGGAGAGCAAGGATGCAAAGATCTTCACGAGTGGCGAAGCAATTGCATTTCTCGTTTCCCAAAGCAGCTGAGGACAAATCTGGTCCGGGCCTGGAGACTTGTCGATCTTAATGTTTGACAAAATTTTCAGCACATCAGCTTCCTCTATCTCTATCCATTCCAGCATGCACACCTGCTCTTCAAAGGTTTCCTTCACTACAAAGTTCGTTTCTTTCGTAAAGACAGAAGCAAAAAACTCATTTAGGGCTTCCCCTACCACCTCAGACTCCACACACAAGTTCCCTATGCTATCCCTGATCGGCCCTACTCTTTCTTTGACCATTCTCTTATTCCACACATAAGTGTAAAATGCCTTTGTGTTCTCCCTAATCTGTTCTGCCAAGCCTTTCTCGTGCCCCCTCCTGGCCTTCCTCAGACCACTTTTGAGCTCTTTCCTCGCCTGCCTGTAATCCTCTAGAGCTGATCTTGACCCGAGCTTCCTCCACCTTATGTAAGCTACCTTCTTCCTTTTGACGAGAAGCTCCACCGCTCTCGTCATCCAAGGTTCCTTTATCTTACCCCTTCTTGCCTGTCTCAGAGGGACATATTTGTTCATCACTCGCAACAACGGTTCCTTAAACAGTCTCCACATGTCTATAGTGCCTTTACCATGGAACAATTGCTCCCAGTCCCTGCTTCCTAACTCATGTCTAATCACATCACAGTTTCCTCTTCCCCAATTAAATATTCTCTCATTTTGCCTAATCCTCTCCTCCTCCATAGCTATGGAGAATGTGAGGCAGTTATGGTTACTATCACCAAAATGGTCTCCCACCACAAGATCTGATACCTTCCCCGGCTCGTTTCCGAGCACCAAGTCTAGAATGGCCTCTCCCCTCGTCAGCCTGTCAACGTACTGAGTTAGGAAACCCTCCTGGACACACCTTACAAAAACAGTTCCATTCAAATCTTCTGCTCGAAGGAGGTTCCAATCAATATTGGGAAAGTTAAAGTCACCCATTACAACAACCCTACTGCGTCCACACTTTTCCAAAATCTGCCGACCTATGCTTTCTTCAATCTCCCTGCTGCTATTGGGGGGGGCCTGTAGTAAACCCCTAACGAGGTGACTACTCCCTTGCTGTTCCTAATTTCCACCCATATTGACTCAGAAGGCAGATCTTCATTGACAATGGAAGCTTCTGTAGCTGTGATAACCTCTCTGATTAGTAGTGCTACACCCCCTCCTCTTTTTCCCCCCTCCCTATTCTTTTTAAACCCTGGAACATCCAGCAACCATTCCTGCCCCTGAGAAACCCGTGTATCTGTTATGGCCACAACATCATAGCACCAGGTACTGATCCGTGCTCTAAGTTCATCACTTTTATTCCTGATACTCCTTGCGTTAAAGCAAACACACTTTAACTGATCCCTTGGTTCCTTCCCAGGAAAATCCTTCCCACTAGCTGGTCTACCTCTCGCTATTGCCTCACCTGCATCAACTCTCACCTCCGGTATACGGCTCAGGTTCCCACCCTCCTGCCATACTTGTTTAAACCCTCTCTAACTACTCGAGCAAACCTTCCACCCAGGACATTGGTACTCTTCCAGTTCCGATGCAACCCGTCCTTCTTGTACAGGTCCCACCTTCCCCAGAAGGCATCCCAATTATCTACATATCTGAAGCCGTCCCTCCTACACCAGCTGTGCAGCCACGTGTTAGGCTGCGTCTGCTCCCTGTTCCTCGCCTCGCTATCTCGTGGCACCGGTAGTAAACTAGAGAACACTACTCTGTTCGTCCTGCTTTGCAGCTTCCATCCCAACTCCCTGAAATCACTTTTTATATCCCCAATCCTTTTTCTGGCTATATCATTAGTGTCAATATGTAACATGATTTCAGGCTGTTCGCCCTCCCCTTTTAGAACCTTATACACCCGATCGGAGATGTCCCGGACCCTGGCACCAGGGAGGCAACATACCTTCCGGGAATCCCGATCCTGACTACAAAATCTCCTGTCGATTCCCCTAACTATGGAGTCTCCTACCACGAGTACTTTTCTATTCTGCCCCCTTCCCTTTTTTGCCACGGTGTCAGGCTCAGTGCCAGAGAACTGACTACTCTGGCTTTCCTCTGGTAGGTCATCCCCCCCAGCAGTATCCAAAACGGTATACTTATTGCTGAGGGGAATGCCCACAGGGGATCTCTGCACTGTCTGTCTGTCCCCTTTCCTCCCCCTAACTGTAACCCATCTATCCTTGTCCTGAGCCTTAGGAGTGACCAACTCCCGGTAACTCCTCTCAATTACCCCCTCTGCCTCCCGAATGATCCGTAGTTCATCCAGCTCCAGCTCCATTTCCCTAACGCTGTTTTCAAGGAGCTGGAGTTGGGTGCACTTCCCGCAGATGTAGCCGGCGGAGACGTGTGCCATTGTCTCCCACTTGCCACATTCTGCAGGAGGAGCAAGCAATTGCCCTAGCATCCATACCCCACTTATCTGAACACCCACTCAGTACTAAAGTAGAAAGCTTAGTTCAAGTTGCTATAAAATTAATAACAAGCTTATATTCAATGTAGAAAGTTTAGAATGAACCTTGCCTTATTAACTAGGTTAGAGGAGGAGGGCGGGTGGGAGACACCACAGTTGTAGAGTCTCGGGTTTAGCCTTATTAAACATGTTATTTTGAGTTCAATGGAAAGCCTGATGTAAATCATTTTTTGCTCTAGTTAGCAATAATGAAGTGAAACAATTATTGTGTTTAGTGATTTGAGTAAGATATTTACACTTTCCATACAGCGTGTGGAATTGTGGAGCTCCATTTCCAGCGTGTTATTCCCACTGGAGTCATAACAAAGTCAACTTGTCCGTCCAGAATAAGGAGATTACATTTTTAATTTGGAGTTGGTGGTTAATTGTGGGGTGTGTTTAAGTCTATTTCAGCTCGAAGATACAGCAGGAAGCTGAAGTGAGTCACCAGGTTATGCAACTAGAAAACGGCACTGGCACTATAAATGCACTCTGCATATCTCACCACCCATACTAATGTGAAACTGGTGTTTAAAAATATCATCTTCTGCAAAGTTTAATAGGAAGGCATTTTTCTCCACAGAAGTCTGTAAAATGAAAAAGGAGAGGTGGGGAGTGGCAGTCGGCAAGGAGAATGTGGATTTTTTTTTCATGTTTGACTGTGCAATGTAACAAAGAAGTAACTTTTACATTTCTTTGTGCCTAGGTTACACTTGGATGCAAAATACAGGAAAAGGATGATCATCTATAATTCTGGCTCTTATCTACATTGTTTGCCAGGGATTGACTAGAAAAATACGGTCACTTTGTGTAGCAAGCAGGCAGCACGTTGACCTAGGAGCCAGTCGAACAGCTTGCTGGTCTTTTGGTTTTGGCAGTTGCTGTGTTTACACCCTTCATTGATGGGTGTGAAGCTCTACTGAGACACATCTTTCCTGAATAAGTGAACTAATTAAAGGATGTGAATTGCAAAGTAAATTCAGGCTATCATGGGCAGAGTGTACTGTACTTGTGTACAGGAGGCTACTCCTGATGCCCAGGCATAAAGAGAACCAGGGAACTATGTTTTCTCTTCTGCCCACGATTCAAACTTATTTTTCTTACCAATCCTTTTGTTTTCTTGAACACTATTTCTGTTTTGGTCTCTCAATTTGCATAAAGCATCTTCCTAAATAAAATTATTTCTACGATCATTTGAGTATTATCTGCATAGACAGTAAGACTGAAGAGCAGAATTAGGTCGTTTGGCCCCTCAAATCTGCTACACCATTTGATCGCAGCTGATGGGTATCTCAACCCCATTTTCTTGCCTTCTCCCTGTATCCCTTGATCCATTTACTAATCAAGAACCTATCTCAGTTTAAATGCAATCCATTACTTGACCTCCACAGCCATCTGCTGCAATCATTTCCACAGATTCTCAATCCTGTGGCTGAAGAAATTCCTCATCATCTCAATTACTAAGGTCTTCCAACCCATTCCCACAGCAAAATTAAGATTGTTGTCCAGAATCTTGTCAATCCAGACAATTTCCCGTATCCCTCAAGATGATATTTGCCTATGCTTCCAATGTGCAAACTTAGCTTACAGCGGACAGAAAAAGAATACTAGAGGATCAGGGTCTGAAGCCACCTAATTTAGAGTTTTGATGATACCTGCACTTATGCTTCAGGGATTTGGGCACCTGTAACATGTACCTCCAAAGCTTTGGAGAGAAATACTGCCAACAGTGTCTTTCTGACGAAGGGCTTAGGCCCAAAATATCACCTTTCCTTCTCCTAAGGTGCTGCTTGGCCTGCTGTGTTCATCCAGCTCCATACCTTGTTATCTCGGATTCACCAACATCTGACGTTCCCATTATCCCCTCTACATTGCAAAGTCCAGGTTGTACATTAATTTTGAACTCGAAAGCAATTCATCCTTGATCCTGAGGGACTGCCTAAGAGGATATTAAAACATAAATGAAATAAATTGAGATATCACTTAGCATTACATTTAATCCTATATAGATTTTTAAATAGGTGTGACCTAATTTCCACTACAAAGATGTTGAGATGGGTGTTGGGGAAAGGTAACTTTAATTTATATGTGAACAATAAGATTAACGGGAAGGTAGAAATGCAGAAGTTGGAATGCACATGGGAGTTTCCTGCAAATCACCAATGCCTTGAATCCAGAAGCAGTATACTACATTGAAGGAGACTGAATGCAGTTGTTGCATAACATAGTTGAGGTTTCACATTTTTATTTGTTCATGAGGTATAGAACATAGAACAATACAGCGCAGAACAGGCCCTTCAGCCCTCTATGTTGTGCTGACCTGTGAACTAATCTAAGCCCCTCCCCCTACACTACCTATCATTGTCCACATGCTTATCCAAGGACTGTTTAAATGCCCCTAATGTGGCTGAGTTAACTACTTTGGCAGGCAGGGTGTTCCACACCCTTATGACTGTGTAAAGAACCTGCCTCTGACATCTGTCTTAAATCTATCACCCCTCAATTTGTAGCTATGCCCCCTCATACAAGCTGAAGTCATCATCCTCGGAAAAAGACTCTCACTGTCCACCCTTTCTAATCCTCTGATCATCTCGTATGTCTCTATTAAATCCCCTCTTAGCCTCCTTCTCTCCAATGAGAACAGACCCAAGTCCTTCAGCCTTTCTTCATAGGGCCTGCGCTCCAGACCAGGCAACATTCTGGTAAATTTTATCTGCACCTTTTCCAATGCATCCACGTCCTTCCTGTAATGGGGCAACCAGAACTGCACACAATATTCCAAATGAGGCCGCACTAGCGTTTTGTACAGTTGCAGCATGACATCACGGCTCCGGAACTCAATCCCTCTACCAATAAAACCTAACACACCGTAAGCCTTCTTAACAGCACTATCAACCTGGGTGGCAACTTTCAGGAATCTATGTACATGGACACCAAGATCCCTCTGCACATCCACACTACCAAGAATCTTTCCATTGACCCGGTATTCTGCCTTCCTATTATTCCTCCCAAACTGAATCACCTCCCATTTATCCATATTAAACTCCATTTGCCACCTTTCGGCTCAATTCTGCAGTTTATCCAAGTCTCCCTGCAACATGCAACATTCTTCCACACTGTCCACCACTCCACCGACTTTAGTGTCATCTGCAAACTTACTAACCCCATCTACCAATGCCTGCGTCCAAGACATTTATAAAAATGACAAACAGCAGTGATCCTTGAGGCACACCACTAGTAACCAGAGTACAGGCTGAATATTTTCCATCAACCACCACTCGTTGCTTTCTTACAGAAAGCCACTTTCTAATCGAAACTGCTAAATCTCCCTCAATCCTGTGCCTCTGTATTTTCTCCAGTAGCCTACCATATGGAACCTTATCAAAGGCTTTACTGAAGTCCATGTACATCATGTCAACTGCCCTTCCCTCATCCACATGCTTGCTCACCTTCTCAAAAAACTCAATGAGGCCTGTAAAACATGATCTGCCCTTGACGAATCCATGCTATCTCCAATCAAATTGTTGCTTGCTAGATGATTATAAATCCTATCTCTTATAATCCTTTCCAAAATTTTTCCTACAACAGACGTAAGGCTCACAGGTCTATAATTACCTGGATCATCCCTACTACCCTTCTTGAACAAGGGCACAACATTTGCAATCCTCCAGTCCTCTGGTACTAAACCTGTAGACAATGAGGACTCAAAGATCAAGGCCAAAGGCTCCCCCACCTCCTCCCTAGCTTCCCAGAGAATCTTCAGAAAAATTCCATCTGACCCAGGGGATTTATCTACCTTCACATCTTCTAGAATTGATAACACCTCCTCCTTACTAACCTTAATCTTTTCAATTCTAGTAGCCCATAATCAGTCATCTCCTCTACAATATTCTCCTGTTCCTCAGTGAAAACCGATGAGAAATAATAATTTAGTACCTCTCCAATCTCCACAGGGTCCACACGCAACATCCCACTTCTGTCTTTGACTGGCCCTATTCCTACCCAAGTCAACCTCTTATTCTTCACATATCTATAGAAAGCTTTAGGGTTCTCCTTTATTCTACCTGCCAATGTCTGCTCATGTCCCCTCCTTGCTCTTCTTAACTCTCTTTTAATCCTTCCTAGCTAATCTGTAACTCTCCATCGCCTCATCTGAACCATCTCGTCTCATCGTCACTTAAGCCTCCCTCTTCCGCTTAACAAGAGATACAATTTCTTTAGTAAACCACGGTTCCCTTACCTTATCGCTTCCTCCCTGCCTGACAGGGACATACCTATCAAGGACACGCAATATCTGTTCCTTAAACCAGCTCCACATTTCAAATGTCCCCATCCCCTACATTTTGCTAACCCATTCTATGTCCCCTAAGTCTTGCCTAATCGCATTATAATTGCCCCCCCCCCCACATCTATAACTCTTGCCCTGTGGCACATAGAGGTGTCCAAATCCAATTCAGTTTTTAATTAGCTTAAACTGGAATCTACACTTCAAGTTCTGCAGTTGCTGGCCTTAAACAGCAAAGCTTTTAGTGAAAGAGTAGCTTAGTTAAGAACCAGTAGAAACTAGATCATCATTTTGTGTTAGGCCATTTGTCTGAGCATGTACATCTATCAATAAATTGTCGGAGTTAAGTGATTAAGAGAGAAAAATGAAAGACGTTCAAGATGCTCTGTTGCTTTTGCTCTCACTAAATGTTCATCCTCAGGAATTGTTTCTTAACCAGCTTCTTCTCCTGTAGCTGAGTATTTGGTGTGTAATTAAAATCTATTCCTGAAATTCACCATTGTGTACCAACTGGTGGTAAGGTTAATAAAATGTAAAGACATAATTAAATATAAAACTGAATAAAATAATTTTTGGAGCATGCGGTAAAGAGGGCAGATTGGATCATGTATCACAGTTGCAGCACAGTGAGAATTCTTGGTATGCCAGTTTGGTACAGAGCAAACACATATTTAGTTTTTTGTTTTGAAATTTGAGCCATTGTTGCTTGATTTAAGCTGGAGGCTGAATGAAAGACACTACGATTCAGCAGGGAGGGGGAAAGGTCTCCTGGATTCTCTGTACTGGGAAGCAGTCACATTTCCTTAGGGCTGAGTCATCTACTTTGGTCAGTGTGGCAGGTAAGGGAACCTAGAGGACAGTAGCATAGGAACCTCAGCTTTTGCAGTTGCAACTGGATAGTGTTTCTTTCTGCTTGTTTGAATGAGTTGCAGGGATGAATGGTGTATGAGCTAACTGACTATAGCACTGTGGTTCAGGAATGTACTTTTAGGGTAGGATACAGTATAATGAGTGACATCATTCTCACACAAAGTGCTTCAGTCCAGATGATTTTGTCGCCTAGAGATAGTCAGAACTGCAGATGTTGGATAATCTGAGATAACAACGTGTGGAGCTGGATGAACACAGCAGGCCAAGCAGCATCAGAGGAGCAGGAAAGCTGACGTTTCAGGCCTAGACCCTCCTTCAGAAGTGGGGGAGGGGAAGGGGGTTCTGAAATAAATAGGGAGAGAGGGGGAGGCAGATAGAAGATGGATAGAGGAGAAGATAGGTGGAGAGGAGACAGACAGGTCAAAGAGGCAGGGGTGGAGCCAGTAAAGGTGAGTGGTGGGGAGCTAGGGAGGGTATAGGTCAGTCCAGGGAGGACAGACAGGTCAAGGGGGCAGGATGAGGCTAGTAGGTAGGAGATGGGGGTGGGTCTTGAGGGGGAGGAAGGAATGGGCGGGAGGCGAGATTAGAGGGGCAGGGACAAGCTGGGCTGGTTTTGGGAGGGGGAGGGGGAGGAGCAGGGGAGATTTTGAATCTTGTGAAGTCCACATTGATACCATTGGGCTGCAGAGTTCCCAAGCAGAATATGAGATGCTGTTCCTGCAACCTTTGGGTGGCATAATTGTGGCACCGCAGGAGGCCCGGGATGGACATGTCGTCTAAGGAGTGGAAATGGTTCGCGACTGGGAGGTGCAGTTGTTGCAAATCAAGTTAAGGTGGTCCGCAGAGTGGTCCCCAAACCTCCGCTTGGTTTCCCCAATGTAGAGGAAGCCACAACAGGAACAGCAAATACAGTATACTACATTAGCAGATGTGCAGGTGAACATCTGCTTGATGTGGAAGATCTGCTTGGGGCCTGGGATGGGTGTGAGGGGTGGTGTAGGAGCAGGTGTAGCACTTCCTGCAGTTGCAGGAAAAATGCCAGGTGTGGTGGGGCTGGAGGGGAGTGAGGAGCAGACAAGGGAATCCCGGAAAGAGTGGTCCCTCCAGAAAGCAGATAAGGGTGGGGAGGGAAAAATGTTTTTGGTGGTGGAGTCAGATTGCAGATGGTGGAAGTGTTGGAAGATGAGTTGGATCTGGAGGTTGGTGGGGTGGTATGTGAGGATGAGAGGGATTCTGTTTTGGTTGTTATTGTGGGGAGGTGGTATGATGGAGGATTTGTGGGAGATGCAAGAGATAAGGTCGAGGCTGTTCTCAACCACTGTGGGGGTAAGTTGCAGTCCTTGAAAAATGAGGACATCTGAGATGTACGGGAGTGGAATGCCTCATCCTGAGAGCAGATGTGGCCGAGGCAAAGGATTTGGGAATAGGGGATGGCATTTTTGCAGGAAGGTGGGTGGGAAGAGGTGTATTCTAGGTAGTTGTGGGAGTCGGTAGGCTTAAAATGGATATTGGTTTCCAGGTGTTTGCAAGAGATGGAAGCAGAGGTCAAGAAGGAGAGAGAAGTATCAGAGATGGTCCAGGTGAAATTAAAGTTGGGGTGGAAGGTGTTGAAGTGGATGAACTGTTTGAGCTCCTCGTGGGAGCATGATGTGGTGCCGATTCCGCCTTCGGCCCGCTTGGTGTCAAGGTTCAGATTATCTGCTTAGCCCTTGGCAAAGAGAATCTAGTGGTCATAGTTCATGTATGTGCCAAAGACCATGGGCAGGAGAATTAAGTTGGTATGAGGAGTTAAGCATCAAATTAAGCAAAACTTCAAAGGTCATAATCACTGCATTTTTATCCAAGCCACCAGCAATTGGCAGAGGGCACATCAGATTAGAAAGACTTGTAAACATGGCTCAAAGTACAATATGGGAGAACTCAGTTCCACTTCACAGGGCACTAGTTATCAGGATTGGAGAACATGGGATCTGTACTGATGGGATAATCTCCACTTGAACATCCTGGGATGAGTGGTTTTGCCAACTGTACAACAAAGGAAGTAGACACAATTTTAAACTAAAATGGTGGGGGCATGGCATAAAGTCTGGGGAGATGTGTTAAATCAGAAGTTTTAATACGCAAACTGAAATGAAGGGGGAGGGAGAGAACCAGTCAGAAAACTAACGGGTAAGACTAGAATTTACAAACAGTGAAAGGATGAAACCAAGAGTCCAAACTGGAATATATGTAGTGTTCAAAACAAAGCAGATGAATGGACAGTACAAATAGAAATGCATAAATATGACTTTGTAGCCATTATAGACTGCAGGCTGATGTGGATTAGTATCTGCTCTTGAAGGATACAGGGCATTTAGAAGTGATGAACGTTGACATTTGGGAGGTTAATGATTAGAGTTTACTGAATAGGGCAGTCGATAATTTATATAAATTTTAATGAGAGGCAGCAGTTGAGATACTGTGCATTAGTTAGTTAGGCAAAGAAATTGGAGGACCTGTGACAGATGAGAGAGCTTTACTCTTCCCAGAGCAGTTCTGTAGAATGGAGGAGTAAAGACAGCATGCTCCCACATGCTAGTTGCCGTGTTGTCTTTTGTGGTGTTTTTTTTTGATGGCCTCAGTTCCAGCAGTATTGGTTTTTCTCTTGGGCTGATTGTTTAGGAGCTTCCTGGTTTTTCACCTAGGTGTGACTTGCTCTTTCCTCCCCTCCTGTCTCTGCCAATAAAGCTATGTCAACCAACACACACACACAGACACACACCCACACACACACACACACACAGCTGCCGCTACAGCAAGCCTAATCCTGGGCTTTCCTTGTCACAAGATTGATTTTCCAGACAAAAACAGTTCTGTGGTTATCATATGACTCTTAATTCAGGATTTTTATTGAATTCAAATTTCACCATCAGCCATGGCAGGATTTGAACCTAGGTCCACCATGTTATTTGGGTATCTGGATTAATAGTGTAGCAATTTTTTGGGAACTGGCTAAAGTGAATTGTTAACTTGGATTAGAGGATGGGTTTTAAAATTAAAGGCTGCAATTGCAGACATATAATGGGATATTTTGGAACAGTCAATTACAGTCCAACGAATAAGAAGAATTCCAAGAAATGAACCTGCCATCCTTGATTAACAGGAATATTAAACAAAATATCGTACCAAGAGAAAACAAAACATATACTTGTGTAAGATCAAGTGGCAGGTCAGAAGACTTGTCATAGGGAAAATGTTAGGTAGAATCAGCATGTTTTTGTTAAAGGGAAATCATGTTTAGCCAATCTGTTCAAGTTCTTTGAGGAGACATCATGCTGTAGATAAAGGGGAGCTGGTGGATGTAATGTATTGTACTTGCATTTCCAGAAGGCGTTTGATGAGGTACTGTGTGAAAAGTTACTGAGGAAGTGAGAAGTTTGTGGTGTAGGGCTAGCATTATTGGCATGGTTAGACAATTGGCTGGCTACCAGCAAGAGGAATAAATGGCCCTTTTTAATCCTGGGAAGATATAATTTGTGGTACACCACAGAGATTGATGCTGGAACCTCAACTGTTTGTAATTTATAACAATGATTTGGATGAAGAATGGAAGATGTGGTTGTCAAATTTGCTGACCTTGCATAGGCAAGTAGAAAAGCAAGAATAGTAGAAAGGACATGAGGCTACAAAATGATATAGCTAGATAGTTTAAAGTGAATGGGCAAAGATGTGGAAAATAAAGTATAACGTGAAAATATGAAGCCATTTTGGCAGGAAGAACAAAAAAGCATATCTAAATGATCGGAGGTTGCAGAACTCCAAATATAGAGGGGTGTGTGCATGAATTGCAAAGGGTTTATACGCAGGCACAGTAAGTAATCAGAAAAGCAAATAGTTTTGTCATTTGCTATTACGGGAATGGAATAAAAAAGCAAGAGTTTATACTTCAGTTACACAGGGCGCGGGTGTGTTGGGCTATACATGATGTCAGCTTATTTAAGCATGTAGCTACATTGGGCAATTCAGAGGAAGTTTACCAGACAAATACATGGAATGTGGAGGCTGTCTTATGAGAATAACTTGGACCAGTAGGTATGTTCTTGTTGAGCAAGTGAGGGGATGTAGATTTGAGGTTACAAACGGGTCTTAGAATCATAGAATCCCTATAGTGTGGAAGCAGGCTACTTGGCCCATTTGAGTTTTCACTGACCCTCTGAAGAGCATCCCACTCTATCCCCATGACCCCATATTTACTGTATCTAATCCACTGAGCCTGCATAACCCTGAATACATAAAACAATTTGGCATAGCCAGTCAACTTAACATGCATATCTTTGGGCTGTGGGAGGAAACTGGAGCTCCCAGAAGAAACCCGTGCAAACACTGAGAATGTGTGTAGAGTTTGCACAGTCACCCAAGGCTGAAGTCGAACCCAGATTCCCAGCACTGTGAGGCAATAGTGCTAACCACTGAACTGCTGCGTCACCCCTTATTGAATGGTGGAGGAGATTCGAAGGGCTGTCACCCTCCTCCTTCGTATGCACATACAAACAACAATAGAGCACAGGAACAGGTCCTTTGGCCCTCTGAGTCTGTGCTAATATGCTTTGCCCTTCCATAATAAAACTCTCTTTACTTACAGGATCCATATCCCTCTATTCCCTTCCTATTTATGTATTTATCCAGGTGCTGCTCGAATGTTGTTATTGTGCCTGCTTCCACTATCACCTCTGGCAGTGTGTTCCAGGCGCTCACCACCCTTTGTGTGAAAAACATGTCTCTTTCATGTCTTAATCAACGCCATCCCCACCCCCCTCCGCCGCCACCCCGCAACCACTGCGTACCTTGAACCTGTGTCCCCTGGTAATTGACCCCTCCACCTTGGGTAGAAAATCTCATATTTCCCACTCTATCCATGCCATTTACAATCTTGTAAACTTCTATCAGGTTGCCCCTCAATCTCCTGCGTTCCAGTGAAAACAAACCTAGTCTATCCAACCTTCCTTCATAGCTAAAATCCCCCATACCAGACAACATCCTAATAAACCTTTTGCTCTATCCTCTCCAAAGCATCCACATGCTTCTGGTAGTGTGGTGACCAGAACTGTACACAATATTCTAAGTGTGGTCTATTCATCCTCCACCAATTCCTTCTCTGGTGAATAACAATAAGAATTTATTTAAGAGCTTACCTACCTCTTTTGGCTCCGTGCAGAGATTCCCTCCTTTATTCTTGAGTGGGCCAGCCCTTTCCCCAGCTACCCTCTTGCTTTTTATATATGTATAAAAAGCCTTGGGATTCTCCTTTTCATCCTGTTTTGCTAATAACTTTGGATGATGCCTTTTTAGCCCTTCTATTTCCTTGTTTAAGTTCTTTTCTACTTTCCTTGTATACTTAAAAGGCTTTGTCAATTTCTGTCCTCCTCAACCTCACATCTGCTTCCTTTCTTTGTTTTTTGACAAAGGCCATAACATTCCTAGTCATCCAAGGTTCATATAACCTGCCATACTTATCCACCAAGAGCTAGCAAAGGCACGCAAGAAGGGCATCGTTACAGTTAACATGGGTGATTTTAATATGCAGATGGGCTGGAAAAACTATGTTGGTAGTGGATTGCAAAAAAAGGAGTTTGTGGATTGTCTGCGAGATGGCTTTTTGGAGCAGCTTGTGGTGGAGCCCACGAGGGAACAGGCAATACTAGATTTAGTGTTGTGCGGTGAGGCAGACTTGTACTTAAGGTGCAGGAACCCTTAGGAGGCAGTGATCATAATATGGTGGAATTTACTCTGCAACTTGAGAGAGAGGAGATAGAATCAGAGTTAATGGTATTACAGCTGAATAAAGTTGACTACAGAGGTGTGAGGGAGGAGCTGGGCAGAATTGTTTGGAAGTGGAGCCTAGCAGGAAAGACAGTGGAACAGCAAGGCAGGAGTTTCTGGGAATAATTCGGGAGACACAGCAAAAATTCATTCCTTGGAAAAAGAAGCATGGTACAGGGAGGATGAGGCAACCATGGCTGACTAAGGAAGTCAGGGATAACAAAAGCAAAAGAGAAAGCATATAATGTGGCGAAGCACAGTGGGAAACCAGAGGACTGGGAAGCTTATAAAGACCAACAGAAGGCAACAACTAAAAAATGAGAAGAGAGAAGATTAAATGAGGGTAAACTAGCCAGTAATGTAAATGAAGACTATAAGAGTTTCTATAGATATATAAAGGGCAAAAGAGAGGCAAAAGTGGACATTGGAAAATGACGCTGGAGAGATAGTAGTGGGGAACAAGGAAATAGCTGAGGAACTGAATAATTACTTTGCGTCAGTCTTCACGGTAGAAAATTGAATAATATCCCAAAAATTAATGAGCCGGGGGCAGACCTGCGAATGGTGGCCATCCCAAAAGAAAAAGTGCTAGTGAAACTGATTGGCCTGAAGGTGGACAAATGACCTGACCAGATGGACTACACCCCAGAGTTCTAACTGAGATAGCTGTTAGCGTTAATGGTGATCTTTAAGGAATTGCTAGAGTCAGGGAGGGTCCCAGAGGATCCTAATGTGGCTCCCCTGTTTAAAAAGGGAGTAAGGCAAAAGTTGGAAAATAACAGGCTGATTAGCCTAACCTTGGTCGTGGGTAAGATTTTGGAGTCCATTGTGAAGGACGAGATTTCTGAATGTTTGGAAGTGTATGGTAAAGTGGGGCAAAGTCAGCATGGTTTCATCCAGGGGAGGTCATGCCTGACAAATCTGCTACAGTTCTTTGAGGAGGTAATGAGCAGGGTAGGCCAATGGATTTTATCTACCTGGATTTCAAGAATGCCTTTGCCTTTGACAAGGTGTTGCACAGGAGGCTGCTGAGTAAGATAGGGGCCCATACAGTCCCAACAGAGTGACCATCCCCTCCTTGTTTCTAAGTTCTAACCATATGGCCTCATTTGATGTCTCCTTAAGAATATCCTCTCTAGGCACTGGTTATGTCTTCCCGTATCAAAAGGGCAACTCCCCATTCTGTGCTTACTTGAGCTGCTAGTCCTGCCCTTCTCTCAGCCATGTTTCTGTTATGGTTATAGTACTCCAGTCCCCAGAGCCAATCCATGCTCTGAGCTTGTCTGCCTTACCAGTCACCCTCCCCGTTTCAGAATGACCTGCAATCGCTCGAGGCATCCTCCCTGGCACCTGGAAGAGAACATACCATCCTGGTATCTATTCTGCAGCCACTGAATCTCCTGTCTGCCCCCCTCACAGATGAATCTCCTATCAGTATCGCTCTGTCTGACTGCACCCTTTCCCTCTGAGCCTCAGAGCTGACCATAGTGCCACTGACTTGACTATATATAGCTGCTAACCCCTAAAAGGTCATCACCATCAATAGTATCCAAAGCGGTATACTTGTTATTGAGGGGAATGGCCACAGGGGAATCCTGCACTATCTGCCTTGCACACTTACCCCTTCCGGTGGTCACCCAGCTACCTACAGCCTGCACCTTAGCAGTGACCACTTTACTAAAGCTCTTACCACTGATGTTCTCTGCACCCCAGATGATCCTGAGTGCATCCAGATTCAGCTCCACCTCCCTAACGCAGTCTGTCAGGAGCTGCAGCTGGATGTACTTCTCACAGAGATAGCCACCAGGGACAATGGAAATCTTCCTGATCTCCCGCATCCTTGAAGAGGACCATGCTACTGCCCTAACTGCCATTCCCACTGCCTTCAGTCTGGGCAAAAAGAAAATAGAGTTAAAGAGCTCTTACCTGCACTTACCTGTTACCCCTGCTGAGCCTCTTCACGCCAAAACCTCTTGACCAATGGCCAATCTTACACTGGCCCACTCTCTTAATGGCTCCTCCTTTGTACACCTTGGCACCATGACTCTCAGCCACCTCTGATTTCTTTGTTCCCAATTTATAACATACCCTATTTCTGATTGCAATGGAATTACATTTGCCTTCACTAGTGTTTTATCTACATAGACCAAGAGAAGCTGTTACAACCGTAATCAACTTTTGCTTTTAAAAACTTATTATGGCTTCATAATTTTCTTTAGCTACTGAACTGACCAAAATGATGCTAACTCATTGCTTGGTAGAATCACCTTAAAATTGAATCATCTGTATTTAATACTGGACCAAGTGGCCACCTTATAGCATACATACTACTGTGGATGAGTTTTTGAATATAAAAGAAAGTATGTAATGCTGAAACTATGTAGGATACAGGCTAGGCTGGCGTAGTGTACACTTCTAGTTATCACATTACAAGAAAGTCCTAATTGTGTGAGGAGCACAGAAGGGATTTGTATGAATGTTGCCTGGACATGAAAATTGCAGCTATATGGAAAATTTGGGTTGGCTAGGATTGTGGAGCTGGCTAGGAGGCTGTGCGATAACTTTATTGAGATGTACATAATAATGTGGGGCTTGATTGAAGTGGATGGGGGATACCTTTCTTCCCCTAGTGGGGAAGCGGTCACTAACCACAGGCATAGATTTAAGGTAGTTAGAGGATTAAAGGAGACATGAGTAAATGTTTTTTTTCAATCATCATCTCTCATTCTTCTAAACTCCAATCATTGTCAGGCCAGTGCAATTCCAATGGCCTAGTGGTATTATTGCTGGACTGTTAATCAGAGGCCCAGATAATGTTCTGGGGCCTGGATTCGAATCCCGCCTTGGCAGATGGTGGAATTTGAATTCAATAAAATATCTGGATTTAAGGGTCTAAAGATGTCTGTGAATCCATTGTCAATTGTTGGAAAAACCCACCTGGTTCACTAATGTCCTTAAGGGAAGAAAACTGCCATCTTTATCTGGTCTAGCCTACATGTGACTCCAGACCCACAGCAATGTGGCTGACTCGTAATGCCCTCTGGGCAATTAGGGATGGGCAATGACTGCTGCCTAGCCAGTGACACCCTCATCCTGTGAATGAACTAGGCAAGAACTACATATAGCTCCTTTGCTCTCCTTTTCTGCCTTCGGAAAATTCAAATACACAATATTTGCTGTCTCTCCATATTACTTGTAACATCATCAAATGTTTGTCAAACATGTTGCCTTTTCCTAAATGCTCAATGATCACAAGACCATAAGATATAGGACCAGAATTAGGTTATTCAGCCCCTTGAGTTTACTCCACCATTCAATGGAATCATGGCTGATTCGACATTCCTCACATCCGCTCTTACTCTTCCCCTGTAACTCTCAATTCCCCTATCGATTGTAAATTTATCTATCTCAGCCTTAAATATACACAAGGATTCAGTCCCCACAGCTCTCTGTGGCAAGGAGATCCAATAGCTCAGAAGAAATTCCCACTCATCTCAGTTTTAAATTGGTACCCCTTTACTCAGAGACTATGCCCTATGGTCCTAGACCCTCTCACGCAGGGAAACATCCTCAGCATTTACCCTGTCAAGCCACTTAGAATCCATTATAAAAGGATCTGATTCTTAACTCTTTCACTACAGTGGACATTGAGCTAACAGGTCTGCAGTTCTGCACTCTTCTTCCTCCCTTCTCAAATAGCAGGGTTACCTTCCAGTTAGCAGGGTCCTTTCCAGAAACTGTAGAATTATGAAAGATAATCATCAATGCACCTATTATCTAGATTGCCTCTTTCCTTCAATAGTCTGGGATGAAACTCATCTGGTCCTGGAGGTTTTTCAAACATCAATCAAAATCATTCTTCAAGGTTTACCCCTTTACTGATATGAATTTTTTTTAGCTCTTTGATTATTCAATCACTGTTACCTAATATTTCTGGAAGATCTGTCTGTTCCCATGGTGAAAACAGATGCAAAGTAACGGCCTGGTTTATCTGTCAGTTCCCTGCATTCCGTTATAAATTCTCCTGCCCCCATGATAAATGGGCTCATATTTATCCTTTCTAATCTATTTCATTTCACATTGCTTGAAACATTTCCACCCTCCTTCATGTTGCTCACTAGCTTGCATTCATATTCTCCTTTGGCTTTCCTTTTCAGCTTCTTGGTTCATCTTTGATGGTCCTAATTAGTTTCCAATCCTCAAGCTTATCATTCTTTCCAATTTTAATAAAAGCCATTTTCTTTGACCTAATGCACTCTTTGACTTCATTCCTTTCACACAATTGACCCACCTTCCTTTTCGGGCGAATGTGCCTTAGAGCAATGCATATCCTTTGTGGATCTTATCATATTTCTTCGAGTGCCAACCATTTCCTGTCTCCCATCAAATTTTTTTTACAATAAGATTTTCCCAATTGTCGCCAAACATGACCCTTATACCCTCAATTTCCTTTGCTCTGTTTCTAAGATCTTAATGTTAGAAAGAAGTGTGTTGCATTCAAGCTGCGTGTAAAATTTTATCATATTAAGATTGCAATTTCCTCAGAGGTAGAAAAATGACTATTTTCTGGAGACTCCAAGCCAAAATGCTGCGTTCTGAATTAATATTTTCCATCCCTTCCTTAAAGGTATAACTCAGCTCTTTCTAGTTCTGCACTCAAAGTCCAAATTAAATAGTGTGCTTACATTTACATTACCTGACCATCTCAGTATTTTACAGATTTGGATTAATTCCCTTTAAATCTTTAAAATTAGCTCAATTCTCACAGCATCACAACATATGGGAGTCAATCCTGAAGCAATCTTTGTTGTTTTTGTCTGAAACCATCTCCTATGCAATACTTAACAACAAAACGTGCCAAATCTTCAGGTGGTATTTTAAATACGAAATTGAAGTGAACCATTTTTACACGTATCTGGCATTTTTTGACATGGGGAGCTGACACCCTAATGGTATTATCACCGGGCTGTTAATCTAGAGACTCAGCTTAAGTTCTGGGGACAATACAGTGTGGAGCTTGAGGAATACAGCAGGTTAGGCAACATTACAGGAGCAGGACAGTTGACATTTCAGGTCTACACCCTTCATCAGGACCTGGGTTTGACTCCCACCAATGGCAGATGATAGAATTTGATTTCAATTCTTAAAAGAAAACCTAGAATTAAGAATGCTTTGATTGTCAGAAAAACCCATCTGGTTTACTAATGTATTATTAAGGAAGAAAATTGCTAACCTTACCTGGTCTGGCTGATACTTGACCTCGGAGTCACAGCAATGTGGTTGACTGCAGGCAATTGAGGATGCACAATAAATGCTGGTCTAGCCAGTGCCTACATTCTATGAATGAATTTTTAGAAATCTCTAAGATTCATATTGATATTTTACTCAATTTTCAAGATTTGCTTTCTTATCTTCCTGAAATCATGATTCACTTTTACTGAGGTGGAGAAGGAAGGAGGTGTGTGTGTGTCTATGTGCCTTGGTGGAGGTGGGGCAGTGGAGCATTGGGAGCAGGCATACTCCAGAACCACAGTCCACAGTTTAAAGATCAGGGGTAAACCTTTTTAAGACTGAGACGAGGAGAAACGTTTCCACCTAGAGCGTAGTGAGCCTGTGGAGTTCACTACTGCAGAAGGTGGTTGAGGCCAAAACATTTGATGTTTCCAAGAAGGAAGTGATATAGTTCTTGTGGCTGAAAGGATCAAGGGATATGTGGGAGGGCAGGATAACGGTAGTGAGCTCAATGATCAGCCAGGATCACAACGAATGGCAGAGTAGGCTCGAGGACTCGGAACATCTACTTCTGTTTCTATCTTCTATGTTTCATTCAAAATAAGTTTTTTTTGTTCTGATAATTTCAAAGGAGATCATCTCGAAAACCATTCCCCTGTGTAAAATGTCACCATGCATTTTCTTCCTGGTAAGCTGCTGGCTCCACTTGAGAAGAGGTTTTTGGTTTGAGGTACTTGTTACAGTGGGCATGGGATGTTTGAGATGAAGCAGGAACCAAAGAATTTGTAGAAATAGTAAAAATAAGAATCATCCCAATTGCCGCGAACTAAGAACATGCGTAAAACATACCGTTTAGAGCATTGGCAGTTTCTACTATCTCTGAGTGAGTTTTAAACCCACTGCGAAGCCTCTTCAAAGGTTGCCTACCTTGAAGAAGTTACCCTCCTCCCTCCGGAAAGACCTCAGTGGATCTCTCTCCCACTGCAACCCTCTGGTAATCTCTTCGGCCCTGAAACTGAAACCCATCTTCTCTCTCTCTCTCTCTTTATTTCAGAATCCCCTTCCCCTCCCCCATTTCTGAAGAAGGGTCCAGACCCAAAACATCAGCTTTCCTGCTCCTCTGATGCTGCTTGGCCTGCCGTGTTTACCTAGCTCCACACCTTGTTATCTCCATACCATTTAGAAGCTTGTTTTCACATCGAATTTTATGGTTCAAAGACTCTGTGCTCATAAAACATAAGCTCAGAACAAAGAAAGATCATTAAGCTCATCTACAGTTATGAGTTTTAAATTATAAATATCTTGTTCTCACTATAACAACTCCACACTGTTTTCCTACCCCCTTGAGGGTAATATAGATATATTGACTTCTCTATAACCCAATATGCATTTCCTTTACCAGTTGATCTAACTCCTTGTTTAAAAGCTGAGAATGAACATTGTGCTAAAAGTTGTTGGCCTGAGACTCTAATTCTGATCCCAGTTCCACAAATGCTGCTTGGCCTGCTAAATATTTCCAGGATTTTTTTCTTTTATTCTAGTTTGGTAGCATCCACTCTACCATCATATTTTCAATTTAAGCAGATGACATGAAGAGCGTTTTTCATGTGTTTGCTTGTGATACAAGATTAAATTGTGACAATCTGTAGAACAAAACTGCTATTTTCTTTGTGGTGAATTAACATTGCTATGTTGGAGAGTTGCTGTAATTGTTTGCCTGTCTGTTTGAATTGTTGTGATGTTTGAACAATACTGTCCCTTTATGGTAAGTAATAGAAATACAGCCATAATTCTCAACTATTTTTAATGTAGCCTTCATAAAAATGGCCATATAGGCATTTTCTGAACCTTCACTGAAGACGAATCTGTCTATTCAAATGTAGTTTCTTCAACTGAGAAAACAAATTATTACCCAGTGCAATCCACAATAAACAGGTTAGTTGGCTGAAAGCTGGATGAAAAAGTTCCCATACTGATAGGCATGGTTTGTATTGAGACTCCATATAACCTCATCAGAGACAGATTCAGGGGTAAGCATGAAGGAATATCCCAATAGTATTGACCAATAGTACCAAATTCAATGAACATCAACCACGCTACTCCATCCCAGGCTCTAGGAGCTGCAAGAATGACCATGAGAAAATCTTCCCAAGTAGAAAGACTGACAGTCTTAATGTTCCATGCCAAAAGAGATGACCAGGTTTAAATCCATATGTTTAGGAATCGACACTATCAGTTTTCCGCTTATCTTACTGCTGTTAATCTACAGGCTAGTTGGCCAGCCTTTTGTACAATACTCTTTCCCATATGATCTTGTTATGGAATGTTCATTACTTAAGTAGAATATATATTTTTAAAGAATGAAGTTCCAAACTATCCCAATGTGAAAACATTCAAATGTGTATTTTAAAAAAAATCAAGGAGTTAGTTTTAAGTTTCAGGATATATGGAAATGGTCAAAGTAGTAATAAAGCAAAAGAGAAACATGATCTTCCAATTGTTTGAACAGAGGTGGAACGAGATTTATTGAAGCAAATTACAAAGTGGTAAATATTTTTCCAGAGATAATGGGAACTGCAGATACTGGAAAATCCAAGATAATAAAGTGTGAAGCTGGATGAACATAGCAGGCCAAGTAGCATCTCAGGAGCACAAAAGCTGACGTTTTGGGCCTAGACCCTTCATCAGAGAAATATTTTTCCATCTTGCTTTTCATTGGCCGTAATGGAAAATTTATTGGGTTGGATTGTTGTTCTATTTAAGCCATTCTATAACAGTTCAGCAGTAACCGATATCTCATTACATGATTTCTGAGGCTCGTTGCTTGCAAGATCATATTCATATTTGGCAAACATTCAAGCTCATTTGGTAATTTACTATTGAGTGTAACAAATTCTTAAATAACCCATTACTTGGAGCGTTAACTTATCATGGAATGATTCCAACTGTACAGATGTGTCACAAAGACCACATACAGGTAACTCCTTAACATTGCCCAGAGTGGAGCCACACCATCTCTTGTTATGGCCCAGTATGTAGAATTCCTTCCCTAACTCTCCTCAGACCCAGAGATAATGGGAACTGCAGATGCTGGAGAATCCAAGATAATAAAATGTAAGGCTGGATGAACACAGCAGGCCCAGCAGCATCTCAGGAGCACAAAAGCTGACGTTTCGGGCCTAGACCCTTCATCAGAGAGGGGGATGGGGTGAGGGTTCTGGAATAAATAGGGAGAGAGGGGGAGGCAGACCGAAGATGGAGAGAAAAGAAGATAGGTGGAAAGGAGAGTAAACCAAGCGGAGGCTTGGGGACCGCTTTGCAGAACACCTCCGCTCGGTTTGCAATAAACAACTGCACCTCCCAGTCGCAAACCATTTCCACTCCCCCTCCCATTCCTCAGATGACATGTCCATCATGGGCCTCCTGCAGTGCCACAATGATGCCACCTGAAGGTTGCAGGAACAGCAACTCATATTCCGCCTGGGAACCCTGCAGCCTAATGGTATCAACGTGGACTTCACCAGTTTCAAAATCTCCCCTTCCCCCACCGCATCCCTAAACCAGCCCAGATCATCCCCTCCCCCCACTGCACCACACAACCAGCCCAGCTCTTCCCCTCCACCCACTGCATCCCAAAACCAGTCCAAACTGTCTCTGCCTCCCTAACCTGTTCTTCCTCTCACCCATCCCTTCCTCCCACCCCAAGCCGCACCCCCATCTCCTACCTACTAACCTCATCCCACCTCCTTGACCTGTCCGTCTTCCCTGGACTGACCTATCCCCTCCCTACCTCCCCACCTATACTCTCTCCACCTATCTTCTTTTCTCTCCATCTTCGGTCCGCCTCCCCCTCTCTCCCTATTTATTCCAGAACCCTCACCCCATCCCCCTCTCTGATGAAGGGTCTAGGCCCGAAACGTCAGCTTTTGTGCTCCTGAGATGCTGCTTGGCCTGCTGTGTTCATCCAGCCTCACATTTTATTATCTCCTCAGTCCCACCTCTCTTTCCTCCACTCAGATGCTCCTTAAAACTAATTCTTTGGCCAAGCTATTGATCACTACCCTAGTATCACTCTGCACATTTGCAAATTTTGTTTCATAATAGTCCTGTGAAATGCCTTGGGGCTTTTTCCCTATATTAATTGTGTCACATTAGTTTAATAACAGCAAATTGACCGCTCCAAGCGACCGAGAAAAACCGCCCATGAAAAATTAAGAATGTATTTTTTTTCTCTCAAGTTCTCCCCTGCACGTGAGGTAACGATTGAAGGGAGGGGATGTGGTACAGGTAGTGTCACTGGACTAACAATCCAGAATCCCAAGCAAATGTTCTTGCATCATGGGTTCAAATCTTGCCATGGGAGGTTATGAAATTTGAATTCAATTAAACCTGGAATGATGAATGCCTAACAGCAACTATTGTGGATTGCTGTTTTGAAAATAAAATTCAACTAGTTTTTTTTATTTATTAGTGGGACGTGGGTGTCGCTGGCTGGCCAGCATTTCTTGCCCATCCCTAGTTGCCCTTGAGAAGGTGCTGGTGAGCTGCCTTTTTGAACCACTGCAGTCCTCTTGCTGTGGGTTGACCCACAATGTTATTAGGGAGGGAATTCTAGGATTTTGACCCAGCGACAGTGAAGGAATGGCAATATATTTCCAAGTCAGGATGGTGAGTGACTTTTAGGGGAACCTGAAGGTGGTGGTGTTCCCATACATCTGCTGCCCTTGATCTTCTAGATGGAAGTGATCATGGGTTTGGAAGGTGCTGCCTGAGGATCTATGGTGAATTTCTGCAGTGCATCTTGTAGAGAATACACACTGCTACTACTGAGCGTCAGTGGTGGAGGGAGTTGATGCTCGTGGATGTGGTGCCAATCAAGCGGGCTGCTTTGTCCTGGATGGTGTCAAGCTTTTTGAGTGTTGTCGGGGCTGCACTCATCCAGGCAAGTAGGGAGTATTCCATCATACTCCTGACTTGTGCCTTGTAGATGGTGAACAGGCTTTGAGGAGTCAGGAGGTGAGTTACTCGCCACAGTATTCCCAGCTTCTGGCCTGCTCTTCTAGCCACTCTTTTAATATGGCGAGTCCAGTTGAGTTTCTCGTCAATGGTAATCCCAGGATGTAGATAGTGGGGAATTCAGCGATGGTAACACCATTGAATGTCTTGTAAATGTACTGCAACAGCTTGGCTAGGGGATTGGCAAGTTCTGGAGAACAAGTCTTCAGTACTATTGCTGGAATGTGGTCAGGACCTGTAGCCTTTGCAGTATCCAGTGTCCCCAACTGTTTCTTGATATCACATGGAATGAATCAAATTGGCTCAAGACTGGTATCTGTAATACTGGGGACCATTGGAGGAGGCCGAGATGGATCATCCACTCGGCACTTCTGGCTGAAGATTGCTGCCAATACTGCAGCCTTATCTTTTACACTGATGTGCTGGACTCTTCCACTACCACTATCCTTCAGGGATATTCTTTCCTGCCCTGGCTCTGCAACTCTCCCTGCACTGTACGGTTGACTCTCTATTTCCTATTGTTAGTCACCGTGATGAAATTAATTTTGTGGCGTTTGTTTTATGATATGAGCAATGTAATTTTTAACAATCACTTGCATTTGGCTAACAGCATAAACACGAGAGACTGGGCAGGGATTGCCAATGGGAAGAGAAACCCTTAATAACTAAGCATTCAAACGTATGATGGTACATGCGCTATCTATTTCATAATGTTATTATTCATTTTTCAGCTTGGCAGTTTATCATCTTTATGGACAATATTGGCTGTCAGCTTCTACTGTGACACCAGATGGCAGCAAAGCAACATTATTCTGTTTCATTAAGTGGATTTTCTGCTTTGGCAAGATTTAACATGTCTTCTCAAACCACAGCCCCCAGAATAATATACCTGTGCTGATTTCTCATGATAATACTGTACCTCATACTACTAGCTCAAGTCTCTGCTGCCTGGCAGTAAGCAAGAAACCCAGAAAAGTAGTACCAACGAAAACTATTACTTGCACATTAACTCAAAATGTCATGATAATATCAATGTTGTGCTTCTGATGACAAGTCCACACCTCGAAACATTATCTCTGCTTGTTTCTCCACAGGTCCTGCTGAATATTTGAAAAAAAAAGTTTCATTTAGTTTTAGTTTATTTCCCTTCAAGTTGCAATTGTATGACGATAATTGGTAGAGGGTGCTGAACACTGTCTATGGAGAACAAATTAAATTGTACATACTAGAAGTTTGACAACCATACTTTGTAACCCCTGTCTTACACATGCATCTTAGAGTTGATTTTGTCTCTGAGAAAACTTAGTGCCAGTTTGAAATGCTTTCTTTTTTTCTGGACTATTTGTTTCTTGCCAGCATTGCAGTGGGCAGATTTTTGTACATAGGTAAAGTGTTCAACTTGTCTGCTTAAATGTACCCTTTCTGTAAAATAAATTACTTCTTTTTAGCATGTTGTACAGCTTCATGGCCCAGCGTATCACTCACTCAACCATTATCATCAAACCAATTGCTGTAGGCTGGAGTGCAGGAGAACAGGACTAGGAGTGGGGAATCAGGCAGACCAGGAGAGAATCAGGAGAGTAAATGTGCAAACTCCAGACAGTTGCCTGAGGGTGGAATCAAACCAAGGTTGCTGGCGCTGTGAGGCAGCAGTGTTAACCACTGAGCCACCGGTTAGCTAGATCCATTCAATGCACATCTACAGTAAATCAGCACTGACCCTCCAGCTCCTGACTGGAGTCTCCAAATTCCGTGATTTTGATGCCTACCCCGGTAGTTGTTGGAGGTTAATCACCTTACGGTGTCAGTGCAGGAGTTCCTCAGACTCTGAGCAGATGGGACTTGAAACCAGGCATCCTGGCTCAGGTCTGTGAGTTCCAGCCATTTTCAGCTCCTTCATCAATGACCTTTCCTCCATCATAGGTTAGAGGTGGGGACCTTCGTTGCCAATTGTGCAATATTTAGTACTATTTTGTAATTTAGAAATTGTAGCAGTGTTTGTCCAAATGCAGCAAGACTTGGGCAACATCTAAGTTGGGACGATAAGTGACACATAAAAGTCATATACACAAGGCAAGGATCATCTCCAAGAAAAGAATCTGATCATTTCCCTAAGATGATGGAAGTTACTATTGACAAAAAAGTGGTGGACTTGCTATATAAATCCAACGGCTCGAAGGACAGGTCAGAGGCTCGGAATTATGTGGTATCTCATCACCTGACTTCCCCAAAGTCTGTCCACTAACAACAAAGCACAAATCAGGATAACGATAGAATATGTTCCACTTGGTTTGGATAAATCAGAATTCCTTTCTAAGTATTGAAGTCATTGCCTTCAGCTCCTGTCAAAACTCCAAACTATTTTAGTGTGTACCTTAGAAATAGTAGAAATCTATTTAGCCCTTAGTCAGAAATTTCCAATTTCTCATAATAAAATCATGGAATTACGAAGCAGCTTGGCCAGTTCGTATCTGCAGAGAACATTGTTGAGTAGGAAAATATAACTTGTACACTCCTTCCACAGATACTTCGGAATTTTCTGTATTTTCATTTGGGAGGAAGAGATTTTAAACATATGTACATATAGAGATTGTATAACAGAATCCGAGAACTGGGTTAAAATGGAAACTCCAACCAGCAGTTGGCAGGGTCAATCTTGAGATCCAGTATAATGATTGGATCTAACTGTTATAAAAGTGTGCATGAAAAATCCAGAGCAGCAGCTTGAGGCAGCCTTTCTATCCAAGTCCTGAACAATGAAGTTGTAAAGGATTGAAGAAGAATGTGGATGGAAGAAGAGTCACCCTGGGCCAGACTTGAAAACTTTAACTGGCTGGTTGCTGAATATCTGGAATGTGGTTCCATTCTCTCACCACCTCAATGTAAGATGGGATGAGGTGGTGAAATGGGAGAAAGATATTGAAGGAAAAAGATGTAAGGGATAGAATGGAAAGTGAAAGGAGATTAAAATCACCAAAATAACACACATAAGTAATTTGGTTTTGATATATTATGTGTGCTTAAGAAGGTTCCAGCTGCTGCTAACTACAGATTGATTGTTAAACTGCCACTGACCTAGAGAACAGACAATAGGCTTTTGTGGGTTTGATGGTTCAATTCCTCAGTTTTGTGCAGTGTCGAGTGTTGGATACAGTTGTTTTACATTCCAATGCCCTTTGGCAAAGGTGAAGCTCTGTAACCTGATGATATGACTACAGCAGAATTTAATTAGTTTGGAGAATGTGTTCCAGTCGACATGAGCAGCTCCAAAAGCAATGACCTTCAGGGAGGAATATTCAACTCCACATTATTGACATTGTCCTTTAAGAGAATCAGCAAGGCTACCGCAGTGTGCAGTTCTCTCTGTTATGTTCAGAGTCCCCTATGATCTAATCATCATAAAATATTGAAGAAGTTGGTGTACGTCTATCATGGAAATTTTTAAGGGTAATTTCATGGGATTGTCTGGCCTGACTCTGTTACTGGCTAAATATGGCATTGGGATACACGCTTTTGAGACTGATAAATTTCTAAATGCCAGTAAAGTACAGGCATAATGTGGGAAAGGGGTAGAGAAGTGGGTGACTTGCCATGATCATACTGAATGGTAGAGCAAGCTTGACGGACTGAGTGACTTATTCTTGCTCCTATGTTCCTATACAATAATGATTCATGATCAGAGCTTTACAAATAACCTTGTTATGTTGGATTAAACTTCAGTTATTTAGAACATCGATATAAGTTTCTCATTATTGTTGCCCTGTCTCCTTTAGGGTCCATTTACAAGAGAATAGGGATGTTCTGAGTTCATACCTCAGGCCATCAGCTTGGATTTCTCAAATACCAGGGTGTCCAGAACCAGAGATCACAAATTCATAGAATTATTACTAATGCAGAAGGCAGCCTCTTGGCCATTAACCAGTGTCAATTTCCTGCCTTTTCCCCATATCTCTGCACACCATTACTTTCGAAATAATCACTGTTACCATCTTTAATGCCTCAACTGATTTCACCTCTACAGCATTTCCAGGCTTATGCAAACTACTTGCTGTGTGAACAAGTTTTTTTTTCTCACATCCCTCTTGCTTTGTTTGCACACAACTTCACTTTTTTAAGGATATAATTGGCCCATTTAGGGCTGAGATAATGAGAAATGTCTTCACTCGGAGTGATGAGCCTGTGGAATTCTCTGCTACAGAAAGTGATTGAGGCCAAACATTGAATGCTTTCAAAAAGGAGCAAAAACAAAGTTGCTGGAAAAACTCAGCAGGTTTGGCAGCATCTGTGAAGGGAAAAACAGAGTTAATGTTTCAAGTCCGATGATCCTTCCTCAGAACAGGAAATTCAGAAAGTTCTGAGGAAGGGTCACTAGACCCGAAATGTTAACTCTGCTTATCCCTTCACAGATGCTGCCAGACCTGCTGAGATTTTCTAGCAATTTTGTTTTTGTTCCTGATTTACAGCATCTGCAGTTCTTTTGGTTTTTATTTTCAACAGGAAGGTAGATATATTTCATAAGAGTAAAAGGATAAGACCTTAAGAAATAGAAACAGGACTAAGCTGTATTTCCCTTGAGCCTGCTCTGCCATTCAATTGGATCATGGCTAATCTAATATCCTCACGTCCATTTTCCTTCCCTTTCCCTGTAACCCTTGATTTCCTTTACTGATCAAGAATCTATCTATCCTACCCTTAAATATAAACAAGGACTTTTCTATCACAGCTCTCTGTAGTGACAAGTTCCAAGAACTCTCAACTTTAGCGTTAAATTGGTGCCCCTTTATTCTGAGACCATACCCTCTGGTCCTAGACTCACCCATGAGGTGAAACATCCTCTCAAAATTTAGCCGATCAAGACCCTTAAGAATTCCTATATATTCTAATGAGATCATCTTTCATTCTTCTAAACTCCCAATCTGTTCAAAGTTTTTCCATAAGATACTCCCTTCATATTAAGGATCATCCAAGTGAACCTTCTCTGAACTGCCTCCCATGAAATGATATCTTTCCTTAAATAAGGGATCCAAAACTGCTCACAGTACTCCAGATGTAGTCTCAACGGCACCTTGTACAGTTGCAATAAGACTTTCTACTCTTATACTTCAACCTCCCTTGAAATAAAGGCCAACATACCATTAGCCTTTCAGATTACCTGCTGTAGCTGTGTGCTAGCTTTCTTGCGTTTTGTATACAAGTCCCCCCAAATCTCTTTGTGTCCTGCAGTTTTTCTCCATTTAATTAATATGCTTATCAAAGGGAATGGGGAGAAAGTGGGAACAGGGTACTGAGTTGGCTGATTAGCCATGATCATATTGAATGGTGGAGCAGGCTCAAGGGAGCAGAATAACCTTTTCTTGCTCCTATTAGACATGTTTTTCTGTTTTGCCAATTTTGACAGCGCTTGGGTGGTACTTAAACAGGGCCAGACTCACCTGGAACTGCATTTCTCACTTTCTCTCCTGTTCCTGGTAAATATTTGTCAGAATTGAATGCAGAACAGTTATCAAGCCACTGCCCTCGCTGGCTCCATTGTAGAGACACTCGGTAAAAGCCACAACTCCAACCTTCCCCGCAATTTCAGTGAAGTTGGGCTTCTTAGAATCATTGAATCCCTACAATGCAGAAGCAGGCCATTTGTTCCATCAAGTCCATGCTGACCCTTTGAAGACTACCCCACACAGGCACACCCCTCATCCTATCTCTGTATCTCCCACCTACCCTGCATATCCCTGAAAACTATAGGTCATTTATCATGGCCAATCCACCTAGCCTGCACATCCTTGGACTGTAGGAAGAAACTGGAGCACCCAGAGGAAACCCACGCAGACATGGGGAAAACATGCAAACTCAGACAGTCGCCAGAGTGTGAAATCGAGCCTGGGTCCGCTTGCAGTGAGGCAGCCGTGCTAACCACTGAGCCACAGTGCTGCCTGTCAGTATGTAGCTGTGGTTTACAACCTCCCAAAGTAATACAGCTAGCCAAAAGAAAGAAATTATCCTCATCTCTGCAAAATTAGGGATGTCCTAATTTCAAAACACTTCCCTTGGTTCTGGATATAGTAGGAACTGCCGATGCTGGAGAAGGGTCTAGGCCAGAAACGTCAGCTTTCCTGCTCTTCTGATGCTGCTTGGCCTGCAGAGTTCATTCAGCTCTACACCTTGTTATCCCTGGTTCTGGACTTACCCACAGGAGAGTTTATTCTTTCTTGATCCACATTATCAAGACCAATCAGGATCTATCATACTTTAATCAAGTCACCCCTTATTGTTTAAAGTCCACTGGAATCAAGGCCAGCCTATCCAACCCATCTTTATAAGGAAAACCACTCATTCCAGGTAACAATTGAGTAAAGCATTGTCAGAACCACTTCCACTGAATTTATATGCTTCCTTAAATAAGGAGACCAAAACGGATCATTGCTTTGAGATGTGGTCTTACCATGACTTGTATAACTAAGATCCTTAGTTTTAAGTGAAATTCCTTTCAGAATAAAGAATAACATCCCATTTGCTGCTGAAATTATATGCTGTACCTGCATGTGGACTTGTTGTGACTCATGTATTTAAGACAGAGATAAGTCCTTAATTAATAAGGGGATCAAGGGTTTCTGGAAGAGGGCAGGAAAATAGCGTTGTAAAACATCAGCCATGATCAATGATGGAGCATACTCAATGGGCTGAATGGCTTAATTCTGCTTCTGCGTCTTATGGTCTTATGCTGGAGAATGAACAAATCCATCTACACCTTGGAATTATTCAGTAGGTCTCCTTTTAAATATCACTCTGCTTTGATTTATTCTTCCTGCCAAACAGGACCCCATCTTTGCGCTTGCCCACATTAGACTGTATTTGCCAGATTTTTGCACACTCACTCAATGTTTCTACATCCACCTGTGACCTCCTTATGTCTTCACAACATACTTTCCTACCTTATCTTTGTTTCAGCTGTGAATGTAGCTACTGTCCCCCATTCCCCTCATCAAAGTCTTGATAAATTGTAAAACATTGAAGCCCAGTCCAGATCCTGTCATACAGACAAAAACCATTTATACATACTCTGTTTTCTGTCGGCCTACCAATCTTCTTTCCATGATAGTACGCTACCTTCATTTCATGAGCTTTTATTTTACGCATCTTGTTAAATGCTTCTGGAAAGCCAAGAATAATATATCAATATATTACATCCCAATATCCACAGTGCATGTTACAACTTCAAAGAATTTTAATAAACATGATTTCCTTTTGACGAAACCATGTTGCTTCTTCCTGATTATCTTTTTTTTTAAGTGTTCTACCGTAATCTCTCTGATCAATTCTAACACCCTCCCTGTGACAGATGTCAAACCAACTGGCCTATACATTCCTGTCTTCTGCCTTCCACTCTCCCCCACCCTTGAATCAAGGGGTTTAATTTGCTCATTTCCAATCTGTTGGAATCATTCCTGAATTGAAGGAATTCTGGAAAGTGAACACCAAAGCACATGCAAGGTTAATAATCATCTCTTTTAAGACCCTGGGATGTGCGAGGCAGGAAGCTAAAATGTGTGGCTCATTTAAGAGACTTGAGCTTTGTCCATAGTTAGAAATCTTTTTTAAAAAAGGCATGTCTGTGAGCAGCAGCTGAAGCTGCCAGCCCAGAGAGCCTCAAAAAGTGAAACGTGTACCAAAAAACCAAAATCCTTTGGGTGGCAGGTAAAACAGCAGTTTTGTTTTGATGTTGTGACATGGAGTTTGAACTTGGCCAGTTAATTTAAACGAAATGCCTAGATATAGAAAGCCAACTGAATTTAAATCTGATGGTGTTGTCAACCTGAAACCAAACATATTATAAGAATTTGAATATATCATTACAGGTATAAAGATGAGGGCATCTGGAAAATCGGAGAGAGCCAACTGCCACCTGAGAGAGACAACAATCTGCCACCTGCCAGAGTTAGCACCACTCAGCTCTCAGAGAAAGCCTATCTAATTAATCAAAGGTACCACAGTGTTTTAGCTCAAAGTCCTCATTGAAGAAATCACAAGAATAAGGCATCTCTGAAGGCAGAATTAGAGGAAGAAAGGTGTTTGAAAAGACAGCGGAGATGACATAGTATTCCAGAAGACAGTCTGTGCAAACCTGGAGAGATTGAGTTATAATTGATTGCTTCTTATTAATTGGGTTTATATTAGTGGGACTTGCCTTTATTTAAACAGCATTCCAGTAGAATTTAGACTAGTTAGGGAGTAGTTAGTGCTCTAGTGGGGAATTGTTAATTTTGTTAATTTGTTCATTGTTGGGTTAAATAAATAAATTGTTTCTTGTTACTTGTAAAGTGGAGATCAGGGATTTTCTTTCTTTTAACAACTCGTTTCATAGATTACAAGCAGAAAGACAAGCTTCTCTGGGTGTTTAGAGGGTAATTATTAGAGGGGAACTCTTACTCCTGTCATAACAGATTGGGGCTTGTGCTTTATTTTAATTATCGAGGTGTTTGGCCATTCCCTGACTTAACAAGTGCATCTGAAAGAAACATTTCCTTTCCTTTTGCAGAAATTCTCAAGATTCATGGCTGCAGTGGGCAAAATCATTCTCTGAATCCATACATTGCCCAGGGATTTTTATTTATTTACAAGGTGATCAATTGACAAAAATTACTCCTGAAAGGAAATGACAATGTGTCACTCTCAAATTACAGATTTATTCCCAGTTTGTTACTGGGCCTGTCCATATAATCAGCCTATGATTGGAGCTGCGATCAGTAAGGTCGGAGGTAGCTAGGCAAGCCGAGAGGGGGCACAAAGGAGTGGATAGGATAGGGTGAGGCTGAGTGGCAAGTGAGACTGCAAAGTGCAGGGAGGCAAAGTGGGGAAGAGGAGCTTCAAAGTGGGCAAATTTGCAAATGGAGCAGAAGGATGTTGTATAAATTAAAATGTCTGAAAGAGTTAATATTGAAGTTGCTTCAGGTCCACGCAATCTGATGATGTTGCACAGTCTTTGGAAGAAGACAAAATTCTGCAATGGCCTTCTAGGAAGCAGTTGAACTCTGTACAGCTCCCAAGAGTTAATAGTAATTATACCTGATTAGTACCATAAAGTGTGCACTTGCTGCAATCAAGCAACAAACCGACTTGTTGGTTACAATAACTTAGGCATTTCTGTGTAGACTCACCAATGGTATATCCTGTGTCACTGAGAATTAAGTGGGCTCTAAACAACGTATAGACAAAGAAGCATCAGTGACAGCAAGCTACATCAAAACAGCCTTACTGTGTGCCATACGTTGGCAGGCATGACAGATACAATGAGGTGTGGGCAATGACAATCAGGGAAAATACACAAGAAGAGCTGCAAAGGGGACGCGGAGACAGGACATATGAAAGAGATAAGGAAATGGGAGACAATGTCTGCAAAGGGGATAAAACAAAATAATACTCACTGGAATTCCTTGTAAAATAACATGGAGTCTCTAGATTAAACCTGCAGGAATTCAGAAGCTATTATATATGGGAAAATGAAATGGAGGCAATTGTAATGAAAATGTCAACTTTATAATTTTAAACACTTTTTATTCTATAAGTGTTGTACTTCTGCATTACCACCTCACAAATTCTTCCATGCAATGACTTACCTGAGGTGCAATGACTGTGCTGGAGACAAAATACACCATTTAGGGTTGAACTAACAATTCTGCAGCAAGTGTATTGAGGGTGATGGCTTTGGTTATTAAAGATGGGTATTAAAGATTACATTATTGATCACATGGTGATATTTGAAATTGAGTTGGGTTGAATGAGCATATGGCTTAGTCAATCCATCTACCTTAACCAGTGCATCAATACTAATCTAATGTTTATAATGTAAGAAACTTTTCCAAGTTGTTTCATGGAAGGATAATAAGTCAAAATGATTAAACCAATGCAGTAGACATTTAGGAGTTTAGATTAAAGGCTGTGTGAGAAAAAATCATTTTAAGGAGTGCCTTAAGGGAGAAGAAAAGTAAACAGAGAGCCAGAAAGCTTTAAAAGTGGAATATTAGAGGGTAGAAGTTGACTGGCTGCCAACAGGGAATCTTAAAATTAAAGTTTTGGACCAAGAACCAATGTGGATGAACAGTACAGGGGTCATGATTTGATGCCCAAATTCTACACTCCAACTCCTAGAGTAAGTATGAATGTTTGGAGTTTATGCAATCTCCCTATAATGCTTGTACCTAAGAATTATTTTAGGAACAAGAACACAAGACATAAGAGGAATAAATCATGTGACTTGTCAAACCTGCTTCACCACTCATGGCTGATGCTGTGCTTTCAACCACACTTTCCTGTCAAGTTCTTAAATCCTTTGATTGCCTCATGTACCATAAAGGTCTCTATTCCAGTCTTACTTTCTTTTTCTGATATTTTACATCCCGTGGGTGTTGAAAGAGGTAGTTATGGAGGTAATGAGGGCATTCATGATCACCTTCGGAAGTTTTACTGATTCTGGAATGGTTCCTACCTATTGGAAGGTATTAAATGTCACCCTACTGTTGAAGAGGAAGAGAGCAGGAAACTGGGAACCTCCAGCTTTGTTAGCCTTGATTCAGCACTGGGGAAGAAAACTATTATTTTTCTCCTTTACCTTAAAAGAGCAGAAACAAAGAAGAAAATAGCTTTGCAACCCCAAGAGCCAAGAGTAGAAATGATAAGCAAGAATCCCATGATCCAGGAAATAGAAGAAAATATGATTGTTTTTTCACAAGCTGCGAGTACATCCCAGCTGGCCAGCTCCATTTTGGCAGTTCACAGATTCAAATGTGCTCTGTCCACATTTGAACAACCACTGGCTGTCAGCCCTGCGTTGAATTTAATAAAAAAAAGTTGCATTTAAATTCAAACAAAGAGATGGCTGCCTGAATTCAAGGATGGTACTGAACAGAAGGATGGATACCAAATCCCTCATCCTCAACTGGAAGGCAGCAGATCTTCTTTGAGAGTTCAAACTTTTTCACAAAGAATGCAATTATGTTGCATAGACCAACAGCTTAAACAAGCCATCAAAATATTGATAGTGATATGTAACAAGGGGTTGCACAGAGTCAAAATCTCAGGCTTGTCCGAAGAAGACCAGGAAGATCCCACAAAGACATGAAAACTCTTGGAAAGCAAACTGCACATAAGAGTCAACTTTAGAATTAATTGCTTAGACTTGATGACCTACTGGCAAAAGCTACAGGAATAAATTGACTAATAGGTGCTGCAACAGTGGCAACAAATATGATTTTTCAGAGGCAGTATTGTCAAATCAGACAATGGAATGTGTGATCGCCTTAACACCTATCTTGTAGACAACTCCAAACCAAAGAAAAGCTACAGTATAGATTCACTGCTCGGAGATGGCAGAAAATATGACACCATCGTAGGTGGACAATGAGCAGTGCAAGCATTAGGTGCAGCAAACAGTATAGACAGGTGGACAGGACATGACATAAAGCAAGCAAATGGTGTGGCAAATGCAGCCTATTGCCCCAATGCAAACTTGTCCTGTGCTCCGTGATCTGTGCACGTTTTGTGATAGAACTGGACGCTGGGCCTCCCTGTGAAAGAAATCTGGATCCAAAGTTGAAGCCACAGAGTACAACACTGCAGAACTAAACAGTGCATTTGAATGGCAGGGGCAACAAGGAGTGCTCCACAGATATTTGTAAACAAAAGCTGATCCATGAAGTTCACAGAAAGATGCACCCAAAGGACCAGAGTGGAGCAATTTCCAACCAGAAAGTAATATATCACATTGTGTGAATGGGGCCAACCACCTAGAACCTTTTGACATAATCAACAACATTTTCCCAAAGAAAACTGCAAAAAAACCCACTCAGAATGAAGATTGAAACTGCAGCCAGTGGAAATACCCTACCAGTTCAAATTTAGAGGGAAATGTACCTGAAATTCTTGGAACTCAATAGTGCAATCAACAACAATCAAACCAGCTGCATGTAATGGAATACCAATCCCATGTATTGGTACACTCACAATGCAATGCAGCTTTGGCAATTCAGTGTGGTAATCATGAATATAACGCATCTGCAAGACATGGCTGGAACAGCAGTGACAGAACTACCAGTGTATAAAAATCAACATTGTGACAATCCATAAGATCGCCGAACTACTCCTGTCAGCAAAGAGACTAAGAACACTCACATTCAGTCTAGGACTTACAACAATTGCATCTGGACAGGTTTGATGGCAAAAGAAATTTCCAAGGCAATGCAGTATTGCACCGTAGAAAAGATGTAATTCCATTAGTCAGCACTCTTGGCAAGTACAGCATTCACATCCAGAAAAGGTCTAAGCATGGACTGGACGACAGAGAATACAATGGCATCGCGTGTATCATGAAGAAGGATCTACTTCAATCAATGTGTGCTTAAGAATGATGTACTATCAGACAATGTTTAAAACTCACCTTAAACAGATTCCTACAGGGCACATGAGTAAATGACACAAATTAAAACAAGGGAGTATGATGTAATTTGCTATCACTGAGGGATGGTTGAGAGGGGGACAGAACTGGCAGCTCAATATTTTAGGATAGAAGGTCTTCAGGCGAGACAGGGGAGCAAGTAGAAGAGGAGGTGGTATTTCAAAATTGATAAGAGAATCAAAGAAAGCAATAAGCAAGGAGGACATCTTAGAAGGTTCCTCAAATGAAGCCATTTGGATGGAATTTAAAACCAAAGAGGAGGAATCACATTTCTGGGAGCATAATATAGGCTCCGCGAGAAATAGAAGAGCTGAAATGAAGCCAAAGTTCAGAGAAGTGTAAAAATAATAGGGTAGTGATAGGGGCCTTCAATTTCCCCAACATTAGCTGGGGTAGTCATAGTGAGGAAGGTTTACAGGGAATGAAGTTCTTAAAATGTTTCCAGGAGGGCTATATATAAGCCAGTATGCAGAAGGCCCTACAGGGGATGGGGTGACCCTGGATTTAACTTCAGGTAACAAAGCCAAGCTAATTTTTTCTGTTTCAGTGGCGGGGGTGGGGGAGAACATTTTACAATTAGCAATCTTAACTGCATTGGAACAAACAAAGAACAGCAACAGCACAGGAATGGGCCCTTCGGCCCACCAAGCCATCCTCACACCCCACTTCCTGTAAAGACACCATCCCATTCTCTCAGTTCCTCCATCTCTGTCACATATGTTCAGATGAGGCCGACTTCAACAAGGAAGCCTCCGAAATGTCCACCTTCTTCCTCAACCGAGGTTTCCCCAGCTCTGTTGTTGACAGGGCCCTCAATTAGGTCCGACCCATCACCTGCACTTCTGCCCTCACCCCTTCTCTTCCCCCCGGCAAAAGGATAAGGGGGACCCTATCGCTGAAGTACCTTTCCACCAAGATCCACATCCAGAAGATCATCAGATGTCATTTCTGCCACCTCCAGCAAGATGCTACCACCAGACACATATTCCCCTCCCCTCCCTTGCCTGCGTTCTGCAGGGACTGCTCCCTCTGGGGCACCCTGGTGCACACTTGCTTCATCCCTAACACCTCCCCACACCCCTACGTCACCTTCCCCTGTAACCAGTGAAGGTGCAACATCTTCCCATTTACCTCCTCCCTCCACATTGTCCACGGGCCCAAACATACCTTCCAGGTGAAGCAACACTTCGCCTGCATTTCCCAGAATGTAGTCTACTGCATTTGCTGCTCACGATGTGGTGTCCTCCACATTGGGGAAACAAAGCGTAGGCTTGGTGACCACTTCACAAAACATCTGTGTTGCAAAAAAGACCCTGAACTACCTGTTGCCTGCCACTTCAATGCACCACCCTGCTCCCTGGCCAACATCTCTGCCTCTGGCTTTGCTACAGTGTTCCAGTGAAGCCCAATGCAAGCTGGAGGAACAACACCTCATTTTCCACTTGGGGACCCTACATTCCTCTGGACTCAATATTGAGTTCCATCATTTTAGGGCCTAAACTCTCCCAGGTCCTAGACTCCAACCCACACACCAGGCCTTGTTACCACATAGCCTGCCATTACACACCCCCTGTTGTCAGTCACTAACAGTCCCCACTAACAAATATTAACCCTCCCCAGCCTGATCGTTAGCAACTCCTTTGTCTGCCCAACTGTCTTTCTCTCTCTTTGGGCTCCATCCTATCGTTTACTCCCTACCCCACCCACCTCCCTATTTTCTGCATATAAACTGACGTTTTCCCAGCCATTACCAGTTCTGGGGAAGGGTCACTGGACCCGAAACATTAACTCTGTTTTCTCCTTCACAGATGCTGACAGACCTGCTGAGCTTTTTCAGCAACTTTGTTTTTGGAGGCATGATGATGAATTCTAAACTAAACATTATTTGTCAGTAGACAGCCCACATCCCTCTATTCCTTGCCTAGTCAGGTACCTTAGAAGTTGCTATTGTATTTGCTTTTACCACCTCCCCTGCCAGTGCATTCCAGGCACTTTCTACCTTCCGTGTAAAAAATGTGCCTTAAATCTTACATAAACTTACCCCCTTTTACCTTCAGCCTCTCCTCCTGGGGAATATCATTTCTACCCTGGGTAAAAAGATTTTTATTATCTATTCTCTCCATAACTCTTCTCTTTCTGTCAAACCCCTTTCAGGTTGCCCCTTGGCCTCTGATGTTCAAGTGAAAACAAACCAAGGTGTTCCAATTTCTCCTCATAGCTAATATCCTCCTAACCAGGCAATATCCTGGTAAGCTGTTTCTGTACGCTCTCCAAAGCCTCTGCATCCTTCTGGTAGTGTGGTTTCAAGGATTGTACACAACATTCCAAACGTGGCCTGACTGAAGTTCGACAGTGCAACATGACTTGCTAATTTTTATACTCTATGCCTGAACTAATTGAAAGCAAGCTTATCACATGCTTTTTGGACCACCTTATCCACTTGTAATGATACTTTCAGGACCTGTATGCCTAGATCCTTTTGTATGTTGATGCTTCTAAAGGTTTTGCCATTTACTGTACATTTCCCTCCTGCATTAGACCTTCTGAAATGCATCATCTCGCATATGCCTGGATTAAATTCTGCCTGCCATTTCTGTGTCCAAGTCTTCTGCCTGTCTATTTCCTGCTGTATCTTGTGGCTATCCTTCTTACTAATCCACAGCTCACCCAACCCTTGAGTTGTCTGCAAACTTACTAATCAGACTGCCTACATTCTCCTCCAAATCATTTATACAAAACAGGGGTTCCAGCACTGATTCCTGAGGAACACCAACAGTTACAGATCTTCAGAGCAGAAAAACACCCTCCCATTTCTATCTTCTATGAAGAAGTCTGTTCTGTACTCATCTTACCAGCCCACCAGGGATCCCACATGACTTGACCTTCTCTACCAGGTTGCCAATGAAGGTCATTGCTAAAGCCCATGTTGAAAACATTCGCTCCCCTGTCCTCAATCATTTTTGTCACTTCCTCAAAATTCTATCACATTGTGAGTTACTACATCCCCCTACACAAAACCATGCTGCCTATTGTTAACAAGTTCTTATTTTTCCAAACTTTTCCAAATGTTCATAAATCTTGTCCCAATCCTAAGAATTCTGGCCTAGCCAGCGTCAGCCACATCCCAAGAAATGTTGCTTTAAGTTTGTAAGCTTCATTTAATAATTTGATTTTTATTCCAGTTCCTTTTACAATTTGGTTTAAATTCATCAAGTGTTTTATTTATTTAAAATAGGAGGAAACCTGATAACACTTGACTCAGTGATAACAAGGTATGGAGCTGGATGAACAAAGCAGGCCAATAGCATCTTTGGTGCAGGAAAGCTGATGTTTCGGGCCGAGACTCTTCCGATGAAGGGTCTAGACGCGAAACGTCAGATATCATGCTCCTAAGATGCTGCTTGGCCTGCTGTGTTCATCCAGCTCCATACCTTGTTATCTCGGATTCTCCAGCATCTGCAGTTCCTATTATCTCTAACACCTGACTCAGTGCCCAGTTCTGGCCAAATGCATTCTGGCTGGCATCTTCCTTTTGAACAAAGGCACAAATTGAGTTCCTCTGTATTTCTTTAAAATAGTGCCATAGAATCTTCAATATTCATTTAAAGACAGAACAGTTTTGTGTTTTATCAGAAATATGAATGCAAGCACAAAATATGGACTTTGGACAGATAAAATAAAATAGATATGCAAGCAATATTAGAGATAATTAAATAACTGTTCACAGAGAGAAGAGCCGACAGCCGGACACAAAAAAACTGAGGAAAAGAGACAACTTTTTACATTTGCCTTCGTATGAGCCAATGTGGTTTATGACTATCCTACCACTAGGCGACAGCAGAGAGGGACCTCTCAACCGGTTCTTGCTCCAGTTAATGTGCTTCAATGTCACCGCACGCAGTGTTAGAAGGGCAATTTAGAGCAATTACAGGAATTATTATGGTTTTGCTAATTAGTGTTTTTCTCAGGAAATTACGATCCATTCAAATCATTTAGAGCAAGCTGTTTGTTGTCACTGAGTTAAGTGCGCTTCTCAAACCGTCTGAGCAACTAGAAGCGAATAAAACCTTATACTTAATAATTCATGTGCTGCAATTCAATCAATGTTAGAAAAGAGCCGGGCTAATTAAAGGTTTCGAAGGATTCCCAGTTGTAATTTACTGACTACATTGTCCTTTTTTTTTGTTTCTCATTCTTAAGGATCACATGACCTCAAGCAGTGTGTAGTGACTAACCATTATTTTTCTCCAGAGAGCCAATCACTATTCATGTGGTCGATTAATAACTGACTGTAATATTAAAGTTGATTTACTAAATTAATTTTTTTTAGTGTAACAAGTTGAAGGAGTTTGTTTCACGACTGCCATAACTGCCGGCTGTAAGTGAGTGACTCTCGCTGCTGAGGGTCAGTAGTTGACAGCAGTTTAATGTGGCTCCGTATCGGGGCGGGCGGGTTTAATGTTGCTCTGTCCTTGTTGTTTCTAATCCAGCGGGAAAGCGCGTTACCGCCTTTATGAGAGAGAGAATGTATGGGAAGTGATTCTCCTCTCCACTCCACCAACCTTGATTCTCCCGGGACGAATCAGTGATAATGGGAACTGCAGATGCTGGAGAATCCAAGATAACGAAATGTTAAGCTGGATGAACACAGCAGGCCAAGCAGCATCTCAGGAGCACAAAAGCTGACGTTTCGGGCCTAGACCCTTCATCAGAGAGGGGGATGGGGTGAGGGAACTGGAATAAATAGGGAGAGGGGGAGGCGGACCGAAGATGGAGAGAAAAGAAGATAGGTGGAGAGAGTATAGGTGGGGAGGTAGGGAGGGGATAGGTCAGTCCAGGGAAGACGGACAGGTCAAGGAGGTGGGATGAGGTTAGTAGGTAGGAGATGGAGGTGCGGCTTGGGGTGGGAGGAAGGGATGGGTGAGAGGAAGAACAGGTTAGGGAGGCAGAGACAGTTTGGACTGGTTTTGGGATGCAGTGGGTGGAGGGGAAGAGCTGGGCTGGTTGTGTGGTGCAGCGGGGGGAGGGGAGATTTTGAAGCTGGTGAAGTCCACATTGATACCATTAGGCTGCAGGGCTCCCAAGCGGAATATGAGTTGCTGTTCCTGCAACCTTCGGGTGGCATCATTGTGGCACTGCAGGAGGCCCATGATGGACATGTCATCTAAAGAATGGGAGAGGGAGTGGAAATGATTTGCGACTCGGAGGTGCAGTTGTTTATTGCGAACCGAGCGGAGGTGTTCTGCAAAGCGGTCCCCAAGCCTCCACTTGGTTTACTCTCCTTTCCACCTATCTTCTTTTCTCTCCATCTTCGGTCCGCCTCCCCCTCTCTCCCTATTTATTCCACAACCCTCACCCCATCCCCCACTCTGATGAAGGGTCTAGGCCCGAAACGTCAGCTTTTGTGCTCCTGAGATGCTGCTGGGCTTGCTGTGTTCATCCAGCCTCACATTTCGTTATCTTTGATCCTCCCGGGAGATGGCTTAAGGGTGTGACTCTAGCTGCGGATGGAGCGCCGCAACTTGTAATGAGAAAGGCGGGCTGATGCTTCTGGAGTTGCTGGTAATTAGAGCTGTACACTGTTTTCTTTCACAGGTAGTTTCAAGTCCTGTAGAGCTCTTCTTCGATTCTATACACAAGTCAGACTGAACTCGAAACGTGAACTCTGATTCTCCCTAACTACAGACGCTGACAGACCCTGCTGAGTATCTCCAACACTGTTAATTTCAGAACCCCAACACCCGCAGTATTCCCTGACATCCCTTTTCTGCCTGCCGGACTACGGTTTCGTAATTTAGACCATAAAATTCTGGCCATTCGGCCCATTGAGTCTCCTCCCCCATTCAGTGAGATCATGGCTGATCTGATTAACCTACCATGTTAACTTTTACAGTGCTTTCCCGTTTGGGATGAACAGTTTAGGCCCAGATATCATTTGTTATGGGACAGCAACAAAAATATTAATGAAATAGCTATCACTTCAGTTGTGACATGACCAGAGCCCAGCTGAGGTTTGTAAGATCCTTACAGTTTCAGAGGGGATACCCCAAAAAATTAAGCTCCCAGGTGAAGAGGGATGAAACATAGGAAGTAGAAGCAAGAAGCAACCCAGTTGTGACAAAGTGTTGAGCTGGATGAGCACAGCAGGCCAAGCAGCATCTTAGGAGCCCAGTTGCACTTGGACACAATCTGTAACCTTATGGCTCATTCTATCCTGCACTCTATCATTACTATGAAGCAAGAGATCAACCGTAGTTCAATGGAGAGTACAGGAGGGTATGCCGGAAGCTGCACCAGGCATACCAGTGTCGACCTGATGAAGCTGTAAAGCAGGATTGCTTGCATTCCCAACAACATAAGCAGCTAGTGATAGAGCTAAATAATTCCTCAACCATATCTAAGATCTATAGGCTTACTGCATCCAATTGTGACAAACTATACAACTAATAGGAAAATGAGGAGGCTGTAAAAATAGCCCCAGCACATCTGTGCAAAAGATAAGGCTGAAGCTTTTGAAACAATCTTCAGCCAAAAGTGCCAACTGGATAATCCATCTTGGCCTCCTCCAGAGGTCCCCAGCATTCAGCCAATTTGATTCACTCTATGGGATATCAAGAAACTGTTGGAAATACTGGACATGCAAAGGCTATTAGCCCCGACAACATTCCAGAAATAATCCTGAAGACTTGAGCTCCACAAGTACCTGTGGTCCTAGCCAAACTGTTCCTGTTCCACTACAACATCTACCCAGCCGTGTGGAAAATTTCCTATGTATGCCCTGTACCCAAAAAGCAGGATCAATCCAATTCAGCCAACTGTTGTCCCATCAGTCGACTTTCAATCATCAGCCAAGTAATGGAAACGATTGTTGACAGTGCTGTCAAATAGTGCTTGCAATGGAGTAACTTGCTCACTATCCTGAAAGTCATTGAAGTGGGGATGTTTGCCACTGATTGCATAATGTTCAGCACTGCTCCTCCGATACTGAAGCAGTCCATGTTCAAATGCAGTAGGTGTTGGGCAATATCCAGATTTAGGCTGAAAAGAGTCAAGTAACATTCATACCATACAAGAAGCAGACAATGACCATTTTGTAATGAGATAATCTGACCATGTCCCCTTGGCATTCAATTGCTTTACATTGCTGAATTCCCTGTTATCAACATTTTTCAGGTTACCATTGACCAGCAACTGAACTTGACCATCCAATAACTTCTGTAGTTATAACAGACCAGTAATCCCAAGTAACTCTCCTCCTGGCTGCCCAGTGTCAACTCACCATCTGTAAGGTACAAGTCAGGATTTGGATAGAATACTTACCATTTACCTGCATGGGTGCAGATCCAGCAACACTCAGATGGTTTAAACTATCAGGGACAAAACATCCTGCTTGATTGGCATCTCATCCACCAACTTAAATGTTCATTCTGTCCATCACTAATGCATAGTTAGAACAGTGTGTATATGAACTACAGACTGCACTGCAGGAACTCAACAAGACTCATTCAACAGCACCTTCTAAAGCCACAAACTCTCCCTCAGAAGGACAGGGGCAGTAAATACATGCGAGAGCTGCTACCGGCAAATTCTCCTCCAAGCCCACACTTCCTGACTTGGAAATGTATTGCTGCTATTCCATATCTGCAGCTGAGTCCAAATCCTGAATTCCTTTCCTGACAGTACCATGGATGTACATGAACAATCTGGGTAAAGGAACTGAGGGTGTTGTTGCTAGATTTGCAGATGACGCAGAGATAGGTGGAGGGACTGGTAAGTGTTGAGGAAGTGAGGAGGCTGCAGAAGGGCTTGAGCAGGCGAGGAGAGTGGGCAAAGAAGTGGCAGATGTAATACAATGTAGGAAAGTGTGAGGTTATGCACTTTGGTAGAAAGAATAGAGGTGTAGATTTTTTTTTAATGAAATCTGAAGTACCAAGGGACTTAGAGTCCTAGTTCAAGTTTTGCTTAAGGTTAACGTGCAGGTTCAGTTGGCAGTTGAGACGACAAGTGCAATGTTAGTATTCATTTCAAGAGGGTTAGAATACAGGAGTAGGGATGTACGATGAAGCTGTATAAGACTTTGGCCAGACTGCATTTGGAATGATGTGAGCAGTTTTAGTCCCATTATCTAAGGAAGGATCCTGCGGCTTTTAGAGACGTTCCAAAGGAGGTTTACAAGATTGATCCCGGGGATGAGGAGCTTGTCATATGAGGAGTGGTCGAGAACTTTGAGTCAGTACTTGATGGAGTTTATAAGGATGAGGGGGAACCTGATTGAAACTTACATAATACTGAGAGGCCTGGATAGTGTGGATGTGGAGAAGATGGTGCGAATAGTGCGAGAGACTAGGACACAAGGACACAGCCTCAGAGTGAAGGCAGGTGAGGAGGAATTTCTTCAGCCAGAGGGCGGTGAAGCTGTGAAACGTGGTGCTGCAGAAGGCTGTGGAGGCCAAATTTTTGAGTGTGTTTAAGACAGAGATAGATAAGGTTCTTGATTGGTAAGGTATTCCACAGTTACGGGAGAAGGCAGGAGAAAGATATTGAGAAACATATCAGCCATCATCAAATAATGGAACAGACTGAATGGGCTGAATAGCCTAATTCTGCTCCTATGTCTTCTGGTTTTATGATCTGTAGCTTTTTAAGCTTCTCATCCCACCAATTAACTTGTTCTGCTTTCTTGCCTATGTGTATCCGTGTGCCCAGAGGAATCAGGATGGGTTTTAACTTTTGAATAGCTTTAATGCTTTATTTGAGTGAGTTTACAGTGCAGCTAACTCAAGAAAACTGTTTGATTTATTTCTTCATGTAGATTGACAAATGGTCAAGTAAATATTGAATTGAACCTTTACAAAATAGCCACAGGAACGAAAGGAGAGGATTTATTTACCCTTTCAGACTCGGCCGTAACAATTAACATGGGGCTCCGGCTGTGTGATATTGTCAGTAAGACACTATGCTTTCTGCCTGGCAAAACAACGTTTCACTCAGATGATTTTAATCCACTTTTGGAACATGCAGGTGAAGACGGAGAGAGAAAGTTCACGAGATAACAAGGTGTGGAGCTGGATGAACACAGCAGGCCAAGCAGCATCTTAGGAGCAGGAAAGCGGATGTTTCGGGCCTAGACCCTTCATCAGAGAGGGGGATGGGGAAGGGGATTCTGAAATAAATAGGGAGGTGGGGAGGCAGATCGAAGGTGGACAGTGGAGAAGATAGGTGGAGAGGAGACAGACAAGTCAAAGAGGCGAGGATGGAGCCAGTAAAGGTGAGTGTAGGTGGGGAGGTTGTAGGTAGTTTGGGATGAGGTTAGTAGGTAGGAAATGGGGGTGTGGCTTGAGGTGGGAGGAGGGGATAGGTGAGGGGAAGGACAGGTTAGGGAAGCGGGGATGAGCTGGGCTGGTTTTGGGATGCAGTAGGAGGAGGGGAGATTTTGAAGCATGTGAAATCCACATTGATAACATTGGGCTGCAGGGTTCCCAAGTGGAATATGAGTTGCTGTTCCTGCAACTTTCGGGTGGCATCATTGTGGCACTGCAGGAGGCCCAGGATGGACACGTCGTCTAAGGAATGGGAGGGGGAGTTAAAATGGTTCGCGACTGGGAGGTGCAGTTGTTGCTTGCGAACCGAGCGGCGGTGTTCTGCAAAGCGGTCTCCAAGCCTCCATTCGGTTTCCCTGATGTAGAGGAGGCCACACTGGATACAGCAGATGCAGTATACCACATTGGCAGATGTGCAGGTGAACATCTGCTTGATGTGGAAAGTCTTCTTGGGGCCTGGGATATGGGTGAGGGTGGACGTGTAGGGGCAGGTGTAGCACTTCCTGCAGTTGCAGGGAAAAGTGCTGGGTGTGGTGGGGTTGGAGGGGAGTGTGGAGCGCACAAGGGAGTCGCAGAGAGAGTGGTCTGTCTGGAAAGCAGACAAGGGTGGGGAGGGAAAATGTCTTTGGTGGTGGGATCAGATTGTAGATGGCGGAAGTGTCGGAGGATGATGCGTTGTATCCAGAGGTTGGGAGTGTGGTATGAGGGTGAGGGGATTCTCTTTTGGCGGTTATTGTGGGGGCGGGGTGTGAGGGATGAGTTGCAGGAAATGCGGGAGACACAGTCAAGGCCGTTCTTGACCACTGCAGGGGGGAAGTTGCGGTCCTTGAAAAACGAGGACATCTGAGATGTATGGGAGTGGAATGCCTCATCCTGGGAGCATTAGCGGCAGAGGCAAAGGAATTGGGAATAGGGGATGGCATTTTTGCTGGAAGGTGGGTGGGAGGAGGTGTATTCTAAGTAGCTGTGGGAGTTGGTGGGCTTGAAATGGGTATCGGTTTCTAAGTGGTTGCCCGAGATGGAATCAGAGAGGTCCAGGAAGGTGAGGGATGTGTTGGAGATGGTCCAGGTGAACGTAAGGTTGGGGTGGAAGGTGTTGGTGAAGTGGATGAACTGTTCAAGCTCCTCATGGGAGCATGAGGCGGCGCCGATACAGTCATCAATGTAACGGAGGAAGAGGTGGGGCTTAGGGCCTGTGTAGGTACGGAAGAGGGACTGTTCCACGTAACCTACAAAGAGGCAGGCATAGCTAGGGTCCATGTGGGTACCCATGGCCACCCCCTTTGTCTGTAGGAAGTGGAAGGAATCGAAAGAGAAGTTGTTGAGGGTGAGGACGAGTTCGGCTAAGCGGATGAGGGTGTCGGTGGAGGCATACTGGTCAGGCCTGTGGGACAGGAAGAAGCGGAAGGCCTTTCAGTCATCTGTATGGGGAATGCAGGTGTATAGGGACTGGACGTCCATAGGAAAAATGAGATGTTGGGGTCCGGGGGCAATGTCCCCGCTTCCTTAACCTGTTCTTCCTCTCACCTATCCCCTCCTCCCACCTCAAGCCGCACCCCCATTTCCTACCTACTAACCTCATCCCACCCCCTTGACCTGTCTGTTCCCCCTGGACTGACCTATCTCCTCCTTATCTCCCCACCTACACTCACCTTTACAGGCTCCATCTCCGCCTCTTTGACTTGTCTGTCTCCTCTCCACCTGTCTTCTCCTCTATCCATCTTCGATCTGCCTTCCCCTCTCTCCCTATTTATTTCAGAACTGCCTTCCCCTCCCCCATTTCTGATGAAGGATCTAGGCCCGAAATGTCAGCTTTCCTGCTCCTAAGGTGCTGCTTGGCCTGCTGTGTTCATCCAGCTCTGTGCCTTGTTATCACGGATTCTCCAGCATTTGCAGTTTCTGTTATCTCTGAGAGAAAGTTCACATTCTATTTGGTTAATGCTTTCCATGCTCCTAGCTAAAGGGAGGAATCAGACTGATTTCATGCTGCATAGCAGCCCTGTGTAAATCCTGTTGAGCCAGAGTCAACTGAATTAGAAGTGAAAAGTAAAACTGTCAGGAAAGAAGCTTTCTTTGGCTATAGATTTGTTTTCATCTTAGCAATGTCCCAATGCCTGCCTACGCTAGCTAGTCTTTTTGCTCTCGGTCAGAATTTTGGCTGAACAATCGATCCATGCCGTTTTCTTGGCTCAATCTGAAAATATTCCTGCTTTCAAGGAGCTGAATCTTGATTTGATTTGGTATGATTTGATTATTGTCAGATGTACTGAGATACAGTGAAAAGTTTTGTTTTGTGTGCTATCCAGGCGAATCATATCATTGTTAAGTACAGCAGGGTAATAGAACAGAATACAGAATATAGTGTTACAGCTACAGAGAAGGTGCAGCAAAAGAGAGATCAACTTTAATATATGAGACCCCCATTAACAGCAGGGAAGAAGCTGCTCTTAAATCTGTTGGAATGTGTTTTCAAACTTTTGGCAGTTTGGAAGAGGGTGGGGTCATTAATGATATTGGCTGCTTTCCCATGGCAGCAGGCAGTATAGACAGAGTGAGTGGCAGGAAGGCTGGGCTGGATTGTGTTCTCAACCGTTTGTAATTTCTTGCCAGGGCAGAGCACTTGCCTTGCCAAGTTGCAAGGCGTCTGGATATGATTCATTCTATCGTGCATCTATAAAAATTGGTAAGGATCTTGGTGGACATGCCAAATTTCCTTAGCCTTCTGAGGAGGTGGTGGGGGTGCTGTTGTTGATGTGTTTTCTTAGCCATAGCGTCGATGTGGATAGATCAGGATGGATTGTTGTTGATCTTTACTGCCAGGAACTCCTAGTATCTTCTGATTACACACAGGTACAGGTGTGGAATGCCCTATTTTGGAGAAACAGTGTAACAACTTTTGCTGGAAGATGAGGGGACAACAGGAGATCCAGCAATGCTCTGTAATCAAAGACCACATTTTGTTTCATGGGTTGAAGTTCAGTACTAAGATATTTCATGTTAGTACTAAACATAGCAAACATCATTATACTGCAAATGATTTCTTCTAATTTCTTCTCTGCCTTCACAACCATTTGCTTACACAAATCTTAACAAAATGCATCATTATAACACTTATGATCATCATTAAGAAGGAATGAGGCCAACATTTCTGGTTCTTATCCCAAAACAACAATCAAGAGAGTGTCCTGATCATTGGAGGGACTGTCAATGTTGGTGAGCTAAATTGGTACTAATTATGTTATAGCCATTAAGCTGTGGGTTTTCAGCATCTCTGCGTATCTCAATGTTATCAGACTGAACTCTCCGATGTGAGTAGACTTAAGGATTTCATCATCATTAACTGTTAATGCTCCAATTTTGTTCCCTTTTTCCTGTGAAATTAAAAATATGGCTTCAGAGATGCAACTGGAGATTCTAGTGTCTTACAATGGTATTGGTCTTCTGTTGTCAGTTAGTATTTGTTCATGGAGGGTTATTATAGTTGGGTCTATTTCTATCCTTATCTAATCTCTGCTTATAGATCCATTCCAGTAAGCATCATTGAACAGGAATTTTGTATTGAGACTGAGATCGAAATTATCAATTCAACTGAAGCCTCTTAAACTGAGAACAGACTGGGGCCAGCTCTGGAACCGTTCAGCTCAGCGTCTCATAATTTTATTGTGAAGAGCCAACAATCACCTTTTTAAACTGTATGGATTAAAATATCTTCAAGAATGTGATCCTTGCAGTTTTTTTAAATTTATCCTTTTGTGGTGTGCAGGCATTGTTGGCTAGGCAAGCATTTATTGCCAATCCCTCATGTTGCTTGAGAAGATTGTGGCAAACTGCAGGTCTTGGCTTGTATGCATATCCACTGCAGTGTTAGGGAGGGAGTTCCAGGATTTTGACCAGAAAAAGTGAAAGCAGCGTGATATTGTTCTTCAGGTCAGGCTGGTGTTTGTTTGGACAGACATGTAGCTGGTGGTGTTCCCATATTTTGCTGCCCTTGTACTTTTAGGTGATAGAGATCACAGTGGTGGAGGTCAAGTGAACCTTGGCGAGACACTGCAGTGCTTCTTATAGCTGGTACACACTGCTATCACTGTGTGTTGGTGGTGGGAGTGAATATTGAAGATGTAAGGTAGGGTGTTAATCGAGCCAGCTGCCTTGTCCTAGATGCTGTTGAGATTCTGGAGCTTCATCCATTCTGACAAGTCAGGATTATTCCTTGACACTCCCAAGTTGTGCTTTGTAGATGTTAGATGAGCTTTCAGGAGCCAGTTGCTTACTGCAGCCTCTGACCTGCTCGTGTAGGCTCAGTATTATATAACTATTCCAGTTCAGTTTCTGGCCAATGATAAACCTGGGATATTGATAGTAGGTATTCAGTAACAATAATACCATTGAATGTCAAGGGGTGATGGTTACACTCTCACTTTTTGCAGATGTTGCCCTGATTGGAGTGTATTAACTATGGGGAGTGTTTGGACAAACTTAGATTGATTTCACTGCAGTTGGAGGCTGAGCAGTGACCTGGCAGAAGTATATAAAATTATGAGGGGTGCAGATAGGGTGGATAGTTGGAATCTCTTTCCTAGGTCAGAAATATCAAATACTGGAAGGCATGGATTTAAGTTGAGAGGAGAAAGGTTAAAAGGAGATACGTGATACTACACAGCGGGTAGTAGATGCTTGTAACGCACTGCCAGGGGAGGTGGTAGAAGCAGTTGTGATAGCAACATTTAAGAGATATTTAGACAAATACATGTACAAGCAGGGAGCAGAGGGATAGGGGCCAAATGCAGACTGGCTGGATTAGTTTAGAATAGCATTATGGATAGCACAGACATGATGGGCCTGTTCCTGTGTTGTCTCTTCTATGTTCTACCATCATTGGCTGACACTTGTATGGTATGAATGTTATTAGCTGAAGCCTTATTTTTGCAGGTCTTTCTGTATTTGGACATGGACTTTTGAGGAGTGCGAGAAGTTCTGAACATTATGCAATCATCAGCAAACATCCCCATTTCTGACCTTACGATGGAGGGAAGGGCATTGATGAAGCATCTGAAGACACTTTCGTGAGGAACTCCTTCAAAGATGTCCTGGAGTTCAGATCATTAACCTCCAACAACCATCATTATTTTTCTTGTACTATGCATGACACCAGGCATTGGAGAGTTTTTGCTTTGGTGCCCACTGATTTCAAATCTGCCTTGGCTCCTTGATGCTGCACTCAGTCAATGTGATCTGGATGTTAAGGCCTGTCATTCTCACCTCACCGCTGGAATTCAGCTCTTTCGTCCACGTTTGAACTAAAGCTGTAATGAGGTCAGGAGCTGAGTAGCCCTGGTGGAACCCAAACTGGGCGTCACTAAGCAGGTTATTGCTGAGCAGATGCTACTTGACAGCACTGGTTAATGACATCTTCCATCACTTTGTTAGTGAAGTACATGGTGTTGACGTAAGGTCAGTTCACTCAGAATAGTCTCTTGCTGAACTTGTCTTGGGTGCCTGGTATGCTGATGATTTTTAATATTTTTCTTTTTAATTTCACCTAAAATCTTCCATGGTCTTATCTTGCAGCCCAAAGTGTTCCCTAACTCCTTATAGAGCATAATGGTTTCAAGGTTTCTTCACCTTTTGCGTAACCAAAATTGAAGAAACTCTATCATCAATACCCTTCAGTGCCACTGCTCTTTTCAGAAGCAATTGAGGGACTCAGTCCTGACAAGACTGAATGGGTTCTGAATAATTAGATTGAGCCCTGGTATATCCAAGTTGTTGATAATTTTCCAATCCTTCCACCATAAACCTGAGCAAAGGACAAAGGCTTTAAATATTTGAACGCCTCACAAATTAGTTATATTGTTGACTTTGATTTGTTTTCTGAAGGGGCACTGATGATATAGCTCACAGTATAAGAAATGTCTGAGCCACTTGTGTTTGATGATATAAATGCAGTTTTCAGCTTGATATACTGGAGCTGAGGCTCATTCTGCTTGTTTCTATTGCTCTAGTGCTTTCGAGAGAGGTTGCTGACTGCTGTGGCCTACCAGCAATAAAGGGCCTTGATGTGGTAGAGAGAGCACGATAGTATTACATCTCGATCAACAAATGACTGATAATATTTTGCTGCTCATCTTTCAGACTTCCAGTTTGATGACAAAGCACGGCCCACATCCCACATCCATTATCTGCTGCCCTCCCTGAGGCTAGAGCATCAATAACACACTCACTTCCCTGCTGGATGGATGCTGTGTTCCTCTGCAGCAGAGGACACTGTCGATAGCTCATGGGCATTTCCACATAACTCACATCATTAGAGAATCACCGATCTTTCACAACTTCCTCCTGTCCTGGCGGCCGGTGACTCAAACTCTTTCCGAGAGAGTGCAGACATGTCTTCTATTATTTTTTTTTTGTGTCCACTGTATTTCATGTAGGCCAGAGAAATTAATCACTTTCTTGCATTGCTGCTGTTCTATATTAATCCTCGGATTTCACCTCGCATTATTTGAGTATTTCAGGTAGAGCTTAACCCCAGCACTGCCATTGGATATTTTCTTTCCTTTCTTTTTAAAAATAATAGTCCTTCATTTCTTTTGTCTCTCTTGAATGCATTGACTGTTGATCCAAGAGTCTATTACTTGACTGTGTATTGAATTTAAGGTCATCAGCCAGTGGTCAGGAGCAGGAGTCAAGGGTGTCCCAGACAGTAGCAAGTCACTAAAATATTTTGAAGGAACTCTAGATATCCCTAAATAACTTCCAAGCGACTGGAATTCTGAGTGTTAGAGACCTCACCTATTTTTTCCAGCTTCAGCTACAGTGCAATGTTTACCAGATTTTGACCCCAGCCTATTCCAGATAAGCTACCCACTGAGGAGAGTGTCTCTGTGCTGGCAGGGGGTAGGGTAGATGGCTTGATGGCGCTTCTTTTGAGAGTCATGAGTGTTCCTTCTCAGAGGAGCTCTTGCTGGGGAGCATGATGACCTAGTGGACCTAGTGGTATCATTGCTGGACTGTTAATCCAGAGACCCAGATAATGTTTTGGGGCTTTGTGTTCAAATCCCACCACAGCTGATGACGGAATTTGAATTCAATAACTGTCTGAAATTCAGAGTCTAATTTTGATCATGAATCCACTGTCAATTGTTGGAAAAACCCCGCCTGGTTCACTAATGTCCTTTAGGAAAGGAAACTGCCATCCTTATCTGATCTGGCCTACATGTGACTCCAGACCTACAGCAATGTGGTTGACTCTTGACTGCCCTCCGGGTAATTAGGGATGGGCATTAAATGCTGGCCTAGAAAAGCAGCTCTTCCTGCCAGGTATAAGACATCTTCAGGGGTGGGTGGGTTGATGAGAAAGGGTTGGGTGACATTGTATGGATACGTTTTAAATATGGCACCTGGATGTTAGTGCTTGCAAGGTATTAGCCAGGGGTACATCTATCTTCTTGCCTCCCCAAATGATTTGATAAATGAATATGCAATGAGCTGACAAGAACATAATTACATCAGAGAATCCAGCATGTCCCCAAGCAGAAGTTCCTCCCTGTTTTTAAGTCTGCCTTTATAGTATCAAAAACACAAGATTTCTCCCAGTATCTCCCTTTGGTTCAACACCACATTGGCCAGTCCACTTCCCTGGCGAGTGACCAGGACAACTTCATGGGACAAACTTCAGGAATAATATATGTGCCTTGTTCAACCCTTTAGGCACTAACAGCAAATACTTCCTCTTTTCAACAATTTATGTTTTATTTCACTACTTTCAATGGTGATTTTTCCTTCTCCTACTTGACCTGACTGAGGAGACGGATCTATGCTTTCTGCTTGATGCTTGGAAATAAAGTCAAAATTTCAAAAGTAATGTTGACATTGAGCAGCAGTGTAAAAATAGCATTGTAAGATCATTCCCGCAGTATTCATCTCTCCAAATTTCAATTCCTTTTGAAGTCACTGGGAGAGATAAAACGGGTAGCTGAATCAATGTAATAAAATGTGAGGCTGGATGAACACAGCAGGCCCAGCAGCATCTCAGGAGCACAAAAGCTGACGTTTCGGGCCTAGACCCTTCATCAGAGATGCTGCTGGGCCTGCTGTGTCCATCCAGCCTCACATTTTATTATCTTGGATTCTCCAGCATCTGCAGTTCCCATTGTCAGCTGAATCAATATTGTGCTTTTATACAGTAAGCCAAAATCAAAATTAGGCTCCTTATGGGGAAATATTCTGGCCACAACTTTTATCCAACCAGCAACATATGCTGCAAAATTACATCAGTAAACCTGCATGACATTTTGTGTTAGACACACTATTAAGTGCGGAGAAAGCCACAAATAATAGTCAAAAGTAATAGCCAGTGTGATGGTGGAAAGACTATGAAGCAATAAATGAGATGAAAACAATATACAGACACTGAAGAATAGGTCAATGTTGGGTGTGACTGCCAATTCATTCATTGTTACTGCAGAGTCGTTTTTGTGAAATGCATAGATGTTATGATTAGCCTTGTTGATCCCGTTGTTTTCTGTAAAGATGTGGTGTGATAATTGGAATAATTATCAAGGAGTCGGTATATGGTGAATTTTGGGCATTAAGTTACGGAATATTAGAGAATGAATCATTTCATCAATCCTAGCACTAATGGCAGCAGTGCACACTATTAGAGTCATAGAATCCCCACAGTGCAGAAATAGGCCATTCAGCCCATTGGGCCTGCACTGACTCCCCAGAAAGCATCCCACTCTATCCCCACATTTTCCATGGCTAATCTACATTGTCTGCACTTCCCAGGACACTACAGAAAATTTAGCATAGCCAATCCACCTAACCTGCACATCATGGACTGTGGGAAGAAACGAGAAGAAACCCACACTGACACAGGGAGAACGTGCAAACTCCACACAGTCAGTCATTCAAGGCTGGAATTAAACCAGGGTCCCTGGTGCTGTGAGGCAGCAGTGCTAACCCCGGAAGCTATCTATTGATATAATTTTCTGTGGTGACGCTTAACAAGAATAATAATGAATGAACTTAAGCATAGGTCTAAAGTTGAGGAAAACATCACAAGGCCCAAACTGGAAAACTTGTCATTGCAACAATCCATGCAATAAATACATGTAAATGCATGAGAAGATATGAGAGACAATTGGTAGAAGTACACTGATGATTCATGACTCAAAAAAAATCATCCATAATAATATAAAGAAACAAATAAAATTAACCACATTGCATTAACAAACTGACCAGAAAGCTGAAACGATGCAACCCTGGATGGGTTATTAGTCTTCTTGGTTGATTTGGAGTTTTTTTAAGTATTAAAAATTGACCTGATTGTGACTTTGAAGTAATTTGATCACTCTTCAGATTTTGGGCCTATAATTAGTTAGAATAAACAGTTCTTGGAGTTACTTCTTAGTCAATAAATCCAAATGGTTTTGGATGTTTCTATTACACACAAAAAAACGAAGAAAAATAGGGAAAAAAGTGGTTTAAAACTTCAGTTGATAGAGTCTTCCTAGCCCCTGAATAACTAGGGTAAGGGAGAGAAAGTTGGGGGAATTGTGTGACATCAGAGGAATTTCCTGCCATTGAGGGCAAAATGTCTAATTTTCCAAACATTGTAAAATCGGGATTCCTGCTAGTGAAAAGCAAGAGACCAGTTTCATGTGATAGTATGTGTCAACATTCTCATTCTTACATCACCCTACCTCAGTGACTAAATCCCATAAGGCATAGGAGGAGAAGTAGACCATTTGGCATGTTAAGTCTGTTCCATCATTCAATTGCATTTCCTTGATTCCCTTCTGATTAAAAGTCTGTTTACCTCAGCCTTGAAAATACTGAATGACCCAGCCTCAACAGACATCAGTAGTAAAGAATTCCAAAGATTTACTAACTTCAGAGACAAAATTCCTCCCCATCTCTCTTTTAAGCACGTGTTCTCTTATTGTGAGATTATGCCCTATGGTCCTGGACTCTCCCACAAGGGGAAAAGAACTTTTCTTATCTACCCTGTCAAATTCCTTAAAAATCTTGTGTGTTTCAATCAAGTCGCTTCTTATAGTAAACTATAATGAGAACAGACCCAACCAATTCACTCTCTCCTCATAAGACAATCCCTCCCTGGTATGAGCTGAGTCAAGCTTCCTGACTAGTCCCTTACATAGTTTTAGCAAATTCTATCCACTTTTATACTCCACTCCCTTTGAACTAAAGGTCAACACTCCATTTGCCTTCCTTATTACACCACGGTAACTTGAATGCTAGCTTTTTGTGATTCATGCATAAGGGCCCCCAAATCCCTTTGCTCTGTAGCTTTCTGCAGTCTTACTCTTTTTCAGTAATATTCAGCTCCTCTATTCTTACTGCCAAAGCACATAACCTCACATTGTTTTCCATCTGCCAAGCATTTGTCCATTTGCATAACCAGTTTGTGTCCCTTTACAAATGCTTTGTGTTATCCTCACCACTTGCCTTTCCGCCTATTTTGCGTCATTTGCAAACTTGGGTACAGTACTTTCACTTCCCTTAAACAAGTCATCAATTCATTTAATAAATAGTGGTGATTCCTGCTATTGGTTGCCATCCTGAAAATGCCACCTTCGATCCATACCCTCACTTCCACTGGCTTGCTAAACCTCTATTCAGGCCAATATACTACAGCCAATACCTTGGGCTCTTATTAAGTAGCTTAATGTCTGGTACCTTATGAAACATCTTCTGGATAGCCAAATATAAATTACAAAAAGCGCAACTGAAGGCTGATTAACTACATGGGATTATATGATATGTGTGACTGTTAACACAGCTCTGTGATTGGGAGATTATTACATCATGACTTTTCGTAATAAGTGCACATACTACTTTGCCACTGTGTAATGTGTTGTCTTTGTCAATGTTTTCGACTTGGCTAAAAGTCAGGTTGTATTCATTTTGCTGGGTGTCAGTATTCCTAGCTAGTGAATGACATACAAAGCCAGGTCCTAATGAAATATTAATAAATGGACTGGGTGATCTGATATACTTATTGATGATATGCTCACCACAAATCATTCTTCCTTTCAGCTTCACACAGTCACCAAGTGAAAAGAGGACGAGATTGGATGTTGTTTCCTCCTACCTAGAGTTATTGAGCCATACAGCTGTATAGCATGGAAATAGACCCTTCAGTCCAAACCGTCCAGGTCGACCAAATATCCTAAATTAATCTAGTCCCACTTGCCAGCATTTGGCCTATATCCCTCCGAATTCTTCCCATTCACATACCTATCCAGGTGTCTTTTCAATGTTGTAATTGTACCAGCCTCCACCACTTCCTCTGGCAGCTCTTTCCGTACATGTACCACCCTCTGTGTGAAAAAGTTGCCCCTTAGGTCCCTTTTAAATCTTTCTTCTTTTGCATTAAATCTATGCCTTCTAGTTTTGGGATCCACTAACCTGGGGAAAAGATCTTAGCTATTTACCCTATCCATGCCCCTCATGATTTTATAAAGCTCTATAAGAACATAGAACATAGAACATTACAGCGCAGTACAGGCCCTTCGGCCCTTGATGTTGTGCCGACCTGTCATACCGATCTCAAGCCCATCTAACCTACACTATTCCATGTACGTCCATATGCTTATCCAATGACAACTTAAATGTACATAAAGTTGGCGAATCTACTACCGTTGCAGGCAAAGCATTCCATTCCCTTACTACTCTCTACTCACCCCTCAGCCTCTGACGCTCCTGGGAAAATAACCCCAGTCTATTCAGCTTCTCCCAATGATTCAAACCCTCCAACTTTGGCAACATCCTTGTAAACTTTTCTGAACCCTGTTGAGTTTTACATTATCTTTCCTATAACCAGAGACCAGAACTGAACTTACTTTTCTTTTCTGAAGACCACAGTGCATCCCAGCTGTGTTGATGGTGTAATTTTATGGTGGAGCCTAGGCCATAACAACAGGCTTTTTCACCACTGTGTGTGTGTGTGTGTGTGTGTGTGTGTGTGTGTTTGTGTGTGTGTGTGTGTGTGTGTGTGTGTGGCAGTGGGGGGGGGTGCATTTCAAATGTTCTTGGATGTCCTCTTCATCAATTTGAAACTTTCATTCTATTTCTCTCTGCAGCTGCTGCCTGGCCTGCTGACTATTTCCAGAATGACCTGCTTTTATTTTGGATTTTCAACATCTGGCTGTTTTACTCTTTTATTAGTGCTTCATTTTGGCCTTTGTCTTTCTTCAACATTGGTTACTCTCAGGAATCAGGATCTTTTCCAACTTACTACCTTGTAGCACTTGAACCAATTATGGAGGCTTATTGTCACATTGAACAGGCAGCTCATACATGCTGGAAATCAACCTTGGGATCTTCCAGAATTGTACGACTCAAAATCACCCCACAGGGCACCTAATCAACAGATTAATAATGAAACAAAGATCTTAAAAATTCATTAGAAATAATGCTTGTAACCTCTTAAATTCCCTACCATTGTCTTCACTATAGTTTTATCCATGGACTCTAATCTCTTCATTAAGGGTGAACACTGATTCCCAACTCCAGAATATTGAGTTTGTTTATCTTCAAGCTGCCAGCTTTAAACTCCATTAAAAGCTCATAGTTCTCAGCCTGTGCTCACGTAAATTACATAAAATATATTTTTCTTCTTCTCAGAGCTTTTAACATATAGAGAGAGGATCAACATTCTGTTAATAACTGTCCTGTGGTTAAAAGTTAGAGGATATCTGGTCATCCAGTGCACTTTAGAGATTGCTAAAAGATGAGCAGAGCATTTAAATGAAATTGCCACTTTGTGCTGTTAATTTTATTGGTGGACTCACTTGGCCTTGCAAGCTGACAGTGCTAAAGGTTCTGTTGGTGCAGTATGTTGGTCTATTGTGGATCAGTGCCAAGGTCACTGAAGACAAATGACAAAGAACAGTCAGAGTCATACAGCATAGAAACAGGCCCTTTGGCCCATCATGCCTATGCTGACAAAGGAACATGAAACTACATTAGTCCTATTTACCTGCATTTGGTCACCCTCTACTGCGCCTAATGAGTGGAAAATAGTGATTGCTTCACCATGATGGAGAGAGAGAAAGAGAGAGAACAGTGAATGTACTGATTACAGGGGGCCTCAGCACAAATCCTATCTCTTATATCTCCCTGTGGACAGTTGAGAGCAATATTGAAGGAAGACTGTAATTTCATGTGGGTAGTGGTGGATAGCTCATTGAATGAAGAAGTGATGAAAATAATTCAGGAATTATGGAAAATAACCAGAGAATAGAGACAAATAATAAAATTCAAACTTGTTAGTCCCCTGTACCTGTTCTCACCTGGGCCAGGTTACTTTTAATCATCTTGAATAGTAACCTCATAACAATGGAGGTTATGCTGAAATATTAAAGTAACTGTTTTTCAGTGGTCTAAGGACCCTATACAAACATGGGACTGCAGGAATATGGTTTTCACTGGCTGTTAAGTCCATCCAGTAATTAAGGTATGTTTTGAGGAAACTTGAACCACTGCAGTGCATGCAATGGAGGGACACCTGCAGTCTTGTTACATATGGAATTCCAGAATTTTGACACTGCGATTCACCGACATTATCAAACCATATTTCAAAATATTTGTCACTTTTTTTTTCAATGCCAGCATTCATTACTTATCCCTGATCACCCTGGAACTGAATGGCATGCTCAACCATTTTAGAGGTCAATTAAGGGTCAACCACACTGTGGTTGATCTGGAGTCACCAGTAGGCTGTGCTGAGTAAGGATGGCAGATTTACTTTCCAAAGGGACATTATCAGATGACTTTTCATGACAATCACTGATAGTTTAATTGACATCATTGCTGAGAACAACCTCGTATTCTAGACTGATTCAAAGCCTTGGGCTTCATTGTACTTCCTGCAAATTTGTTCGTCCTCCAAGCCTGATGCTGATCCAGGGCATGTCAAAGCCACCCTGAGTGATAATGGTCACCCTGAACAAGTTAGGCTGCATCTTTCTTTTGTAGGCTGTGTCAGTTTCATTGTGTTGTTGAGAGGGCTTCTCATCATGAGGCCCAGTGAAATCTCATGCCATATCTCATCAAACTCACCAGATTAATGACGCACCCTTTCTTACCACATGCTGTTTCTGGAACAGCAGATATATACCAAAGTCTGACATCCCTGTCACTGTGCTACCTTTAAAAAGCAGCTGTGCACCCAGACAAGCGTTGGCAATCCAGTGTTGCCTCTCACCAGCAATGTACTGGCATAGCAGCCACACAGGCACGCTGTTCACTGCGTATAACATTTGCACCTTAGCCATTGTCTAACTAACAATCCACATAGTTTACTCTTCCTTAGCAACATTGCCCCTAAACACTGCCTCTATGTCCACACTGCTCTGTCCCCAATGCCCATTGCAGACCTGCCCCATGTCATTGTCCATTTGGGGAACACCACAAACAGGTAGGCAATCAGACAATTACAAACATCAGCTTTTACTTACAGCCAGTATAAGGGAGCACAAACAAAATCAATTGAGGCTGAAGTTTACCCACAATGTTCACCCCACTCATTGGAATGTAGAAGAATGAGAGATAACCTTACTGAAACATACAAAATGGCATGGGAACTTGACAGGGAAAATGTGGAAAGGTTGTGGGAGAGTCTAGGGCCAGGGGACATAATCTCAGGATAAGGGGTCACATATTTAAGACAGAGATGAGGAGGTATTTTTTTCTTTCAGAGGGTAATGAATCTGAGGAATTCTTTACGAGCAAACAGCTACTGAAGCTGGGTTATGAATGATAATCAATTGTTAAACATACATGACACGTAATTAAGTGATGGTTTTTGCCTCCCACAGTAGCCTTGGAAGTTTCACAAGTTATGGGTTATTTTTGCTCAGATATTCACTCTTTTTCAGTCATTGCTGCTAATTTCTGCACCATTGAGATGCCAATGTTCAGTTTGTAAGTATCAATGGCATGGTGCAAAATGTCTATGACGAGCAATTCGGCCCTAACATGTTCGTTGTTTATATGTTGCAGATGGGTGGTGAAAATATTGTGAATTAAACATTGCTGCAATTTGCAAACACATGCTTGAGGTATTTTATGAACAGGTGGAGGATTCAGTGACAGTAACACCATTGAGTGTCAAGGGATGGTGGTTAGATTGTCTCTTATTGGTGATGGTCATAACCTGGCATTTGTGTGGCGTGAATGTCACTTGCCACTTATCAGCCCAAGCCTGGATATTGTCCAGATCTTGTTGCACTTGAACATGAACTGTTTCAGAGGAGTCGTGAATGGTGCTGAACATTGTGCAATCGTCAGTGAACATCCCCACTCTGACCTTGCGATGGAGGGAAAGTCATTGATGAAGCAGGTGAAGATGATTGGGCTGAGGACACTGCCCTCAGGAACTGCTGCAGAAATGTCCTGGAGCTGAGACGATTGACCTCCCACAACCATGACCATTCTCCTCTGTGTCAGGTATAACTCCAACCACCGGGCAGTTTGCCCCCAGTACCCATTGATTCCAGTTTTACTCGGGCTCCTTGATGTCACACTTGGTTGAATGCAGCCCTGATATCAAGCACTGTCACTCTCTCCTCACCTCTAGCATTCAGCTGTTTTGTCCATGTTTGAACCAAGGCTGTAATGAGAACAGGAGCTGAGTGGCCCTGGTGGAGCCCAAACTGGGCGTCACTGAACAGGTTATTGCTGAGCAGGTGCTAGTCGATTTCACTATTGCTGACACCTTCCATCGCTTTACTGATGATCGAGAGGTGACTGATGGGGCGGTAATTGGCCGGGTTGGATTTGTCCTCCTTTTTGTGAACAGGACATACTTGGGCAATTTTCCACATTGTCGGTAGATACCAGTGTTTTAACTGTACTGGAGCAGCTTGGCTAGGGGAGCTGCAAGTTCTGGAGCACAAGTCTTCAGTGCTATTGCTGGTATGTTCTGAGGGCCCATAGCCTTTGCAGTATCCAGTGTCCCCAACTGTTTCTTGACATCACATGAAGTGAATTGAATCGGCTGAAGACCGGCATCTGTAATACGGGGGGCCACTGGAGGAGGCCGAGATGGATCATCCACTCGGCATTTCTGGCTGAAGATTTCTGCAAATGCTTCAGCCTTATCTTTTGCACTGATTTTCCCAGAGTGCAGGACTCAATTACTCGGGGTCATGATTTAAAGGTGAGAGAGGAAAAGTTTAAGGGAGATATGAGTGGAAAGTTGCTTACACAGAGGGTGGTGGGTGCCTGGGACGCGTTGCCAGTGGAGGTGGTGGGGGGTGGGCGATAATAGCATCAGTTAAGATGTATCGAGACAGATACATGAATGGGCAGGGAGCAGAAAGGTACGGACCCTTGGAAAATAGGTGGCAGGTTTAGATAGAGGATCTGGATCGGCGCAGGCTTGGATGGTCGAAGGGCCTGTTCCTGTGCAGTAATTTTCTTTGTTCTTTGTATGTGCTGCTCTTCCATCATTGAGAATGGGGATATTTGTGGAGGGTCTGCCTCCAGTGAGTTGTTTAATTGTCCCCAACCATTCGTGACCACGTGTGGCAGGACCGCAGAGGTAACATCTGATCTGTTGGTTGTGGGATCACTTAGCTCTGTCTGTCACTTGCTGCTTTCACTGTTTGGCATGCAGGTCGTCCTGTTTGGTGGCTTTACCAGGTTGATACTTCATCTTCAGGTATGGCTGGTGCTGCTCCTGACATACCCTCCTGCACTCTCCATTGAACCAGGGTTGATCCCCTGGCTTGATGTTAATGGTTGAGTGGGGGATATGCCGGGCCATGAGATTACAGGTTGTGCTGGAGTATAATTCTGCTGTTTTTGATGGCTCACAGTGCATCATGAATGCACAGTCTTGAGTTGCTAGATCTGTCTGAAGTCTGTCCCATTTAGCACAGTGATAGTGCCACACAACATGATAGAAGTTATTCTTAATGTTAAGATGGTACTTCATCTCCATATGGACTGTGAAGAGTTACTCTTACCAATACTGTCATGGACAGATGCACCTGCAGCTGGCAGATTAGTAAGGATGAGGTCAAGTCTTTCCCTCTTGCTTGCTTCCTCACCACCTGCTGCACACCCAGTCTAGCAGCAATGTTCTGTACTTCCAGACCAACTTAATGAGTAGCACTGTGGCCAAGCCACTCTTGGTGGTGGACAATGAAATCCCCCACCCAGAGTACATTTTGTGCTCTTGCCAATCTCAGTGCTTCCTCCAAGTGTTGTTCAACATTGAGGAGCATTAATTCATCAGCTGAGGGAGGAAGGTATATGGTAATCAGCAGGAGGTTTCCTTGCCCATGTTTAACCTGAAGGCATGAGACTTCATGGGGTCGGAGTCAATGTTGAGGACTCCGAGAGCAACAACCTCCCAACAGTATACCACTGTGCTGCCACCTCTGCTGGGTCTGTCCTGCCGGTGAGACAGGACCTATCCAGGGAGGGTGATGGTGCTGTCTGGGACAATGTCTGTATGGCATGATTCTGTGAGTATGACGATGTCAGGCTGTTGCTTAGCCAGTCTGTGAGACAGCTCTCCCAGTTTTGGCACTAACCCCCAGATGTTAGTGAGGAGGACTTTGCAGCATTGACAGAGTTGTTTCTGCCATTGTCTTTTCCGGTGCTTAAGTCGATGCCAGGTGACCCGTCTGGTTTCACTTCTTTGAAGCTCAGTGCCAATGTATGAACTTCAGTACCAATGTGATGCCAGATATGTAGACCCAAAGACTGGCAGATTGTAACAAAAGGCATATCCCTTCAATTGTTTGCAACAAACAAGCATTGATCATACCAAACTTACCTGTGCTTGCAAGATTCACAACACAGTGGCCATCGTTAAATATGTTTCTGCAATTTGGCAACATTTGCTGGATAATCCTGAGTGTGAAAGAATAATGCACACATTATTAGGCTGCCAATTTAGGAATGTCGTTTGGGCTTGCAATATGGTGCACTTGTGTGTACCGGTAGTTACAGATATTAATACACGGTCTTGTTCTTTGCAGTTAGATGGAGCAATTGCATGCAGCCTGTCCATTTCAACTCATCGAAGTATGTGACAGCCACTTGCTGATTCATCTGCCAGGGCAGGAACCTGACCTGGAGCTGAAGAGAAACGAGATAGAGTTTGTTTTCCTTGGAGCAGAGAAGGCTCAGGGGGGAATCTGATTGAGGAATGTGAGGTTATGCGGGGCACATATAGGATCAATAGTAATAAACAATTTTTCCCCTCACCAAGCACCAAGGAGCATGGATTTAAAGTAAGGGACAGGAGGTTATGAGGGGATTTAAAGAGATTTCTTTTCAACCAGACGATAGTGGGTATCTGAAACTCACTGTGTGAAATGTTGTCGTGTTGGGAACAATTGCAACATTTAAAAACTATGTAGATGAACGCTTGAAATGCCTTAATATGCAAAGCTACATTCCAACTACTGGGATGAGGTCAGACAGTGATGGATGTGGGTATAATGGCCTGAAGGGTCTCTTTCTGTGCTGTAATATTCTTTGACTCTATGACTGCCAGTTAAATTGATGTAAAACTCAGATAACCATAGTTTGTTGTATAAAATACAGCCTTATATTCCCTTCATGCAAAATTAGGTGTGTCTCAATGCCCTGTGATTACATCCCCAAGATTAGCATCAGAAATCTGGCAGAGAGAAGTCTTTGTTGTTTTGACTAATTTCTGAGGCTCACAAGTTGCTTGTTCACTTGTGAGGCCACACTCCTACATTCATGAGGCACTGTTCTCCACAGTTCAGCTGTTAAATGTTTAATGTGCTTCTATTTTCCTTCTCAATTTTCTTCTCTGTTCTTCTTTCCAAATAAAGTTCAGTTCTGTAAGTACCAGCTGCCCTCTGGAACATTTCCCATTGAGGCATTATTCACATTGGAGTTTAAGTAGGAAATCCAACACAATAGCTCACCACAGGATGAATTACAGCTGAACTATACCCACATATTTCAGAAGGTGCTGGTTGATATTTATATCAGAAACAATGCATAAACTAATTTCTCTCTCACTCCACTCAGACTAATTTAGGAGTCTCTGAGAGGAGCTAACACAACAGAGAGTTAGAATTTAACTTTCTTGAGCCAATCACTACATAAGCTCAGCACTCCATCAGTGAGTTTTATTACATATTTAATAAAAAAAACACATTTAATTGACACTTCAGTCAGTAATACACTGATGTCTCCATGCCAATATGTCTACTGTCATTAAAGGATCTCTCAATGAAATTCAGAAGGTCTGGCTATTTCTGATCTTACCTAGTAAACTAATCTTCTTTTCCATTTTACTTGGGGGGGGGGGGGGAGGGATTGCGTAAGGGAATGGGTTGCTGGATGATCCCCCTTCTGGATGAACTCCTGCTGTCAGTTACCTATTTCTCACACAATCCTGCTGCATTTAAAATCTTTCACCATCTCATATTCTTCCCACATCATACTCTTCCTTCATGGCAATCTCGATTATTCATCTCACTAAATTTCCTCACTCTACATAGTAAATGGCCGGACCATTTCAATTTCTTCTCAGCTACTTTTTTCAATGCTGCCACAATTCTCAATGACCCCTCCGTGTGTTGGTTCCTGATCTGATCCTTTCTTGTCACTTCATCCATCCAGGGTCTGCATCCAGCTCTTGTTCCTCTCTTAGATTCATGGAGTCATACAGCACAGAAAAAAGATCCTTTAGTCCAACTCATCCAAGGTGACCAGAAATCCTAAACTGATCTAGTCCCATTTGCCAGCATTTGGCCCATATCTCGCTAAACCCTTCCTAATTCATATACCCATCCAGTTGCCTTTTTAATGTTGTAATTGTACCTACCTCCATCACTTTCTCTGACAGCTTGTTCCGTACACGCTCTAGTCTATGCATGAAATTGTTACCCCTCAAGTCCTTTGTCAATCCCCCTCTCACCTTAAACCTATGCCCTTTAGTTTTGGACTCCACAACCTTAGAAAAAAGACTTTGGCCGCTCTCCCTATCTATGTCCCTCATGATTTTCTAAACCTTTTTAAGGTCACCCCTTAGCTTCCAACACTCCAGGGAAAAAAAGCCCCAGACTATTTATCCCCTCCCAATAGCTCAAACTCTCCAGTCCTGACAACATCATTATAATTTTTTTCTGCACACTCTCAAGTGTAATAAGGTCCTTTTTACCCAACAAAGAGACTAGGGATGCAGAGGCATAGGTCCTTGGAAGTGGAGTCACAGGTAGACAGGTTGGTGAAGAAGACATTTGCCACATTTGCCTGCATTGGTCAGAGCATTAATTACAGGAGCTGGGATGTCATATTACGGCTGACGGGTGTTGAGGCCAGCTTTAGAATACTGCACACGAATCCAATTACCCTGCTATCAGAAATTTCTTGATGACAGAGATGATGGCTGCGTGGAATTATTGCTGGACTGTTAATCCAGATATTATGGGGACCGGGGTTCTAATCCCGCCACGGCAGATGGTGGAATTTGAATTCAATTTAACAAATCTGGAATTAAGAATCTAATGATGATCATGAATCCATTGTTGATTGTTGGGAAAAATCCATCTGGTTCACTAATGTCCTTTAGGGAAGGAAACTGCCTTCCTTACCTGGTCTGGTCTACATGTGACTCTAGACACACAGTAATATGGTTGACTCTGAACTTCCCACTTGGCAACTTGGAATGGGCAATAAATGCTGCCAAGCCAGCAACACCCTCAGCCCATGAATAAATAAACCAATAAAAATACCCACATTTCTGCACAATGCTCAGAAAACGAATCCAATATGTAAAATTTAACCACAGTATGCAGTTCAGGGAAGACTCCCTTGTACATTCCTGGAAATTTACAAGGAAATATACCTGGAAATTCTTCAAGATTCCTTCAATTGCCAGCTATAACTTCACAGTGGAAATTAGAAATAGAGTGTTTTCACCAGGATTTACTCTGATCTTCCATCAAAGCTATACCAAACGATTGAGAAAGCTTCCCCAACCGAAGAAATTTCAGGTGATAAATGATAAAGATCAGATTAATGACTTTGCTCCATGTATGGCAGCGAGGAAATACTCACCACGCCAGTTTTATCTTCTGTCATTGCTGCCATGAACATGGATTTTCAGTAGATAGATCCACACTTGTGGGAAAACTATTACAATGGTTTTTGATTGCCTTTTTCGGGACAACTGACCAGCAAACTCTCTTGCTCTACTGTCTGCCATCAGGGGTATTTTGGAGATGTGTAATCAACCTGTTTGGTCATGTTATAAGTGCACCTTCAACCACCAATAAGTCCAAGCCTGGAACTCAAACCCAGATTTTCTGGCCCAGGGTTGGAACATTATTGCTGTGTCACAAGACCTCCACTTCCCACTAGATCTTCTTGTTTAAATGGTGATGATTTCACAGAATCACAGAATTGTTACAGTGCAGAAGGAGGCCATTCAGCCCATGTGCCTGCACCAGTTTTAAAAACAAAGGACATTACAGCACAGGAACAGGCCCTTCGGCCCTCGAGGCCTGCGCTGATCCAGATCCTCTATCTGTCACCTATTTTCCAGGGATCTGTATCCCTCTGCTCCCTGCCCATTCATGTATCTGTCTAGATACATCTTAAATGATGTTATCGTGCCTGCCTCTACCACCTCCGCTGGCAACGCGCTCCAGGCACCCACCACCCTCTGCATAAAGAATGCGCTCCATTACCTAGAGCCAATCTCCTGCCTTTCCCTGAAATCCCTGCAAGCCATTACTATCTACACAAAAACCACCCAATTCCCTCTTGATTGTCTCAATTGAACCTGCCTCCACCACATTTCCAGGCAATGCACTCGATACCCTAACAACTCGCTGTACGAAAATGTCTTTTGCTCTCATCCTTCTTGCTTCTTTTGCTAGTCACTTTAAATGTGTGCCCTCTTGTTTTTGTTTCTTTTACAAGCAGGAACAGCCATCTACGCTGGCCATCCCACTCATGACTTTGAAAATATCAATCAAATCTCCTCTGAAGAACGGTCACTGGACTTGAAACATTAACTGTGTTTTCTTTTCATAGATGCTGCCAAACTTTCAGTTTTTGTTTGTTTGAGATCTCCCTCAGCCTCCTTCCTGCCAGGGAGAAGAGCCCCAGTGGGAATGTAATGACAGAAATCTGTGCAATGAAGTTACCAAGTTCAAGGGCTGGACTTTTCCCACCTTTTCTTTGGCATGGATGGATTTAGGCAGATGCACAGTTCTACACCATTAGACTGCATGATGGTTTCCCATTTGTATCCAAACATCGGCTTGGAGAATCGTGGGATTGGGAGATTCAGAAGTGTTGTTCGGGTTAGAAACACACAAATGATTGAGTCAATGGCTCTTTAAAGCCAATTGTTAAAGGCTGCCTGAGATAACCCAATCCCTACAGTTGACAAGGAAACAGCTGCAGCAGATCCATGGCTGCCCCTTGGAGAGCCTTCTCTTTCACAAGTGTGTTACGTTCATTTGTCTCAGTTGAAGTTTGACCATTCTGAGGAACAGAAATTGTGTCTTGACAACAATGAATAAGCTCATAAATAATTAGCAAAGTCATTACATAAAATGAGAATTGATGGGAAATCTTTGAGGTATGTTGTCTAAGCTGGAACATATTTAGCCTTTTTTTAAAAACCTTGATTATCGCAAAGATAGAATGAGGGAGCAGTCAAACATTACGGACAGCAAAAAGTAAACCCGTTCTTTGCCAAGATGGAAGTGAACATCTTTAACATTGCTACTAAATGTTCCACATTTCAATTGTTCAATGTAAATTCAGAAATGATATAGTCTGTAAAAATTCCTCTTCAAAAAAAAGAAAAAGCCAAAACCTATATTATGCAAATGTGATAATCATTGATAAACAAGTCTGTCCAGTGATTGTCTTCCAGTTTTCTCCCTCAGTTTTCATGTTTAAAAAAGACTATGAATTAAATAAAAAAAGTCCGTAAGTACTTAGCATAAGTACTTCACATATTATCCCAGCAACTTCCGCATCCAATGTATCATTCTCTGCCACTTCTGCCACCTACAATCCAACCCCACAACCAAAGATATATTTCCCTCCCCACCCCTATCTGCCATTCGTAGGGATTGCTTGCTCCATGATTCCCTTGTCCACTTCACAATCCCAACTAGGCCCAGCACCCTGGCACCTTTCCCTGCAACCGCAGGAAGTGCTACATCTGCCCTTACACTTCCTCCTTCACCTCTATCGAAGGCAAAAAGCAAATCTTTGACAATAGACAGAAGTTAACCTGCACATCTGTCAATGTGGTCTACTGCATCCGTTGCTCCTGATGTGGCCTCCTCTACATTGGTGAGACCAAGCGGAGACTTGGAGACCATTTGCAGAACACCTGTGCTCTGTACGTACCTTCTGGTCACGTAATATTTTAACTCCCCCCTCCCACTCCCTGGGTGACATGTCCATCCTGGGCCTCCTCCAGTGTCACAATGACACCACCCGCAAACTGGAGGAGCAGCACCTCATATTCTGCCTTGGGAGCCTACAGTCTGATGGATTTTAACTGTGTCAAAATCCCCCCACCCCTGGCCTCATCCCACAATCAACACTCCCTCTCATTCCAACCTCCTTGACCCGACACAACTTGTCCATCTTCTCTCCCACCTATCCGCTCCTCCTACCTCACTGACCAATCCCCACCACTCCCTACCTGCACTCACCTATCACCATCCCACCTACCTTCCCCAGCCCCACCCTTCCTCTCTCTATTTATTTCTGAGCTCCCTTCCCTGTCCCCATTTCTGAAGAAGGGTACTGACCTGAAACATCAGCTTTCCCACTCCTCTAATGCTTCCTTGCCTGCTGTGCTCCTCCAGCTCCACACTGTGTTATCTCTGTAAGTACTTAACAGCTTATGAATGGGGAAACCTCAAACTTCCCGAATTCCATCCAAATACTATCAGATTTTCTTAGTTTTGTCTAAATCTTTACTTGGATCCCATGGGATAGTCAGTGAACCATAAAATATGCAATTAAAAAGTCCATGAACTGCTTGAATTATAAGTAAATGGCAGGGACGATGTCTGCTTGATGGAATGATTTGTCTGATGGTGGATTTTAGCAATACATTCTACGTTACTGGTTTCTCACACTAAAACCATTTCACAATTTATTTTCTACGTCAAAGATTGTTTGCAATATGTTGATAAAGAGGCTAAACGTCCTCATTAAAATAAATGATCAGTTAGTTCATCTTAATAAGTTTTATAACTGGAGAATGATATTGTGATTGACTTACATTATATCTATTGCTAAGAGTATACCTAAAACTAGTGGTCACTCATCTTAGTCTCCCCTACAATATTTCAGTTGCATTTATGTATATGCAGCCCCTCTGTAGCATTGTAATAATCTATACCTGAACAATACTGGGGGCCAGAGTTCTGGCGAGCTGCATAACTAGAGAAGTAGAGAGAGCTAGCCGGGATGGGAGGGTGGGCAAGAAATCAAATTTGGGAAGATGAGTTGAAACAGAGGGTAGATACAAGGCCATAGAGAAAGACATCAACACAAGAAATGCTAAACAGACCACAACAGAAAAGGTACACTTTGTGCGGCCGTTTTGCTCGTCTGTACACATTGTGATATGAACATATCTGATCACATCTGGTACACATCTGATATGAAATCAACTGATAGGGCTAAAGATTACAAAAATCATAGAATGACAGAACTAAAGGCTCTGTATCTGATTCCACATAGCATTTGGAACAAAACAGTTGAATCAATAGTGCAAGTAAGTTAATATAATCTGAAAGACATGGGTGCAGGATGGCATTTATCAGGATATGAAAAGTGAAGGGTACAGGATATTTAGGAAGGACAGGAAGCTTGCAAAAGGTCGAGGGATGGTTCTGTTAAATAATAATGGCATTAGTGCAATAGAGAGGGATGACCTAGGTCAAGGAAGCAAAGATGTAGAAGTGGTTTGTGTCAAAATGAGAAGTGATAAAGGCAAGAAATCACTGGTGGAAGTGGTGTACGGGGGCCCCTTAAGAGTAACCAGACAGTGGGATGGGAATAACGTGAGGTTGTCAGAAGGTTATGGAAATAAACATGGGGAATTTTAATCTAATTATAGATTTGAAATATCAGATTGGCAAAAACAGTCCAGAGGAGGAGCTCAACTGGTTTCTTAGCACATTTTGGAGCCAAACAGAGAGCAGGATTTTTTTTTATTCATTCACTGGATGAAGGCATTGCTGGTTAGGCCAGCATTTATTGGTCACCTGAGAGTGGTTCAGAGCTAAACAGATTATTGTGCATCTGTAATCACAAGTAGGCCAGGTAAGAACAGCAGTTTCCTTCCCTGAAGGGCACCAGATGGATTTTACCAAAAATCAATAATGAATTCATGGCCATCATTAGAGTCTTAATTCCAGACTTTTATTGAATTCAAATTCCATCTTCTGCTGTGACAGGATTCATCCCGGGTCCCCAGAACATTACTGAGATCTTCGCATTAACAGTCCAGTGATAATACCAGCAGACCATCATGACCCCATGAATGAATATGCTAGAGCTGGTACGGTGTAACGAGATAGGATTAAGTCATGACTTCACAGATAAGGTGCCTCTAAATCTCAACAATCATAACATGATGGAACTTTACATTCAGTTTGAGGGAAAGAGGAGTGGGTTCAATATTTGTGCTTTATGCTTTAAGTTTAAAGTTTAAGTTTCAGGGAAATTATAAGGACTTAAAAGCGGAGCTGGTTAAAGTAAGGGGTACAAGTCAGTACAATTGCTGTGGTAGGCATTTAAGAGAAATTTCAGAATGTACAGAATAGATACATTCCTACTCTATGTTCCTTGTCTAGCAATCAGTTTTCTATCCGTTACAATACACTGTCCCTGATCCCATGTGCTTTAATTGTACATGCTAACCTCATGCGGTACTTTGCTGTAGGCTTCTAAAAGTCCAAATAAACCACATCTACTGGTACCCCTCATCAACTCTATAGGTTATGTCTTTGAAGAATGCCAGTAAATTTTGTCAAGCATGATTTCCCTTCTGTAAATCCATGCTGACTCTGTTTTATCCAGCTGCTGTCTTGAGTGCTCAGCTCTTATATGTTTTGTAATGGAGTCTAGCATTTTACCCACAACCAACATCAGGCTGACTGCTCTGTAATTTCCAATTTTCCCTCTGCCTCCCTTTTTTTTAAATAGCAGGATTGCATTAACAATGTAAACCAAGCAAAATTCCAATCCATTATTATTTCCTACAGCTGCAAAATTGGGGTCACCATCTGTCATAGATGTACCTTTCCTGAAAGATTTCCTTGACACATAAAGACTTATCGGAGTCAAAGAGCTGTGGAAGGATGAACATAAGTATGAAGTGATCCTTGCATGTTGACAAAGCTTACATATCCTAACTGCAAACCTGGTGGTTAGGACAATTACTAGATCATCACAAGCCATATGGAAGGTGAGGCCTTTCACATGCACCAAGGAGCTGGTAGTTTTCAAACAATTTGGTAAGGCATGTGGCAGAGCTCCAAGTGCTCAAAGTGCACTACAGCAAAAGGTTACAAAGAACCACGTGCAAACCAAACAGAATACACATAAACAGTATCATCAGGCTACAGACTAGTTAATATCCTACCAGAGACATATATATATATGACGTGCTTGACAGAACAAAGTCTGTTGATGTACATGATATGAAAGTGAGTGGGAAACATGTATTTCACAATGTCAATCTCATGGGAAACATCAATGTTATCAAAGTGCCCAAAGTGTTTGCAGAAATTCAAGTGATCTGTCCTTAGAAAACTGGCAACTATTTATTATTGGCTAAGAATGACACAGGCCCACCTATCATCATACCACCTACCTTCCCTAACCCCACGCCTCCTCTCTCTGTTTATTTCTGAGCTTTCTTCCTCCTCCCCATTTCTAAAGAAGGGTCCCAACCCAATGCTGCCTGGCCTGTTGTGTTCCTCCAGCTGTATTATCTCTGTAAGAACTTAACAGCTTATGGATGCGGAAATCTCAAACTTCCAGAATTCAACCCAAATCCTATCAGATTTTCTTAGTTTTGTCTAAATCTTTAATTGGATCCTGTGGGATTTTCAGTGAACCATAAAATATGGAATTAAAAAGCCCATGAACTGTACCAATATACTACCTCTGGCAATCCTAAAAAAATGCACCCACAGACATGGGAAGCCAAGACGAAACGTTAAAATGTAAAACATTAGTGTACGATGGTTTGCAAATTCCATGTGCAGGATCACTGGTGCTGGAATACAACTACTATCAGTGTGCCTGGATTTTGCACATGTTTGATATTATAGGTGTTACTGGGCCAGCTATTGTAACTGTATCAGCACTTTGTACTTGTCACAATCCACGGAATTAATTAAACATCAGAGACTCAACAGACAACTTCGGCACAGTATTCAAGAAATACTTGTAGAAATGAATATGCAAGAAGAACAAAACACTTTTTCCTGAATAGTTGAGCTAAAAACTAAGCTCTTTGCTGTGGTAAGAAAAATTACAGCTCAAAAAGAATTTGCTGAACAACTAAGCTTAGGATAAATCAAAACCTGAGTATGTTATCTCTGAGGTGAAGAGGGCTTTAGCATCTGCTCATTCCACAAAGACAAACAAAGAACAGAAAAAGCAAATGAGAAAGCAGGATAACTACCAGCTATATACTATCAATTCAATGAAATGATTGGCAGTTTGTGGAAAATCTAGACAATTCACGCATAAAACATCACACTCAGCAGGACCAGCTACAGAAACATCATTTTGAGCTGAAAGCAATCTTAAGTTACAAAATAGGTGAAGATATTCAGCCAATCAAAGGCCTATAAACATGCAGGAGATGCCCTAGTCATATAAATACTATAGTGATAAAAGTAGGTCAAGTCTTGAAGTGAGTAACTCACCTCCTGTCTCTCCAAATCTGGTCCACTGATGAGAAGGCACAAGCCAGGACTGTGGTGGAATACTCCCCAGTTGCCTGGCTGAGTGCAGCCCCAACAATAGTCAAGAAACTTGACAAATTTGGTATGCTTGCCTTTATTGGTCACTGCATTGAGTATCAGACTTGGGGGTCATGTTGCAGCTGTACAGGACATTGGTTAGGCCACTTTTGGAATACTGAGTGCAGTTCTGGTCTCCCTGCTATAGGAGTGATGGTTCAGGAAAGATTTACAAAGGTGTTGCCAGAGTTGGAGGGTTTGACCTAAAGGGTGGAGCTATTTTTCCTGGGCTGTCAGAGGCTAAGGGGTGATTGTATAAAAGTTTATAAAATCATGAGGGGTATGGGTAGGGTGACTAGACCAGGTCTTTTCCCTGGGGTAGGGGAGTCTAAAACCAGAGGGCATAGGTTTAAGGTGAAAGGAGAAAGATTTAAAAGGATTCTAAGGAGCAACTTTCTCACCTAGAGAGTGGTGCATGGAGCTGCCAGAGGGAGTGGTGGAGGCTGGTACAATTACAACATTTAAAAGTCACCTGGATGGGTATATGAATTGGAAGGGTTTAGAAGGATATGGGCCAAATGCTGGTGAATGGAACTAGATTAACTTAGGAAATCTTGCTGGCATGGACAAGTTGAATCGAAGGTTCTGTTTCCATGCTGTACAGCCCTATGACTCTGACCATCCTGCACTAAGCAGCCCACTCGATTGGCATTACATTCACAAACATCCATTCTCTCCATGATGGATGATCAGTAGCAGCAGTGTATACTATCCTGAAGATGCACTGCAGAAATTCATCCAGGCTTCTTAGACAGCATCTTCCAAACCCCACAACCACGTGCATCTAGAAGGACAAGGGCAATTACATGGCAGCACCACCAAGCACACGTTGTCCTCCGAGACACTCCCCTTCATACCTTGGAAACATATTGCCATTCCTCCACTGTTGCTGGGTCAAAATCCTGGAACTCCTTCCCTAAGGGCATTGGGGGTGTATCTACACTCAATTGCAGCAGTTCAAGAAGGCAGCTTACCACCTCTTTCTCAAGAATAACTAAGGATGGACAATAAAACCTGGCCAGCCTGCAGCTCCTGTGTCCTATGAGTGAATAAAATAAATCCTGAAACTCCCTAGCTATTAACATTATGGTAGTACTTTCAACTTTCAGACTGCAGCAGCTCAAGCAACGTGGCTGAGTACCACATACCCAATGATTGTCAGGCATGGACAATAAATTCTGTCTTTCCAGTGACATGGATATGCCAAGAATGAATGAACAGAAGGAAACTCCAAATAGAGTGCTGGATGATCTGTCAGTGGCATGTCCCTTCTAGGAATGAAAGCCTCTAATTCAACAGATCTCAACTTATGGCCCACCTTAAAATGAACCTCTGTAGAGCAAAATAAAACAGAGCTATGGATGCTTGAATTAAGAAACAAAATCTGCAACATCTGGTTAATCCTCTGGCTCAGATGGTTTCACTTGTCAGTCGAAACATCTTTAAAAAATTAAGAAGCAACAAATGCTTTTTCTTATAATTTTATTTCGTACGTAGATATTGAGGGAATACCTTGAACAAAAATGTACTCCCCAGATTTGTTTTCTTTTAAGTAATCAAAGATATTGCCTTAAACCACTAATGTCAAATCGCAGTTAATCCAGTCTTCATTACCATTGACAGACTTAAGGCAATATGTTTAATATATTATTTTTATTATACATGACAGAATTTCCAATATAGTAAGTGTTTAAACCTTACTGATGCATTGTGATGTGTCATGAGGTACTGCTAATGATTTCTCCTGCTATGAACAAATGGTCATTTTCCTATTAGCACTATCTTATGGGTAGTCCATTAATCTTAATGAATACTTTGAAAAAGGCTGCATTTGGAATGTTTGTAGGCATAAAACAATTCATTTATTTTAACTTTGTACAAGTAATTTTAATAGACAGCAAACAGGCCCTGGTGAATAAAACAGCATAAACAGGAAATTTCAGTTGTTGTAAAAACTACATCATGAAAATTAAAAATCACAAAGTGCTGAGGTCATTGGAAACTGCATGCAACAGAAAGGAAGAGATTGAATACTACACTGAGAAAATCAATGTTACTATTAACCGGACTCTAATTTAACATCATGAAACATGTAGAAACATAACAAACTTCAACATAACCTTGCTAAAATCACATAGAGTGCATGGAAGCAGGCCCTTTGGTCCAACTAGTTCATTCTAACCATGTTCCCAAACTAAACTAGTCCCACTTGCCTGTGCATGGCCCAAGTCCCTCCAAACCTCTCTTATTCATGAACTTTTCCAAATGTCTTTTAAACATTGTAAAACTGCACCTGCATCCATCAGTTTTCTCTGGCAGTTCATTTCCACACACAAACCAGTCATCTGTAAAAAACAAAACGGCCCCTCATGTCCTTTTTAAATTTTTCTCCACTGACCTTAAAATATGTGCCTAGTTTTGGAGAAAATCTTCAACCACCCAAAATATTATTTTTGACCATTCCTCTCAGTGCTGCTTGAGAGCTATGTTTGGAACAGAATACCTGCTCAGATCATTGTAACCTTAAAATTAATCCTTTGTGACAAGCTTTTAGGATTTATAACTAAGGCCTCATACAAGTGAAGTATATATGTACTTTTGCTGACCTATTATGAAAAAGAATATTCATTTATAACTAAATAAATGCAGGAACCAGAGTATGTTCCACCATTCAATAAGATCTGGTTTTGGTCTTGAATACTTGCAGCATATTTGCTCATATTACTAGCTTTCTCTCATATTTTTATGTACTCAGAGTGTCACATAGTTTGTAAAAAAGGATGTAGATCCTCAGTTTGATTTCTGGTTCGAATGATGGCATTTATTACTATACAGTACTACCTGAGCAGTTCATTGAAGGGTCAACCTTTGATAATTTCTAGAGTTCGAATTTAACTCATAACCTTTTAGCTCAGAGATACAGTAACTACTAAGATAGCACTATTGCACCATAATAGTATACAAGTTTCCAACATATTTTCTAAATGTGCAATAAACTTGCTAGTAACTAGCAGAGTTGATGAGGGGGAGCCAGTTGATGTGGTCTATTTGCACTTTCAGAAGGCTTTCAACAAAGTCCAACATAAGAGATGTGCACATAAAATTAAATGTGAAGGCCTGGGCGGGGGGGGGGGGGGGGGGGGGGGGCGCGGGGGCGCGTGGTGTATTGAGATGGATAGAAAATCAGCTCTCAAGAGGGTTGGAATGTAAAAGCAGTGATGTGTTTCTGAGACTTTATAAAGCTCTAGTTAGGCCCAATTTAGAATAATGTGTCCAATTTTGGGCCCCACACCTCAGGAAGGACATACTGGCCCTGGAGCGTGTCCAGTGGAGATTCACACGGATGATCCCTGGAATGGTAGGTTTAACGTACGATGAACGGCTAAGGATCCTGAGATTGTATTCATTAGAGTTTAGAAGGTTGAGGGGAGATCTAATAGAAACTTACAAGATAATGTATGGCTTAGAAAGGATGGACGCTGGGAAGTTGTTTCTGTTAGGCGGGGAGACTAGGTCCCGTGGGCACAGCCTTAGAATTAGAGGGGGTAAATTTAAAATGGAAATGAGGAGACATTTCATCAGCCAGAGAGTGGTGGGCCTGTGGAATTCATTATCACGGAGTGCAGTGGAGGCCGGGATGTTAAATGCCTTCAAGGCAGAGATCGATACATTCTTGATCTCACAAGGAATCAAGGGCTACGGGGAGAGTGCAGGGAAGTGGAGTTGAAATGCCCATCAGCCATGATTTAAATGGCGGTGTGGACTCGATTGGCTGAATGGCCTTACTTCCACTCCTATGTCTTGTGGTCTTAAAGGAAGCAAAAAGTAGGAGTAACTGGGTCTCTTTCTGTCTGGGAAGCTGTGATTAGTGAGATACAATAGAATAATTTTTAAAACAGCACAGGAAAGGGCAGGAACAGCCCTTCCAGCCCACAAAACCTGTGCAAACCATTGTGCTTTTCTAAAACAATCCCATCTGCCTGCACGTTGTCTGTATCCCGCTATTCTCGGCCTGCTCTTGTGGTGTGTCTAAATGCCTCTTAAAAGTTATTGTATCTGCTTTTCCCACTTCCCCTGGCAGCTTGTTCCAGGCACCTACCACCCTCTGTATTAAAAAACTTTGCTCGTACATCTCCTTTAAACGTTTCCTCTCTCACCTTAAACCTATGACCCCTAATATTTGACTTCAACTACCAACCCCATCCATGCCTCTCATAATTTTGCATACTTCTATCTGGTCACCCCTCAGCCTCTGGCTCTTGAACAAGAACAAGCTTCCGGCTATAGAGGATGCAAAGATTTCTGCCAAGGCCTCAGCAATCTCCTCCATTGCCTCTTTCAGTTTCCATCCCAGGATCCCATCAAGCCCTGGGTATTTATCAACCTTAATGGTTTTCAAGGCCCTCAAAACCACCTTCTTCTTAATTTCAACGTGCCTTAGAACATCAACAAGCCCGTCTATGAAATGACCATCATCCATGTCTTTCTCCTTGGTAAATACTGATGTGAAGTACTTGTTGGGGACTTTACCAACACCCTCTGTTTCCATACATAAATTTCTTCATTTATACTAGAGCAGACCTATCCTTTCCCTAGCTACCCTCTTGCTCCTAATATACATATAAAATGCCTTCAGATTCTTCTGAATTCTAATTGCTAAGAACATTTTGTGGCCTCTTCTAGCCCTTCTAGTTTACTTCTAAATTTCTTTTCTGTTGCCTTTATACTCTCAAAGGGCCTTTTTTGATGTCTGTTTCTTCAACCTTACAGATAAGAACATGAGAGCATAAGAACTAGGAGCAGGAGAAGGCCATCTGGCCTCTCAAGCCTGCCCCACCATTTAATAAGATCATGGCTGATCTTTTTGAGACGGAGCTCTACTTACCTGCCCACTCACTATAACCCTTAATTCCTTTACTGTTCAAAAATTTATCTACTTTTGCCTTAAAAACATTCAGCGAGGTGGCTTCAACCGCTTCACTGGGCAGGGAATTCCACAGATTCATAACCCTTTGGGTGAAGAAGTTCCTCCTGACTTCAGTCCTACATCTGCTTCCCTTTATTTTGAGGTGATGCCCTCTAGTCCTAGCTTCACCTGCTAGCGGAAACAACCTCCCTGCCTCCACCTTATCTATCCCCTTCATAATCTTATTTCATTTATTTTAGACCTCCCCTCAATCTTCTGAATTCCAAGGAGTATAATTCCAGCCTATTCAGTCTGTCCTCATAATCCAACCCTCTCAACTCTGGAATCAACTGAGTGAATCTCCTCTGCACCCCTTCCAGTGCTAGTATATCTCTTCTCAAGCAAGAAGACTAAACTTGCACACAGTATTCCCGGTGGGGCCTCACCAGGACCCTATACAACTGCAGCATAGCCTCCCTGTTTTTAAACTCCATTCCTCTAGCAATGGCAAACAAAATTCCATTTGCCTTTTTAATTACCTGCTGCACCTGCAATCCTACTTTTAGCAATTCATGCAGAAGGACACCCAAGTCCCTCTGCACAGCAGCATGCTGCAATGCTCCCTTTTGAACTAAACTTACAGTATCTGTTGTCATCCAAAGTTCCTGAATCTTGCCATCCTTACCTCTCATCCTGGTCAACTGGCTTTAAACATCTCGCACATGTCAGGTGTGGATTTACCTTCAAACAGCTGTCCCCAAACCAATTTTTCCAGTTCCCAATTAATACTGCTATCATTCATCTTCCCCCAGTTTAGCACTTATAACTGAGGGTCAGTCTTATCTTCTCTCATAACTATCTTAAAACTTAAAAAATTATGATCACTTTTCCCAGAATGTTCCCTCACTAAAATTTCAATCTCTGGATAGACTCATTTCCCAAGACAAAGCCTAATATTAGCCCTTCCCTATCTACATATGGTTTCAAGCGTCCTCCTGGATGCACCTAACAAATTCTTCCCCATCTAAGCCTTTGGTACTAAGGGAATCCCAGTGAATATTAGGGAAATTAAACTCATCCAGCATGCCTTTTTTTCCCCATCTTTCCATGATTTGCCTACATATCTGTTCCTCTATCTCCTGCTGACTACAAAGAGGCCTATTGCATAACCCCATATTAGTGGTTACACCTTTTTTATTCCTGAGTTCCACCCATATGGCCTCACTGGATGAGATCCCCAAGATGGTATCTTGGTGCAGCTGTGACATTCTCCTTAATCAGTAATGCAACTTCCCCACCCCTTTTACATCCCTTTCTATCATGCCTGAAACATCTAAACCTTTGAACATTGAGCTTCCAGTCCTTCCCTTCTCCCAATCAAGTTTCTGAAATGGCTACAATATTGTAGTCCCATCTACTAACTAAGGCTCGAATTTCATCTTACACACCTGTTTTATTCCTTGCATTAAATAAATACACTTCAAACAGCCACTTCTGATGTGTTCCTTAACCTGACCCTACCGTTTCTTCCTAATGGACTTAGTTGATTTAGACCCTCTCTTTTCTTCACACATTTCACATGTTGATCTACTGCTCTGGTCCCACACCCTGCCCCACTCATTTAAACCCTCCCAACTAGCAAACCTCTCTATCAGGATTTGGTGCCCCTCCAGTTTAGGTGCAGCCTGTCCATCTTGTCCAAGGCCCTCCTGCCCTGGCAGATGCCTCAATGATTTACATGTCCAAATCCCTCCCTCCTATGTCAGTCCCGAGCCACACATTCAACTGTATTACATTCCTATTTCTTGCCTCACTAGCACATGGCACAGGGAGTAATCCTGAGATTACAACCTAGAGGTCCTGCTTTTCAACTTCCTATCTAACTGCCTGAACTGCCCTTGCAGGACTTCATCTTTCTTTCTGCCTACGTCATTAATAATATGGACATGGCTTCTGGCTATGCACCTTCCTGCTTCAGAGTACCCTGAGCCTGCTCAGAGACATCCTTTACCCTGGCTCCAGACAGGCAACATACCACTTTGGAATCTCACACACAGCCACAGAAGCTCCTTTCTGTGCCCCTGACTACTGGGTCCCCTCTCACTACTGCTGTCCTACACTTCAACCCTTCTTGCTGCACAACAGTGCCAGTCCTGGTGCCACTAATCTGGCTGCTGATTTCCCCTGAGAGGCCATTCCACCCCAATTGTATCCGAAACAGTATACCTGTTAGAGAGTGGCCACAGGGGACTCCTGCATTGCCTGCCCACCCTTACTCGTCTTTCTGGTGATCACCCAACTCTTCTGTGTCTTGTGCTGCCCTGACTGGTGGTGAGACCAGCTCTCTAAATGTGCTATGCACACCATTCTCAGCCTCATGGATGCGCCCTCCCCCTCACCAATTTGAATTGAATTTTGAAGTTTGAATTTTAAATCCCATTTCGCCTACTATAGCACTTCCCCAAACCAGGAAGGCACCATCATTCCTATTGTATAACATTTTGGAAAGAATGATGGGCAATATACCGCAAGATAATTTTCTAACATGTCACTTTAATGCTATGTCACCTGTGGCTCTGTTAGTAATACTCTCTGTTCTCTGAGTTACAAGATTCTAGATGTAGCTTCACTTGGCACAAAAATCCAAACTGACAAGGCACTGCGATGCTGAAGGAGTGCGGCACTGTTGGAGGTGCTGTCTTTTGCATGAGATATTAAACAGTGGCTGTGTTTGTCCACTCCAATAGTTGTAAAAGGTTCCAAAGCTCTATTTTGAAGAGGAGCAGGAGAGATATCTCAGTATCATGTTCAATATTTGTCCTTCAATCCACATCATAAATTGGTCTCAGTGGTACAAATGATGGTGTATTGGCATAATTTCAGTTAAGAGCCTTCCTTTAGTGAAAAGATTGAGCATTTTATCAATCAGTTTTTCTCACCATTTAAGCTGAACTCATATAGCTGAAACTTATCTTCTACTGAACATTATACAACGCATTAATGCTTCCTGCAATCCTGTGAATTTACTAAAGTTGTTTTTCAAGATTATTGCCTCAGCTTTTCTAGGTCCACTGGTGCAGATAATTATATCTTCATTCCTTTAGTTTGATATATCGCTTCACTGAAACAAGCAATTCCTTTTGTCAAATATTGGCTCTACTCTTTAAGTACCATTTCCTCTGATAATTATCACAACCATGTTCATGTGGAGAGATCAAGTGCCTCATGTGTGCATAGCCTGAACCACAGTTTAGCTGCTATCTCTGAAAGAACCAGCAGTGGATAATGCTGTCAGGCCTAACTTATTGTTGATATCTGGCTGCTGGTTACTGATTATGTTTGTCCACTAGTTACTGACTGTTACCTTTCATTTTCGTTAATTTGCCTTTACAATGTGGATTGGCAAAACCATCCTGATTTTTATTGCTTATCTTAAGATGCTCTAGGGAGGTAAGAGACAACATTTATTGTACAGGATTGAACATTCCTATTCCAGGCCTTATTGTGGAGGGAAGATCATTGATGAAACAGCTGAAGATTGGGCCTCCTTTGGCATTTATAAATGTGGACAGCCAGTTTTAGTTTCCAGTTATTTCATCATAGTTTTGACTTGTTTGTTTATGGCTAATCTCCATCCCACTCCCTTCTTCCTTTTGGTTGTTACTTGTAGTTGATTGTTTTTGAGTATTCATTTCTTGTAGCTGATTATTATGTTTTGCTTGTTCCTTGCTAGTCTGTGGTTGCTTATTCCTTGATCATCTTTCTAAGGTTGCTGTTATATTAGATCAGGGCATAGGGAAATGGGGAATATCACATTGTGACCCTATTATTTATACAGCTGCTTGTTCAGAAGTATCGTTCACAGACAAGCTGGAGTCAGGGGACTGAGTATGAATGATAACCTGGCCAGCAACAAATTGACTAAATGGTCCATGGACTAGTGATCAGTTAGCAATGTCAACAACTATGTGATTGGCTCCTAGGTAGCTGAACAGCTTGGGATTATGGATGTTTAGTCAGAAGCTATTGGAACTCTGGGAGGTGCGGTGTCTCAGCTTTGCAGTAAAGTATATCTTGAAAACATGAAGAAAGCCACTTTATTTTTCCTTCAACTGTTGCTGCAAGCTTTGCCTCTTAATCAGCAAGCCAGAGACTTTATAAATATGGACTATCTACCCAATAGTACTACAAACAAGTGAAAGTGCTTGGACAAGGAAGATTGAGGCACAGCAGGACCTAACAAGCCAAAGGCAACATTTCAGTGAACCTTGTGAATAGACATGAACTTGTGCTCCTGAGATGCTGCTTGGCCTGCTGTGTTCATCCAGCTCCATGCTTTATTATCTCGGATTCTCCAGCATCTGCAGTTCCCATTATCTCTGATCACCATTGAACTTCCTTCCCAGTCTTTCCCTCTACTTATAATGCCCTTTTTTTTCAAACTGTGTCTCCGTCTATATGTGTGTGAAGAACGGGAGGTTATAAGGGGACGTACAGCTATACATCAATGGTTCATAATTGTTCACCTGTAGCTAGAGTCCATTCATTTGTAATAAATGGTCAATCATGTTTAGTATAGAAATCTTGTCTAGGAATAGTAGGGTTTGTTTCCAGTACTGCCAGTTAAGCTGTTGCACTTTTGTGGTAATTATCATTTATTTTCCTATTGACAATCAGTGTTCGCATTGGTGTGGGCTGCCTCAAGCCAAAAGCAGGCATCAGGCCCCTTATTTGCATATACAAATCGCTAACCGTCTCCTTTGAACATTGATGTTGGACATCTTTTGTTTGTCCTTTACCAAGATGGCACCCAAGTAACATTCACAGCAGGAGCATTGATGCTCACATTGGATGCTTGTGGTCCCTAAACACAAGCACAACACACAAGCAGCGAATGGGTGCCACCGAACTGAATCTCACACCCTCATTCTTTGTAATTGTGAACGACAGCAAAACAGATGGCGTCGGAAGTGGCCTAGGGTCATATTGTTCTGTGTTTGCTTCAGCCAGTGTGACTTACAAGGCAATGTCTGACAACATCAGAAACCTCACAGCCCTGGGTAAAATTATGATAATAAGACAAAATAGCTATTACTGACAGTGTGCTTTCATTATGCAAATGATATTAAGTGAGGCCGTGTGGATTGCCTGTGGCTAGGCTATAATCTCCACGCAGTGATTACAATGTGTCAGGCTCAGTCATTTTGATTATGACATGTTAATTACATGCCATCTTCACAGAGCTATGAGTATTACTTGCGGCCGCAAAAACAAAAAGGAGACATGAAATGACAGCTTTTTAACACTTTGAACATAGTGGTCCTCACTTACATGTTCACCCTTTCTAAAATGGCTCTAAATTCCCAACCTCCTTCAGGATAAACCATTGAATTTTGAGAAATAAAATATTTTGCCAGTTTTTAGGCAAAACATTTCTCCACGAGTAGATTCATTCAAAATGTACAACGTGCACTGCCGACCTGATTCAGATTGGTTCAAATGACATGGTGCAACATCACTAGACAGGAACGTTCCCTTCCAGTCAGGGAACACTTTGGTGGCCAAAGGCATTTAGTCTCTGATCTTTGAGATGCACGACAATACAGAATTGCTTAGCGGAAACAAATAGCCAAGTTCCGTACCCATGAAGATGGCCTCAACCATACTGTTCTGTAAAATCTTCCTGACTGTCCTGTTTTGACACCACCACCTAAATAACTTGTTATGATCTCTCTACCTTAATTAGTTTATACAGTTTTGGATTACTTGTTAACTTGGTTAGATCCTTGGCACATAACGCTTATACCTAGAATGTTATTCCAGTCATTTAGTTTGTCTCCAGTATGATCTCAATTTAAACGTTTTGTAATTATCTCACTGTCTCAATTAATCAAACTATAGTCATTTCTTCACTTGTCATTCAAATGTTGACAATTTACTCACACCATCTGACACTCTTGATCACCTGCAGAGACCTATTATTCGGTCTGTCGGCACTCCAATCTCACCATTTGTATAATTGATCTCACTGATTATAAAGTCTCTGCCTAGTTTCTCTCTTCACTTCACAAAGGGGCAGCACTCAGAAAGCTTGTGATTTCATATAAACCTATTGGATTATAATCTGGTGCCATGTGACTTTTGACATTTTTCAACCCAGCCCAACACTGGCACCTCCACATCAAATTGGTTACACAGTTTTAAAAATAAACAGTTTTAGTAAAGTGCTGAAGAGAACTCTGGAAAGCAAGCTTTTTCTTGGAATATGTTCTCTGGGATGTAAAAGCATTCTTAAAACAAGAATATCATACGTCGCTGACAGATCGAACCAAAGCTAACCAAAGTTATTCCATTTGAAATAAATATCAGAACTTGAGTATTACTGAAAAAGACACATTTTGTGAAAGCCTTTCATCTTGTACTCATCAAAACAATAAACAAGAATGCAATGTCAGATGAAAAACTAATATTAAAACTTCATGAGACGAATATGCTGTTAGTTGGCCAGTAGACTCTGACTGGTTAAGATGTTGTCATGAAGAATGCACCAACTAGTGATGATTGACAGTTAGCTACCAGACTTTGTTTAAATTTTATACCAGGCAGGCTGTCAATGATTTATACCACCAAATGTCTGTCACCTGTCCTGTTGAGTTGAAATAGGTACAATGTTTCTATAAGCTTTTTCCTTCTATAAATGTTAAAGGCATTAAAGGGTATGGGGGAAAGCACAAATATTGTATTGAGATAAATGATCAACTGTGATCATTTGAGGATAGCAAATGTGGTTCCCCTGTTCAAGAAGGGGAGTAGAGACAACCCTGGTAATTATAGACCAGTGAGCCTTACCTCAGTTGTTGGTAAAGTGTTAGAAAAGGCTATAAGGGATAGGATTTATAATCATCTAGAAAAGAATAAATTGATTAGGGATAGTCAGCACGGTTTTGTGAAGGGAAGATCGTGCCTCACAAACCTTATTGAGTTCTTTGAGCAGGTGACCAAACAGGTAGATGTAAACCGGTTGATGTGGTGTATATGGATTTCAGCAAGGCGTTCGATAAGGTTCCCCACAATAGGCTAGTGTACAAAATGCTGAGGAATGGGATTGTGGGAGATATAGCAGTTTGGATTGGAAATTAGCTTGCTGAAAGGAGACAGAGGGTGGTAATTGATGGGAAACGTTCATCCTGGAGACCAGTTACTAGTGGTGTACCGCAAGGGTTGGTGTTGGGTCCACTGCTGTTTGTCATTTTTATCAATGACCTGGATGAGGGCGTAGAAGGATGGGTTAGTAAATTTGCAGACGACACTCACGTCGGTGGAGTTGTGGATAGTGACGAAGTATGCTGTAGGTTGCAGAGAGACATAGATAAGCTGCAGAGCTGGGCTGAGAGGTGGCAAATGGAGTTTAATGCAGACAAGTGTGAGGTGATGCACTTTGGTAGGAGTAACCGGAAGGCAAAGTACAGGGCTAATGGTAAGATTCTTAGTAGTGTCGATGAGCAGAGAGATCTCGGTGTCCATGTACACAGATCCTTGAAAGTTGCCACCCAGGTTGACAGGGCTGTTAAGAAGGCATACAGTGTTTTAGCTTTGATTAATAGAGGGATTGAGTTTCGGAACCAAGAGGTTATGGTGAAGCTGTACAAAACTCTGTTGCGGCCGCACTTGGAGTATTATGTACAGTTCTGGTCACCGCATTATAAGAAGGATGTGGAAGCTTTGGAAAGGGTGCAGAGGAGATTTACTAGGATGTTGCCTGGTATGGAGGGAAGGTCTTACGAGGAAAGGCTGAGGGACTTGAGGCTGTTGTCATTAGAGAGAAGAAGGTTGAGAGGTGACTTAATTGAAACATATAAAGTAATCAGAGTGTTAGATAGGGTGGAAAGGAGAGCCTTTTTGCTAGGATGGTGACAGCAAGCACGAGGGGGCATAGCTTTAAATTGAGAGGTGAAAGATATAGGACAGATGTCAGAGGTAGTTTCTTTACTCAGAGAGGAGTAAGGGAATGGAATGCTTTGCCTGCAACGGTAGTAGATTTGCCAACTTTAGATACATTTAAGTCGTCATTGGATAAGCATATGGACGTACATGGAATAGTATAGGTTAGATGGGCTTGAGATCGGTATCACAGGTCGGCACAACATCGAGGGCTGAAGGGCCTGTACTGTGCTGTTATCTTCTATGTTCTATGTTCATATTGAATGGTGGAGAAGGCTCAAATTGCTGAATGGCCTATTCCTGCTCCTTGTTTCTATGTTTTTATGTATTCTGAGTCCCATGTGTTAATATATGTAGCTTTCAGTACACACAAATATAGCCTATTGACAACCCAACTAACAACCTTAGATTGGCTTTCAGTATGTGTTCTCACATGCAGAATTATCGAGGAAAGTTGCCCAAGGTTTAACAAAATGCAGGTGACCAACAAGATGGTACAATAGTCACAGCATTGGCAGCAAGGCAATACAAACACATCAAATAGGTTCAAAGTCAACTAAGTGAAAGTCAAATTTCAAAAGATATTCAAACTTTCATAGAATCCCCACAGTGTGGAAACATACTGACTTTCTGAAGAGCATCCCATGCAAACCCATCATCGAATATATCCCTGTAGCCTTGCTCGTGCATTTAACTTACACATCCCTGGACACTCTGAACAATTTAGCATGGCCAATCTACCTAACTTGCACGTCTTTGGACTGTGAGAGGAAACTGAAGCACCTGGCAGAAACCCATGCAGGCACGGGGAGAATGTGCAAACTCTACATAGACATTCACCTGAGGTTGGAATCGATCCCGGGTCCCTGATGCTTTGAGGCAACAGTGCTAACCACTGAGCCAACGTGACGTCCTGTTATTAATTTCACACCATGTGAACAGTCAGTCTTTCAGGAGGTTTTATAATTGTTAATATCAAAAGTGCTGAAAAGACAGGAAAACACATGCTAAGAGTTAAATTTGATATGGGAACTCTTGCCAACTTATTGTCACTATGCATCCTGAAAGACGCGTAGCTCAGCCTGTGCTCCAATGAGCAGCTTAAGAGAGGTCAACTCACAGCACATAACAGATTTTTATCAGAATTTTATCAGAATATCGGAATCGCAAAGCAGCACCAATAAGCAAGCATATTACAGCTTCCTGAAATTTGCAACGTAACAGATGCCAATAGTCCATCAACTATGAGTATGTGCAGATCACAGTACAGTCACAATTCATGAGCAAGTCTGTAGACATGCTCACTGATCTGGCGGGTTAGAATGCAAATGTTTTGTCACCCTGCTAGGTAACATTGTCAGTGCACCACCAGTGAAGCGTCAATGTTCTGTCACATTTGTTATTTATATGCCTCAGCTTGCTGTCGGGGGGGCGGGGGGTGGGGGGGTGGGAGTCGGTATTACTTCTGGTTCTGTTTCTCAGTGGTTTGTACACAGGGTCTAATTTAATGCGTTTGCTGATGGAGTTTCAATTAGAATAAGAGGCCACCAGGAATTCCCTGGCATATCTGTTTGGTTTTTGTGATTATGGATGTGTTGTCCCAGTCAAGTTTGTGTCCTCTTGTCCGTCTGTAGTGAGACAAGTGAGAAGACCAAGAGACATGACCAATTCTCACTTGTCTCACTACACACAGGCAACAAGGGGCACAAATTTGACTGAGACAACACATCCATAATTGCACAAGCCAAACCGAAATACGACAGGGAATTCCAGGAGGCCTTGACTTCCAATTTGAACTCCATCAGCAAACATATTAAATTAGACCCTGTGTACAAACCGCTGAGAAACAGAGCCAGAAGTAGTACCAAACTCCCCCAGCAAACCAAAGCATATAAATAACAAATGGGACAGAACACCACCGGTTGACTGGAGGCGCACTGATGACGTTACCTAGCAGGGTGATGAAAGGTCTGCAATCAAATACACCAGCTCAGCGAGCAAGTCTACAACCTCATTCACAGCCCGAGCTACGAATCTTCTCAAACTTTAAACGATTCATGAGCATTAAACAATACATACATGACCCACTTGAATCAGTCAACATTCTCAAATACTTTATCCCAGATGGATTTGACACAGTTGGAAATTTTAAGGATGATGCAGTATTGTGCCTGGAGGATGATACAACTCCATGTATTGATTGTCCAAGGGAGTGTAGAGTGTTCTTTGAGAAGAAACTTTGAGCAGAACTGGCAGAGATGAAGCAGAATGGTAGAGAGGGTTGATTTCACTATGAATATATCTGGATGTGGATGACATCATGGCTACAGACAAGGCAAAGGAAAACCATTATAAAAAATCTTCACCTTCTGATGGCAGCAGCACATCGACAATGAGCGATATTTAACGGCATAAAGTGCCAAGTCAATGCCAGCTCCATAAACCTCTATAGATCCATTACTCATCTCATGAAGCCTGTCTCAATCCAAGAAGGATCAAACATGTTAAACAAATGCCAACCCCCAGAGGATAAAGAGACTGTGTGATATGCCTACAGAATTACAATTTTCTCTTGCCGAATATTCCCACCATTAAAGGCAAGCTGTTTCCAATAAAAGGATTGCTCATAACGGGTGTCCCATGTGCATTAAGACAGAATTTGGAACAGTTCTGAAAAAGAGTCATATCAGACTCGAAACGTTAACTCTGCTTCTCTCACTACCGATGCAGGCAGACCTGCTGAGTTTCTCCAGCACACTCTGTGTTTGCCCAGCAATTAATTGTCTAACCGTTTTGAGACAGGACAGTCTGGTTCAGAGACAAAGAAGAATGACAGACATCTATGATGAGTAAGTAAGTACAGACTGCCATACTGTGCACAGGGCAGAAAGTGTGAATTAAAATCTGAACCAAGATATTTAGACATCAACAAAAGTTTCTGAAATATGTAACCAACTTAGATCATATGACATCTTTTTTATGCATTTGTGGGATGCAGGCATCACTGGCTGAATGGCATTTTTATTGCCCGTCCCTGGTTGCCCTTAGGAAGGTGATGATGATCTGCTTTCTTGAACTGCTGCAGTCCATATGCTGTAGATTGACCCACAATGTGCTCAGGGAAGCAATTCCAGGATTTCAACTCAATTGATCGTGGTACTACATTGTGAAGAAACAGAATTCAGCTCAGGCTAACAAGCGGCACAAAGAGTGAGGAAAAACGTTCTAAAGATGACGATTGTGCAGTATTGTTATTAATTCATTAGGGGATCTGGCCGGTTAATCAGCACGTATTGGCTGTCCCTAGTTACTGTGAAAAGGTGGTGGCAAGCTGTCTTTTTGAACTACTGCGGTCCATGTGCTATATGTAGACCCACAATGTTGTAGGGGAGGTAGTTTTTAGCAGGTGGCAGCTTTTCCATATATCCCTTGTCCTTCCAAATGATTGTGGGTTCACAAGCTGCTGTCTAAGGAACCTCAGTGAATTTCTACATTGTATTTTGTAGATAGTACACACTGCTGCAACTGAGCATTCATGGAGGAGAGGGTGAATATTTGTGGATGGTGTGTAAATTAAGCAGGTTGCTTTGTCCTGGATGGTGTCAAGCTTCTTGAGTGTAATCGGAGCTGTGCCCATCCAGGCAAGTGAGGCATATTCCATCACATTCCTGATTTGTGCCTTGTAGATGGTGGACAAGCTTTGGGGAGCCAGGAGGTGAATTACCTGCTGCAGATTTACCAGAGTCTAACTTGTGTTTGTATTTATATGTCTAGTCCAACTCAGTTTCTGGTCAATGGTAACCTTCAATGGTGATAGTAGGAGATTCAGTGATGGTAATGCCAATTTTGTATTGTTGGAAATGTCAGCGTTGAGCTTTGACATTTAATTGGAGCCACAATAACCAGCACCAAGGCAACCAAGTTGTTAAACAAGTGCAACACAAAACAGCACGTACTTCTTCAAATCTGGACATGTTGCCAATCTTTTAAAGTGTTACATTGAACTTTGAAATATTGGTATTGTACAGTCTATTTAACCTGTCTGTATAGTTATTAAAATAAGAACATGTATAACATGTACAACCATATTTGGACTAATATTTCTTTTATCTTTGGAGAAAGATGAATGTTGTATTAAGTCTCACTGTCAATATGCCTTTAAGAGATATGTTCATTGTGTCAACACCATACCATAGCATGTGATCTGAGGAATCAGAGGTCTCATAGCCCATCATTAAACTTCATCCTTGGTTATTGCTAATGAGGTATTTAATGCATTGATGTTAATTTTCCAAAATTCATTGGATTCAGGAAAAATCCCAACAAACTGGAGAAGTGCAAATCTAACCCTTCGCTTCAAGAACAAAGGGAGGCAGAAGACAGGAGCCTCTAGGCAAGTTAGCTTTGATAAAAACCACAAGAACTGCAGATGCTGTAAATCAGGAACAAAAACAAAGTTGTTGGAAAAGCTCAGCAGGTCTGGCAGCATCTGTGAAGGAAAAAACAGAGTTAATGTTTCTGGTCCAGTGACCTGTTCTGATGCATACACTCGGCTTTCTGCCACCAATTTTTGATCAATGCTAATACGTTATTTCCTGCAACATGAGCTCTAACATTGCCCAAGGAATTTTTACATGGCATCTTATCAAATACCTTCTGGAAATCCAAATACAGTATATCCAGAGGGTCCCTTTGTCCTCAGCATATGTCATGCTTTTAAAAACCTCTAATAACTTCGTTAAGCATGCATTGTTTTGGTGAAATTATTTTGACTTATCCCAATCACCTTGAAATTTTCTAAGTGTGAAGCTATCGTCTCTTTAATGCTTTATTCTAACACCTTTTCCATAATAGACATCAAAGCTAACTGGAACACGTGGAACTCCATACAGCCTGAGCTAACGTCCTAACCTTTCTCAATTTACATCAACTCCTGAGATAAGAGGAGTGAAGGCTGGTAGCTAAACATGAGGAAAGTACACAAACACATTGGTAGGATCAAGGGACATCTGGGTGCAAATGTATTTGTTTCATTTCATTGCTTTCATTGTTCTCAAATTGAATGCACTGAGTTATTGTTAAATGCTAAAATTGCTGGAGTTGTGAACCTTTGTATGAGTCATTCTGAAATGTAACAGACCCCATGTGTGCAGAGTGCAACATTGCAAGTCAGTGTTAAGCAGCCGTGCAGCACAAACTGCATTACTCTGCATATTCCCATCATTTCTGATACCTGGATAGAAAAAGTGCTACAGGTGTTTGCAGAAACAAGCCCTAGACACATGCAACATTCAAAAGCAAATATAATCTTAATGTTGTAGAGATACACTCGTCTGACAGATACATTCTCCAAATGGTGAAAATGACTTGCACCACATGGGCACCACTAAGATACGCAATGGCCTGGCTGCAGATGCTACTCCTTAGAGGGATGGCGATCAGATGAACACCACTGGATGTGTTCCTCAGCTAAACTGTCACAAACGTTGGTCGAAGTGCAATCCTACATTTGTCAAAATACTCAAACAAGCCTCTCTTGACAATATGGCACAATAATGTATGGGTCATGTTGCATAAGATATTGTTACCCATGTGTTTTATATACACAGTGATTAGACTTCTGGGTAAACCTTACCCACATACAATTTCCTAATCTTCCATTTTTGGTTATGTTGCCCTGATATCCACAGTTGCACTGGCGCAGTGGCTGTCCATTCTACCTCTGATGTCTGAAATTACCTTACTGGCTTTTCCCTACCAGACCAAAGCGTCAAAGCCTCTTCCCTGCTGAAACGCTCCTGCCTGATGTTCCACTTTCTTAGAATCCCTACAGTGTGGAAACAGGCCATTCAGCCCAACAAGTCCACATCAACTCAACCTAAGTTTTAAGTGTTAATCCCATCTGTGCATTGGGCAGTACAAAACTGGAGGCTTCCTCACTGAGGTCTCCATTGGAGCACTCTCAGCCAGAATCCTCCTGGGCCAATGGGCTGGAGTGAGGAGTCTGAGGTCCCTCCTCCAGTGTTCTTTCAGTCACACTGATTGTGAGATCCTTTCTCCTGCAGACAGACAGAGGATTGATCATTACCTCAAAAGCAGTATGCAGAAGTGTACATTCACGCCTGTCAAATTGGTTCTTCCCGTCAACCTGTGAGTAAGTGATCCAGCACAAAGGGCAGCGTGTTCTAATGGCCCCTAGCCATCGTGGGGAGGAGAATGGCAGAACTGAGCAAGAGGTGCAATGTGATTCCCACCATCAATTGTGTTCTTCCCTTTCAGGTGACAAGGCGAGCACTTGCCAGCAGGTGGAGAGAAGCCGATCTGCATGTATTCACATCTCATTAGTAACACAACTTCTGGGAATTAGCTTCACTTTCCCAGTGCACTTCTACCAAACCAAGAAATCCAACACTTTGGAATTTGCACATCTTTGTCCAGCTGGGGGCAAGTACTGAAGAAGGGTCGAGGCCCGAAATGTCAGCTTTCCTGCTCCTCTGATGCTGCTTGGCCTGCTGTGTTCATCCAGCTCTACACCTTGTTATCTCAGGGGTAGGTATTGTTGCTTTGTCTGTATAACAAAATGGCTTTAGATGAGGCTCAAATTAAATGTTATAACAGTTCTCCAAATACAGCCGCGGCATCCCAATGGGGGCAGGGCAACCTGTGCCCATGTACCACCCCCAACTCCAATGGGCCTATGGCAAACACTGAGCACAAAAGTGTGAAGCAGGGAGCGGCACCGTCTGAAGGGAATGGAACTGGGAGAGTGGAAAGTGGAGGAAGGATAAATAAGGTAAGAGTGTGCTGCAGTCAGCCAAATAGTCAGAGCGACTTTAAATGTTAACTCTGTTCTTCTCTCCATAGGTACCACCAGAATTGTTAAGTTTCTCCAGCTTTCACTGTGTTTGTTAATGGTAAATTTGTGTCCTTCTTTAACTCAAGGAATCCAGTTAAGCGGCCAAAGTACCACTAACATTGAGATAAATAGGAGAGAAAATTAATGAAATCACAAGTCAGTGATCTTAATCCTTCATGATGGCAGGAAGATAAGGGAAATAATAGTTTTTGTGGTCCTAGAAAAGAAACAGATTCGATTTAGATATGTCACACTCAAGTTTCAATTCATCAATGCTAGGCAGACTTTGTGTTATGACAGATTTAGTGTTCAGAATTTGGTGCTCAGAAGAAAGAACATTTCAGGGAAGCAATGACTGCTGTCGGGTGTAACTCAGGGGGTACCGCGTTTGTGTAACTCAAAAGGAATCGATTCAAGTTCAAACCAGAAACCTGAGCACATACTCTACGTTGACCCTGCAATGCAGCCCTGAAAGAGAACAGGACTGTTCGGGTTCGGGATGTTAAAGTGAATTAGCTGCAGTGTTTCCTAAATTGCAATGATGTTTACACTTCAAAATACTTTATTTGGACCATAAAGTGTTTTGAAGTTGTTGGAGATTCCATTTAAATGCAACGTTTGTCTTTTAGTAGTAATATTAAAACATAAAGAGATATATGCATGCATGCAAGAAAATATTCCAAGGAGATTGGTGAAGGTACAGATATCCATTATGGTTCCCGATAAGAGCTGTTATTATTCAGTTTCTAATTAGTTGAGGATCAATTCTTATGTTGTGCTTTATGTTAGTTCAGCCTGTATGGTTTAATTACTGGTTAGCACCTCTTTATTTGGAAACCACGTGCATGCTTGATGAGTTCTATCAGCTGGATAACAGGCACAGCACATACAAAAAGCAACCTGGTAAGTGTTAAATCACCATCCAAACTATGTCAGGAGCTATAATGCTGCAGATACTCTTCATTTAAGCAATTTATTTTTGAAATGAAAATGGGGCAGAGGTTGGACATACCCATAGGCCCTTGCTCAAACAGCATTGTTGTTTTCCAGCTCTGTAAGGCACAATCAGTCATGGGTAATTATCCTGCCAATAGGAGGCAACTTTCATGTAATATATCATACGTCTCAGTCTGTCAGTAAACTGCTGCATTTTCATTGGCCATTCCCTTTCTGGCTGACTATGCTCACAGAAATATTCAAGTCAATCAATAAACAAAAATTAGACTAAATCAACCGTTGTGATTGCAAATTTATTTGTCAGTCACTATATCAAGGCCAGTGCAAGCATTAATGTGTTAAAGTAGCACCCTTCTATCTTCCAGCATATTTATTTCAGGGGTCTTTTGTGATATTCACATTGCTAATCGCAGTATGTGCAGGGAAGTACTCCATGTGTTTCAAAGTATAAATAGTTGTTTCCTGCACCTAAAATGATGCTTGCTTATTATCCGCATAATTTTAAAATGGATGTGAATTAATGTACTTGAATTTCACTAAGACGATCGCTTCGTCATGTGCTGTTTCCTATTTGATGAATTTCTGATGACAGGTAGGTCCTTTGTTTGAACTGAAATAGATTTGTGTACAAATTTCTTTCCTGATTTGTTGTGGTCATGTAATTTCCACCATGAGGCACCCACACATTTGGCAGCTATCTTAAGGACACATCATTAAAGAAGTTATTCTGACCAGGCTGTTGTGCTTAAACATCAGCAGTGGAGCTGAGATTGAGTAGATAAAAAGATAGATTGACACAGGAATGTTCAGAGCTATGAAAGTGCTATAAGCAACTCAAATGAAGTAAAATATAACAAAAAATCAGGACACAGCTGAAACATAGAGAAAAGAAAATGACTGCAGATTTTCCTCTCCGAGCTCTGGTTGAAATGACAGGTGACATGAAGCAAACCTGCCAGGTTTTTCCACACACAATGGTAAAATTATAAATGGAAACTAAGTTTGTTTGAAAATCCAGAGAAGTCACGTGTCACTACACTCATCACAGTTTCAAAGTGAGCCCCACCCTGAATCTCTCTGAAGAACAGAAAAAGATTTCTGAAATTTTGAAAGTTTTTGAAGTAAACGTAACTTATTTGATGGGTAAGTTCGATGTGAATATACATTGTGAGTGCTACAAGTTCAATATTAGGGTCCCAGGATGCAAAAGAATTTATTAATCAATACATGACCTCACTAACTAGCTCATAGAATCCTTGAGTGTTCACATTTCAAGGGTGATCTAATTAAAGGCAGTGTTGTATTAGGCTCAAGAGATCCTGTAGTGAGAACACATTGCCTAAGAGAGGAGAAACTTACATTCAGGAGTTGATACGACATTTGAAGGAGTGTTGCGGGAGCAAATCAGCAACAATAGCATGTTCACAGAACAGACGAGGACTTTCATTATGCTGACAAATACTTCAGCACCTGATCTGTCTTCCAGGCCTCCTTAGTAAATACCTACAAAGGCAGGGTTACAGAGATGATTGATTGAATTATTGTTGCCAAGTATAGTGAGACATAGTGAAAAGTGTTGTTTTGCATGCTGTACTTGCAGATCATACCATACAAAGTGCATCGGGGCAGCAGAACAGAGTGCAAAATACATTTTTGCAGCTACAGAGAAGGCACAGAGAGAGAGATCAAAATTAACATTTGAGAAGCCCATTCAAAAGCCTGATGCAGACAGGGACTTAGCCTCCACTCTGCTTCCTGAAGTCAATGACTAGTTCCTTTGTTTTATACAACTCCAGCTTTAACTATGAATCTAACTCCAACTCCGACTCTCCGACTCCGACTCCGACTCTGACTCTAACACTGTGATCCAGTAGAGACACTGAATACAGTAGACAAGGACCTTGCTCAAATCAAGGAAACTACCTGAAAGATACAAATCTCAGATAACAAAGTGTGGAGCTGGATGAACACAGTGGGCGAAGCAGCGTCTTAGGGGCACAAAAGCTGACATCTCGGGCCTAGACCCTTCATCAGAAAAGGGGGATGGGGAGAGGATTCTGAAATAAATAGGGAGAGAGGGGGAGGTGGACCAAAGATGGATGAAGGAGAAGATAGGTGGAGAGGAGAGTACACGTTGGGAGGTAGGGAGGGGATAGGTCAGTCCAGGGAAGACGGACAGGTCAAGAGGGTGGGATGAGATTAGTAGGTAGGAAATGGGGGTGCAGCTAGAGGTGGGAGGAGGCGAAGGAATTGGGAATACGGGATGAAATTTTTGCAGGAAGGTGGGTGGGAGGAGGTGTATTCTAGGTAGCTGTGGGAGTTGGTGGGCTTGAAATGGACATCAGTTTCTAGGTGGTTCCCTGAGATAGAGACAGAGAGGTCCAGGAAGGTGAGGGATGTGTTGGACGTGGAACAGTCCCTCTTCCGTATCTACACTGGTCCTAAACCCCACCTCTTCCTCTGTTACATTGATGACTGAATCGGCGCAGCGTCGTGCTCCCAAGAGGAGCTTGAACAGTTCATCCACTTCACCAACACCTTCCACCCCAACCTCAAGTTCACCTGGGCTATCTCCAACACATCCCTCATCTTCTTGAACCTCTCTGTCTCCATCTCAGGCAGCTACCTGGAATAAACCTCCTCCCACCTACCTTCCTGCAAAAATTCCATCACCTATTCCCAATTCCTTCACCTCCGCTGCATCTGCTCCAAGGATGAGGCATTCCACTCCCGTACATCCCAGATGTCCAAGTTCTTCAAGGACCGCAACTTCCTCCCCGCAGTGGTCGAGACTGCCCTCGACTGAGTCTCCCGCATTTCCCGCACCTCATCCCCCACACACCGCCCATGCAATAACCGCCAAAAGAGGATCCCCCCCTAGTCCTCACATACCACCCCACCAACCTCCACATACAACGCATCATCCTCCGACACTTCCGCCATCTACAATCCGACCCCACCACTAAAGACATTTTTCCATCCCCACCCTTGTCTGACTTCCGGACAGACCACTCTCTCCGGGACTCCCTTGTTCGCTCCACACTAGCCTCCAATCCAACCATACCCGGCAACCACAGGAAGTGCTACACGTGCCCCCACACCTCCTGCCTCACCCTCATCCCAGGCCCCAAGATACTTTCCACATCAAGCAGATGTTCACCAGCACATCCACCAATGTGGTATACTGCATCCACTGTAGCTGTTGTGGCTTCCTCTACATTGGGGAAACCAAGCGGAGGCTTGGGGACCGCTTTGCAGAACATCTATGCTCGGTTCACAATAAACAACTGCCTCTCCCGGTCGCGAACCATTTCAACTCCCCCTCCCAGTCCTTAGAGACACGTCCATCCTGGGCCTATTGCTGTGTTATAATGATGCCACCCAAAGGTTGCAGGAACAGCAACTCATATTCCGCTTGGGAACCCTGTAGCCCAATGGTATCAAGGTGGATTTCACAAGCTTCAAAATCTCCCCTCCCCCCACTGCATCCCAAAACCAGCCCAGCTCGTCTCTGTATCCCTAACCTGTTCTTCTTCTCACCTATCCCCTCCTCCCACTCAAGCCGCACTTAAATTTCCTACCTACTAATCTCATCCTGCCCCCTTGACCGGTCCGTCCTCTCTGGACTGGCCTATCCCCTCCCTACCTCCCCACCTATACTCTCGTCTCGACCTATCTTCTCCTCTATCCATCTTCGAACTGCCTCCCCCTCTGTCCCTATTTATTTCAGAATCCTCTCCCCATCTCCCTTTTCTGATGAAGGGTCTAGGCCTGAAACATCAGCTTTTGTGCTCCTGAAATGCTGCTTGGCCTGCTGTGTTCATCCAGCTCCACACTTTGTAATCTCGGATTCTCCGACATCTGCAGTTCCCCTTATCTCAAGATACAAATCTCCCAGTGTTATAAAATGTCATGATGAAATGATGTCCCTAGAGCATTAAGGATAAACCTATTTCTTTAGGAGCATATGGGACATAAAGAGTTGAAATTGCAGCCCAAGATGCCATATTGTACAAGGAATCCCACAGCAACAGCAAATGATAAGGAACAGCACTCCTGATGAAGAAATATTACTCAGGTGAATAGCCAATGGGAATGCACTTGTGTACCACTAGCAGACCAGCACAAATTAACAATGCAATCGATTTGTACAGACAAGCACAATGAACTGCTCATACACAAGAACAATATGTATGGTGACTTGATAACTCAAAATATGCATAAAAATACATGTAATGTGTTTGTATTAAAAAAGGATATTTTTGCCTTGAAACTTAATTATGTACAAATGTCCCTTCTGTTCTGTTGTAGTCTTGTGGCCTCTATTATGAGGCACAAACACCGCAGATACCCATCTTAAAGACATGTCAATTTTAAAAATCCCATTCTACCCAGATTTCTATTTATTGTGTTCAGAACAATCTTAAGTTCACTTGTTATCGCGGGCCTTGAGGAGAAAATCAAATCTATAATGCTGTCCTCAATTTCAGCTTTGGTACAGTTTTAGCACATCTCTCTCATTTGAGGGATAATTGGTTTGTATTGTGGATCTAATGAAGAATGCAACGCATTGAAAGATGTTACTAAATGTGTGCTTTGATGCTAAGTGATTTACTCTTGTTTCCATTTGTCATAGATTCCCAACAATATGGAAGCATGCCATTTGGCCTGACAGGTCTACACTGACACTCTGAAGAGCATCCCCCTCAGGCTCATTCCCCCTATTCTATCCTTGTATCTGTGCATTTTCCATAGCTAATCCACCTAATGTAGATATCCCTGAACATTATGGGCATTAGCATAGCCAATGCACCTAATCACCACATCTTTGGACTGTAGGAGGCAATCAGAGCACCTGGAGAAAACCCACACGATCACAGGGAGAACATGCAAACTCCACACAGGCAGTTGCCCGAGGCTGGAATTGAACCTGGGTCCCTGGTGCAGTGAGACCGCAGTGCTAACCATTGAGCCACCGTGCCAACCTCTGTTTAGTTAGGGAGAAACTGTTCCCACTCATATAGGAATGAGAACAAAAGGGCACCAATTTAAAGTGGTCTGCAAAACAAAAAATAACGTTTTCACTCTGTGAGGAGTTAGGATAAGGAAAGCATTGCCGGGAAGTGTAGTAATAGCAGAAACAAATTCAGAAACTGCTGGAAAAACCTAGCAGCTCTGGCAGCATCTGCAACAGAACTCAGAGTTAACATTTTGGGTCCAGTGACCCCTCTTCAGTGATAGTAGTTTCAATTGAGGCAATCAAAAGAATGATTGAATGATTGTGTAGATAAAAATAATGTGTGTGGAGAAAAGCAGGAGGTTAGATCTAAGTAATGGTGCTGATATAACAAGCTTGCACAGGCATGATCAGCCAAATGGCCTTTAAGGCTCCTGTGATTCTGCAATCACAACATGTGTAATTCTGGTAGACTGGATTGTGGGAAGGAAGAGATTTCTCAAAAACCTGGAATGGGAATGGAGAGAAGTGGAAACTAATGAAAAATTTAGAGAGGAAGAACAATGCAGAGTCAATGTTTGTTGCAATTTGTGATTTGTGGGATTGTTTCTGATTCTTATTAAATTAATGTTGGAGAAGTTGAAAACCCCATCATCTAAGGCTAATTGATGCCCAAACAAAAACATTTTAGTGATTGGGTGAGGATAGTCAGTGAAGCTTTTTAAAATACGTGTGAGATCTGGACAAGTGACCTTATGACTCAGAACAGGAGATGCTCAGAACATTATCTTTTTAAGGGAATCAATGAGGCGAGGGACAAAGGATATATAATGTAGTCCTGTAAACACTGCTCGCCTAGATTTAACCTCATAAGATCAAACCATTAAATCTTGTTTGAGTGACATATTTGAACATTTAATACAGGATACGGAATTGTATTTTCTCCATTAGAAAAGGGACTCGGATTTCTCCTGGATTTGTAAACTGTTCCCTTATATAGAGAATATAATGGGTGAAAACACTAAGCTGTTGCATTGCTGGAATATGAGTTAGCCAATTTGGTATTGTAACATTTATGAGGTACTGAATTTCAACACGTTCAATAAACCACCTGGAAGGGGAAACAATGATAGTCTGGAATGTTGCAAAATCCTTTCAAACACAGATGCTTTGTTTTAAGGAGTAAAAACGAGTGGACGAGATTGAGCGAGAACAATGTTTCAAGCAATAGTGAGAGTTGTGTTTTAGATACTTGTTTGTCTGTGCCATAACTCAGCAATTCAACCCTTGCTTCTGCATCCACTAACTTCGACAATTCATGCCTTTTCAAGGCTATGGGCCGAATCTTACTTTTTTCTTTTGCATAATGTTTTTTGGGCTGTGTCTTATCATGAGGGCTTATGAAATTCCTCTCCATAATTTAACAAATGCTTCTCATTAACTACCCACCCCGCCGCCATACCATCTGTCACGTCCAATTCCCAACCCCATTTTCAAACGGAGATAGTGGGAACTGCCGATGCTGGAGAATCTGAATTAACAAGATGTAGAGCTGGATGAACACAGCAGGCCAAGCAGCATCAGAGGAGCAGGAAGACTGACATTTCAGGCCCATACCCTTCTTCAGAAATGAGGGAGGGGAAGGGGTTTCTGAAATAAATAGGGAGGGTGGGGGTGGCAGACAGAAGTTGGATAGAGGAGAAGATAGGTTGAGAGGAGACAGACAGGTCAAAGAGGCGGGGATGGAGCCAATAAATGTGAGTGTAGGTGGGGAGTTATGGAGGAGATAGGCCAGTTCAGGGAGGACGGACAGGTCAAGGGGGCGGGATGAGGTTAGTAGCTAGGAGATGGGTGTGGGACTTGAGGTGGGAAGAGGGGATAGGTGGGAAGAAGGGCAGGTCAGGGAGGCGGGGATGAGCTAGGATGGTTTTGGGATGCAGTAGGGAGAGGGGAGATTTTGAAGCTTGTGAAGTCCACATTGATGCAATTGGGCTGCAGGGTTCCCAAGCGGAATATGAGTTGCTGTTCCTGCAACCTTTGGGTGGCATCGTTGTGGCACTACAGGAGGCCCAGGATGGACATGTCGTCTGAAGAATGGGAGGGGGAGTTGAAAAGGTTCACGATTGTGAGGTGCAGTTGTTTAGTGCAAACCGAGTGTAGGTATTCTGCAAAGCGGTCCCCAAGCCTCCGCTTGGTTTCCCCAATGTAGAGGAGGCCACAATGGGAACAGCGGATGTGATATACCACATTGGTGGATGTGCAGGTGAACATCTGCTTGATGTGGAAAGTCATCTTGGGGCCTGGGATGGAGGTGAGGGAGGAGGTGTAGGGACATGTGTAGATCTTCCTGCAGTTGCAGGGAAAAGTGCCATGTGTGGTGGGGACAAGGGAGTCGCGGAGAGAGTGGTCCCTTCGGAAAGCAGATAAGGGTGGGGAGGGAAAAATGTCTTTGGTGGTGGGGTCGGATTGTAGATGGTGGAAGTGTTGGAGGATGATGCATTGTATCTGGAGGTTGGTCGGGTGGTACATGAGGATGAGGATGAGGAGGATTCTGTTTTGGTTGTTATTGCAGGGACGGGGTGTGAGGGCTGAGGTGCGGGAAATGCGGGAGACATGGTCGAGGGCGCTCTCGACCACGGTGGGGGGGGGGTGGCGATGTTGCAGTCCTTGATAAATGAGGACATCTCAGATGGAATGCCTCATCCTGGGAGCAGATGCGCTAGAGTCGAAGGAATTAGGAATAGGGGATGACATTTTTGCAGGAAGGTTGGTGGGAAGAGGTGTATTCTGGGTAGCTGTGGGAGTCAGTGGGCTTGAAATAGATATCGGTTTCCAGGTGGTTGCCAGAGATGGAAACAGAGAGGTCCAGGAAGGAGAGAGAGATATCAGAGATGGTCCATGTGAGCTTGAAGTTGGGGTGGGAGGCGTTGGTGACGTGGATGAACTGTTCGAGCTCCTCCATGGGATGACTATATCGGCGCCACCTCATGATCCCACGAGGAGCATCCAACATCCCTTGTGCTCATGCCATTTTTGGAAGATGGTGCGCACTTGTGCAAGTACTGTCAGTCTGGTCTGCCCTGCATTTAGGTTAGGATTAGAGGTTTCTGAAATTAGCACCAGACATGGCAGACCCGGGGAAATTGGCAGCCTGCTTTCTGAGCGTAAACCTGGCGGTCCTGCCGGATGGGGCAGTGTACAGGCAGGACTACCTCTATCCCCAGGACCAGGGGTGGAGTCCACAACACCTGAGCATGTTAGCCTCTGCCGAGCTTGCCACCAAGGTTGGTGGAGTTTCAGCTGTTTAGAGGAATGACAAGGATGCAGGAAGAAAATCAATGACTCGGCTGGTTTCCATGCCCAGTATTCTCGACATTGAGCTTGCTTGCTGTATTGGGTAAGATAGGAAGATGAATATTAACGTGGTGGCTGCAGCATTAATAGTCCATTTGACAAGCTCCAGTTCTGAAGGCAAAGTGGACCACTGCACTGAAAATGTTAACTCTGCTTTCTCTCCACAGATGTTGCCAGACATGGTGATTTTTTCCAACAATTTCTGTTTTTTGTTTTGGATTTCCTGCATCTGTGATTCCGCGCTATTTTTTCTGTCTGTTCAAACTGTTGCTGTCAAATGAGAAATTTGCCCCGCTGCTTGGCAGGTGCATAGAATATGAAGCAAAATGTTCTTGATGTTTAGATAGGATTTGTTAGACTTCTTATACAAAACTGGCCCAAATTCTATCAATCGGGCATGTTGCTCAGGAAGATTATACTCTATCATTTCACAAGTGATTTCATTTTTACTGCATACTGTTCAGACAGATTTTTTTTACTTGCTTATTCTTTCCGTAATTTTATTTTCAGAATTTGTCCCAATGCATTTTTCAAGGAATCTAATCCTTGGTAGCGTACCAAGAGCATATAGATCACACACATGGCAGAACATACAAGCTCAGGATATCACAATCTGAAAGTTGAACAATGTTAAATTAAATCAATAGTAGAGTTAAAGAGGAATCTTCTGATGAGTATCAATTAGAAAGCCCCAGGAATGGTACAAGCATTAGAGAAACAAAGCCATTCCTTGGAGCAGCAACATTTGGGAAGAACACAAAGAAACAGAATGAACAACTCTTGAAACTCCGTGTGCAGCGAGCATGCTTCGGCAGTGGGGACAAAATGGTTAGATCTATTGAAATCCATCCATCTGTACCAACAAACGTAACAATTTCATTCATTTACATTGTAGTCTTGCCCCAGAACAAAGTCACAATAATGAAGGTGCAAGATTTGTATTTATTTTGGAGTTCCTGTCAAACCCAGCAGCTGGGGTGCCACAGTGTATACACACAATGATATAGAGTTCCTAGCCACACTACGATCCACACTGAAGATCAACGGCATCAATGAAGAAACACAACAAGCCATACGACAAACAGTGATCCCGACACTGACCAGAAGGAATGAGCTTAACACTCTCAGCACTCAAAAAAGAAGGGCCAAAAGAAAAGACAAAAACATTATAACCTTACCAGTGGACAAAGGGACCATTACAGTAATACGAAACAATGGGCCTACCTCACTAAAGCGCAAAAGCTACTAGCAGACCAAAGCCAACCCAGCTCGTCCCCGCCTGCTTAACCTGTTCTTCCACTCCCTGTCCCCTCCTCCCACCTCAAGCCGCACCTCTATATCCTACCTACTAACCTCATCCCGTGCCCTTGACCTGTCTGTCCTCCCCAGACTGACCTATCCCCTCCCTACCTCCCCACATAAACTCTCCTCTCCACCTATCTTCTTTACTCTCCATCTTCGGTCCGCCTCCCCCTCTCTCCCTATTTATTCCAGTTCCCTCTCCCCATCCCCCTCTCTGATGAAGGGTCTAGGCCCGAAACGTCAGCTTCTGTGCTCCTAAGATGGCCTGCTGTGTTCATCCAGCCCCACACTTTGTTACCTCAAATGAAACCTGAAGGAACAAACATGTTCCGATTCTATGGCCTCCCAAAAGTACACAAACTGGAGGACCCCTCAGAACCATAGTCTCCCTCCTAGGCACACCAACGCACAGGTTTGCTGAGGAGATACAAAGAACATTAAAGCACCTCGTCAGCAAGTCACCCCACTTAATCCACACAGCCCAGGAGTTCCTCAATTCCTGCAAGGACATAAGAATAGATGACGATGAGACCATGTTGTCCTTTGACGTTACTGTCCTATTCACATCGAACGACATACCACTGGCAAGAAAAACACCAGCAACACTACCAAAGGGAGACCCGAGTGACACTATCTCCATAGACAACACGCTGAAGCATGTCTCACCCTATGCCTCACCACCCACTTTACCTTTAATGGACAAATCTATGAACAAATCAACAGGACACCCAGGGGGTCGCCTATCTCTGGACTAGTACAGAAACGGCGATGCAGAGACTCGAAAGTGTAACCCTTCCACAGATCCAACCTAAACTATGGATCCAATACGTGGATGACACTTTCATCATCATCAAACTGGTAAAACTAGAGGAGACACACTGACTAATAAACAACACTCTTACTGGCATCACGTTTACAAGGGACGAAAAGAACAAACTGCTCCCAATCCTGGACGTCATAGTAGAACACAGGGCCAAGGGGGAGTTACTGACAAAGGTACACAGAAAGGCCACACACACGGATCAAGCCCTGAATTTCAGCAGCAACCACACCAACACTCACAACCGGAGTTGTGTAGAAACACTATTTAAACGAGCAACAACTCCCTGCAGCAACCTGGGTCTCCGCTAAAACGAGGAATGCCTCTAACAAGTGTTTAAGGACAAAGGATACCCGAATAGCTGGGTCCGATGATGCCTACTGTACAAACAACATAGATACAGCACGCCCTGACACACTCGTCACATTACCATACATCAAGAACATATCCAAACCGACCACAAGACTCCCATGACCGTTGAGCATCAGAGTGGCATCAACACTACGCCAACTGCTAACTCGAACCAAAGACCCCTGAGCCACTAAGGACAGAACCAACATCATATACAAGATCCCATGCAAAGACTGCAACAAACATTACATTGGACAGACAGGAAGGAAACTGGCCACAAGAATACATGAACAACTAGCAACAAAAAGACATGACCAGTACTCACCTGTCTCCATTCACACGGATAAGGAGAGCCACCAGTTCGATTGGGACAACATCAGGATTCTAGAACAGGCCAAACAGTGACAAGCACGGGAATTTCTAGAGGCCTGTTCTCCACCAAGAGGGCCATCAACAAACACATTCAGTTAGACCCTTTATGTACACCGCTGTGAAGAGAAACTTGATATGAGGTAACCAATTCCAACGGACCCCAGAGTTTAAATACCAGGCAGGAAAACACAACAGCGCTTCATCGGAGGCTGCACTGATGACGTTACCCAGCAGGGTAATGGAACATCTGCAAACTACCGAACCAGCTCGGTGAGTGAACCAACCACAGCATTCACAACCCAAGCTACAAATCTACTCAAGAACGTTAAATGATACAGGATGACCCAATTATGAAATGGGAGGCACGCAAACAGTGTACAGGAAAAAAAACAGAAATTGCTGAAGAAGCCTTGCAGGTTTAGCAGCATCTGTTGAGAGAGAACAGAGTTAGTGTTTTGAACCCTGTGCACCTTCTTCACATATTCTTTACTGTCAACGGAAGGACAGTACTAAGTCTTTGCATTGTAATTTCTGTAGGAACACAATTGTCAGCCCACCAGAAGCTACTGTGCTGTGGCTTTCACCTACTTAATACCATAAGGTTGTAACTGATAATGAAACCTTAACTAAACTGTGCTCTTTTGAACTGCAGTGGTGAAGCTCCCAGACTGTCCTCCCCACATGCATAATAAAGGGACCCCTTGACTTTTGCAACTGGACTTTGCGTGTTGAAATTTTGTAGCAGAATACTTCACAGACCTTTCAATGTATTGCTCATCCTATTTATACAGCAATTTTTAGAAGTTTCTCCATCCAGATGGCAATTCCAAAGCTGTGAACCACTAAATATTATCAAAGAGTGTAATTTAGTTTAAACCACTCTCTCCTAAAGATTATCGATTTTATAAATTGCACATAAAATCATCCAGTGAGTGTTGCACCATGCCAGGTTTCTATACATCATGTTGCGCATGTCTTCTAGCACACATCCTGTGAATATAGAACAATGAGAATGCTCAGTTCTCTTTTCTTGTGTAAAATAAACTTGGAATTATAAATACAGAATTTTTATTTGTATGAATGCATAATAATAATTTTTCACGAGTTAATTGTGGTGGGTCTGAATCAAGGCTGAAGGGTACCTCAGGTCCGAAAACTCGGCATCAGCCTGATGCCAATTTACAGGTCCAGCTTTATACAGCAGTCAGGCACATTTGCAGGTACCATCACCTGGTAGAAACTTCTCTTTGGAACACAGAAACATAAGGGCAGGAGCAGGCCACTCAGCTTTTTCAGCCTCTTGTGCCATTTGATTTTAGGGGATTTTATTATGACTGATACGTATGTTACGTCCATGTACCTCCCTCAGTTAACAATCCTTAATATCCTCATCTAACAAAATTTGTCAACCTCAGTTTCAAAATGTTCAAATGATCTCCATCTTCAACAACTTTTGGAGGGCGAAGTCTCCAGATTTCCACTATGCTATGATTAAGTAAACAATTTCTTGACATCAAGATAACAAAGTGTGGGGCTGAATGAACACAGTAGGCCAAGCAGCATCTTTGTGCTCCTAAGATGCTGCTTGGCCTGCTGTGTTCATCCAGCCCCACACTTTGTTATCTCGGATTCTCCAGCATCTGCAGTTCCCATTATCTCTGCTCACAATTTCTGACATCAGCCCTGAATGTCCCAACTGCAGTTTTAAGGTTATGCTGGGTTGATCTGGGTTTCCTACCAGATGAAATAGATTTTTCTCTAACATTTCTGCCAAATATTTTGTTTATTTAAACACCGTGATAAGAAATACAGCTAGCTTTCTATACTCAAATGAATGCAAGCCTAGCCAATGAGAAGTGCCGCTTTAAATTAATTCTTTTATATCCGATACCATTCTGATAAATCAATGTTGTATCACCTCAAAGGCAATGCTTCCTTCCTCATAGCTCTGAAAGCAGGACTCTAAATGCCAGAACTTTATTCAACAAATCAACGAGGGTTTCCTTTATTTACCCAAAAGACTGTTACTTTGATTGCAGGTTATTGTTTCTAAAAACTTTCCCCCCATCAATATTAAACTGATTGGCCTGGAATTGTTGTGTTTATCCTTACACTTTTTTACACCGGGGTGTCTCATTTGCAATTATGCAAGGGACTGGCATGATCCCCTCAGGAAGACTGGAAGATTATAACTAGTCTCTCAGGAATTTCCACGCTCACATTTCCTACCATTTTATTATTTGTATGCCTATAGAAGACTTTAGGATTCCATTTTATATCAGCTGGCAGGAGCTTATTGTTATCTTCTTTTGCCTGTCTTCACACTTCTGTCTGAATTATCTGTATTCAATATGATTGTCATTTTTATTATTAATCTGGCATCAGTTATATGCTACTTTTTTATGCTTCTTCATACTCTCTACCTCTTTCTTCATCAATGGAAGTCTGCTGTGATGGTCCTAACTTTCTCCTTTGTGGGAATATACCCTAACTGTACCTATACCTTCTGTTTCATTACGGTCATACCTGCCAATTTTTGAAAGCAGTTTCCTCGGGCATGATTGGTTCACATCTCTCTTGAAGGTGGCTCTTTTCCAATGATGTAATTTTATTCTCGATTATTCATTATTCTTTTTGGCAGCTAATCTAATCTTTATGACATTATGATCACTGTTTCCTATAGGATCCCTCTTGATGCTTGATCTACTTGACTTACCCCATTCCCATGATGCTTCCTTCCTCATTGGGCCAGAAATGCACAATCCCAAGAACTCTTCCGAACACTCATCTTCTCACTGTCTGTCCAAGAATAACCTTTCTCAGTAGATCAAGAAAATTTCTAGAGGCAATATTGTACAACAATCGAAACTGTATAAATTTCAGGGATGTATCCCATTTACTTGGAAATCAAGAAATCAATTTTTAGCTCAAATCCATGAAATATATTTTTATGATGAAAAACAAACAAAACACAAAGTAAATGCAGCTATATTTCCAGTGAAGTGATAATGAAAAAAATCTCAACAGGTTTTGATTATCCTAATTGTTCATAGCATCACATATCATAGAAACAGGCCCTTCTGCCCACCATATCTATACTGACCAACAATATATAGAGAGACAAGATCATACATAGTGCTGGCTCTGAACTGTGCTTTGGTCACAATGTATGTTTGACCAGTCTGTGAAACAAGTGTATCTACCACTAATGGGCTAGGGGTCTCTATCTCTATATATGCTGCTGGTCATGATTTTGATTTTCTGAGTGTGTCCACTTGCCCCTGTTACTGAACAAACTCTTCACCTTAGCCTCATCTTCTTGTTGAGCCAGTGACCATTCTCCAGTGATTGGAATGCTTGAGGCCAAATTGAGTATTACAATGGGAAATCCGGGATGCAGTGTTGATGATTGGCATTGGAACTGATGGACTCCTGGTCAACCAGCAGAGGCTCTACCTTCCCAGTTGCAGACAGATGAATGAGAGTGCATTTGGTCTTAGGCCTTTTCTCCACTGGTGCCACTGCTGCTGTGGAGCCCCTGGAGGAGGAAGCAAATGAGCCACAACATGGACATTGAGTGTGCCCAATTTTCACTTTGTATTCCACCTTGACTCTACCTAATACTCAAAAGTGGGCAGCAGAAAAAAAACCAATGGCACTTTTCCAAGGTTGGGGCTGGGAAGGTGGGGTGGTGGGGGGGGGGGGGGGTGGGGGTGGGCGGTGTGGGGAGCAGGTATCAGAAAGCTTGTATGGAGTGGAAGACAAAAACCAAACTCGCTCATTCTCTCCAGTGGATGTAGAATCATTCCTTTCATTGTCTCAGCCAGCTAGGTAATTACAGAGGAAGTTACGAAGACCTTTTATGCCTGGCGCCCAACAATGTTTAACAAATAAATAAGAAGCAACTTATCAACTATATAATAACTAAACTATATTATTTGAAATTGCTTAGAACAGGATACAGATACATGATTATCCAACTCTACATAAAGATAATTAAAGTCCCTGTTAGCACTACACTACAATTCCTGCATGTTTCTGTAACTTGCCCAGAGATTTTCTCCTTTGTATCGTTACCATTAGTTTGTAGCCCATATATACACCCAGCAGTATAGTGAGGACTATATTGCTTCTTAACTCTAATTAAATAGATTCTGTCCTTGACACCCTGAGAGATTCTTTTTCCATTTTGAAATATTCATGGGAATCCGTACTGACTCCTTTCTGGACAACATGTATCCAGGAAAATGTGACATCAAAGCTTGCCTTTTTTGAGTCAAGCATCAATAATTACCTGACATCATATTGCCATGTGGCTATCTGTACCTGCAATTAAACAAACTTATTTACCTCACATAATAAAATGTGAGGCTGGATGAACACAGCAGGCCAAGCAGCATCTCAGGAGCACAAAAGCTGACGTTTCGGGCCTAGACCCTTCATCAGAGAGCTCTCTGATGTAGGGTCTAGGCCCGAAACGTCAGCTTTTGTGCTCCTGAGATGCTGCTTGGCCTGCTGTGTTCATCCAGCCTCACATTTTATTATCTTGGAATTCTCCAGCATCTGCAGTTCCCATTATCTCTGATACTTATTTACCTCACATCATTTGTTTAAACACATCCACTGAAAAACTATTTTGAAACTTGTTACATTCCCTTTTGGTCTGACCGTGCCTTGTATTAAGATTGCCCAGGTATCTCAGTTTTCTGATGCAGTGAGCAGCATCTCTGTCTCTGAATCAGAAACTTGAGCTTCATGTTCCTCTCCAGGGCATTATGACCAATAAAGCTACATTCATGACTTGGTCAAGCAGATTGAATGTCAACATCGGAGACTGGTTGGCACTGTTGGTTGAGCAGCTGGTGTAGATCACATTAGTATCGAGAGCACAATGTTTAGTTCCTGTTCTAGGTGGGACCGTTTTAGGATCTGTCTCTTGCACCCTCCACCCCCACCTTAATGCAGCTTACAATGCTGTGGACCTGATCTGCCTCCAGGTACAGATCTCCAGCAGAATAATGCACTATCTGCCACTCCTAATGCTTATGGCAGTTTGTTACCCGGTTCAAATAATCTCCTTATTGCTGTCCACCTGTCAATTTGCTTACATCGTACCCAACAGCTGTAAGCAACCTGGTCCAAAAGGAAATTAGTCTCAGCATGGTTAATTGCAACTGATAATGGCCCATATAATTACCACGAATGTCCAAAATTGGCCCCAATGTCAAGGAATCTAAGCCATCCATCCTCTGTTTCCTACTATTTATATTGTCAGTAGTGCCTGGCACCACGAGGTAACGGGGAGATTACTATAACAAAAGTGTGGAGCTGGATGAACACAGCAGACCAAGCAGCATCTCAGGAGCACAAAAGCTGATGTATCGGGAATAGACCCTTCATCAGACTCTGTTATTTTGGATTCTCCAGCATCTGCAGTTCCCATTATGACGGGAGATTACTATGTGGCCCTGTTTGTTATTTAGCTTCCTAGCTCTTTAGGATCTGCCTGTATTGCCTCATCTTTCGTCCTTCTAATGTTGTTGGTACCAATACAGCCCAAGACCACCAGCTGTTAAATGTCACCCCTCCCCCACTCCCCAGGGTGCTCAGCAGCTGTTCAGTGAACATCCTTGACCTTGGCACTGAGGTAGGGAACGTAACATTCTGGATTTGCATCAGAAGTATCTGACTGCAACTTAACTAAGAATGGCCTATCATGACTGCCATTCTGGTCTTCCTCTTACCTCTCTGTACTGCTGAACTGTGATGGTGGCATGAATTTAGATCTGCCTGCACTCTCCAAAGAAAAAGGGTCTAGGCCCGAAACGTCAGCTTTTGTGCTCCTAAGATGCTGCTTGGCCTGCTGTGTTCATCCAGCTCCACACTTTGTTATCTCACCTGATCTGACCTGAATGTGACACTAGACTCACAGCAATGTGGTTGACTTGTAGCTCTACAACCGACTTCATACACGGGATATTTAGCAATGGCCTTGCAGCAGTGCCCTTTTCCATTAAAGAATGAAGGAAAACAGAAAGGTTGGTGCAGAAGGCTGCCATGCTCATGAAAACTACACAACCGTAAACTTGTGTGTGAGTGTGTGTGTGTGTGTGTGTGTGTGTGTGTGTGTGTGTGTGTGTTTGTGTGTGTATGTTTGTGTGTGTGTGTATGTTTGTGTGTGTGTGTGTTTGTGTGTGTGTGTGTGTGTATGTGTATGTGTGTTTGTGTGTGTGTGTGTTTGTGTGTGTGTGTGTATGTGTATGTGTGTTTGTGTGTGTGTGTGTTTGTGTATGCTTGCGTGGGTTTTTATGTGTGTTTGTGTATGTGCATGTGTGTGTCTGGGTGTTTGTTTGTATGTACACGCATCTGTGAAACAAGAATTTGAGGATAAAAAGCACAGCCACCCATTAAGTTATCAATGTCTGTGTAGTTAAAAGCCATGAGATTCTGTAACAGTGACTAGAGGATCATATTGCACTTTCCCAGGGCATCATTACAAAGCGTTTGTGGGTAAGAGTCCTTCCAAACAACCCAGAGAATTTACATTCGTATTTTATTGCCTACAAGCTGTATTTCTTCAGGGATTAACAAATATTGATTACGCAGTAAAATTGATGGAATCTTGAAACAGGCTGTTGGGTAGGTGGCTGGGGAATTTACTCAATTTTTCTATATAGCTGGATCCCATATGAGATTTCCAATTGTTTCTGTGTCTGTCTCTTAGTATGCAAAGCTTTTCACTCCTGTCCCTGCTTTATATGCTAAATAGCTTCCATTTGCAGACACATGTGGATTACTTTGCATTTGTTCTTTGTTATTTGCTGCACAATTTTCAGTGGCTCTTTCTTTTTCTTCCCAATGATTACTTATCGCTGATAAACTTGAGTGAATATTGAAGACTTCCACAGTTGTTAAATCTGTCTCTTTTGTGCCTTCTCTCTCGATATTTTCAAATCTAACAGTGCCAGTTTGAGACTTTGAATTCAGTTTGAAAAGAATTTGGAGATATTCTCAGTGAAAGAGAGGACGAAGCTGTCAGGTTGCCATAAAAATGCAGCAAATGTGGTTGACTGTCCTCAAAAATGACCTAAGGACAGTCAAAGATGGGATGAGTAATACATGTCAGTGGGTTTCACAATTGCCATATTCCAAGAATAAGCAATACATTAAAGGTTGATGTCAGAATGTGTAACCTTCTTCTTTGGCAGGAAGATAGGAAGGCCCTATCAACATTTTGCACTCACCCATTTTACCCTTTCCATTATACTCCTTTGGTTACATTACACACTCCTTCCGTTATATGCCCAGTTGATTAGCTTCTCTCCTGTTATTCACTCACTATTACACACCTACATATCGCACATCCTCCCATTACAGACTATGCTGGTTTACACCCTTGCCTGTTATACATCCTTTACTTATACACACAGTAGTGATATATATGCCATTATACACCCATCCATTATAGACTCGCTTGTTTTACACTTACCCGTGGTACATGGTACCATTACACACTTCAGTAAGTACTAATCCGTTACAACCTCATAATTTATATTTTGTTCATTCTCACTCATTACACACTCATGTCACAGCCTGATCTTTACATACGTTGCACACCCTCATGTTACATACCAACCTGTTATTTTCCAGTCCTTTATACCTATTCCCATTACAGATTCTCCTTTTACAAACCTGCCTATCACATACCGGTTGGTGACACACCTACCTGTTACACTGTCTGCTACGCATTTGCTCATCAATCATTTTCTTGTAACACACTTACTCATTTCTAATGTTCGATATGCTTCGGAGGCAGCTTTCTGTGAATTGTGACATCCAGGAAACTGGTGTTCCATTGGTTGCCGGGTGTTTGCAGCCGAACCTGCCAATGAACGGTCCAAGCCTGAAACGTCAGCTTTTGTGCTCCTAAGATGCTACTTGGCCTGCTGTGTTCATCCAGCTCCACACTTTGTTATCTTGGATTCTCCAGCATCTGCAGTTCCCACTATCTCTCTCAATAAACAAGAGTGGGATTTGTTATTAGTTTTTCAATAAGTCACTCAAAATATTCAAGGCTCACAGAAGTACAGTTAAAAGATTACAGGCAGTTGGGGAGATTCAGTGTGAGAAAGATGTGGACAGAAGCAAGCTCCATGTTAAATTGAATGTTCTATCTCAGCTGCTAAGAAGGCAGTTGAATGGCACCGGTCCAGTGGGTTGAGGTTCAGAAAGATGTCCCAAGAGGAGGTGAACAGTTCTGTGTTCTAGACGCTGCTTGATCTAACTGAGCAAGATTAGATCTCAGTAAAGAAAAATCAAGGGCAGTACTAGCTTAATGACACAAGTGAAACGCTGACGAAAAGTTGTCCTCCTGCAAAAATTCCATCCCCTATTCCCAATTCCTCTGCCTCCGCCGCATCTGCTCCCACGATAAGACATTCCACTCCCGCACATCCCAGATGTCCAAGTTCTTTAAGGACCGCAACTTTCCCCCCACGGTGATTGAGAACGCCCTTGACCGCGTCTCCCGCATTTCCCGCGACACATCCCTAACACCCCGCCCCCGCCACAACCGCCCCAAGAGGATCCCCCTCGTTCTCACACACCACCCTACCAACCTCCGGATACAACGCATTATCCTCCGACACTTCCGCCATTTACAATCCGACCCCACCACCCAAGACATTTTTCCATCCCCACCCCTGTCTGCTTTCCGGAGAGACCACTCTCTCCGTGACTCCCTTGTTCGCTCCACACTGCCCTCCAACCCCACTACACCCGGCACCTTCCCCTGCAACCGCAGGAAATGCTACACTTGTCCCCACACCTCCTCCCTCACCCCCATCCCAGGCCCCAAGATGACATTCCACATTAAGCAGAGGTTCACCTGCACATCTGCCAATGTGGTATACTGCATCCACTGTACCCGGTGCGGCTTCCTCTACATTGGGGAAACCAAGCGGAGGCTTGGGGACCGCTTTGCAGAACACCTCCGCTCAGTTCGCAACAAACAACTGCACCTCCCAGTCGCAAACCATTTCCACTCCCCCTCCCATTCTCTTGATGACATGTCCATCATGGGCCTCCTGCACTGCCACAATGATGCCACCCGAAGGTTGCAGGAACAGCAACTCATATTCCGCCTGGGAACCCTGCAGCCATATGGTATCAATGTGGACTTCACCAGTTTCAAAATCTCCCCTTCCCCCACTGCATCCCTAAACCAGCCCAGTTCATCCCCTCCCCCCACTGCACCACACAACCAGCCCAGCTCTTCCCCCCCACCCACTGCATCCCAAAACCAGTCCAACCTGTCTCTGCCTCCCTAACCGGTTCTTCCTCTCACCCATCCCTTCCTCCCACCCCAAGCCGCACCCCCAGCTACCTACTAACCTCATCCCACCTCCTTGACCTGTCCGTCTTCCCTGGACTGACCTATCCCCTCCCTACCTCCCCACCTACACCCTCTCCACCTATCTTCTTTACTCTCCATCTTCGGTCCGCCTCCCCCTCTCTCCCTATTTATTCCAGTTCCCTCCCCCCATCCCCCTCTCTGATGAAGGGTCTAGGCCCGAAACGTCAGCTTTTGTGCTCCTGAGATGCTGCTTGGCCTGCTGTGTTCATCCAGCCTCACATTTTGTTGTCGACGAAAAGTTGTGCCTGTGAGTAAATGCTGGATTGCAGTTTTCAGGATCCGGAGGGTGTACTTCCAGGAATAGAGTGTGATTGACCAACTGTGTGTAGTCATTGAGACAGTCCTTAGCAGAGTAGCTCTTGGTGAGTTTCATGGCCAGACCATCACTAGAGAATAATTGGAATCTTTTGTAACGTTGTAATCAAACTTGATGATCCACTGCGTCACCATTGTCTAGGGAATTGCTGAGAAATTCATTGGATCTGTCCTGGTTGTATTTGCTATTTGATGTACTCTTTTGGGATGTTTAATCACAATTTGTTATGAATACTTGCCTTATGTTAATTCTGGAAGTTAGAATATAAATTGCACAAGCTTTCGATTACGTCAGTGCCCTAACTTTGTATAGCAAAGTTTACATTTGTTTGTTCAAAACCATGAAACTTTTATTCTTTTAGTAAGTGCCTAGGATCTCACAGCTTTGCCAATGTTAGAAGAATGTTACTTTCCCTAGCCAGATTGTAACATACAAATGAAGTCTGTTCCAGGATCATAACAATGCACTATCCCATTATACCCTAACCCACTGCACACCTGTCTGTTATACAACCTCCCTTCGCATTCTTATCCGTTAGCCATCTGTAAGTTACGAAGCTGCCTGAATTCGTCCACACACTATACACTCACTTGTTTTCCTTCATTCGTAACACAGCTGCTTGTTATACACCCACCTGCTACACACCTGACATTTACACACGCACATTATTCATCCATTTAGTTCATATACCACCCCATTACACACTTACTTGTTACAGATCTGTCACTTACACAACCCTCCATCGCACACTCACTGTGACACGTCCATCGATTACAAACACACCAGTTATTCACCATTGCCTCACTATACTCCTACTTGTTACACACTAGCACTCCCATACTTTCATACTTCTGGCCTTTATGCTCCTGGCTTTAAACACACACCTGTTATGTATTCCTCCCTGCTCATTATAAATCATACTTATTAAATGCCTATTATAAACCTCACAGCAAGAAATATAACTGGGGCGTGGATTTAAACAGGCGGCTATTTGTTTTACACCCTTACAGTTTAAAATTTGACAAAGAAACCAAATTGTTGACAGCACAGACATCCTAGATGTATCAGCTATTGGTTAATCTGGTTATCAGAGACTGAAAAGGAATTAATTGTTGTAGTAAATTAGTCAAATATCACATACAAGAACAAGAAACTTATTTTCCTTTCCGGCGTAATGGAACAGAAGAGATATTCACACCCGTCCAGAAACTTCCACTCCTCCGCTTCCATTGAGTGCATCACCTGTCCTAACCGCACCTCCTGTCATGTATTTACTGTTTCTTCTGACCTCCCGGTCTCCGATACTGAATGTTCTGTAAATGTGAAAGTTTTATTCCTCTGCGCCCTCACCTTAATGACATTTAGACATGACATGGTGCTGAGCTCTTCATCTGTCACCATTGCCCCTACGATCATTACTTTGGACAAGAGTTCTCTGCCTGTACCACAGACCCTTTCGCCCACCTCCAACACTCTCCCTTCACCTGGACCCTTGCTTCTAGCCTTTTACCTGCACTCAATCTGTTCATTGAAAACCATCAACATGGCAATAGCCACCTCAATTTCTCTGTTCCCCACGCACCCCCCCCCCCGACCTTACCCATTCAAGCACATCTTCCTCTGAAGTGAGTGTACTCTGTGCTCTCAGATCCAACCCTGATTTTGTCATCAAGACTGCCAACAAGTTTGGTGCTAATATTGTCTGGTGGACTGACCTCTATTTTGTGAAAGGTATCTGAGGCTATGGTCAGCAATCTCATTTCATCCAGTGATCCACCTTGCCCACTGCACCCAAGCTGGTAGTCTCCCAACCCCACATAGCTTGCTTCCACCTGTTTCCCAAAATCTACAGACAGCACTGCCTAGACAGATGCATTGTTTTTGCCTGTTCCTGCCCCACTGAGCTCTTCTCTTCTTACCCCGACTCAATTATTTTCTCTGCTTCTCCAGTCCCTTCCCACTTACATCTGTGATTCCTCTGACGACACACGTCAGCTTCAGAATTTCCAGTTTGCGGGCTCCAGCTGCTTTCTCTTTACCATGGACGAGCAATCCCTTTACATACCCATCCCCCAGGATGGTCCCAGGGATCTCCACTTCTTCCTGAATCTGTCCTCATCTACCATCACCCTCTTCCTTCTTGCTGAGCTCAACTTCACTGAAAAACCTCTCCTTTAATTTCTTTCACTTTCTTCGGGTCAGTGGGAGTGGTTATGTTATGCATGTCTCTCTGTGGGGTATATGGAACATTGCTTGTTCCAATCCTATTCTGGCCACCACCCACCGCTCTTCTGCTATGTTCTGTCCACAAAAATATCACTGAGCTTCCAGTTGCCTGCCACTTCAATACACCATCTTGTACCCTGGCCAACAACTCTGTCTCAGAATGCATCACCCTCTGACACTTTCGCCATCTGCAATCGAACCCTACCACCAAAGACATTTTTCCCTCTCCACCTTGTCTGCTTTCCAGAGGGACAACTCTCTCCATGACTCCCTTGTCCATTCCACACTCCCCTCCAGCCCCACCACACCTGGCACTTTTCCCTGCAACTGCAGGAAGTGCTACACTTGCCCCCACAACTCCTCCCTCACCCACATCCCAGGCCCCAAGAAGACTTTCCACATCAAGCAGATGTTCATGTGCACATCTGCCAAAGTGGTACACTACATCCGCTGTACCCAGTGTGGCTCCCTCTACATTGGGGAAACCAAGCGGAGGCTTGGGGACTGCTTTGGAGAACACCTCCGCTCGGTTCGCAATAAACAACTGCACCTCCCAGTCGCAAACCATTTCCACTCCCCCTCCCATTCCTTAGGCAACATGTCCATCGTGAGCCTTCTGTAGTGCCACAACAATGCCAACCATAGGTTGCAGGAACAGCAACTCATATTCCGCTTTGGAACCCTGCAGCCCAATGGTACCAATATGGATTTCACAAGCTTCAAAATCTCCCCTCCCCCCACTGCATCTCAAAACCAGCCCAGTTTGTCCCTGCCTCGCTAAACTGTTCTTCCTCTCACCTATCCCCTCCTCTCACTTCAAGCCGCACCTTCATTTCCTTCCTACTAACCTCAGCCCGCCCCCTTGACCTGTCCGTCCTCCCCAGACTGACCTATTCCCTCCTTACCTCCCCACCTACACTCACCTCTGCTGGCTCCATCCCCGCCCCTTTAACTTGTCTGTCTCCTCTCCACCTATCTTCTCCTCTATCCATCTTCGATCCGCCTCCTCCTCTCTCCCTACTTATTTCAGAACCCTCTCCCCCTCCTCCATTTCCGATGAAAGGTCTGGGCCTGAAATGTTGGCACTTGTGCTCCTAAGATGCTGCTTGGCCTGCTGTGTTCATCCAGGTCCACACTTTGTTATCTCGGACTCCCCAGCTTCTGCAGTTCCTATTAACTCTGTCTCAGGCTTGCTGCAGTGCTCCAGTGAAGTTCAGCACAGGGAGAACAGTGTCTTATTTTCCATTTGGAAACTGCGATCTTCTGAACTCAAAATTCACTACAATAATTTCATAGTCTGAGCAACTTCTCATACGTACTTACCCAAACACCTACACACCGGCCTTGTCATCACACACAACCCATTGTCAACCACTAATGATCACTACTAGCATTCTCCCAGGCTGACCTTTGTCTGTCCAAATGTTTTTCACTCTGTCTCAGGGCTCCAACTCTACCTATCATTGAGTCATAGAGTCCTACAGCACAGAGGCAGGCCCTTGGTTCATGCTGACCAAAATATCCATCAGCACCAACTGTATTTCCCAGCACTTGACCAAAATCCTTCTAAAACTTTCCTATCCCTGCATTCATCCAAATTCCTTTTAAATGTTGTCAATGTACCTGCCTCAACCACTTCTGCTGGCAGCTGCCCCATACGCATACCTACCTTTGTATAAAAAAGTTCCCCATTAGGTTCCAGTTTATTCTTTTCCCTCTTAACTTATGCTGATGTCCCCTAGTCCTCAATTCCCCAACACTGGGAAAAAGATTGAGTGTATTCACCCTATCCATGCCCCCCATGACCTCATACATTTCTATAAAATCCCCCATCAGTCTTCTACACTCTAAAGAAAACAGTCCTAACTTGTCCAATGTCTCCCTGTAACTCAGTCCCTTGAGTCCTGGCAACATCCTTGTAAATCTCTTCTGCACTCTCTCCAGGTTAATAACATCATTCCAATAACAAGGTGATCAAAAGTGAACACACTATTCCAAGTGCAGCCTCACCAACATCCAGTTTAACTGCAACATAACTTCCCAACTTTTGTACTCAGTGCCCTGACTGATGAAGGCCAGTGTGCCAAAAGCTTTCTTCACTGCCCCATCAACCTGTGATTCCACTTTCAGAGAATGATGTTACTGAACTCCAACGTCCCCCTGTACCGCTACACTCCTTAAGGCTCTGCCATTCACCATGAAGCTCCCACCTGGATTGGACTTTCTAAAATACGATACCTCACTCATCTATATTAAACTCCATTTGTCATTTCTTGGCCCCTTCCTGAGCTGATTAAAATCCAGCTGCAATTTCTGGTAATCTTCCTCACTGTCCCCGATATCTCCTATTTTAGTGTCATTTACAAACTTACTAATCATGCCTTGTACATTCTTATCCAAATTATCGATGTAGATAACAAACAGCAATGGGCCCAGCACTGACCCCTGAGGCACACCACTAATCACAGGTCTCCAGCTCGAGAAACATCCTTCCACTATTACTCTCAGCTTCCTACCATCAAGTCAATTGTGTATCTAGTTTGCCAGCTCTCCCTGGACTCCATATGACCTAAACTTCCAGAGTAGCATACCATGTGGAACCTTAACAAAGGCCTTACTGAAATCCATATAGACTACATCTACCGCTCAGTCCTCTTCCAGCTTCCTGGTCACTTCATCAAAGAACTCTAACAAATTTGTGAGGAATGATCTCCCACGCACAAAGCCATGCTGATTACTTCTAATCAGACCCTGTCTTTCGAAATGCATGTATATCTTATTCTCAGAATCTTCTCAAGTAACTCACCTACTACAGATGTTAAGCCTACTGGTCTATAGTTCCCAGGTTTTTCCTTGCAGCCCTTCTGGAATAAGGACACAATATTCGCTACCCTCTAGCCTTCCAGGGCCTCACACATGACTAGCAAAAATGCAAATATTTCAACCAGGGTCCCTGCAATGTCTTCTCTAGTCCCTTGCAGTGTTCTTGGATATTGTTTCCTCCTTCTCGCTCCCCAGCCCATTTTCATCATAAATACCAACCTTTTCTCAGTTAAAAATAGTTCTGAAGAAGGGTCACTGGATCCAAAGCATTAACTCTGCTTTTTCTCCACAGATGCTGCCAGACCTGCTGAGTTTTTCCAGAAATTTCAGAATTTATTATTAAAGAGAAGTGGTCTGTTAGACACAGGCAAAAATAAATATCTAGAAACAAGACTAAATTTAACATTCACAAACCAAAAACAACCTCGTACCAATTTAATCAACTTTGCACACTACCCCAAATATAAACACTGAAAGAACTGCAGATTCTATAAATCAGGAGCAAAAACAGAAGTTGCTGGAAAAGCTCAGCAGGTCTGGCAGCATCTGTGAATAAAGATTTAGAGCTAACATTTCGAATCCAGTCACCCTTCCTCAGAACTGATGGCAGCTAGGAAAACATCAGGTTATATGCAGAAGATCAGGAAGGAGATGAGGTAGGGAGTAAATGATAGGGTAAAGGATAGAGCACAAAGGGAGAGAAGAGCAGTTGGATAGACAAAGAACTTGGTAATGATCTGGATAGGAGGGTGAATAATACAGTGTGGAGCTGGAGGAACACAGCTGGCCAGCAGAATCAGAGGAGCAGGAAAGTTGATCTTACAGGTCAGGACCCTTCTTCAGAAATAGGGTGGGGGGGGGGGGGAACAAGGAGCTCAGAAGTAAATTGAGAGAGGAGGCATGGGGCCTGCACACCGTGAAACCTAATGGTGTAGAAGGAGACCATTTAACCCATCATAACTGCTTTAGCTCTCTGAGTACTTTAATTTAGTAATATTCTCTATAACCCTGCACTTTATTTCTATTAAGATAATCATCTGATGTTTCAATTCATTCCCCCTCCACCACACTTCCAGGCAGTGCATTCCAGATCCTAACTAGCTGCTGTATTTGAAAGTTTTCTTTTGCATTTTATTCTTTTGCAAAATACTTTATATTCATGTTCCCTGTTTGCAATCTGTTTACAAATGGGAACAGCTTTTCTCTCTGCATTCTATCCAGTGTCCTCATGATTTTGAAAGCTTCTATCAAATCTCCCCTTAAGCCTCTCCTCACCGACAAAAATATCTCAACTTCTCCAAAACTTCACCAGAACTGAAGTGAGCCAGCTCTGGAATCATTCTCATAAACCTCTTCTGCACTCTCTCTAATACATTCACTTTCTTCCTAAAATGTAGTTCAGAGAACTATACACAATACTCCATCTGAGATCTTACCCACCCCCCCCACCAAACATCGCTTACTCGAATGTCTGAGGGTGTGCCTTCATCTCTCAGGGATAAGCCTCCTGCTCAATGTTCCTGTACACACACTACAGGGCACCTATCCTCTGAGACCTTACCATTATACCTCCAATATTTGATCCTTTCGTGAATAATATAGGTTAATTAATGAGAAGAAATAACTTGTTCAGTTGTTTCTCATGAAATACCTCCAGAACCCAAAATCTCAGGAGGAACTAGGGTGTATGCTGTCACAAGAAGGTTAGAACACAGTTTCAGGCTCCCTCTGAAATGCCCTGAAGAATCCCCGACATCATTGCTACATCTCGCAGAGCTTCCCCATGCAGAGACGATGGGATTTAGAGGAGACAGAGACACAATGATGCACTCCAGTGTTGAGAATGACTGGAGAGAGAGTAGAAATGGAACCTTGCTCCTGTAAGTCGCCCCCCTGATGGCCTCTGCAAAGCAATGGAAGTCTGCAGCTGCTGGTTCACTGGCGATTTAGGGCAACATGTCTCAACTGGGTCTCTGGTACCAGGATAAGTTGGTAGGGAAGATTGCCAAGGAAACAGACATCAGGGCCAGAGGGGTGCGATCAAATGGCTGCCCTCCTTCTCTTGTCATATCTTCACTCTCAGTGATCTACAATCACTCCAGCCAGCCCTGATAACCTCTTCCTTGAAATTAGCCAAGCAAAGTGAAAGTAAAATAGGCATAGTTTGCTTAGAGGTAATGACGGGGCCAAAATAATGTAAAAGTCATTCCTGTGTCCTCATACAGAGACCATTTTCCCATATTTCTTTCATCAGACTTGGGTTACTGGGAAGCCAAGCATTTGTTGGACATTTTCAATTGCTCTTTCTTTCTAATTCGCTCATGGGACATGAATATTTCTTGCCCATCCCTAATTGCCCTTGAGAAGGTAGTGGTGAGCTGCCTTCTTGATTCACTGCAGTCCCTGTCCTGGAGGTTGATCTACAATGCCATTAGGGAGGGAGTTCCAGGAGTTTGACCCAGAGATGTTGAAGGAACAGCAATGTATTTCCAAATCAGGGTGGTGAGTGGCTTGGAGGGGAACTTGCGGATGGTGGGGTTCCCATATATCTGCTGCCTTTCCAGATGGAAGTGGTCATGGATTTGGAAGGTGCTGTTTAAAGATCTTTGGTGAATTTCTACAGTGCCTCTTGTACAGTACACGCTGTTGTTACTGAATGTCAGTGGTGGAGGGAGTGACTGCTTGTGGATATGGTGCGAGTCAAATGGGCTGCTATATCCTTGATGGTGTTAAGCATCTTGAGTGTTGTTGGAGCTGGACTCATCCAGGCAAGTAGGAAGTATTCAATCACACTCCTGACTTGTGGACAGTGCACACTCTTTGCGGAGTCTGGAGGTGAGTTGCTTGCTGCAGTATTCCTAGCCTCTGATCTGCTCTTGTAGCCATTGTATTTATATGAGGAGGCCAGTTGGGTTTCTGGTCAATGGTAACTGGAAGGAATGTTGATAAAGGAGGATTCAGTGATGGGAACACCATTGAATGTCAAGGCACAGTAGCAAGATTGTCTCTTATTGGTGATGGTCAGATCCTGGTATTTGTGTGACGCAAATATTAGTCACCACTTGTCAGCCCAAGCCTAGATATTGTACAGATCTTGTTGCATTGAACATGGACTGCTTCAGTATCTGAGGAGTCACGAATGGTATTGAATGTTGTGCAATCGTTGGTAAAATTCCCACTTATGACCTTATGATGGAGGGAAGGTCATTGATGTAGCAGCTGTAGATGTTTGAGCCTTGGTCACCACCCTGAGGAACTCCTGCAGAGATGTCCTGGAGCTGGGATGACTGACCTCCAACAGACACAACCATCTTCCTTTGTGCCAGGTATAACTCCAACAGCTGGAGAGTTGGCCTCTGATACCTATTGATTCCAATTTTGCTAGGGGTCCTTGGTCAAATGCAGCCTTGATATTAAGAGCTGTCACTCTCACCTCACAAAGAAACAAAGAAACAAAGAAACCTACAGCACAGGAACAGGCCCTTCGGCCCTCCAAGCCTATGCCGATCAAGATCCACTGTCTAACCTGTCATCTATTTTCTAACGGTCTGTGTGCATTTGCTCCCTGCCCATCCATGTACCTGTCCAAATCTATCTTAAAAGATGCTAACGTGTCTGCGTCTACCACCTCCGCTGGCAACGCATTCCAGGCGCCCACCACCCTCTGTGTAAAGAACTTTCCACGCATATCTCCCTTAAACTTTCCTCCTCTGACTTTGAACTCATGACCCCTAGTAATTGAGTCCTCCACTTTGGGAAAAAGCTTCTTGCTATCCACCCTGTCTATACCTCTCATGATTTTGTAGACCTCAATCAGGTCCTCCCCTCAATCTCCGTCTTTCTAATGAAAATAATCCTAATCTATTCAACCTCTCTTCATAGCTAGCACCCTCCATACCAGGCAACATCCTGGTGAACCTCTTCTGCACCTTCTCCAAAGCATCCACATCCTTTTGGTAATGTGGCGACCAGAACTGTACACAGTACTCCAAATGTGGCCAAACCAAAGTTCTATACAACTGCAACATGACCTGCCAACTCTTGTACTCAATACCCTGCCCAATGAAAGAAAGCATGCTATATGCCTTCTTGACCACCCTATTGACCTGCGTTGTCACCTTCAGGGAACAATGAACCTGAACACCCAGATCTCTCTGTTCACCAATTTTCCCGAGGACTTTTCCATTTACTGTATAGTTTGCCATTGAATTTGATCTTCCAAAATGCATCACCTCGCATTTGCCCGGATTGAACTCCATCTGCCATTTATCTGCCCAACTCTCCACTCTATCTATATTCTGCTGTAATTTCTGACAGTCCCCTTCACTATCAGCTACTCCACCAATCTTAGTGTCATCAGCAAACTTGCTGATCAGACCACCTACACCTTCCTCCAGATCATTTACATATATCACAAACAACAGTGGTCCCAGCACAGATCCCTGTGGAACACCACTGGTTACAGGGTCTCTAATTTGAGAAACTCCCTTCTACTACTACCTTCTGTCTCCTGTTGCCCAGCCAGTTTTTTATCCAACTAGCTAGCACACCCTGGACTCCATGTGACTTCACTTTCTCCATCAGCCTGCCATGGGGAACCTTATCAAACACCTTGCTGAAGTCCACATATATGACATCTACAGCCTTTCCCTCATCAATCAACTTTGTCACGTCCTCAAAGAATTCTATTAAGTTGGTAAGACATGACCTTCCCTGTACAAAACCATGTTGCCTATCACTGATAAGCCCATTTTCTTCCAAATGGGAATAGATCCTATCCCTCAGTATCTTCTCCAGTAGCTTCCCTACCACTGACGTCAGGCTCACCAGTCGATAATTATCTGGATTATCCTTGCTGCCCTTTGTAAACCAGGGGACAACATTAGCAAGTCTCCAGTCCTCTGGGCCCTCACCCGTGTCTAAGGACACTGCAAAGATATCAGTTAGGGCCCCGGCTATTTCCTCTCTGGCTTCCCTCAATAACCTGGGATAGATCCCATCTGGACCTGGGGACTTGTCCACCTTAATGTCTTTTAGGATACCTAACACTTCCTCCTTCCTTATGTCAACTTGACCTAGACGAAGCAAACATCTATCCCTAACCTCAACATCCGTCATGTCCCTCTCCTTAGTGAATACTGATGCAAAGTACTCGTTAAGAATGTCACCCATTTTCTCTGACTCAGTGCATAACTTTCCTTCTTTGTCCTTAAGTGGGCCAATCCTTTCTCTAGTTACCCTCTTACTCTTTATATATGAATAAAAGGCTTTGGGATTTTCCTTAACCATGTTTGCCAGCAATGTCTCATGTCCTCTCTTAGCCCTCTTAATCCCTTTTTTCAGATTCGCTCTACATTCCCGATATTCTTGCAAAGCTTCGTCTGTCTTCAGTCGCCTAGACCTCATGTATGCTTCCTTTTTTTCTCTTGGCTAGTCTCACAATTTCACCTGTCATCCATGACTCCCTAATCTTGCCTTTTCTATTCCTCATTTTCACAGGAACGTGTCTCTCCTGCACGCTAATCAACCTCTCCTTAAAAGCCTCCCACATATCAAATGTGGATTTACCTTCAAACAATTTCTCCCAATCTACATTCCTCAGATCCTGCTGAATCTTGGTATAGTCGGCCTTCCCCCAGTTTAGTACTCTTCCTTTAGGACCACTCCTATCCTTGTCCATGAGTATTGTAAAACTTACAGAATTGTGGTCGCTATTTCCAAAGTAGTCCCCTAGTGTAATATCAACCACCTGGCCAGGTTCATTCCCCAGCACCAGGTCCAGTATGGCCCTTTCCCGAGTTGGACTACATACATACTGCTTTAGAAAACACTCCTGGACACACCTTACAAATTCTGCTCCGTCTTGACCCCTAACACTGAGTGAATCCCAGTCAATGTTGGGAAAATTAAAATCTCCCATCGCCACCACCCTGTTTCTCCTAAACCTTTCCTTTATCTGTTTACATATCTGTACCTCTATCTCACGCTCGCTGTTGGGAGGCCTGTAGTACAGCCCCAACATTGTCACTGCATCCTTCCTATTTCTGAGTTCTACCCATATTGCCTCACTGCTTGAGTCCTCCACGGGGCCCTCCTTCAGTGTGGTTGTGATATCGTCTTTGATCATTACTGCAACTCCTCCACCCCTTTTACCTCCCTCTCTATCCCACCTGAAGCGTTGATGTCCTGGGACAACTAGTTGCCAGCCATGCCCTTCCCTCAACCAAGTCTCAGTCATAGCAATAACATCATACTTCCAGGTACTGATCCAAGCCCTAAGCTCATCTGCCTTATCTACTACACTTCTCTCATTAAAACAAATGCACCTCAGACCACCTGTCCCTTTGTGTTCATCATCTGCTCCCCAACTGCTATTCCCTTTAGTCACACTGACTCCATTATCTAGTTCCCTACAGGCTTTCATTTCTACCTCTTTTCTGTCCAATATTTGGTTCCCATCCCCCTGCCACATTAGTTTAAACCCTCCCCCACAGCACCTTTGGAATTCAGCACTTCTGTCCATGTTTGAACCAAGGCTGTGATGAGGCCAGGAACTGAGTGGTCCTGGATGAACCCAAACGTCACTGAGCAGGTTCTTGCTGAGCAGATGCTGCTTGACAGCACCTTCCATCACTTTACTGATGATCGAGAGTAGGCTGATGGGGCGGTAATTGACTGGATTGGTTTTGTCCTGCTTTTTTCCTGGGCAATTTTCCACATTGTTGGATAGATGCCAATGTTGGAACTATATTGAAAAAGCTTGGCTAGGGGAGTGGTAAGTTCTGGAACACAAGTCTTCAATACTATTGCCAGGATGTTGTCAGGGCCTGTAGTCTTTGCAGTATCCAGTGTCTCCAACCATTTTTTGATATCACATGAGTGAATCGAATTAGCTGGTGCCTGGTATCTATGACGCTGGGGATCACTGAATGAAGCCAAGATGGATCATCCATTTGGCACATCTGGCTGAAGGTTGTTGTGAATGCTTCAGCCTTATCCTTTGCGCTGATGTGCTGGGCTCTTCCATCATTAGGAATTTGTGGAGCTGTCTCCTCCAGCGAGTTGTTTAATTGTCCACCGCCATTACATGACTAGTCGTGGCAGGACTACAGAGCTGATCTGTTGACTGTGGGATCACTCAACTCTGTTTATCACTTGATGCTTGTGCTGTTTGCTGTCTTAAACTCAATGGTTTTTAAGGCCACTTCTGAGGCCATTTAAGAGTTAATTATATTGCTGCAGGCCTTGAGTCACACGTAGGCCAGATCTGTTAAGGGTGACAGATTTCCTTCCCTAAAAAATGTTAGTGAACCAGGTAGTTTTTTATGACGATCGATGATAATATAATAGGACCATAAAATAATATCACATTGGAGCAGAAGTAGACCATTCAACCCATTGAGTCAGTTCAATGAGATCATGCCTGAGCTGATAATCACCAGTTCCACTTTCCTGTCTTTTTCCAAAATCCTAGCTTCCTTTACTGATTAAGAATCTGGCTATCTCAGCCTTGAATACACTTAATGACCCAGACTCAATAGCCCTCTGTGGTAACAAATTTCACAGATTCACAATTCTCCAAGAGAAAACAAACTCCTTTTCATCAGAGATAATGGGAACTGCAGATGCTGGAGAATTCCAAGATAATAAAATGTGAGGCTGGATGAACACAGCAGGCCAAGCAGCATCTCAGGAGCACAAAAGCTGACGTTTCGGGCCTAGACCCTTCATCGGAAAGGGGGATGGGGAGAGGGAACTAGAATAAATAGGGAGAGAGGGGGAGGCGGACCGAAGATGGAGAGTAAAGAAGATAGGTGGAGAGAGTATAGGTGGGGAGGTAGGGAGGGGATAGGTCAGTCCAGGGAAGACGGGCAGGTCAAGGAGGTGGGATGAGGTTAGTAGGTGGCTGGGGGTGCGGCTTGGGGTGGGAGGAAGGGATGGGTGAGAGGAAGAGCCGGTTAGGGAGGCAGAGACAGGTTGGACTGATTTTGGGATGCAGTGGGTGGGGGGGAAGAGCTGGGCTGGTTGTGTGGTGCAGTGGGGGGAGGGGATGAACTAGGCTGGTTTAGGGATGCAGTAGGGGAAGGGGAGATTATGAAACTGGTGAAGTCCACATTGATACCATATGGCTGCAGGGTTCCCAGGCGGAATATGAGTTGCTGTTCCTGCAACCTTCGGGTGGCATCATTGTGGCAGTGCAGGAGGCCCATGATGGACATGTCATCTAGAGAATGGGAGGGGGAGTGGAAATGGTTTGCAACTGGGAGGTGCAGTTGTTTGTTGCGAACTGAGCGGAGGTGTTCTGCAAAGCGGTCCCCAAGTCTCCGCTTGGTTTCCCCAATGTAGAGGAAGCCGCACCGGGTACAGTGGATGCAGTATACCACATTGGCAGATGTGCAGGTGGACCTCTGCTTAATGTGGAATGTCATCTTCATCTCTGTTTTAAATGTATGACACCTTACTCAGAGATTATGCTGCCGAGTTCCACACCCTCTGCCAAGTGGAAACCACCTTTCTGCTTCGAATCTGACATGGCCATTAAGGATCTTGTATGTTGCAATAAGGTCGCCTCTCATTCTTCTGTATCCCAATGACTGCAGGCCCAACCTACTCAATCTCTTCTCATCAGATAGTCCCTCCATACCTGGTATGAATGGACTGCCTCCAATGCCAGTAGTTAGATATATATTAATGATCCATTTAAATTTGAACCAAACCCCAGACCATTAGCCTGGGCCTCTGGGTTATCCCCAGTGCCACCACCTCCCTGGAGCCCAGTGTGAATGCAGGATGGGCGGTTTATCTAAGCCACAAAACCGGTGCTTAATCCTTCTTGAACACATGAGGCGCATCTGGAGAGGAGCAATACGCCTGTGACAGAGACTGGGACATCGAGCCGTGCACCAGGAACAGGTCTGGCTCCATCCATAAGCTGGCTGACAAATTGTCAAGGAAGCTGATGGGAGGCAGCTCTGGTATTTCAACCAGAGGCAGTGCCAAGGACCGGAGCAACTACCCTGGGTTCGGGGGTAGGGGGAGGGGAAGGTGGGGGATGGGGCTAGGTGGGGTGGGTGTGGGGAGTGGTGGGTGGGTGTGAAGAGAGGAACATTCCAAAGCTGTGGAATTCCAATATTTCCATATGAGATTCACAGGCCCGTCCTGCTCTTCTGAACCTACAAAAAAAGTACAAAAACTACTCTGGACCTGCTTCCACCTCTCAGCAGGTTTTCCGAAAAAGGGTCCCAAACCAAAACACCGGCTTTCCTGCTCTTCCGGCCTGCTGCGTTCCTCCAGCTTCGCATTGTGTTATGTCTGATTCCAGCATCTGCAGTTCTTACTGCGTCTTAGATGCTGCTCCGAGCTTGTGTTAAAATTACTGTTAGAAAAGTGACATTATCAGAGCCCAATCTGTATTTAAAGTGAAGACAGTTGTCCTTGCCCCTCTTTAAACTACAGTCAGTCAGATTAAGCGGAAAAGGAGAGGGCAAGCACCAGACTCCATATTAACTGCCCGACTCATCTTGAGTCCACATTGCAGTGAGGGATAAAGTCAGCAGCCTAGACTCTACTCAATTATCGTTTGCATTGCATCCATAATTCAAACCGAAAGTATTCTCAAGGATACATTAATGAGAGTGATGCAGAACAAATCAGACCTATGCGAATGATCGAGAAACTAGAAGGAAGGAAGGACTGATTAATGTGAGAATTAGAATTGGCATCAAATTGAAATAAAAACACGAGGTGGTCATTGTTGTACAATACACTGACAGTGTAAATACTTAGGAGTGCATTAAGCTGCACCCCATATAAGGACTTGGCAGAGAGACCAGCTGCGGATTTGGAGGAGATGGACCTACCATGTTGGCATCCTCATTGTCTTAGTATCAATGTTTATCATGTCAGCACATAAGGTCAAAAGTTGTCATTCAGACCATCAGGTTTGCTCTACATTTTAATGAAATCATGATTGGTCTTCTAATCCTAAAGACTTTCCTGCCTTTTTCCCATGACCCTTGATCCGCTGACTGATTAAAAATTTGCCTACCTCATATTTATATGAAACAACCTGTTACTTAACAACCCAGCCTCAACAGCCCTCTGTGGAAAAGACTTCTACTGATTCACTACCCTCTGAGAGAAGAAATTCTCCTCATCCCTGTCTTATATGTGAGATCATTCTCAGATTATGCTCTCTGGCCTAGGCTCTCCCGCAAGGGGAAATAACCATTCCACACCTCCCATGTAAAGCCCCATCAGAATCTTATACATTTCAATATAATTGTCTTTTATTCTCCTAAACTACAGTGAGTACAGGTCCAATCTATTCAACCTCTTCACATAAGAAAATCCCCCCTTAAAGGAATCAACATAGCGAACATTCCTCACACTGCTTCCAATGCCAGTGCATCTTTCCTTAGACAAAGGGACCAAAACTGTTCACAACATTTCAGCCGGGTTCGGACCAGTGTCTTGTACAGTCTTAGCAAGACTTCCCATTCATATATTCCTTTCCCTTTGAAGTAATGGCTAATATTCTATTTGCTTTCCCTATTACCCACTGAACATGAATGCTAGCTTTTTGTAATTACTGCACGAGGGCCAGCAAATCCCTCTGAGCTGCAGCTTTCTGCTGTCTTTCTCCATTTGATTAATATTATGTTCCTTTTCCTCCTGCAATGAGCAGAATCTCATTTTTTTCCACATTATATACAATCTGCCATTTTTTGCCTTGCTATGTCCTTGTATGTGATTGTTGTAAAGCAATAAACTCTTGCTTATGACAACTGCCTCTTTTGTAAGACTATAAAGCAATTTTCCTCCATTGCAAACAGCCCTTAAATCCCTATAGGAAAGGCAGTAATGATAGAAAGTCTACTTTGTAGTGACTGAGCATCCAGATAATTCATATAATATGGTGAGCAGTGGTAAGGATTCATTATGGGACAACTATGATCTTAAGTCAATTTGTGTTCCATTTGATGCAGGAGTCCTATTATAATACTGAGCTCAAGAATCTGAGGTGTACCCAATACCTGTGGGAAACCAGAATAACAATGTGACAGAAGTTACTTTCAATGTTGACAGCCTGTGTGAATAAACTGGGTTCATGAAAAGACACAACTTTATTTCAATGGAGGATTGTAGAACTAATGTGATTAGTGAATGTGACTAGCAGATGATGATTCGAGCGTTTCAATAAAACATTCACTGCCATGGAGGGTGGCCCCTTCAGATTGGCTCCGTGTTACTGAGAAATTGGAAGTAATTCTTTACCTCTAAGTAACTGCTTTCTGCAGTATTTTGGATTTGTTGGACAAAGCAGGCCGTTGTAACTTGGTGGAGCCTTCAGAAACCTACTTCAAATTGTACTGAATCTTGTAGTTGGTGGTTTATTCAATTGCAGTTGCTACATTTACATACAGATATAGATATTCCTGAGGAGATAATCCTCAGGTACTGGAGGAAGAGGGCCAGAGGAGACAGGCAAGATGTATTTTGGCTGTTCTAAATTTATGTGCTTTTAAACTGGTATACATGTATACTGGCACAGGGTGTCAGATCTGAATTTGCCTCTTGAAATCTGTCAGTGCCAGTTTGGATGTTGGAAAGAAGTTATCACCAGTCACTGCATGATTCTGTGGACAGAAAGGGAGGTGAGTTCCCAGTGGAAACTCTATGGTTCTCAAGGATGGACTTCAGCGAACTATTTCTAGGCAATTTTCTGGCATCACTTCCTCCGATGGTCAGTGGAAAATCCTACCAGTCACATAACAGGATGGGTCTGATGAATGAGGGGAGATTGACTAGGTTAGGATTGTTTTCACTGGAGTTCAAATGAATGGGGGGGCGGGGGGGATGTCATAGAGATTTATGAAATTCCAACAGGACTGGGCAGGGTAGATGTAGGGAGGATGTTCCTGATAGTGGGTGTGTCCAAAACCATGAATCACAGTCTGAGGATTCAGGGCAGATGATTTAGGACGGAGATGAGGAAACATTTCTACACCCAAAGAGTGGTGAGCCTGTGGAATTCATTACCACAGGAAATAGTTGATTCCAAAATATTGAATGTATTCAAAAGGCGACTACATATAACACATAGGGCAAATGGGATCAAAGGCTATGGGGAGAAAGCAGGATTATGGATGATGATGGGATAGTGTAGGGGGAGGGGCTTAGATTAGTTCACAGGTCGGCGCAACATCGAGGGCCGAAGGGCTTGTTCTGCGCTGTATTGTTCTATGTTCTATGTTCTTTGTTTTATTAGGCTAAGAGTTGGACACCCAGCCATGATTGTGAAGGTAGATCAGGCACGAAGGGCCGAATAGCCTCTTCCTGCTCGTATCTTCTATGTTTCTGTGTTGGTGGGGAGCAGGGAAGGCGTAAACGATAAGTGGCTATTGAGCCCAGGGAAAGAGACAACAACAGTTGGGCTCCCAAAGGAATGAATAATAGTGAGTTGGGGAGAGAGGAAGGCTGCTAATGGGGACCATTAGTGAGTGAGAATGAATTGTCTGTGGTAATAGAAGGCCGTGTGAATGACAAGGCCTAGTGTGTGGGTTGGGGAAAGGATATGGAAGAAGGTATTCAGGCTCTAAAATTATTGAACTCAATATTGAATTCTGTAGGCTGCAGGGTCTCCAAGCAGAGATGCAGTGCTGTTCTTCCAGCTTGCACTGGACTTCGCTGAAGCATCACAGCAGGCCTGAGACAGAAATGTTGGCCGGGGAACATGACATTCTGTTGAAGTGGCAGGCTACTGGAAGGTTGGGGTCATGTTGTGGGCAGAACATATGTGTTCCATAGAATAGTTGCCCAATCTGTGTTTGTCTTCCCTGTGTAGAGGCAATCACATTGTAACGCTGGAACGACACTGATACTCTGTCTGTATTAAGGTACCAGCCCACAACAAGAGCAACCCTTCTCCGTATTCTATTCTTTTATCCTTTGTTGTGAAAACAACAATCTTTCCCCCAATGTCAGCAAAACGAAAGAGCTGGTCATTGACTTCAGGAAGCAGAGTGGAGGACACTCCCATGTCTGTAGCTATGGTGCTGAAATGGAGATGGTCCAGAGCTTCAAGTTCATAGGAGTAAGAATCACCAACAATCTGTCCTGGTCCATCCACACTGGTACTACAGGCAAGAAACCACACCAATGCCTCTACTTCCTCAGAAGGCTATGGAAAGTGGCATGTCCACAATGACTCTTACTGACTTTTATAGATGCATCATAGAAAGCATCCTATCTGATGTATCACAACTTGATACTACAATGGTAACAAAAACAGAAGCTGCTGGAAAAGCTCAGGAGGTCTGGTGACCCAAACTGTTAACTCTGACTTTTTCTTCACAGATGCTGCCAGACCTGCTGAGCTTTGTCAGCAACTTTTGGCTTTGCTCCTGATTTACAGCATCTGCAGTTCTTTCGGTTTTTATTTGGTATTACAACTCTTCTGCCCAAGACTGCGAGAAACTGCAGAGAGTTGTGAACACAGCCCAGTCCATCACAAAAACCAGAGATAGTACGGCGTAGAGCCGGATGTACACAGCAGGCCAAGCAGCATCTTAGGAGCACAAAAGATGATGTTTCGGGCCTAGACCCTTCATCAGAAAAAAAAAGGTCTAGGCCCAAAACATCAGCTTTTGTGCTCCTGAGATGCTGCTTGGCCTGCTGTGTTCATCCAGCTCCACACTTTGTTATCTCGGATTCTCCAGCATCTGCAGTTCCCGTCATCTCTTTTTCCCTTGACTCCGTCTATACTTCCTGCTACGTTGGGAAAGCTGCCAACATAATCAAAGACCCCTCCCGCCTCGGTCATACTTTCTTTCACCCTTGTCCACTAGGCAGAAGATAGAAAAGCTCGAAAACACATGCCAACAGATTCAAAAGCAACTTCTTCCTTGGAGTTATCAGACTTACGAACCGATCTTTCATATAGGAAAGTTGATCTTTCTCTGCACCTGCTCTGTTGCTGTAACACTGTATTCTGCATTCTGTATTACCCTGACGTACTTACGTAAGGGTATGATTTGTCTGGTTAGCATAAAAAACAATACCCTTCACTGTATCTTGGTTCAAGTGACAATAATAAAGAAAATCAAATCAAAATTGATGAATATGGGGCATCACTGGTTAGGTCAGTATTTGTTGGCCATTTGTTATTTTCCTTGAATTACTCAGTTATTTCAGTGGGCAGTTAAGAGTCAGCAATGTACTGTGGGTGAGCTGTTTTCCCAGGACTTTGTGGGAAGCCAGGGAAGAAATTGCTGGGACCATTGCAAAGGTATGCGTGAGGTGCCGTGAGAAGATTGATGTTGTTTAATAAGGTGCCATTATTTGACAAAGGAAAAGCCAGGGCACTATAGGTCGGTCATCATCAGTGATGGGTATGTTGTTGGAGGGTGTTTTGAGGGACAGGATCTATATGCATTTGGAAAGGCAAGGTCTAATTAGGGATAGTCAATATAGCTTTGTGCATGGGAAATCGTGTCTCACCAACTGAGTTTTTTGAAGAGGCAGCAAAGGTGATTGATGAAGGGAGAGCAGTAGGCATTGTCTATACGGACTTCAGCGAGGTGTTCAACAAGGTTAGTCATGGTAGATGTGTTGGTAAGGTTAGATCACATGGGATCCAGTGGAGCTAGCCAATTTCAACTGGATATAATTTGACTTGCAGGTAGGAAACAGATGCCAGAAGAAGTAGTGGAGGCAGGCATAGTTACAAAATTTAAAAGGCGTCTGGATGAGTTTAGTAAAGTTCAGTCTGGGTTCCGCTAGGGCCACTCAGCTCCTGACTTTGTTACAGCCTTACTTCAAATATGGCCAAAGAAGTTGAACTCCAGAGTTAAAGTGAAAAGGACACCAATGATCAACATGGATGAGTTGGACCGAAGGGTCTGTTCTTGTGCTGTATGACTCTATGACTCCATCATCCCTGCATTGTTCCATTCAATTTTGCCATGTAGCAGGATAAATGACAGGTTATAGTTAGTAACACCTGGTGTCATATGTGCCTCCCACTCGAACACAGTTCTGTCGGCAATCAGAAAGAGCAAGCCTACCAGCAACGTAGAAATGGATTGCATCCATTCATGTGACTTCCTGACAAATTCTATGATTGGATCATCAAATGCTAGGAAAATGGTTTGGAACACGCAGACATTTCTTCAATATCATCAACAATTTTAAAAATAATGTAGCACTCAGCACTGCCTTCTCAAACAAGATATCCTGGGTATGCATTTCTTATTAATCTGAAACTGGGGTAAAATGGTTAGCAGTAGCTGAACCACTAGATAATTTCTTTGCACTTTTTTTCAGAAGCTTAGGCAAACACTGATTCTCTCAATTACTGCTCCATCAGTCCACTATCATTCACCAGTGAAGTGATGTTGTCAACAGAGGTATCAAGCATGACTTACTCCGCAATAACCTGCTCTGTAAAGTTCAGTTAGGGTTCAACCAAAGCTAGGTCAGCTTCTAACCTCATTACAGCCTTATTTCAAACATGGCCAAAAGATCTGAACCCCAGAGTTATGGTGAGAAGGACTCCACTTGACAAGAAGGCTGCATTTAACTTGGTGCAGCATCAGGGTGCCTTAGCAATGGGAATCTGGAGGAGCATTCTCTGCTGGTTGAACTCATACCTTGTACATAAGAAGATAGTGTTGTTGGATGTCAATCATCTCAGCTCCAGGACAGCTCTGCAGGAGTTCCTCAGGGTAGTGTCATCAATAACCTTCCCTACATCATAAAATCAGAAATGGGGATGTTAGCTGATGGTGTCTGTGTGGAGTTTGCACATTTTCCCTGTGTCTGTGTGGGTTTCTTCTGGGTGCTCCAATTTGCTCCCACAGCCCAAAGATGTGCTGGTTAGGTGGATTGGCCATGCTAAATTGCCCATAGTGTCCAGGGATGTGTTAATTAAATGGATTAGCAATGGGAAATGCAGGGTTAGAGAGACAAATTGGGGGGAGGCTGTGCAGTGAGCCTGGATGGGATGCTCTTTGGAGAGTCAGTGTAGACTTGATGGGCAGAATGGTCTGATGCCACACACAGTAGGGGTTCTATTCTAGGAACTATTAAATTCCAACAGGACTAGGCAGGACATTCTCAATGACTGAAGAATTCAGATCAGAGGTCACAAGTTAGGGATAAAGGTAAGCCACTTAGGGCTGAGGTGAGGAGAAATTTCTTCACCCAGACAGTGGTGAGCCTGTGGAATCTTCTGCCACAGAATGCAGTTGAGGCCAAAGCATTGAATGTTTTCAAGAAGCGGTTAGATATAGTTCTTAAGGGTGAAGATATCAAGGGGTATGGGGGCAAGGTGAGAACAGAGTACTGACTGGGATGATCAGCCATGATCATACTGAATAGTGGAGCAGGCTCAAAAAGCTGAATGGCCTACTACTGCTTCTATTCTCTGTATTTCTATGACAATCGCACAAAATTCAGCACCATCCATAACCCCTCAGATACTCAGCAGAGTTTACTGCAAGGCCTGGACAACAATCAGACTTGGGCTGATAAGTGGTATGCATAATTTCTGCCACACACAAGTGCCAGGCAATGATCGTCTCCAACAAGAGAGAATCTAACCACCTCCTCTTGACCTCAATGGCATCGCTGAATTCCCAACAATCAGCAACCTGGGGTTTATCTTTGATGAGCAAATGAACTCAACTAGCCATACAAATACTGCCACTGCAAGAACAGGTCAGAATCTCAGAAGTCTACAGCAGTTAACTCACCTCCTGCATCCCTAAATTCTGTTCATTACCTACAAGGCATATTCAGGACTGCAGTAGAACATTCTCCACTTGCCTGGATAAGTGCTGCTTCAGTAATGCTCAGGAAGCTTGACATCATCCAGGACACAGCAGCCCATTTGATTAGTACTGCATCTAACACCTTTAAAATTCACTCCTGCCACCATAACTCACCGTGGCAGCAGTGTCTGCCATCTACAAAACGCACCTTCCAAACCCATGACCACTGCCATCTAGAAGGATATAGGTAGCAGATACATGAGAACACAAGTTTGCGTCCAAGCCACTCATCATTCTAACTTGGAAATATATTATTTATTTCTTCACTTTCGCTGGAACCCTCTCTCTAACAGTATTGCGGAGATTCCTAGACCAAATGGACTGCAATAGTTCAAGAAGGCAGCTCACAAGTACCTTCTTAATACATGTTTGTCTAGCCAGTGATACCCACAACCTCAGAATAAATAAAAACAACTGCTATACTGCAAGTGTTAATCGTTCTTATGGTCTCTTTGTAAAAATCCACAAAGAGAGTCCTGCAAAAAAAAGACAAAAAGCTCACTTATTCAGTAGCTGTCACCTCTCCTTAATAAATAAGAATCTCTTTTAAGCTCTTTGTCTCTATTGCTACCCAGGTCAGTCTTCAGTAAACACACTGCCGATTAAGTATTTTGTCTTGCAAGGCTGGCACTAATGAAAAGCAATAGAGATTCACTGCATTTTAATGAACAAGACATTGGTTTTACTGTGTGCAATTTATTGGGCCAATTCCCAGTGTCGATCACCCACAGTACAGCTGCCTTTTTCCCTCCTTGTTAGTTTGTCAAATGCATGTAAAATGGATGTAACACTGAGAGGTCTGGGCTGTTACTCAATTTGCAATGTGACATCCTTGATCTTGCTTCTCAGATAAGTAACCAGTTGTGGCAATGATATACATGTAAATTAATTATGTTGCTTGAGTTGTTCTGTGGCATGCCTCTGTTCCTGATAATAGCTCTGGCCCTGCACAGACTGTGCAAATAAAGCTGTCTTCCATGGGCCAGTACAATAATGTGAAATTACCTTTTAACCATTTTGCTAAGATGTTTGTTAGCATTTTGTTAGATTGGTAAATATCTCGCCATAAACAGCTATTTTTTGTTGGTTAGGTTTTCCAAGGACACTGTAGTGAGTGATATATCAGATATGCCCGTTCTGCTATGAATGCTGAGTTCAAATCTAGTACAGAAGACTCTGCTCATTCTAATTTTTTTACTCAATGGAACTTCAATCAAGTCCTAGCGGAACTGAGTTCCTTTTAGGGCTTAGGGATGTTGAATTTTGTAATGGTTGTTATAAGGAGAAAGCAAGGTCGAGCTTCAATTGTTGGTAAGTGGTACCTATACGATTCTTCTTGAAGTTTTACTTATAAAATTCAAAGTGAATCAAGGCTCATTAATCAGTACACTTTGGCCTTTTGACAGTAGCTTACAACTTACAAACATTAGTGCACTCCAACAACTTATGCACTCTGTTCCCTTCCTCCTGAATCAATACAAACGCTACTCACTCAATTTCCAAATAGCACCCAACTTGTTGGGTTACTCAGAGGATTATGTTCCCAGTTTTGCCTGCAGTTAATCTTGCCAGAAAATTTGCCCAAACCTAAATACATTGTTTGTTATAATGCAGAGTCACATCTGTGACAATGATTCCACTTTTGTACCTTCCTACATCCCACATCCTGAGTTGAAAATAGCTCATTGACAATAAAAAGGGTTTTGATGGATAAGATTCTGCCTCATCAGCATCAACAGATTGATGGGTATGTTTCACTCTAATGAAACAGGTCTTGGGATTAGCATTTTCCAGGGCTGTAAGTGCACAGCAAACATCCTGAAACTTACACTTCGTAAAGCTGTTACTCATTGACAAGAGCCCGACTCTCATCAAGGGATGTGAATGAGTTTGTTGACACAAAAACATAAGAATGTTGACTTTGCTTCATTGACTCTCGGTGGAATAATAACAAATTACTGTTTTCTATGAACTCATTTGTAAATGGCTCAAATTTAGTTTATCCAAGACTGGAGAAGTGCTTTTGTTACTGATAATTTAATGATTTGTTTGGCTGACAACTGGCAGGAACACGGGGATTGGAACTGAGGAGACATGAGGGCATGTAAGGGAAATGGAGACCATGGATAAGATTGTTTGACCTTAGCTTTCGAAAGGTTCCCAAATTCAGGTTCTGGTTTGTGACCCACCAAGAATAATTCAGAAGCCTTCCTGCCTCTACAAATCTTGCAGGGGCCACCTTTTACTATACTCATTGCTCTTTAACTCATTAATTGCAAGAGAACAAGCTGACACATGCAAAATATTGTCATTATTCTGAGGAAGGATCACCGGACCCGAAACATTAACTCTGATTATTTTCTTCACAGATGCTGCCAGACCTGCTGAGCTTTTCCAGCAACTTCTGTTTTTGATCCTGATTTACAGCGTCCGCAGTTCTTTCGGTTTTTATATTGTCATGATTAACGGGGCTCGTGTATTTGTGCTCACAATCACATACCTAACATGAGTGCAGATTTTAAATAAATAGTGGAAATTTAAAATTGCTACAGGAAATGATTACAGATTTAGTGTGTTGGGAGAAGAAAAACTAAAGTAATATTAAAAAAGCAAGCAGTAGCAGCTTTGTTATTTACTCTTAGCAAACCAATTCTTCACTGTTATCCAGTAATAGAATACTCAAACATGTTACTTTATATTCTCATGGATGGTTGCAACACAGAAGAAAGCCATTCGAACCTTTATGGCTGTGCTAGTCCATAAGACCATAAGACATAGGAGTGGAAGTAAGGCCATTTGGCCCATCAAGTCCACTCCGGCATTTAGTCATGGCTGATGGACATTTCAACTCCACTTACCCGCACTCTCCCTGTAGCCCTTAATTCCTTGTGAGATCAAGAATTTATCAATCTCTGCCTTGAAGACATTTAACAGCCCGGCCTCCACTGCACTCCGTGGCAATGAATTGGACAGGCCCACCGCTCTGGCTGAAGAAATGTCTCTTCATTTCTATTCTAAATTGACCCCCTCTAATTCTAAGGCTGTTCAACAATCACTTGACTGCATTAATCCTATTTTCCCGTTGACAGCCCTGGAAGCTATGGCAGTGAAAGTAAATATCTAAATACTGTCTAACTGACATGCGAGTTTCTGACTCAGGCAGTGACTCCCACCACTCTTTGAGTCAGGACAGTTTGAACTCAACCCGCCTCTCAGTCTTTTACTGCCTACCTTAAATCTATGCTCCCTGCTTATTGGCCCCTTACTGATGGAGAAAATGCTTCTTAAACATCTTACAAATGCCCACTCATAGCCTTATGCACTTCTACCAATTCCCCTTTCAACCTTCACTGCTTCGAGGAAATCGACCTCAGTCTATTCGACTATTCCTCATAGCTCAGGCCCTTCAGCCCATGCAGAATCCTGGTTAACCTCCTTTGCACTTACTCCTATGCAATCACAACCTTCCGGTTATGTGTTGACTAGAACTACACACAGTTGTCTTCTAACCAGTGCTTTATACAGTATCAACATAACCTCCCTGTACTCGTATTTTATATACCTTGGTTAGTAAAGGCAAGTCCTTTATTCTATTCATTTACAGGACAAGGGCATCGCTGGCTAGGCAGCATTTATTGCCCATCCCTAATTGCCCAGACAGCAGTTGAGAGTCAACCACATTGCTGTGGGTCTGGAATCACATGTAGGCCATACCAGGTAAGGATGGCAGTTTCCTTCCCTAAAGGACATTAGTGAACCAGATGGGATTTTCCGACAATCAGCCATGGATTTATGATCATCATTAGGTTCTTAATTCCAGATATTTATCGAATTCAAAGTCCACCATCTGCCACAGTGAGATTCAAACCCAGGTCTCCAGAGTGTTATCAGGGTCTCTAGATTAACAGTCCACTGATAACACCACTAGGCCATTGCCTCCCCTGTATCCCATATGCCTTCTTAACGACCTTATCTTCCTACCCCACTCCCTTCAGTATCTGTGAATAAGTAGATCAAAGTTGCTCTGATCTCCAGGACTTTCCCAGGGTCCCAGCACTCATTGTGTAGTTCCCCACCAGTCCAGGTGATTTTATTGTAAAGCCTGATGACAAGCCTTAACAATCATGCCGTGAATTCATTTTAAAGAACTGTATTATCATCTTTGGACTTTTAAGGATTGACTTGCAATTAAGCCAAGTACCTCAATATTGTCAAACAACCATTTTCCTTCTGTAGTGATTATTGAAGCCAGAAGCCACAATGACACCAGGTTATAGTCTGACAGGTTTATTTGAAATCACAAATTTTCAGAGCACTGCTCCTTCGTCAGATGAAGTCTTCAAATAACAAAGGATCAGTGCTGCAAAAGCTTGTGATTTCAAATAAATCTGTTGGACTATAAACCTGGTGTCATGTGGCTTCTGAGTTTGTGCACCTCACATCGTATTTGTAATGAGAGTGGCTAGGTGGACCTCACAGAATATGAGTTCTCTGACTGGGGCTGTTAATCTGGTCCAATCAGGGAACCCAGCTGCTAGTCTTGGGAGTGTCAGAGGTTCTGTTGACTGTGAGCTAACTCTGAGGCAGCTGGATCAGTGTCAAGGATTCTCCGCATGTAAATAAAGGGTAACTTGGTGATGGGATACCGGCCTCTGTGGAGTTATTTCACTCTCTGCTCTGCAGTGCTAGAGACCGCAGGCTATGACTGGAGATTATTCTGTATGTTAGTTGGGTTGGATGTGTCCTGTTTTTGATGTCCAGGACATACCTGGGAAATTTCCCTTGTGCTTGCGTAAGATGCCAGTTTGTAGCTGCACTGGAGCAACTTTGCTAGGGGCGCAGCAAATAGTGGAGTACATGCATTCGGTACTATTGTCAGTATGTTGTCTGAGACCACAGCCTTTGATGTACTGATGCCTCCAGCTGTTCCTTGTATTCACACTGAGGGAAGCAAATTGGTCTGTGATGCTGGTTTCTTCTAGATTAGGCCAAGATGGATCATCCATTCAACACTTCTGGCTGAAGGTTGTCGCGAAAGCTTCAGCCTTAAATTTTGTACCGATGAGCTAGGCACGACATCACTGAGGATGGGTCCCAAACACGGAAAATGCTGGAGAAACTCAGAGGCTTTGGGAGTATCTGTTGAATTGAATCATTTGTCATGTACATTTAATGTAAGAATACAGTGAAAGGTGTGTACATTCACCATTCGTACACGGTGCCATTCACATTAACTTAGAATACGATAAAAGAAAACTTAATAGACGGCAAGAACTGCTGATGCTGGAGTTGAAGATAACAAGTTGTGAAGCTGTAGAAACACAGCAGGCCAGGCAGCATCAGAGGAGCAGGAAAGTTGACATTTCAAGCCAGGACCCTTCTTCAGAAATGGACTTAAGCGAGTCCAATTTTCATTTCCACTGCAGCTGTTCCACTCAGAGATTTCCAGCCCTCGCCACGTCTCCACCAGAGTCCCGCTCCAGGCTTTCCAGGCTACCTCATTGGCCTGCTCTCAATCCACCACTGTTGCTCCAGCCCACCCTTGATCTATGCAGGACACAACCCGCACATTCAGCTCCCGCCACATGGTTCCCCCGTGCGACCCAACTGTGGAGAGGGAAACAAGAATTAACATTTCCAACCTGATGCGATTTTTCTTCAGAACTGAAAGATCTTTGGAGAATGAGGGTTTTGACACTTTTGATGGAGACAGAGGAGGGGCCAGGAGAACAGATTGGTGTAGAGGACCAGGGCAAAAGACGAAGGGCATTCCAAATTAAAGTGAAAGAAAGTTAGGAATCTAAAATGAGTATAATTTAAAGTGTGGAAGAGTGAAAATCTCAGCTTGGCTGAGGGCAAAATAAGCAAGACACAAAGAGAAGTCCATGGAAGGCACTTAAGGGTGGGGAGAAAAATGGAAGAAAAATGGAAGACAGACGTCATGGGGTCCGACTTTGAAGTTGTGGAATTCAAAATTGACATTGCAAGGCTGTAAAGTGCTTTAAATGAGGGGCTTTTCCTTGACCTTGCATTGTGTTTCATTGCAACATTTGAAATGGCAAACAACTGGAAAGTTGGGTCATTTCTGTAGACAGAGATTTCCCAAAGCAGCCACCCAGCCTGTGTTTGGTCTCATCAATGTAAAGGAGACTGCATTATGGGCACCAAGCAGTGCAGACTGCATTAAAATTGAAGAATTGAAAACATTGCTCTACCTGGAAGGTAAGCTTGGGACTTCGAACAACAAGGAGAGATGAGGTGAATTGAGGATCAATATACCTGTGGAGCCTCCTTGTCGAGTAAGCTGTTTAAATGCCCACCAAGACTTACAGGTCAGTCCACCAAGACTGACACGGCCACCTGTTATACATTCTGCCCAGTATTACTGGAGCAATGATAGAAATGAAACAGCCATAACCTGCTGTGAAAAACTGAAAAACACAAGGAAGGCCAAAGCTAAGAGCTTACTATTGGCTCATTGAAGCTCATTCTATTTGAGGGGTTAACTTGGCCATTATAGCCTACAACTAATCTATTTGAACCTAATCCCTCACCTGACATATTATTCAAAATGTTTATCATTGTTTGAAAAAAATTGGTATTCCTAATATAATTTAGATTTTTCATCATTGAAAATTAATACTATATGGTCCCACTTTACTTCAAGGTAATGTTCAGGCTTTACCCTACTTCATTGACTTATTTTATATAAATTGCTCAGATTGCTGTGTAATTGCCTCCTGCCTAGGCTGTACAGAGTGAGTTTTGCAGATCTTTTACATTCAGGACTTGTCTCTTCGCTGTTCTCTATCCCCATCCAGAGTAGGTGGAAGTTTTTTTGCAATGTGATGAGAATTGAACATAGTGCTTAAGGTGGGGGATGACCAATGCACCATAAGGTCTCAGCACAACCTCTGGAGACTTCTACTCTTCTCTTGTAGCTATATAATCCTAGCATTCTATTAACTTTCCTAATTGCTTTGCTACATTGTCCAGACATTGTAAGGGATCAGTATAGCATTGCTCCCAGCACTCCTCCTTGACAATTCGAAATCTCTCATGCTACATTTATGAAGCATAGTTTTTCAATCAATGTACAAATTGAAGCTAAAAATGTGCAGATTCTGGCAGAATAAAAGCTGCAGTGTGGCTGGAATATAACTACTGCTTTAGTTTTTTCATGACTCTGTTCTATATCTAGAAGACGTGGTGAATTAAATATTTTGACAAACCACTGAACCTCCACTGCTTTTCCAAAGAATTCCTAAGACTCCGGGGCTCTGAGGAAAAAAAAATTGCCTTCGCCTCCAGCATAAAAGTCACATGCCACCAGGTTATAGTCCCACAGGTTTACAGGTGTTTAAAATCACAAGATTTCAGAGCGCAGCTCCTTCATCAGGTGGATTCTCATCTCTCATTTTTAAAAGAGTACCCCTTTAAAAGAGAAACGCACTAACTCATCGACAACTTCCTCATCTGCATAAAATTCAACAACCGACTCCCATAAAAGCTGAAAGGTTTGCAGATGCTGTAAATCAGGAACAAAAACAGAAGTCGCTGGAGAAACTCAGCAGGTCTGACAGCATCTGTGAAAAAAAGAAAATCAGAGTTAACATTTCGGGTCTGGCGACCTTTCTTCAGAACAGGTCACCAGACCCGAAACATTAACTCTGATTTTTCCTTCACAGATGCTGCCAAACCTGCTGAGCTTTTCCAGCAACTTCTGCTTTTGTTACCGACTCCCATTCCTGGATGTAGCGATTGAACAAAGGGCCAATGGTGAGCTCCAGGCCAGCATATACAGGAAGGCCATCCATACTGACCAAATACTTAACTACAACAGCAACCACTCCAACACCCACAAATGGAGCTGCATCAGAACTCTGTTCAAAAGAGCCATAACACACTGCAGCACCCCTGAACTGTGCAAAGCTAAAGAAGAACACCTCCACTGCATCTATAATATAACAGCTACCCAAAATAGCATAGTCCACCAGTACTTACACAACAGGTAACAACAGGAAGACACAGCCACGTCCGAATACACAAGTCACCCCTGCCATATATCAAGAATGTGTCAGAGATGGCCACCAGACTACTTCGACCACTAGCAATCACGGTAGCACACAAACCCACTGCTACACTACAACTCTTACTGACAAGAACAAAGGATCCCATACCCACAACTAACAGGAACAACGTTATATATAAAATCCCATGTAAGGACTGCCACAAACACTACATCGGATAAGCTGGGAGAAAACTAGCCATCAGGATAAATGAGCACCAAGTAGCTACCGAGAGACATCACCAACTATCGCTTGTTTCCATACACTCAGACAAAGAAGGCCACCAATTCGACTGGGACAACGTAACCATCCGAGGACAAGCCAACTAAAGATACGGCTTGGGGTTTCCTACAGGCCTGGTACTCAACCCGGTACTCCATCAACAAACAAGTGGATAGACCCCAAATACCAACCACTACAAAGCAGAACTGGAAATAAGGCCAACCACCACATCAGACCAGATCACGCAAATAACAAGCAGGACAGACCAACCACGCTTCATCGGAGGTGCACTGATGATGTTATCTAGTATGTTGAAGTAATGTCTGCAAACCAACCTGCCAGCTTGGTGGACAAATCAACAATCTCATCCACAACTTGAGCTACAAGTCTTCTCAAAGACTTTAAAGAGTGCTCCTTATTTTTGGATTCACCTACTTTCTACTTGCAGCTTGTCAGGCGATTCAAGGGATTACACACTTCTATCAAATCTAAAGTCCAGCGGAAACATGCTCCAACTGTGCATTCCTGCCTCATATCACAACTCTCTCTTTTCAGGTTCCAGTCAGGTAAGCCTCCTCTCAACTGCACCCAATGCTTAAATAAGAAGTCCAAAATTACACATGGTATTTGAGAGTTAGTCTCAACAATGCCCTGCGTAACGTCCTTTCTTTTATGTTCAATTCCTCGTGTAGTTAAGGATAACATTCCATATTTGCTGTAGCTATGTATTATCTTTTTGTGACTCATGTACGAGAACACCTAAATATCTGTGCACTTCATAATATGTAGTCATTCTGTGTTTAAGTAATTTAGTGACCATGCTTACAGTACATAGAGAACTTGGTCATTTACAGTCCTTAGACATTTCTCGCATGCTGGCATATGCCTAAGAAGGGAAAATATGTGCTCCACGTACCCCAGGTTTTTGTTTTCTATTCATGTGTGGGATGTGGGTGTCGCTGGCTGGCCATCCCTAGTTGCCCTTGAGAAGGTGGTGTGGTGAGATGCCTTCTTGAACTGCTGCAGTCCTCCTCCTGTGGGTTGACCCACAACACTATTAGGGAGGGAATTCCAGGATTTTGACTCAGTGACAGTGAAGGAATGGCAATATATTTCTGAGTCAGGATGTTGAGTGGCTTGGAAGGGAATTTGGAGGTGGTGGTGTTTCCATACATTTGCTACCCTTGTCCTTCTCGATGAATTTGGAAGGTGCTGTCTGAGGATCTTTGGTGAATTTCTGCGGTGCATCCTGTAGAGAGTACATACTGCTGCTACTGAGCGTCGGTGATGGAGGGAGTGAATGCTTGTGGACGTAGTGCCAATCAGGTGAGCTGCTTCATCCTAGATAGTGTCAATCTTCTTGAGTGTTGTTTGCGCTGCACTCATCCAGGCAAGTGGAGAATATTCCATCACACTCCTGACTTGTGCCTTGTAAATGGTGGACAGGCTTTAAGGAGTCAGGAGGTGAGTTACTGGCCACATATTCCTAGTTTTTGATTGCTCTTGTAGCCACTGCGTTTATATGGTGAATCCAGTTGAGTTTCTGGTCAAACATAGCCCTCAGGATGTTGATAGTGGAGGATTCAGTGATGGTAACACCATTGAATGTCAAGGGATGGTGGTTAGATTGTCTCTTATTGCTGATGGTCATAGCCTGGCATTTGTGTGGGGTGAATGTTACTTGCCACTTGTCAGCCCAAGCCTGGATATTGTCCAGATCTTGTTGCATTTGAACATGGACTGCTTCACTATCTGCGGAGTCACAAATGGTGCTGAACATTGTGCAATCATCACCAAATATCCCCACTTCTGACCTAATGATGAAGGGAAGGTCATTGATGAAGCAGTTGAAGATGGTTCGGCCAAGGACATTACCCTGAGGGACTCCTGCAGAGACGTCCTGGAGCTGAGATGATTGGCCTCTAACAACCACAATCATCTTTCTATGTGCCAGATATGAGTCCAATCTCCATGAGTTTGCCCCCAATACCCATCGATTTCAGTTTTGCTAGGGGTCCTTGATGCCACATTCTGTCAAATGCAGCCTTGATATCAAGGGCTGTCACTCTCACCTCACATCTGGAGTCCAGCTCTTTTGTCCATGTTTGAACCAAGGCTGTAGTGAGATCAGGAGCTGAGTGGCCCTGGTGGACCCCAAACTGGGCGTCACTGAACAGTTATTGCTGAGCAGGTGCTGCTTGATATTGTAGTTGATGACACCTTCCATCACTTTACTGATGATTGAGAGTAGACTGATGGGGCGGTAATCGGCCGAGTTGGATTTGTCCTGATTTTTGTCTACAGGACACACTTAGGCAATTTCCCACATTGTTGGGTAGATACCAGTGTTGTAACTGTACTGGAACAGTTGGCTAGGGGAGCGGCAAGTTCTGGATCATAAGTCTTCAGTACTATTGCTGGAATGTTGTCAGGACCTGTAGCCTTTGCAGTATCCAGTGTCTCCAACTGTTTCTTGATATTACATGGAGTGAATCAAATTGGCTGAAGACTGGTATCTGTAATACTGGGGACCTACATGGGCTACAGAGTCAACAAGACTGGGTTACACCTATTGAAAGATAAAATGAGGGCCGTCAAAGGTGCCCGCGGTCCCCATGCCTGTATCAGAGCTTAGATCTCTCCTTGGGCTGGTGAATTATTACAGAAAGTTCATGTAAACCTGGGCTCCGTCCAGGCACCATTGCATCAACTCTTTAAAACAAAGGCCAGCCTTGGAAATAGCTACATAATCAAGCCATAGCTTTCAGGGAAGTGAAGAAACGACTATCATTCTCTAAGGTGTTGGTACACTATGGTCCCAAATGAGCTCTGGTGCTGACAAGCGATGCCTGCCTGTACAGCATCAGGGTAGTATTAGCTCAGAGGTGGCCCAATGGAGAAGAACGCCCAATAACATACACATCCAGGATTTTGGCTCGTGCAGAGCATATATACCCCCAGGTGGAGAAAGAAGGTTTGGTGGTCTAATTTAGAGCCAGGAAGTTCCACCAATACCTCTACAGATGTACATTTGTGGTAATAACAGACCACAAACCCCTTCTACATCTACATAAAGTGGACAAGGCAGTGCTGCCTATAGCTTCAGGCTGAATTCAGTGGTGGACTCTAACAGAAAGTGCATACAAATAGAATTTGGAACAGCATCTGGGAGGCCAAGCTGCAAATGTAGATTCATTGAGCCACCTCCCACTGGCAGATAGACCACCGATGGGACTGTCCCTGGAAGAGTCCGTAATAGTTTTAAATTTTCTGGAAAGGCATCCAGTCATACCTGACAATATCAGACTTTGGATGCAGAAGGATCTGGTCCTGGCAAAACTGAAACAGCTGGTGGTGAGGGGGGAAACCAAACAGCTATCACAACGAGAACTGAAACCTTTTTGGACCCAGAGAGGCCAGATCACTATACAGAGCGTATATTATTATGGGAAGGAAGGAGCCAGAGTGATTGTCCCGACGTCGCCACCAGATACTGACTGACATCCATCAGAGCCACTTGGGGTCTCCAAAATGAAGATGTTGCGAGAAGTTATATCTGGTGGCCAGGCCTGGGTGCAGACATAGTCGGGTTGTGGGGCAGTGCCCACCATGCCAACAAAGACTGAAGTTACCATCAGCAGCTTCCCCACAATCATAGGAATGGCTGGGTAAACTCAGTTACACATCTACAGTGCAGGTCCTTTCATGGACTCAATGTTCTTGGTGATTGTACATCCCCATTCAATATGGCCTGACATGCATAAAGTTCATTCATCAAACACAGGGGTGCCAATAGAAAAACAGCGTTCGTCTTTTGCAATTCATGGACTCTGGAATGTTGGGTTACAGATAACAGGACATCTTTTACCAGCAGGGAATTTGAGTTTTCCTAAAGTTGAATGGTATTCGACATAAGGACAGCTCCATACCTTCCATTGTCCAATGTTCTGGCAGAAAGAGCAGCCCAGACTTTGAAGACAGGCTTGAAAAAAAGCCTTTATCCTCACTAGATACCAAACTGTCCCAGTTCCTATTTAATCATAGGACCACTCTTCATGCACCCACAGGGATAGCTCCAGCAGAGTTACTAATGAAGAGACTTCACATCAAGTTAAATCTGATCTTCCTGGACCAGGAGGTGGGGGGCGGGGGAGGTAAAATGGCATCAGGTACACCAGACTCCACCAAGGAAGAGAGACAGTTTGCCTTAGGGGGTGAGATTTGGTGTGTGAACTATGGAAATGACTCTGCATGGGTAACAGGTTTGGCCAACGCAAGGTCAGGACTGGCGACACATAAAGTTCAGATAGGCGTGATGATCCTGAACAAGAATGGGGGGACCATGAGAAAGCCATGAACTCACAAACAGTGCAGGAGCAAAACGTTCTGGGCCACTGGAACAGTCGGAAATGCTATCGGAAACCATGCATTCTCCCTGTCCGTCAAACACTGAAGATATCTCCGAATATGAGATGGACATGGCCGGGTTCACCATATTGACACCTTTGCTGCTGGAAAAGTAGAGTGAATTTTTCCTGAGGCACTCGGGGTGCAAGAGGCAAACTACTGTGCATTACAAGCTGCCCCTATCCGACATGGGCCAGAGGAACCTGATTCGGTGCTAAAATGCCCCAGGAGGCTCTACAAGATAAAGGACTGGCCTGTGTCCTTGGACTTGGAGGGGGAGGGATGTAGTGGTTATAACGAGGCCAGATAGTTGGACCTTATAGAATATGGATTCTCTGATTGGACCAGATTTACAGCCCCAACTGTGGATCCCTAGCTGGCAGATAAGAACAAGGGAGTCAGACATCCTGTTCACTCTGAAAGGTGATTCTGAGGGAGCTGGATAAGTGTCAAGGACTGTCCACATGTAAATAAAGGTTGAATTGTTGATGGGATAGCGGCCCCTGAGGTGTTATTTCACCTGGAGTTTCTTGTTTTCTGTATACCACCCTTCTTGAATAAAGAAATTATATTTGTCACTTTCAAGTCTGATGGAACTTTTCCAGAATCTAGAAAATATCAGAAAATTGACACCAATGCAACTACTATCTCAATGGGAACCTCTTTTCAGACTCTCGGATGAAATCAATCCAACTTCTCTGTGATTGTAATTTTATTAAATTTCTCTTTCCCCTTGGCCACCTGAGTTATAGCCATTACTGCATTCTTCTTTGTATTCTGAAGCAGAAACAAAATATTTGTTCATAGAAAATAAGACCAGGGGTTGATAATTTGTCCCTTCTCTAACATTTAATGTGATCATAGCTGATTATCTAACTCAATAGCCTGTACCTATTTTCTCCCCTTTGATCCCTTTCACATTAAGAACTATATCTAATTCTTTCTTGAAAACATTCAATGTTTTGGCCTCAACTGCTTTCTTTGACAGAGAATTCAGCAGTTTCTCTGCTGTCCCATTGCTCAGGAGAAATGGGAAGAAATTTCTCCTCATCTCAGTCCTAAATGGCTTAACCTGTATTCTTAGACTTTAACTGCTGGCTTTGGCCTCCCCAGTCATTGGGAATATCCTTCCTGATTTACCTTGTTTAGTCCTTGCAGAATTTTATAGGTTTCTATAACATCCCCCCCATTCTTCAAAGCTTCAGTGAATAAATTCCAAACTGATCCAGTCACTTTATTCCATCCACCATTTCTTTATTATCTATAATGAACTCCTCATTTTAACTCTCTAGAGGACCAATAGTCACTTTCCTCACATTTTTCTTTTTTTTTAATTGTAAAAACAGACAGCAACAGTTTTTAAATTTTCACTAACTTTCTCTCACCTGCAATGGTGGAGCTGGGAGCTGTCCTGATGAAGTAGTGGATAGACTGTACCTTCCAATGGAAGCCATAATACCAAACGCTACCAGCCTGGCATTGCCAACTGGGTCAATGTGGTCTTAACCATCTGTAGGGATGCCCAGCAGTAGGACAAGAAGGTCAAGAATCTTGTCTGGTCCACCAGGTGAAGTGACACCATCTTCCCTTTGCTCCTTCACACTCATGGTATCTCTGTTACTGCACCCATTTTGCATCAAGGCTCGCGGTCTATCATTCCCATTATTTTATGCAAACATCTTTTCTCACTCATTCTTACACATCCCAACCACACCATTCCCCCTCCCCCACCCTCCAACCACATTACTAACCCTGCTATCCCTCTTGAAAATGTCAGGCCTACTCAGTTCCTCATTTGGAACAGTAACCCTTTGCCCCAACACACATCAGAATTGATAGCTAGGCATAATCTCACTCCCTCACTCCCATTCTCCCATTCCAAGGAGAAAATAGTCCATTATAGGGAGGGAAGAGCCTTTCCTTTGGTTCCCACAGCACCCAACACCACCCCAAGCCCCCTCCCAAGTAATCCCAGGTAAATTTGTCTGCAAGGATATTGGCCCCCCTTCGAATTCATGTGCTACCCATCACCCTTATGCAGGTCATTTAGAATTCAAAAGAACAGCAAATTATTGTCACGCATATCTTTACAAAAGAAGACAGCAAAAAGTTTTATAAGCCACCACAGTACCTAAAGTAATTACAGAAGAAGAAAAATAATAAAACTTCATCATGGTTCATTTAACAGCTTCTGGGTTCAGGATATGCTGGAAAACCAGGCCGGAACTGCTATGCAGGGCCAGGTCAAAAGCACCATGCAGGCCTAGACCGAGACCAGCACAGCAGGCCGAGAAACCCCCTCCTCACTATGGCAGACCAGGGTCTGCACCACGACATCAGGCTGAGACCCGCCCCACAACGGCAGGCCAAGACTGCCCCACAATGCAGGAATAGACCTGCCACAGCATGCAGAGAATAGGCCTGCCCCAGCATGTGGGTAATAGACTTGCCTCACCATGTGGGTAATAGACCTGCCCCACCATGTGGGGAATAGACCTACCCCACCATGTGGGGAATAGACCTGCCATATCATGCGGGGAATAGACCTGCCCCACCATGTGGGGAATAGACCTGCCCCACCATGTGGGGAAAAGACCTGCCCCCCATGTGGGGAATAGACCTGCCATACCATGCGGGGAATAGACCTGCCCCACCATATGGGGAATAGACCTGCCCCACCATGTGGGGAATAGACCTGCCATACCATGTAGGGAATAGACCTGCCCCACCATGTAGGGAAGAGACCTCCACACTGAGTCACTGGAAGACTCTGAAGCCAGGACAAGACCTCCACGCCATGATGACACCTTCATGCCAGTGTGTTAGAAGACCTGGAAGCTGCTGGGACAAGAAGCCCAAGGCGGGACGAGACCTTCATGCCAGAACAGGACCGCCAAATCAGGAGAGCGCCGCACCAGGTACCAGTCCGATACCTCTGTTCAGGGCCGTTGGAAGCTGTCTTGTCACTGGGTCTGGGCCGGGAGAAAACACCTTCTGCTAAAGACGTTAAAAGAAAGTAAGGAGCAATAATAAACGGAAACATTAAAAAAAACCAGAGAAAGAAAGTAACAGTAAAGCTTCTATCCTGAAGAGATCCCAATGGTCCAAAAATATGAATGCATGGGAGCACTTTGGGGCAAGTGGTCACAGTTCTATTAGTTTGAAAACAGTTGTAGAAAAGGATAGAACAGATCAAAGTTCAAAATTGGAGTAAGACCAATATTGACAGTAGCAGACAGAAACTTTCAAAAGTTGATTGGCAGACGCTATTCAAAGGTATGGATGGAAATTGGGGGAAAGCCTTCAAATATGAGTTAATGAGAGTAGAAAGTCAGTATGCTCCTGTAGTGTGAAGGGCAAAGTCTGGTAGGGGTAGGGGATGCTGGATGACTAGAGAAATTAAGGCTCTGGCTATGAAAAAGGAGGAGACATTTATCAGGTATAGAGAGCTGGGATTGAGTGAATCCATTGGAGTATAAGGGCTGTAGGATTAGACTTGAGGAAAATCAAGGGGACAAAAAAGGGGACATGAGATATTTTGGAAAATAGGATTAAGAAAATCCAAAGAGATTCTACAAATACATGAAGGCCAAAGGAGTAACTAGGGAGAGAATATGAACTCTTACAGATCAACAAGGCCATTTATGTATGGAAACATTGGAGATGGATGGGATACTAAACGAATATTTTGTGTCAGCATTTACTGTAGAGCAGGACGTGGAAGCTGGAGAACTTGGGGAAATAAATACTGATATCTTGGAATGTGTCCATGTTACAGAAGGGGAGGTGCCGGAGGTCTTAGAATGCATAAAGGTAGATAAATCTCAGAACGTTGTGGGAAGCTAGGGAAGAGATTGCGAGGTCCCATGCTGAGATATTTGTATCATTGATGGCCACGGGTGAGGTGTTGGAACACTGGAGCTAGCTAATTTGGTAACATAATTTAGAAAAGGCTGTAAGATAAAGCAAGGAACTATTGCCCAGTAAGCTTTATGTCAGTGATAACAAAGTGTGGAGCTGGATGAACACAGCAGGCCAAGCAGCATCTCAGGAGCACAAAAGCTGACGTTTCAGGCCTAGACCCTTCATCAGAGATGGGGATGGGGAGAGGGTTCTGGAATAAATAGGGAGAGAGGGGGAGGCGGACCGAAGATGGATACAGGTGAAGATAGGTGGAGAGGAGAGTATGGGTGGGGAGGTAGGGAGGGGATAGGTCAGTCCGCGGAGGTCGGACAGGTCAAGGGGGCGGGATGAGGTTAGTAGGTGGGAAATGGAGGTGCGCCTTGAGGTGAGAGGAAGGGATTGGTGAGAGGAAGAAAGGGTTAGGCAGGCGGGGACGAGCTGGGCTGGTTTAGGGATGCAGTGGGGGGAGGGGAGATTTTGAAGCTGGTGAAATCCACATTGATACCATTAGGCTGCAGGGTTCCCAAAATGGAATATGAGTTGCTGTTCTTCAGTTCGCCTCTCCCTCTCTCCCTATTTATTTCAGAATCCTCTCCCTATCCCCCTTTTCTGATGAAGGGTCTAGGCCCGAAACATCAGCTTTTACGCTCTTAAGATGCTGCTTGGCCTGCTGTGTTCATCCAGCCCCACACTTTATTATCTTGGATTCTCCGACATCTGTAGTTCCCATTAACTCTGAAGCTTTACATCAGTGTTGGGCAATTGTTGGAGGGGATTGTGAAGGACGGGATTTACATGCATTTGGAAAGGCAAGGCCTAATTAGCACGGCTTTGTGTGTGGGAAATCATGTCTCACTTACTTGATTGACTTTTTTGAAGTGGCGACAAAGAAGATTGATGAAGGCCAAGTGCTAGATATGGTCTATATGGGCTTCAGCAAGGCCTTTGACAAGGTTCCACAAGGTAGACTGGTTAGTAATGTTAGATCGCTCAGGATCCAGGGGGGGCTATCCAATTGGCTTGAAGGTAGGAGACAGAGGGTGGTGGTGGAGGGATATTTTTCTAAGTAGAGGCCTGTGACCAGTTTTGTGCCACAAGGATCGGTGCTGGTTCCACTGTTGTTTGTCACTTACATAACAGATTTGGATGTGCATACAGAAGCCATGGTTTGTAAGCATGCAGATGACACTAAAATTGATGGTGTAGTGGACATGAAGAAAATTATTTCAGAGTACATTGGGACCTTGATCAGATGGATCAACGGGCCAAGGAGAGGCTGATGACGTTTAAGACCATAAGACGCGGGAGCAGAAATTAGGCCATTCGGCCCATTGGGTCTGCTCCGCCATTCAATCATGGCTGATAAGTTCCTCAACCCCATTCTCCCACTTTCCCCTCGTAACCCTTGACCCCCTTGATAATCAAGAACCTATCTATCTCAGTCTTAAATATACTCAATGACCTGGCCTCCACAGCCTTCTGCAGCAGTGAGTTCCATAGATTCACCACTTTCTGGTTGAAGAAGTTTCTCCTTATCTTCTTACTAAAAGGTCTTCCCTTTACTCTGAGGCTAAGGGAACCTCCTCTGAACCAGCTCCAGCGCCAGTATGTCCTTCCTGAGATATGGGGCCCAAATTTTAATTTAAGTAAATGTGAGGTGTTGCATTTTGGTAAGGTAAACCAGGGCAGGACTTATACAGTTAATGATGGGGCCCTAGGGAGTGTTGTCGAACAAAGAGACCTAGGGAGGTGGGTATCAGAGATAATGGGAACTGCAGATGCTGGAGATTCCAAGATAATAAAATGTGAGGCTGGATGAACACAGCAGGCCAAGCAGCATCTTGCTGCTTGGCCTGCTGTGTTCATCTAGCCTCACATTTTATTATCTAGGGATGTGGGTATATGGTTCCTTGAAAGTGGAGTTGGAGATAGACAGGGTGGTGAGGAAGGCTTTTGGCATGCTTGCCTTCATGGTCAATATATTGAGTACAGGAGCTGGGATGTAGCTATACAGGACATGAGTTAGGCCAGTTCTGGATTTCTGCATTCAATTCTTGTCTCCCTTCTATGGAAGGATGTTGTTAAACTGAGAGGGTGCAGGAAATATTTTGAAAGATGTTGCTGGGACTGGAGGGTTTGAGCTGTAGGGAGATGCTGACTAGGCTGGGGTCTGGAGCATCAGAGTCTGAGGGTTGACTTTTTGAGGTTTACAAAACCATGAGGGACATGGATAGGGTGAATAGCCAAGATCTTTTTCCTAGGGTGGAGGAGTCCAAAACTAGAGGACATAGGTTTAGGGTGAGAAGGGAAAGATTTCAAAAGGGCCTGAGGGGTAACATTTACAGGCAGAGGGTGGTGCATCTATGGAACAAACTGCTAGACTAAGTGGTGGAGGCTGGCACAAATACAACATTTAAAAGTCATCTGGATGGATACATGAATAAGAAGGGTTCAGAGAGATATGGGCTAAATGCTGGCAAATGGGACGAGGCCAGATTGGGATATCTGGTTGTTGTGAATAAATTGGACCAAAAGGTCTGTTTCCATGCTGCATGAGTCTGTGACTCAATAAGCGTACTGTAAGTGGATCAGAGATAAAATAAGATGATGCAGTGAGTATGGCCCATGCCAGATGTCAGTTTGGATATGAGGATTCATAGAACATAGAAAAGTACAGCATAGTACAGGCCCTTTGGCCCATGATGTTGTGCCGTGGAATAATCCTAATCCAAAAATAAAATAACCTAACCTACATTCCCCTCAATTCACTGCTGTCCATGTGCATGTCCAGCAGTCGCTTAAATGTCAATAATGACTCTGCTTTCACGACTACCACTGGTAAACTATTCCATGCACTCACAACTCTCTGGGTGAAGAACCTCCCTCTGATGTCTCCTCTATACCTTCCTCCTAACACCTTAAAACTATGACCCCTCGTGGCAGTCAATCCTGCCCTGGGGAAAAGTCTCTGGCTATCGACTCTATCCATGCATCTCATTACCTTGTACACCTTGATCAGGTCACCTCTCTTCCTCCTTCTCTCCGGAGAGAAAAGTCTGAGCTCAGTCAATCTCTCTTCGTAAGACAAGCCCTCCAGTCCAGGCAGCATCCTGGTAAACCTCCTTTGCTCCCTCTCCAAAGCCTCTACATCTTTCCTATAATAGGGCGACCTGAACTGGACACAATATTCCAAGTGTGGTCTCACCAGGGTTTTGTAGAGCTGCAGCATAACCTCGCGGCTGTTAAACTCAATCCCCCTGTTAATGAAAGCCAAAACACCATATGCTTTCTTAACAACCTTATCCACTTGGGTGGCAACTTTGAGGGAGCTATGCACTTGAACACCAAGATCCCGCTGTTCCTCCACACTGCCGAGAATCCTGCCTTTAATCCTATATTCAGCATTTAAGTTCGACCTTCCAAAATGCATCACTTTGCATTTATCCAGGTTGAACTCCATCTGCCATTTCTCAGCCCAGCTCTGCATATTCATGCAGTACCTATTCAGTGTGCCCTGAGATGGCGCCTGGTATCCAAGCTGGAAGTTTGAGTGAGCAAGTGCCTAGCTGAAGTTGGCAGCTACTTGCTCTGATATTCATGTCACAAATTCTCAGCGTCCAGTTTCTATTTATTTTTCTTTACACAATTATAGTTTGCACCACGAAATAACTGCACAGAAGGTGTCCAGTTGTGGTCTGGCAAGCAGGATGTGAGGTGAGATTAATTAATAATGATGGTGACGAGGAGCAATAATCCAAAGTAATAAACCTTTTGCCACTCACAAGAGAGAAAGCAATCATTTACCAGAGACTCATCAAACATTTACCACCTTTGTCTATTATCAAGCAAGAACCAATTCTAATCAGCACCAATGAATCTAGCTCTGTTTTTATCTGAATGCCTGCAACAGGGTCCTTTTCTCAGCTGTTTCCCTCAGTGATGCTGACTGATCTCTATTGCTTCTCAACTTGCCCACGCTTCTAGGCGATGCTGGCTGCCTGTCTCAGGGTCCCCATCTCACCCTCTGGGCATGTATTGTTGTCAGTCAGCAACTCTTTCGCTTACTGTGGACAACGATCCTTGATGACGGGGAACAATGACTGCTGTTAGTGGTTATATTAGTAGGAGAACCATCACGTGGATGCCTTTTCACATATTGCATTGATGCTTTGTGAAGGGCTTCATCTAGTGCAAACTGATCAGTTTGATGTGATGATAGGTTTGATTATTATGTAGATGAGTCTCTGGTGTAAGCTGTGATGCCACTGTGACCTCAGTAGTCACATGTCAGTGGTGTTCTACTAAAATTTGGACGTTGTCCTGCTCCAACCCTGCTGCTGTGTAGCGTTATCGTTATGGGTGTAAGAATAAACATAGCTTAATTGAAAGATCTGGTATAAGCTTATACTAACACCCAAAGAACCCAACATTGACATCCAGTAACTATTTTAGAATCCTACCTGATGATTATTTATCTTGTTCTCCAGAAGGTGTTGACACCAATCTACATGACATTGTTTCGTATTGAGTCTGTAATGTTAGGCAGAGTAGGTTTCGCAGGCAGAAAGCAGTTCACAAAATTGAGTCTGACTTTTTTGTGTTTAATTCACTGGATAACATGTTTTCCCTCACTTAAAAACCCAAGGGTCCACTTGACGCTTGCACATCATCATTAAAATCAAGCACAACTGGCGATGACTAAATGTTACAGCACATTGTGTGGTTCCACTGAAAATTAAGTTAGGACAATTTATCAGTGAAGGAAGAAAACCCATCACGGTTGTTAAAATAGAAGTGGATAAATATCAGGAAAGAAAAAGGGCAGGGGAATGGGAGCAAATGAGTTGAACTTTGAGAAATCAGTTATAAGGTGAAGCAGACTTGTCTGGCACATTCTCATTAAAGCCCTGTGGTACAGCATCTCAAAAATACTTGGACCATAAAAAAGGAGAATTTCTCTTGGTGGTTTAGAAAAGGATGACTCAATGTTTATTCAGATTAAAGTCACATGCTGTACATTGTCAATTTTGCATAACTTGCAAATCTGATTACTAGCACATGAGCACTGATGAATGTAATTTCACAGCAGAGTAAATGCATTTATCTACACCAATAACAAAATGATTTCATTACTTCAATTTACTATTCCAACTAATAACAGTACACTTTAAATGCAGAGGAGAGGTAATAGACAGACCTTAGCAAAGAGACAATTTGCAGAGTTTGAACTGGTTAAAGGATGTTTTTCCCTGCTATTTGCAACAAAGAAAGCCAAACAATAGGCTATGATGGATAGAGCTGTTTTATTAGTATCTGGCTGATGTCTTCATTTTATATTATTTTCATGGTTACATTTCTCCTTAATTGTTGCTGGGTAAAGAATTCCACAGAGGGCTTTCAAGGCTGGGTTATTAAGGATATTCAAGGCAGAGGTAGACAGATTTTTAATCAGTAAGGGAATTAAGTTATGGGGAAAGGACACAAATGTGGATTTGAGGAATATTAGATCAGCTATGATTTCATTAAATGGTGGGGCGGATTTGATGGGTTGAATGGCCTATTCCTGATCCTATGTCTTATGGTCTTACCGTCTAAGTGGTCATTGTCCATGAGTGAGCCTTGACATTGAACTTTGACAGGTAGTTGGTCTCACAACGCAACCTAATTCTGTGCTCCTACAAAAAACTTGGTGAATTTTCCAAGACCATCTTTGACTTGCTTTAGTTCGTTAAGTACCAAAAAAAAACTTTTACAATGTTTTCATGACTACCAGATGTTTCAAGGCACGATACAGCCAATGGCATACTTTTGAAATGGAGCTAATGTAAACTGTTTGTGATTGGCGACAACTGAAACATTTTGCCACAGCTTTAAGAAATTTGAAAATAAACTGAGCCCATATAAAACCCAGGCTTTAAAGGTCTGATGGTTTGTTGGGTGTAAATCTGACAGACCTATCAAATGAAGTGTTAAGAGTGAGATAAAGACAAATATCCACTTCTACATTTCTTAAATTCTCTCACAAATTTCACCAAAATGATTAATAATGTGAGATGTGCCAGTCTTAGTTAAAGGCAGTTTCTGACGATTTGACTTATTGGTGTTGTTAAAATAGCTGCTAAGGAAAAAATGACACTGTATACTTAAAGGTAAATTGTTGTGTTTTACTGACATTCATAAATTTACCTTTGATCTCTCTTTTGTCAAAAGCCTTTAATTATTTTGGAGTTTTTCAATTTCATTTGGACATTTTCCCCTAATGCATTATGAGACTTGGCTGAGGGTCTAGGCTTCTATTACTTTTTTGGAACGACCAAACATTGGTAAAAATATTGCTTGATTGACACTTTTTATTTAATCTATCTTATCAATGACTGAATGTTTACTTACGTAAGATAAATGAATGTCAAGAATTTGTATTTGCCACTACAGCAGCTATAATTTTAAAGAATGTTATGAAAGGCCTTTTTTTAAAAGAGGTTTACACACGTGCTTTTGTTACGATGGGATATCTGTTGCATTAATTGCATTTTGGGTTAGTTGTCACAGAAGATCTATTGAAGTTACCTTTCAGAAGGTTTCCACTTCCAAACTCTGGTTCATCTCACAATCAGGGAGAAGTTGAACTGACTCCACAAAAGTTGTGGGGGTCTGGGAACTACCTACCTCTACAACGGGACTGGCTGAGTCAAGAATGCAGGGTGTGGCCTTGCAGCCTGCATCCTGTACTAGCACAAACTGGGAATGTTGGGATTGTGACAGGAATCCTGGAGTCATTTTCCAAGTGTTTGAGAACACTGTCACAGTGGATAGAAAGAGACAAAAAGTGATGCAGATATATTGGGAAAGTAAGTTACAATGAAGAAACAAGAAATTTACAAACGGATGTGGACAGGTGAGTTTAGCTGAATAGGCCAACATTTGACAGATTGAGTTTAAAGTGGATAAGTGTGAGATTATCCATTTTGATCAGAAGAATAGAAAGGCAATTATTATCTAACTGGAGAGAAACATCAGAGTGTTTTGGTGCAGAGGGATCTGGATGTCCTTGTGCATGAATTACAGAAAACTAGTATGCAGGTGCATGGTACAGAGAGTAGTAAGGATGGCAAATGGAATTTTGGCATTTGTTGCTAAAGGAATAGAGTATAAAAGTAGGAAAGTGTAGCTGCAAATGTTCAGGGCGTTAGTGAGACCCCACATTGAGCATTGCATACAGTTTTGGTTCCCTTACTGGAGGAGGGCTGTAACTGTATTGAAGGCAGTTCAAAGGAGGCTCATTAGGTTGATTCCAAAGATGAGGAGTTTGTCTTATGAAGAGAGATTGAGCAGCTCATGCCTCTAGTCTTCAGAGCTCGACCGCTCCATACTCCCCACTTCCCAGTAGCCCCACCAACCTCAGCACCTTTCCCTGCAACCACAGGAGGTGCTACACCTGCCCCTACACCTCCTCCTTCACCTCCACACCAAAATCCAAAAAACTTTCCATGTCAAACAGATGTTCACCTGCACATCCACAAATGTGGTATTCTGTATCTGCTGATCCCGATGTGGCCTCCGCTACATCAGAGAAACCAAGCAGAGGCTCTGGGACCGCTTTATGGAACACTTACGCTCGGTTTGCGACAAACGGCAACTCCTCCTGGTCGCGAACCACTCCAACTCCCCCTCCTACTCCCTGGACAAAATGTCCATCCTAGGCCTCCTCTGGTGTCACAACGATGTCACCTGGAAACTGGAGGAACATCACCTCATACTCCACCACGGAACCCTACAACCCAATGGTCTCAATGTGGGCTTTACAAGCTTCAAGATCTCCCCAACCCCGACCTCAATCAAAGACCAGCCCCACCTCTCATCCCCACCTCCTTGACCTGTCCATCTTCTATCCCACCTATCCGCTCCTCCCACCTCACTGACCAACCACCACCCCACTTCTTACCTACACTCACCTCTACTAGCTTCATCCCTCCCTCCTTGCCCTGTCCATCTTCCCTTCCACCATCCAGCTCTCCCTCCTCACTGACCAATCCCCATCCCAACTTCCTACCCACACTCACTTTTGCTAGCTTCATCCCTGCCTGTTTGACCTGTCCATCTTCTCTCCAACTATCTGCTCCACTATCCACCTTCAATCATCGCCTCCCCCCATTTATTTCAGAGTCCCCTTCCCCTCCCCCATTTCCGAAGAAGAGTCCAGATCTGAAACATCAGCTTTTCTACTCCTCTGATGCTACCTGGCCTGCTGTGCTCCTCCAGCTCCACACCTTGTTATCTCAGACTCCAGCATCTGCAGTTGCTACTATCTCTGAGCCTTATCTATACACCCCTGAACATACCTCAATAATTCAAAGGCACACTTCTTTTCTCAGGAATGCAAACTGGGACAAATACCAACTCTTGTTGAAGAAACATTGAATTGGTGCAAGACACTGGTGTGCCTGAAATTTGCTGTTTTCCAGTATAAAAAGCTGTCCTTGACTAAGTGTTTCAGACTGGTATATTGCAAGGCTTGGGGCCTGATACCGAAGGATGTACTAAATCTTGGGGCAGGGGCTGCAAAGGCACAATGGCAAGAGGCCACTGCCTAAGACCTTTCAGCCATAGAGCACCAAGGAGCTGAGTGTCGAATCAGTGCCCTGCTTAACAGAGAACGTATATTACGAATATCATGAATATTGACATTGTGATTTGGTTCCACTGAATGGAACATGCTACATGTTGAATTCTATCATACTTTCTGTAATATTCAGTTTCAAACATTTTCCTCTCGGCTGTATACCTAACCTATAATTTTGAAATAAAAAACGGCAAAATATCTATACATCAAAATTACAGTGTACTAGTCTATTAGCTCGCGATTAAATACATTGGAATGCTGTAACAGAGGCTGCAGAAGATCTGCCCTGATGAATTATTTTCTGTGGATTGCAACTCACTGCCCACCTCCGTACAGCTCAGAAGGGGCAACTGGATTTTAAAAAAATATTTTGGACATGTTATTGTTAACTTCTGTAAGTGTGGAATGTTTTCTTCCTTTTCACACTTCCGGTGACAAGATCAATCTGTCCAAGATCAGCAACCGGACAGGTCATCCCATGATTATTATGCCACAATGTCTCTTGAAAGTAACAGTACAAAGTTCAAACAAACTCAGCTGATAAGTGATTTTGTTTGCAACGGGTGCGACAGATCTATCAATGTCATAAGACAAAATATTGACTTGTTATTAAATAGCTATTGATGCCTATGATTGACATATTTGTCAAATATTGGCAGATTGTCAAAGAGAGATCAGTTAGCCAGTTCTGTGTACCTGCCTCTCATTGACTCAGAATTAGTAGCGACATATTCCTGGGAGGAGATTAACTGTGCAAAGTCTTCTTGGAGAAGGTAGACAGTAAGTAAAGCAATAATAAATGTGGTGTATTTTTAAATTGTGTGCATAAGGAAGAGCAGACAGGCTTACGCTATCTGTACAAATGGGGAGATACACACAATCACACCTTAACACACACTCTGACACACCTATACATCCATGCATATGGAGTTATACAAAGAAAGCACAGGCATGCAGTAACATAAGGGCCACACACACATCATCCTCTTTACATCAGCTTCCAAATTTTGCGTGCTGCAACGTTTCAATGTGAACAAAGCAATGAATAAAAGCCCTGGATAATAATGCATCATTTTATTCTGTTCTGTGCCACTTTCAATACAGCAGCATGCTATTCCACGCAGCGCGCCTAATGTGCCCTCTCTGGTGCTATTTGCATAAAGGATAAATAGCACAAATGTGATGTGAAGTTTATTCATTTTTAAAACCTGCGGTGCTGAGAATGAGGCCAAATCTCTGTGGTTTCAAATTCATGCCGTTAATGCTCAGGGTTCTGCTTAATGTCTCCTCTGCCTCTTCAGGGGAAAGATAATGTGTGCTGCTTTCTCCACACTGAAGTATCATTTCAAGACATTCCAATCAGCTGGGAACATGTAGCCACATATTGTATTATCCTGCTTCAAGCACATTGTAATTTGTAACAAACGAACCAGTGGAAAGCACAACAAGCAGACTGACACGCCTTGGGACTTTGGCAGTTCCTTCTTTTCTCTCTTACAAACCTACTGTATGGAGTCTGTAATTACCTGTCTTATTTCAGCCCTGGTGAGGATAGGAGTTTCATTTTTTAAGTAAATCTCTCCTTCTGCTCTCCTTTGCTTGCCATACTATTTTCCTAAGTCAAAAGTATATCTTGTAAACATTTCCCAATGAGCCCATGCCCCTTCGCCTTCATTCCCAATCCTACCACCAGCCATCTTTATATCACTTTTTCAGATGATTTGACTGGAACACTTCCGGGGGAATAACTCAGATGTACATTGTACATCCCTGATAATAAAATGTGAGGCTGGATGAACACAGCAGGCCCAGCAGCATCTCAGGAGCACAAAAGCTGACGTTTCGGGCCTAGACCCTTCATCAGAGAGGGGGATGGGGTGAGGGTTCTGGAATAAATAGGGAGAGAGGGGGAGGCGGACCGAAGATGGAGAGAAAAGAAGATAGGTGGGGAGGAGAGTATAGGTGGGGAGGTAGGGAGGGGATAGGTCAGTCCAGGGAAAACGGACAGGTCAAGGAGGTGGGATGAGGTTAGTAGGTAGGAGATGGAGGTGCGGCTTGGGGTGGGAGGAAGGGATGGGTGAGAGGAAGAACAGGTTAGGGAGGCAGAGACAGGTTGGACTGGTTTTGGGATTCAGTGGGTGGAGGGGAAGAGCTGGGCTGGTTGTGTGGTGCAGTGGGGGGAGGGGACGAACTGGGCTGGTTTTGGGATGCGGTGGGGGAAGGGGAGATTTTGAAGCTGGTGAAGTCCACATTGATACCATTGGGCTGCAGGGTTCCCAAGCGGAATATGAGTTGCTGTTCCTGCAACCTTCGGGTGGCATCATTGTGGCACTGCAGGAGGCCCATGATGGACATGTCACCTAAAGAATGGGAGGGGGAGTGGAAATGGTTTGCGACAGGGAGGTGCAGTTGTTTATTGCGAACCGAGCGGAGGTGTTCTGCAAAGCGGTCCCCAAGCCTCCGCTTGGTTTCCCCAATGTAGAGGAAGCCACACCGGGTACAGTGGATGCAGTATACCACATTGGCAGATGTGCAGGTGAACCTCTGCTTAATGTGGAAAGTCATCTTGGGGCCTGGGATAGGGGTGAGGGAGGAGGTGTGGGGGCAAATGTAGCATTTCCTGCGGTTGCAGGGGAAGGTGCCGGGTGTGGTGGGGTTGGAGGGCAGTGTGGAGCGAACAAGGGAGTCACGGAGAGAGTGGTCTCTCCGGAAAGCAGACAGGGGTGGGGATGGAAAAATGTCTTGGGCGGTGGGGTCGGAAATTCCATCCCCTATTCCCAATTCCTCTGCCTCCGCCGCATCTGCTCCCACGATGAGGCATTCCACTCCTGCACATCCCAGATGTCCAAGTTCTTCAAGGACCGCAACTTTCCCCCCACAGTGGTCGAGAACGCCCTTGACCGTGTCTCCCGCATTTCCCGCAACACATCCCTCACACCCCGCCCCCGCCACAACCGCCCAAAGAGGATCCCCCTCGTTCTCACACACCACCCTACCAACCTCCGGATACAACGCAGCATCCTCCGACACTTGCAACGATGGCCAACATATAATTTGCTTTCCTAACTGTTTGCTACAACACCATGCTTTGCTTTCATGATTGATCTACAAGGATACCCTTGCCAATGTTAGGCTACCCAGTGAGTAATTCCCAGTTTTCTAACTCCTCTTTTTTAAACAGCAGGGTTACATTTTCCACCCTTGAATCAGCCAGACTGTTCAAGAGTCCACAGGATTTTGACATGACAAAGAGACGCATCGACTATTTCACCTCACCTGCTTCTCTCAGTGATACTGACTCCCTGTCACAGGATTTTTACTTTACCCACTCCTCTCAGTGATGCTGCTGCCTCTCTCTGGGTCCTCACCCCACCCACTCCTCTCAGTGATGCTGTTGCCTCTCTCTGGGTCCTCACCCCACCCACTCCTATCAGTGATGCTGACTTTTTTTCTGCCTCAAAATATACTTTATTCATGAAAATTATCTTTGTATGTATACATAGTCACAAACACAGTTTTGTTCTGTACTGTAGCATATCAAGGCAGCAAACAAAAGTTGGAAGTTTGGCTGTATCTAAACAAACCAAAGATATCTCTTATACATACCAGACTGTATTTACATGCAATTGAGGCACCAGAGGGTCTGACAACTGAACAGGCCCCCAGTTACCTTCAGCAGAAAGACATCAGACAGTGGTCTTTCCCCACTGTGCCTTGACAGTAGCTGCCCCAAGCTTTAGTGCATTCCCTCAGCACATTGTCCCGGACCTTGGAATGTGCCAGTGTACAACACTGTCGGGGTCAACCCTTTGTTCTGGAAGACCGACAACTTTTGGGCAGACAAAAGAGACTCTTTCACTGAGTTGATGGTCTTCCAGGTGCAGTCAATGTTTGTCCCACTGTGTGTCCCGGGGAACAGAACACAGAATCCCACATCACGGGGCTGCTCAGGACATACGCCGACAAAAATCATTCCATCTTTCTCCAGACTTCCTTTGTAAAGGCATATTCCAGAAGGAGATGTGTGACAGTCTCACGACCCTCACAGCTGCTTTGAGAGCAATGTGCAGTGATGCAGACCAACCAGGAGTACATGAGAATCTCACAGGTAGTGCTCTTCTCACCATGAGCTAAGAGATGTCTTGGTGATTGTTACAAAGTTCTGGTGATGAGCTATTCTGCCAAATGAGCAGGACCCAGGACCCAGGACCCAGGACCCAGGACCCAGGACCCAGGACCCAGGACCCAGGACCCAGGACCCAGGACCCAGGACCCAGGACCCAGGACCCAGGACCCAGGACCCAGGACCCAGGACCCAGGACCCAGGACCTCAAAGATGTTATGCTCTGACCACTTCCTGATAGACTGAATGCCTCTCTGTGGGTCCTCACCTCAGCCACTCCTCTCAGTGATGCTGACTGCCTCTGTCTGGGTCTTTAATCTGGCCACTCATCTCCGCTTCCACAGCATGGCAATGGTAGAGCTGGCAAATGTTTAAGCTTGCAGATGAAGTCCTGTTAAAGCAGATTGCTTTGTCTTAAATGGTGATGAACCTTCAATGTTCCTATCATGGCAAGTGGACACTATTCCAAACCAGCATAAAATGCCGTACAGGTGATTGGGAATTAGATAACGGAAAGTTAAGAGTTGAACGACTCTTTGTAGAATATTAGTCATGACATTTACATGGTTGAATTTTTAGGTCATTGTAAATTGTGAATTTCAAATGAGCTGCTTAGGGTGAGACATTTAGAACTGTGATGAGGAGAAATTTCTTCAGCCAGACAGGAGTGAGCCTGTGGAATACTCTGTCACAGAAAGCGGCCACGATGCTGAGTTGGATGGTCAGCCATGATCACATGGAATGGCGGAGAAGACCCAAAAGGCTGAATGGCCTACTCCTGCTCTGATTCTCTATGTTTCTATGTTTTTAGATGTGATTTCTTTGATGTAAACTCAAATTATTACCAATGTGCATGACCTCACACTTTCCCACATTGTACTCCATCTGCCACTTTTCTGCCCACTCTCTTATCCTGTCCATATTATTCTGCAGCCTTGACACCTCCTCAATACTACCTGTCCCTCCACCTATCTTTGTATAAGCTGCAGGGCACCAGTGTTTGGTCGAGGCGGTGTTGTTGTCTATCCTTACTGACTGTGGCCTGTTGGTCAGGCAGTCAAGAATCCAGTTACAGAGGGCAGAGCAGAGACCGAGGTCCCCGAGTTTGGAGATGTGGTTGGAGTACAGTGTTCAAGGCAGAGCTGAAGTCAATAAGCCTGACATAGCTGTCCCTGTTGTCCTGATGTTCCAGACATGAGTGAGGGGCCAGGAAGATAGTGTCTGCTGTGGACATGTTGTGCTGCTAAGCAAATTGCAAGAGGTCAAGGCAATCTGGGAGGCTGGAGTAGACATGAGCTGTGACTCACCTCCCAAAACAGTTGATAATCATGGATGTCAGAGCCACTGGCAGTAGCCATTGAGGCACGCTGCATGACTTTTCTTTGGTGGTGGGATAATGGTGTTCTTTTTAAGTAGGTGGGGTCTTCAGATCAGAAAAAGGAGGTTGAAGACATCTGCGAATACTGCTGCCAGCTGGACTGCACAGGATCTGAATGCATGGTCAGGGATTCCATCCAAGCTGGTCACTTTTGGTGGGTTTACACTTAAGAAGGCTATGAAAGAATGGATTGTCTATTTCTCAGCTGGTGCTTGGAAAGAGTATAAGTGAATAGTAAGACATCATCATTGAGGTTTCCCTCTGCAAATACCTGTCAATTCCATCCAATTATTCCCATTGCCTTATTCAAACTGAAAGTGGTAACAGACAGGGGTAAGATTGTAGATACCATTGCAATAACATGTCAGATCATTGTTAACTCCTGATCACATCGGTTTGCAATGTCAGGAGGTGAGTCAGGATGTTGGAGTGGTGGGGACTGAAGAATTGAGGAAATTGTCCAGTAACCCTGCGGAGGAGCTAGCTCTCCAGTTTCTCGTTGAAAGGGAGATATCTGCTCCCCAAATTCTGATGTGATGTGTAGGTGCTGGTGTTGAACTGAGATGGACTCGGTCAGAAGTCGCTAAACGCCAGGTCATGGTACAACAGGTTTGTTTGAAATCGTAAGCTTTTGGAACATAGGCACTTTGCCAGGTGAAGAGGTAGAGTTCAGGTGTTCGCTTCACTTGGCGAAGGAGCATGTTCCAAAAGCTTGTGATTTCAAATAAACCTGTTGGATTATAACATAGTGTCTTGTGGCATATAAATTTTGATAATGAACTGTTCCAAAAAGTTGAAGGTATGCAGCTTGGGAGTTCCGATGTTCTACTCAAACCCTTCTTTTTATTTCTAAACTTACACTGAGAAAAGAAAGGGAAAGATTTGTATTAGAAAAAATGTTTTCAATCAATCACCAATTTTTAATATACTTACCATAGTGGGTAGGACAATGGAAAGAAGTAACTCTGTTCAGCCAAGAGAGCAATGTAATTGGGAGGAAAGGAGGACTTTTTAGGGTTTGAGGAAAAGCAAAGATGAGGCCAGGATTCCACGTTGACCAATGATTAACTGTGGAACTCCCAGGTCAGAAATGATAGTTTAACCTGAGGGCGGTCAGATAACTAAAGGAGAACAAATAGCAATTTTCTTGGAGGGTGTTCTTTCTCCTCCTGCAGATCTACACACTGAAATTAAAATTCAAATTGCAATTAATCTGTTTGTATATCAAGTAGTCAGGTAAAAAGAAATGAATGGCAGTGAAATAAATGATGTGTGACACAACCATTTCCCAGAGGCATCATGAAATCAGAATGTGCTATAGGAGATGTGTCATTTAACTAGGGATGGACAGGAAGTTCACCATATAGAAAGTACCTACATAAATAGATGGTGAATGAATAATATACATTGTGTTGTGGCAATGCAGTACTTTGTAGGTAAAATGTTCTTCAGCTGATTGATATTTGCGTCTGCAATCTGTTGTCACTGAGGTTTGACAGGAACAGCATGGTTGGTGCAGGAATTGTTAATGGTACAGATTCTTGCCTGTTCTGTACACAGCCGGAGATGGTTGTTATTGCACTCTGCTGCTGGATTAACAAGGTTAGGTTGTCCTCCTGGAAGGAAAGAATTAGAAAAGAGCAAGAAATAAATAAAAAATAAATCAATGTAAGTGTAAAAAAAAGTAGAAATGCAGAAACACAGGAGATAGGAGTAGGCCATTCAGCGCTTCGGGTCTGCTCTGCCGTTCAACATGATCATGGCTGACCATCCAACTCAGCCCCCAATTTTTGTTCCCCTTTGATTTCTTTAGTCCTGAGAGTTATACCTAAATATATACCTTGAAAGCTTTCAGTGATTTGGCTTCAATAATTTCCTGCTGCAGAAGGCATTGCCCTTATCCTTAGACTGTGACCTTGGTTCTGGACTTCCTGGTCATTGAGGACATCCTTCCTGCATTTACAGTGTCTAATCCTGTTCGAGTTTTATAGGTTTCCATGAGAGTACCCCCTCATTCTTCTAAACTCAAGCGAATATTGTTCAAACCAATACTGTCTCTCCTGTCAATCCTGCCATCCTAGGAATTAGTCTGGGAAACCTTTGCTGCACTCCCTCTATAGCAAAAACATTCTTCCTCAGGTAAAGAGAACAAAATCACATGGAATACTCCAGATGTGGTCTCTCCGATGCCCTGTACTGTTGCAGCCAGACATCTCTGCTCCTGTATTTCCCCAGTTGCTCTGAAGGACACCATGCTATTTGTTTTTCTCACCCTGCTGCACCTGCATGTTTACTTTCAGCAATTGGTACAGGGACACCCAGGTCTTGTTGTGTTTCCATCTTTCTCAATCCACACCATTCTGATAATAGTCTGCCTGTTTTTTGTCCACCATAGTGGATAAACTCACATTTATTCACATTATACCACATCTGCCATGTCTTTGCTGACAACTTTTCCAAATCACGCATTCTCCTCATCGAATATCCTCCCACACAGCTTAGGGTCATCTGCAGACTTGGAGATATGACACATAGCTTCCTCATCTACATGATTAATATATATTGTGAACAGCTGGGGTCCAACTACTGATGCCTGTGGTGTCCCAGTATTCACTGCCTGCCACTTGAAAAAAGAACCTTTTATTCCTCCTCTTTGTATCCTGTCTGCCAGCCAGTTCTCAATCCAATTCAGAACATAGCCTCCCATCCCGGGTGCTTTAAATTTAATCTCTTACATGGGACCTTATCAAAAGCTTTCTGACAATCCAAATAAACCACATCAACTAGTTCCCCCTTATCCATTCTACTAATTACATCCTCAAAAAGTTCCAGCAGAGTTAGCAAGCATGACTTCCTCTTTGTAAATCCATGTTGACTGTTCAATCTTGTCACTCTCTTCCAAATGCCCTGATAATACATTCATTGTTTTCCCTTTGCCTCACTTTTAAATAGCCAAGTGACATTAACTGCTCTCCAATCCATAGGATCTGTTCGAGCCTATAGAGATTTGGCAGATGACCATTAGTGCATCTATTAGCTTTAGGGTCACTTCCTTAAGTATTCTGGAATGAAGCTCATCAGACCTTGGGATTCTTCAGTTTTTAATCCTGTTCATTTACCCAACACCAATCCCTTCCCATTACTGCTTTCTTTCAATTCCTCCTCCTAGTTAGGTTACCTGTTTACCACCCCCCACCCCTGAATTTCCACACTGTTATTTGTGTCTCCCTTTGTGATGATAGAACGTATGGGTTTTACAAACAACAAAAATAAAGTTGCTGGAAAAGCTCAGCAGGTCTGGCAGCATCTGCAGAGGAGAAAACAGAGTTAATGTTTCGGGTCCGGTGACTCTTCCTCAGAACTGGTTTTTGTTCTTGATTTACAGCATCCGCAGTTCTTCTGGTTTTTATGGGTTTTATAAAGTCTGTATTCAATTGTCCTGCCATCTCATGTGCCCCCATTTCTGACTGTAGGGGATAACAACGTGTGGAGCTGGATGAACACAGCAAGCCAAGCAGCATCTTAGGAGCACAAGCTGGAGGGGACCTGTATTTGCCTTCACTAATCTTTTTTCACTTCATATAACTACCGAAACATTTTCTAATGGCTTGTGTGCTCTCTGCAAGCTTATTGTCATATTCTATTTGCCCCTCTTAATCAGTATCTTTGTCCCCCTTTCCTGGAATCTTAAACAATTCCAAATCCCTATGTCTGTTTCTTTTTGACCAATTTGTATCCCTCTTACTTGGATTTAATATGATGTTTAATATGCCTTGCTAGCCATGGTCTGACCATGTTTACCATTTTAATATTATGCCACGCTGGGATGAGTAACATTTGCAGTTTGTCCATGCGCTCTTTAAATGTTTTCCAATGACTATCTTTATGATCCCTTTAAATAATGCTCCCCATTTTATCGTAGTTAGCTTGTACCTTATACCAATGTGATTTCTCTTATTTAGATCTAGTACCCCAGTCTCAGAAACGACCGTATCACCCTCCATGTTAATGAAGAATTCTATCCTATTGTGGTCACTCTTTCCTAAGGGCCCATGCATAACTAGATTGACAATTATTCCTTCCTCCTTGCACAATACCCAGTCAAGAATGGCCTTTTCTCCAGTTAGTTCCTCAACGTATTGATTCATAAAACTATCCTATACACACTCATACAATTCCTCCTCTTTAGTAATGCTGTTGATCTGATTTGCCCAATCTAATGCAGATTGAAGTCACCCATAATTACAGCTGCACCTTTCCTTTATTACTTGTATCTCTAATTTCCTTTTTAATGTCTTCCGAAATATCACTTCTACTGTTTGAGGGCCTATATATGTGTACTCGTACTATCTGCCCCTTGGTATTTCTAAGCTCAACCCACACAAATTCTATTTCACCAGAGCTAATGATTTACTTTTTAATCTGTAATGCTACTCTTTTTCCTTTTTGTCTGTCCTTTCTTGAAAACTGAAAACCCTTGGAGAGTCAGTTTCCACTCCTGGTCGCCCTGCAGCCATGCCTCAGCAATCCCTACTAATACCATACTCATTCAGATCTATTTGTGTGACTAATTAATCCATTTTATTGTGAATAACACCAGCCTTCTCAGCATTTTTAGTCCTGTTAACTGTGGCCCTGTTCAACTCTGACTTCTGAATTCTCTGTCTACTACTTTTCTTATTGTCCAATTTGTCTTTTCTTTTAGTCCTCATTTGCCTGTCATCTATTCCCCCTGTATACATTCCTTCCCCTTCCATTCTAGTTCAAACTCTCCCCAGCTGCACTCACAAATGCATCAGCTCCGGCCCTGCTCAGTTACTTCCCATCCAGCTTGTACAGATGCTACCTTTCCAAGAACCAGTCCCAATGCCCCAGAAAACCGAAAGTGTCCACCCTGCAACATTGGCCTAGTCATTTATTCATCTGCTATTTCCTGACCAGCATCTGTCACCGTGAGCAATCCCGAGTTCCCTTTGAGGGCCTGATTTTAAACTCGCTTTTTAACTACTTATGTTCTGCTTTTAATAACTCATCTCTTTTCTTACCTATGTCGTTGCTACCAGCACATCCCATGACCACCGGTAGATCAGTCTCCCACGTCAGAATGTCCTGAATCAACTCTGAGACATCCTTGCCCCTAACGCCTGGATGGGGCAACATACTACCCTGGAATCGGGTAGAAAAAGAGAAACTAATATCTTATGGAACAGTAACGAGACCAAGAGGAGGCAGAGAGCGGAAAACATTGAGAGGCTGCAGCGTTTAAGATGAGAGCTGGAATTGCTAAAATTTGTATTTATTATTTGCATTGTTTTCGCAAGCTTGGGTGCAGACCAAGGTCACACCATTCTTTATACTTATCTTGAGTCTTTGCCAAAAAAAACAATAAAATGACTGTATGCGGTGTCATTGTTGGGGAGTCAGGAAGAGCAGAAGATAAAAAAAAACAAAATATAGCCCAAGTACTGGCAGTGAGCTGTCAGTCTGTGAGCCTATATATTTTTTTAAAAGGCTTTTCCTTTCATATATTTCTCTTAACGCATTCTGTCCAGGTTTCTAAGGTTATAGCACGTATATGTTTATCTGCCCCTTTTTTTCAGAACAACTCGTTTCTACTGTCATCAGCTGTTGTTTGGTAAATGGCGAGTTAAACTGATATATCCAAGCGTAAAATCTAAAAGTCTCCCCTGTGGGTGCCTGAGGGGGGTTGTTGTTTGAAATCAACTACATATCAATTGAGCAGTGGCGAGCTTATCCAGTGATAAATTCTATTCCACAGACATGTTATAAATTACATTTTTTTTTTCACCTTGCTTCATCTCACCTCCCCAGAGGCCCTTAAACTGAAAACTATGATTGTGTTGTAGAGAAATTTTCAGAGCTTGAGAGAGGCTATTAGCATCCCATGTTTGCCTCTCTCTGCCCATCCCCCTCCCCAACTTCGTACAATCCAATATGCATCTGGTAATTTTTCTCTTCATTATCTCAGCGTTTTCTGTAAATATAAGGTTAGATTGAATTACTGCGGGCTCTGTTGTCTATTTGTAATTCTCCTCCAACATCATGTTGCTAATGAATGGACAATTTACTCAATCTTTGAAACTGTTTCTTCTCTATACACCAACCACTTAATTACTCAGACTCTTTTCATTGCTGTTTTCATTTATTTCAATCCTAATTGGCTCTGAATCTGTGTATTTCCTTTCAAGGTTTTTTTTTAAGATCTAATATAATCTTTTCTAAGTTTCCCCCTTGTTTGATCACGCACTCTAGACTCAATTCTGGGATGGGGCAGTTGCTGTACTAGGGAAAGGAAATTATGTTTTTGTGTGTTAGATACGATGGTAGTGAGGTTAGGGTCTCTAAGTGGGACTGGAGCTCATATTCGTTTCGCTTGAGCATAAAACAAGGGAAAAAGATTTAAATTTGAGGACTTACGCCCTGTGCATGAACATGTCCAATGTCACATTGGCCTGATCAGGATTAACATTTGTTTTAATAACTCTGAATTAAAACTGGCCAAGATTGAGGCTTCAGGAAATGGCCAAAACCGCGGAGTGTCATGTGTTCAGTTTGAGCTAATTCAACACCGGGGACCTTATTTCTATCCTGCTCACGCCCTGTTTGGCCAAAACTGGTGGTAAAAAAGCACCTTGCCTGTACCAGGCAAGCCAACATTGGGAGAATTCAGAATCTATTCACCAGAATCAAGTTAAGTTACAGAAAGGTCTGGACTATTATGTCGATGAGAATCGAGTGGGAATGAAATCAGCTTTGGGCGTAATTTTCACACTGATAGAGAGGCTCTTGATTTCATTGAAGTGGCACTAAAGGCCCAAATATGAAAGTCCAGCCCCAAACCTGGCATATACCATTTGTGCAGGGTGGTGGTGTGGTAGTGTTGGTGGAGAGGTAGGAGGAGCAGTGAGTGTGATTGGTAGTTACCTGCAATCTGTGGTTCCCAAAGGCAACTGCATGTTAAAATGAAGCTGACTTGTTAGAGCTGATTTTTGCTGGTGAGATATTCAAAACACAACACATTAGACCTAATGGTACAAGGTCTAAATGTATCAGAGTTCCTTGGCAAGGTATTGTATGCTTTTGGAAAGGTAAAGTTCACCCTTTTGGATTTGGTCCTGGGACTCCTTTGAGAGAGCTTAGGCAGCCTGTGGGAAAGTTCAGGTGTCATTTGGGAGACACTTTGGGATTGTCAGGTATGCATGTGCATCAAAAAGTGCAAAAGCTCATTGTTAAGGTCATTAGATCTATCAAGCTATCCATATATTTTGATCCAAGGTTGTTTAAATATTTGAAAAACACCTACCTGCTTGTTATTTTACTCAGCCTTATGACATAAGCTTGAAGGTTAACATTACAAGGTTTGTGCTGCATGGCTGTTTTCACAAGCTTTGTTTACCACAGTGGGGTGCCTGTCCATTCACAGTTGATTGACAGTAACAAGTGATTATGAACTCTTTGAGGTGGGATTATGATTTCAATTGCTTACTGTCATAAGGGATTGAAGGAAGGTAAGAGTAGTGAATGGATTTTAAATCAATGAGAAGTTTTTTTAAAAAATAGTGAATTCACCAATAAACAATTGAGAACTTTATTTCAACTCAACAGCTGCTTAAGGGTTCCAATGGTGACTAATGATGGGCATGATGGATATAAGGATAAAGGGTGGATGGGGGTAACGGGTTGGTATGAGTTGGCATTAAGTTAGCATAGGGACCAAAGAAGATGATGTGTAGATGAAGGGCATAGTTTGGCATGGTCAGTATGAGGGACTGTAGGGCTACGGAACATGAGGCGGCATAGTTTGGCATGGATGAGGTCGAAGGTGTTTGCGGAGATGAAGCGATGTTAGGATTGAAGACTGGAAAAAGTTATTTTTAGTTTGTATTTTCATATCGTCAGAAAAATGCAAGAGTACCACAACCAGACCTACTTTACACTAGAATCCTACAAACTCGTTCTGGGTCACCAACTACAAATTCCATGTCCCACTAACCCTGTTCTCCACCCAATTCCTCTCGAGTCAGGTTTGTGGAGTTGGGAATAGCCCCAGCTCTGTGCTATGAAACCAGGAGTGAAAATTCGAGGCTTTAATTTGAACTTGGAGATGGCAAGAACTGCAGACGCTGGAGTCAAAGTCAATGCAGTGCAGAGCTGGAGGAACACAGCAGGCCAGGCAGCATCAGAGGAGCAGGACAGTCAACGTTTCAGGCCTAGATCCTTTATCAGTCCTGATGAAGGGCCCAGGCCCGAAGCATTGACTATCCTGCTTCTCTGATTCAGCCTGGCCTGCTGTGTTCCTCCAGCTCTACACCGTATTGACTTTGTTTTGAACTGTCTGACACAAACGTAGGCATACCATCACTGACCCTGATTGACACTCAGCTGATGGAAGCTGCACAGGTACTTTACACGTCATAGAAGTGGGGAATATGTGGCATGGACTGTGGGAAGGCAGATAGGGTAAAAAGACTCACGGAATAACTGGATAGCTATTTGAGAGAACGAAGAACTAAGGTCTGCTAGTTTTACAGGCAGTAGAAGCTTTTCCAATCTTGTTTATTACTATGTTTATCTCATGCACTAAACAGAAATCCCACTCTTCCCCACTGACCGTTCTTTGATCTTTTCATTTTAGTCAGACCTCTGTATACAATTACTTGTGCCAACAGTAGTTTCAAATGTTGCTTCAGAAAAGATGGATATAGCACTTACTGACTAAAAGCATAGTAGGACTGTACAGTAGAAGTGCACCTGTCATTTCAAAATGTAAGTGATATTTCTGCCCTTCATTTATATTTGATGTTAGGTTGTTGCTGGTTAAATAGGCACAAAGGTTCAGGGATACCAACTATCCCTTTTCTGTTTTCTTTCTCTACTGCCAAAGCAGGCAAGCCCCATCATTTAAGGGAATGTTGGATGGGTACATGACGGAGAAAAGATTAAAAGGATATGCAGATAGGGTTAGAGAAGGGTTGTATGGTACAGAAATCTCAGCGTTGTGCACCTGTCAGTCAAGGGAAAAGATTCAAGAATGAGAGCATTGCTGACTCTTCTCACCTCCTCAGATTTGGATAAAAGGATAAAGCGTGCAATTTCAAGGAAAGATTTTGACTGGTGGAAATCAAACGATATCAACGTTTTTTCCCCTTTATTTATTCACGGGATGAGGGCATCGCTGACTAGGCAGCACTTATTCGCCATCCCTCATTGCCCAGAGGGCAATTAAGAATCAACCACATTGCTATGGGTTTGAAATCTCATGTAGGCCAGATCAAGTCAGATAGCAGTTTCCTTCCCTAAAGAACATTACTGAACCATATGGGTCTTTCCCTAACAACTGGCAATTGATTCATGATCATCATAAGACTCTTAATTCCAGATATTTATTGAATTCATATCTGCCATGGCTGGATTCGAGCACAGGTTCCCAGAATGTTGTCTGGTCTCTGGTTTAAGAGTCCAGTGATAATACCACTAGGTCATTACATCTCCTTTTGTACTTGAAGGGGACGTTAATGTGTTGGAAGCAGTTCAGAGAGGGCTTACTGAACCAATACCTGGAATGAGCTAGACTTGTGTCCTCTGGAACAAAAACAGAAGTTGCTGGAAAAGCCCCGTCGGTCTGGCAGCATCTGTGAAGACAATCAGAGTTAATGTTTCAATTTTGGTGACCTTTCCTCAGAACTGGACCCGGAACGTTAACTCTGATTTTTTTTTTCTTTACAGGTGCTGCCCGAACTGCTGAGCTTTTCCAACAACTTCTGTTTTTGTTTCTGAATTACAGCATCCACGGTTCTTTTATTTTGTACCCTCTGGAGTTTCAAAGAATCTGAGGTGACTTAATTGAACTGTATAAGATCTTGAGGGGTCATGACCTGGAGTTGTTGAAAAGATATTTCCTCTTGTGGGACAGTTACTAACCAATGGTCATAGTTTAAAAATAAAAGAGAACACATTTAAAACAGAGCTAAGGAACTAGTTTTTCTCTCGGAACATGTGAGTATTTACAATCCCCTTCCTTAAAAGGCTGTGGATGCAGAGCTTTTAAATATGTTTAAGGCAGGGGTAGGTAGATTCTTGATTACAAAGAGGATGAGAGAATATCAGACATATACAGAATGTAGATTGAGGATAAAGTCAGATCAGCCATGATCATATTGCAGTGCAGTAATGAAGGGTTGATTGGACCACTCCAGTTTGTATGTTCGTAAAACCCAAAGTGGGCATTAATGAGCACACTATTTCTAATAAAATGCTGCTTGGCAATATGTCTCATCGTTGTGCTGATGACTGAGAGTAGGCTAATGGGATATTAATGGATAATTTGATTTTGACTTGATTTGATTTATTGCTGTCACGTTTACCTAGGTACAGTGTAAAGTTTTGTGTTGCATGCAGTATGGGCAGATCGTACCGTACAAAGTGCATTAGGGTAATAGAACAGAGCAAAGAATACAATGTTGCAGCTACAGAGAAGGTGCAGTGAGATCAATATTAAAGTTAAAATTTCACAGGTCCATTCAGAAGTTTGATAACAGTGAGGAAGAAGCCATTCTTAAATCTGTTAGTTCATGTGTTTAACCTTTTGTATCTTCTGCCCAACAAAAGAGGTTGCAAGAGATTATAGACAACAAAATGTGAAGCTGGATGAACACACCAGGCCCAGCAGCATCTGAGGAGCACAAAAGCTGACGTTTCGGGCCTAGACCCTTCATCAGCGAGGGGGATGGGGAGAGGGTTCTGGAATAAATAGGGAGAGGGGGGAGGCGGACATAAGCAGGTTGGGAAGGGTTTTGATTATGTTAGCTGCCTTTCTGAGGTAGCGAGAAGTATAAATTATTATTGGATTTGTCCTTCTTTTTGTGGTCGGGGCTTTTTTATTTCCCACATCGTAATTGGATTCTAGTTTTATAGCTGGACTGGAACAGCATGGCTAAGGACTTACATGTCTTCAGTAATACTGAGATGATGTTGGCAGGACCCAGACTCTTTGCTATATCCAGAACTTTCAGTTGTTTCTTGATATCACGCAGAATGAATCAAACTGGTTGAAGACTGTGATGCTAGGGGCCTTAAAACAAATCTGACATGGATTATCAACACCATACCTCTGGGTGAAGATGTTTACAAATGATTGAGGCTGGGTTTATCTGTGGTGGTATGATTGGAAGTTCACCTCGAGGTTGTGGAGACTCAATTTCAGAGAGTTGCTAGGAACAGGTTGAGAGGCCTACACACAGATTGCAGCAAGGGCCAAAGTTGGTGGTTTCAGTCTTTCCTATGATTGACGGAAATTTCTGCTCACCCAGTCCCGTAACTTGAAAAACGCACCTGAAGAAAAATCGGTCCCTTTAAAAGGGCAGAGAGCATCCACTCATCATGCCTAACAATTTTCATGACTTCTATAATAGTATTTCATGCACATGGATAGTTCTGTAATCTGATTGACCCTACAGGTCTTTTTCTTTATTTAAATTAACGTTGAACCAAATCCATCCAGTAATTTCCTCTCATTTAAATTGTCAAGAATTGTTTGTATGAATTTTGTGAAATTCAGTGGACTTTACGCAAAACACATTTCTGATGTAAGCATCAAATTATATCTGCTGGTCGTAACTTTCTGTAAGTGCAGTGACTTTGCAGTTCCTCAGGCTTTTTGTAATTTCAAATAATTCACATTCCTTGGAGCATACACTAAACTACAGAGCTGCAAATTGTGATCCATACTTGAGATTACTTATTTGAATATTGTATTGCATTCATTTCTGATATTCTGCAAAACACTGATCAAGTCAACCTTTGTGACACAACAAAAGTAAGGTTGAATTTTGATGGTTTTCCCCATGCAGTATGGCCTAGCTACCGACTAGTAAACACACACCCTAGCTTTGCATAATAGATTCACTAGGAACCTGATTTATGTGATATATGATGCAGGACTGGAAAGTGAGACGCTGTGATGGGTTACTGCAGGCTCAAGTCAGGATTTAATACTTCACTAAAGGATCCTCGTCAAATCTGCAGGTGAAATATTGAACACTTTGCAAAATGGGTGCAAGGACATCCTAGAATCAATCCTGCAGGTGGAGGCCTTTTAATGGGAGGTACAAATGTTCCAGGAATGACAAAGTGGGTTTGCACGTGGGTGGGAGTTAATTACCCTAAAAGTGACATTCATCCTGCCTTCTTTTGATTTTCGCTAGGGCTGGATTGAACAGGAAGGGGTAATTCCCTTGAAGCTACAAAACAGGGTAACTTGCATGCCAGAGATAGTAAGAACTGCAGATGGTGGAGAATTTGAGATAACAAGCTCTAGAGCTGGATGAACACAGCAGGCCAAGCAGCATCAGAGGAGCAGGAAAGCTGACGTTTCAGGCTTCGACCCTTCATCAGAAATGGGGGAGGGGAAGGGGGTTCTGAAATAAATAGGGAGAGAAGGAGAGTGGGATAGAAGATGGATAGAGGAGAAGATAGGTGGAGAGGAGACAGACAGGTCAAAGAGGTGGGGATGGAGCCAGTAGAGGTGAGAGTAGGTGGGGAGTTAGGGAGGAGATAGGTCAGTCCAGGGAGGACGGACAGGTCAAGGGGGCGAAGTGAGGTTAGTACATAGGAGATAGGGTTGGGTCTTGAGGTGAGAGGAGGGGATAGATGGGAGGAAGGACAGGTTAGAGAGGCGGGAACAAACTCGGCTGGTTTTGGGATGCTGTAGGGGGAGGGGAGATTTTGAAGCTGGTGAAATCCACATTGATACCATTGGGCTGCAGGGTTCCCAAGCGGAATATGAGTTGCTGTTCCTTCAACCTTTGGTTGGCATCGTTGTGGCACTGCAGGAGGCACAGGATGGACATGTCGTCTGAGGAATGGGAGGGGGAATTGAAATGGTTTGCGACTGCGAGGTGCAGTTGTTTATTGCGAACTGAGCGTAGGTGTTCTACAAAGTGATACCCAAGCCTCCGCTTGGTTTCCCCGATGTAGAGCAGGCCACAACAGGAACAGCGGATGCAGTATACCACATTTGCAAAAGTGCAGGTGAACATCTGCTTGATGTGGAAAGTTTTCTCGGGCCTGGGATGGCGGTGAGGGAGGAGGTGTGGAGGGAGGTGTTGCACTTCCTGCAGTTGCAGGGAAAAGTGCCAGGTGTGGTGGGGTTGGAGGGGAGTGTGGAACGGACAAGGCAGTCACGGAGAGAGTGGTCTCTCCGGAAAGCAGACAGGGGTGGGGATGGAAAAATGTCTTTGTTGGTGGGGTCGGATTGCAGATGGCAGAAGTGTGGGAGGATGATGCGTTGGATCCAGAGGTTGGTTGGAGGGCAACAGGGATTCTGTTTTGGTTGTTATCGTGGGGAGAGGTTGTGAGGGATGCGTTGTGGGAAATGCAGGCGACACGGTCAAGGGTGTTCTCGACCACTGCTGGGGGGGGGGGGGGGGGGGGTGGGGGGTAGTTGCAGTCCTTGACAAACGAGGACATCTGGGATATATGGGAGTGGAATGTCTCATCCTGGGAGCAGATGCGGCGGAGGTGAAGGAATTGGGAATAGGGGATGGCATTTTTTCAGGAGGGTGGGTGGGAGGAGGTGTATTCTAGGTGGCTGTGGGAGTCAGTGTGCTTGAAATGGACATGAGTTTCTAGCTGGTTGCCTGAGATGGAGACAGAGAGGTCCAGAAAGGTGAGGGATGTGTTGGAGATGGTCCAGGTGAACTTGAGGTTGGGGTGGAAGGTGTTGGTGAAGTGGATGAACTGTTTGAGCTCCTCGTGGGAGCACGAGGCGGCGCTGATACAGTCATCAATGTAATGGAGGAAGAGGTGGGGTTTAGGGCCAGTGTAAGTACGGAAAAGGGTCCGTTCCTCGTAACCTACAAATGGGCAGGCATAGCGTGGGCCCATGCGGGGATCCATGGCCACCCCCTTTGTCTGTAGGAAGTGGGAGGAATCGAAAGAGAAGTTGTTGAGGGTGAGGACATGTTCAGCTATGATGAAGAGGGTGTCGGTGGAGGGGTCTGGTCAGGCCTGCGGGACAGGAAGTAGGGGAGAGCCTTTAGGCCATCTCCATGGGAAATGCAGGTGTACAGGGACTGGACGTCCATGGTGAAAATGAGGTGTTGGGGGCCGGGGAATTGGAAGTTCTGGTGGAGGTGGAGGGCATGGTTGGTGTCATGGACATCGTAGGGAGTTCCTGGACCAAGGGTGAGAAAATGGAGTCAAGATTAGTGGAGATAAGTTCGGTGGGACAGGAGCAGGTGGAGACAATGGGTTGATCAGGGCACGCAGGTTTGTGAATTCTGGGAAGGAGATAGAAGCGGGCGGTGCGGGGTTGGGGAACGATGAGCTTGGAGGCTGTGGGTGGGAGGTCACCTGAGGTGATGAGGTTGTGGATGGTTTGGGAGATGATGGTTTGGTGCTCAGGGGTGGGATTATGATCCAGGGGACAGTAGGAGGACAGTTGGGGATGGGCCCTGGCGATGTAGAGGTCAGTGCGCCATACTACAACTACACATACACCATCCATAGACACTACTTTATCAAGCACATGGCAGCCTCCTCAAACAATTCATCTTCGGTCATTGGACTTTAAATTATCAATTCAAGCTGATGCTCTATGGGCAAATCATGTTTGCCCAAATGTTCAGTGGTGAGAATGCAACATGTGATTAACAGGGCTAAGTGATTATACAAGCAATAGAACAGAATTTTCAAAAAATTCACTCATGAAATGGCCCTGGAAAATTTGGATGTAGTGGTGGTCATCTCCCAAAATGCTATAGACTCTGGTGCAGTTCCTATAGATTGGGGGTGACAAATGTAACCCAAATATTTAAGAAGGGAGCAAGAGAAAAAACAGAGCATTACAGAGCTGTTAGCCTATCATCAGTAGTGGGGAATGTGCTGGAGTCTACTATAAAATATATGATTACAGAACACTCAGAAAGCATTAAGGTGATTGGATAAACCCAGAACAGGTTTATGAAATGCATATCATTCTTAATAAAGCTACTGAGCTTTCTTGGGGGTGTAACCAATAGAATGGATTAGGGAGAGCCAGTTGATGTGGTGTATTTGAATTTTCAGAAGGCTTTTGACAAAGTTCCTCATAAAAGGTTAGTGTGCAAAGTTAAAACACTAGGGATCTGGGGTAATATACTCGCATAGATCAAGAACTGTTTGTCAAATAGCCAACAGAGAGCAGGAAAATAATGGGTCTTTTCTTGAGTCGTAGGTGATAATTAGTGGCATGCCACAAGGATCAGTGTTCTCACCCCTGCTACTCATGATGTATATGAATAATTTGGATGGGAGAACCAAGTTCAAAATTCCCAAATATGCTGGTGACACAAAACTAGGCTGAATTGTGAATTGTGAGAAAGATGCAAGGAGGCTTCAGGTGATCTAGATAAGTTTAGTGAATGGGCAAACACCTAGAAGCCTAGCAGATGCAGTACATCGTGGCTAAATGTGGGGTTATATACATTCTGAGGAAGTGTCACCAGACCTGAAACATAAACTCTGATGTTTTTCTTCACTGAAGCTGCCAGACCTGCTCAGCGTTTCCAGCAACTTCAGTTTTTGTTCCTAATTTACAGTACCTACTGTTCTTTCAGTTTTTATTGTGAAGTTATACACACTTTGGTGGAAAAAATGGAAAGGCACAGAATTGTTTAAATAATGATATTTTGGAAAGTGTGGATCTACAAAGTGGTTTGGATGTCCTTGTACACCAGTCAAAGAAAATAGGCTGGCAGTGGCTACAAGAACAAGCCAGAGGCCAGGAACACTGCATTTTGTAACTCAATTCCTGACTTGCCAAAGCCTATCCACCATCTACAAGGACCAAGTGACGGATTAGTCCCCACTTGCCTGGATAGGTGCAGCTCCAACAACATTATAGAAGCTTAACACCACCTAGGACAAAGCAATCGGTTGACTGGCACCGCATTCACATTCAATCCCTCACCGATGCCCAGTTGCAGCAGTGTTTACTCTGTACATGCTGTCCTACAGAAATTCATCAAGGTTCCTTAGACAATACCTTCCAAACCCATGACCATTGCCATCCAGAAAGACAAAGGCAGCAGATTCATGGGAACTTGACCACTTGCAAGTTCCTCTTTAAGCCACTCACCAATGTGACTTTCACTGTTGCTGGGTCAAAATCCTGGAATTCCCTCCCTAACAGCATTGTGGGTTAACTGATAGCAAACAGACTACAGTGGTTGAGGAAAACAGCTCCCCACCACTTTCTCAATGGTAACTAGAGACAGGCAAGACAGCGATGCCTGCATCCAGTGAATGAATAAGAAAAATGAATCTGTTGTGTACATATTTAAGATACTTTTAAAGCCAATTACAAATGACTACAATCTTCTGGATCTGGGTGGGATGTTCTCCGGAGGATCAGTGTAGACTCGATAGGTCGAATGGCCTGCTTCCCCATTGTAGAGATTCTATGATTCTTCCTGACACTGAAGTCAGTATCACTGGATGAGTCCCATACAAATATTATCCATCTATGGCCAAAACTCTGCTTTTCAAGGCTATCCTGATTTTAATTTGAAATTTCGTTAAATCCTTTCTCACTGATCCTCTGTGCATGACCAGACTGCACACAGAAAGGGTAGCAGACATGAGATCAAACCGTTTCATTTGTATCATACTGGTCGAGATTTTGGTGGTAGAGCAGGTAGCCTCAGAAAAATAATACAATTGCCAAGTTAACCATCTTATCAGGAGCTCTGCCATTGAATTTAAGGCAAATGAGGAAGAAGACTCCCAAATGGAAAGTCACTGCCAGACATTACTTGAGAGAGGTGCAGTGATAGACTGAGGTGAAGCATTGAGTGGAGAATCATATGGGATTAGAGCTTTACTCACAATATTTCTTCTGATGCCAAATGTGGATACGTGGTAAACAGCTATGGAAAATAAAGTAGATTATATGTTAACATAGTAGGCAGATAAGTGGAGGATGCTGTGAGATGCAAATACATTTTCAAACAAATAAAAGGTGAAATGAAACACTCCTTAAGTGCTAAGGCTCTTACAAGGGCAAGCGGAAGTAAGGCTACATGATTTTTTAATGTGCGAATATACGCAGAAAGACAATCTGGCTCCAGTTTTTATATGTAGGGGTGTTGAGAGCAAAAGGAAGGAAGCAATGTTGAATTTCTACAGATTATGTGAATTCATGACACCACACTGTAAGAATACCACGGTATTATACCAGGAGAAATGAGCTTCAGTTAAGAACAAAGGCCGGAACAATTAATTCTTCTTTTAAAAATTGGAAGAAAGAATATTAATTAAAAGATTCCTTCGTGGGTCAGTAACCAGAAAAACTATTACAATAAATTGCAGATAATTGGAAATAAGGAATACTTTATAGTGAATGGCTGGAGACAAAGACAGTTTAAATACATCTTAAATTTTAATGATTAACTATTTGAACAGGAAGAATTGAAACAGGTATGGCAAAGAGGGCAGCAATAGAATTGGAGCCCCCAACAGGTTTAACGGAGAGCCAACACCAGCAAGGCACAATAGGCTGAATGGCTTTTTACTGAGCTGTCATTTCTAGGATTCTGTAATACATCTTCATAAGTGACTTATATACGAAAATGAGTTGAAACTTGTTCAATTTGCAGGCATTATTGTAGGATATAAGATGCAGTTAATAATTTACAGACTGATTTAGTGCAGTTGTGCATTTGGGCAGACAAATGGCAAAACAAAATTAATTATTGATAAATGTAAAGTATCACATATTAGAGGCAATAAATGAATATCACCAGCACAAAATGAAGGTTTGAAATGACACCAGCAGATGTTTGTGCAAGAGTAGCGAATGCATTTGTTTGAAACTTCTCTCCTTGCCGTGTTAACTTATTTATAATTACTCACGTAATCCTCTGCTTCAATAGTTAGAAGAGAAATTTCAGGTGAATGTATCCATATTCTTAATCCAGTATTACACAGTACTATTCTAGAATAAGCCCAAACCGATTCAGGGATGTTACTATCAACTTGCCTATCTCAAGGGATGTTGGATGCCTTCAAGGCAGAGATCGACAAATTCTTGATCTCAGAAGGAATCAATGGCTACGGGGAGAGTGCAGGGAAGTGGAGTTGAAATGCCCATCAGCCATGATTTAAATGGCAGAGTGGACTTGATGGGCCAAATGGCCTTGCTTCCACTCCTATGTCTTATGGTCTTATGGTCTTAAAAGCCGAGGTGAAAATGAAAAGGCAAATTGAATGCTGGAAAGATAGATATAGCTCCACAGGTTTTCAGAACATGTCATGGTGGCAATCCTCCGACACACATGTTGATGGTTTGCACCCTGAGGGCAAACTTTGTTTGAAGCATCACTCTGTCATGGCAGTTGCTGCCATGAAGATCTTGACAGAGAAGGTTCACAATTCACAGGAATAGCAAGAACTGCAGATGATCACAATTCACAGGCTTTTTTTTCTGGGCTCTCTTCTTGACCTACTGAACTTTTTGTTTCTGCTCACCTCTTCCAATGTCCCTCCAAACAGTCAGCCTCCAGATCAAAGACTGTCTCCCAGTTGTCAATGTCAATCTTCACCAGCTTCCCACAGACATCCTTGCTGCAGAGCTATTGACACAGAGGAGATCATGATCCAGTGGTCAGTTCACCATGTGGGTGGTCTTTGGGCATATAGGCCATCACCCACAGTCTAACAATACGAGGTAGTGCATTCGGGACTGAGATGAAGAGAAATTTCTTTATGCCTTTGGAATTCTCTACCAAAGAAAACAGTTTTCAATAAGGAGATAGATATATTTCTTAGGGCTAAGAATGGGATACAGAGAATGATTAGCAATTATTACATTTCAAGGTAGACCAGGCTCGAAGCATCAATTAAGGATAACAAAGTGTGGTGCTGGATGAACACAGCAGGCCAAGCAGCATCTTAGGAGCACAAAAGCTGATGTTTCAGGCCTAGACCCTTCATCAGAGCCTCTGAAGAAGGGTCCATGCCCGAAACGTCAGCTTTTGTGCTCCTGAGATGCTACTTGGCCTGCTGTGCTCATCCAGCTCCACACTTTGTTATCTCAGATTCTCCAGCATCTGCAGTTCCCATTATCTCAAAGCATCAATTAACCTACTTCTGCTTCTATTTTCTATGTAAGTCTCTGTCCATCTGATGAACATGGCAAAGCTACCTTATGTTTGTTGGCTTTGTAATGGGTGTAATGCTGACAAAATTAGCACACCCAGGACCTCAGAGATGATGTCCTGCCAAGGATATACGTGAGATGGAAATAGTGGAAACAGATCAGCCTTTTCTCCAGTCTGCCACAGCCTGTCCAGGTCTCACCATTGAGGATGCAGGGTTAGTATTCTCTAAGTTTGGTATTTTCAGCCTTGTTTCTGTTGTTCCACATTCGCTTACCCAGCACAAACATAACACTTCAATTTTTGTGATGTTTGTAAGGATTTTAACATTAAGCAAAAGATTGCCAGTGATTGCGGAGCCTGGATCTATGAATCTATTAACAACCTCCAGTATCAGATTTTTGAGGAAAATCTTTGCCACCCAGAGAGTAGTAGGGGTCTGAGCGTATGGCTTGGGAGGGTAATTAAGATGAGAAGCCTCACACCCTTTAAAACTATTTAGGTGTGCACTTGAAGTGTCATAACATTCAAGCTAAGGGCAGAGTGCAGGAAAGTAGGGCCAATATAGGCAGGAGAATATTTTTGACAGTACAGTCTCGATGGACTGAAGGGCCTCTTCTATATACTAAGATTATATGATACTATGATTGTACAATATTCTTCATGACTCCTCAGATGCTGAAGCAATCCATGTGCGAATGCAACAAGATCTGGGTAATACCCAGGCTTGGGTTGAAAAGTGACAGTTGTGCCACATAAATGAAAGGCTATGACCAGCACCAATAACAGGTAATCTAGCCATCAGCCCTTGACATTCAATGTGATTGCCATCTCTGAATTCCCCACTACCATCATCCTTGGCTTTACAATTGACCAGAAACTCCACTGGTCTCCCCATATAAATACAGTGACAACAAGAGCAGGTCAGAGTCTAGGAATACTGCAGCAAGTAACTCACTTCCAGACTCCCCAAAGCCTGTCCATCATCTCTAAGGCACAAGTCAGAAATGTAGTGGAAAACTGCCCATTTGACTGGATGAGTACAACATCCACGACACTCAAAAAGCTTGACACCATCCAGACTGTAGAAACCCACTTGATTGGCATCACAGCCACAAGCATCCATGCCTTCTACCACCTATGCTCAGTAGCAGCAGTGTATACTTTGTATAAGATGGTCTGCAGAAATTTACCAAAAATTCTTAGACAACACCTTCCAAACCCATGCCCACTTCCATCTAAAAAGGCAGAGGCAGCAGATATTTGTGAACACCACCGCCTGCAAGTTCCCCTCCAAGCCACTCACTGTCCTGATTTTGAAATATATCGTCATTCCTTCAGTGTCGCTGGTCAAAATCCTGAAACACCATCCTTGCTTTGTGTCTACCTCTGTGAAACAGGCTGCTGTGGTACAAGAGTGCAGTTCACCACCGACTTCTCCAGGGCAACTAGGAACAGATGATAAATGCTGACCTAGCCAGTGACGTTCACAGACCTTGAGTGAATAAAAAAAATTAACCATCTATCCAAGCTAAAATATTACACCTAAAACCAACAGCTCTTATTTTATGCAATAATATTTTATGTAATATTTTATCTAATGCCTTTTCAAAAACCTAATAATATTTTAAACGACACTTAAAGTGCATCTAAACATTTATCAACATCTTATAGGAAAGATTAAAGAGAGCTTTCCATTCTGACTCTCTCTAATATAGCATCTCATTGTCTGTAGGTTATAAAAACTGCCTTATGCTATGCTATAATGATGGGAAAGGTAAAGTGGCAGGATTCCAAGAAGTACCTGAGTCAGGTATGGGCATTAAGCCTGTGCTGTAGGCATTATTCTACACTGTATTATAGCTGAGCAGCCAGATATTCATATTAATATCAGTGTGCTGGATCTGACAGAACATAGACAGGGAATTGGGCAATAATAAATGAAAGTGCAGGATGGGTAGCAGACTGTACAGGAAGTTGACAGTTAGCAAGCAGAGGCATGGTGCCTTTGCAGAAGGCACAAATGAAATTTCTGCTACACCAGAAGAAATGGAAGGTCAATAGATGAGGGAATTGCTATCACTTTTGAAGATGTCACCACTAAGCAGCCAAATCCAAACAGATGCTGCACAAACTAAAATAATTTGCAACAGGTTTGAATGAGGCTAGTGACATAGGGCTTCTATGTTTTTCAGCAGAGCTGAAGAAGTGACTGGTCAGCTGACTAGCAACAACATTCCTAACTACAAACATTGATTTAATACTTATTCTTTTCCATTGACCCGCTAGCAAGCCCAGGACCACTCTCACAAACAAACCTCACTGTAGCAGGATCATCACCACTGGAAACAGGAAACAACTGGGACATGTACATCGTAGAAAATACCTTACATATTTATGGGAAGTGGAGGGAGGGTTACCCCATACTTTGGTGTGATGTTAAGCTGCCCAAAGATTTGAAGAATAGATACGTTATGTGATTTTGGATCTGGAAAACTCTTTGCTTCAACATGTTTTCCTGTGACTGGATCAGAAGCACTCTCAGCAAAGAGAAGGACAGTGAGTCACTGTTCCCCAGGATTCAAGGGAAAAACTGTTCAGTTAGCACCTGGTAAATCTGCACTGGCTTCAACAAAGGCACCATGTCTCAGCTCGCTTATTGTAAACTTCCAGTACAGTCTCCTACCCATCCTGCCCTTTCATTTACTATTGCCCAACTTCCCTGTCCATGTTCTGTAATATCCAGCACAATGTGATCATTCTCTCATTTCTCTCAATTGTTTTGTTCCCTCAGTAACATCCCTGCCTCTCAAACATGTTTTGTTTAATTTATTTTATGATGAGAAAGCAAGAATTCATGGTGTCATGAGTCGCATTTTTAATGTTGCAAGATTTTAGCAAGCTGAAGCAAATAGTAAATCTAAAATTCCTTTATGATGTAGATGCAAAACATCTGGCACAATGAAAACACAAAGTAAATATGTGAATTAACTATTTGGTCGTTCCCGGGTCCATTCGTGTTTTCTGTTAATTAGCATCACTGGATTTTGCAAAAAACATGTGAATAGCCACTGCTTACTGTACTGTATGTTGGGAAGACTCCAACCGCTTGCAAAAACACTTGCTGCTTATCTTAAATCTGCAGAAAATAAGGCATCTGTGACCTGGGTAACGTGTATTGAGCCATAAAATGATGGATTCCTGTGACGTAATGACTAGTGACTATCTCTTCAGGGAATGAAAGTTTTTAAGATATGCGCACGAAAACCTTTCAGTCTGCATATTACCTTCCGTGTAATTTCTTTCAAACTTTGTGCATTTTCTCCTCTGTGCTGCACGATACACAGACATCCTAAATATACACACATATACACACAGAATATTTCTAACCCAGTTTTTTTTAATATCTTGTATACAGCGTAATTCAAACTGCTTACGAATCTGGGTTTACCGCGGATCTATTCCATTCACAGGACGGCTGTAAGCAAATTGTACCTCACGGCTAATGAAAATAGCTAAAGTCCTCATTTAGATTGCTCCTTTGTAGTCACTCACAGGTATATATTATTTTCTGTGGAACATCCTCGTAGCTGTCTGCTATCCCACATGTAATGATTTAATTACTGCTGAAGATAAGGACATCGCCTTTTTAATCTATTTCTCTGGGGACTGGCGTGGAAGTCAGTTGGAGTTATGTTCACCAGCCCAAGGATATATGAGGTCTGCTACCCTTCTCATTTGAGGTGGGGATGTTATTGAAGATGACACTCTGTTAAATAGATTTTTTTATGCGACTGACCCTGGTGTTGGTCACTAGCTCCCGGTGGATTCCATTCTCTGACAACGGGATTGACAGGCCTTATCAAAGGTCACCCTTTAAATAAAAGTCAGCATCACTGAGCTTCAAATGTGACCTCAGTTCCTTTGAACTCAGGATATAAGCGAGGTATTCGTTAATACGTAGGAACGTATTGAAAAACGCATGCTTTAACATCTGAAAATGGAAGATTTAATTCTAATTTATTTTTAGATGTTTTACCCCCTTTTCGTATTCTCACCTTCCACCTCCCTGCTCTCCGCGCATCAAGCGTCACTTCTGTCTGTGAGGTTTTCCAGGCCTGAGCTCAGAATGCAAACGTGCAAAGGCAACTCCTGGCTGGCATTCTCGCCAAATATCCTTCCTCCCTTACAAATGAAGTGTCTTTCCTCAGTGGCAACAGAAGAATCTACAGAGTGTTGTGAGGACATCCCAGCACCTGGACCACTGTGACAACTCTTAACATTTGACAGGAAACAGGTCACTATACAGATTCAGAAGGAAGTAAGAAAAAATCTACAGGGTTGCAAGTGGACATTTCAGAAAATATACGGCTCTGTTTTCAACTGGAGGGAGAAGAAAGGACAAATGTTCATACTGTAGACCTTAACCTATTCTTTCTCTTTTAAGGCTTATCTGTGTTGTATTATCAGCATTTTCTGCTTCTGCTTCATATTTATCACTTTTAAGCTTTTCATTGTAAAACAACAGGGAATCATAAGAGAAAGGATGAGTCCATTAATAACAAGATGCAGTGGTTTAAAAGTGAGACATCACGGGTACACGAAATAGAACAGAACATACAATGAATGGAAGCAAATGTCAACAAGTCAACAATGCTAATCAATACAATCAGTGCATTCAAACAAGTCTATAAATTAGTGATAATAGGAACTGCAGATGCTGGAGAATCCAAGATAACAAATTGTGGAGCTGGATGAACACAGCAGGCCAAGCAGCATCTCAGGAGATTATTCCAGCTCCCTCTCCCCATTCCCCTCTCTGATGAAGGTCTAGGCCCAAAACGTCAGTTTTTGTGCTCCTGGGATGCTGCTTGGCCTGCTGTGTTCATCCAGCTCCACACTTTGTTATCTTGGATTCTCCAGCATCTGCAGTTCCCATTATCACTGATACAATTTTAACCTTACTGCGAAGCCTCTTCCAGGGATGCCGAACCTGAAGAAGTTACCCTCCTCCCTCCAGACCAACCTCAGGGAATCTCTCCCCCACTGCAACTCTCTTGTAATCTCTTCCATCTTCGATCCGCCTCCCCCTCTCTCCCTATTTATTCCAGTTCCCTCACCCCATCCCCCTCTCTGATGAAGGGTCTCAGCCCGAAACGTCAGCTTTTGTGCTCCTGAGATGCTGCTGGGCCTGCTGTGTTCATCCAGCTCCACACTTTGTTATCTAAGTCTATGAATTACATTTCTTTACCAAACAAAATATCAGAGCAATTTCATTTATTCATTGCTACCTTTCTAACTTATACGAGTAAATGTGAAAAATGATTGAGGAAAGCTCACTGAAAAATAGCAATTTTTACTAAAAAAAATCAGTTTCATTTCAATGATTTTCTACTAAATGTTATTTATGTTTGCTTGCTGTCATAAAAATAAATACCATATTAAAGAACCCATATTTAGATAATACTTGAAACAAAGAATAATAAATTTCATTGGGGTGAAATCAAACATCAAATGGATGGGAATCCAAAGCCAAAGGTAGTAAAGTGTGTAAATATAAATAGTCACTCATAAATCCAGCAAGCAATTCAAAAGAAATATTTTGAACTCAGAGAATGTGCACACTCGAGAGACAGCACAATGTGGAAAGTGCTAGCTACCACATTGGAACCACAGAGGTGAATAGCATAGATGTATTCAGGGCAAGCTTGTTAAATTAATAAAAGAGAAAGGATAGCTGGATATGCTGATAGGGTAAGATGATAAGAGGCTCATGTGGAGCATAAATAATGGCACATATGGGGCTGAATGGCCTACTCCTGAATCAGTTTTCTATTTTCTATGTGGTCTGTTTTCTGTGCTGTAGAACACTACACAATTCAATGTCATATTAGGAAGGACAATCAGAAGTTAGTCAAAGAGTTTTTCATTAATTTAATTCATTACCAACATGAAGGGTCTACTTGAGAAGTGTGCTTAAGGAAATGGAATTTAGAGACAGTCATCTTCCGATTGCTCTCTACGTAAGCAATAATAATTCCCAATAGTTTATATTCTCAATTTACCCTCACACAGAACATCTGAAGTATGCTCACACTCTACCTTTGGCCAAGAACAACTTATGATTTGTGCACCTATGTAAATACTTGTGTCATCACTATGCCAGGGCCAAAGCATTGGGGTGTGAAAATTCCTCCAATTCTCAAGTTCAGGAGAGGGGGTCACAAATATACAAATATATTTGTGCCACCTTACAGGAACAGTCGCCTTTTCCCCAACCACACCCTGTCCAACCCACCACTGTCTGAAATACCAGCCGAGGTCTGCTGGGCTGAAGTGGGACTTGTAACATTCTGGAAAGTTAGAGGATATTGCATTGTTGGAGATGGGGACCAGGCAAATGGGCTAAAATGCCAACATTTTTCGCATATCTTGCACCAGTTTGCACCATGCCCAATGAACCATTGACCCTGGGAGTTGCCAAAGCTGACCCCACCTGCTATTACTTAAGGTGATTGAAACACATTGGAAATCAGCTTCGTCTAGGGAAATCCTGTCCTTCTCTATGGTTGAAGATACATATGGAGAAGCCCAGTCCCTATTCCTGGCCCACTATCAGTGGGTTGACTGGCACATCATCTGCACCCTGTCTCATTTCAAAATACCACACACCAAGCACCAGAGAGTACATTTTGATTTTTGTGTCTTTCTGCCAAACAGTTGATGGTGAATCTGAAATTTTACATAAGTGCTGGAGAAACTGAGCTGGTCTGGCAGGATCTGCGGAGTTAGGGTTAACATTTCCACACAGATATGACTTTTTGTCAGAGCTGAAAGGATTTAGAAAATGAAAGAGGAGTCAGTGGAACAGGTTATGTAAGTGTCAGAGCAAAAGACAAGGTGGCATTATGGCACTGTGGTTAGCACTGCTGCGACATAGTGCCAGAACCCTGGGTTCAATTCCAACCTCGGGTGACTATCTGTGAGGGTTTCCCATAGCTTAAAGATGTGCAGATTAGGTGGATTGGCCATGCTAACTTGACCCACAGTGTCCTCCAATGTGCAGGCTAGGTGGGTTAGCCTTGGTATAGACCCTCTGTAGGGTTACTGGAATAGGGTGCCTCTGGGTGGGATGCTGTTTTGTCAATTATTGCAGAAACAATAGGCTGAAAGGCCAGAGATAATGGGAACTGCAGATGCTGGAGAATCCAAGATAACAAAGTGTGAAGCTGGATGAACACAGCCGGCCAAGCAGCATCTCAGGAGCACAAAAGCTGATGTTTCGGGCCTAGACCCTTCATCAGAGAGCTTCTGATGAAGGGTCAAGGCCTGAAACATCAGCCTTTGTGCTCCTGAGTTGCTGCTTGGCCTGCTGTGTTCATCCAGCTCCACACTTTGTTCGGCTGAAAGGCCACTTTTTGCACTACCGGGATTCCACAAGAAAAGACAAAGGCAGTGCTAATGGTAGTAAAGGAGAAGCTAGGCCCATTTTTGCTGAAACCAAACTCAACATTACACAGCAAGACACAGCCTGGTAGGTGGGAGGCAATATAAGAATAATCAAAGACAGAGGTCATGCTTTGAAGCTGTCAACCTCAATATTAAATCTTAGCAATTGTACAGTTGACCCACCATTTTCCAGCATTTTTCAGTGTTGAAGAAGAATCATGTCAGATTTGGAACTTTAACTCTGTCTTTCTTGAGTTTCTCTGACATTTTTCAGTTTTCATTCAGATTTCCAATATGTGCAGTATTGTCTTTTTGTCTGAGTGTCTCAATCATCTGAAAGTTGCTGTAGTCCCTGAGGCAGCTCTCACATTAGAGAGATATGACTTTTGCTGAGTTTAATCTGAGAGACTCCATAGGTTAGAGGCATGGCTTTCAGGGTGATCAGTAAACTTTGAGTGATCATGAAGGAGAGATCAATTCTAGGTGAGGGAAAGCCCGAGCGAATATATATTTCTGGGATTTTGGAACAGTGGAGCTTCTGTGAAGAAGGGAAGACGTGGTTGTTGCTTGCTGTTTTTCTTTATAGTTTGTAAGATCTTTTTAACAGGATTAATTGAAGCCCAGGATCAGGGACCCAGCAAAAGCTAAGACTGACATCACACGAAAAATGTAAGTTCATTGGTTGGCAATGGCTACTAATCTAAATACGTCTTATAAATTACTTTTAGATTAAAGGTAAATTGAAACATATTTTATAGACTAAAAACAAAAAGACCAGTAGGAATTTTTAAAAATTAAATTAAGAACTAAGGAATTAAAACAGAGATGCCAGGCCAGGTGATGTGTTGTAACTGCATGATGTTGGAGCTGGTAGACCCCATTGTGGTTCATAGAGACCATAGTTGCATAGTTGCTTGAGGAACTCTGCTGCAGAGTTGATGAGCTGGAGTCTTAGCTTTAAATACTGTGATACATCAGGGAGGAGGAGAGTTAGCTAGATGCTGTGTTCCAGGACGCAGTCACATCCCTTAGATTAACAACCTCAAATTCAGGCAGTGGTCAGGGAACAAAGAGTGTGACTAACAGCAAAGCAAATAGAGGGATCCATAAGGTTGTATTGATGGAGCTTCAGCCCTTGAGTTTGTCTAACAGCTTTGAGATATTTGCTCCCAATGTGGATGAGAGTGGGGGATATAAGAAGGATAAACAAATTGACCATAGAACTGTGGTACAGGGAGCCATTCAAGAGGAGTGAGAGAAGAGAAAGTAGTTGAAATCAGAGATAACAAAGTGTGAAGCTGGATGAACACAGCAGACCAAGCAGCATCTTAGGCGCACAGAGTTAGTATAGTTAGAGGAATTGACACTGTTCTCTGTGGCCAGGATGAAGAGTGCCTAAGGCTGCGTTGCCTACCTGTGGTGCCTGGGTTCAGGATATCTCACCTGGGCTGCAGAGGAACTTGGAGTCAGAGGGCAAAGATTCAGTTGTTGTGGCTCACACAGGTACCAGTGATATAGGGAGAAAGAGGAAAGAGGTTTTGCTGAGAGAATATGAGCAGCCAGGGGCTAAATTAGAACCAAAAAGATAATAGTCTCTGGATTACTACTTGAACCATGAGCTAATTGGCACAGGGTCAACAAGATTAAAGGGATAAACATGTGGCTCCAAGGTTGGTGTTGGAGAAACAGGTTTGAATTCCTGGAAGGAGGGAACTGTTCCAAAGGGAGAGGCCCTACCTGAATCCTGTTGGAACTAGAGTCCAGGTGAAATGCATAACTAGAGCTGTGAATAGGGCTTTAAACTATACAGGAGGGGGATGGGCTCAGTTGCATGGAAAATTAGAAAGTCAAAGATAAAGGAGAAGGTGAAAATGCAGGTTAGTGATAGGGTTGTTTATTACAAGGAAATAAAAGCGACAGAATGTGTGAACATCATACTGTACCAAGGAACCACAAAAGTGTACGAAGATGTAATAAGAACAAATTTAAAGGCTTCATATCTTAACGCGTGGAGCATTTGGAATAAGACAGACAAACTGACGGTGCAAATCAAGGTGAATGAATGTGACCTCGTAGTCGTTATGGACACATGGTTAGATGGAGACCAAAACTGGGAACTTAATATTCAGGAATGTTTGACCTTTCAAAAACACAGGAGGGATTGAAAAAGTGGTGGGGTAGCACCATTAATGATAGATAAAGTGAAGACAGTTGTGAGAGACAATCTTATTTTGGATGATGAAGAGTCAGTTTGGGTGGAAGTGAAAAACAGCAAGGGAAAGAAGGTGTTGGTGGGAGGAGTGTACAGAGCCCCAAACAGCAGCCATTCTGGGATAAAGGCTATAATTCAACAAATAATAGGAGCATGTAAGAAGAATTCAAAAAGGGAGCAAGATAGCTTATAGCCAATTAGCCTTCAATTTATTGTTAGAAACATGTGAAATCTATTATTAAGAAAGTAAGAGCAGAACATTTGTAAAACTCATAATTTAATCAAACAGAGTCAGCACAACTTCATGAAAGGGAAATAATATCTAACTAGCTGGAAATTTTTGAGGATATCTCAAACAAGGTGGGTAGAGGGGAACCAGTAGATGTGTTGTATTTGGACTACCAGTAGGAGTTCAACAAGGTATCTCACAAGATTAATTCATAAGAAAAGAGCCCATGATGTTAGAGGTAGTATATTGCCATGGATAGAGAATTGCCTTGTTGGCAGGAAACAGCAAGAGGGAATAAGAGGCTGTTTTTCAGGGTGGCAACTTGTAACCAGGTGGGGTTCCACAGGATCTGTGCTGGCGCTGTAACTGTTCTTTATATTAATGATTTGGAGGAAGGAAGAGAATGTACTGTAGCCACATTTGCAGACAGCACTAAAATAAGTGGAAAGGCAGGTTGTGAGAGAGATGCAAACAGTTTTCAGAGAGATATTGATAGGTTAAGTAAATGGGCAAAAAGTTGGCAAATGGGATATAGTATAGGAAAATGTGAAGTTGTTCATTTTGGAAAGGAGAACAAAAGATAATATTACTTAAATGGAGAAAAAACTGCAGAAAGCTGCAACACAAAAGGACCTGCATGAAACACAGAAAGCTGGCACACACTTGCTGCTAGTAATCAGGAAGGTTAGTGGAATGTTGACCCCTACTTTTATGGGGTTGGTGTGTAAAAGTAGGGACATCTTCCTGCAACTGTACAAGGTGCAGGTGAGACCACATCTGAAGAACTGTGAGCAGCTTTTGTCCCCTTGTTTAAGGAAAGAAAGCATTTTGTTCAGAGAGTGTTCACTGGGATAATCCCTGATATGGAGGGATAGTCTTTTGAGCAAATAGTTTGGAACTGTTCTCACTGGAGCTTAGAAGAATTGGAGGTGATCTCAGTGAAACATATAGTATTCTTACGGGACTTGACACGGTAAATGCTGAGAGGATGTTTTCCTCCATGGGAGAGTCTAGGACCAGAGGGCATAGTTTCAGAATAAAGGAGCACCAATTTAAAACTGAAATGAGAGTGTTTTTTTCCTGTCAGAGAGTTGATGAGTCTTTGGAACTCCTTGCTACAGAAAGCTATGGGGTCAGAGTCTTTGTTTATATTTAAGGCTAAGTTAGATAGATTCTTAATCAGTAGGGGAATCAAGGATTATGGGGAAAACACAGGAATATCAGATTAGCTATGATCCTATTGAATAGTGGAGCAGCCTTCTCCTGCTCCTAATTCTTATGGTCCTCAACCAGCCCAGGAATTGAACTCATGCTGTTGGTATCACTCTGCACTGCAAAATAGCTGTCCAGCCAAATAATTTATCAACCAGCTCATATAGGTAACTGCCTAACAAATGGCACAAATATAATGTGCCAGGCATAGTCTCAGGACAGTAACCAATAATAGAAACTACATGGATTCCCGGAATCAATCTCCAGTAAGCCGTATTCTGTTGTGATATGTTCCATGTCCTGTGTACCATTCATCTTATTGCCTTTCTTTCAATGGTATTCAATATTTCCTAACCAAATGCCAGTTATAATCAAGACAGCGAGAAGGTAATAGGGTAATGTTATTGTTATCGGACTTGTAATCCAAAGAACTAAGTAATCCTCTGCAGAGTGATAATGGGAACTGCAGGTGCTGGAGAATCCAAGATAACAAAGTGTGAAGCTGGATGAACACAGCAGGCCAAGCAGCATCTCAGGAGTGCAAAAGCTGACGTTTCGGGCCTAGACCCTTCATCCTCTCTGATGAAGGGTCTAGGCCCGAAACGTCAGCTTTTGTGCTCCTGAGATGCTGCTTGGCCTGCTGTGTTCATCCAGCTTCACACTTTCTTATCTTAATCCTCTGTAGACCTGAGTTTGAATCCCACCACAGTACATGGTAGAATTTAAATACCAAAAAAAATCTTACATTAAACATCTAATGATGACCATAAAGTAGTCGCAATAAAAAAAAACTAGCTGGCTCACTAATGTCCTTTAAGGAAGGAAATCTGCCGTCCTTACCTACAGGTCTGGCCTAAATGTGACTCCAGAACCACACACTATTGAGATTAACTCAGGCGGCATGGTGGCTCAGTGGTTAGCATTGCTTCCTCACAGCACCAGGGACCTGGGTTTGATTCCACCCTGAGTTGACTGTCCGTGTGGAAGTTGTATACCCTCCCCCTGTCTTTGTGTGTTTCCTCTGGGTGCTTTGATTTCCTCCCACAGTCCAATGATGTGCAGGCTATGGCAATGGGAAATGTAGGGTTACAGGGATAGGGTAGGACGATGGGTCTGGATGGGATGCTCTTTGGAGGGTCAGTGTGGATTTGATGGGCTGAATGGCCTACTTCCATACCGTAAGAATTCTATGGAGTCTTAAATACCATCTGAAGTAGCCTAAGAAACCAATCATTTGTATCTAACTGCTAACATCACCACCTTCTCAAAGGCAATGAGAAATCGGCAACAAATGTTGCTCCAGCTGGCAATGCCCAGGTCATGAATGGTTGACAAAAAAACAGCTTTTTATTTGCTGTTTATGGATGAATTATATCTCTTAAAGCATGCTTATTCATTATTGCATTATTGCTTTCATATTTATTCATTATTGTGTTATTGCCTACATCTGTGTTTAGCATTTAATATTCTGCCAGTTTATCAGGATATGGAGAACAAAGGGCAAAGAAAAATCAATGCTGAGGGAGCTAAAAGTAGCTTCTGAAACTGCATGATTTTATTCAATAAATTGCGGAATCAATGAATTTCTTTCAATATCTGCTACAGCTTGATTGGGAGCAAAATTTCACTGGCTTCATGAAATCAATGGTGTAGATTTTACTGAAACTTACACACAAACTCAGTTATTGTCTTTCTCACAGAGCACTATCAGGAAGGTCTGAATATTGTACCATGCAGTTCTGGCATTCATGGCCAGACCTGGCCAGCTCTGAATTCCCATTATCCACTGGGACAACGTTGACAGCAAGCATTTTGGAAATACAGCAGGACCATTTGAAGGAGCTGCTTTCACTGGTTAATATGGAGGCTGCACAAATTCTGTGACGGAATTTACATTCAAGTGGGTGGGCAGAGCCTCAAAATGGGCGGTACAAGCTTGGCAGCCGGGTATAATTGCATCTCATTGATCTGTTCAGGGCTAGAGGCTGACACCTGGATCTTCTGCCCCAGAGGTAGGGACCTGAGGGCATAATTTTAAGCTGAGAGGAGAGAGATTTAAAATGGGCCTGAGGTGCAACTTTTTCACACAGAGGGTGGTTCATATGTGGAATGAACTGCCAGAGGAAGTTGTAGATGCATGCACAATTACAACAATTAAAAGACATTTGGGCAGGGAAATGAATGGGAACTGTTTAGGGGGATATGAGCCAGGCACAGGCAAGTAGGACAGGTTTGGTTTGGGAAACTTGGGAAAACATGGAAGTGGAGGACCAAAGAGTCTATTTCCATGCTGTATGACTCTATGACTCCATGATTTGCTGTTTAGAGCCAGTTATATGCCAATCCCCCATACCAAATCCTGACAATCCTTTCCACTGACATGAAGCAGAGTGGACATGGAGTCCTATAGACTGAATTCACAGTTTGTGTGTGTCAAGAATTGAAAAGGAAATGTCTGGCAGAGGTTGTTGCATTGCTGACAGGGACCATGAGGTTCTGCTGGATGGGTGGTGGAGAGGACAACTGCTCCTCCTCTTCCTGGATTACCAGAGAACACCACAGCACCAAGTCCGGCCAATCTAGTAACCATGTGGCTCAGAGCATTTTCAAGGCCCAGAGGAACATGCAGCAGTCCAGCAAGAAAGCAAATGCAATACAGCAAGAAGGCCAATGGAGTACAGGAAACAGGCCAGTGGGAGTAAGGAAGAAAACCAATGGAGTACAGGAAGAAGACTGATGGGAATAGAGCAAAAAGACCAATGGAGTACAGGAAGGAGGCCAATAGAGTACAGGTAGAAGACCAATGGGAGTATAGCAAGAAGAGCAATGGGAGTAGCAAGATGACCAATGGAAGTACAATTATAAAACTGATGGAGTACGGCAAGAAGGCCAAAGGAGTATGGGAAGATGGCCAGTGGAAGTACAGCAAGAAGAGCAATGGAGTACAGGAAGGAGACTAATGAATTATAGGTAGAAGACCAATGGATTACAGCAAGAAGACAAATTACCTTCTCTACTTGCCAGATGTGAGTGCCACCATTTTGTCTCTGGTACTTCACGCATAGAACATAGAACATAGAACACTACAGCGCATTACAGGCCCTTCGGCCCTCGATGTTGTGCTGACCTGTCATACCAATTTGAAGCCCATCTAACCTACACTATTCCCATTATCATCCACATGTTTATCCAATGACCATTTAAAAGCCATTAAAGTTGATGAGTCTACAACTGTTGCAGGCAGGGCATTCCACGCCCTTACTACTCTCTGAGTAAAGAACCTATGTCTGACATCTATCCTATATCTTTCACCCCTCAATTTAAAGCTATGTCCCCACATGCTAGTCATCACCAACTGAGGAAAATCGCTCTCACTGTCCACCCTATCTAATCCTCTGATCATCTTGTATGTCTCACCTCTTAAACTTCTTCTCTCTAATGAAAACAACCTCAAGTCCCTCAACCTTTCCTCATAAGACCTTCCCTCCATACCAGACAACATCCTGGTAAATCTCCTCTACACCCTTTCCAATGCTTCCACATCCTTCTTATAATGCGGCGACCAGAACTGTATGCAATACTCCACGTGCGGCCACACCAGAGTTTTGTACAGCTGCAACATGACCTCATGCCTCCGAACACAATCCCTCCACCAATAAAACCTAACATACTGTATGCCTTCTTAACAACCCTATCAACCTGGGTGGCAACTTTCAGGGATCCACGTACGTGGACACCGAGATCTCTCCGCATGCTGTAACTCTTCTACTACATCCACCTCCCAACAGTACTTATCATCTACATTTCGCACTGTTGAATGCAGAATCTTCCATCAATAGCTGATCTATTCTAAGATCTCAGAAAACCATCATCTTACTAACGGTACAGTGGCACTCTTAGCTAATACTCCTGACACAAGAATTCAATGGAGAAAGGCGCTCCTGACTGAAGATCAGCAGAGAATGCACAGAACATTCCAGAAGACATATCTGGCCTGTAATTTTGAGAGACTTGGTTGTAATTTTTAAAATTATTTTGTTTTATATAATTGTGACTTATACATATCGCAACAGCAAACCATTAGAATTTTGTTTCATTCAGGGATAGTTAGTAGTTAAGGGGAAATTTTTCAGCTTGTTAATGGTTCAGTTAATTTGTTCACTTATTAGAGTTAAATAAGTAAATTGTTATTTGTAGATTATAGTGTAAGGGGTTCATTTCATTAAACTGCTCTTTTACAATAGCTTGAGAGGGTGAGGGGCAAGTTATATCACTTCTTACACTTTTTCTAACAGATTATAGGGCGGGGCGAGCGTCTCTGGGTATTTCAGTGTTAGTTATCAAAGGGGAGGGCGACTTACGCTTTGTACAGTACCTCATTTGCACACACATGGGGCACCTCACCAAAATTCCCTTGCCCCTACCCTGCACCAACACGAGCTACTCTGGAAGCCACTTTCAGCTCACTCAATCCCTGCCTTGGTCTCATTGCATGAGAAAACAACAGGGTTGAAGGGGCCAGGACAGGCAGTGAGATGGCCAACATTCATCTCCTGACCCCATGCAGAAAAAGGATCATGGTCACTCAGGTGGTAATGCCACAACCTCCATGTCCAGCAAAGCACGTACAACTCATTGTGTTGCTCTACACCCCTCCCCAGTTACCGCAAGTGGAGTATTTTTAACATGCTGAATCTTCCACCCCTATAGCACAGCTCATTCCTTCTCTTGACTGAAAACAAAAAAATGCTTGAGATCACTGCGTGTCTATGAAGAGAAAGTAAGTCAACATTGTGAGTGTAAATGACTCTTCATCAGACCTGAAGTGAAGTGTGGAGAGCTTAGCATTTATGCAATAGAGAGAGGGGGTGTGGTTGGAGTGCTGGGGGAAGAAAAGATGTTGTTAGCTCAGATTAAGTGATTAGAATGTGAGAATGGCAGAGCAACGGTGCGTCTAACTGCCACACTAGAAAGAACAGATAGCCCCACTGGGGTTGGGGGAAGAGAGAGAGGACATGTGAACAGAGAATGTAACAAACAAAGCCAAAACAATGGGAAGGCATGGGAATCACAATTTGAAGGTGGTGAACTCAATATTGAGCCCAGAAGGTGTAACATACCTAGTTTGAAGATGAGATATTGTTCCTCCCGTTTTTGCTGCGATTCACTGACACATTGCAGTGTGCCGAGGGCAGACAAGCAGGAAATGCGAGCATGATGCAATGTTCAAATGACTGGCTCATTCCTTCTCTTGTTTCCTTCAGGTACCAGTGACACCTTCATAGCCTCTTCCTGCAGGATACCTGCCCCTGCATACATCAGCTCCTCCTTGGCCTTTTGAGGGGGAAATGACGGATTCCTCAAAGAAAGCACTGGCAAGGCAACATCCCCAACCTCCAGCAACCTCCAATAACTCAGGTATTGCTCTCTTAGTGGGTGTGTGTTAGCTCGAGTAGCGAGATAAGACCACAGTCTGGTGAGCACATCTCTCTCACATCTCCACAGGTAATTAAAGCAGGAATGCTCCAGGTCACTGGAACTTGAAGGACGGCTCGAAACCTGGCACCTGCACAGTCCCAGGCAAGAGAGGATTCCATGGCATCAGCCATTAATAAACTGGATCAAAGGTTGGAGAAGTCAGTGTATTCTGGCTCTTTTGCCTGTGTCTCACTGTTTCTAAGGACAGGCTTGCAGCTGCCATGGCACTCCAGGTCCCCGAGTTGGAGATGCACACAGACCTGCACTCTATTGCTTTGGCTGTTGTTCAGCATCAACAGTACAGTGAGGAGGATGTGTGACCACTCTGGGAGACCCTTCCTCACAACAAGGCAGGTTTGTGCCAGGAGGGCACCCAGCTGAAGGAGGAACCACATACAGCAGCCACATCTCCCCACCCCAGAGGTTCCCACTCGAGACACTCTGGAGGTTCTCAGCCTCTATACCATGGCTACAACGCCAACCCTTGGAAGCTCAAGCTCAGGAGGGTGAGTCTGCATTTAGCCAGGACACCCTCATCTAATCTGGGTTCTCTTGCCACACATGCCCCTGGAGTTGTCTGCCCAAACTTCCAAGGCCAGTAGCACCCACCACAGGGCAGCTTCGCTACACTCGAGCTATGTATCCCGAGACTGTAGCTAGATGTGGTAGGAGGGCAAGGAAAAGAAAGCCCACTGACGCAGGTATCTGGAGAAGATTTCATTGAAAACTGAATACCACATTTGTAAATGAGCGACACTTCTAATCATCAGAGATAATGGGAACTGCAGATGCTGGAGAATCCAGGATAACAAAGTGTGAAGCTGGATGAACACAGCAGGCCAAGCAGCATCTCAGGAGCACAAGAGCTGACGTTTCGGGCCTAGACCCTTCATCACAGAGGGGGATGGGGTGAGGGTTCTGGAATAAATAGGGAGAGAGGGGGAGGCGGACCGAAGATGGAGAGAAAAGAAGATACGTGGAGAGGAGAGTATAGATGGGGAGGTAGGGAGGGGATAGGTCAGTCCAGGGAAGACGGACAAGTCAAGGAGGTGGGATGAGGTTAGTAGATAGGAAATGGAGGTGCAGCTTGAGGTGGGAGGAAGGGATGGGCGAGAGGAAGAACAGGTTAGGGAGGTGGAGACAGGCTGGGCTGGTTTTGGGATGCCGTGGGGGGAAGGGACGAACTGGGCTGGTTTTGGGATGTGTTGGGGGAAGGGGAGATTTTGAAGCTGGTGAAGTCCACATTGATACCATTGGGCTGCAGGGTTCCCAGGCGGAATATGAGTTGCTGTTCCTGCAACCTTCGGGTGGCATCATTGTGGCACTGCAGGAGGCCCATGATGGACATGTCATCTAATGAATGAGAGGGGGAGTTGAAATGGTTCGTGACTGGGAGGTGCAGTTGTTTATTACGAACCGAGCGGAGGTGTTCTGCAAAGTGGTCCCCAAGCCTCCGCTTGGTTTCCCCAATGTAGAGGAAGCCACACCGAATACAATGGATACAGTATACCACATTGGCAGATGTGCAGGTGAACCTCTGCTTAATATGGAAAGTCATCTTGGGGCCTGGGATGGGGGTGAGGGAGGAGGTGTGGGGGCAAGTGTAGCATTTCCTGCGGTTGCAGGGGAAGGTGCCGGGTGTGGTGGGGTTGGAGGGCAGTGTGGAGCGAACAAGGGAGTCACGGAGAGAGTGGTCTCTCCGGAGAGCAGACAGGGGAGGGGATGGAAAAATGTCTTGGGTAGTGGGGTCGGATTGAAGATGGCGGAAGTGTCCGCCCAGTTCGTCCCCTCCCCCCACTGCACCACACAACCAGCCCAGCTCTTCCCCTCCACCCACTGCATCCCAAAACCAGCCCAACCTGTCTCTGCCTCCCTAACCTGTTCTTCCTCTCACCCATCCCTTCCTCCCACCTCAAGCCGCACCTCCATTTCCTACCTACTAACCTCATCCTACCTCCTTGACCTGTCCGTCTTCCCTGGACTGACCTATCCCCTCCCTACCTCCCCACCTATACGCTCCTCTCCACCTATCTTCTTTTCTCTCCATCTTGGGTCCGCCTCCCCCCTCTCTCCCTACTTATTCCAGAACTCTCACCTCATCCCCCTCTGTAATGAAGGGTCTAGGCCCGAAACGTCAGCTTTTGTGCTCCTGAGATGCTGCTTGGCCTGCTGTGTTCATCCAGCTTCACACTTTATTATCTTGGACACTTCTAATCATCACCTGTATGACTGGTTGTCAGTTTAGTTCCAGCTAAGAGAAGGAAGTGACAGAGGTTTAATTTTTTTTAGCATTTCGTGCCACATTTACAGCCAATACCAAAACCTGGCCAGGATCACAGTGCTCGACTTCAGACCTAGTCAAACTAATGATAAAGGGCAATTGGACTTTACGTTAACTCTCCTTCTCTCTCCATTGATGCTGCCAGACCCGCTGGGTTTCTCCAGCATTTTCTGTTTTTATTTCAGATCCCCAGTATCCAAAATTGTTTCTTTTATTTCAACGCATCATCCTCCGACACTTCCGCCATCTACAATACAACCCCACCACCAAAAACATTTCTCCCTCCCCAGCATTGTCTGCTTTCCGGGGGGACCACTTTCTCCGCGACTCCCTGTCCACTCCACGCTCCCCTGCAGCCCTGCCACACCCGGCACATTCATCTGCAACCGCAGGAAGTGCTACACTTGCCCCCACACCTCCCCCCTCACCCCCATCCCAGGCCACAAGAAGACTTTCCACATCAAGCAGAAGTTCATTTGCACATCTGCCAATGTGGTACACTGCATCCGCTGTACCCGGTGTGGCCTCCTGTACATCAGGGAAACCAAAGAGAGGCTTGGGGACCGCTTTGCAGAACACCTCCTCTCGGTTTGCAATAAACAGCTGCACCTCCCGGTCGTGAACCATTTCAATTCCCCCTCTCATTCCTCAGACGACATGTCCATCCTGGGCCTCCTGCAGTGCCACAATGATGCCACCCGTAGGTTGCAGGAACAGCAAGTCATATTCTGCTTGGGAACCCTGCAGCCCAATGGTATCAATGTGGATTTCGCCAGCTTCAGAATCTCCCCTCCCCCCACTGCATCCCTAATCTAGCCCAGCTCATCCCCGCCTCCCTAAACTGTTCTTCCTCTCACCTATCCCCTCCTCCCACCTCAAGTCGCACTCCCATTTCCTACCTACTAACCTCATCCCGCCCCCTTGACCTGTCTGTTCCCCCTGGACTGACCTATCTCCTGCCTATCTCCCACCTACACTCACCTGTACTGGTTCCATCCCCGCCTCTTTTACTGGTCTGTCTCCTCTCCACCTATCTTCTCCTCTATCCATCTGCGGTCTGTCTCCCCCTCTCTCCCTATTTATTTCAGAACCCTCTTCCCGTACCCCATTTCTGATTAAGAGTCTAAGCCCAAAACATCAGCTTTCCTGCTCCTAAGATGCTGCTTGGCCTGCTGTGTTCATCCAGCTCTCCACCTTCTTACCTCTGTTTTATTTCAGGCTTTTCCTCTCTGTGAGACCCTTGCTTAGCACATCAGCCAGCCTTTGAGTTCTTTGAATAAAAGGGTTCAATTAGCTTGAAATCTATGGAGTCGTGTCCACTTTGACCTGGGATGACCTGCAGTCAAACTAATTGTACCTGTCGATCATGGAGACAGAGATACAACACTGTCTCATCCTATCAGTGTGAACTGTATTTGAGTGAAGGTCCCGGGGTGTCAAGTCAAGAGATGGCCTCTCTCTCTTTGCCCTATTGAGTAGAGAGTTGAGAATGTCACATTCAAAGCTGTTTCAATTCTTGTTAAAGGAAGCTTGGTTTTGTATCATAATGTAAAATAATAAATGTTGTGATTCTAGCACCGAATTACTTTGCAGTTGAACCATACTAAATCATGTATGATCTGTTATGGTCAGGCAAAATGAATGATTTGGTTCCCTTCATTTGAACACCCTCTCAGTCACTAACAACAAATATTTTATTTATTGCTTTAACATGCAGCTAGAGATATAATTAACTCGATCAAAGTGAAAGAGCATGAAAATAATTCAGTATCTATCAGCCCTAAGAAAAAAGTTAATGAAACTGCAATATTAAACATACCTTAACACCAGTATTATTTTTAAAAAGGGAAAGTGGCTGGTGAAGACACAATGAATAAAGGTCATGCAGTTCAAAGGTCATTAGAGTGTTTGAGGTGTTACACTTTTTACCCAGGACGATAATTGCTTCTGAGGAAGGGTCACTGGACCCAAAATGTTAACTTTAATGTTTCTGCACAGATGCTGCCAGACTTGCTAAGCTCTTCCAGCCACTTTGTTTTAGTAGTTGCTTCATTGTTGTATTTTCAACATGGTGTAGTCTATAGTTCTCAATGAAAAGCTGTTTCCCCATTTGATTTTTCATTGGGTGCTGTCTTCCGAGTTGATGAGCGAAACAGACAAGGCAAGGGGGAGAGAGAGAGAGAGAGAGAGAAAGGTAGAGAAAGAATCTTTCAGATTTTGTTGCTCATATTCTTTCTAACTGTTCTGCCAATCAAAAGCAGTTGTTCAAATATAGTTCAGTGTGTAACTTAGAGTCTGGTTCCATTGTCTTTCCAAGCTGGTTACCTGGCAGGCAAACCTTTCATTTCACAACAAGTAAAATTATCAGACAAGTCTGAATTCAAACATTCAAATTTCTTTATGCTGATTCGGTTGCCTGTTTTCAATGCCTTTAAATAGAAAAATGTAATTTTGGTACAGACAGTTTTGATTACTCTATATGGATTTCACAAAGCTTCCCATAATTTGTAGCCAAAACATTACTGCTGCCATTTCAGGTGACCTTTTCTTTGTGTTTGTAAATTATTTTCATTCATGAAAGGTCTCAGGTATGAAAGTGGAAGTTAAAATTCAATAGCCCATATTTAGCACAATCATGACAGATTTTGAATTTTAGAATTCTGAAAAGAATTGTTGGGAATAATATGGAGACAATATAGGTGTGCAACCAATGGAAGGGTACGCAGGATATGGCTAAAATTGGAAAAGAAATTAATTAACTGAATGCTAGTCTATTTTTCCGTCATGGGATGTGGGCTATGTTGGCAAAGTTGGTCCAGGGCTTGCTGGCACATTTGTTCCTCCTCAGTTTCTCTGTGAATTTGTTCCTCCATGTCCTCATTGACAGTGACCTCTGCCGTGGTTCATTGAATTTACTTTCAATGAGGGGAACATTAGAAACAAAACATCACCTTAATAATGTGCGCAACAGTATTTGCGTTACACACAATTGACAGGGCCATGGAATGCTGTATACATTAGATCTTATTCCAATCTACGCTGCTATGCACTCAAAGTAAATTGAAGGTGTGCCATGATAATGTGGTGAGGCGTGTCTAATGCCAACCTCCATGGACATGGTGTGCAGGCAGTCGCTTGCCAGTTAGCATGCCCTGAGGTGCTGGTGATGCTGGTTAAGGTGGAAGTCTGGAGGAACAATTTACTTGGCTTCTATGTGGAGAATTGTCATTGTCTATTCTCTCTCCTCAGCTGTATACAAATGAGAATAGGTGACAATGAAATGCTACTTGATGCAAGTAAGTTTCTGAACCACTTAGTAGTGAGATTTTCAACTTGTCTTTCAAAGCTTGGGCATAAAATCAGACCTTTTTATCTCAGTCCAAAATCTAACTTTTCTGATCTCATCATATTTTCCCAGCCAACTCGCCACAGCCCATATTGTTGAGGATCTAGGAGAATTCTGCCCATGATATCTGTATTGTAACTGACTGAACTTCAAAAAAACAAATACTTCTTTGGGTACAAAGTGTTTTGGGCCATCCTGAAGTTGTGAAATGAATGTTGGAAATGGACGACTTACATTCCTTTCCTATCCGGTCTCTGAGTCCCTATCTTTTTTTTCCCCCTTTATTCATTAATGGGATGAGGGTGTTGCTAGCTAGGCAGCATTTATTACCCATCCCTAATTGCCCAGAGGGGCACATGAGAGTCAACTACATTGCTGTGGGTCTGGAGTCACATGTAGGCCAGACCTGGTGAGGATGGCAGGTTCTTTCCCTAAAGGACATTAGTGAACCAGTTGATTTTTTGTGACAATCGACAATGAATTCATCGTCTTCATTAGGTTCTTAATTGCAGAATTTATTGAGTTCAGGTTCCACCATCTGCCATGGTGGGATTCAAATCCAGATCCCCAGAATGTTAACTGGGGCACTGGATTAACAGTATAGCAATAATACCACTCGGCCGTCACCTCCCCCTTTCCTGTAAACTCCTATAAATTACTCTGTAAAACCCTGCTCTGAAGACCTCAAAGAGCTCTGCACAAGTACAACTTCCTTTCAGGCTGGTCTTTCAGCTGTTAGACCTTAAGCTCTGGAATCACCATCTTAGGTCTCTGCCTCTGCACCGGCCCCTTCTTCTTTAAGATTCACCTCCAAATGCATTTGATAAAGACCTTTGTAACCTATCTTTGGTTCAATGTCGGATTTTGTTTGAGTAAGAGCCTGCAGACTACCAGTTGGTTAATAAAATGTGAGGCTGGATGAACACAGCAGGCCCAGCAGCATCTCAGGAGCACAAAAGCTGACGTTTCGGGCCTAGACGCTTCATCAGAGAGGGGGATGGGGTGAGGGTTCTGGAATAAATAGAGACAGAGGGGGAGGCGGACCGAAGATGGAGAGAAAAGAAGATAGGTGGAGAAGAGAGTATAGGTGGGAGGTAGGGAGGGGATAGGTCAGTCCAGGGAAGACGGACAGGTCAAGGAGGTAGGATGAGGTTAGTAGGTAGGAGATGGAGGTGCGGCTTGGGGTGGGAGGAAGGGATGGGTGAGAGGAAGAACAGGTTAGGGAGGCAGAGGCTGGTTTTGGGATGCAGTGGGTGGAGGGGAAGAGCTGGGCTGGTTGTGTGGTGCAGTGGGGGGAGGGGACGAACTGGGCTGGTTTTGGGATGCGGTGGGGGAAGGGGAGATTTTGAGGCTGGTGAAGTCCACATTGATACCATTGGGCTGCAGGGTTCCCAGGCGGAATATGAGTTGCTGTTCCTGCAACCTTTGGGTGGCATCATTGTGGCACTGCAGGAGGCCCATGATGGACATGTCATCTAAAGAATGGGAGGGGGAGTGGAAATGGTTTGCGACTGGGAGGTGCAGTTGTTTATTGCGAACCGAACGGAGGTGTTCTGCAAAGCGGTCCCCAAGCCTCCGCTTGGTTTCCCCAATGTAGAGGAAGCCATACCGCATACAATGGATGCAGTATACCACATTGGCAGATGTGCAGGTGAAACTCTGCTTAAAGGCCCCAAGATGACTTTTAAATGAGAGGAAATTACTGGATGGATTTGGTTCAATGTTAATTTAAATAAAGAGAAAGACCTGTAGGGTCAATCAGATTACAGAACTATCCATGTGCATGAAATACTATTATAGAAGTCATGAAAATTGTTAGGCATGATGAATGGATGCTCTCTGCCCTTTTAAAGGGACCGATTTTTCTTCAGGTGCGTTTTTCAAGTTACGGGACTGGGTGAGCAGAAATTTCCGTCAATCATAGGAAAGACTGAAGCCACCAACTTTGGCCCTTGCTGCAATCTGTGTGTAGGCCTCTCAACCTGTTCCTGGCAACTCTCTGAAATTGAGTCTCCACAACCTCGAGGTGAACTTCCAATCATACCACCACAGATAAACCCAGCCTCAATCATTTGTAAACATCTTCACCCAGAGGTATGGTGTTGATAATCCATGTCAGATTTGTTTTAAGGCCCCTAGCATCACAGTCTTCAACCAGTTTGATTCATTCTGCGTGATATCAATAAACAACTGAAAGTTCTGGATATAGCAAAGAGTCTGGGTCCTGCCAACATCATCTCAGTATTACTGAAGACATGTAAGTCCTTAGCCATGCTGTTCCAGTCCAGCTATAAAACTAGAATCCAATTACGATGTGGGAAATAAAAAAGCCCCGACCACAAAAAGAAGGACAAATCCAGTAATAATTTATACTTCTCGCTACCTCAGAAATGCAGCTAACATAATCAAAACCCTTCCCAACCTGCTTATGTCCGCCTCCCCCTCTCTCCCTATTTATTCCAGAACCCTCTCCCCATCCCCCTCTCTGATGAAGGGTCTAGGCCCGAAACGTCAGCTTTTGTGCTCCTGAGATGCATGCTGGGCCTGCTGTGTTCATCCAGCTTCACATTTTATTATCTTGGATTCTCCAGCATCTGCAGTTCCCATTTTCACAGACTACCAGTTGGGATGCTTTCTATACTGAGGTTGCTATATAATTGCAAGTTATGTTTGTAGCTATTTTTATATGTAGCTCTTTATGAAAATGAGAACAGAAAACATGGAGACACAATAACAGGAGGTATTTTGTCAATCAGGTATAAACAATAAAAAATTGATTTGGGATAAACACTCTCTCAGCCAGCCTGGCTCCACTGTTGGTGAGCTCACTACCTGAGAGAAGGAGTGATGGCTAAGAACTGCATTTCTAACACTTTGCCCTCAGGCAGCCCATCCTCTTTAACACTGACCAGACTCTGAATGCACTGAAGAGCCAGGTATAAATAAATAATCAGAGGGGACTTTTTTTTAATGTTAAATGAGCTTCTAAGAACTGCCAAGCCACAGGTAAATTCAGTCATTTCCATATCTTTTTAAACAACCATGACAATTCGCTGCAGCTTTCGTCTCCTGTTTTCTTGTTACTATGTCTTCATTCTGCCATGGCCCACAGGAACCCAGAATATGATTGATGGTGCAACTTGTCACAACAGCAAACACCACAGGGAGAAAAGGAAGAGCATGTTTCATATCTTGTCCTATTAAAGCAGTGGCATCCATTTTCTCGGCTTGTATTGGTTTATTTATGGCAAATATTTATAAAGAGTAGTCAATAGGGAGAACATTTTTAACAACTGCTTTTCATTATTTATGTCTTTTTTTAAATTGCAGCGGAGAATTTGGCCACCATTTTTTTTTGCAAGGGCTACATTGCAATGGAAGATTTAAATTCGGAAGGTTGCCTGTTCTCTGATTTTCTTTCTGTTTAACTTGGAGGTTGCAAGTTATACTCTGCTGCTTTTCACAGCTTATGACACGTCGCCATCTCCCATTCTTACAGTCCAGTAGCTGTTCCTCCTTGTGAGCCTGCACAGTGAGTGTCAGGTGCAGGACTTTTGACCGCGTGTCAGGAGCTTCACTACTGAACTTCAGTAGAATGAATCATGTTTTTTTAAAATATACTTGTATATCGTTTGTTAATGAGACTAATGAAGAGAAAGACCAGTCATGATTTGCATCCTTGTCGAATGTCAGGTAAACCTTTCTGAGAATTTGTGTGAACATTTCCTGAGAGCAGGAGTATCAAGTTGAAACATTGAAACACAGAACATCAAAAATATGAGCGAGAAGGCTACTTAACCCTTTGAGTCTATTCCACCATTCATAATGCTCATGGCTGATCATCCTATTCACCATCCGGTTCCCAATTTCTCTCCATATCCTTTGATCATTTATCCCCAAGAGCTATATCCAACTCCTTCTTGAAAACATTCAAAGTTTTAGTGTCACCTGTTCCCTATGGCAAGAATTCCATAGCGCGGCACAGTGGCTCAGTGTTTAGCACTGCAGCCTCAGAGTGCCAGGGACCCGGGTTTGATTCCAGCCTCGGGCAACTGTCTGTGTGGAGTTTGCGCATTCTCCCTGTGTCTGTGTGGGTTTCCTCCGGGTGCTTCAGTTTCCTCCCGCAGTCCAAAGATGTGCAGGCTAGGTGGATTGGCCATGCTAAATTGCCTGTAGTGTTCAGGGGTGTGTGGGTTATAGGGGGGGTGGGTCTGGGTGGGATGCTCCAAGGTGCAGTGTCGACTTGTTGGGCCAAAGGGCCTGTTTCCACACTGTAGGGAATCTAATCAGTATTCATCAGGTGAAGAAATTTCTCTTCATGTCAGCCCTAAATGGCCTACTCCGTGTCTTAAGTCTCTGACTCTCAGTACTGGACTCCCTGTCATTAGGAACGTCCTTACTGCTATTTTATCTATTGTCCACCATTGGTCAAATAGCTTATTGGCTTTCGCTGTCTGGACTTCCTTGGGAAGTTTGCACATTTGAAAGAGACACACAGAAGAGTGGCTGAAATCTGTTGAACTCACTGCTTTTGACAGACAAAACAAAAAAACCTGAGGTTGCGGCTGAGATCAGTTAAAACTGCTATGATTTTAGTCTTGACAGTATAATGTTCAAGCACATTCAGGTGTTGTTCTGCAATGAGGTATTGCTGATTCATTCTCTGTTGTTCTATTTTAGTTTAAATGGATGCGGCATCAAATTGAATAAAAACTCAAGTTACTACACTACAAAGGACTTTGATCTCCTAGTTACACTGGAGAAAAGTGCTAAATATTATCTGGCTTGCTACAAAATTGCACTTGTTTGAAGTAGTCCTTCCCACGTAATGCTAACAACTGGGAATTATCCTCTATATGAATGAGAAGAAAAATAAATTACATTGAGTTCATCTTCTATACAAGGGGTGTTCAAACACAGCTCCAAGGTTTCTGCAAGTTCTCTGCATTGTGTCCCAGACCTCAAGAAGTTCCTGTTCTTCAGGCCTACTGTAGCCAGGAATCCCGGCACTGCCACTACTGCAGACAATGACCAGTCTGGCTTCCCCACAATGTCAAAAGATAAAGTAAAGAAAAAAGAGAAAGAAAAAAATGAAAAAGGAGAGAAAGAGAGGGATGTGGCTGGACTGGAATGGATGGGCTCAGAAGCCTGAATAATACCTAGTGTGTGGTTCTACCATCTTGAGTTGTACCCTAAAGCCCTCAATGCCAACTCATGGCACTTCATACCCTCCTTGATACCTCCACAGCTATTCATTCAGTACCTAGAATGGGCAGACCTCAGGAACCATGTGGAGATGGAAAAAGATAAATTTCTAACAGTCCACTTCAGCACACACACCTATATATTTGATAATTTAAAACACTCCTATTCATAACATCTATTAATAGCTTTTAAATGTCTTTGAAACTCTGCCAACCAATCATAATTGCATAATAGTAGCCTTTGGGAAATGTCAACAAGGAAATTTATCGCTGTTGCAAGACCAAATGCAACGTAATTTTCCAACATGTTCCTGTCAACCATAGCAATGGTATTATCAGTAGACTATTAATCCATTTGTCCAGATAATGTCGTGGGGACCCTTTTCAAATCTCATTATGACGGATGTGGAATTTGAATTCAATGAAAATCTGGAATTAAGAGTTTAACGTTGACTATGAAACTGCTGCTGATTGTCAGAAGTACCCATCTGGTTTACTGTACCTTTAGGGAAAGGAATTGCTGTCCTTACCTGAGATAACAAGGTGTAGAGCTGGATGCACACAGCAGGCCAAGCAGCATCAGAGGAGCAGGAAAGCTGATGTTTCAGGTCTAGACTCTTGTTCAGAAAACCTTCAGCATTTTCCTGCTCCTTTGATGCTGCTTGGCCTGCTGTGTTCATCCAGCTCTACACCCTGTTATCTCAGAATCTCCAGCATCTGCAGTTCCTACTATCTGCTATCCTTACCTGGACTGGATTACATATGACTCAAGACCCACAGCAGTTGACCCTCTGGACAGTTAGTGATGAACAATAAATGCTGGCCTCATCAGCAATATCCTGATTCTGCAAATGAATAAAAATAAAATGTTTCACTGACAGCTGCAGCCAGTTTTTATTAAAGTTTGAACAGCAACACTTTTTAAAAAAAATTTAGATCATGACAGTTACCATTATTCCTTCAAAAGTGTTTCTGTCTATTTCATCGATTTGTAATTCCTGCACTGTTAAGGCGTATTTCAAACTACCCTGCTGACCTTGGGATTCACTCTTATAGTTGGATTGGTCTAAGTAAGGAATTAGCACTCATAGTATGCTGAATATGCTCCATCACAGCAAGAAATATCAACAGTTCTACGATTGGAGATCTATCCTCACAATATCTTGTGTTTTTTCATTCGTTCATGGGATGAGAATGTTGCTGGCTAGGCCAGCATTTAATGAACATAGAGCATAGAACAGTACAGCACAGGACAGACCCTTCAGCCCAAGATGTTGTGCCAACCTATTATCCTACTCCAACATCAAACTTGCCTGCATACCGGACATATTACTCTCATCCATGTGCCTGTCCAAGAGTCGCTTAAATGTTCCTAATGTATCTGACTCCACTATCACTGCTGACAGTGCATTCCACACCCCACCACTCTCAGTGTAAACAGCCTACCTCTGACATCTCCCTTATACCTTCCTCCATTCAACATTAAATTTTGCTGCCTCGTGATAGTCATTTCCGCCCTGTGAAAAAGTCTCTGGCTATTCACTCTGTTTATGCCTCTCATCTCTAATTGCCCAGAGGCCAGTTAAGAATCAACCACATTGCTGTGGGCCTGTAGTCACACGTAGGCCAGACCAGGTAAGGATGGCAGTTTCCTTCCCTGAAGGGCAATAGTGAACCAGATGGGTTTTCTTAAAACAATTGGAAAGGGTTTGCATGATCATTGTCACGCTTTTAATTCCAGATTTTTATTGAACTCCAATTCCACCATCTGCCATGGGAAGACTTGAACCCATGTCCCCAGAACATTTCTGAGTAAGGTTCACTGGACCTGAAACTTTAACTCTATTTTCTCCTTCACAGATGCTGCCAGACCTGCTGAGCTTTTCCAGCAACTTTGTTTTGTTCCTGATTTACAGCATCCGCAGTTCTTTCAGTTTCTGCAGAATATTTCGTAGGTTTGTGGAATAACAATCCATTGATAATTATACCAGGCCATTGCCTCCCTGAATCACTTGCTATCAGCTTGCTTCTTCTCATGCATGCATTCTGAGATGTGAGGAAGGGCCACCGGACCTGAAACATTATATCTGATTTTTCTTCACGGATACTGTTTTTCCAGCAATTTCTGTTTTTGTCTCTGATTTCCAGCATCTGCAGTTCTAGGTTTTTTTTTAATTTCATATTCCAACCTCTTAACCTCGTCGTCACTATGAACATTTACTCCCCCTCCATAACATCCCTTGCTCATTTGCTGTGGAAGCTGACGTGTTGTAATAATCTCCAAACTTGACTATTCCCGAACTGAAATGTTAACTCTGAATTCTCCCCACTGATGCTGCCAGACCTACTGAGCAATTTCTGGCTTTGTTTCTGATTTCCAGTATCCATGGTTCTTTCAAGAGGACAAGAGAGTTGCAGTGGGAGAGAGATCCCCTGAGGTTTGTCTGTACAATTTTAACCTCACTGCGAAGCCTCTTCTAGGGATGCCTAACATGAAGAAGTTACCCTCCTCCCTCTGGACAAACCTCAGGGGATCTCTCTCCCACTGCAATTCGCTTGTCCTCTCCACCTGTCTTCTCCTCTATCCACCTTCGATCCGCCTCCCCCTCTCTCCCTATTTATTTCAGAACCGTCTCTCCATCTCCCTTTTCTGATGAAAAGTGTAGGCCCGAAATGACTGCTTTTGTACTCCTAAGGTGCTGCTTGACCTGCTGTGTTCATCCAGCTCCACACTTTGTTATCCATGAGGTCCAGCCAGCTGACTTCATTACAATCACTACAGCATCTACTCATTAATGTATTGCTATTTGTCGGAGTTAGCTATTGGATTTGGTTTGCTATGTTTCCTAAATTATTGAGTGAAAATACTCCATTGGTTGAAAAATGCCATGGGACATCCTTTGATAATGAAAGATGATATACAAATTAAAACATCTTTCTTTTCCCTGATTTGGTAACCTCCTCCAATTTTCTCCAGGATTTCTGACCTTCTTCAACTGTGCTCTCTTGCACATTTCAGAGTTTCTTTTCTCTGGCATTGACCAACCCTTCGACTCCCTTGGCTTTAAATTTTGGAATTTCCATTCAAAGCCTCACTCATTTAAGAGACTTGTTAAAAGTTTTTTTTTTGCTTGAACCTATGTTTGGTTACCTTTCCTGATAAATCTCAGTCTTCTAATTTTCTTTGAGAATTGTTGCTGTGCAGAGCCTTGGGGCTTCACACCTGTCATTGTAAATGTTGTTGCTACTGTTGCAGGAAATCATGCTGCACAGTATTTCGTAAAATTAAAATGGGATGGGTAGACTGACTTAGAAGATTAGTTCCTAGAGGGGAAAGAATTTACAGTAAGAGAAGCTGCAATGATCTTTAACAGCCCTTTGACTAGCGGTGGGCCGCAAGGAATGGTGCTGGGTCCACTGCTTTTTGTCATTTATAGAAAAAAATTGAATGTGAATACAGGGATATGGTTAATAAGTTTGCAGATGACTCCAATATTGCTGGCATAGTGGACAGTGAAGAAGGCTATCTCAGAGTGCAGCAGAACTTTAAGTAGATAGGCTGACGGGCCGAGGAGAAGCAGATGGATTTAATTTAGATAAATGCGAGGTGTTGCATTTTGGTAAGGCAAAACACAACAGGACTTATTCACTTCATAATAGGGTCCTGAGGAATGTTGCTGAGCAAAGACACCTTGGGTACAGGTTAATAGTTCCTTGAAGTTGGGAACACAGGTAGAGAGGGTAGTGAAGAAGATGTTTTGCATGCTTGCCTTTATTGGTCAATGTGTTGAGCATAGGAGATGGAATGTCACGTTGCGGCTGGCCAGAACACTTCTGGAATACTGTGTTCGATTCTGATCTGAGATAATGGGAACTGCAGATGCTGGAGATTCCAAGATAATAAAATGTGAGGCTGGATGAACACAGCAGGCCAAGCAGCATCTCAGGAGTTCCCTCCCCCCATCCCCCTCTCTGATGAAGGGTCTAGGCCCGAAACGTCAGCTTTTGTGCTCCTGAGATGCTGCTTGGCCTGCTGTGTTCATCCAGCCTCACATTTTATTATCTTCGATTCTGATCTGTCTGCTCTAAGAAGGATGTTGTGAAACATGAAAGGGTTCAGGAAAAAAATTACAAGGTTGTGGCTGAGATTGGAGGGTTTGAGCCAAAGGGAGAGGATGAATAGGCTGTGACTTTATTTCTCTGGAGTGTCAGAGGCTGAGGGGTGACCTTACAGACGTTTATAAAATCATGAGGGGCATGGATTGAGTTAATAGCCAAAGTCTTTTCCCTAGGGTAGGGGAGTCCAAAGCTAGACGGCATAGGTTTAAGTTGAGAAAGGAAAGATTTAAAATGGACCTAAGAGGTGACTTTTTCACGTAGAGGCAGAATGAGCTGCCCAAGGAAGTGGTGGAGGCTGGTACAATTATAACATTTAAAAGGTATCTGTATAACTCTGATACAGTACCTTGCATTTTTGTATTTATCAATAGTAGTGTTGAATATACATTGTGATGATAATAATCATTACATGAATGGAGGAAGTGCTAAAAGCATATGAATTAAGTATGTGATGCTTAAGATCACGAAGACATGGGAGTTATTGTATTTTAACATTTGATGGGAATTGATTGGGAGCGATGCAAGTCACAAATAAACTCGACTATTATTCTCTATCAGAACAAGAAATGGTATAAAGTGATTTTTGAAAATTTATCTTTCAATGTAAGCTCTGTAAAGGGATTCTCATGTTTCAGTCATTTAGTCTCAAGTTCAAGCATAAAAAGAAGCAAATTCAACAATCAACAAACATCTACACAATGTCATATTTAACATACAGAGCTCATCTGGTGCACACAGCCCTCTCCTGAGCTTATTTATTTTCACAGTTGGAGCCACTCTTGTAGTCATAGATAAAATTCCCATTCCTGAACACCTGGGGCAAGACTCGGCAAGGAAGCTTGTAGGAATGGTTCACTCAATCGATCAAATTGAAATGAAACTCTCTTTTCTTTTTCTGGACATTCACTGAAATATTTTAGCTGTGCCTGACTCAAGGCAATTAAATTCTGACCATTAATTCTGCTGTTACTCATCTTGAACTACACATAGTCAGGACAGAGACAGGAGAGCCAGTGGGAGTGGACAAAAAGAGACACTGAAGCTTTATGTATATTGGTAAAAAATTATATTGATGTAACAATGAATGAGAAAACATGCCTATAGCAGCCGATTCCACCAAATCAGGCACGTGGTAAAGCCAAGCTTTATAATAAGAGGACTGAAAAATATATAACGCTCCCAAATTTCCATTCTGGTTGATTAAACAGGAGAGATGCTGGTAATGTCATTTGGCTAGTGATCCAGAGACCCAGACTAATACTGAGGACATTGCGTCCCAAGACTGAGAGTTGTTATAAATGTTTTGAAGGTAAAGAGAATATAAGAAGAATGGAGAAATTGGTGGTGCCAGAAAGTATCAGATTGAAGAGAGTAAAGTGGTTCAGTATTTGGCACTGCAGAATTTGAAGGGACAGCCAATAGGCTTCATAGGTAAGAGGAACTTAGTGAAGATGAGGGGAACGATGGAGGAGAAGCTAATGGAATGCGTGATGAAGTAACTGCATAGAGGCTGGTAACCCCTCAGCAAGTCGCCTTTTATTTACACAGGCATAGCACTTGACACTGACCCAGCTTCCTCAGATCCAGTTCTCAGAGTGAACAATTGTGCTCCTGAGAAGCTGCTTGGCCTGCTGTGTTCATCCAGCTCCACACTTTGTTATCTTGGATTCTCCAGCATCTGCAGTTCCCATTATCTCTCCTGGCACTCCTGTTTATTTGTCAGTCAGGGCTCTCTGTTTGGACCAGATTAACAGCCCCAGTCAGAGAACTTATATTCTATGAGGTCCACCTGGCTGATCTTGATACAGGGGATAAGTATTTGAACAGTTAAAGGCCCAGAGTAGAGAAAAAGAGTTTAATCTCAAATTACTTAACATAATAAATAAACAGTTTTGACAACAGATGCTTTACAGTTGCATCGCAATATCCTCAGATAAGGATTATGGTGGGATCAGAATTCTATAACGTCATGGACTATCTAAACCATATTACTATCAGTTTGATCAAAATAAAAACACTTCTCAAAAGCAGTTATTCTACATAAAGTTGATTGGATTGCTGACATGACACTTGGTTTCTATATAGAATTCTGTACTAAGTTTAAAATGTTGTACGCTTACAATCAGATAACTAAAAAGGCACTGGTGCTGGCATTCTGCAGTTAAATAATGAAGCCAAAGTCTGAGAAATTCACACTCTACCCCTAAAGGTGTAAAGAGATAGGAATACTGCTTACCATTACATCTTGCTCAAGTACTGAGGAGAGGAAGTCATTACCTATTCAGAATGGGGTGCAATGTCAGCACAGGGCAACAAAGGGAAGTCTCATTTATTCTTTCACGGGATGCAAACATCGCTAGCTGGGTCAATATTTATTGCCCATCCCTTATTGCCCTGAGAGGGCACAGAAACCCAATTATCATCCAACTGCTTAAATGTGACAATGTGGGGGACTCAGTGGTATAATTGTCAGGTCAGTGGACCAGTAATCCATGGGCCCAGGGCATTCAAATCACACCACAATTGAAATTAATGAATAAATCAGGAATTAATAGTAATAGTAACAGTAATAGTGACCATTCTGTGATTGATTGTTGTGAAACTCATTGGGTTTAGAATGCAGTTTAGAGCAGGAAATCAGCCAAGCCTACCTGATCTGGCCTTCATGTGACTCCAGATCCATAACAATGTGGTTGATTTTTAACTGCCATCTGAACTGTCCCAGCAAGGGAAATTAGAGATGGGTGACAAATGTAGACCTTGCAGTCTATGAAAGAATAATGAATAAGAAAAATGACCCTGGGAGAACCCAAGAGAAGTTTTGACACAAAAAAATTGTCTGTTTCTGAAATAAAATGACGGAAACTTTGAACGATATTCAATTCAATCACCTTTTTTGCTGGTGTACTGAAGGCTGTAATGTTTACACATATGCACTGAACAATTGATACATTGCACGGAATGGTTAGGGTAGGCTGGAAGCTCGTCCAACCATGTTCCCAATGGTGGATATGGAGACATAGCCATGGTTAGGTGGAAGATATACTCGCCAACTTATTGAAATTGCAGATGGAGGCCAAATATAGTGGAAACCTAGCTCTGCTGCAAAATTTGACTGCCATGGCTGATTTGCCAAATTTGTCCCACTCCCCCACTCCAGAAATTTTGGGCCAATCACAAAGGACTATTCTCTGGAATTTGCCACAGACAGGTTTCGTCTGGCCCACCGATATTGAGTACAATAGAGGTGAAAAATGGAAAGGAAAAGTGTAGATCCAGTGGAACTCTCTGCATTTGGGATGGTTTGAGTGTGTTGAGTATTGAGTGGTTTAAGTCATTCAAGTTTGAGAATGAGAAATTCAGCTTAGAAACAACTGTGCTTTACTTCAATAGGGTAATGACTGAGGAATGATGGCAGATTTGTAATGAACCAGAAAAGAACTTAGCAGAAAAGACAGATGATGAACAATGGCAGAAGTTTAAGAAAATAGATAGTGGCTCACAACAAAGATGTATCCCAGTGAGAAATAAATTGACTGTGATTATCCAAGAAAATTAAGGGCAGTATCAATTTGGAAGTGAGAAAACATACAAGGTGACCAAGGTTAGTGGTAAACCAAAGGATTCAGAAAGTTTTAAAATCCAGTAAAAGATTACTAACAAATTAATAAAGAGGAAGAAAATAAACAATGAAGATAAACTAGCAAGTTATATCACAATGGACAGCAATAGCTTCTTTAGGTATATAAAAAGATGGCCAAAGTGAGTGCAGGCTCCTTGAAGAATGGAGCTGGCAATATGAATTAGGGAATCAGTAAAAGGGCTAAAGTATGGACAACATAGTCTCATGTGATTTTTGACATTGTCCACCCTAGTCTAACACTGGCACCTCCACATCATGGTTACCATTGAAACCACAAACTGTCAGCTCAAAGTGGAGAGGATCTCCAAGAAGATCACACATATCAACACAGACATCAAGTTGCTGCAGCAATGCAAGAAAGTACAAAAGATCCCAAAAGAACTGCAGATCACAAACCCACTCATATTGACCTATAACACAGACTACGCTGAGAGGCTTTGCCATTGCACCTCTTGCAAGGCCCTCAATCATCTTGTTCACCAACTCTACAGCAGGCTTGAAATCAAGATGGAGTCCATATTCTCAGCTCTGAATGACACCACCTACATGCACATCAAAAATAAGAAACTAGAAAAACTTGACATCACCACCAGCAGTAACCAAGCCTCCCCTGGCACCACATTTTAAAGCGGTACCACCATGGGGAAAATCCATCATCAACTTATCTAACCATACCCTCCAACCAGGCAAAATCAAAGTTCTCAGCCGAGGGCTCAATTTCTGTCCCACTATCAAAATGGACCCCATTAGCCTCACAGCAGACACTGAGGAATTCATCAGGAGAATGAGGGTGCGGGAATTCTTACGCAAACCCCAAGATGTCAGCAATGAGCCCAACGAGACAACCAAAGAAGTGGAATAGTTGACAGAGAGATCCATGGTGCAGTGACCAAAGAAGAGTCGAATTGGGCCCCTCCAGAATGCTGCTGCACGAGGCTCGACACATGCTCAGGAGATGCATCAATGCCAGATTCACCTGCTGCATTCACAAGATAGTGCAAAATGTCACCCAGGCACAATGCAATGCTATCCATGTTCTCAAGAACAACCGCGACATTGACATCAAACCAGCAACCAAAGGAGGAGCCATCATCATATAGATTAGAACAAACCACTGTGAAAATGTTTAACAACAACTGAACAACCAGGAACACCACAACCAACTACGTGCTGAGCCGACCAAAGAACTCAACTATCAACTTGACAGATTGATCAAAACTTTTGATCCAGTCCTTCAGAGTATCCTATTAACTCTCATCCTGCGCATTTCTTGCGTAGGGCACTTCTACTGCCTTCCAAAATACAGAAAGCCAACACATCTGGACATCCCATAATATCAGGCAATGGGAACCTGTGTTTGAACCTCTCTGGCTATATCAAGGGCATCTTGAAATCCTTTGTACAAGGAAGCCCCAGCTCAGCACCTTTGGACCAACCGAACCAGGAACATTCTTCGTCACAACAGATGTTAAAGCACTTTACACCAATACCCCCCATGGCAATGGCATCACAGTGACAGTCTCAGTACTCAATACCACCAACTGCCAATTTCCAGGCGCCATCCTACAACTCATCTGCTTCATCCTTGACCACGTCTTCACCTTTGACAACCTGCGCTTCATCCAGACACATGGAACAGTCATGGGGACCAGATGTGCTCTCCAATATGCCCACATTTTCATGCACAAATTCAAGGAAAATTTCTTTGCTGCGCAGGACCTCCAACCAACGCGATACACCAAATACATTAATGACATTTTCTTCCTTTGGACTCATGGCGAGGAATCACTGAAACAATTATAAAACGATATCAACAAATTTCACCCCACCATCAGACTTACCATGGACTACTCTTCAGAATCAGTCCCATTCTTGAACACACACATCTCCATCAGGGACCAACACCTTTGTACCCTCAGTCTACTGCAAGCCTACAGATAACCTCACAATGCTGCACTTCTTTAGCTTCCACCATAAACATATTAAAACAGCCATCCTCTACAGACAAGCCCTACACTTACACAGGATCTGTACAAATGAGGAGAAACAAGACGGACAACTGAAGGTTTTGAAAGACGCTCTCATAAGAATGGGATATGATCTTCAACTCATCGATTACCAGTTCCAACATGCCACAGCGAAAAACCGCAAAGATCTCCTCAGAAGATACGACCAATAGAGTGCCCTTCATTGTCCAGTACTTCCCCAGAGTGGAGCGACTACGCCATGTTCTTTGCAGCCTTCAGCATGTCATCAATGATGATGAGTACCTCGCCAAGATCTTCCCTAGGCTTCCACTTTTCGACTTCAAACAACCATCAAGCCTTAAACAGACCATTGTTAATGGTAACCTCTGCAAGACATGTCAGATCGTCAATACGATCGCTACTATCATGCATGGGACCACCACCCACCATGTACATGGCAGAAACTCCTGTGACTCGGCCAGCATTGTTTATCTCACACGCAGCAGGCAAGGATGTTCCGGGGCATGGTATATTGGCAAAACCAAGCAGACCCTACGACAATGAATGAACAGACACTGTGAAACAATCACCAGACAGGAATATTCCCTCCTAGTCGGGGACATTCTGCATCTGATCTTCATGTAAGCACAACAGTATACACAACAACAGAGTCTCTGAGCAGATACTGATAGCCAAGTTTAGTGCCCACAAGACAACCTCACCTGAAATCTTGGGTTCATGTTGCACTACAGGTGACCCCCCCACACTGTTCTGTGTCTATATAATCTTCTTTACTGTCCTGCTTTGACAGACTGTTATGATCTTTCTACTTTCATTAGTTTGATGTGGAGGTGCCAGTGTTGAACTGGGGTGAACAAGATCAGAAATCACATGACTCCAGATTATAGTCCAACACACATTTGAAAACACAAGTTTTTGGAGATTTACTCCATCTCCAGGTGTTAGTGAGAGAGGTAGTATCAGACACAAAAGTTTTAAGTAAAAGATCAAAGGGTCACACCACTGATGAGGATGTTCTAAACAAACCTAAGCTGCTGTTAAATCTTTAATCAGTTAGAAGGTTTTAATTGATTAGTATGTATATGCAAGTTCTTGACTGACTGCCTGTAAATTCTGTGCTTTTTGAACAAAATAGAATGTATCTGCAAATACAAATTCACCCCATAGATTCACATACTTGTGTGTGTATGCTTGGGAGGGAAAGTGCACGTGTGTATATGTGTGTGTGGGGAGGGGGTGCGGTGGCATGCTGGTGGGGGGAGTGGACAGAGAGACCGAGTGTATGCGTGTGGGATTGGGAGAGGGAGACCATTTCTCACACACACATGCACACATACTGTCTCTCTCTCTCACACACACACACACACACACACACACACACACATACACACACGAATTGATGAGGTCTATTTGTAATTGCAGATATAGTCTATTTTGTTCTAAAAACACACAATTTATAGACAGTCAGTCAATGTGGTGTTTTATAAATTCCTGCTTTAGAAATAAAATCAGGCTGACTCCAAACCAAAACACAAACAGATTCTAAACAAGGCCTCACACTAAACATGCACTGCCTGAACTAAAATGTCACCTCTTCTTTACACTGATAAAACCTCTAGTTCTCTCAGGACAGTGACTTGAAAGGAATTCGGGGATTTACATATACATATTAATCATTTAAAACCTTCTAACTGATTAAAGCTGTAACAGCATCTTAGGTTTGTTTAGTACATCCTCATTAGTGGTGTGACCCTTTGACCTTTTACTAATAAATTCTGTGTCTGACACTACCTCTCTCACTAACACCTGAAGAACGAGCGAGGATTTGAAAGATCCCACTCCAACCTCTCCCCCGCAGAACGGGCAGCCCTCCGCTCCAACCCCAACCTCACCATCAAACCCGCAGACAAGGGTGGCGCAGTGGTAGTATGGCGCACTGACCTCTACATCGCCGAGGCCAGATGCCAACTCTCCGACACCACCTCCTACCGCCTCCTCGATCATGACCCCACACCCGAGCACCAAACCATCATCTCCAACACCATTCACGACCTCATCACCTCAGGGGACCTCCCACCCACAGCCTCCAACCTCATTGTTCCCCAACCCCGCACGGCCCGTTTCTATCTCCTTCCCAAAATCCACAAACCTGCCTGCCCTGGTCGACCCATCGTCTCAGCCTGCTCCTGCCCCACCGAACTCATCTCCACCTATCTGGACTCCATTTTCTCCCCTTTGGTCCAGGAACTCCCCACCTACGTCCGTGACACCACCCACGCCCTCCACCTCCTCCAGGACTTCCAATTCCCTGGCCCCCAACACCTTATATTCACCATGGACGTCCAGTCCCTGTACACCTGCATTCCGCATGGAGATGGCCTCAAGGCCCTCCGCTTCTTCCTGTCCCGCAGGCCCGACCAGTCCCCCTCCACCGACACTCTCATCCGCCTAGCTGAACTCGTCCTCACACTCAACAACTTCTCTTTTGACTCCTCCCACATCCTACAGACTAAGGGGGTGGCCATGGGCACCCGCATGGGCCCCAGCTATGCCTGCCTCTTTGTAGGTTACGTGGAACAGTCCCTCTTCCACACCTACACAGGCCCCAAACCCCACCTCTTCCTCCGGTACATTGATGACTGTATCGGCGCCGCCTCTTGCTCCCCACAGGAGCTCGAACAGTTCATCCACTTCACCAACACCTTCCACCCCAACCTTCAGTTCACCTGGGCCATCTCCAGCACATCCCTCACCTTCCTGGACCTCTCAGTCTCCATCTCAGGCAACCAGCTTGTAACTGATGTCCATTTCAAGCCCACCGACTCCCACAGCTACCTAGAATACACCTCCTCCCACCCATCCTCCTGCAAAAATTCCATCCCCTATTCCCAATTCCTCCGCCTCCGCCGCATCTGCTCCCACGATAAGACATTCCACTCCCGCACATCCCAGATGTCCAAGTTCTTTAAGGACCGCAACTTTCCCCCCACAGTGATCGAGAACGCCCTTGACCGCGTCTCCCGTATTTCCCGCAACACATCCCTCACACCCCGCCCCCGCCACAACCGCCCTAAGAGGATCCCCCTCGTTCTCACACACCACCCTACCAACCTCCGGATACAACGCATCATCCTCCGACACTTCCGCCATTTACAATCCGACCCCACTACCCAAGACATTTTTCCATCCCCACCCCTGTCTGCTTTCCGGAGAGACCACTCTCTCCGTGACTCCCTTGTTCACTCCACACTGCCCTCCAACCCCACCACACCCAGCACCTTCCCCTGCAACCGCAGGAAATGCTACACTTGTCCCCACACCTCCTCCCTCACCCCCATCCCAGGCCCCAAGATGACATTCCACATTAAGCAGAGGTTCACCTGCACATCTGTCAATGTGGTATACTGCATCCACTGTACCCGGTGCGGCCTCCTCTACATTGGGGAAACCAAGCGGAGGCTTGGGGACCGCTTTGCAGAACACCTCCGCTCAGTTCGCAACAAACAACTGCACCTCCCAGTTGCAAACCATTTCCACTCCCCCTCCCATTTTCTAGATGACATGTCCATCATGGGCCTCCTGCACTGCCACAATGATGCCACCCGAAGGTTGCAGGAACAGCAACTCATATTCCGCCTGGGAACCCTGCAGCCATATGGTATTAATGTGGACTTCACCAGTTTCAAAATCTCCCCTTCCCCTACTGCATCCCTAAACCAGCCTAGTTCGTCCCCTCCCCCCACTGCACCACACAACCAGTCCAGCTCTTCCCCCCCACCCACTGCATCCCAAAACCAGTCCAACCTGTCTCTGCCTCCCTAACCGGTTCTTCCTCTCACCCATCCCTTCCTCCCACCCCAAGCCGCACCCCCATCTACCTACTAACCTCATCCCACCTCCTTGACCTGTCCGTCTTCCCTGGACTGACCTATCCCCTCCCTACCTCCCCACCTATACTCTCTCCACGTATCTTCTTTACTCTCCATCTTCGGTCCGCCTCCCCCTCTCTCCCTATTTATTCCAGTTCCCTCTCCCCATCCCCCCCTCTCTGATGAAGGGTCTAGGCCCGAAACGTCAGCTTTTGTGCTCCTGAGATGCTGCTTGGCCTGCTGTGTTCATCCAGCCTCACATTTTATTACCGAGGATTTGAAAGCTTGTGTTGTCAGGTAAATCTGTTGGATTATAACCTGGTGTCATGTGATTTCCGACCCTAATTAGTTTGTACAATTTTGGATTACTTATCACACTCTCTCACACACACACCTTCACACACACTCTGACACACACATGCACACACACGCATTCACACACATACACTGTCTTACACACGTGCACCCACACACGCTCTCTCTCACACATACACTCACACACTCAGATGCACACTCACACTGACCCTCTCTCACACATGCGCTCTCTCTCTCATGCACACACACGCTCAAACATACACTGCCTCACACATACTCACATATACGCATACTCTCATATACACATATACTCTCTCACACTCACAGACACTCTCTCTAAAGCACATATACAAACACACATTCTTTCACACACAAACACACCTACACATACACTCCGAGATAGCAGGAACTGCAGATGCTGGAGAATCTGAGATAACAAAGTGTAGAGCTGGATGAACACAGCAGGCCAAGCCGCATCAGCGGAGCAGGAAGGCTGACGTTTTGGGCCTAGATCCTTCTTCAGACCCTTCTTCAGAAATGTCAGCCTTCCTGCTCCTCTGATGCTGCTTGGTCTGCTGTGTTCATCCAGTTCTACACTATGTTATCTACACATACACTCTCGTTTGCACAAACACACACACACACACACACACACACACACTCACACAGACCCTCTATCACACACATACACTTTCTCCATACACTCACACACAATTAAACACATGCTCTCTATCACACATATATTCTCTCTCTCACACACACACACACACACACACACACACACACACACACACACACACACACACACACACACACAGACACTCCCGCTCTCCCTCTCTCTCTCTCACATACACACACACACGCGCACACACACACACACAACACACACACACACACACACACACACACACACAGACACTTCCGCTCTCCCTCACACACACAAACACACTTACACCATATAAACCTGTGTGGGTGAATAATTTCATTCAAGTTGTTTGTTTATTTGCAGATACATTCTAATTTGTTCAATAAACACACAATTTGCAATCACAGTCAGTAATGTGGAACTTAATAAATTCCTGCTTTTGGAATAAAACCAGCCTGCTTCTAGGTTAAACTCTGAGACAGACTCTGAACAAGGCCTCACACCTACCACACAGCGTCTGACCTGAGATGTCACCTTTTTTGTATTCCTATCACTCTGCCTGTTTGAAGTTTCAAAAGTTAGGTAGAAACCTTTAATTATCTCAGTGCCAATGACGTAAGACAGATTCTGAAATTTGCATCTTGCGCGTACTTTCTAATAGGGTTCTCCATATCCCGCTTCTGCAATTTCTAGAATGCAGTAATGTTTGAATGATGGAAGATTCAACAGGAGGCAGTCAGCCATTTTGGGTTTGTTCACTCCACTCACACCAGTTGTATGATCCTTTGGTCTCTCTGCCTTTCCTTTCTTTGCCTATAAACTCTGTGTCTGTGAGCTCTCCTCTCACAGGAGTTGCAAAGTGTGGAGCTGGATGAACACAACAGGCCGAGCAGCATCTTAGGAGCACAAAAGCTGACGTTTCGGGGCTTCTAAGATGCAGCTTGGCCTGCTGTGTTCATCCAGCTCCACACTTTGTTATCTCGGATTCTCCAACATCTGCAGTTCCCATTATACCTGACAAAGGGGATTTGCTTCAAAAGTTTGTGATTTCAAATAAACCTGTTGGATTATAACCTGGTGTCACATGATTTTTAACAAGAAGCAGAAGTAGGCCACTCAGCCCTATCAGCCTGCTCTACCATTCAGTACCATCATAGCTGATCAGATTTTACCCTCAACTCAATATTCCGGCCTATCCGCAATAATCTTACATCCACTGAGTAATCAAGAATCAATCTAGCTCTGCCTTAAAAATATTTTTAAAATTTGAATGCATTGCCTTTTGAGGAAGCCAGTTCCAAATGCTCACAGCACTTTGAGACCCTTTTGTCATCTCTGTTTTATTTTTAAACTAAAATCCCTGAGTCTAGATTCTCACACAAGAGGAAACATGCTTTCAACATCCATCTGGTCAAGTTCCCTCCATGTTTCATTTGAGTCACCTCTGACTGTTCTAAACCCGAGAGGATACAGGCTTAGCCTGTCTAGCCTTTCCTCATAAGGCAATCCACTCATCCGGATATTAACCTAGTAAACATTCTCTGAACTGCTTCCAATGCATTAACATCTTACCCTAAGTATGGTGACCAGTACTGCACACAGTACTCCAGATGCAGTCTCACCAAAGCCCTGTATAACTAAAGTATAATTTCCCTACTCTAGCTTCAATTCCTCTCACAATAAAACATTGCATTCTATTACCGTTGCTGCTAGTTATTATCTGTTGCACCTACATACTAACTTTCTGTGATTCATGCACCAGGACACCCAGATCTCTCCGCAGCTCAGAGCTGTGTAACCTCTCACTTCTTAGGTATATGATTCCTTTTTATTCTTTCTGCCAAAATAGACACTCGCACACTTTCTCATTTCACATTGTATACCATTTGCTAGATCCTAGCCCACTCACCTGCAGATATTTCTGAAGAAGGACATGATTGAGAAATATCCAGACTCAATATAAGTGGGTAGGATCCTTGAAAAAAAGAGCCTTTGGGCATAACAACCCTACTGGTGACCAAAACCTCATCAGCAAAAGATCCACAGTCATTCTGGCCGGGTGCTCAGATTGGAACAAAAAGGACTCTTGACCTCTGATCCTACCAGAGAAGCCCCTAGAGGTGTCGGGAGGTAATTCAACTATAGGAGGTATCACCTGAATGAGCTGAACCTAACCGAACCTAACACCCACAGTAATAAAATGTGAGGCTGGATAAACACAGCAGGCCAAGCAGCATCTCAGGAGCACAGCTTTTGTGCTCCTGAGATGCTGCTTGGCCTGCTGTGTTCATCCAGCCTCACATTTTATTATCTTGGAATTCTCCAGCATCTGCAGTTCCCATTATCTCTAACACCCACAGTGTTCCATTTCCTGAAACTGTTAGTGAAAAGTAGTCAGAAAGAGACATCTGGCTCATATTTCCTCTCTTTATCCCTGTGGCTTTGAAACTGAGTGTAGCAGCCTACAACTACATCAGTTGGCATCAGTGGAACTTGAACCCAAGGTTTTCCAAACTGCTTCACTCACTTAAAGTGCAGTTGAGTGAACTATAGGAGTAAGCACAGGCAAGCATATTGAACAGCAGCTCTGAGACATAACCAGCATATCATCCTCCCGCTTCCTGACTTCCCTACTTCTTTTTCCCTTGTCTGCCAACACAACACAATGTCATGTCCATGATTACTGTCTGACATGAAGAGATAAAATACATTTGGTTGAGGTTACTGTGTCAGGCATAGAGATCGAGTGCATTCAGTAGGATTGCTGATAATTAGCAGTTCCAATGTATCATAAAGCTTCAATATTTTTAAAAATGTCATATCATAGTGTCTGCCACAGTATCAGCCTGACTCATTACTGCTAAAATCTGTAAAAACAAATTGTAGTAGCATTGAATTTAAAACAAAGTAAGGTATATTTATTGACAAGGAACAACATGCAGAATTTTAAGTCATTCTGATTCCACTCAGTGACAGCTATTAACTGAGGACTATTTTGGATCATATCTTGCTGTTTAATTCGAGGAATAGTATTGAAGTTGTTTACTTGAATAAATCCACCCTGTTATAACTTCAAAAACAAAACAAAGAGCTGGACTGCTGGAACTCGGAAAGAGAAAGAGAAATTGCTGGAAAAACTCAGCAGACCTGGTACCATCTGTGGTTTTGCATACCATTTCAGGGAAAAGGCCGCTCCAGACTCTGCAGGAGTAGGAAAGCAATGTTTTCATTCAAGCATATGCAAATAGCCAGATCTCCATTGCCTGAGAACCTCACTTAACTGTATGAAGTTTGCAGCACTTATTTATAATACTCAAGTTCCTGTTCTTTCATAACAATCTCATGACTCATCGGCAGAACAGACCACATTGAGAACAATTTCACCCATTGGGCAAAGTGGTCCATGATCACTCGACAATATGTTTTCCACTTCTACTAGATAGGGGAATGTCAAGCTGCCAAGCCAAGGGGAGGTGGGGAGGTGGCTGGTTGCAATGCAGATTGATGCCCAAAAGCATAAGTTCAATTCCTATACTGGTTAAGTTCATCAGGAAGGCCCTACTTTCTCAACCTCACCCCTTAGCTGCAGGGTGGTGCCTGTCAGGTTAAAATTAACATCAGTTATCTCTCTTTGATAAGAGAGCAGTACTCTGGGACAATGGTTATTTTACATTTTACTTGTAAGTCTCTCACAGGTCTTTTAGTCTAGGCTAGTTGGCTAAATTGACTTTAATGTTATTATGCAATGTGCAGATCAAGCAACTTTGACAATATTTGGCTGTGCCTTAGCCCATGGCAGCCAATTTCCTATCCTAAAGGTCAACCATCCATCTAATAGGTCCTACAATAAACGTATTCACCCATCTACTGACCCTAACTTTCAATCTGGAAGCAGTTGTAATGCCTCTAGGATCCTGTCAATTACATGTTGTGATGAAAAGACTATTCCTAAGTCCATATGATTCAAGAAAACAAAGATATTATTTGAGCAAATATAATGGGCAAGTCTCAATGACCTGATGGCCTGAAACCACATTCCACCAATATAATGTCTGCAGCATATATTTACAGTGTTCAGCTTCCTGCTTCCTGACATACAGCTTCCCTATTTCAACACTCATCAATCATCTGACATCACATAATGATTTGTTTCATGCTCTTCATCTTTCTGTTTTGTACATAGCAAACACATAACTGAATATTGACTTCCCAGTTGCCCATCCGACAAATAAACAACCATTCCCTCCCAAGATTTGGACCTGAGCTACATAAGGCGAAACTCAAACTGGCGACCAAAACCATGGACAATATTTTAAGCAGCATCTCTTGGTAGGAGAGAGGTGGAGAGCGTTACTGATGGAATTCTAAGGGCAGTAGCAGCAGAAAGCACAGAAAGAAATGGAAAGAGTTCCCACCAAAGACTTCTAGATTTGGACAATACCAAGTTACAGCAGAGTAAGCTTTCCTCTATGCTCCACAAACACTGTGAGTTAGCTCCACTTCAGGAAGGTAACTTGCTCTACCAGTCTCAGATTTTCTTCATGGAAGTCCAGCTATCCCGTGGTCTCCCAGGAAGATGGTGCAAATTACATTCCTAAGAAGGGGAAATAGATTACAAGTGTTTTCCAAATAGATGAAGAGATGAACAGGCAAAATCAAACAAAGGGAAAAGTGGGGAGAAGCAAAGTGAAAAGAGTAAAATTACAAAATGGAAAGAGACACATAAGAAAAAAAACAGAATAGGGAAAATAACAAAGAAGTGACTGATTCCTCGTGAGCATGGCTCATCCACCAAAACCTTTTGTCATGTTAAATGCAGCTGATCAATGGGTCAAGGTCAGGCCTCTTCTGTAAGTGAGAGCTGGGAGGAAAGTATCAAAGATTCGTTTCTTTTCCCTCTCCTTCTTTCAGCCCGTTGTGTTCTCCAGTTAACATCAGCCGCTGTAAGTGAGTATTGATCAGAGCTTCAATGCAAACCTGTCAAATTAATTTTGCAGAACTCATATATGACCAGTCGAAAATTGCCTCTGCATCTGTTCCTTGCTGTGAGCCTATGAATTTTAATCATGGACAGAATAGGATGTTGCCGTTTTTTTGTTAGAAAGTTGAATGGAAAAGGTTTTAACTGTAAATGCCATCAAATGGTATTGCATTATTCTTTTGAGAGCTTTTTGCTTCTGAGGTCAAAAAAATAATTTCTTCAAATTCTTCTGAGATGCTGCGGTACAATTGTATATTTTTATTTTCTTCTCTTCACAGAAAATCTGCCCGAGCTAAGAGACCTGACGACCCAAACCCTCTGTGATGCAGAGAAAGAATTGAAAAGTACATTTCCTGATAAGATTTCAAAAGCTGCAGTTTTAAAATATTAATTCTCCTTCTCATTTCCTTTTTTGGGATGTATGAGAAAACACAGAACACATTAGATCCATTGATTTCAGAGACTGTGGATACAATTTTAACCTAAGCTGCCGGTCAGAAAACAGACAGGACTGGATACACACTGATTTCACACTTCTCCCAATTCTGCTCTCCATGCTGAAGATAATGAAGACATTGAAATGTAAAACTTGGGCTACTGTTGCCTTGGGTTTCCTAATTGGTATTTCAGGTTAAGATCAGCACTTGGGTGGGCTTGATGATAGATTCTGGGGCTGGAACAAGGACAAAGTCAGCAAGGCCATTAAAGAGGAACTGCTAGTTTGTGGGTTTGCTACATCTCAGTGGCACTAATTGATGACTTTCTGATCAAAACTTGCAGAGGATCTGCTGGAACTGACTACCCAACTTTTATAACAGACTGGCAGGAGGCCAGCCATTCAGTGCCCCAGGAGGAGAGTCCCAGCCGAGGAATTTATCCAAGTCAAAGATATAGATTGTAAATAATTAAGGTCTCATCACTTACCCCTGTGGCACTCCACCAATTATAATTTGCTGACCTGAAAGTGACCCATGTAGGCCTACTCTCTGGGAATAATTTTATGTCAGTGGTGGGAGGAAAGCAGGGCAGCATGAAACTACCAGATGGCCTTCCTACAGGGTTTCTACCTTTCTGTAATATTACAGTGGGTTTGATGAGGCCTAACAATCTGCTTGGCCTTGATCCAATTGAAACACACAAGTGGACACTTAATAAGCAAATAAGTGCTATTTCCTGTCTAGTATCAATTTTAAGGATGTCTGGAAAGGTTCAGGGGCAAGGGAAGCCCAGAACATAACTGCACAGGCCTCAGGCAGCTATATTTGGGCTGGCTGCTGTTTCATCCAGCGCCCTCATTTCTACATGAGCCATTCCCTCTGACAAGGCCCTCCCTCTGCAAGGGCTTCCTTCCCACTTCCCCTGCACCACACCACTCTGCCACTGCATGCGACCCTCTTCCCCCACCCTCCCCTTCAGCATTGGTGATAGTGCATTGGTCAACGACACTTCGGATGGAAACAGTGCTTTGGCAACGATCCTAGCCTTTGTTTCCTGTTAGTCAATCTTCTATTCAAGCTAATATCTCACTCCCCAACACCAACACCTACTACCAAAGCATGATTAAACTTGCATAACACAGTTTGATTTGACACATCAATGAAGGTCTTTTGGAAACCTATCCATTCCCTTTTATCAATAAGCCAAATCCAATCCAAAGAATAACTGTCACAAATATGTCAAACACCATTTCTCTTTCAGAAAAAAATGTCGATTCTGCCTTGTGTTTTTTTAAATAAAATGTCCACTTTCTGTGTCTTTAACATGGATCCCAACAATTTCTCAGAGGCAAATGTAAGACTACCCATCGAATTGTTCCTTATTTCTGTCCCACTCTTTCCTTAAATAGGGCTATTCCGTTTGTGATTTACTAATCCATTGGGACCATTCCAAAATGTAGGGAATTTTATAATATCATAACCAATGCATTTACTGTCTCCATAGCTGGAATGTAGGAGATCAGGTCCACCAACTCGTCAACCATTAATTCCAATTGCTTTCTGCATATTTTCCTCCAGCAAAAATTATTGTTTTCAGTTCTGTCCTTTTTTTATGCCTTTTGATTTCCCATTATTATTAAGACGCTTTTAGTATCTTCCACCATGTAATACTTGTTCAGAGTCTGTTTCTCCACTGTTAATTTCCCAGGTTCATCCTCGAAGGAACGTTGATCTGTTCAGTGACCCTCTACCTTTCAAATACTCGTCAAAGTTTTGCTTTGTATTCTTAAGTTACTTAGCACTTTAATCCAATTTCTCATTCTTTGTTGTTTTTTAATGATCTTTTGCAGATTTCTCAATTTATTCCCATTATCGTGCCTACCACTAATCTTCATAGTATCATGCACTTTATTCTAGTTGATACCAACTGATACTGGCCGTTCCTTTGTTGCTGCATCCTAGTGGGCCCTTTGACTTTGCTGCTTCTGCAGTGGCTGAAGACGAGGAAGGTTTGAGGCCACGATTCCAATGGACCACGTTTTGCTTGAGGTTTCCCCAATGACTTAGTCTCCTTGTGACGGCTTCAGTCAGTCTGTGACTCCATGTGGCATTTTCTTTGGCATCATGGTGGGTCCAGCCTGGCATTCAAAAGTTGGGGGAGGTGAGGGTGGGGTCAGGTCCTCACGCCCAGAGCTGTGAAATGGAATAAATGGGCTCTGCCTTAAATTCTCCTTCTTTAAACTGTTTTTTCTTTATTATGCTATTGGCAGAAGGACTATTATTTAGAAGTTTTTACCTCTTTATTTTTCTAATTTATAACTACAATGTCGTACTTTCAAAGATCTGTAATGCTGGACTTTTATTTCTTCATTTTTCTTCCTAACAATTTGTACAAGATTCTGAACCTAAGTTCCTTTATATCTAAGATGGTGTAGTAAGTGGTGACTTGTAAACTTCTCACTGTTCTCATGCGAGTACCTGTGACAATAAAGCTCATTCAATTCAAATTTCATTTCCTTTGTTAGCCAAGGATCAGGAATTTTCTCACTGCTATGATCTTGGTTTTTTTTGTTCCACTCACTTCATGGATTCTTGGATAATTAGTCAAGTTTGAATGAAATGTTATTTTCATTTAGTCCTAGAGGGTGTGGCATTGATGTCAGGATGTTACAGTGTCAAATCTGGGGCTTAGGCATTTCACCCACAAACTGCAGAAATTTACACACTTCATAGAATATAGAACATAGAACAATACAGCGCGGAACAGGCCCTTCGGCCCTCGATGTTGCAACGACCTAATCTAAGCCCCTCCCCAAAATTTCATTCTCACACTGCCATAAATGCCCATAAGAGAGGCACAGTGGTTAGCACTGGTGCCTCAAAGTACCAGAGACTTTCGTTTAATTCCACCCTCAGGTGGCAGTCTGCCTGATGTTTGCACATTCTCCTCGTGTCTGCGTGGGTTTCCTCCAGGTGCTCTGGTTTTCTCCCACAGTCCAAAGATGTGCAGGCTAGGCGGATTGGCCATGGGAATGCAGGGTTACAGGGATAGGGTGGGATGCTGTTCAGAGGGTTGGTGCAGACTCAGTGGGCTGAATGGCCTCTACCTGCACTGTAGGGATTATGTGATAAACCACAGATGCTTTACCCTGATATTTAATCAATAAGGGAAAACACAGCAAAGTAGCATTGAAGATAATGGGAACTGCAGATGCTGGAGAATTCCAAGATAATAAAATGTGAGGCTGGATGAACACAGCAGGCCAAGCAGCATCTCAGGAGCACCTGAGATGCTGCTTGGCCTGCTGTGTTCATCCAGCCTCACATTTTATTATTAAAGTAGCATTGAAGATTATCAGTGATAATGGGAACTGCAGATGCTGGAGAATCCAAGATAACCAAGTGTGGAGCTGGATGAACACAGCAGGCCAAACAGCATCTCAGGAGCACAAAAGCTGACGTTTGGGCCTAGATCCTTCATCAGAGAAGGGTCTTCATCTGATGAAGGATCTAGGCCTGAAATGTCAGCTTTCGTGCTCCTGAGATGCTCCTTGGCCTGCTGTGTTCATCCAGCTCCACACTTTGTTATATTGAAGATTATCAGATCAGCCATGATCTCATTGATTGGTGGAGCAGACTCAAAGGGCTGAATGACTTACTTCTGTTCCTACATCTTATGGTCTTATTCTTGCTACTGAGAGATGGTATGCCTATTAGTTTGTCCCTCAAGATCGCTCTCATTATTACTTAGTCTTATTAATATACAGTTCCTTATTGTTCCACCTGCTGATTAGAAATTAGATACCGAACATTCCCAACATGAAAGTCAGAGAGGGTACCGGGTTGTCATATGCTCCTCTAAACCTCCACCTGGGATGCCAATCTCAGGGAACACTCCTTGACAATCACTGCAGGCACCCCACATCCATGGATATTGCCATCCAATGTGCACTAGCCCACACTGCACTCTCCTGGAACTTTTCTGATCTACTTACAGTACCATTGCACACTTCAGTGCTACACTTTGGAGCTCAGGCACTTTTCATTGTAATGCTGCTGTCAGGGCACTCTGCCCACAGGGACAGGTACCCAGGTCACAGATTGGACCAGGCAGCACTGACCTGAGTGGCTACCTAGAGCTAAGATGGAAGAGTCTTGTGTGTCTTGGCCTTTTTGTTGGTTGTAGGATCATAGAACTATAGAACCATTGCCCTGGGGAAAAGGGACATTCCTCCCCTGCACTGTCACCTCCACCAAAACCTCCCTGTTCACAAAGTATGGGACCAATTTCCCCTTGACTGCCATGCTCGTCATGTTGAGGCTATACAGAACATTGGTGAGGCCATCTTCAGAATACTGCATACAATTCTGATTACCCTGCTATAGGAAGGATGTTGTTAAACTTAAAAGGTTTAGAAAAAATTCACAAGGGCGTTGCTGGAGCTGGAAGGTTTGAGCTATAGGGAAAGGCTGCGTAGCCTGGGGCATTTTTTCCCTGGACCATCAGAGGCTGAGGGGTGACCTTATAGAGGTTTACAAAATAACGAGGTTTTTCTCCCAGACCACATAGGTTTACGATGAGAGGGGAAAGACTCATATGCCCAATCTCTATGTTGTAGTCTCAGCATTTTAGCGAGTTCAGGCTTCAAGCCAGCAACAAATACTGCTTTGAGGAGAGGATAGGCTTGCCCCTCTACTCCCTCCAAAATGTCTTTGTGGGCCAAGCCAGAATGTTCAATCAGGTGTCAATAAATCTTTCAGCAAAATCCCTCATGTTCTCATAGCCTTTTTGGTGGTGAGATGATATTTTTGTTCAGTCAGCTACTCATGTAGCCAATTGCAGAGGGCTTCCTATCCCTTATCCACATCCTGGTCTTTTTGTCCCAGTCTGTCCTTTACTTTCCTAATCCATCATGCTCCAGCTGTGGAACATACCATGGCCGTACAAATTTAGACCCCATCTAATGGATGGAGGCAGTTAATATCTTTGAGTTTCTCCAATTCTGATCAGGTCTTTTGTTCTCCATTTTTCGGCAGCAACAGTTCTTTGGACCTTTGTTCAACCAATTTGGGGTTGGGAGGTTCGTGGAGAACCCATTTCCTAAAATCATATCAGGCCCTGCCTGTTGGTTTGCCATCTGCATCAATATCAGTTTCCTCATGGCTGTTAGTCTGCTCATATCAGACCAGTCATATCTCAGCTGGGGGCTCCTATCCTTCTTCCTCTTTGGGGTCAGAATCTGAGACAGGGCCGAATGGGGCATTGAGTCCGCTTGGAGAATGATTACAGGGCAGAGGTATGCAAATTGGGCCAGGGTATGTTTCACAGTCTGATTTAAGGTTCGATTTTCATTAGTGACTTTGGTCAGTCCTCCTTTGGTGGTTTTTAATTCACTACAGACATTGGATCATAGAATCCCTACAGTGTGGAAACAGGGCCTTCGGCCCAACAAGTCCACACTGACCCTGGGAGCATCCCACCCAGACCCATCCCCTATAACCCAACCTGGCTACACATCCCTGGGTACTATGGACAACTCAGCATGACAGATCCACCTAGCCTGCACATCTTTGGACTGAGGGAGGAAACCGGAGCACCAGGAGGAAACCCACGCAGGCACAGGGAGAATGTGCAAACTCCACTCAGACAGTTGCCCGAGGCTTGAATCGAACCCGGGTCCCTGGTGCTGTGAGGCTGCAGTGCTAACCACTGAGTCACCGTGCCGCCGTGATCTTTAATACTATTATTTTCTCTGTCATGATTTGACTTTTCGATGATTTCCTGTCTTTGTTGTTGCATGACACACAGGGACCAAGGGATTTGTTTTTTTTATCCCTGAGTTGAGTTGGTTTTCCACAGATTTGCTTTATATCAGCCAGGGACCATTGTCTCATGGTGGTTCCATATTTCTTTGAGATTTCAGTTAGGGTTGAAGGTAGAATTGTCACTTAATATATTCTTTCAGTTTTTGTAAAAGTTCCTTCTCTGGTATATCTGGCAGTGCCTGCCTGCCCTTTATTGTAGTTGGTAGTTTCTCAGCCATTATTACGACTCTCTTATGTCACTCAGCCAAGAATTCTTATAAGTACGTTTTAGCAAATTACTGATGGGGATGCCTCCCTTTAATTAGAACTCACTGTAAATAGATTCACGGTCTGTTTCAGATCACACTGTATGGGGCTTTCCAAAAGATCAGGTCTGGCCTTCACCCAAGGACTTTTAGAAGAGAGGAGCCCGTAACTCATTGTAGAACAAAGTGATGATAGTGTGGAAAGCAGATCCATTCCTGTGATCCAACCAACTATGCTAAGTTGTTGAGGTTCTTCTACTGCAAACAAGAGTGAGACACAGAGCGGCGGTAAAACGGCCTTTCGTTGTCTTTATTCCGAGAGCTTGTTGTGCGTGGTTCTGAGCTTGAACTTAAGCTTGAGCTGGAATGTTCTCTTTTCTCTTTCTTATATACAGTAGATGTGGCTTCTTTTTATATCAGATTGTACCCCGATACAAAGTACTACAGTTATCAGATCCTCAATGTATTCAGTAGAAGTGTTTTTTACAGGGTGTTCTTATTGTAATTTTTTAACAACTAATATCTGTTTCCCTTAAGGCGTTTGTTTGTACTATCAGGGCAGATACTTGAAAATGACCTGCAGTTAAGGTTCTTTGACACAATTAAATTTCTCTGATACAATTAAGTTTTTCTGACACAATTAAGTTTCTTTTAACTCTTTCCTGCCCTGTGGGTTTCTACTGAACCCCACAACATTCAAGCACGCTTACTCGAGAAACATTCAATGTATGGAAAGCAGACCTGTTCCTGTGATCCTGCCAACTACACCAGGTTGTTGAGGTTCTTCTTGTACCACGAACCAGAGTGAGAGACAGAGAGATGTTAAAATGGCCCTTTGTTATCTTTATTCGGAGATTTTATTTAAAAGTAGAAGACAATTTTATTTAAATGCTGAAGACAAATTTTCTTTTTTCTTGAAAAGTGAACTTTTGAAATCAAGGTGATGGATGTTAGTATTTGTGAATGTCCAGGCAACGCCCCCCCAACCCCCCCCCGACCCCAGCCATCCTAGAAATCTGTAGGTATGAACATTTTCCCCAATATCCCTGACAAATGCACTGGCTACAGTACTACTCTAGTTCCCATCCCTCGCACGGGTGATCATGCAACTCTTCTGAAAGAGATTCTAACAGTCAAACCAGTTGTTCTTCTGGCCCAGTGCACAACTTTTCCCTGCAGCTTGTAGAGACCAAGGGCCATCACTTTACCAGTCTGAGTTTTATTTGAACCTTACTCTCTGAAGTAAAGCATAACAAACCTATCACATCACACAATGTTAAATAATTATTTAATTATAATTGTTCCTTTCAATGCAATATTGTATTTTGCATTATTGAGACATACTGATTTATCCAGTCTCAGGTTTACACGTATGATTTACAAGAAATTGTGTCTATTTTCTTGGAACTATTGTCTTGTAATGACTTCAATTGGTTCAATCTAACCCTTGATTTAAACTGTACTCCAATTGAGTCAATGCTCAGTTTAGTAGAGTGCTTCCTCAATAATTTACTTGTTTTGGACTGAAGACTCTTTCCCTTGTGAGTTTTTGAGGGAAGAGGAAAAGGGACAAAAAATTCAACTGGAGAATTGCAGCAATAAATTGAAATTTACTTTAAAAGGACAAAAGGCATTGCAAATCAAAGATTTATGTTTCATTGTCAGGCAGAAGTTTTCCATAATATATAACTTTCTTCTACTGTCCGATATTTTGGGCAGAAGGGAATAGAATCCTTTAAATTTCTTATGTAAAATGAGGCTGAAAATAAATAAGGTGACAGCTACAAAATCAGAAATAATTTCTTTCTCCCTTACAATGTAAAACTTTCTCAGCTGTGGCAAACGTCGACCCTTTGAGTACTGAATGTTGCGGATTATTTTCAAAATACATAGGGAGGTGCTGCTTTGTCTCTTATCTCTGAGCTGGATGCTTGTAATTTCCAACCCTACTCCAGGACTTAAGTGTGTAATCTGGCCTGATACTTCAAAGTTGCATTGTTAAAAATGATGCATCTCCCATACACTATTAAAACATCAGTCTCAAGTGGAAATAGAGTTTTCTGATGCTAACTGCATTTTGTTCAAATTGGTGTCTGCCATATGTTTCATTGAAAACCCCACTGTAAGCGTCTTCCCGTTGACCAACAGGCCGTGCAAATTATGCATGCAAGAAACTACTGACAGTACACCTGTTGTTGGCTTTGTTTTGTGTTCCATATTCTTCTACAAAGTTCTAAGCTGAGAGAATTTTTGCTTGTGGTAATGGTGGTATATTTATTTCAATGAAAAATTAAATTGAAATTTGAAAACAACAGAGAAAATCTGCAACAAAAACAAAAATTGCTGGAAGAGCTCAGCAGATCTGGCAACATCTGTGCAGAGTTAAGGTTTCAGGTGAGCCTTCCTGAGAACTGACGGTAGATAGGAAAGTGATAATGGGAACTGCAGATGCTGGAGAATCCAAGACAATAAAATGTGAGGCTGGATGAACACAGCAGGCCAAGCAGCATCTCAGGAGCACAAAAGCTGACGTTTAGGGTCTAGACCCTTCATCAGAGAGGGGGATGGGGTGAGGGTTCTGGAATAAATAGGGTGAGAGGGGGAGGCGGACCAAACATGGAGAGAAAAGAAGATAGGTGGAGAGGAGAGTATAGGTGGGGAGGTAGGGAGGGGATAGGTCAGTCCAGGGAAGACGGACAGGTCAAGGAGGTTGGATGAGGTTAGCAGGTAGGAGGTGGAAGTGTGGCCTGAGCTGGGAGGAAGGGATGGGTGAGAGGAAGAACAGGTTAGGGAAGCAGAGACAGGTTGGACTGGTTTTGGGATTCAGTGGGTGGAGGGGAAGAGCTGGGCTGGTTTTGGGATGCAGTGGGGGAAGGGGAGATTTTGAAGCTGGTGAAGTCCACATTGATACCATTGGGCTGCAGGGTTCCCAGGCGGAATATGAGTTGCTGTTCCTGCAACCTTCGGGTGGCATCATTGTGGCACTGCAGGAGGCCCACGATGGACATGTCATCTAAAGAATGGGAGGGGGAGTGGAAATGGTTTGCGACTGGAAGGTGCAGTTGTTTATTGTGAACCGAGCGGAGGTGTTCTGCAAAGCGGTCCCCAAGCCTCCGCTTGGTTTCCCCAATGTTGAGGAAGCCACACCGGGTACAATGGATGCAGTATACCACATTGGCAGATGTGCAGGTGAACCTCTGCTTAATATGGAAAGTCATCTTGGGACCTGGGATAGGGGTGAGGGAGGAGGTTTGGGGGCAGGTGTAGCATTTCCTGCGGTTGCAGGGGAAGGTGCCGGGTGTGGTGGGGTTGGAGGGCAGTGTGGAGCGAACAAGGGAGTCACGGAGAGAGTGGTCTCTCCGGAAAGCAGACAAGGGTGGGGATGGACCAAGCGGAGGCTTGGGGACCGCTTTGCAGAACACCTCCACTCAGTTCGCAATAAACAACTGCACCTCCCAGTCACAAACCATTTCCACTCCCCCTCCCATTCTTTAGATGACATGTCCATCATGGGCCTCCTGCAGTGTCACAATGATGCCACCCGAAAGTTGCAGGAACAGCAACTCATATTCCGCTTGGGAACCCTGCAGCCATATGGTATCAATGTGGGCTTCACCAGCTTCAAAATCTCCCCTTCCCCCACCGCATCCCAAAACCAGCCCAGTTCATCCCCTCCCCCCACTGCACCATACAACCAGCCCAGCTCTTCCCCTCCACCCACTGCATCCCAAAACCAGTCCAACCTGTCTCTGCCTCCCTAACCTGTTCTTCCTCTCACCCATCCCTTCCTCCCACCTCAAGCTGCACCTCCATCTCCTACCTACTAACCTCATCCCACCTCCTTGACCTGTCCATCTTCCCTGGACTGACCTATCCCCTCCCCACCTCCCCACCTATACTCTCCTCTCCACCTATCTTCTTTTCTCTCCATGTTTGGTCCGCCTCCCCCTCTCTCCCTATTTATTCCAGAACCCTCACCCCATCCCCCTCTCTGATGAAGGGTCTAGGCCCGGAACGTCAGCTTTTGTGCTCCTGAGATGCTGCTGGGCCTGCTGTGTTCATCCAGCCTCACATTTTATTGTCTTGGTAGATAGGAAAGTGTTGGGTTTATGTTCAAGAAAATCTCTAAATAGCCCACCCATTTTTTGTGGACAGACAAATATTTAACTATTCCAGTTACCTACAATTGGTAGACCGTAGAAGGAGGGAAACAAACCGATGGTGAAGAGACTTCTGGTTTTTCAGCATCCACTCACAAAGACAGTGACTGAGCACTGTTGGAGGATTAGAAAGTAAGTGACAGCCACACAATGGAATTAGCTGAGCAGTCAGATGAAAAGAGATAAAGAGGCGGAAGCGGGAGCAGAAAGTCCATGGTGGTATGGAAGGGTACTAAAAGCTAGGTGAAGGAATAGGAGAGAGGAAGTGCATCAAGAGTGAGGGAATTCAGAAAACTGAAATGAAGAGGGAACATGAGAAGAGAATTGTCGAAGACCACACTGAAAATGTCATGTAAAAAGTAATTTCACCCAACTGTTCTCACCCTAAAGGAAAGAAAAAATACAGAGAGAGAAGCAAAGAGTGTAGAAAGATAAACAGGAAACTGGTAAGGACAGGGAAAGTGGAGAAAAGTGGTCAAGAAGACATATATCCTCAGATTATATTCATGTTCCCTAGATTGAAGAAAAAAGCTCCAGGCATCATGTGGAAAGGTACAATGAGTACATGAGATAGTTCTTGTTCTGATTCCTTCTTAAAGATTCATGACAGGCAAGAGCCTTGCCCCATTAAATTAAATAACTCAGCACTGACTGTGTAAAGTATGGCAGGGTCAAAGCTGAATAGCAACATAACTGATGTGGCACTATGCTATAGATTTTCGGGGCTGTTGTCTTGATCTAATAAGACTGCCACTTCTCTCTTTCTTCCTCCCATCAAAGTTTTTGCCATGGTGCATTGTTTCTGATTCAGTTGCTGCCAACTTTCAATTCTTGTAAATCTGTCATGATTCGCTATCTTGATCAATGCCAGGAATTTATTTCTCTCAATTAGCTGGTATAATTTAAGTGAAAGTTTAACAGCAATGAAATTAAAAAGCTGGTCAAGATTTTGACTGATTGCTCCCTGAATTTATGGCTATCAATACAGAGGATAACTCTAAGGATATTCTCAGTGATGGAATTTATATTCCCCTTACTCCCCATAGTCTTACAATGAGATGTCTTTTTAACACTGGCCATGCTGAATTTCCACAGAACTTCATCTTCATCTATATATTAAATTATCTGTTCAGGAAGCTTAAATATCTTCACGTAGCCTACTTTAAAAAAAATCACTGTTCCCTTTGTTCTCATAGTAGTACATTTCCAATTTCATCCATTTGTCTTTACTAAGTGCAGACAGCGTATTGAATCACCTCAGTTCTCTTCTTCATTCTTAAGTCAGGTTAGTCTACTGCTGAAAGATGAACTGTCTCAGAGGACAGCTTGATTTGTTAATATTTACGGCTGGTGGAGGATCAAGTTTAAACCACCTCTCTGAAAATTACACACCAAGATGTAACTAACCTTATGTTCCCATAGCTTTAGAAATTGTAACCCACCTAATGCCAGTCTGCGAGCTTTATTGACCAAAACGATTGCCCAATTTACTTCTATTTACTATTTCATTAAGCCAAATTGACTTTCATTTAGTAGTCTGTAACATGCATGGGTTAGTGTGCTGCTTTGTAGTGCTCTTAGAGGGATCTCAGCTTTCAGACTAATAACTTGATTCAGTGTGAAATACTAAACGCTGAAATCAATGCGAGTGTTTTTCTTTGTTTGTCTACTGAATGAAGCAGGGAAAAGGGTGGAAGAGAAATAAAGAACAAAAGAAAAACCTTCGCCCCAAAAGTCTGCCTTTCAACTCAAGGTCCTGCCAATACCTCATCTCTTGAAGAACTTTCTTCATTCTGAATTTTGTCCCGAACTCTGTAGTCAACTATTCCAGAATTTTGCTATGGTTCAGGTGAAAATGTCCTACTCAACAGTGCTTCCATTCTCATTTTCAGCGGAGCATTTTTGTTTGAATTTTCTCCTTTTCAATTTTCCTCAATGAACATTATCAATTCATATGAGATTATCAAGTTATAAGGATATGGATATTAGAACATCATCTGGAGATATACATTGCCAATGTAGTACTTAGCAATATGTTTGTGCAAAAGTGGGAAACCCTCCAAGGCTAAATCTCTGTAGGCAGACTATATTTTGCACTAAATAGGCTGTGACGGTATCTAGCAAGAATGAAATAGCAGTTAACAAATTGGCAACAACAAAATATTCAGTAGTTTGTGATCGCAGTATGATTGGACCAATGCTGTAAATTGCCCTAACTATGATACATTCTGAGTGGAGTCAACTCTAAAAACAGCTATTCAGCTTGGACCACTGAAGAATGAAGGAAGATTGCATTCACCACTAAAGGTAAAATTTTCAAAGGAATTTTATAAAACAGGCACCAATGAAAGATCGTGGCAACTATTTAGCCCCTTTCTCAACTTTAGGATATTATAAAGAGGTTTACAGCTGAAAAAGTATGTCTACAAAATTGGCTACTTTTATAATGTTGCTTGCTGATGTTCAGTTTAGGTTCCACCAGGGGCCACTCTGCTATTGACCTCACTACTGCCAATGTCCAAACATGGACAAAAGAGCTGAATTCCAGAGGTGAGGCGAGAGTGACTGGCCTTGATATCAAGGTTGAAGTCAACCGAATGTGGCATCAAGGAGGCCCAGCAAAACTGGAATCAATGAGAATCGGGGGGAAAACTCTCTGATGGTTGGAGACACCCCTTAGACACTGGAAGATGGTCATGGTTGTTGGTGGTCAATCATCTCAGCTCCAGGACTCTCTGCAGGAGTTCATGAAGGTATTGTCCTCGGCCTAGCCATCTTCAGCTGCTTCATCAATGACCTTCTGTTCGTCAATAAGCACAGAGGTGCAGGTGTTTGCTGATGATTACACAATGTCCAGCACCATTTGTGACTCCACAGATACTAAAGCAATCCATTGTCAAATGCAACAAGGTTTGGACAATATTCAGACTTGGGCTGACAAATGGTGAGTAACATTCATATCAGACAAATGCCAGGTTATGAACACCTCCACTGAAAGACAATCTAACCACTGGCCCCTTGACACTCTATAGAGTCACCATCACTAAATCTTCCATGATAACATCCTAGGGGTTACCATTGCCCAGAAACTCAACTAGGTTTGCCGTATAAATACAATGGCTACAAAAGCATGTTAGAGACAATGAATATTGTGGTGAGTAATTCACCTCCTGACTCCTCAATGTCTGTTTACAAAACACATATTAGGAGTCTGATGAAATACTTCCCACTTGCCTGGATAGGCTCAGTTTCAACAACACCCAGGAGGACCAACCAGGACAATGAAACCCATTTGATTGGCACCACATCCACAAGAATCCGCTCTCTCCACCACTGATGCTCAACATCAGCAGTGTGTTCTATCTACATTTGCACTACAGAAATTTGCCAAAGATCTTTAGACAGCACCGTCCAAACCCATGATCACTTCGTTCTAGAAGGACAAGAGCAGCAGACATATGAGAACACCACCACCTGCAAGTTCCCCTCCAAACCACTCACCATCCTGACTTGGAATTGTACCATAGACAATAGGAACTGCAGATGCTGGAGAATCCGAGATAATAAGGTGTAGAGCTGGATGAACACAGCAGGCCAAGCAGCATCATATGAGCAGGAAGGCTGATGTTTCGGGCCTAGACCCTTCTTTGGAAAATACTGAAGAAAGGTCTAGGCCCAAAACATCAGCCCTCCCGCTCTTACACTGCTGTTTGGCCTGCTGTGCCCATCCAGATGACAGGGTATAGAGAAAATTTTCTGAAGAAGGGTCTAGGCTCAAAACATCAGCCTTCTGGCTCATATGATGCTGCTTTGCCTGCTGTGTTCATCCAGCTCTACACCTTGTTAACTTGGAAATGTACCACCATTTTTTCACAGGTGCTGGGTCAAAATCCCGAAACTCCCTAAGCACATTGTGGGTCTACTTCCACCAAATGGACTACAATGGCTGAAGAAAGTAGCTTAGTACCAACTTATCAAGGGCAAGTAGAGACTGGCAATAAATACTGGCCTGTCAGCAATACCCAACTCCCATGAATGAGCTTAAAAAAATGGAGACCCAGTTCAGACAAGACAACTGAACAGGATCAACACAGAACAAATGCTCTTCACACTGACAGGGTGTTTGAAGTTGGGTGCTGCAAAGGTTAGCATTTGGGCATAGAGTCTAAAACCAGTACATCAGAGCTCTTTAAAAACCTTAAAACAAATTTAGGTGGGAATGTATAAGATAACACAATGTGGAGCTGGAGGAACACAGCAGGCCAGGCAGCATCAGAAGAGCAGGAAAGCTGATGTTTCGGGTTGGGACCCATCTTCACAAATGCTTCCTGCTCCTCTGATTCTGCCTGGCCTGTTGCATTCCTCCGGCTCCACACTGGGTTATCTCTGACTCCAGCATTGGCAGTTCTTACTATCGCTAGGTGGGAATGTATGCTGTGAAGAAGGTGCAAAACGGCTTCAAGAGAATTTGAACAAACTTAGTGAATGGGCAAGAATGTGGCAGATGGAATTTAACATGGAAACATGTAATGTAGTCCAATTTGGTGGAAAAATGGATAGTCAGAGTATTTCTTAAATTGTGGGAGTAGAGATAGTGTAGATGTTCATGGAATAAGCCACTAAAAGCTAATATGCAGGTATAGCAAGGCTAATGGAATGATAGTTTGTATTGCAAGAGAGTTTAATCACAGAATAGTGAAGCCGTGTTTTACTAGTGCAGGAGCTTGTTTAGCCCACTGCTGGGTTGTTGTGTGCAGTTTGGTCCTGGGTACCACGGGAAGGATATTATTACCTTGGGGTCCTGCAATGAAGGCTCACTAGACTTGTTCCTGAAATGAGGCGACTGTCTAAAGATGAGAGATTGGATAAAACAGAAGCAGAATATCTGTTTTAGTTATGCTGAATGATATTGCTTAGGACCTTTGATTTTCTTTAAAATAGTATCAAAAGCATCTTTTACGTCCATCTGAGAATGCTAATGCTGCCTGTTTTGGAATGCCTCATCCAAAAACTGACGCCTTCAAACCAAACAGCTGTGTTATTCGCTTTCATCTTCCTTAATACCTGCCTCTTCCTTTCCCAGGTGGAAAACAGTGCACGAAAGGGCTCAAAGAGCTAAGATGGGTAAGGGCTACCCCACATTCGACTCCTCACTCCCTAATGTGGAGAGCATCCTACCAGATCTGACATGTTACAGGAAAGATGTGGAAGTGTTGGAAAAGGTGTAGAGGAGATTTACCAGGATGTTGCCTGGAATGGAGGGAAGGTCTTACGAGGAAAGTTTGAGAGAGCTAGGGCTTTTCTCTTGAGAATGACGAAGGATGAGAGATGACTTGATCGAGGTGTACAAAACAATCAAAGGTATAGATAGAGTGGACAGCCAGAGACTTTTTCCTAGGGTGGAGGTAGTTGTTACGAGGGGACATAGTTTTAAAGTGAGTGGAGGTAGATATAGGGGAGATGTCAGAGGTAGGTTCTTTACTCAGAGAGTGGTAGGGAGGTGGAATGCATTGCCGGAGAAGATAGTGAAGGCGGCCTCAATAGGGCATGTAAGTGGCAATAAATAGGCATATGGATGATAGTATACGGTAGGGGTGGAGGTTAGATAGACCTTATGATTAGGGTAAAAGTTCGGCACAACATCGTGGGCCAAAGGGCCTGTACTGTGTTGCACTGTTCTATGTTCTATGTTTCTGAGTTTTGTGTCTGCACTAAATGGCACATTAGTACGGAAACACTGTGAGCCTGGTATCTGAGCCGGGCTCCGACGGAAAAGTGCAAATGGTAAGGTCAGGTACCACAAGCCAGGGATGCAGTGGGCATCCAGGGAGGCCCAGAGTGAATGAGCATTCTGACCGCAAGTGAATAAGCCGGAGGTGCAGCCTGGTCCAGCCCATGAGCTGGGTGTATGTCCCCGAGGACAATGTCCTTGCTGCGGCATTACAATGAGAATTGCTGGTGCAGCATGAGGGTCACATTGAAGTGCAGAAGTATCTTATAAGTGAATTGGAAATGTTCCATGAGGACTCTTATCAGATGGCACCTGTTGGATGCCAATGTCCATGGACATTAGGTGCCTATGGAATTTTTCCTGAGAAGTTGGCTCCTAGTTAGAACATAGAACATAGAACATAGAACAGTACAGCACAGAACAGGCCCTTCAGCCCACAATGTTGTGCCGACCATTGATCCTCATGTATGCACCCTCAAATTTCTGTGACCATATACATGTCCAGCAGTCTCTTAAATGACCCCAATGACCTTGCTTCCACAACTGCTGCTGGCAACGCATTCCATGCTCTCACAACTCTCTGCGTAAAGAACCTGCCTCTGACATCCCCTCTATACTTTCCACCAATCAGCTTAAAACTATGACCCCTCGTGCTAGCCATTTCTGCCCTGGGAAATAGTCTCTGGCTATCAACTCTATCTATGCCTCTCATTATCTTGTATACCTCAATTAGGTCCCCTCTCCTCCTCCTTTTCTCCAATGAAGAGAGACCGAGCTCAGTCAACCTCTCTTCATAAGATAAGCCCTCCAGTCCAGGCAGCATCCTGGTAAACCACCTCTGAACCCTCTCCAAAGCATCCACATCTTTCCTATAATAGGGCGCCCAGAACTGGACGCAGTATTCCAAGTGTGGTCTAACCAAAGTTTTATAGAGCTGCAACAAGATCTCACGACTCTTAAACTCAATCCCCCTGTTAATGAAAGCCAAAACACCATATGCTTTCTTAACAACCCTGTCCACCTGGGTGGCCATTTTAAGGGATCTATGTATCTGCACACCAAGATCCCTCTGTTCCTCCACACTGCCAAGAATCCTATCCTTAATCCTGTACTCAGCTTTCAAATTCGACCTTCCAAAATGCATCACCTCGCATTTATCCAGGTTGAACTCCATCTGCCACCTCTCAGCCCATCTCTGCATCCTGTCAATGTCCCGCTGCAGCCTACAACAGCCCTCTACACTGTCAACGACACCTCCGACCTTTGTGTCGTCTGCAAACTTGCTGACCCATCCTTCAATCCCCTCGTCCAAGTCATTAATAAAAATTACAAACAGTAGAGGCCCAAGGACAGAGCCCTGTGGAACTCCACTCACCACTGACTTCCAGGCAGAATATTTTCCTTCTACTACCACTCGCTGTCTTCTGTTGGCCAGCCAATTCTGTATCCAAGCAGCTAAGTTCCCCTGTATCCCATTCCTCCTGACCTTCTGAATGAGCCTACCATGGGGAACCTTATCAAATGCCTTACTGAAGTCCATATACACCACATCCACAGCTCGACCCTCATCAACTTTTCTAGTCACATCCTCAAAAAACTCGATAAGGTTTGTAAGGCATGACCTACCCCTCACAAAGCCGTGTTGACTGTATTTGATCAAGCCATGCTCTTCCAGATGGTCATAAATCTTATCCCTCAGAATCCTTTCTAACACCTTGCAGACAACAGACGTGAGACTTACCGGTCTATAATTGCCGGGGATTTCCCTATTTCCTTTCTTGAAGAGAGGAATTACATTTGCCTCTCTCCAGTCCTCAGGTACGACTCCAGTGGAGAGCGAGGATGCAAAGATCTTCGCAAGTGGCGAAGCAATTGCATTTCTCGCTTCCCAAAGCAGCCGAGGACAAATCTGATCCGGGCCTGGCGACTTGTCAATCTTAATGTTTGACAAAATTTTCAGCACATCAGCTTCCTCTATCTCTATCCATTCCAGCATGCACACCTGCTCTTCAAAGGTTTCATTCACTACAAAGTTGGTTTCTTTCATAAAGACAGAAGCAAAAAACTCATTTAGGGCTTCCCCTACCTCCTCAGGCTCCACACACAAGTTCCCTATGCTATCCCTGATCGGCCCTACTCTTTCTTTGACCATTCTCTTATTCCTCACGTAAGTGTAAAATGCCTTTGTGTTTTCCCGGATTCCTTCTGCCAAGCCTTTCTCGTGCCCCCTCCTGGCTCTCCTCAGACCATTTTTGAGCTCCTTCCTTGCCTGCATGTAATCCTCTCTAGCTGAACTTGACCCTAGCTTCCTCCACCTTATGTAAGCTACCTTCTTCCTTTTCACTAGAAGCTCCACCGCTCTCGTCATCCAAGGTTCCTTAATCTTACCCCTTCTTGCCTGTCTCAGAGGGACATATTTACTCATCACTCCCAACAACTGTTCCTTAAACCGTCTCCACATGTCTATAGTTCCCTTACCATGGAACAACTGCTCCCAGTCCATGCTTCCTAGTTTTCAATATGGAAATCATTTGGGGTAAGCAGTAAACTGAAATTGATTTAATTATATTCCCTATAGTGTGGAAACAGGCCCTTTGGCCCAACAAGTCCATACCACCCATTGAAGCATCCCACCCAGACCCATCCCCCTATAACCCACACACTCCTGAACATTACGGGCAATTTAGCATGGCTGATCCAGCTAACCTGCACATCTTTGGACTGTGGGAGGAAACAGGAGCACCCGGAGGAAACCCACGCGGACATGGGGAGAATATGCAAACTCCACACAGACAGTCGCCCGAGGCTGGAATTGAACCCGGGTCCCTAGCGCTGTGAGGCTGCAGTGCTAACCACTGGGCCACCGTGCTGCCCACGTAACATTTACCACGTAGCATTCAATTTCACCACTTCGAGACTTGTCAATGTCTTGCCATATTCAGTGCATTTGGTAAGATAGAAAACAAAATAATAACGAGGTGAGTAGAGCCAGTAATAAGCATTAATCCACCTCAAAACAAAACAAAAGAACAGTGGATGCTGTAAATCAGGAACAAAAACAGAAGTTGCTGGAAAAGGTCAGCAGATCTGGCAGCATCTGTGAAGAGAAAATCAGAGAGTAGCATTTTGAGTCTGGTAACCCTTCCTCAGAACTGATGGCAGCTGGGAAAACATCAGTTTAAATGCAGAAAATACGGAGGGGGTTGGAGTAGGGAGTAAACAATAGGACAGAGCCCAAAGAGAGACAAGAGCAATTGGACAGACAAAGATAACACCAACTATTGTTAGTCACTATTGTTAGTCACTATTGTTAGTCACTACCAGTCCTCATTAACAACTCCTCACCCTCCCAGCCAAATCGTTATCACCTCATTTGTCTATCCAACTGCTCTTCTCTCTCTCTCTTTGGGCTCTATCCTCTTGTTTACTCCCTACCCCATCCCCTCCCATTTGTCTGTATACAAACTGATGTTTTCCCAGCTACAGAGATAGCAGGAACTGCAGATGCTGGAGAATCTGTGATAACAAGGTATGGAGTTGGAAGAACACAGCAGGTCAAGCAGCACCAGAGGAGCAGGAAGGCTGACGTTTCAGGCCTAGACCCTTCCCGTCAGCCTTCCTGCTCCTCTGATGCTGCTTGGCCTGCTGTGTTCATTCAGCTCTGCACCTTGTTATCTCGTTTCCCAGCTACCATCGGTTCTGTGGAAGGGTCACCGGGCCCAAAATATTACTTTGGTTTTCTCTTCACAGATGCTGCCAGACCTGTTGAACTCTTCCATTAATCCCCCTTAATTGACAACATGCCACTTTCTAGCGATAAATTCAACATGCTCTTCGGAAGATGCTGTTAAGTTGCAACAAGGTGCTCCCAATTTCAAGCTAGGTCTCTGTGGATTTCTCATGTAATTCTGCCAGAAATCCTCTCATTGTCCGTGTCGTTCAGGTCCCTATAATATTCCACCCTATAGCTTTCTCCTTGATAACTTAAGTACAGAATAAAGACCTCATGTAATTACCAAGCAGCATGGAGAGTGTTGAATGGTCTTCCTCGTCCACAATTATCTGGTAATTGTGTGAACTTATTAAGGGAGTCTTTATAGTTGTCATGGAAATCAAATCAATGAACAGGATCTATACAGGGCAATCTCTCACATTCTGACTGTCTAACTATTCACAGAATTGCCACATGAATAGAAAAACCTGCCAGCCTTTTGGTACAGTGCATCAGACAGTCATATATTGAATACAACTAAGCACTGTGCTCCAAATAATGCAACGGAAAACATATTCTGGTGTCGATAGCTAGGAGATTAATTTCTCAGCCTCAACAGAACAGTTAGAACTGTGGTTTCTTTCCAAATTAGGTGCTATCAATTAACAGACCTCTGTCAATATGTCTCTTGTAAATCTGAACCATCAAATATGCTTACCTTCAGGCATTTAGTTAGGATTTATAAGATTCATTCCAAAGACTGTAATTGCAATTCAGCCCTCATTACACTCAGAATTTTGCCATCTTCATCAATGGTGGCTTCCTACAGAACAGCTCAGAGACAATGGCTCCTACCCTAACGTGGAGATGCCAGTGTTGGACTGGGGTAGACAAGGCCAGAAGTCACACGACACCAGCTTATTGTCCAACAGGTTTCTCTGAAATCACAAGCTTTCGGAGCACTCCAAAAGCTTGTGATTTCAAATAAACCAATTGGTGTGACTTCTGACCTCACACCTTAATGATTTTCTGTATGTGGCACAACTTAGTTCTGCAACTGGGTCAGGACAAGGAGCCACTATTGGAAAAGGATCTACTAACAAAGAATGAAATGATGACATTAGGGATACTGGGCCAGCCTGTGGCCGAACCTATTCAGCAGCAGATCAATAAACAGCCGCTGAACAAACAAATGCCAGTGTTGGGAATGATGTCCAAGATCCATCCCAACACATGCAAAAAGCAATTAATGCCCCAATACTCACCTCCACTGTTCTATTGACATTGGCATATTCAAAGGAGACGACAGAATGGGGCCTAGGACCTGCATAATAGCATCTTGAGCAACTCAGAGTGGTGCCACCAGTATCTGGAAGCAGGGCTGATCAGCTGTGTCCATTGGGATGATTACTTACATCTTTTCTCATACAGTACAACATGTTTCCATTCACATTGGAATTTTTGTAAATGTCTTGATGAGGTGGCACGGTGGCTCAGAGGTTAACACTGCTGCCACACAGTGCCAGAGACCTGTGTTCAATTCTACTCTCAGCATGGCATTTGCACCCTGTGATTGTGTGGGTTTCCTCTGGGTGCTTTGGTTTCCTCCCACTGACCAAAGATATGCAGGCGAGGTGGATTGGCCATGCTAAATTGTCCCATAGTGTTCAAAGATGTGTAGATTAGGTGGGATATAGGGAAGTGGGATGCTCTGAGGGCCAGTGTGGACGTGTTGGACTGAAGGGCCTGTTTCCACACTGTAGATTCACTGACTGTAAGCACAATATTTTCACAAGTCACGAATACTGTATTACCAAATGACTATTTCTACATACTTTCTTTCAGCTAGCAACTTCCCTCTCACGCACATACTTTCATTACATTAGTCTTGAGAAGTAACACAAAAATATCAACAGCCAATCAGCACATTGATTTATAATTAACCTGAGTTGTATTTCAAATACAAATGGAAAGAACAGCTCAGGTAACAGTTGTCTAATGAGCAAGCTTACTTTGCTCAAAATGCCAATTGTACAAGTCTCCCACCATCAAAAGGAAAATATTTTCTGCTTGCCAGTGATTGCATGATGCATTTGTCTGTCTGCCAGGAAGCAACAGGCACTTTTTAATGTGTGTGGGGTTCTTGCACATGGTGCTAACACTATACTGACAATTTGACTTTGATTGGTCAAGGCATTACCCTGGGGAATGATCCAGAGAATGCCTGTTACTTATTCTGTTAATTTGAACCAAGCTGAATGCATATCTGTGTTCTTTCTATCTTCAAATAATAGGGTTCTGTCAATTAATATGTGTAGTTTTATGTAAATACAAGCATGCCACAGTGAGCCTGACTGACAGTCTTAAATGTGTTGTCAGCATAATGCTTAGCACACTCAGAGTTACTTAACCCATATTTTCTTGTTGAGGAATTACATATAACATCAGACAGCACATTTTGACTTTGACCTGGCTTCTTACTCATGTAATTGGGCATTGGGACTCATGATCCCATCCATAGAATGCCTAAGATTTACGGCAGATGGACATTGTTGCTACCAGAACATAGAACATAGACTCATCATGTCTACGCTGACCACAATGCCATTCTAAACTAATCCAATTTGCCTGCATATGGTCCATACCCCTCTGCTCCCTGCCTGTTCATGTGTCAGTCAATATCCCTCTTAAATGTCATTATTGTATTTGCTATAACCTCCTTCCTGGCTGCGTGTTCCAGGCACCTACCACACTCTGTAAAAACATCTCCTTTACAGTTTCCCCCTCTCAATTTAAACCTATGCCCCTCCCCCCTAAATAGTATTTGACATTTCCATCCTGGGAAAAAGACTCAAACTATCCACCATGTACATTCCTCCCATAATTTTATACACTCATATCGGGTCACCTCTCAGTGTCCATCACTCCAGTTAAAACCAACCAAGTTTGTCCAACCACTCCTTATAGCTAATCCACCCCAATTCGGGCAACATCCTGGTAAACTCCACATCCTTCCTACAGTGTAGCAACCAGAACTGCACAGAATATTCCAAATGTGGCCTACAAGCTTTATACAGTTGCAACATGATACATTTTTTATACTTAATGCCCCAACCAATAAAGGCAAGCATATGTAGATTCTTTAGCATCCAATCCACTTCTGTTGCCATTTTCAGGGAACCATGGACTTGGACACTGAGATAATAAAATGTGAGGCTGGATGAACACAGCAGGCCCAGCAGCATCTCAGGAGCACAAAAACTGACGTTTCGGGCCTGGACCCTTCATCAGAGAGGGGGATGGGGTGAGGGTTCTGGAATAAATAGGGAGAGAGGGGGAGGCGGACCGAAGATGGAGAGTAAAGAAGATAGGTGGAGAGGAGAGTATAGGTGGGGAGGTAGGGAGGGGATAGGTCAGTCCAGGGAAGATGGACAGGACAAGGAGGTGGGATGAGGTTAGCAGGTAGGAGATGGAGGTGCGGCTTCGGGTGGGAGGAAGGGATGGGTGAGAGGAAGAACAGGTTAGGGAGGCAGAGACAGGTTGGACTGGTTTTGGGATGCAGTGGGGGGAGGGGAAGAGCTGGGCCGGTTGTGTGGTGCAGTGGGGGGAGGGGGAAACTGGGCTGGTTTTGGGATGCGGTGGGGGAAGGGGAGATTTTGAAACTGGTGAAGTCCACATTGATACCATATGGCTGCAGGGTTCCCAAGCGGAATATGAGTTGCTGTCCCTGCAACCTTCGGGTGGCATCATTGTGGCACTGCAGGAGGCCCATGATGGACATGTCATCTAAAGAATGGGAGGGGGAGTGGAAATGGTTTGCGACTGGGAGGTGTAGTTGTTTATTGCGAACCGAGCGGAGGTGTTCTGCAAAGCGGTCCCCAAGCCTCCGCTTGGTTTCCCCAATGTAGAGGAAGTCACACCGGCTACAATGGATGCAGTATACCACATTGGCAGATGTGCAGGTGAACCTCTGCTTAACATGGAAAGTCATCTTGGGGCCTGGGATAGGGGTGAGGGAGGAGGTGTGGGGGCAGGTGTAGCATTTCCTGCAGTTGCAGGGGAAGGCGCCAGATGTGGTGGGGTTGGAGGGCAGTGTGGAGCGAACAAGGGAGTCACGGAGAGAGTGGTCTCTCCGGAAAGCAGACAAGGGTGGGGATGGAAAAATGTCTTGGGTGGTGGGGTCGGATTGTAGATGGCGGAAGTGTCGGAGGACGATGCGTTGTATCCGGAGGTTGGTGGGGTGGTGTGTGAGAATGAGGGGGATCCTTTTTGTTCAGGTGTGGCGGGGGCGGGGTGTGAGGGATGTGTTGTGGGAAATGCGGGAGACACGGTCAAGGGCGTTCTCGACCACTGTGGGGGGTAAGTTGTGGTCTTTGAAGTACTTGGGCATCTGGGATGTGCAGGAGTGGAATGCCTCATCGTGGGAGCAGATGCGGCGGAGGCAGAGGAATTGGGAATAGGGGATGGAATATTTGCAGGAGGGTGGGTGGGAGGAGGTGTATTGTAGGTGGCTGTGGGAGTCAGTGGGCTTGAAATGGACATCAGTTACAAGCTGGTTGCCTGAGATGGAATCTGAGAGGTCCAGGAAGGTGAGGGATGTGCTGGAGTTGGCCCAGGTGAATTGAAGGTTGGGGTGGAAGGTCTTGGTGAAGTGGATTAACTGTTCGAGCTCCTCTGGGGAGCAAGAGGCGGCGCCGATACAGTCATCAATGTAATGGGGGAAGAGGTGGGGTTTGGGGCCTGTGTAGGTGCAGAAGAGGGTCTGTTCCATGTAACCTACAAAGAGGCAGGCATAGCTGGGGCCCATGCGGGTGCCCATGTCCACCCCCTTTGTCTGTAGGAAGTGGGTAGAAGCGAAAGAGAAGTTGTTGAGGGTGAGGACAAGTTCGGCTAGGCGGATGAGGGTGTCAGTGGAGGGGATCCCTCCACATATCAATGACCCTAAGGGCTCTGCCATTTAGACATACTTTAGTCCTCCATTTGATCTATCAAAATGCATCACCTCACGCTTGTATCAGAGATAGTGGGAACTGCAGATGCTGGAGAATCCGAGATAACAAAGTGTAGAGCTGCATGAACACAGCAGGCCAAGCAGCATCTCAGGAGCACAAAAGCTGACGTTTTGGGCCTGGACCCTTCATCAGAGGGGGGATGGGGAGAGGGTTCTGGAATAAATAGGGAGAGAGGGGGAGGTGGACCAAACATGGAGAGATAAGAAGATAGGTGGAGAGGAGAGTATAGGTGGGGAGGTAGGGAGGGGATAGGTCAGTCCAGGGAAGACGGACAGGTCAAGGAGGTGGGATGAGGTTAGTAGGTAGGAAATGGAGGTGCGGCTTGGGGTGGGAGGAAGGGATGGGTGAGAGGAAGAACAGGTTAGGGAGGTGGAGACAGGCTGGGCTGTTTTGGGATGCAGTGGGGGGAGAGAACAAACTGGGCTGGTTTTGGGATGCAGTGGGGGAAGGGGAGATTTTGAAGCTGGTGAAGTCCACATTGATCCAATTGGGCTGCAGGGTTCCCAAGCGGAATATGAGTTGCTGTTCCTGCCACCTTCGGGTGGCATCATTGTGTCACTGCAGGGGGCCCATGATGGACATGTCGTCTAAAGAATGGGAGGGGGAGTTAAAATGGTTCACGACTGGGAGGTGCAGTTGTTTATTGCGAACCGAGCGGAGGTGTTCCGCAAAGTGGTTCCCAAGTCTCCGCTTGGTTTCCCCAATGTAGAGGCAGCCACACGGGTACAGTGGATGCAGTATACCACATTGGCAGATGTACAGGTGAGCATCTGCTTAATACGGAAAGTCATCTTGGGGCCTGGGATGGGGGTGAGGAAGGTGGTGTGGGGGCAGTTGTAGCATTTCCTGCGGTTGCAGGGGAAGGTGCCGGGTGTGGTGGGGTTGGAGGGCAGTGTGGGGCGAACAAGGGAGTCACGGAGAGAGTGGTCTCTCCGGAAAGCAGACAAGGGTGGGGATGGAAGAATGTCTTGGTTGGTGGGGTCGGATTGTAGATGGCAGAAGTGTCGGAGGATGATGTGTTGTATCCGGAGGTTGGTGGGGTGGTGTGTGAGAATGAGGGGGATCCTCTTGGGGCAGTTGTGGAGGGGGTGGGGTGTGAGGGATGTGTTGCAGGAAATGCGGGAGATGCGGCCAAGGGCGTTCTCGACCTCTGCAGGGAGAAAGTTGCGGTCCTGGAAGAACTGGGACATCTGGGATGTGCAGGAGTGGAATGCCTCATCCTGGGAGCAATGCGGCGGAGGCGGTGGAATTGGGAATAGGGGATGGAATTTTTGCAGGAGGATGGGTTGGAGGAGGTGTATTCTCGGTAGCTGTGGGAGTCAGTGGGCTTGTAATGGACATCAGTTGCTAGCTGGTCTCCGCCTGTCTCCACCTCCCTAACCTGTTCTTCCTCTCACCCATCCCTTCCTCCCACCTCAAGCCGCACCTCCATTTCCTACCTACGAACCTCATCCCACCTCCTTGACCTGTCAATCTTCCCTGGACTGACCTATCCCCTCCCTACCTCCCCACCTATACTCTCCTCCCCACCTATCTTCTTTTCTCCATCTTCGGTCTGCCTCCCCCTCTCTCCCTATATATTCCAGTTCCCTCCCCCCATCCCCCTCTCTGATGAAGGGTCTAGGCCCAAAACGTCAGCTTTTGTGCTCCTGAGATGCTGCTTGGCCTGCTGTGTTCATCCAGCTCCACACTTTGTTATCACCTCACACTTGTCTGGATTAAACTCTATCCGCTATTTTTCCACACAGCTTAAGTATATCCTGCTATATCTTTGACAACCTTCTTCATGATCCACAAATCCACCAATTTTCATATCATCTGCAAACTTACTAATTAGACCACATGCATTTCCATCCAAACCATTTATATACATTACAAAAAACAGAGGTCTCAGATTTGATTCTTGTGGGACACCACCAGTTATGGACGCCCTGTCAAGAAAAGTACCCCTCCACAATTACTCTTTACCTTTTGTGACCAAATCAATTTTGTGTCCAACTTACAAACCATCCATGAATCCTATGTGACTTAGTCCTCTGGACCAGCCTACCATGAGGGACCTCGTCAAATGCTTTAGTAAAGTCCATGTAGACAACATCCACTGCCTCACCCTCATCAATCAGCTTCACTGCTTCCTCAAAAAACTCAATCAAATTTGTGAGACAAGGCTTCCTCGCACAAAGCCTTGCTGACGATCACTAATAAGTCTATCCTTTCAAAATGCAAGAAAATCCTGCCCTGAAGAATCTTCTCCAACAATTTTCCTACCACTGATGTAATGCTCACCAGTCTATAATTTTCTGGATTATCCCTGTTGCCCTTCTTACACAAAGGAACAACTTTGATTATTCACCAGTCTTCTGAGGCCTCACCTGTGGCTATAGAGGATACAAAGATTTCTATCAAAGTCACAGCAATCTAGTACCTTGCTTTTTTCAATATCCTGGGATAGATCCCATCAGGTCCCTGGGGATTTACCTGCCTTCATGCTTTTCAAGGCACCCAACACCTCCTCTTTCTTAATATCGACATGCCTTAGGATATCAATATACCCCTCCGTAATCTTACCATCATCCAGATCCTTCTGCTTTGTAAATAACAATTTGATGTACTCCTTAAGGATCTCACCCACTTCCTCTGGCTAAATGCATGAATTCCCTCCTTTATCTTTGAGGGCATCTGCCCTTTGCCTAGCTACCCTCTTACTCTTAATAGATGCATAAAATATGTTAAGATTCTCATTAATCCTCCTTGCCCAATAAATTCCATGGTCCCTTTAAGCCTTCCTAATTGTATCAGAGATGATGGGAACTGCAGATACTGAAGAATCCGAGATAACAAAGTGTGGAGCTGGATGAACACAGCAGGCCAAGCAGCATAAGATGCATCTTATGCTGCTTGGCCTGCTGTGTTCATCCAGCTCCACACTTTGTTACCCAAGCCTTCGTAATTCCTTGCTTAAGTTCTTTCTTGCTTCTTTTATATTCCTAAAGGGCCTTGGCTGATTTCAGTTTCCTAAACCTTGCGTATGCTTCCTTTCTCTTTTTGATGAAATGTTCAATATCTCTTGTCATTCTGGTTTCCTGAATCTTGCCATCCTTACTTTTCATCCTCACAGGAACATACTGGTTCTGAACTCTGACCAACCGGCATTTAAAAAGACTCCCATGTGTCAGATAAGGATTTACCAGAAAACCTCCATCTCCAATCTAATTTCTCCAGTTCATAGAGTCCATGGAGTGTGTAAAGAGTCCATTCAGCCCAACCCTTCAAAGATTATTCCTCCGGATCCCTACACTTTCCCTGTAACCCTGCATCTCTCATGGCTAACATAACTAACCTACACATTCCTGAACACTATAGGCAATTTAACACAGCCAATTCACGTAGACTGCACACCTTTGGACCATGGGAGGAAACTGGAAAGCACCCGGCAGAAGCCCATGCAGACAAAGGGAGAATGTGCAAACTGCACACAGTCACCCAAGGGTGGAATCGATCCCAGGTCCCTGTGACTGTGAGGTACCAGTACTAACCACTGAGCCACCATGCTACCCAGTTCCTGTCTATTACTGTTGTAATTGGCTTTCCCTCAATTTATCACTTTCATCTGAGGACAAGTCTTATCCTTACGCATAACTATCTTAAAACTTATGAAATTAAGATCACTGTTCCCAAGATGCTTCCCCACTGAAAGTTCAGTTACCTGACCAGGTTCATTCCTTGATGCAAGGTCTAGAATAGTCCCTTCCCTAGTTGAGCTACCTACATGTTGCTTCAAGAAACCCTTCTGGATGCACCTAACAAATTCTGTCACTTGGTAGTACTGAACTGGATTATTGTTGTGAAAAGAGACATGCTGTGAAAACTTATAATGTTGCACTCAATAGGACAAATGCAAGAATGTCAAATTTCAAACTGAACAACAATTAAATTTCACGTAAAAAAGGCACTGATTGTTTGATAAATGGAATCTGATTGCATTGTTCATAGCAACACCTTAACTAATGTCTACACAACAGCTTTTCAAGCCACGAAATATGGTTTTTGACTTTTCCATTTTACCAGTGTTCTATTCAAATATAGAAACTGAATCAATGTTCCCTATCTTTGACTTAATTGACTTATACATAATAAATCAGCTCAGACTGTACTCTGAATAATAACCATCATTCCAGCCGCGGGTCGTAGAAGTCTGATATTATAACTGAACAAAATGGGTGAAGCAGCTGTTACAAAAGAATCATTGTCAAATGAGACACTCATTTGGGTTTCTGTGTTCTGTGACCACTAATAATGAGCCCCAACCATTTCTGACCCAGAATAATATTAGGTAGTGCCAATACCCAGGCAGGATAAATGAATTTTTATCCGGGCTATGCTTAGGAAAATGAGTTTTCTGCATTTTTCTATGTTTTCACTGGTTTCAAGAAAAGTTAACCTGATTCCATCCACACACATGCACTTTCCAACAGAAAAACCAAATAGGTTGGACTGGGCAGTCTTCTGCCTTGCTAACCAATAGGAAGACTGGCTAACACAGCAACCTGAGGACCTGTAACAAGGTAATGTTCATTTATCCACTGAATCTCTGGCTCTGAAATGCAATTCTTTATTTATGCAGCTGAGAACAAATAGATGATTATCATACCTCCCAGCAGGATGTGATACTGGAAAAAATTACAACTCAGGAAGTCATATGCAAACAATTTATAAATTCTCATCCATTACTTGATTTAATGAGATGAGCTCCTGTGTTCATATTGTGAACTAAAGTCCTGGAGTCTCCAGTTAAATCTGAATAAATTTGTTCCTCTGAGACAGGTAAGAGGGGGTAAGATTAAGGAGCCTTCGATGACGGGAACAGAGATGCTTCCCGCCAAAAAGAAAAAGGCAGCTTACGTAAGGTGGAGGAAGCAAGGGCCTAGCACAGCTTTAGAGGATTACGGGCTTGCTCAGAAGGAGCTCAAAAGTGGACTGAGGAGGGCCAGGAGGGGGCACCAGAAACGCTTGGCAGGAAGGATTAGGGAGAGCCCGAAGGCATTTTACTCATACGTCAGGAATAAGAAAATGATCAGGGAGAAGGTAGGGCCGCTCAGGGATAGCGTAGGGAACCTTTGCGTGGAGTCTGAGCAGATAGGGGAAGTCCTAAATGAGTTTTTTCCTTCGGTTTTCACTAAAGAAAGGGACCTTGTTGTGAATGAGAACTTTGAGGAGCAGGAAAACAGGTTTGAACAGATCAAGATTGAGGAAGTTGATGTGCTGGAAATTTTGGCAAACATTAAGATTGATAAGCCCCCAGGGCCAGACCAGATTTATCCTAGGTTGCTCCGGGAAGCGAGAAAGGAGGCTGCTAAGCCGTTGGCAAAGATCTTTGCCTCCTCACTCTCCACGGGAGTTGTACTGGAAGATTGGAGGGAGGCAAATGTTGTTCCTCTTTTCAAGAATGGGAATAGGGAAATCCCTAGAAATTACAGACCAGTCTTACTTCTGTTGTCAGCAAGGTTTTGGAAAGAATTCTGAGGGATAGGATTTATGTTTATTTGGAAAAGTATAGCATGATTAAAGGGAGTCAGCATGGCTTTGTGAGGGACAGGTCATGCCTTACAAATCTTATTGAGTTCTTTGAGTAAGTCACGAGACAGGTTGACGAGGGTCGAGCAGTGGATGTGGTGTACATGGACTTCAGCAAGGCATTTGATAAGGTTCCCCACGGTAGGCTCATTCATAAAGTCAGGAGGTGTGGGATACAGGGTGATTTGGCTGTCTGGATTCAGAATTGGTTGGTTGACAGGAGGCAGAGAGAGATGGTAAGTATTCTGCCTGGAGGTCAGTGCTGAGTGGTGTCTCGCAGGGCTCTGTTCTTGGTCCTCTGCTGTTTGTAGTTTTGATAAATGACTTGGATGAGAAGGTTGAGGGGCGGGTTTGTATGTTTGCCGATGATACAAAGGTTGGAGGTACCATTGATAGTATCGAGGGCTATTGCAGGCTTCAGCAAGACATTGACAGTATGCAGAGCTGGGCTGAGAAATGGCAGATGGATTTCAACCTGGATAAATGCGAAGTGATGCATTTTGGAAAGTCGAACTTAAAGGCTGAATATAGGATTAAAGGCAGGATTCTCGGCAGTGTGGAAGAACAGCAGGATCTTGGTGTTCAAGTGCACAGCTCCCTCAAAGTTGCCACCCAGGTGGATAAGGTTGTTAAGAAAGCATATGGTGTTTTGGTTTTCATTAACAGGGGGATCGGGTTTAAGAGCCGCGAGGTTTTGCTGCAGCTCTACAAAACCCTGGTGAGACCACGCTTGGAATATTGTGTCCAGTTCTGGTCACCCTATTATAGGAAAGATGGTGGAGGCTTTGGAGAGGGTGCAAAGGAGGTTTACCAGGATGCTGCCTGGACTGGAGGGCTTGTCTTACGAGGAGAGGTTGACTGAGCTCGGACTTTTCTCTCTGGAGAGAAGGAGGAAGAGAAGTGACCTGATCGAGGTGTACAAGGTAATGAGAGGCATGGATATAGTCGCTAGCCAGAGACTTTTCCCCAGGGCAGGATTGACTGCCATGAGGGGTCATAGTTTTAAGGTGTTAGGAGGAACGTATAGTGGAGACATCAGAGGGAGGTTCTTCACCCAAAGAGTTGTGACCGCATGGAATAGTTTGCCAGTGGTAGTCGTGGAAACTGAGTCATTAGTGACATTTAAGTGACTGCTGGACATGCACATGGACAGCAGTGAATTGAGGGGAAAGTAGGTTAGGTTATTTTATTTTTGGATAGGATTAATCCACGGCACAACATCGTGGGCCGAAGGGCCTGTACTGTGCTGTACCTTTCTATGTTCTATGTTCTAACTTTTCCAAGCTCTAATGTTCTCTCGTCTGTCATCTAGGCAATCCAGGTCTTGTGTTATCGTCATACCCCATTCAACAAGGGATATAAAACAGCCTGCGACAGAATAAAATAGAACTTACTTGGGATGTTCAGCAGGTCTTGGAGAATCTGTGGAGGTCATTGACAGAGTTAACATTCTGAGTCCAACATGACTCTTAGATAACAAAGTGTGAATCTGGATGAACACTGCAGGCCAAGCTGCATCTCAGGAGCACAAAAGCTTACATTTCGTGCCTAAACCCTTCATCAGAGAGGGGGATGGGGAGAGGGATTTGGAATAAATAGGGAGAGTGGGGGAGGTGGGCCGAAGGTGGGCAAGAGGTTTGCAGTGGGAGAGAGATTCCCTGAGGTTGGTCCGGAGGGAGGAGGGTAACGTCTTCAGGTAAGGCATCCCTGGAAGAGGCTTCGCAGTGAGGTTAAAATTGTATCAGAGATAATGGGAACTGCAGATGCTGGAGAATCCAAGATAACAAAGTGTGGGGCTGGATGAACACAGCAGGCCAAGCAGGCCAATATGACTCTTCTTTGGAACTGAAGGGGCTGGAAAAGTGATAGCTATCATGGTGTGAGAAACTGGGGGGAAGGAATGAGTGGAAATGTTGGTGGAGTTGTCCAGAGCCAAAGGCAAAGGAAGTGCCAATGGGAGTAGAAGAGAGATGTAGATGAAAGGTAATCTTAGTGGTAAGTGTTAAAAGCAGAAAATAGGTCAGCTCTGCTATGAATAAACCCATGAGAATAATACATTAGAGGAAGGGTGTAATCAAAATTAAGGAGAAAATTCATGGTGTGACAGTGTCGACCTCAATGTTGAGCCCTGAAGGCTGAAAAGTATTGCAGCAGAAAATGGAGGTACTATTCTTGCAGCATGGATTGGGCTTCCATAGAACACTGTAGCAGGCCCAGGGCAGAAATGTGTGCATGGGAACAAGATGGTCTATAAAATGGCACGTGATTGGAAGCATAGGGCCATTCTTGTAGAGATAGCGGGGGTGTCACTTGCAAAAACACATCCATTCTGCATTTGAATTCATCACCATTCTGCATTTAAACTCACCAATGTAGAGAAGACAACATTGTGAGCAGTGAATGTAGTAGACTGGATTGAAAGAATTACTAAGAAATTGCTGCTTCACCTGGAAGGCATTTGGAGCCTGAAACAGTGAGGAGAGAGGAGGTACAGTGCCAATGCCGAAACTTCAGTGATTGAAGGGAAGGTGCCATGGGGCAGGGGGTGAGGGTGAAGAGGTATTGGAAATGACAGAGGGATGACCAGTGTGTTGTGGAGAGAATGGTCCCTGTGGAATGCTGATAGGGAAGTAGGGGGAAGATGTGTTTGGCGATGCTAGTATCCTGCTGGAGGCAGCAGAAATTATGGAGGATGATCCTTTAAATGTAGACATTGGTGGGGTGAAAAGTGAGGACAAATGGAAATCTATTGTTGTTCTGAGACAGACATGGAAAAGTGAAGCCAAAGGGAAATGGAACAAATGGAAATCTATTGTTGTTCTGAGACAGACATGGAAAAGTGAAGCCAAAGGGAAATGGAACAAATGGAAATCTATTGTTGTTCTGAGACAGACATGGAAAAGTGAAGCCAAAGGGAAATGGAACAAATGGAAATCTATTGTTGTTCTGAGACAGACATGGAAAAGTGAAGCCAAAGGGAAATGGGTCGGACACGATCAACAGTTTTCAACGAGCATATAAGCTAAAATTTACCTTCCATTTCTCAAAAAAATATAAAACTTTGGATTTGAGATTAGAGAGATAGGGTAGAATCCACTGGAGACAAGGAGGTTCTTGGTCCTCTGTGAAGTTTCGCCTCTTTTCAGGAAGGTCCCCTCACATATTGTGTAAGTCAGGCACTTGACAGGCCATCAGCCTGGGCCCTTCCCTTGAGATCAATTAATCCTGGGCAGAAGTTAATTTCGGGCCAGCAGCACTACTGAACAACAGTGCGACTGAGCAGATGATGATTGTTTCTGGTAATGATACCCAGATGAGGCCCAGAATCTTTGCTAGTGTTGAATGATGATGGGATTTGGGACCTTGGATCAGTGAATGTGAAGACAGGGGTGAGAGGCTCACAATAAACCCTCTTGCCCCAACTTCCTAATGCCAAGTCCCCACGCTGGAAACCTACAAGCAACTTTATATTTTCACCACACGGAAAATCCTTTCCTTGCCATTTAATTAATACCAACAGTGGTGGGTTGAGATCCTTAAGTGGGTCAGAGTCAGTTGTAGGGTCATAGTCAGGGTCAGGGTTAGAATAAGGATTGAGGTTTTTCATGAATAGTTTGTGATTATCACCTTTAAGAAAGAATTAGATTGTCATGGAGATGGGGTATTATTTGAAGGTTGTAAGATAAATGGAAATAGGGCTGCTTGAATGGCTTGTGCAATGTGGAAGCTTCTGAACTGTTCTCCATGACCAGAAAAACAATCATTAAGATTATATGCTGTAGGATGGACACCTGGAGAGATGTTCAGATATTTGTTTGAATTTTAAATAACTTTTTTGAAAAATTAGGATCCTGCATACCCTGATGAAGCTCTTCAAAGGATGTGGATATCACTGCCTGGACCAGTGTTTATGGCCCATCCTTAGTTGTTCTTGAACTAAGTGCCTTGCTAGGGTATTTCAGAGGGCAGTTAAGAGTCAACTGCATTGCAGTGGGTCGGGAGTCACATTTAGGCTGGACAGGGCAAGGATGATAGATTTCTTTTCCAAAAGAAAGTTAGTGAACCAGATGGGTTTTCAGGACAATTGACCACATGTTCATCATTGGGCTGGTTGCATCTCTAAATTTTCATTGAATTCAAATTCATCATTTGCTATTCAACCGCACACCTCCAGACCATTTATTATCTTGGACTCCAGCATGGCCAGTTTCTACCACCTCCTCCAGAACATTTGTCTGCCCTCTAGGCCACTAGTCTGGTGACAACACCATTATGCCACCATCTCTCCCAGAATGATAATAGTTTATCTCAGGGAGGACTTCCCTCAGAATGATTAGAATCTGTGATGGAGCAAATTGAACATAGTCTGAAGTGGGAATGTCCTTTAATTTTCTTGTTGGGAACTGTACTAGAACATGCAGCTTAGAACTATCTTTCAATGTTTACTGACTCAACATCTCTAAAATACAGTATAACATCACATTGGCAACTTACCCACGAGTTGGTTTGCTTGACTTTCACGAGCTTTGACATGGTAAGAAAGAATCACACTGAAAAAGCCACAAAAAATGTAAACATTCCACAATGGAACTAAACATATGATCAAGGATGACAAAGCAGTCACTCTTTGTTTAATTTAGTTGGGAGATTTTTTTCATTTAGATTCAAGCAAATCCATTAAAATTCTCTTCTAAATGTCTAAAGTGAGGTTGTAGTTTAGGTTTCTCTGACAGTATTTTATTGGGTGCGATACCAATTGACAAAGACCTCTGTCAGCTCATCCTGTCTTATCACAACCATGGAAATTGGAAGCTCTCAACCTCAATGCACATCTGCGCCAGAAAGCTACTGCTATAATGTCCACTGAGCATATAATATCATTGTCCGAAATCCATTTCATTGAGGAATGCTATTGGTTGGTTCGGTCACAATATCACCAAGGCAGCGGGGCTATTTGATCAGAGCTGGCTTTCTTTTTAATGTACGCAGTGGACCAGATGGATATAAGATGGATTTCTGAATCCCAGAATAGATCACTTATATGCAGCATTGAAATGCAGAAGTGCTGTTTTCAACTGGTGTGTTTCAGGGAGTGAGAGATTGGAAAAACTCCCTTTCAACTTTTGAGTCATATTGTTTTTCAATATTGTAGTTGCCTTAGTCATTTCCAAATCAGCATGAGCCACATTTATTTATCCAAACGCTATGCCATTCCTTGGCATCAGGAGTATGATGAACACAGAGGGCTGAATTTTTCAATTTTGTTTTAGGGGAATTTCATGAAAGATTTTCTGTCAGGGCTCTTGGCAACTTTCCTTACGTGATCCTCTACTGAATACCTTGTTAGTTAGGCAGTAGGCTCCACAGCACCCTTCTTGTGCTTTCATACAACAGCAAGACCATAAGACGTAAGAGCAGAAACAGGCCTTTCAGCCCATCGAGCCTGCTCCGCTACTCAATGAGATTGTGACTGATCTGACACTCCTAAAATCCAGTTTCATGTCTTTTCCCTATATTCCTTGATTCCCTCACTGACTAAAAATCTGTCTATTGCTGCCGTGAATATGCTTAATGACTCAGCCTCGATAGCTCGCTGTGTTAACAAATTCCACAGATTGATGACCCCCAGTAAAGAAATTCCTTGTCATCTCAGTTTTAATTAGGCAACCCCTTATGCTGAGATTATTCCCATGTCCTAGACTTTCCCAAATGGGGAAACAGCCTTTTTGCATCTGTCCTATCATGTACCCTAGGAATTGCACATTTCAATAAATTCACCTTGCATTTTTCTAACCTTCAATTTTTATAAACTGCAACATACTCAATTTCTCCTCATAAGAAAATGTCTCCATACGTAGGAGGAACCTAGTGAACCCTCTCTGCCGGTATATCTTGCCTTACATAAAAGGACCAAAACTGTTCACGGTATTCCGGTTGTGGTCTGATTGAACATGACCTCCTCATTTTTATTCTCCATTTCCTTAGAGATAAAGACTGACAAGAAGTATGATGCAAGAGGTCATTTATTTTTTGATTTCTGCCAGGCCTATGAATAGCAGCTTCCCTCCACCCCAGCTGTGGAACCTAGGAGCCGCACCTCAATATAGCGGGAGGATAAGGAAAACAAATGAGTAAAAGCTTCACAGGAGGCACGATGCTGCCCTAGTCAGCGCCTGTTTAGAATGTAAAACACTGGACCACCCAGAAAAGAAAAGTGGTGCTCCTATTGGTGGATGAATGATGTCCACGTTAACTCCCCGCCCAGGCTAACTTAAAGCTTCAAAACCTAACCTGATAAATTTCTGATACACATGGATGGTAAGGCTAAGTAGCAAAGAGGTATGTAAGTGTATTTAAGTTTCAGATTGAATGGCAGAATAGATTTACTTGGCTGAATGATTACTCTGTTCCTAAACTCTTATTCCACCCTCAGTCAATGTGTACAATGCAGCATTTGTTACTGATGAACAGTCCCCAATGTGCAACCCAACAGACTTCCCTACCCTTTACCTCTGGCTGCTGAATCCAATTCTAGCATTTCATTATCAACTAATCCCTGATAATAATAATGTGGTCAGTACTGCACAGTTAACTGGAGAATCAAGGGAAGATGCTGGTTTATGGACCAGCACAGCAACTTTCCCCCCACAGTGATCAAGAACGCCCTTGACCGCGTCTCCCGTATTTCCCGCAACACATCCCTCATACCCTGCCCCCGCCTCAACCGCCCTAAGAGGATCCCCCTCGTTCTCACACACCACCCTACCAACCTCCGGATACAACGCATCATCCTCCGACACTTCCGCCATTTACAATCCGACCCCACCACCCAAGACATTTTTCCATCCCCTCCCCTGTCTGCTTTCCGGAGAGACCACTCTCTCCGTGACTCCCTTGTTCGCTCCACACTGCCCTCCAACCCCACCACACCCGGCACCTTCCCCTGCAACCGCAGGAAATGCTACACTTGTCCCCACACCTCCTCCCTCACCCCTATCCCAGGCCCCAAGATGACATTCCACATTAAGCAGAGGTTCACCTGCACATCTGCCAATGTGGTATACTGCATCCACTGTACCCGGTGCGGCTTCCTCTACATTGGGGAAACCAAGCGGAGGCTTGGGGACCGCTTTGCAGAATGCCTCCGCTCAGTTTGCAACAAACAACTGCACCTCCCAGTTGCAAACCATTTCCACTCCCCCTCCCATTCTCTAGATGACATGTCCATCATGGGCCTCCTGCACTGCCACAATGATGCCACCCGAAGGTTGCAGGAACAGCAACTCATATTCCGCCTGGGACCCCTGCAGCCATATGGTATCAATGTGGACTTCACCAGTTTCAAAATCTCCCCTTCCCGTACTGCATCCCTAAACCAGCCTAGTTCGTCCCCTCCCCCCACTGCACCACACAACCAGCCCAGCTCTTCCCCCCCACCCACTGCATCCCAAAACCAGTCCAACCTGTCTCTGCCTCCCTAACCTGTTCTTCCTCTCACCCATCCCTTCCACCCACCCCAAGCCGCACCCCCATCTACCTACTAACCTCATCCCACCTCCTTGACCTGTCCGTCTTCCCTGGACTGACCTATCCCCTCCCTACCTCCCCACCTATACTCTCTCCACCTATCTTCTTTACTCTCCATCCTCGGTCCGCCTCCCCTCTCTCCCTATTTATTCCAGTTCCCTCTCCCCATCCCCCTCTCTGATGAAGGGTCTGGGCCCGAAACGTCAGCTTTTGTGCTCCTGAGATACTGCTTGGCCTGCTGTGTTCATCCAGCCTCACATTTTATTATCTTGGAATTCTCCAGCATCTGCAGTTCCCATCATCTCTCGCTCTCTCTGTCTCACAGAAATTGATGGCATCTTTTGAGACTTACCACCAACATAATTTGGTAAACTGATTAGTAAATCTGTTGTAAAAGGTAATGCTTCTCAAAGAATTAATGTTGAAGATGCATTATATTGGTCCAGACTTGTGATGTAACACAGTCTTTAGGTGACGAACACAGCCATCTCATAGATGGCTCCTTACAGTTGTAATTATATCTAACTCATTAATGTTATTTGAATTTATAGCTGTCATGCAATAAATCATATCTGCTTATGTAATACAAGTGTCTCTTCTTTTTAAGACTCTCGAGTGCTCTATTCCCTACGATGTATAATTGGTCAGACCTTTAGACTCAGCGGAAAGGCCCTGCAAAGTTTCTCTCATGGAATAGTGGTACTTTCCCTGACTTTGCACCAGGAGGGCTGTGTTCACGTCCCAGGTGTGTCCTACTCATCTGAACAGGCGTATTAGAAAGGAAATGTGGTGCATCACTAATACTTGGGAGTAATATTTTGATAAATGTCTGTGCATAAGCTTGCATTGACTTCTTGAGATTTTGTTATCGTGCCCAAGCAGAGGTAATCTAAACCGTATCAGAGATAATGGGAACTGCAGATGCTGGAGATTCCAAGATAACAAAACGTGAGGCTGGATGAACACAGCAGGCCCAGCAGCATCTCAGGAGCACAAAAGCTGACGTTTTGGGCCTAGACCCTTCATCAGAGGGATGATCTGGTTCCGTCGGCAGGTGCTGAGGAAGGTGATGTGGCTGTGGTACCTGGTTTGCTTCAGGACATGGTCGAGCAGTTTCAAGGCCGAAGAGATGACAAGAGAGTTGCAATGGGAGAGAGATTCCCTGAGGTTGGTCCGGAGGGAGGAGGGTAACTTCTTCAGGTTAGGCATCCCTGGAAGAGGCTTCGCAGTGAGGTTAAAATAGTATCAGAGACAATGGGAACTGCAGATGCTGGAGAATCCAAGATAATAAAATGTGAGGCTGGATGAACACAGCAGGCCCACAAGCATCTCAGGAGCACAAAAGCTGACGTTTCGGGCCTAGACCCTTCATCAGAGCTCCTCTGATCATCACCTCTGATGAAGGGTCTAGGCCCGAAATGTCAGCTTTTGTGCTCCTGAGATGCTGCTTGGCCTGCTGTGTTCATCCAGCCTCACATTTTGTAATCTAAACCGTGCCTGTTCATTTAAAAGATTATAAAGGAGATTGGGTGGGAGTGACCTACCCAACTACAAACTACCAGCTATTAGTATCCAAAGGCCAATATAACAAAATTAAGTGGCCCTCCTTATCATGCCTCATCAGGCCCACTTCCTGAGACATTTTCTTATGAGGAGAAGTTGAGTACGTTGCAGTTTATACAAATTGAAGATTAGAATAGATTTACTTGGCTGAATAATTAGTCTGTTCCTAAACTCTCATTCCAGCCTCACTCAATGTGTACAATGCAGCATTATTTATGCTTATTCTGGGGAAGTGGAGAACTTTTTAACTTTTGACCAGTCCTTTCTTTCTACCTATGAAAGGAGTGTATTCAGCTGCAGCTCCTGATTTACTGCACGGACCTGTGGATGGAATCAATATGGAGCATCCAGGAAGCTGAGAATGTTGTGGATAGCACATTTAGTGAGCTGGTCACCACCAGCAGATGAGGCCTTCACAGAGAAGGGTTCGGTGACCACCAGGAAGATGGGTAAGCATGGGTAGGTAGTGTAGGAGTTCCCTGCAGCCATCCCCATCTTTAACAGGTAGCCTGATTTCAATTCTGTTTGGCAGAGAATGGTCTTTCAGGAGAAAGCAGCAGCTAGATCAGTGACACCATGACTGGAATGGCTGTCAAAGTGTCAAATAAGGGTCAAAGTGTAGGTGAGCGGCAGAGAAAGTCAGGGGCATAGATAGGTGTTTCTGTGGCCATGAGTGAGACTCCAGGATGGGGTGCCAGGGTCAAGAATATCTCAGAGTAGGAACAGGATATTTTGAAGGGGGAGGGTAAGCCAGAGGCCGTGATCCATATTGGTACCAACAACTTAAGCAGAAAGAGAGATGAGGTCCTGCAAAGGGAGTTCAGGAAGTTAGGTAGGAAGTAGAAAAGCGAGGGCAAAAATCACACAACACCAGGTTATAGTCCAACAGGTTTATTTTAATGCATTATCTTTCGGAGTGACCTGAGGAAAGAGCAACACTCTGAAAGTTAGTCTGTTCAAATAAACCTCTTGGACTATAACCTAGTGCCATGTAAATTTTTTACTTTGTCCAACCCAGTCAAACACCAGCATCTTCATTTCATAGAAAGGCAAGCCCTCTGAGATTGTAATCTCAGGACTATTTCCCATGGCATGTTCCAGTGTGGCCAGGAATAGGAAGTTGTATGGTTAAATACTTGGCTAAAGAGCTGGTGTGGAGGGAGAGCTTCAGATATGTGGATCATTGGGATTTCCAGGACAGGAAAGACCTGTACAAGAAGGACAGGTGCCACCTGAACTGGAGGAGCATGAATACCCTTGAATGGAGGTTTGCTAGTGCCACTCCAGAGGGATTAAACTAGTGTGGCAGGGGACAGGGAAGCAGAGCAGTAGGTCAGCAAGTAAACTGACCAAGAGGAGCTTAAGACTAAGGTCAGTGAGGCTAAGAGGAAGAATGGACAGGGAGACGTTGCTGAGCATGGAGGCACTAGCTGTCTTAAGTTATATATTTTAACGCGAGGAGTTTGATAGGTAAAGAAGATGAACCTGCACCTTAGGTTAGTACCTATAACTATGATGTTGTAGCTATGTAGGGAGGCAATGGCCACAATAGTATTATCGGTGGACTGTCAATCCAGAGACCCAGGTCATGTTCCGGGGTCCTGGGTTCAAATTCCACTATGGCAGATAGTGGAATTTGAATTAAGGGTCAAATGACGACTCATGAATCCATTGCCAATTGTCAGAAAAACCCATCTGGTTCACTGATGTCCTTCAGGGAAGGAAACTGCCATCCTTACCTGGTCTGGCCTACATGATTCCAGACCCACAGCAATGCGGTTAACTCTTAACTACCCTCTGGGCAATTAGGGATGGGCAATAAATGCAGGCCTGGCCACCAATATCCTCATTCCGTGAATGAATAAAGAAAAGAAAATTACATAGATTTGGTTCAGGGAGACACAAGAATGGTAGCTCAACCTTCCAAGACGTAGATGTTTCGCACAAGATAAAGAGGGATATAAAAGAAATGGGGGAGTTGTGTTACTGATTAGGGAGAATATCACAGCTATACTGAGGCAGGGCATCTTGGAGGGCAGATACAGTGAGGCAGTATGGGTAGAACAATCAGGAATATGAAGGGTGCAATCACATTGACAGGATTGTCCTACAGGTTTTCCAATAGCCAGTGGGAAGAAGAGAGGAACAGGTTATGCAAGAATGGAAAAACAACAGAGTTGTTGTGGAGATATAGTAGGAACTGCTGATGCTGGAGAATCTGAGATAACACGGTGTGAAGCTGGATGAACACAGCAGGCCAAGCAGCATCAGAGGAGCAGGAAAGCTTGACGTTTTGGGTCGGGACCCTTCTTAAGAAAAAAAAGGTTTTGAAATAAAGTGCACAGCCATGAACATGACCATCACTATCTGGCATGCTGCCTTGCTGTTCAGTTTGTACTCTTCATTGGCATCAAAAAGGGAGTTTAAATGCTGCATCAGGTCACAGCTTAAGGGAGGAAATTTGTACATACCTTGATTTGAGCATATTGACCTTTATTCTTGAACTCCCTGTCGTTTGAATATCTATGCAAAATAGAACATAGAACATAGAACACTACAGTACAGTACAGGCCCTTTGGCCCTCGATGTTGTGGCGACCTGTCATACCAATCTCAAGCCCATCCAACCTACACTATTCCATGTATGTCCATATGCTTGTCCAATGACGACTTAAATGTACCTAAAGTTGGCGAATCTACTACCGTTGCAGGCAAAGCGTTCCATTCCCTTACTACTCTCTGAGTAAAGAAACCACCTCTGACATCTGTACTATATCTTTCACCCCTCAATTTAAAGCTATGCCCCCTCGTGCTCGCCATCACCATCCTAGGAAAAAGGCTCTCCCTATCCACCCTATCTAACCCTCTGATTATTTTATATGTTTCAATTAAGTCACCTCTCAACCTTCTCCTCTCTAATGAAAACAGCCTCAAGTCCCTCAGCCTTTCCTCGTAAGACCTTCCCTCCATACCAGGCAACATCGTAGTAAATCTCCTCTGCACCCTTTCCAAAGCTTTCACATCCTTCTTATAATGCGGTGACCAGAACTGTACACAATACTCCAAGTGCGGCCTCACCAGAGTCTTGTACAGCTTCACCATAACCTCTTGGTTCCGGAACTCGATCCCTGTATTAATAAAAGCTAAAACACTGTATGCCTTCTTAACAGCCCTGTCAACCTGGGTGGCAACTTTCAAGGATCTGTGTACATGGACACCAACATCTCTCTGCCCATCTACACTACTAAGAATCTTACCATTAGCCCTGTACTTTACCTTCTGGTTACTCCTACCAAAGTGCATCATCTCACACTTGTCTGCATTAAACTCCATTTGCCACCTCTCAGCCCAGCTCTGCAGCTTATCTATGTCTCTCTGCAACCTACAGCATCCTTCGTCACTATCCACAACTCCAATGACCTTAGTGCCGTCTGCAAATTTACTAACCCATCCTTGTACACCCTCATCCAGGTCATTTATAAATATGACAAACAGCAGTGGACCCAACACCGACCCTTGCGGTACACCACTAGTAACTGGTCTCCAGGATGAACATTTCCCATCAACGTCACCCTCTGTCTTCTTTCAGCAAGCCAATTTCCGATCCAAACTGTTATATCTCCCACAATTTCATTCTTCCGCATTTTGTACAATAGCCTATTGTGGGGAACCTTATCGAATGCCTTGCTGAAATCCATATACACCACATCAACCGGTTTACTCTTATCTACCTGTTTGGTCACCTTCTCAAAGAACTCAATAAGGTTTGTGAGGCATGACCTTTCCTTCACAAAACCGTGCTGACTATCCCTAATCAACTTATTCTTCTCTAGATGATTATAAATTCTATCCCTTATAACCTTTTCCAACACTTTACCAACAACTGAGGTAAGGCTCACTGGTCTATAATTACCAGGGTTGTCTCTACTCCCCTTCTTGAACAGGGGAACCACATTTGCTATCCTCCAATCATCTGGCACTATTCCTGTAGACAATGACGAGTTAAAGATCAGTGCCAAAGGCTCGGCAATCTCCTCCCTGGCTTCCCAGAGGATCCTAGGATAACTCCCATCCGGCCCAGGGGACTTATCTATCTTCACCTTCTGAAGGATTTCTAATATCTCTTCCTTGTGAACCTCAATCCCACCTAGTCTAGTAGCCTGTATCTCAGTATTCTCCTCGACAACATTGTCGTTTTCTAGAGTGAGTACTGTTGAAAAATATTCATTTAGCGCTTCCCCTATCACATCTGACTCCACACACAACTTCCCACTACTATCCTTGATTGGGCCTAATCTTACTTTTGTCATTCTTTTATTCCTTAAATACCTATAGAAAGCCTTAGGGTTTATCCTGATCCTATCCGCCAACAACTTCTCATGCCTATTCCTTTTGGTTCTTTACATTATTTTCTCCAGTAACTGTGAATCTCAAATTCCCGCAAAGCCTATCTATAAATGCAGCACGCCTTATCTCAACATCTCAGACTTTACTTCCTGTGACAATCCACAAACATTTCAAAACTTGAGCTAACCATATTGAACGGCTAGTAGCTAATGCTTGTGATCTTCTCTTCTACCAGTATAACTTAGAAAGCACCAAAAGGCCAGTAATTGTAGGGAATGCTGGATAACTAGAGAAAGTGAGGTTCCAATCATGAAAAATGTGTATGGTACAAACAGTCGGAATTGAGTGGATCCCTGGGTGAGTACAAGGGCAATAGGAGTTTACTGAAGAGGAAAATCAGGAGGGAAAAAAAGGGGTCTTGGGATAGAGCATAGAACATAGAAAAGTACAGCACAGTACAGGCCCTTTGGCCCACAATGTTGTGCCATGGATTAATCCTAATCCAAAAACAAAATAACCTAACCTACATTCCCCTCAATTCACTGCTGTCCATGTGCATGTCCAGCAGTTGCTCAAATGTCACGAATGACTCTGCTTCCATGACTACTACTGGCAAATTATTCCACGCGCTCTCAACTCTCTGGGTGAAGAACCTCCCTCTGACGTCTCCTCTATACCTTCCTCCTAACACCTTAAAACTATGACCCGTCGTGACAGTCAATCCTGCCCTGGGGAAAGGTCTCTGGCTATCGACTCTATCCATGCCTCTCATTACCTTGTACACCTCGATCAGGTCATCTCTCTTCCTCCTTCTCTCCAGAGAGAAAAGTCCGAGCTCAGTCAACCTCTCCTCGTAAGACAAGCCCTCCAGTCCAGGCAGCATCCTGGTAAACCTCCTTTGCACCCTCTCCAAAGCCTCCACATCTTTCCTGTAATACAGTGGCTAGAACTGGACGCAATATTCCAAGTGTGGTCTCACCAGGGTTTTGTAGAGCTGCAGCAAAACCTCGCGGATCTTAAACCCGATCCCCCTGTTAATGAAAGCCAAAACACCATATGCTTTCTTAACAACCTTACCCACTTGGGTGGCAACTTTGAGGGAGCTGTGCACTTGAACACCAAGATCCTGCTGTTCCTCCACACTGCCGAGAATCCTGCCTTTAATCCTATATTCAGCCTTTAAGTTCGACTTTCCAAAATGCATCACTTCGCATTTATCCAGGTTGAACTCCATCTGCCATTTCTCAGCCCAGCTCTGCATTCTGTCAATGTCTTGCTGAAGCCTGCAATAGCCCTCGATACTATCAACGGTACCCTCAACCTTTGTATCATCAGCAAACATACTAACCAATCCCTCAACCTTCTCATCCAAGTCATTTATCAAAACTACAAACAGCAGAGGACCAAGAACAGAGCCCTGCGAGACACCACTCAGCACTGACCTCCAGGCAGAATACTTGCCATCTACAACCATTCTCTGCCTCCTGTCAACCAACCAATTCTGAATCCAGACAGCCAAATCACCCTGTATCCCATACCTCCTGACTTTATGAATGAGCCTGCCATGGGGAACCTTATCAAATGCCTTGCTGAAGTCCATGTACATCATATCCACTGCTCGACCCTCGTCAACCTGTCTCGTGACTTACTCAAAGAACTCAGTAGGATTTGTGAGGCATGACCTGTCCCTCACAAAGCCATGCTGACTCCCTTTAATAACGCTATGCTTTTCCAAATAATCATAAATCCTATCCCTCAGAATCCTTTCCAAAACCTTGCTGACCACAGACGTAAGACTGACTGGTCTGTAATTTCTAGGGATTTCCCTATTCCCTTGCTTGAAAAGAGGAACAACATTTGTCTCCCTCCAATCTTCTGGTTCAACTCCTGTGGAGAGTGAGAAAGCAAAGATCTTCGCTAGCGGCTTAGCAATCTCCTTTCTCGCTTCCCGGAGCAACCTAGGATAAATCTGGTCTGGCCCTGGGGACTTAGCAATCTTAATGTTTGCCAAAATTTCCAGCACATCAACTTCCTCAATCTTGATCTGTTCAAGCCTGTTTTCCAGCTCCTCAAAGTTCTCATTCACAACAAGGTCCCTTTCTTTAGTGAAAACCGAAGCAAAAAACTCATTAGGGCTTCCCCTACCTGCTCAGACTCCAAGCACAAGTTCCCTACTCTATCCCTGATAGGCCCTACCTCCTCCCTGATCATTCTCTTATTCCTCACGTATGAGTAAAATGCCTTCGGGTTCTCCCTAATACTTCCTGTCAAGCGTTTCTGGTGCCCCCTCCTGGCCCTCCTCAGTCCACTTCTGAGGTCCTTCCAAGCAAGCCTGTAATCCTCTAAAGCTGTGCTAGACCCTTGCTTCCTCCACCTTACGTAAGCTGCCTTTTTCGTTTTGACAAGAAGTACCTCTGTGCACGTCATCCAAGGCTCCTTAATCTCACCCCTTCTTACATGTCTCAGAGGAGCAAATTTATACATCACTCGCAACAACTGCTCCTTAAACAGCCTCCATATGTCTGCTGTGCCCTTTCTGTAGAACAATTGCTCCCAATCTGTACTTCCCAACTCCTGTCTGATAGCGTCATAGTTTCCTTTACCCCAGTTAAATATCTTCCCCTGGTAACTGCTCCTTTCCCTCTCCATGGCTATGGTAAATGTGAGGCTGTTGTGGTCACTGTTGCCAAAGTGTTCTCCCACCACGAGATCTGACACCTGTCCTGGCTCATTGCCGAGCACCAAATCCAAAATGGCCTCCCCCCTCGTCGGCCTGTCCACATACTGAGTAAGGAAACCCTCCTGAACACACCTGACAAAAACGGCTCCATCCAAACCAGCTGCACTAAGGAGGTTCCAATCAATATTGGGAAAGTTGAAGTCACCCATAACAACAACCCTGCTACGTTTGCACTTTTCAACAACCTGCCGGCTTCTGAGTTCTTTGATCTCCCTACTGCTATTTGGGGGTCTGTAGAAAACCCCCAGTGAGGTGACTGCTCCCTTGCTGTTCCTAATTTCCACCCATACTGACTAGGGATAGTCATGGCAAATAGAATTAAGGAGAATCCAAAGAAATTCTACAAATACATTAAGGGTAAAAGTATAACTAAGGAGAAAATAGGATCCCTTAAAGATCAGTAAGGCTGTTTATGTGTGGGACCCCAGGAGATCGGTGAGATACTACTTGAATATTTTGCATCAGTGTTTAGTATGGGGAAGAATTTGGAAGCTAGAGAACATGGGAAAATAAATAGTGAAGTCTTCAAAAGTATCCATGTTACATGTAGGAACAGCAAGCGAGCAGTCACCTCATTGGGGGTTTTCTACAAAAGGCTTGGCAGGAAGGATTAGGGAGAGCCCGAAGGCATTTTACTCATACATGAGGAATAAGAGAATGATCAGAGAGAAGGTAGGGCTGATCAGGGATAGAGTAGGGAACTTGTGCGTGGAGTCTGAGCAGATAGGGGAAGGCCTAAATGAGTTCTTTGCTTCAGTTTTCACTAAGGAAAGGGACCTTGTTGTGAATGAGAACTTTAAGTAAAAGTGAGGCTTGAACAGATCAAGATTAAGGAAGTTGATATGCTGGAAATTTTGGCAAACATTAAGACTGATAAGACCCCAGGGCCAGACCAGATTTATCCTAGGTTGCTCCGGGAAGCGAGAAAGGAGGTTGCTAAGCCGCTGGCGAAAATCTTTGCTTCCTCACTCTCCACGGGTGTCGTACCGGAAGATTGGAGGGAGGCAAATGTTGTTCCTCTTTTCAAGAATGGGAATAGGGAAATCCCTAGAAATTACAGACCAGTCAGTCTTACGTCTGTGGTCAGCAATGTTTTGGAAAGAATTCTGAGGGATAGAATTTATGATTATTTGGAAAAGCATAGCGTTATTAAAGGGAGTCAGCATGGCTTTGTGAGGGGCAGGTCATGCCTCACAAATCTTATTGAGTTCTTTGAGGAAGTCACGAGACAAGTTGACGAGGGTCGAGCAGTGGATGTGATGTACATGGACTTCAGCAAGGCATTTGATAAGGTTCCCCATGGCAGGCTCATTCATAAAGTCAGGAGGTATGGGATACAGGGTGATTTGGCTGTCTGGATTCAGAATTGGTTGGTTGACAGGAGGCAGAGAGTGGTTGTAGATGGCAAATATTCTGCCTGGAGGTCAGTGCTGAGTGGTGTCTCGCAGGGCTCTGTTCTCGGTCCTCTGCTGTTTGTAGTTTTTATAAATGACTTGGATGAGGAGGTTGAGGGGTGGGTTAGTATGTTTGCTGATGATACAAAGATTGGAGGTGCCGTTGATAGTATCGAGGGCTATTGCAGGCTTCAGCAAGACATTGACAGAATGCAGAGCTGGGCTGAGAAATGGCAGATGGAGTTCAACCTGGATAAATGCGAAGTGATGCATTTTGGAAAGTCGAACTTAAAGGCTGAATATAGGATTAAAGGCAGGATTCTCGGCAGTGTGGAGGAACAGCGGGATCTTGGTGTTCAAGTGCACAGCTCCCTCAAAGTTACCACCCAAGTGGATAAGGTTGTTAAGAAAGCATATGGTGTTTTGGCTTTCATTAACAGGGGGATCGGGTTTAAGATCCGCGAGGTTTTGCTGCAGCTCTACAAAACCCTGGTGAGACCACACTTGGAATATTGCGTCCAGTTCTAGCCACCGTATTACAGGAAAGATGTGGAGGCTTTGGAGAGGGTGCAAAGGAGGTTTACCAGGATGCTGCCTGGACTGGAGGGCTTGTCTTTCGAGGAGAGGTTGACTGAGCTCGGACTTTTCTCTCTGGAGAGAAGGAGGAAGAGGGATGACCTGATCGAGGTGTACAAGGTAATGAGAGGCATGGATAGAGTCGATAGCCAGAGACTTTTCCCCAGGCCAGGATTGACTGCCACAAGGAGTCATTGTTTTAAGGTGTTAGGAGGAGGGTATAGAGGAGACGTCAGAGGGAGGTTCTTCACCCAGAGAGTTGAGAGCGCATGGAATAATTTGCCAGTAGTAGTCATGGAAGCAGAGTCATTCGTGACATTTAAGCGACTGCTGGACATGCACATGGACAGCAGTGAATTGAGGGGAATGTAGGTTAGGTTATTTTATTTTTGGATTAAGATTAATCCATGGCACAACATCGTAGGCCGAAGGGCCTGTACAGTGCTGTACGTTTCTGTGTTCTATGTTCTATGTTCTATGTTCCATGTTACAGAGGAAGAGGTGCTGGAGGCCTTAAAATGCATAAAGTTAGATAAGTCCCCAGGATCTGATCAGGTGTATCCCAGAACTTTGTGGGAAGCTGGGGAAGTGATTGCTGGGTCCTTGCTGAGATATTTGTATCATCGACAGCTTGGGTGAGGTGCCAGAAGACTGGAGGTTGGCTGATGTGATATCATTTTTTCAGAAAGGTGGTAGGGAAAATCCAGGGGCTATTGATCAATGAGTCTGACATCCTTGGTGGATAAGTTGTTGGAGGGGTTCCCTTTGTTCACTGTTTTGTTTTTAAAATATTTACAGATACTCACTATAAGACTATAAGACATAGGAGTGGAAGTAAGGCCATTCGGCCCATCAAGTCCACTCCACCATTTAACCATGACTGATGGGCATTTCAACTCCACTTCCCTGCACTCTCCCCGTAGCCCTTGATTCCTTGTGAGATCAAGAATTTGTCGATCTCTGCCTTGAAGGCATCCAACGTCCCGGCCTCCACTGCACTCCGTGGCAATGAATTCCACAAGCCCACCGCTCTCTGGCTGAAGAAACGTCTCCTCATTTCCATTTTAAATTGACCCCCTCTAATTCTAAGGCTGTGCCCACGGGTCCTAGTCTTCCCGCCTAATGGAAACAACTTCCCAGCGTCCACCCTTTGTAAGCCATACACTATCTTGTAAGTTTCTATTAGATCTCCCCTCAACCTTCTAAACTCTAATGAATACAATCCCAGGATCCTCAGCCGTTCATTGTACATTAAACCTTCCATTCCAGGGATCATCCATGTGAATCTCCGCTGGACATGCTCCAGCACTAGTATGTCCTTCCTGAGGTGTGGTGCCCAAAATTGGACACAGTATTCTAAATGGGGCCAAACTAGAGCTTTATAAAGTCTCAGTAGCACATCACTGCTTTTATATTCCAACCCTCTTGAAATAAACAACAACATTACATTCGCTTTCTTAATCACAGACTGTACCTGCGAGCTAACCTTTAGAGACTCCTGGACCAACACTCCCAGATCCCTTTGTACTTCTGTTTTATGAATTTTCTTGCCATTTAGAAAATAGTCCATGGCTGTATTCTTTTTTCCAAAGTGCAAAACCTCGCATTTGCTCACGTTGAATTTCATCAGCCATTTCCTAGACCACTCTCCTTAACGGTCTAAATGTTTCTGCAGCCTCCCCACCTCCTCAGTACTACCTGCCTGTCCATCTAGCTTCGTATCATCAGCAAACTTTGCCAGAATGCCCCCAGTCCCTTCATCCAGATCATTGATAGATAAAGTGAACAGCTGCGGCCCCAACACTGAACCCTGTGGGACACCACTTGTCACTGGTTGCCATTCCGAAAAAGAGCCTTTTATCCCAACTCTCTGCCTTCTTTCAGACAACCAATCCTCAATCCAAGCCAGTAGCTCACCTTGAACACCATGGGCCCTCACCTTACTCAGCAGCCTCCCGTGAGGCACAGTATCAAAGGTCTTTTGGAAGTCTAGACTCCCCTTACTAAATCCATGCTGACTTGTTCTAACCTGACCCTGCACTTCCAAGAATTTAGAAATCTCATCCTTAACAATGGATTCTAGAATTTTACCAACAATCAAGGTTAGGCTAATCGGCCTGTAATTTTCCATCTTTTGTCTTGATCCTTTCTTAAACAAGGGGGTTACAACAGCAATTTTCCAATCATCTGGGACTTTATATTCACAAGGAATAAAGAAATACTCATCTACCTCTGGAATTAATCTGCAAGAGATCAGGAACTATTACATGGTTGGGGGTGGGAGGTGGGGCGTGGGAAATGTGATTATAATGAATACTAGGTGTTCTACAATTTTATAATGAGTGGTTTTATTTGGAAAATATTTGAATTTTGGCGCTATATCTCAAAGCAATTGCATTCTATGAATTACTTGAGATAGGAGGCTGTGTTAGAGACAAATATGCAATAATTTTGCTGTGACCTTGAGGGTCCATATGGTCTACTACTGCTCATATTTCACATTTTTGTACATTTGTAGATGGCTGCCTACAAACTCACCAAAACTGGAAGATATCCTGAAAAGCAATAGGAAATCTGTGGACATCAAACAACCCAGAGATGTGAAGGATTCCTTGTCATGCAGTGGAATACCTGGAAGAAAATCTATGGGAATATTGAGACAAATTAGGGAGATATAAACTAATTTTCCAAACAACTGTTGCACCTAGAATCATAGGTCACTATTTTTCAGATAAAAAAAGAATAAAAAGCAAGACATTCATCTTTCATTTTCAAGTAATATTCATTCCCTAATTGTTAGCTGAGAAGTCAAAGGATTATTTGCTCATACCCTTTTGCAAACCTCAGACGTCATCTGAAAATAGCACACACATTTAAGGATCATATGGAGCAGTGTGCTTTAGAAGAACTAGAGATTTGGTGATTCTGGCTCAAAATGGAATGTCAACAATTGTACTGTTACCAGATTTATTCCATGTTGCTTTAATAACAATTTGACCATTAAGCATTTCCTTTTGGCTATTTAGTGTGTGTTAGCCTCCTGCAGTGGTTTAAAAGGATGGCAGACAAAAGAGAGCAGGCATAATCAAATTGAATCACACCAGTAGACAGATGGGGCTCACTTTTAATACAAGCAGGCTTATTTATAGCTACCCAGCAGTTGTAAAGCTGAATGGGGCTTAGTTACCAGGTGGAACCCCTTTCCGATTGCATTCCACTTACATCTGCCCTCCCCTCTGAAATATTGCATTGTAAGTATCTTCATAATGTCATTAATAATTCTGTGGATGGGGAAGGAGAAATGGTTTTAACAACAGCTAGAAATGTTTGGAATGAAATTACCATAATATCTCAGAGAGCCTTTGTAATGCTAAACAATTACCTCCATTTCTTTTTCTCTCTGTCTCTCTCTGGTACTGAGCAATATCTGAATGATGAACTAAGCTAATTAATCCCGAATTTTAATCTAATTTTAAAATTATTATTTACTATTAACAAGTGAAAAAAAATCCATTTCCTCATACTTGAGAAAAAAATTGCAAGAACAATCTGATACTGTTTATTAAACTTGAAATTATTCCCAAGCAAACAATAACATCAATACAGTTTTACTGTAGAAAGAATCTAGCTGTAATCTCAGTTGATTAATTACTGCAGTATTTAATTACTGCATTATAGTTCAAAGCCTCTCGAGTGGCACTTCATCATGCTCATTGTCAGAAGCCCCCTTAGCTTCCTGTTTGTATTACTGATGTTTTTAATTAGAGAAAATCTGTCCATGATCTGCTTATCAGCGGGGAAAAAAAGAAGTGTTTTATGGATCATTAAATGCTGTGCAATGGAACTTATTAGACCTGGGGTGCGCCACAGGCAGAAGACAGTGTAAAACATCTAAAGGCTACGGAGTAGCTGCTCTTCTTAACACTGAACGCCATGTGTAAATCGACGACTAGTCAGTTGAGCAGGCAGAGATTCAGACAGGCTGACAGGTGCACAGTCAGGTATAAAGAGACAGGTACCAGTACATACATACAAGCACACGGACTGATTAAGCCCAAGAATGAGACAGATAGAGAAATGTTCAGACAGGTTGATAGGCAGAGTTTCAAAAACATGGAAAGTTATAGCAAAATGACAACCAATGGAAAATGTGCCTGTAAAAGCTTTTGGTCACGCTAGATAATGAAGATTAACTTGTGAAATGATAAAACCTGTTTGAGCTTTTGTAGTGAATTGGATTACAAAGCTGCTTCTGAGCCAGAATTCCAGGTTTGAATATCCACGCCAGGGTTTGCTGACTAACTTGGCAAATAGGTCGAATACCAATGTGCAAACCCTTCCAACACATTCCAATGGCAGTCAGTCAGGGAAGGAGAGATTTCCTGTTCAGCCATGTGAAGGAAAGAAACTGGAACCTGTACCATTTCTATCTATCACTTTAGGTTATGACACATACGTTTACATATATATTACCAACAAACTCCCAGACTGAACTGTCATGCTTAATAGATCCAAGACAGAACTTTGCAAAACGTTATAGATTAGATATGGTGACTGTGCCTTTCCCACTACCCAACTAGGTGCTGAATCCATGATTTTCTGCAAAGTTTGATGAAATGGAAAAGAAAAGCCCATTATAATCGAAAAAATAAATAGACACAGAACTCGAAGGAGATATCAGGTACTAAGTACCAGGGACTAAGCATTGCACTGTAAATGCAGAAAAATACAGAACATTATTTCATTAAATATAGATATGTTAACATTGAATATGCCTAAGAAATTCCTAAATGCAGTAAATATATCACTGAGTTCTATAAATCACTGATTCCTCTCTGTTGTTTAAAATGTGTCTGTATTGTAGTGGCTACGAACGTTGAATTACAACAATACTGTTTGAAGGTTTTGGATGTTGACATATTTTACACATCATTGACTGTGGAGCTTTGACTCACTTGTTGTTTAATGATACATTAACCTTCATTACAAAACAATGGCCCAACATATTCCTTCATGTTCACTGACTTGCATACTCTGGGACTTGTTGCTGATAATGCCACTGGGACTGTTGGAAATTATACAGTTTATTCTGATGCGATTTAATACTTTTCTTAGGTATTCCTCTTTCCTGATAAGCCGGTGTTAATTTTGGTATGGAGGCAATACTATTAATATTATTGACCATTCTTGTTTAAAAGATAATGAAATTAGTACATTTTAAAGATTGCCTAGACTTTTGTTTCAAAAAATACAAAAGTTACTGAGCCATTACTTGTTGACAATTTTTTTCTAAAACTGGAAGAAATGATTATAACTAAGTCAATGCCCAGAGCCTTTTAGACTAAGGAACTTCTTAGAAATGTTTGTAGAGAAGTCACATGCCTCAGGTTATTGTAGACAGGTGTTCTGGGATGTCTGGAATACCAAAGTGTGAAGCTGGATGAAGACAGCCGGCCAAGCCGCATCTTAGGAACACAAAAGCTGACGTTTCGGGCCTAGACCCATCATCAGAGAGCGGAATGGGGAGAGGGATCTGAAATAAATAGGGAGAGAGTTCTCATTATCTCTGGGATCTCTGGATATTGTTTAAGAAGGTCAACTAGGCTGTAGCCTGGTAACAGAGCAACCACCCACCTCTTTCCTTCACTTTTGAGAGAGCTCCTTCCAGATTCCAGAGTAAGAACTAGAAAATTAATGTGGCAACTCTCCTGAAAAGCTTATGTAAGACTTCCTCTTGACTTCTCTTCAATGAACCACTTCTGAACTGATCCCAGTGCCTAGTGATTTGTGTATGTGTACCAGGATGCCAAACTGACAGCTATATTGAATATTTCATATATTTTTATTTTTTCTTCAAGGATTAATAAGTATTTGGTCAAAGCTTTATTTAAGATTCCTCCCTGCGGAGAAAGATTTTTTATTAACTCGTGTGCATACATTATTTAGACATAGAGCCACAGAGTTATCCAGCATGGAAAAAGACTCTTTGGCCCGACTCTTTTGCACCAGCCAGGTATCCCTCTAAACCCTAAGTGTGTTAATTGTACCAGTCTCCACCACCTCCTCTGGTACCTTGCTCCATACATGCGCTACCCTCAGCATGAGAATGTAGCCCCTCAGGTCGCCTTTAATTCTTTCCCCTCTCACCTTATACCTATGCCCTCTAGTTTTGAACTTCCCTGCCCTGGGGAAAAGACCTTGCCTATTCACTCGATCCATGCTCCTCATGAATTTATAAATCTCTATATGGTCACCCCACAGCCTCCAACGCTCCAGGGAAAACAGCTCCAGCCTATTCAGCCTCTATCTATAGCTCAAACCCTCCAACTCTGGCAACATCCTTGTAAATCTTTTATGAACTCTTTCAAGTTTCACAACATCTTTCTATAGTAGAGAGACCAGAATTGAAAGCAATATTCTAAAAGTGGCCTCACCAATATCCTGTACATCCACAACATGACGTCCCAATTCCTATACTCAATGCGCTGACCTGTGAAGGCAAGCATGTTAATAGCCTTCTTCACCACCTTGTCTACCTGCGACTCCACTTTCAAGGAACAATGCACCTGCACCTCTAGGCCTCTTTGTTTGGCCTTGCTCCCAGGAACTTACCATTAACTGTATACGTCCTGACTTGGATAATAAAATGTGAGGCTGGATGAACACAGCAGGCCCAGCAGCATCTCAGGAACACAAAAGCTGATGTTTCGGGCCTAGACCCTTCATCAGGTTTGCCTTACCAAAATGCAACACCTCACATTTATCTAAATTCAACACCACCTGCCACTCCTTGATCCACTGGCCCATCTGAAAAACGTCACAATGTACTCTGAAATAATCCTCTTCACTGTCCACGAGGCCAACAATTTTGTCATCATCTGCAAACGTACTAACCATATCTCCTATATTCATATCCAAATCATTTGTAAAAATAATGAAAAGCAGCAGACCCAGCACTGATCCTTGTGGCACATGCTGTCTCCAGTCCATAAAAAACCTCCACCATCTCCTCTGTCTCCTACCTTCAAGCCAATTTTGTAACCAAATGGCTAGCTCTCCCTGGATTCCAATGCAATCTAACCCTACTAACCAGTCTATCATGTGGAACCTTAGTCAAATACGTTACTGAAATCTACCTGATGACGTCTACGGCTCTGCCTTCATCAATCGTCTTTGTTACTTCTTCAAAAAATTCAATCAAGTTAGTGAGACATCATTTCCCACCCACAAAGCCATGTTGACTATCGTAATCAGTCCTTGCCTTTCCAAATGCATGGAAGTCTTGTCCGACGGAGCCCCCTCCAACAACTTACCCACCACAGACATCACACTCCACCAGTCTATAGTTCCCTGGCTTTTCCTTACCATTGATGGCACCACATTAACAACCCTCCAGTTTTCTAGTACCTCATTTGTGGCTCTCAATGATGCAAATATCTCAGCAAGTCCTGGAAATTTGGGGAAAAATGTCAAGATTATCAGGATATAGAGCTGTGGTGGGGAATGTGGGAAAATGAAGTGTGGGATTGCAACCAGTACTGTGGAGCACAGAAGGGACAATTACTGTGAAAGGAGTGGAGGTGTCATCTCTAAATATCAGTAGAGGTCGATTGCAAATATAGCATGTGTAAACATGGTTTACTGCAGGAGAAAGAGCCCAACAATGGATGGTTATGCAACAGGCCTAGGGCTCAGTGGACAATTGGGGATATTAATAATGAAATAAAAGTGTTTGGGGAAGGAGGAAAGGCTCAAAGGTGATGGAGTGACAGGGGCTGCTACGCAGTTTGGAATAGCAAGTTTGTGGTAGAGAGAGTCTACCTAGAATAACAGGTAGCATTTGCAATTCACTTTCAGTGGTGATTGGGAAACCCTTCCATCTTCAATCAAATCTCAATTGTGTAAGAAAGAAAAGTGACCACCAGCACTTGCAGGGGGGAGACAGTAAGTTTTTTTTCTGTTGTCTGTGGCAGGGGTGGGGTCCGCGTGGGTGATGTGTGGTACTGCAAGAGGCAGTCAGGCACTCATAGATTTCAGATGACAAATCTGCCATTACCGTAATCTGGATGTGCAGTTCATAGATTGGCCAACTATTTGTACATTAGAAATCCTGAGTATGTCATTGATCAAAACCAACCAATCATAATCATCTCTGTGAAGCAGAAGGGATCGTGGGTGACCATTAAAGCGCATCCTGTGTCTGGCACTTTCCAAGTCCATTCCAAAAGTCACATCATCAATACATGTGAACAGAGCTGCATTGCTGTCACATTGAACTGAAAGTCTCTGAGAATTTAGGGTCATATATGAACTGTTGAAACTCTTAGATGATTGGTTAGAAGGTGCAAGGATGCAGTTGCCCTACTGCATTGAGGATCTCTTGTGTATATACAGTGCAGCTCATCACAAAATTCCATAAAAGCAGTGCTTTTAGAGCCCAGATGCCCAATCAAAGAGGTGAGTTGTACAGAATTGTGTAAGGAAAAATTTCCAAAGCTCACCTAAGGAAACCTTCCATGCTATCGATACTTTGACAAAATATGGGAAGATTCAACCCCAGGCTTAACTGATTTTTTGTAGTTTTTTTGAGTGGCAAGAAACAATGCTGTGGATAAAGGAGAACAAGTTGATACATTGTATTAGGGTTTCCAGAGGCATTAGATAAAGTGCCACATCAAAGGTTATTGCATGAAATTAACATTTCTGGCACAGGGGATAGCATTTCAGTAGGATAAGATATTGGCTGACTAACAGGAAGCAGAAAGTAGTCATAAGCGTATTTCTTTCAAGTTAGCAAAATATAACAAATGGTGTGCCACAGCGATAAATACTGGGACCTCAATTGTTTACAATTTATATAAATAACTTTGATGAGGTGGCAGAAGCTATGTTTGCTCAATTTGTCGGTAATGCCAAAATTAGGTTGGAAAGTAAGTTTTGACAAGGTCATAAGAGTACCACAAGAAGATATTGGTTGATTTTGTGAGTAGAAAATGATATCGTAGCTGGATAATAATGTGTGAAGTATGAAAATTTTTATTTTGGAAGAAAGAATTGAAAAGTATATCATCTAAATGGTGGGAAATTGCAGAATTCCAAGATACAGAGAGTGTTTGGTATCCTAGTGGGTGAAACATAAAATGCTAGCATACAGAGTCGGTAAATAATTAGGAAAGCTAATGGAATGTCCTAACTTATTCATTTGATTGTAGAGGACCTGTCTATTGTTGACAGTAAAATACATTTTGTTGAAGCTATTCATCTTCTATTCATTGGGCCAATTCGTAAGAAATATGAGACTAAAGAGAAAAGAACATTTATACTATAAGGAAGGAGAGTGCGGACCATGTTTGATAGAGGCGTTACCATTGAGAATGCAACAGTGAGTGATGCAAGTTCAAATTTGATTTATTTTTAAACAAGGTATGTTTCCTTTTATTGGGCAAGACGATGTGTTGTGTTATGAGACATGAATTCAGAATGACTCACTTATATTGTTACCACAAAACAGGCAGTGGAGATGTGTGTGTTCCTGTGTGCAATACAACCTGGCAAAAGCATTCATTTCATGGGTGACTGTGAGCTCCAAAGTGATGTCTTGAATTCTGAAGTGGTATGAGAGCAGCCATGATCTGTGGGAATGGTGGCTCGCTGATGCTAACTCAGAGTCATAGAGATGTACAGCACGGAAAGAAACCCTTCGGTCCAACTTGTCCGAGCCTAACAGCTATCCTACATAAATTTTGTCCCCTTTGGCCCTCCTCTCTCCAAACCTTTCTGACTCAGATACCCATCCAGGTGCCTTTTCAATGTTGTAATTGTACCAGCCTCCACACTTCCTTTGGCAGTTCATTCCATTCTCATACCACCCTCTGCGTGTAAAAGTTGCCTCTTAGGTGCCTTTTAAATTGTTCCCCTCTCACCTTAAACCTGTACCCTCTAGTTTTGGACTATTCCGCTCCAGGGAAAAGACCTTGTCTACTTATCCCATCCATGCACATCATGATTTTATAAACCTCTATAAGGATACCCCTCAGCTCCGACACTCCAGAGAAAATAGCCACAGGCAATTCAGCCTCTCCCTATTGCTCAAATCCTCCAACTCTGGCAACATCCTTGTAAATCTTTAATGAACCATTCCAAGTTCCACAACATCCTTCCTATAGCAGAGAGATCAAAATAGCACCCAGTATTCCAAACATGGCCTAGCCAATGTCCTATATAGCTGCAACTTGACCTCCCAACTCCCACACTCAACGCATGGACCCATAAAGGCAAACTTACCAGACACCTCTTTCACTAGATAGTGGGAACTGCAGATGCTGGAACATCTGAGATAACATGGTGTAGAGCTAGATGCACACAGCAAGCCAAACAGCATTTTCAGAAGCAAGAAGGCTGACGTTTCGGGCCTAGACCCTTTTTCAGAAATGGGGGAGAGGAAGGGGGTTCTGAAATAAATAGACAGAGAGGGAGAGTGGGATGGAAGATGGATAGAGGAGAAGATAGGTGGAGAGGAGACTGACAGGTCAAAGATGTGGGGATGGAGCCAGTAGAGGTGAGTGTAGGTGAGGAGTTAGGGAGGGGATAGGTCAGTCCTTTGAGGACAGATAGGTCAAGGGGGTGGGATGATGTTTGTAGGTAGGAGATGAGGGTAGGGCTTCAGGTGGGAGGAGGGGATGGGGGAAGGAAGGACAGGTTAGGGAGGCGGGGATGAGCTGGGCTGGTTTTGGGATGCAATAGAAGGAGGGGAGATTTTGAAGCTTGTGAAGCCCAAATTGATACCATTGGGCTGCAGGGTTCCCAAGCGGAATATGAGTTGCTGTTCCTGCAACTTTTAGGTGGCATCGTTGTGGCACTGCAGGAGGCCCAGGATGGACATGTCGTCTAAGGAATGTGAGGGGGAGTTGAAATGGTTCATGACTGGGAGTTGCAGTTGTTTATTGCGAACCAAGTGTAGATGTTCTGCAAAGCAGTCCCCAAGCCTCCACTTGGTTTCCCTGATGTAGAGGAGGCCACAACAGGAACAACGGATACAGTATATCACATTAGCAGATGTGCAGGTGAACATCTGCTTGATGTGGAAAGTCTTCTTAGGGCCTGGATTGGGGGTGAGGGGGGAAGTGTAGAGGCTGTGTTCATCCAGCTCTGCACCTTGTTACCTCTTTCACTATCCTTGTCTACTTGTGACTCCACTTTCAAGGAACTATGAACTTGCACTCCAAGGTCTCTTTGTTCATTAACATGCCCCATGACCTTACCATTAGGTGTATAAGTACTGCCCTGATTTGCCTTTCCAAAGTGTAGCAGCTCACATTTATCTAAATTAAACTCCATCTGTCACTTCTTGGCCATCTTCCACTCCTCCAATCAAGGTCATGTTGTACTGTAAGGTAATCTTCTTGGCTATCCACTACACCTCCAATTTTTGTGTCATCTGCAAACTTACTAACCATACCTCTCACATTCACATCCAAATCATTTATATAAATGACAAAAAACAGTGGACCAGCACCATCCTTGGGACACACCGCTGGTCGCAGGCCTCCAGTCTGAAAAGCAACACTCCACCACCACCCTCTTTCTTCAACCTCTGAATCAGTTCTGTATCCAAATGGCTAGTTCTCTTTGTATTCCATGTGATCTAACTTTGATAACCAGTCTACCAGGAGGGACCTTGTCGAACACTTTACTGAAGTCCATATAGATCATGTCCATCACTCTGCCTTGGTACTTCAATTAAGTTAGTGAGACACGATTTCCCACACACAAAGCCATATTGACTATCCTTAATCATACTTGCCTTTCCAAATACGCATAAATCGTGTCCCTCAGATTCTCTCCAACAACTTGCCCTCCACCGATATCAGGCTCACTGGTCGTTAGATCCTTGGATTTTCCTTACCATCTTTCTTAAATAGTGATATCATGTTAGCCAACTTCCAGTCTTCTGGCACCTCATCTGTGGCTGTCGCTGATACAATTATTTCAGCAAGGGGCCCGGCAATCACCTAGCTAGCTTCCTGCAATGTTCTAGGTCCCGAGGATTCATCCAGTTTATGCATTTTAAGGCATCCAGCACCTCCTCCTCTGTGATATGGATGTTTTTCAAGATGTCACTATTTATTTCCCCACGTTCTATATCTTCCATATCCTTCTCCAAAGTAAACACTGATTTAAAATACTCATTTAACATCTCCCTCATCTCCTGCGGTTCCACACTTAGGTGGCCTTGCTGATCTTTAAGGGATCCTATTCTCTCCCCAGTTATACTTCTGTCCTTGTTGTATTTGTAGAAACCCTTTCGGTTCTCCTTAATTCTATTTGTCAGAGATATCTCGTGCTTTTTTTGCATTTCTGATCGCCCTACTCGTACTGACTTTATACTCTTCTAGGGATTCACTCGATCTTTGCTGTCTATACCTGATATATGCTTCCTTCTTTTTTTGACAAAAACCTGAACTTCTCTAGTCATCCAGCATTCCCCACACCTATGAGCCTTGCCCTTCACCCTCACAGGAACATAGTCTCTGGACTCTCATTAACTCATTATTTCATTTTTGAATACTTCCTATTTTCCAGCTGTCCCTATACCCACAAACATCCGCTCCCTTTTGAAAGATCTTGTCAAATACAATCAAAATTGGCCTTCATCCAATTGAAGGCTGTAACTTTTAGATCCAGTCTATTCTTTTCCATCACTATTTTAAAACTAATAGAACTATGGCATTGGCCCCGCCCTGCCTTATTCCCCAACAGTAGGTCAAGTTTTGCTCCTTCTCCAGGAGGTACATCCACATACTGAATCAGAAAATTTATTGTACACACTTAACAAATTCCTCTCCATCCAAGCCCATAACACTATGGCAATTCCAGTCTATGTTTGGAAAGTTAAATCCCCTATCATAATCACCCTATTATTCTCACAGATAACTGAGATCTCCTTACGAATTTGTTCCTCAATTTCCTACTGACTATTGGGTCTGTAGTACAATTCCAATAATGTGATCATCCCTTTCTTATTTCTTAGCTCCACTCAAACAACTTACCTGGCCATATTCCCAGGAATATCCTCCCTAAGTACAGCCATAATCTTATCCCTACCCAAAGACACCACTCCCCCTCTTCTCTCGCCTTCCTTTCTATCCTTCTTATAGCATCTATACTCTGGAACATTAAGCTGCCAGCCCTGTAGATCCGTGAGACATGCCTCTGTACTTGCTGTGATATCCCAGTCCCATGTTGCCAACCATGTCCTGAATTCATCTCTCTTACCTGTTAGGCTTCTTGCATGGATGAAGGATGAAATTTCCAGGGGCGTGGTGCTGGAGGCACAGTTGGTTGATGGTTGGTATAAGTTAGCAGCTGCCAGGCACCCAGCCTGATTTGCATCGTTAAGCAAGTGTACCATTGAAATTTCTTAAGAACGAGAGGGAGATTGGCTGTGTCATTGAAATTAGGGTCTAGGCCCGAAACGTCAGCTTTTGTGCTCCTGAGATGCTGCTTGGCCTGCTGTGTTCATCCAGCTTCTGACTTTGTCATCATTGAAATTAGGCAGGTCTGTGGTTTAATGAAATGTAAATGCATAGAAAAAAGGTAGTTGCTGCTCAATCACACCATTCTGGGGGCACCATTTAAAAACTTAAGGGGGGAATCTGAGTACGTTTTCTTGATGGTGAGATTCTGATCATTTTACTTCCCACCTATGCTCAAGTCACGACATGGGGGTGAAAACTTCATCCAACTACTTATTGTCACTCCCTCAGCCAGCTTTGTAGATATATTAATCAATATGCTTGGACATCTTATGATATCTCTGGAGCAGGTGGGACTTGGAAGTGAACCTTTTAATACTGTACCTCAAGAGCAAAGTCAGCTTCAGTTCCATGTTGTCACTGGCCCTTTTATTCCATGTTTTTAACTTTACAGATAAAGCTTTTTTTGGAAGGCCCTTTTCACCACATCAATAGCCCAACCTTCATCAACTCTCTCTTTTATCACATCAAAAAACACTCCACTGAGTTAGCTAGACTCTGACTTTAATAATTCCATGTTGGCTTTCATTAGCGAATTAATCGGTTAATTTGTTTCAGAATGAGGCCAGAAGGTATAAGCAAGAAGGACTTCTGAACCAGGAGATATTGGATTTCTGACATTGGCAGCATGGCAGTGTCCTGGACGGGTTAATGTTTGTGAAAGAGCGATTGAATGTGGTCAGTATAGGAGCAAGAATCAAATAAGTTGTAGTTTAGGGTCAAAGGGAACAATATAGTCTGGGGTTGTATTCGGAGGGAGAAAGATCAGGAGCATTGCGAAGCCATGCAATGGCTTTGGAAGAGATAATTTGGGTGTTAGGGTATGCTGAATTAGACCCACAATTGAATCACATTATTTATATTGTGATTGTGATGGAGTTTATCTTGAGGGCCAGTTTGACTGAGCTGTAAACTGTGCCCAAGTTTAAGGAAACTTGTGAGGCTTGGCAGACGTTGTCAGATCATGGATAGGGGAGGGATATGTGATATGAAATTGGTGAGTTTATGATTTCCTTTTCTGAATGGTTGGATTTTATTGCTTATTTGTGTTACAAGTTTTAGCAGCATTTGAACTGGGAAGTGGAGAGTTGATTAAATGAAAAGGAAACCATCACCAAGATTAAACCTGTTCTCATCCAAGCAGCATCTAAGGAGCACAAAAGCTGACGTTTCGGGCCTAGCCTGAAACGTCAGCTTTTGTGCTCCTAAGATGCTGCTTGGCCTGCTGTGTTCATCCAGCTCCACACTTTGTTATCTTGAATACTCCAGCATCTGCAGTTCCCATTATCTCTGTTCTCATCCAACGTCTCTGAAGGAAACATTTCTGAAGAAGCCAATGAATGGTGAATAAGTCTGGGACGATTTGGTGATTTTTCCCTCTTTGTAACCTAACGATGCATTGGCCAATTGTAGAGGTCCTATTGTAGCTGGACCTGACATCAACTAACTTGGTACAGATCAAAGTGGAACATTTCAGAGCCATTGGCTTTGGTACTTTGCTGGGCAAGGCATCTTACGTGTGTTAATTTCATGCATTAATGGATATGTAGAACAGAGAGCGGTGAGGTGGGTCCCAGCCCCTCTAATTAAAAACATACAAAATTCCATTGAAGTATATAAGTAAAGCACTGAATTAATATTTACGAGTGAAATTGAATGCTTGCACAAAACATACCCCAAGAATCAAAGGAACACCCCCTCCTCCCTTGAGAATCCCTTTAAATCATGGACAGTTAATATAATAAATTAGTAGTGGGTTGCATATCCTGCAGGCCTTAGCAGTGTAAACCACAAAAAACGGCTGTCACAAAATGAAAAACGCCAACCGTAGCGCACAGAATGGATGAGTGGAGACACGCTCTGTCCCAGTACCCAGAGGGATAGAGCTGGTGATAGCCCTCTCATCTGCTTAACACATAATGCATGTGTTTTCTGCGATGCTGGTAATGTGTTTTTTTTTCAACTTGTTTTATCCAGAGGAATGAATCACATAAGTAGAGCAGTGGAACAAGATTTTCAACCCATTGCCTTTGATTAAGTGCTTTTACATGGGGGTCTCAGGACCTGCAATAATATTAATGGAGTAGAAAGCAGAGCAAAGCCAGGACCTTGGGTTCCTCAAGTAGCATTATCCCAGGGATAAAGAGGATGATTATAAACTTACATGAATTTGCTCTTATCATTGCTTAGGAGGAAGTTCAGAATGAGAATTAAATCTAAGCCTCCTCTCCTTTCAAGCAACAAGAATTAGAGGTTAAAACCAAACCGATTATAAAGAATAATTTTCCTTTATTAAATTAAGTGAAATATATTTCCAAACCGTTTTGAATTTTTTTTGCTGTTCCTGTTCCCTGTCTCTTCCTTTCCTGGCTCATGCTGTGGGACACATCTAACAGCTTTAGTTCAGATGGTCAATGTTCTCCAATCTTTTTTGTATCAAGTGCACTTCAGTGGGATGAAAAATTCTGCAGCACATGCACTTTTACAGATGAACGTATTGCTTGTAAGTGTCGCATTTACTTATATTTACTATGGTTATAGCCTTGCTAGAGAGGTTTGCTTCTTAGAATCTAAGACTTAGGCCACAGGCGTAACTAAAGAAAAAATTCCAAAAATATTCATTTTAAAATACAAGCAAACGTGGAAATGTGTCCAGACAGGCAGGCAGGTAAAAGCCATTCCAACTATGCAACTCCTTACAGTACATGTACAGTTTCTTCTAATACCATCCTGAAGGGTGCCTGACATCTGCAAATACTACCTTCAATAACAGACACCAAGGCACCAAAGGAGATGGGAAACACAGATCCAGCCTTAACACTCAGGTGAAGCAGTGCTGCTTCCTGAAAATTCCGTGTCACTCTTTACCGCAGTTAAAATCCAATGGTCCAGAGGTTGCGTCAGCCAGGTGGAATATGAATAATAACAGACTCCAGTTCAGAACTTATTTAATATCCATTCTATGCAAGCCAACACACCTCATCTGTTAAATAAAAACCGAAAGCACTGTGGATGCTGTAATCAGAAGCAAAAACAGAAATTGCTGGAAAAGCTCAGCAGGTTTGACAGCATCTATAGAGAGAAATCAGAGTCGACAATTTCTCTCCACGGATGCTGCCAGACCTGCTGAGCTTTTCCAGCAATTTCTGACTTTATGCCTCGTGTGTTTTGGCATACCAAACTGCATGAGAGCCATTGTAAAATACACAGATTTGGTTGGTTTCGTCAATATACTGTGGTATCGAATTTATTGTTCCTCGTATATGGCACGAGTTCCACATTTGCATCAAGTTCCCTGATGTCTACGTAGTCAGACTTCCAACAAAGCAGCAGGCCTATAAGTGGCCAGCTTTCTGTCATTTCTTGTTGTCTTCATCTTTTTGATTTCTTCTCCAAGCCACCCTTTTGCCTGGGGGGAGGTAGCTTTGATCAGGTTTTATTATATCGCTGCGCCTTTCCTTCTTTGATCTTGGCTTTTGTCATCCCACTGTTTGTTGTGTCCACATGGGGGAAGGGTCTTCTCAACTGCAGTGTGATACAATCAGGCTGGTGACATAATTAATCACTGCGTGACCCAGTGATTATCCATTAATTATTGCAGGACATAGTATCGCAGGGTTGAATTTTCCTATCCTTAGGGCAATGGCAAGAAAGTTGGGAAAATAGGATGAGAATTTTTAAAAATCAGAATCCTACTTCAAGAAAAAATTTCCTGACCTTTCCTTCAAAATTTAAACAGTGAGTTCAGAATCTTGCTGTTGGGTGGTGACTATCTTTTTTAAAGACGTGTTTTGTCCTTGTTATTAGACCAACATTTATATGCTCCTCCCAGTCCTCGTCTCCTTCCCCAGAAAACCTGACAGCTCCAGTTCTTGATCTGAAAGTCAGGCAGCAATTGCTTGGCTCCAGCATCTTACCATTTGCTTCTTTTTTCGTCCAGGCCTGGCTTCATCACAATATTCCTGCATGTTCAACGGAAACAATTCTCTTCCACCCTTTGTGCACCTCAAGCCAGCACTGGCAAACCAACAGCCTCAACACATCACCATGCTTGGTGTGAGACAGATTCACAAACCAGCCTTTCCGGTCCTTACCTATGCCTAGATGCTTCTGCCAGGTTATTGTGCACACACACATCTCAAGTACCTACACAAGATGCATCTTATGGCTCTTAGCTTAATTTCTTAGAGACTGGTTACTTTGCACTTGCTTTAAGGCTGCCAGCCTCTGTGGCTTGTATTCGATTTTAGCAGAGTGGGACGGGTAGGCAGCTTCTCACAGTGGGTAGCAATAAACAGTCCACAGGTGAGGTTTTTCACTGAGCAGCACCATCCTACGGCAATGATACACATGCAGCATATAGTAGCAGCTTACTCAGTAAACATTGACTGTGCTTCAAACAAATGACCATGTCTGAATGTTAAAGTGTCCTTGGTAGTTTCAAGGTAAACACATTCCGTAGGAGGTACCACCACAGCTAGTCGAGGAGGTCATCCAATTCCAGTCCAGGGGGTTGGCCATAATCTGTCAGGTGCTTGGAGCTACCAGAACCCAGGCATGTGTCCATGCTGTCTAGGACTGGGTCACAGTTGGTCTGCAAGTGAACTACAACAAAACCAGCTATTACAAACACATTAGCTAGTGTGGTGTGAAGGTATCAGTTAGAGCCATGTGGAGATATCAGTTAATGTCATGTGGTGATATCTGTTAATGCAGTGTCCAGTAGACATCAGTAGGTGTGTTGTGAAGATATCAGTTAGTGTAATGTGGAGACATCAGTTCATGCAGTGTAGAGGTATCAGTTAGTGCCGTGTGGAGATATCATTGTGATTTGGAGACATCAGTTAGTGCCACGTGGAGATATCAGTTAGTGTGGTGGGACGAAATCAGATAGTATGATGTGAAGATTTCAGCTAGTGCTCTGCGGAGATAGCAGTGTGATGGAGATATCAGTTAGTGTGGTGTGTGTTGTGGGCCAGACCAAACATCCTTCAACTATATCAAGGAGATAGCACAGACCCTAACATTTTCTTACTTAAAGGGAAAGTAAGATGCTGTGTTCCAGATGTAATTTGATTGATTACACTAATTGCCTTTAAGCAAAACACACTTTATTCTTACTCTAAAGGCTAAAAAAAAAGAAGAATTGGTCTATTCTTTTTAAAATGTAACAGAACCACTAAACAGCAAATATTACAATACAGTATAATTCGATAAACACACTTTCTGTAAAACTCCCAAAGTGAGTTCTTCCAACCCCAGGAAACTCTTAGTGACTGAAAGAATCATTACTACCGAAGGCACACACCATTTAAATCAACTGAATACAACACATGTCTAAAAGCACCAATGCTCATTACTCACTAACTTTGAATCCAATCATCCTAAATCCAACCTGGAATTAGAGATTTTGATCCTGACAAGAGCCCCCAGTGTGTTATGGGTCTGACCAGACCCCCTTCAAATATATCAAGAAGATGGCCTTGACTGTAACTTTTTCCTTTTCGAGAAAGCAAGTGTAAGGTGTTGTGTTCCAGGTGGAATTCAATCAGGCACACCATTCACCTTTAAGCAAAACACTCTTTATTCTTACTGTCCAGTTAAAATACAAACAAAGGAAAGAAGAATTGATCTAACTTTAATGCTGGTAGAAAATTTAGCAGTGTAATAGATTATTTAACTAGGTGGTGTGGAGATATCAGTTATTACAGTGTGGAGATATTAGTTAGTGCAGTGTGGAAATATCAGTTAATGTAGTGTGAAGATGTCAGTTAGTGTGACGTGGAGATATCAGTTAGTGTAGTGTGGAGATATCGGTGAGTGTGACGTGGAGATATCAGTTAGTGTGACGTGGAGATATTCATTGAGTGTAATGTGGAGATAATCATCGAGTGTAATGTGGAGATATCACTTCAGGGAGGATCAATATTTCCTGTGATGGGATGAAGGGAAGGAATGAGTGTGATGGAAGTGAATGGGAGAACTGTTCAAGGTGATGCGGCAGTAAGTGAAGTTGTAAAGTTTCCCCTGGTGAGTGAGGAGGAAACACTGATAGCAATAAGAGTGAATAGTTTGGGAGGAAGAAGTGGGTGAGAGTCTTTGAATGACCATGATGCATGCAATATTGAGAGTTCTTGTACATGAACTTTAATGAGATTTGTGTACAGTGGTAGAGTTAGAGTGATTGGCCTCCCAGTGAGTGTCAGGGAGCAGACATAAGGTGGTGGCACTTATCCTGAAGCATTGGAGATCATTCACCTTTGTCCTGCACTGCTCTGCATTGCCCTGTACCCGGGACACTTACAGTCCCAGGCTACTATCAGGACTGTGGCTAGCTGGGAAGATGTCATGGCCTCTTTTGCCAGTCTGTAGGATACAGCACTTCCCTCATCTTCACCACAAACATCCTCTGTACAGCCAGCTCACCTGTCGCCAAATCAAGGAGTTCACCATTCTTTCTGGGTCATGTCCTCATTGTGGACACTTGAACACCACAAAGTGAGTAGTTCTCAGACTGCAGTACCTGTCATGGTGCGAAGCTGAACATCGATTATGGAGTCGACAGCATCAATTCTGGAAGGCCCTGACAACAGTGAATACCTCTGCCTTTCCTGCTGCAGAATTCCGCAAAACAACCGCCATTAGAGGCCTCATACGTAATCACATAGCAACACAGAAAATAGGATTGTTGGCCTTTGAGCCCTGAACCTGTTCTGCCATTCAGTACAATCATAGCTGATCATCTAACTCAGCAAACAGGTCTTGGTTTCTCTTCATATTCAGTGTTTTGGCCTCAACTGCTTTCTATGGCAGAGAATTTCACAGGCTCATTGCTGTCTATTTCATCTTACCTCAGTTTTAAATGGCCTAGCCCATACCCTGAGCCTGTGATCCCTTGTTCTGGACTCCTGGTCATCAGGAATATCCTTCTCGCATTTACCCTGTCTAGTCCTGCCTGAATTTTATAGGCTTAGCTTACATGAAGTGTAAAAGTTGTGAGAGAAAAATTTGCAGTGAGCCATGATGGACCCAGATTCATTAGCCATGAATCTAACTCAAGGAAACAGTTGCCTGAAAATGGAAAAGTTAAGTCCAGAGACTGTGAATATTTTTAAGTTAAAAGTAGATAGATCCTTGGTAAGGAAGGAGGTGAAAGGGTATCAGGGCTTGGCGAGAATGTGGAGTAACAAATCAACTATGATCTTATTAAATGGTAGAACAGACCTTGTTGGGGCTAAGAGGTCTATTCCTGATTTAGATGTGGGTTTTTTTTCTAATTCGCACCAGTGACGCTGGTCATCCACCTCATCAAACAAATCATGGTTGTCCTTCACTGTAAGTCAAAGACTATTTTGTACTTTGTGAAAACGAACACACTGAACCTTATGAAAGTAGATATGTAAGTTGTTGAGGTTCATTTAGTTGAAAATAAGGTTATAGCTTGACAAGGGGCAGGGAGGAGAGGAAGCATTTAATGGCTTGATTATTCTGTGATTTATCATGTGAGTCTGTTTATTGTTGAAATTCCTTATCCGTGTGAATGGAGACGAGTGAGTACTCACTGACATCAAATTCACCAGGGAAGAAGAAAAGAACAAACTGCTCCCAATCCTGGACGTCATAGTAGAACACAGGGCCAACGGGGAATTTCTGACAAAGGTACACAGAAAGGCCACACACACGGATCAAGCCCTGAATTTCAGCAGCAACCACACCAACACTCACAATCGGAGTTGTGTAGAAACACTATTTAAACGAGCAAAAACTCCCTGCAGCAACCTGGGTCTACACTAAAACAAAGAATGCCTCTAACAAGTGTTTAAGGACAAAGGATACCCGAATAGCTGGGTCCGATGATGCCTACTGTACAAACAACATAGATACAGCACGCCCTGACACACTCATCACATTACCATACATCAAGAACATATCCAAACCGACCACAAGACTCCCATGACCATTGAGCATCAGAGTGGCATCAACACTACGCCAACTGCTAACTCGAACCAAAGACCCCTGAGCCACTAAGGACAGAACCAACATCATATACAAGATCCCATGCAAAGACTGCAACAAACATTACATTGGACAGACAGGAAGGAAACTGGCCACAAGAATACATGAACAACTAGCAACAAAAAGACATGACCAGTACTCACCTGTCTCCATTCACACGGATAAGGAGAGCCACCAGTTCGATTGGGACAACATCAGGATTCTAGAACAGGCCAAACAGAGACAAGCACGGGAATTTCTAGAGGCCTGGTTCACCACCAAGAAGGCCATCAACAAACATATAAAATTAGACTCTATATATACACCACTGCAAGGAAAAACCAGAAATGAGATGACCAATTCCAATGGACCCCAGGTGAAAAACACAACAGCGTTTCATCGGAGGCTGCACTGATGATGTTGCTCAGCAGGGTAATGAAATGTCTGCGAGCTAATGAACCAGCTCGGTGAGTGAATCAACCACAACATCCATAACCTGAGCTACAAATCTACTCAAGAGCCTTCCAAATCCGGCAGAGATTCACCTGCACTACATCTAACCTCATCTACTGCATCCGTTGCTCCTGATGTGGTCTCATCTATATCAACAAGACCAAACGCAGACTCAGGGACCAGTTCAAGGAGCATCTGCTCTCTACATGCACCACCTTAACTCGACCTTACGGTTGCCATCCACTTTAACTCCACCTCCCACTCCCTTAGTGACATGTCCATCCTTTGCTTCCTCCACTGTCAGAGTGTGGCCAAACGCAAACTGGAGGAACAATAGCTGATATTTTGCCTTGGGAGATTACAACCCAATGGCCCAATATTGACTTCACCAGCTTCAAAATCTCTCCACCCCCGACCTGTTCATCTTCTGACCCACCTATCCACTCCGCCCTTCCTACTGACACCCACAATAACCTCCTACCTGCATCCACCTATCTCCATCCCACCTAACCTCCACCCCAACCCCTCCACCAGCCCCACACCTCTCCCTCTATTTACTTCTGGGTACCCCCCCCATAGTCCTGACAAAGGGCTTCAGCCTGAAACATTGACTTCCGCGCTTCTTGGACGCTGTCTGACCTGCTGTGCTTTAGCAGCTCCACATTTATTGACTCTAGCTTCCAGCATCTGCAGTCCTTTCTGTCTCCTATAGTTGAAACTCACTGCGCTTGACTGGTTAAGCCTGGGTGTGGATCAGGAAAAAGTAAAAGTGCTGTAAATGTGACTAAATGCCACAGCCGTAAGCATGGAGCAGACATTTTCAAGTACTGTGAATAAAACCTGTTGGTACAATCTCTGCAAAACTCAGAGACACACAAAATATACAACAGAATGCCAATGTAAAATAATTGTTGCTGTGAAATCATTAAGTATATTATTGAATGATAATACCAAATTTGGTTGTGAATTTTTGGTTTTCTGCCTTCATCTGTACACATTATGACTCGTAATTTCGAAACCCATTCACTTGAGTTCGACTTTTAGCTCACAGACTGTGGAAGAACAATCTTATCTACTTGCTTCACCTTATTCCAAAAATGCTTAAAGAAACAAAATTTGTCAACAAATAGTATTGCCACATTAGAAGAACATCACTGATTCAAAAGACTCTGATCAAGTTTTTCACTTGGATAAATTAAAATAATGTAGTAAATTAAGAAATAATTTTATTTAAAAATTGTTACTTTCGCAATTTTAAAGTAAAGAAGCTTGTTTTATTTATATCTACGATTGTAATCATCTCGACAAAGCGTTTAAGAAAGAAAGAAAATGCAAAATGCCTGATTTTCCTTTCCAGACCCTTCAGAAAGAGGACTGATGGTGTAGAGAAAGTGTTTATGCGACTTTCTCTCTCCACTTGCCCTGACGCAGCCCTATGTAGCTAATATCTGTTAAGAGAATGACATTGGGAGTGAGGAATCACTGGAGTTTTTGATTTGACAAATCTGTTTCACCTCACATCTCACAGTGTAATGACTTCATGCTTCATGAAGTGTATTGTTATTGTTTGACATTGTTAACAGTACCATGCTAGGAAAAGAAAGGGGCTGTTGAAATGGCTTACATTGTACAAAGTTGATGCAAATTTCGTATCTGTACTCCATTCTAATATCAATGTCTCCAAAAAGGATTCATCCTTAACAGTTTTCATAAGCAATTGCATGTCATTATACATATTAGAAATGGAAAACAAATTATAATAATTGCCTTAATAGCTATCTAAAAGTGTACCTTTTACTGTCTCTTCAAGATGATGGGAGTTAGATAGATAGAAATTAGACTGATAGAAATAGTCATATTTGCAAAAATACAGTAAAAATTTGTGCAGATTGCCACAGAAGCTGCTCTATTTATTTACATAAATAATATAAAATAAAGAGGCGAAGTTCATACCACAACCTCTTGGCTTCACAAAACCGTCTGCTGCCGAAGACCGGACAGTGGGTTGCTGGTACAACTGCCGATGGTCGGCTCCTGCCTAACTGCTGAGGATGCCTGATCCAATGGCCAAGGACCGGGGCCTTTTGAAACTGCCGAGGATCGAGACCTTTCAAAACTGCTGAGGACCGGACCCTGTCAAGACTGCAGGGGAGCGGGGCCTATTGAAACTGCCGAGGACCGGGGCCTGCCAAAATTGCCAAGGACCCAGTGCTGTCCAAACAAAGCTGCTGCACCTCAGCTGCAGAAAGAAGAAAAGATGTACCAAAAAAAGAAGTTGCTGGAAAAGCTCACCAAGTCTGGCAGCATCTGTGAAGAAAAATCAGAATTAATGTTTTGGGTCCGGTGACCCTTCTCAGAACTCTGTCACTGGGCCCGAAATGTTAACTCTAAATTTTCCTCACAGGTAGAACATAGAACAGTACAGCACAGTAGAGGCCCTTCAGCCCACAATATTGTGCCAACCTATTATTCTACTAAGCTAAATCTACCCTACATACTCTACATTTTACTATCCTCCATGCGCCTATCCAAGAGTCACTTAAATGTCCCTAATGTATCTGATTCTACTACCACCCCAGCAGTGTATTCCATGCACCCACCACTCTCCGTGTGAAGAACCTACCTCGGACATCTCCCCTATACTTTCCTCCAATCATCTCAAAATTATGCCCCCTCATGACACTCATTTTCACCCTGGGTAAAGGTCTCTGGCTATCCACGCTATCTATCCCTCTCATCGTCTTCAACACCTCTCTCAAGTGACCTCTCATCCTTCTTCACTCCAAAGAGAAAAGCCCAGCTTCTTCAACCTTTCCTCATACGACCTGCCCTCCTGTTAAGGCAGCATGCTGGTAAATTTCCTCTGCGCCCTCTCTAAAGCTTCCATATCTTTCCTATAATGAGGTGATCAGAACAGAAAACAATATTCCAAGTGTGATCTAACCAGGACTTTATAGAGCTGCAGCATAACCTCTCTTAAACTAATTTCTCCTGCCAATGAAAGCCAGCACACCATACACCATCTTAACAACCCTATTAACTCGGGTGGCAGACCCCCTGCCAGACCTGCTGAGCTTTTCCAGCCACTTCTGTTTTTGTTCCTGATTTATAGCATCCACAGTTTTTCTTGGTTTTTATTTCATATTTAACTCACTGCCACATCTCTTCTAGGCATGCCCACCTTGAAGAAGGTCTGCTCCTGTCTCCGAAGGAATTTCCTTTCCAATCTTTCTTGTTGTCCAGGAACATTAACTTCACTGTCACTCCTGGTGTTTGACCAGGTATTTGCTAAAACTCATTTCCACAACCATATCACATTCATCAGTGACTGCCTCTGATTCAGACTCATCCCACGTGGATTTTAACTCAAGTTTCAGTATGATACAAAAGTGGATTGCATTGTGGACAGTGCAGAGTGCTGTTCTAGGTTACAAAGGAACATTGATAGGATGCAGAGCTGGGCTAAGAAGTGGTAGATGGAATTTAACCCTGAAAAGTGTGAGGTGATTCATTTTGGAAGGACAAACTTGAAAGCAGAATACAGGGTTAACGGAAAGATTCTTGGCAGTGTGGAGGAGCAGAGGGATCTTGGGGTTCATGTCCACAGTCCCCTGAAAGCTGCCAACCAGGTGGATAGAGTTGTTAAGAAGGTGTATGGTGTGTTAGCTTTCATTAATAGAGAGATTGAGTTCAAGAGCCATGAAGCTGTGCTCCAGCTATACAAAAGCCTGGTTCAGCCACATCTGGAGTATTGTGTCCAGTTCTGGTCACCCCATTACAGGAAAAATGTGGAAGCGCTGGAAAAGGTGCAGAGGAGATTTACCAGGATGTTGCCTGGAATGGAGGGAAGCTCTTACGAGGAAAGATTGAGAGAGCTAGGGCTTTTCTCTTTAGAACGCGAAGGATGAGAGGTGACTTGATAGAGGTATTCAAAATGATCAGCGGTATAGATAGAGTTGACAGCCAAAGGCTTTTTCCTCGGGTGGAGGTAACTATTATGAGGGCGCATAGTTTTAAATTGAGTGGGGATAGATATAGGGGAGACGTCAGAGGTAGGTTCTTTACTCAAAGAGTGGTAGGGACATGGAATGCATTGCCAGAGAGGGTAGTGGAGTTGGCCTCATTAGGGGCATTTACTGGCTATTAGATAGGTATATGGATGATAGTATAAGGTAGTGGTGGAGGTTAGATAGACTTTAGGATTAGGGTAAAAGTTCAGCATAACACTGTGGGCCGAAGGACCTGTACTGTGCTGTACTGTTCTATGTTCTATGTTCATCCCTCATGCTTTGAATCCACCCAGGATCACAGGTATCTTTATGATGCTCAACGTTTCATGGACAGCTGCTCTCGCTGCATCCTGAGATCTACACTCAGTGCCACGTGCCGTCACATGCACACTCTCAAACTTTCTCTCCAACAGCATCACAACACGCTGACTCCAGGCTGCACCACTCCACAGTTCCACTTCATCCTCGAGCTCATTCATCATGTTAACAGGACACCTCTTCTTTTTCCTTTCAGGCATCAAGGCCCAGTTCTGCGGAAGAGTCACCCGACCCGAAACATTAACTTTGGTTTTTCTTCACAGATGCTGCCAAGGCTGCTGATCTTTTCCAGCAACTTCTGTTTTTTTTCTGATTTACAACATCCATAGTTCTTTCAGTTTTTATTTAGAAGAAAAGATGAATTATTACAAAAGGTGAAAGTAAGAAATAATAATAATAAGAAGAAATAATAAAAAAGAGTAGTGGTTGGTCAGCTGAAAGGGAATGGATGGGCCAGGAGCCCAAACAACACTAAACCTGCCATTTCCACCATCTTGCTTTATCAGTTGGCCTCCTAGAGGGGAATTAATGAATCTGGGGTTGGACTGAGTCACATAAACTGAGAAAGTTCATGGTTTGGTCTCTGGTCCATGTGGTGTTAATGGACCCTCTGCTGAAGTATCTTATAAGGCATTGTGTTTTGCCTCAAAATCATTGCCTTTCTGCTCCACATCACCATCTAGTGATCCTGCTGAAACTGCCCGTGTTTGACCAATGACAGAGGTCAAGATCAGCTCGGGATCAGAGAACTTGAGACTGGTGGGCATCTCTGGATTTACCTCCCAAAAATTGTCAGCACCTTCAGGAGAGAAAGCGAAAAGAATAAAATTTGAGGAAAACATCTCTCTGATTTAATATCTGTTAGCAGATTGTAAAACCCTCAATTTTAATGTGTTCTTTAATGCTGTCAAAACCTGCAACAATATTGTATAACAGGATGGTGTCCACAATGAAATTCCATCTTTCATGAATACTGTTAACACCAAGTAATTATTTCAATTATTGTTTTATACCTGCGTTGGTTTTGGCCAACTTATAGCTGTATTTGGTTGGCTTGCTGTGGTGTTCACACTGGAGATAAAACTCTGTAGTGGATAAGTAAGGATGTCATTGTACAAACAAAGCATTACCTTTTTCTCAGGGACTGACAATAAATGAACATTTTCCAGTGCTGCTCACATCCCAACAACAAAAAAACTCAAAAGCCATTCTATTTACGTAAATAATTGATTTTCCTTTAGTCAGTCCGATGCATAGGTAATATCACCCCCGTGACCACCACCATGACAAAGGTGGCACATGTCAGATAGAAAACTTAATGCAGAAAAACTTTGCAGGGTGCATCAGAGAAGCAAAGTCATGTTAGACTCCAGTCAAAGCAATTATAGTTTTAGACAAAAATCTGATCAACATTCTGGATAATGAAGGGAGTGAAAGTGTGTTTTAGGATTTGTGACATGGAATTCCCAGGTGTGGGACCTAATATTTTTCACTAATTGGTGGGGGGGAGGGCATAAATTTAAGGTGAGAGGAGAAAGAGTTAAAAAGGACATGAGGGACAACATTTTTACACACAGAGTGGTTTGTGTGTGGAATGAACTTCCAGAGGAAGAGATGGGTACAGTTACAACGTTGAAAAAAACATTTGGATAAGTAGATGAATAGGAAAGGTTTGGAGGGATATGGGTTATGTGCGGGCAGGTGGGATTAGTTTAGTTTGGGATTATGGTTGGCATGGGCTGGATGGACCAAAGGGTGTGTTTTTATGATATATGACCCTACGACTCTAGTTAGCTGAAAACATTGTGCCAATAGAGGTGAGATTGAGAATTGTGTGGGTGGTTTTGGGGTCACAGTGGGAGTGTAAGGAGTGTGGTCATTGGAGTCAGTATCGTCACGCATACTGGAACTTTTATAATTCCTGATGACCTTTGGTGAAAGTTCAAATGGTGCCAAAGTTAGAAAGAGTGGGAGTGAATACAAGGTAAAACAAGCGATAGTAGACGGTGACACATGGTTTAGATTTCCAAAGCGTAAGGATTGCGAGTTGTCATAGTAACTTTATTTGTAGGTTGGAAGGAAATGGTTAAAACACAGTGTTAAAAGGTGACCTAGAATTCTTTCTTCTTGTATATTTTGGCTACGTTATCTAATTCTACCTGTATGTAGGAACTGAAACAGAAAGTGAAAGAAGATTAAAAAAAAGTAGTTTAAGAAAAAAAAGGTATTTTCCAGCCATCATCAAGGAGAGTTTTTGTTCTGGAGCAGAAAGTGTTTTATGAGCTGGTGTTCTGTGAGACTGAAGCAAATGAAGCTGTCACAGGCAGTATTGACTGACATGCCGGTGTAAGTGAAACATGTGATTCTGAATGACTCCCTAATTACTGCTGCTGTGATGTCTCCAAGCCTGCCAGGCCAGAGGTTAATAGTCTTGATGTTCAGTCATCGCCTGCTCCAAATGCAGGAGTTAAACTGGCTCCCTAACGGTCGATATCTGAATCAAGTTCTCAAGGCTATTGCACCAACCGATCAATTAGGCCCTTGTTTCTCTTGGTTGTCACCTGACAATAGGTTTGATGAGTTGAAGCTGGAGAGACAGACAGTTTAAGGTAGTTCAAGGCAATTAAAATGTATATCATATATATAAAACAATGAAAGGAAAGGCCTCTGTATAACCCTTTCAGGAGCATTAACCTATTTATGGCAGAAAGTCAATTATCTGGACGTCAGTAATCTAAACAGTTCCGTTGACAGAAAGTTGTGCATTTCTTTTTATTCCTGCAAGAAAGAGGTAAGGACGCAATAAGCTGGGCTGGTAAGTGACTGGAGCATGGTAAACCTTACAGAATTATATGTAGGGTTGTACCTTGTTTTATGGTCACTATCTGCATGAGTACCACGGTCACATTTGCAGAACATCACTCCATCATCCTGCTCACTGAAAAAGCAAAGCAAACTCTAAAGAAGTCTAAAATAAACGCAGAAAACGCTGGAGAAACTCAGTTGATCTGGCAATTTCTGTGTAGAGATTGAAGGAGAGTTAACGCTTCAAGTCCAATTACCCTGCTTGACAACTGCTATCACTCCCTTTGCCTTTTGTTCTGTGATACTTGTGGTCTCTATTCTCTTTCACCCTTTAACCTTTCCCTGACCTTCCCTTCTGTTCCACTTGCTCCCTACGCTGCCTTGTTCGACAGCATAAAACCCATCATATTCCCATTTTAATTCTGAAGCAGAGTCATACCAAACTCGAAACTTTAACTCTGTTTCTCTCTCCACTGATGTTACCAAACCTACTGAATTTCTCCAGCATTTTCTGGTTGCCAGCAACTGCAGTCTTTCTTTGAAAGAATTCTACATTTGCCATACTAACCAAGAATTGTTGATTCCATAAATATTATTTGGTTAAATAAAGGTTTATCTAAGTCCTTTGTGATGCCATCTCACTGTAATGTGCATAACATGATATATAACTATCCTTCGAGTTACCTGGTACAATATCACCACAGATTGCATCATCATCAGGTACAGTTTTACAACAGCATCAGTTACCCGATACAGTGTCACTGAAGTATAATTCAACTGATATAGTTTTGTTACAGTGTAAGTCACTCAGAACAGTTGCAATGTAGTATATACTGTTTGGTACAGTATCAGTACTGCCGTTACTGTTTCATTACAAAATGATTGGCGTCATTCTGTCATATAGTGTAATTGTGCAATGTAATATGTTTTCTTCATCTTCTTTTGTATTTTTGTATTACAATGTGCTTTCAAATGTGCTGCCTGACTTCCCAAAGCCTGTCCACTATCCACAAGGAACCGGTCAGGAATGTGATGGGATATTTGCCTGGATGAGTACAGCTCCAGCAATACTCAAGAAACGTGATGCAATCGAGGAAAAGGCAGCCCCCGGATTGGTACCACATCCAAAATATTCACTCCCTCCCTCACAGATGCTTAGGAGTTATCGTGTGCTGAAGAAGGCGGCTGCAGAGATCATGCATGATTTGGTGATCATCGTCCAAAATTCTATAGATTTTAGAATGATTCCTGTAGATTGGAATCCACTGTTCAATAAGGAAGTGAAAGATAAAACAAAGAAATACAAAAATGTTAGCCTATTATCAGTATTGGGGAATATGCTAGAATCTGTTGTAGAAGATGGGATACATTGACATTTAGTTGATAATGATCTGATTGGACATAATCAGCATGGGTTTGCGAATAGGGATTCACATTTGACGAACATATTCCGAAGAAGGATCACTGGACCTGATACATTAAGTCAGCTTTCTCTTGACAGATACTGCCAGACCAGCTGAATTTCTCCAGCAATTTCTCCTTTTCTTTGCAAATTTGTTGGAGTTTTTAAAGATATTACTAAGGAAATCGGTAACTGAGAGCTGATAGACGTGTTGTACTTAGATTTTCAGAAGGATTTAGATAAGGGTCCCCACTGGAGGATGTTTAGAAAAACCAAAGCAAATGTGATAGGAGGTAATGTACTGCCAAGGATTAATAGACAGAAAATGGGCAGTTGGAATATATGGATCATTCTCACTTTACCAGGCTGTATTTAGTGAAGTACTACAATGATCAGTACTTCAACTCTAGGCTGCTGACAACATATTTAATAATTTAGAGGTGGGGTCCAGTGATTAATAGGGAAAAAAATTACCACAGATGATTCAGGGTGATGGGAAAAAGCAGCATTCAGTTATCACAGAGACACAAGCACGGAAACAGAATCTTTGGTCCACCTAGTTTACACTGACCATGTTGCCAAACTAAACTAGTCCCACCCACCTGCATTTGGCCCATAGCCCTCCAAACCTTTGCTATTCATCTACTTACCCAAATGTCTTTTAAATGTTCTAACTGTACCTGTCACTTCCTCTGGCAGTTCATGCTACACACTAACCATTCTCTGTGTAAAAGTGTTGGCACTCTCGTCCTTTTTAAATCTTTCTCCTCTCACCTTAAAAATATGTCCCCTAGTTTTGAACTCCCTCACCGAAGGGAAAAAAAACCTTCAGTATTCACCTTATCTATGCCTCTCATACTTTTATAAATCTCTATAAGATCACACCTCAACCTCCAGTGAAAAAGGTCCAGGCCCATCCAGCCTATTTTTATAACTCAAACCTTCCATTCCCAGCAACATCCTGATAAATATTTTTGAATGCTCTCGAGCTTAACAATATCCTTCCTATAACAGGGTGACCAGAGCTGGACATAGTGCTCCACATGAGACCTCACCAGCACCCTGTGCAACCTCTACATACCATCCTAACTCCTGACAGCACGTGTGGATTTATACAAAAGAGATGGGGACCAGGGGCTCTTCTGGTGCAGTTATTGTGTCTTTACCTCTGACTCAGGATGTTCTATGTTCAAGCCCAACCATCCCAGAGGTATGTAATAATCTTTCTAAACAGTTGGATGAAAAATACTTAGAATCCACTGATTGACAACTCTTGTGGTGTTTTGGTCATATCCCAACCTCAGAGCGAAGAAACCCAAGTTCAAGGGGAGTAATAACATAGTGAAATATCTGCAGGTAGGGTCCAGGGGCTATTCTGGTATAGAGGTAGTGTCCCTACTCCTAGGCCAAGAGGCCTTGGTTCAATTCCCACCTGCTCCTGAAGAGTGTAAAAATATCTCTGAACAGGTTGATCTAAAGGTGTTGTCCAAATACAATATTCCCAAATTTGTGGATGATGCAGATGAGTAAGACAGTTTTGGGAGGATTTGGATAGGTTAATCAGTGAGAAAAAATATGGCAGATGGAATTGTGTGTAAAATATAGATGGGAGAAACAAATGTAGAGAATATTTCTTAAATGAAAATTCGCCAAATCTTTGCAGACAACATCTTTCAAAGCCACAACTGCTACAATCTAGAAAGACAATGGCAGCAGATATGTTGGAACACCACCCTCTGCAAGTTCCTCTCCAAGCGACTCACCATCCTGTCTTGGAAATGTATCATCATTCCTTCACTGTCATTGGAACTCCCTCGCTCATACCGAATGGTCAGCAGTGAGTGAAGATTGCAGCTCACTAAGACCTTCTCACAGACAACTGTGAACGGGCAACAGATAGTGGTCCAGCCAACAATGCCCATATTCCTCAAATGATTAAAAAAAGTTTTTTTAAATCATTTATTATGATTTCACCATGAGTCATGTTTTCATCATGTGGTATGCTTCTATCATGTGACCTCTGCTAACATGTGAATTTGTTATATTTTCAATAAGTGGCATGTTTCATCATGTCTGATGTGCGTCACAAGTTTTCATTCATGTGGAAAATTTCCTTCATATGACATATTCCTGTCATGTGGCAGCTTTTCGGGAAGTGGTGTGTTTCGTCTTACAGCAGTGACTATATTTAAAGGAAGAGGCAATTGGCTGTAAAGTGCTTTGGGCCATATTAAGTTTAGGCGAGGCAATGGCCTAGTGGCATTATTGTTGGACTGTTAATCCAGAGACCCAGATAACATTCAGGGGACTTGGGTTCAAATTCTGCCATTGGCAGATAGTGGAATTTGAATTCAATAAACATGTATCTGGAATTAAGAATCTAATAAAGACCACAAACTGATTGTCAGGAAAATCCCATCTGTTTGACTAATGTCATTCCAGGAAAGGGAATGGCGATCCTTACCTGGTCTGGCCTACATGTGACTCCAGACCCACAGTAATGTGGTTGACTCTGAACTGCCCTCTGAGCAATTAGGGATGGGCAATAAATTCTGCCTAGTCAGCGACACTCTCATCCTATGGATGAATAATGGAAATATTTAGATATGTTTTGGCGTTCATGCCATACCATTTAATCTCTACGGCTTCACTTTCTCGTTGTGTATTTATATAAAACAGGTCACTTCCTGGCAGGTAATTTGTTGGAATTTATATTTCACGGGCTATTCTCATTTATGTAAATTTGCACAACAACTGTAAGTACATTGCAAAAATTCAGAAATTGTGTAAGAAATTCTAGAACACCTCTGTGGTGGTATCAAAATTAATGTTAATGTGTCTTCAGTCATACTTTAAATTACAGCAGGTTTATATGGAGCATAGTGTACATTTCTATTTATTGGCTCATGGCATCTGGGTTTCATTGGCTAAGCCAAACATTAGAACCAACATTAATTAGTCCAATAACATCTGGCTCCAAACTGTATACCACTTTGCTGCCACCTCTAGCAGGATGGGACACTACCTAAGATTCTGGGAATATGACTATCTTAAGCTGATGATTGATGAGCCTTTGAGGCATCAGGGATTGGGATAGAGGGGAACTTAGCTGCTTGGATACAGAATTGGCTGGCCAACAGAAGACAGCGAGTGGTAGTAGAAGGAAAATATTCTGCCTGGAAGTCAGTGGTGAGTGGGGTTCCACAGGGCTCTGTCCTTGGGCCTCTACTGTTTGTAATTTTTATTAATGACTTGGACGAGGGAATTGAAGGATGGGTCAGCAAGTTTGCAGACGACACAAAGGTCGGAGGTGTCGTTGACAGTGTAGAGGGCTGTTGTAGGCTGCAGCGGGACATTGACAGGATGCAGAGATGGGCTGAGAGGTGGCAGATGGAGTTCAACCTGGATAAATGCGAGGTGATGCATTTTGGAAGGTCGAATTTGAAAGCTGAGTACAGGATTAAGGATAGGATTCTTGGCAGCGTGGAGGAACAGAGGGATCTTGGTGTGCAGATACATAGATCCCTTAAAATGGCCACCCAAGTGGACAGGGTTGTTAAGAAAGCATATGGTGTTTTGGCTTTCATTAACAGGGGGATTGAGTTTAAGAGTCGTGAGATCTTGTTGCAGCTCTATAAAACTTTGGTTAGACCGCACTTGGAATACTGCGTCCAGTTCTGGGCGCCCTATTATAGGAAAGATGTGGATGCTTTGGAGAGGGTTCAGAGGAGGTTTACCAGGATGTTGCCTGGACTGGAGGGCTTATCTTATGAAGAGAGGTTGACTGAGCTCGGTCTCTTTTCATTGGAGAAAAGGAGGAGGAGAGGGGACCTAATTGAGGTATACAAGATAATGAAAGGCATAGATAGAGTTGATAGCCAGAGACTATTTCCCAGGGCTGAAATGGCTAGCATGAGGGGTCATAGTTTTAAGCTGGTTGGTGGAAAGTATAGAGGGGATGTCAGAGGCAGGTTCTTTACGCAGAGAGTTGTGAGAGCATGGAATGCGTTGCCAGCAGCAGTTGTGGAAGCAAGGTCATTGGGGTCATTTAAGAGACTGCTGGACATGCATATGGTCACAGAAATTTGAGGGTGCATCCATGAGGATCAATGGTCGGCACAACATTGTGGGCTGAAGGGCCTGTTCTGTGCTGTACTGTTCTATGTTCTATGTTCTATCTCTCCCAATTCTGGCCCTTTCCACTGGAGTAGTAAGGAGTGTGTTGCAGGGTTAACAGGTCTGGGTTTGCCATTGTCATTTTCGACTCTATGTGATCCCAGGTGTTTTGTCCAGTTTCATTACATTTTGTTGAAATTGTAGCGATTTACTACCGAAGAATTAATCACATTTCTGTGGGCCCAGAGTCACAAGTAGGCCAGACAGGTAAGGACAGCAGATTTCCTTCCCTACAGCCTCAGTAAACCAGGTGGGTTTCGAGGACAACAGTGTGACACGACCAGATTTTTTAAAAAAATACTAGATGTATTACTTGAATTAAAATCCATATTGGGATTTGAACCGATAACCAGAGTCATTACAACTGATTCCACTGCCTCCCCACAATGACATTATGTATAATATAGTATTTCCTTGATTAATTGGGAACCATGAAATGTTAATTCAAGTATCCATGCAATGTCTAATTGACAAAAAACACTCAGAAGTTATCAACAAATCAGCTTGTCAGGGCCTTCCTTCAGTCAGTGCTTCAGTCACTCTGTGCTAACGCTGTAAGTGTACGTCACTGTGGAGAAGTTCATTCTGGAAAAAATTATGCCGGAGGAATAGCCACTTGAGCAAGCATGTTGCTGCCATTATGGGCATTAAAAGTGTGTCATATTACCAAAGTCTGGACAAATCAGTCTATTGCCTTCTCTGATTGCTAACATTATTTGCAGACCTTCGCCTGAGTGGCACCAATGCTCAAGGTGGATCTATTAAAGCTGTGTGATCTACTGTTTTTTAGCGTGAAGCTGACTGACATTTAATGCATTGATTTTTCTTGTGAAGTACATTAAGTTCCCATTACTTTTATTAACCAGCTGATAGCCAGTTCTGGTCCCATTTCCAGTTGCAAATTCAATCCTAATCGTCAGGTGATTTTTGTTGTTGTTCCTGAATGTGAAGTTATTAAAGATTCTTGCCACTCAAGGGAATTTGTCATTCCTCAGACCAGTTCTTATATTAACAAATGTGTGAGCAAGAGAAACTTCATATTGTGGTGAAAAACACCACTGGGGCAGCACAGTGGCTCAGTGGTTAGCACTGCAGCCTCACAGCCCAGGGACCCGGGTTCAATTCCCGCCTCGGGCGACTGTCTGTGTGGAGTTTGCACATTCTCCCTGTGTCTGCGTGGGTTTCCTCCAGGTGCTCCAGTTTCCTCCCACAGTCCAAAGATGTGCAGGCTGGGTGGATTGGCCATGCTAAATTGCCCGTAGTGTTCAGGGGTGTGTGGGTTACAGGGAGATGGGTCTGGGTGGGATGTTTCAAGGGGCGGTGTGGACTTGTTGGGCTGAAGGGCCTGTTTCCACACTGAAGGGAATCTAATCTAATCTGATTTAGTTGTATGGCTATAACATGAAGACTCTAGGGAGGATCTTCAATGGCTTGCTAAAAGTGGGGTGAATTTGGGTTGGTGGAAGGGTGTAGGGTCAGGGGAACTCAACTAGGTGGGACATAAAATTTGAGATTCCTGATGGCAGGTTGAGGTTTTACTGTTGAGTTCACAGAACCATTCAGGTACGTCAGCCTCCCCCCACCTCTGTTTTGCACCTAACATGTCACAAATACCCACGAACATTCGTCCCACTGGAATTCCAGTCATTACAGCAACTGTAATGGCTATAAATTGAAAATAAAAAATAACGAAGAATTGTGGATGTTGGAAATGAGAATAAAAACAGAAAGAGTTGAATAAAACTCTGCAGGTCTGGCAGCATGTGTGGAGAGAAAGCGGAGTTAAAGTTTCGTGTTCAGTGACTCTTTCTCAGAACATTTCTTGTCACAAATGGAAAATACATGTGTCTACAACCCAGATTTCATAGGATCATATCATCGTAGAATCCCTACAGTGTGGAGCAGGCAATTCAGCCCATCGAGTCCACACCAAACCACTGAACAGCATCTCACCTGGACCTACCCCTACAGTAGCACCCGACATTTCCCATGGTTAATCCATGTAGCCTGCACATCCCTGGGCACTATGTACAATTTGTCCCAAATGCTATATCTAGCCGTTTCTTGGATACATTCACTGTTCTGGCATCAACTACTTCCTGTGGTAATCAATTCCATAGGGTTACCACTCTTTAGGTAAAGAAATGTCTCCTCATCTTTGTACTAAATGGTCTACCCCAAATCCTCAGACTGCGACACCTAGTTCTGGACACATCCACTGTTGGAAACATCCTCCCTGCAACTACCCTGTCTAGTCCTGATCGAATTTTATAGATCTCTATGAGATACCCTCTCATCTGTCTGAACTCCAGTGAAAATAATCCCAACCTAGTCAATCTCTCCTCATATGTCAGTCCCGCCATCCCCAGAATTAGCTTGGTAAACCTTCGCTGAACTCCCTCAACAGCAAAAAGAGACCAAAACTGCACATAATATTCTAGATAAGAACCAAAAGAACTGTGGATGCTGTAAATTAGGAACAAAAACAAAGTTGCTAGAAAAGCTCAGCAGGTCTGGCAGCATCTGTGGAGGAGAAAAAAGAGTCAACGTTTTGGGACTGGTGACCCTTCCTCAGTTCTGTACACAATATCCTAGGTTTGGCCTCACCAAGGCCCTGTAAAACTGTAACAACACATCCCTTCTCCTGTACTCGAAACCTCTCACAGTGAAGGCCAACATACTTTTTGCCTTTCTTACCTTCAGCAATGGGTGCACAAGGACACCCAGGTCCCACTGCACACTCCCCTCCCCCAATTTACAGCCATTCAGGTAGTAATCTGCCTTCTTGTTTTTACTTCTGAAGTGAATAACCTCACACTTATCCAAATTAAACCACCATTGATTTACCCACTCACACAACCTGTCGAGATCGTGCTGAAGGATCTCTGCATCCTCATCACAGTTCACCCTCTCATCCAACTTGGTATCATCTGCAAACTTTGAGATGTTACATTTTGTTCCATCATCCAAATCATTAATGTATATTGTGAATATCTGGGGTCCCAGCACCAATCCCTGTGGCACCCCACTAGTTAGAGTCTGTAAATTGAAAAGGATCCATTAATTCCTATTCTTTCTTTCCTCCCTGCCAACCAGTTTTCTGTCCATCTCAAAACACTTCCCCCAATTTTGCACAATAATCTCTCAGGCGGGACTTTTTTCAAACACTTTCTGAAAGTCCAACTATATTGAATCGATTGGCAACTCATATTCCGCTTGGGAACCCTGCAGCCCAATGGTATCAATGTGGATTTCACCAGCTTCAAAATCTCCCCTCCCCCAACTGCATCCCAAAACCAGCCAAGCTCATCCCCGCCTTCCTAACCTGTTCTTCCTCTCACCTATCCCCTCCTCCCACCTCAAGCCGCACCTCCATTTCCTCCCTACTAACCTCATCCCGCCCCCTTGACCTGTCCATCCTCCCCGGACTGACCTATCCCCTCCCTACCTCCCCACCCATTATCACCTCTCCACCTATCTTCTCCTCTACCCATCTTCAGTCCGCCTCCCCCTCTCTCCCTATTTATTTCAGAATCCTCTCCCCATCCTCGTTTTCTGATGAAGGGCCTAGGCCCGAAACGTCGTCAGTGTGAATCTCTGCTGGAAATGCTCCAGCGCCAGTATGTCCTTCCTGAGGTGTGGGGTCCAAAATTGGACACAGTATTCTAAATGGGGACTAACTAGAGCTTTATAAAGTCTCAGAAGCACATCGCTGCTTTTATATTCTAACCCTCTTGAGATAAACGACAACATTACATTCGCTTTCTTAATCACGGACACTACCTGCAAGTTAACCTTTAGAGAATCCTGGACCAACACTCCCAGATCCCTTTGTACTTCTGCGTTATGAATTTTCTCACCATTTAGAAAATAGTCCATGCCTGTATTCTTTTTTTTAAAGTGCAAAACTTCGCATTTGCTCATGTTGAATTTCATCAGCCATTTCCTGGACCACTCTCCTAAATTGTCTAAATCTTTCTGCAGCCTCCCCACTGAGCCTTTTATCCCAACTCTTTGCTTTCTGTCGGACAGCCAATCCTCAATCCAAGCCAGTAGCTCACGTTGCTCAGCAGCCTCCCGTGAGGCACCTTATCAAAGGCCTTTTGGAAGTTTAGATAGATAACATCCACTGGATTTCCATGGTCTAACCTACTTGTTACCTCTTCAGAGAATTCTAACAGTTTTGTCAGGCACGACCTCCCCTTACTAAATCCATGCTGACTTGTTCTAATCCGACCCTGCACTCCCAAGAATTTAGAAATCTCATCCTTAACGATGGATTCTAGAATTTACCAACAACTGAGGTTAGGCTAATCGGCTGAAAATTTTCTATTTTTTGTCTTGATCCTTTCTTGAACAAGAGGGTTACAACAGCGATTTTCCAATCATCTGGGACTTTCCCTGACTCCAGTGACCTCCAGAGTGACTCCCTTGTCTGCTCCACACTCTCCTCTAGCCCCACCACACCCAGCACTTTCCCCTGCAACCGCAGGAAGTGCTACACTTGCCCCCACACCTCCTCCCTCACCCCCATCCCAGGCCCCAAGAAGACTTTCCACATCAAACAGATGTTCACCTGCATATCTGCTAATGTGGTATACTGCATCGCTGTTCCTGTTGTGGCCTCCGATACTTTGGGGAAACCAAGCAGAGGCTTGGGGACCGCTTTGCAGAACACCTACGCTCGGTTCGCAATAAACAACTCCGCCCAATCATGAACCATTTCAACTCCCCCTCCCATTCCTTCGCCAATATGTCCATCCTGGGCCTCCTGCAGTGCCGTAATGATGCCACCTGAAGGTTGCAGGAGCAGCAACTCATATTCCGCTTGGGAACCCTGCAGCCTAATGGTATCAATGTGGATTTCAAACATCAAAATCTCCCCTTCCCCTACGGCATCCCAAAACCAGCCCAGCTCATCCCTGCCTCCCTAACCTGTTTCTCTTCCTACCTATCCCCTCCTTCCACCTCAACCCCCACCCCCATCTCCTACCAGTAACCTCATCCTGCCGCCTTGACCTGTCTATCCTCCCTGGACTGACCTATCTCCTCCCTACCTCCCCACCTACACTCACCTTTACTGGCTCCAATCTCGCCTCTTTGACCTGTCTGTCTCCTCTCCCCCTATCTTCTCCTCTATCCATCTTCAATCCGCCTCCCCCTCTCTCCCTATTTATTTCAGAAGCCCCTTCTCCTCCCCCATTTCTGAAAAAAGGCTTAAGCCTGAAACGTCAGCTTTCCAGCTCCCATGATGCTGCTTAGCTTGCTGTGTTCATCCAGCTCCACAACTTGCTATCTCTAATGTTTTTTGCCTCTTGTTATTTCTCAATTGTACTCATACGGAGTCCACTTTGTCAGTGTTAAGATCCTTTCTCACAATTGTAAGAATTTCCTCTTTAACCAGCAATGCCACTCCACCACCGTTTCCTTTTGGCCTGTCCTTCCTAAATGCTGAATACCCTAGGACATTCAGTTCCCAGCCCTAGTCACCCTGCAGCCATGTCCCGTTAATCCTAATTATATTGTATCCATTTACATCTATCTGCATGATTAGTTCATCCACGTTATTGCAAATGCTCCATGCATTAATGCACAATGCCTTTAAGCTTGACTTTTTAACATTGTTTGTCTCACTCTTATTTTTCTCAATATTCTCTCTTATTTCTCTCAATGTTTTCTAACTGTTCAGTTATCACACCTTTTATAACAAACTGTTAGAATTTCCCCCATCATTGATATTAGGCTAATTTTTTGTAAAATTTATTTATTTGTGGGATGTGGGTATTGCTGGCTGGCCAGCATTTCTTGCCCATCCCTAAATGCACTTGAGAAGGTGACAGTGAGCTGCCTTTTTGAATCACTGCAGTCCTCCTGCTAGGGTTTACCCACATTGCCATTAGGGAGAGAATTCCATAATTTTAGCCCAGTGACAGTGAAGAAGCAACGTTATATTTCCAAGTCAGGTTGGTGAGTGACTTAGAGGGGAACTTGAAAGTGGTTGTAATCCCATATATCTGCTGCCCTTACCCTTCTAGATGAAAGTGGTCGTGGGTTTGGAAGGTACTGTCCAAGGATCTTTAGTAAATTTCTTCAGTGCAGCCTGTAGAGAGTACACACTGCTGCTACTGACAATCAGTGGTGGAGGGTGTGGGTGCTTGAGGATGTAGTGCAAATCAAGTGGGCTGCTTTGCCCTGGATGGTGTGAAGTTCCTCAAGTGTTGTTGGAGCTGCACTCATCCAGTCAAGTGGGGAGTATTCCATCACACTCCTGACTTGTGCCTTGTAGATAGCAGACAGAGTCTGGGGAGTCAGGAGGTAAAACAAAGAAACAAAGAAAATTACAGGAACAGGCCCTTCGGCCCTCCAAGCCTGTGCCAATCCAGATCCTCTGTCTAAACCTGTCACCTATTTTCCAAGGATCTGTATCCCGCAGCTCCCTGCCCATTCGTGTACCTGCCTAGATACATCTTAATTGACACTATTGTGCCTGCCTCTACCACCTCCGCTGGCAACGTGTTCTGAGCACCCACCTCCCTCTGCGTAAAAACCTCCCCACGCATATCTCCCTTAAACTTTCCTCCTCTCACCCTGAACTCATGACCCCGAGTAATTGAATCCCCCACTCTGGGAAAAAGCTTCTTGCTATCCATCCTGTCTATACCCCTCATGACTTTGTAGGTCTCAATGAGGCCCCCCTTCAAACTCCGTCTTTCTAATGTAAATAATCCTAATCTATTCAACATCTCTTCATAGCTAGCAGTCCCCATACCAGGCAACATCCTGGTGAACCTCCTCTGCACCCTCTCCAAAGCATCCACATCCTTTTGGCAATGTGAGACCAGAACTGTATGCAGTTGTATTACTTGTTGCAGTATTCCTAGCTTCTGACCTGTTCTTGTGGCAACTCTTACCAATACTGTCATGTCCCCTGCAGCTGATAGATTGGTCAGGATTAGTCAAGTATGTTTCTCCTTCTCATTGGTTCCCTCACCACTTGCCGCAGAGCCAGCCTAGCAGCTATGTCCTTTAGGACCCAACCAGCTCAATCAGTAGTACTGCTTCCGAGCCACTCTGGGTGGTGGACATTCAAATCCCCTACCCAGAGTACATTTTGTACCCTTGCCCTTGTCAGTGCTTCCGCCAAGTGTTCAACATGAAGGAGTACTGACTCATCAACTGATGAAGGACAATACGTGGTAAACACCACATTTAAACCCCAGCTGTGGTCCACCCATGATAATTGGCAGATTCTTTTTCTTCCTTATTGCACAGTTGTTCAAAGATGGAATGCTATCCAGAAATGGCTCCTGCCAGTGAGATAGCCAAGATTCTATCCCCATGTACCATTTTGTTTTATTGTTCCTATGAATGCCAACATCTTTCAGGCTCCTCACGTTTCCATAAGACCCTTTTATTTCATGGTCAATGTTCCCAATGTTTCTCTTTAGCTCTCAGCCGTGCCTACTATTGCTATCTACTGGTAACTTGTAAAAAACCAACTCCTGCAGTTGTCCACACTTTGCCTGATCTCACCCTTTTATTTTGTGCTGCTCCCCTTCACTGTCCCCGTCTACATCCAAGCATAATGCATCTCATCCCCTCACTTGAATTTCTCACATTCCCCAACACAGCTTGATGACCCCGTTTACTGCCTAATTTCCTAGGACTGACTTGTGAAGGTATTGGAGCACAATCTAACCCCTGGTGTGATGCCCCTACAACTCCCGACTGACTTGCCTGAGGTCTGGCAGCCAGTTAGACTTGACCTGCAGGACTGAGGTCAGAAGGCACCGTTCACTGAGTATGGCTGCCCCTCTAACTGACCATAGACCTCCTTCACTCCACAAAGAACTACTCCCCTTAAACTTTCTAACGTGGCCGCTGATTCAGTATGTTTGCTTCCTGGACAGCTGGCACATGCTGCAACTGTGACACTGGCATAGCACATCTGAAGGCATATGCCCATTGAGCCTGGCTGCCTGGCTTGCTGTCTATACTTCACAGAAACGTAAGGCAGAGATAATGACACCTTCTGAATTCCCAAAACACTAAAAAGCAAGGCAAGGCAGAAACGATGTGAGAGCCCAAATAAGCACAAAGTGAGTGAGCACTAAGAGACCTGTTATGTAACAGAAGGTGTGCGTCTCTGCAGGTCAATGACCTTGCTGAAATATTGGAATGTAAGGTAACACGGTGTAGAAATGGATGAACACAGCAGGCCAAGCAGCATCAGAGAAGCAGGAAGGCAGACGTTTTGGGTCTGGACCCTTCTTCAGAATGTAATGTAAGGTGTTGGCAGGCCCCAGACAGCAGTAGGGAATTTTGAAATGTGTTATGAATGAGTCAGTGCTTGGCCATGATGATGTGGTGAGGCTGATGTTTTGCCAATGTGCGCATCCATGGATGATGAGTGAAGGAGGAGTTGCTGCGCATGGAGCACACAGTGAGCTGCTGGTGAATGGATCTGAAGCAGGAGGCCTGGAGAAGCAACCAGAAAACTGCACACCCAACTTTCAAGCTGGGAATTGGTGCAGTTCAGTTTCTTACTAAAACTTCAGAGAATCATACACTGCAGTGAAATTCAGTTCATCATGAGATGTAAATACATGGAAGTAAGGTTTTTACTGCTTACTAGTGGGATTGTCAGTCAGCCAATAACTTTATTTTCTTCACCTTGAAAAGCAAATCTTATTCATTCCTCCTGTATTCTGCCACATCTCTCATCATCGCTTTAAGGCCGAGAATAGTCTGTCCATAGAGACCATGCAGTACAAAACAAAGGAGCCACAGGTCTGTTTGAATAAATCAGCGTACATCAGAAGCATATGACTAGGTAATTAACCTCAACAATTGAAATACAAGTGGCAAACAGGGCGTGCTTGTGTAGTTTGCAGAGAAAGGAAAACTGGCTACTCAATCAAGGTAAATAATATCATAAGCTGCAAACGGCTACTTCCCAACCATGTCCCATTCCATATTAGCCATTGACAATAAGGGGACCAAGCAATCACATCTGGTGCTGGGGGTGAATGGACATTACAGTACAATGAACCATGCAGGATATTTCAAAGGCCTATGCCTATGAAAGTTAAGGACATGGAACACAACACTGTGCTGCTCAGTCTTGTAACATGACAGGGCTGGTTCACAGACTATGATACAGGACAACACTGGCCACATTGTGCTAATTGCTATTTGCATGGAAAACAAACAAAAGAGAAATGAGGAGATATATACCTGGTGCATGGAAACATCAAGAAGGGGAACAAAAGTCATGGTCAGCCAACGTTTCGCCCATCAAATAAGCAGGCTGATAAGGGCCTACATAGTAGATTAACTATATCAAGATCTCAAATGTAAAGCTTCTGTCTCAATACTGAATACTGTTGAGATGCTGCTGAGACGGGCATACCGTCAACAATTCACTCTTTATTTACACATGGACAGTCCTTGACATTGTACCAGCTCCTTCAGAGGCTGCTGTCAGAATGAACAGATGTCTGACACTCCTATTGATTTCTGCCAGCCGGGTTTCCTGATTAGACCAGATTAACAACCCTAATCAAGGAATGCATTTTCTATGAGGTCCACCTAGCCAACCACATTACAATCACTTTCCCTACCACTGAGCCAGGAAGCCTGGGCTCACTCCCACCTGCTGTGGAGGTGTGTAATAGCATCTCCGAGCAGGAAACAAAAAAATAGGAAGAAGCAACAACAATAGAATCACATACAAGAAGGCCCGGGATGCTGTAATTGTGGACAGAAAATACCTCATAAAAAGGCAAACCACGGTCTTTAGCAATGTTAACTAACCTGTTGATAATTGTGATATAGGTTAGGTAAACAGGCTAGGTACGTTCTTGATTACTAAGGGGATCAGGGGTTACAAAAGAAGGTATGAGAATGGGATTAAGAAACATATCAGCCATGATTGAATGCCAGAGCAGACTCAATGGGCCGAATGGTCTAATTCTACTCCCATATCTTCTAGAGCATTCCCTAGAAATTAACTTACTGGATTCTGATTTATGTGAATTAATTCTCATATCTTCTTAAAAGCTATTTTATTTGAACTTCTTTTCCTTCTATTCTCTTCTTTCTCTCCTGTATACTTATGCATGTGTATATGTTGCAAGTTATCCACTGAATTGAACACTTGGCAAAACATATTTTATATTTTAATCTTAAAGGTGTTTGTTAAGGGTCATTTAAAAATTGGACTTCACAACACAGGATTTGGAGGCAACCATGTTACAAAAGCCTCTTACAAAAGGAAAAATAAGGAACAAAGAGGAGGTCCATAAAATAATTCACTTCACCTTTTCGTCCACAAAATGACATGGTCAGTGCAACTGATACCAGGACAGCATTAGAAAAAGCCATGAAAACCTTTGCTTCTCTTGTGAAAACACTTTACCTGATTGATCCTTCTGGAGGCAAGCAATGAAATGTGGTTCAACACACCTTGAGGGCCATCCATGCCAAACTAACACCATCCAATGTGTCCAGGGGAAGCCCAGGTATAGCTGCAGTACTGACATGTGGACGAAGAACTCTCCTTTCTGTAGATCCCCACATCGATCCTCTCTCAGATCCTGCAGCCATGCAGCGACCCACGGAAGACAATGAAATCAATTACAACTTGGATATGCTCAAGTGTTAAGAAATATACCAAAGATGAAGGCATATAAGATTATTTTGTGAAGAGTAGTTTGATATGAATTAGATTCCTCTGAGTTTGGAATATTGAGAGGATCATCTGAAACTGACACCGCTAGGCTGGCCATGTGCTTAGGATGCCCACGTTTCGACCACTAAAGCCAATCTTCTTCACCCAGCTTAAGGAAGGCACTCGAATAGAGAACGACAAAGGAAGCATTTCAAAGACTCCCTGAAGGCTTCCTTCAAGAAATGTAACATAGATATCAACTCATGGGAGACCATTTTTCAAAAGAATACGACTTGGAGGAAACCATATGAAAGGATGCAATTCCTTGAGAACAATGGCGAGAGGAAATACAGAAAAGGAACCGAAGAAAAGAATGCCAGCAATCTTGGGGGCCAACAACTAATCCCACCTACCGGAAACATCTGCAAAATGAATGGAGCTAAGGCTCAGACTGGCAATGATCAAGTTAAATGGAGCAACATGGCCTTCTCAGAAATCTATACCTTTCTTTTTAGAAGAAACAGAGTCATAGAGTCATACAGTGTAGAAACAGGCCCTTCGGTCCAAATAGGCCAAGCCTACCTAGTTCCCAAACTAAACTAGTCCCACCTGCCTGCATTTGGCCCATATCCCTCCAAACATTTCTTATTCATGAACTTATCCAAGTATCTTTTAAATGCTGCAACTGTACCTGCATCCATCACTTTGTCTGGCAGGTCACCCCACACACAAACTACGCTCTATGTAAAATAGTTGCCCCTCATGTCCTTTTTAAAGCTTTCTCCTCTCACCTTAAAACTATACCCCCTAGTTTAAAGTCTGCAAACCGAGGGAAAAGACTCTTGTTATTCACCTTATCTCTGCCCCTCACAATTTTGTAAACATTACTAAGGTCACCCCTAAACCTCCTGTGCTCCAGTGAAATAAGTCCCAGTCTTTCCAGTCTATTTTTATATCTCAAACCCTCTATTCCCGGCAATGTCTTGATAAATCTGAAAAATAGTCTCCAGCTCTCGTCATTTTAAAATTACAAAAGGTTTGTTTCTAACTAAGTTTTATCAGGTCATTTCACTAACACTTTTTTTAATCCAATGTCATTTCTTTACCATAGCAGTTTTGCATCTCCGGTTCATAAGCAGATTGAAAGCCTCAAAGATGTTTGATCACTCAGTAGCTCCTACAGGTCTTTCTGAAAATTTCACATTTTACAGTGTATGTTGTTCCTGCTCAAACTGGTTCAAATTGAGATAGATGAAAGATGTGATTTACTTTCCCCAAAACCTTTCTTTAGTTTCTATTGATACCAACGACCTGACACAATGAACACCAACCGGTTTTGCTTCATGTATTAGACTAACCAGCACTTCGGCAAAAATCATTAGTACTACATGATGATGAATTGAAATCTATCTACAAGGTTTAGGCAATCGTTTGCTATTGCTAAGCTGCTCCTTGTATTACAAAAAGAAATATTCACTTAAATCTGTTGACAGTAATAAAAATAGTTGAAATGTGACTTAAGTCATTAACAGCATAAAATGTTTAAAATATCAGAATATAGCTCATTTTATTGAGTTAATTGGCTCCCGTCACATTATTGGCTAAATTGGGTCATTTAGTTCTACAGCGTTAAACATCTGATACTGTGTTAAGCCCTATTCACAATATGTAACATGCTGGGAGAACTGCTGAAAGTACCTTTTATCCTGATTGGAATTTTACACTAGAGGGTAATTGGGCTGTAAAATTACTGACATTCTGCACATCTTAAATTGGACCCAGTTTATTTAAACTTAAACTAAGTTTGTGCTCCAACTAGAAGGTTATTAATGATGACTGTTCATTAGCTGCAATTAACTATAGTAAATAAATTATAAACTGGGATAACAGAATGTCTTGCAGTTAAATGGTACTGTCCCTGCTTATTGACCAAATGATCTGGGTTCAAATTAGAAGATACAGGAGACATTAGGCCATTTGGCCCACCGAATCCACTCCACTATTTGATCATGGCTGATATTTTCCCTCATGCCCATTCTCCTGCCTTCTTCCTGTTACCCTTGATCCCCTTACTAATCAAGAATCTATCCAATTCTGTCTTAAATACTCTCAATGACTTGGCCTCCACAGCCTCCTGCAGCAATGATTAACCACCCTCTGAGTAAAGAAATTCTTCCTCATCTATCTCTGCTCTAGTATTCTAACCCTCTTTAAATGAACACTAACATTGCACTTGCCTTCCTAACTGCTAACTGAATCTGCAAGTGTTAAGCTTAAGAGAACCCTGAAGTAGGGCACCTAAATTCTAAATCCCACCTGCCTCAGAGGTATGGCATAAACAGGTTGATTGAAACACTGTCTTCATACATGAAATGCACAAAATGTTTGCTGCAAATATTCTGAACTGTTTTCACACTGGAACAGAACAACACAAGAATGTCTTCAGAAAAGCAATATCTAATTACTTGTTTATGAAATGTTATTTTTAACAAGACAATTAATCTGCCAAGTCTTAACTTCATTATTGACTATCCACAATTGCAAAATTCCTTTCCAATCTCAAATCTTGCTCAAGGTTCATTCTCTTGATAGTTGAGTCATCTAATTCACCACTCACAACTCCATTAAACATCATTTTCTCAATACATTACCCATTTTTCTCAGTGATTGAAAAACAAAACTATATCATGAACAGTGATAATGGGAACTGCAGATGCTGGAGAATCCAAGATAATGAAATGTGAGGCTGGATGAACACAGCAGGCCAAGCAGCATCTCAGGAGCACAAAAGCTGACGTTTCAGGCCTAGCCCCTTCATCAGAGGACCATCCTCTGATGAAGGGTCTAGACCCAAAACGTCAGATTTTGTGCTCCTGAGATGCTGCTGGGCCTGCTGTGTTCATCCAGCCTCACATTTCATTATCCTATATCATGAACACACTGCAGGTTCTTACTGAAAATAGTAATTGCTCCATGAATACATTTGCAGGGCAGCATAGTGGCTAAGTGGTTAGCAATGCTGCCCCACCATGCCAGGGACCTGGGTTCAATTCCACCATTGGGTGACTGTCTGTGTGTAGCTTGCACCTTCTCCCCGTGTCTGCTTGGTCTTCCTGCAGGTGCTCTGGTTTCCTCCCACAGACAAGGATGTGCAGGGTGGGTGGATTGGCTATATGAAATTGCCCATCGTATTCAGGGATGTGTAGATTAGGCGGGTTATAGGGGAATGGGTCTGGGTGGGATGTCTGAGTCTGTGTGGACTTGTTGGGCCAAAGGGCCTGTTTCCATACCATAGAGATTCTATGAATGCCGTGTTTTGGAATGATCCTCACATGCATTTTCATGAGAGATACTATATACCATCAATGTAGTCTGAAATATGTTAAAGCAGGCACTTATACAGGGGCAGGCACATCATATCACACCTTCTGAACCTGGCAGCTGTTGGAAGAGGCACAATAGATTGGGGTGGAGAGACAGAATATCAATGAGAGCGTGAGAAAGACTCAGAATGTTTAAACTGATTTTACTGGTGATGCGGCATTCTACCACAGGAAAGAAAATCTCATAAATTTGCTCATTTCTTCAATCATTTATGACATAGAATGTTTCCATTTTGTGTTAGCTTGTGCAAAAGACAATGAAGGAACAAAACAGCAGATCTTCAGCACTGTACAAAATTTTTAACCATTTATTGAATCCTACAACAATGAATAAAAAGCACCAACATACGGTTCAGTGCAGTGCCATGCCAAATCCAAGCTGGAACTACCTAGCAGCTTGAAGCCTTCATTCTATATGGGCAAGATGACAGACACAGCTGGTGTGAATAATGAAAATGACACTATAAGTAATAACATCAACAAGAGTCAGACCTTCTCACGGTAACATTTAAAGCTTAATGAAGGGAAATAACAGTAACCTGCGTCTATATAGATCTTTAACTTTTTAATCTTTCATGTGATATGGACATCACTGGCAAAGCCAGCATTTATTGCCCACCCCTAATTGGCTAGAGAAGGTGATGACCTGTGCAGTCCTTGGAGTTCAGGGACACCCACAATGCTTTTAGGAAAGAAATTCCAGGATTGATCCAATGACAGTGAAGGGACTGCAATATAGAACATAGAACATAGAACATAGAACATTACAGCACAGTACAGGCCCTTCGGCCCTCGATGTTGTGCCGACCTGTCATACCGAACTCAAGCCCATCTAACCTACACTATTCCATGTATGTCCATATGCTTGCCCAATGACGACTTAAATGTTCTTTACTCAGAGAGTAGTAAGGGAATGGAACGCTTTGCCTGCAACGGTAGTAGATTCACCAACTTTAGGTACATTTAAGTCGTCATTGGACAAGTATATGGACATACATGGAATAGTGTAGGTTAGATGGGCTTGAGGTTGGTATGACAGGTCGGCACAACATCGAGGGCCAAAGGGCCTGTACTGTGCTGTAATGTTCCATATTCTATGTTCTATGTACCTAAAGTTGGCAAATCTACTACCGTTGCAGGCAAAGCGTTCCATTCCCTTACTACTCTCTGAGTAAAGAAGCTACCTCTGACATCTGTCCTACATCTTTCACCCCTCATTTTAAAGCTATGCCTCCTCGTGCTCGCCGTCACCATCCTAGGAAAAATGCTCTCCCTATCCACCCTATCTAACCCTCTGATTATTATATATGTTTCAATTAAGTCACCTCTCAACCTTCTTCTCTCTAATGAAAACAGCCTCAAGTCCCTCAGCCTTTCCTTGTAAGACCTTCCCTCCATACCAGGCAACATCCTAGTTAATCTCCTCTGCACCCTTTCCAAAGCTTCCACATCCTTCTTATAATGTGGTGACCAGAACTGTGCACAATACTCCAAGTTGCGGCCGCACCAGAGTTTTGTACAGCTTCACCATAACCTCTTGGCTCCGGAACTCAATCCCTCTATTAATAAAAGCTAAAACACTGTATGCCTTCTTAACAGCCCTGTCAACCTGGGTGGCAACTTTCAAGGATCTGTGTACATGAACACCAAGATCTCTCTGCTCATCTATACTGCTAAGAATCTTACCATTAGCCCTGTACTTTGCCTTCCGGTTACTCCTACCAAAGTGCATCACCTCACACTTGTCCGCATTAAACTCCATTTGCCACCTCTCAGCCCAGCTCTGCAGCTTATCTATGTCTCTCTGCAACTACAGCATCCTTCGTCACTATCCACAACTCCGCCGACCTTAGTGTCATCTGCAAATTTACTAACCCATCCTTCTACGCCCTCATCCAGGTCATTTATAAAAATGACAAACAGCAGTGGACCCAACACCGACCCTTGCGGTACACCACTAGTAACTGGTCTCCAGGATGAACATTTCCCATCAACTACCACCCTCTGCCTTCTTTCAGCAAGCCAAGCAATATAGTTCCAGGTAAAGATGTTGACTGGTTTGGAGGGCAGCCTCCAGATGGTGGCGTTCCCATTCAAGCGTTGCCTTTGTCCTTCTAGGTGGTACAGATCACAGGTTTGGAAAGTGCTGTCAAAGGAGACTTGATAAACTCTGCAGCGTATCTTGTAGCTGGTACACACTGCTGTGCATTCAAGCTGGAGAGGCTGAGTATTGAAGGTGGTGGATGTGGTGTCAGTCATGTGGGCTACATTGTCCTGGATGGTCACAAAGTCATAGCGAGTCTGCACAGACTTATCTACACTATTCCCACTTTGCAGCACCTGGTCCATTGCCTTGAACATTCTGAATCTTTAAAAACTTATCCACATACATTTTAAAGGTTTTGTGGTTTACCACCTCAATTACCTCCCTAGGTAATGCATTCCAAACCCCCTCCACCTTCTGGGTGCATAAGGTTTTCCTCAAATCCCCTCTAAATTCCTGTCCTACATCTTAAAGTTATGCCCAACCCCATTATTGGTCCTTCAAGAAGGGACCAACTTCTTCGTAATCACCCTGTCTATGCCCCCCATAACCTTATACACCTCAATCAGATCCCCGCTCAGCCTTCTCTGGTCTAAAGAAAACAGCCCTGACCTGAAATGTCAACTTTCCTGCTCCTCTGATGCTGCCTGACCTGCTGTATTCCTCCAGCTCCACACTGTGTTGTCTCTAACTCCAGCATCTGCAGTTCTTACTATCTCTGAGCTTACCCAGCCTCTTTCCAGAGCTGCACTGCTCCAAACTAGGCAACATCTTGAAGAACAAAAACAAAGTTGCTGGAAAAGTTCAGCAGATCTGGCAGCATCTGGGAAGGAGAAAACAGAATTAACGTTTCAGGGCCAGTGACCCTTCCTCAAAGCTTTGTTTTTGTTCCTGATTTACAGCATCTGCAATTCTTTTGGTTTTTATTTAGTATTTAACTCACTGCCACATCTCTTCCAGGCATGCCCGCCATGAAGAAGTTCTGCTCCTCTCTCCGATGGGATTTCTGTTCCAATCTCTCTTCTTGCCCACCGACTTTAATTTCACTGTCACTCCCGGTGTTTGACCAGGTATTTGCTAAAACTCATTTCCACAGCCATATCACATTCCTCAGTGACTGCCTCTGCTCAGACACACCCCACGTGGATTCCAGCTGAAGTTTCCTCCCTCATGCTCTGAATCCTCCCAGGATCACTAATATCTCCGTGATGTTCAACATTCCACGGACAGCGGCTCTCGCCGCATCCTGAGTTCCACACTCAGTGCTGCATGGGGTCACATGCGCACTCTCAACAGTTCTGAGGAAGGGTCACTGGACCCGAAACGATACACCGTTTTCTGCTTCATAGGTGCTGCCAGGCCTGCCGAGCTTTTCCAGCAACTTTGTTTTTGTTCTTGATTTACAGCATCTGCAGTTATTTTGGTTTTTATTTAACATCTCGATGAAATTCCCTCTAGTGCAATCATATCCTTCCTATAGTATGGCAACTAGGACTGCAGATAGTACTCTACTGTGGCCTAACCAATGTTCTGTATAGATCCAACATAACCTCCCTGCTCTTATAATCTATGTCATAACTAATAAAGGCAAGTGTCTCATATGTCTTCTTAATTCCCATATTAACCTGTCTTGCTGCCTTCATGGATCAGTGGACAAGCACCCCAAGATCGGTCTGTCCTCTGAGCTTCCTCATGTCTTGCTCTCTTGTCTTCTTCCTTCCACCAAAGTACATCACCTCACACTTTTCAGGCTTAAATCTGTGACATTCCTTATCCTGGCCCCAGGAAGTCAACTCACCATTCTGGAGTCACGTCTATGGCTGCAGAAACACCTGTCTAATGATTTCTCTACTGCTATCGCTCCTGTTTTCTTCTTCCCAGGTTGCCCAGGGTTTTCTTTGCGGTTAACTGGAAGAAACTGTGTAGATGCCTGACAAACAGTGCGACAACACGGAGGCAGTGCACAGGGTGAAAATGGTCATAGACAGGTTGGCCATTACATTGACAGTATCCATGTTTCGGAATGATATCATTAAGCTGCAGTATGCAGCAAAGGAAAAGGAATCACAGAAGTGTTATAGCACAGAAGGAGGCCATTCAGCCCATTGTGTCCTCACCATCTCTTCAAACGAGCATCATGAGTGAGTGTCATTCTCCTGCCTTTGCCCTATTGCCCATCATTTCTATTTAAATATTGAGGAAGATGTGGAAGCCAATGATAGATCTTTGTAAGACTGTGAATTTAACCACGTAGGGTTAAGAAGAAAACAACTTTGCTAGAAAATGTTCAGGCTATGATTGGGATAGGGTTAGAGTTAAATCGAATCAGGTAAGTCCACTGAGTCGAGCAATGGATGACAGGTGTTAGGAAAGAATGGAATGGTCAAAAATGTCTCACAGCTATGAGGAAGTCAGATGAAACCAGGAGGGTTAATGCAACATAACAAAGTGTGGAGCTAGATGAACACAGCAGGCCAAGCAGCATCTCAGGAGCACAAGAGCTGACGTTTCAGGCCTCGACCCTTCATCAGAGCAACATGTTCGTGGTCATGGATGATGTCAATTTGGTTCGGGCTGTTTGAATGCTGTAGCAGGGATTGATATCAGAAAAGAGAAACAAGATGAACTCAGAGAGCGCATGAGGGAAGACTGGAAAGGCTTGGTTTCACGACTGTGACAGAAGGAAACCTGGGAAGAAGAAGGAAGGAAGAGACAGGGAGCTGAGTGAATGCTCTGAGCTTAGCTTAAAGGATCATAGGTTTGTTGTTGAGAGTGAGTGGAAGGGAAAGGGAAATGTGATTTAAGGAGACAGTAAAAACAACAGGGATGTTGTAGTGGGTGATTTTAACTTCCACCAATATTGATTCCCTTATTGCCAAGGACTTAGATGGGGCAGGATTTGTTAGCTACATCCAGATTGGTTTCTTGAAACAAGATGCAGACAGTCCAACTGGGGAAGGGGCTGTATTAGACCTTGTTTTGGGGAATGAGCTGAGCCAGGTGATTGAAGATTCAGTGGGGGGCATACTTTGGGAACTGTGATCAAAATCCTGTAAGTTTTAATAGAATTATAGATAAGGATACGACTGGCCTCCAGGTGAAAATGCTAAATTGAATTTAGGCTAATTACAGCAATATTAGGCAAAAACTGGAGAAATTAGATTGAGTGAATTCACAGTGAACATGTGGCAGTTTTTTAAAGGCCATTGGAATCAAAATTCAGGACCAGCATATTCCTGGGAAGGTAAAAGCTAAGGATATCAAGATTCAGGAACCTTTGAGAACAAGAGATATTGAAAGTTTAGTGAAAAAGACAAAAGGAAGCATGTGTAAGGTTTAGGAAGTTGAAATCAGACAAGACCTTTGAGGAATATAAAGGAAGCAGGAAGAAACTTAGATAGCAAAGTGTGAAGCTGGATGAACACAGCAGGCCAAGCAGCACCTCAGGAGCACAAAAGCTGACGTTTCGGGCCTAGACCCTTCATCAGAGAGGGGGATGGGGAGAGGGTTCTGGAATAAATAGGGAGAGAGGGGAAGGCAGACCGAAGATGGATAGAGGAGAAGTTAGATGGAGAGGAGTGTATAGGTGGGGAGGTGGAGAGGGGATAGGTCCGTCCGGGGAGGACGGACAGGTCAAGGGGGCGGGATGAAGTTGGTAGGTGGGAAATGGAGGTGCGGCTTGAGGTGGGAGGAGGGGATTGGTGAGAGGAAGAACAGGTTAGGGAGGCAGGGTCAAGCTGAGCTGGTTTTGGGATGCAGTGGGGGAAGGGGAGATTTTGAAGCTTGTGAAATCCACATTGATACCATTGGGCTGCAGGGTTCCCAAGCGGAATATGAGTTGCTGTTCCTGCAACCTTTGGGTGACATCATTGTGGCACTGCAGGAGGCCCATGATGGACATGTCGTCTGAGGAATGGGAGGGGGAGTTGAAATGGTTTGCGACTGGGAGGTGCAGTTGTTTGTTGCGAACCGAGCAGAGGTGTTCTGCAAAGCGGTCCCCAAGCCTCTGCTTGGTTTTCCCAATGTAGAGGAAGCCACACCGGGTGCAATGGATACAATATACCACACTGGTCAATGTGCAGGTGAACATCTGCTTAATATGGAAAGCCATCTTGGGGCCTGGGATGGGGGTGAGGGAGGAGGTGTGGGGGCAAGTGTAGCACTTCCTGCGGTCGCAGGGGAAGGTGCCAGGTGTGGTGGGGCTGGAGGGGAGTGTGGAGCGGACAAGGGAGTCCCGGAGAGAGTGGTCTCTGCAGACGGCAGACAACGGTGGGGATGGAAAAATGTCTTGGGTGGTGGGGTCGGATTGTAGATGGCGGAAGTGTCAGAGGATGATGCGTTGTATCCGGAGTTTGGTGGGGTGGTATGTGAGGACGAAGGGGATTCTGTTTTGGCGGTTATTGTGGGAGCGGGGTGTGAGGGATGTGTTGCAGCAAATGCGGGAGACATGGTCAAGCGCGTTCGCGACCACTGCGGGGGGAAAGCTGCGGTCCTTGAAGAATGCGGACATCTGGGATGTGCGGGAGTGGGAGCAGATGCAGCAGAGGTGAAGGAATTGGGAATAGGAGATGGAATTTTTGCAGGAAGGTGGCTGGGAAGAGTTGTATTCTAGGTAGCTGTGGGAGTCGGTGGGCTTGAAATGGACATCAGTTTCTAACTGGTTGCCTGAGATGGAGACAGACGGAAGAAACTTAAACAAGAAATTAGAAGAGTTAAAAGGGGCCAAGAAATGTCCTTGACAAGGAGGAATGAGGAAAATCCCAAGGTATTTTGTATATATATTAGGAGCGAAAAGGCAGTGGATAGTGAGGAAGGTTGTCAAAGGATACAGCAGGATACAGATCGATTAGTGCATTAGGTGGAGAAAGAGCAGAATCCACAAAAGTGTGAGGTGATGCATTTTGGGAGGTCAAATGCAAGAAGGAAGTATATAGTAGATGGCAGGATTCTTGGGAACATTGATATACAGAGGGATCTTGGAGTGCAATCCAGAGTTCCCTAAATCTGGCACCACAAATGGATCAAAAACAAATTTGCTGGAAAAGCTCAGCAGGTCTGGCAGCATCTGTGAAGGAGAAAACAGTGTTAATATTTTGGGTCCAGTGACCCTTCCTCAGAACCCACAATTGGATGAGATGGTAAAGAAGGCACACGGCATGATTGCCTTCATCAGTCGGGGAATTGAGTACAAAAGTTGGCAAGTCATATTGCAGCTGTATCAAATGTTAGGCTGCATTTGGAGTATTGTGTGCAGTCTTGGTCACTGTGCTACAGGAAGGATGCGGAGGCTTTGGAGATGGTGCAAAGAGGTTTATCAGGATGTTGTCTTGATTAGAATGTAGTGCAAGGATAGGGTGGACAAGCTTGGATTGCTTTTGCTGGAGCCTTAGAGGCTGAGGGGCACACAATTATGGGAGGCATGGATAAGGTCTTTTTTCAGAGTCAGAGTCTTTTTTCCCAGGGTGAAAATGTCAAATAGCAGGGGATATAGGTTTAAAGTGAGAGGGAGAAAGTTTAAAGGAGAGATGTGAGGTAAGTTTTTTAGAAAGAGGATGGTAAGTTCACAGTGAGGAAAGGTGTTAGAAGCAGATATGATAGCAACAGTTGAAAGGAATTCAGACAGACACATGAACTGTCAGGGAATATTCGAATACGGACCAGGTGCAGGCAAATGGGATAAGTTTAGAATGGCATCATGATTGTCACAGACACGGTGGGCCAAAAGGCCTGTTCCTGTGCTGTGCTGTACTGTTCCATGGTCTAGTTGCTTGGAGAAAGATATTCTGTAGGATAGTCTTGGAGTAGTGGGCGGTTTTGAAGAAGAGTCAAATTTGGGATTTCTAACGTGATCCAGAAAAATTTGGAGGTAGATGGCTATGCCAGTTGGCCATCAAATAAACAACATTGTTAATGTTGAGAAACATAGAAGATAGAAGCAGGAGGAGGCCATTCAGCCCTTCAAGCCTGCTCACCAATCATCACTATCATGGCTGGTTGTCTAACTCATTAGCCTAATCCTGTTTTCTCCCCATAACCTTTGATCCCATTCAACCCAAGTGCTATATCTAGCCACATCTTGAATACATTCAATGTTTTGGCATCAACCACTCCCTGTGGTAATGAATTCACAAGCTCACCCATTGTTTGGGTGACGAAATGTTTCCCCATCTCCATCCTAAATGGTCTAGCCCGAATCCTCAAACTGTGACCCCTGGTTCTGGTCACACCCAACATTGGGAACATCCTTCCTGCATCTACTCTGTCTAGTCCTGTTAGAACCAAGGGTCAATGTAGACTTGTTGGGCTGAAGGGCTTGTTTCCACACTGTAGGGGTTCTATGAATCTATGTATATGTATTTAAACTTGCAAGTCTCTATGAGATCCCCCCTCCTTCATCTGAACTCCAGCAAAAACAATCCTAACCTAGTCAATCTCTCCTCATAAGTCATAGGGGCGGCCCGATGGCACAGTGGTTAGCACTGCTGCCTCACAGCGCCAGGGACCCAGTGGAGTTTGCACATTCTCCCCGTGTCGGCGTGGGTTTCCTCTGGGTGCTCCGGTATCCACCCACAGTCCAAAGATGTGCAGGCTAGGTGGATTGGCCATGCTAAATTGTCCGTAGTGTTCAAAGAGTTGTAGATTAGGTGGGTTATAGGGGTATGGGCCTGGGTGGGATGCTGTGAGGTTTGGTGTGGACTTGTTGGGCCGGACGGCCCGTTTCCACACTGTAGGGATTCTTTGATTTTATTATCTATTCCTGCCATCCCTGGAATCATGAGAGCTTAGCACTGGATCGATGGGGTGGAAAAGAAGTAAGATTCTTCTGGACTGAGTTCTGAAAGGTGACGAGAAAGCATCTTAGCAAATGGGAGGTCAAAGGCTATATAGCTGGGAGTTTGTAAATGGAATTAAAAATGAATTTGGAGAGATTTTGTCTTCATTTTGGCAGTTTGGTTTGGGACCTCACCAGTAAGCAATGTAAGAAAGTAGTTGGAGATTGCCTTGCCTGTGATCAAGACCTTCAAAGCCAAAAGCTCATGGGCAATGGCAAACACGAGGGGATGACTGTTAATGTAGGTGGGTGACTTTACATCAAGGGAAAAGGCTTATGGAAAGCAGAAGGACAGTGAATTTATAGGAGAAAGGGGCATGGACTGTGAAGATTGAAATCAGAAACACTTAATGGCTGGGAAATATTTTTGAATACAGTTTGAGGGAATCTTTAATGGCTTGTGGCTATTCCAAGTCAGACTGTGAGGCTTTAATACCAGTAAATAAACACAGATGGATCACTTATCTACATGACACCAGCGTGTTTGCAGTATATCTATATAGGCCTTTTCTTAGTAGTTACTGGAAACACACAGTAGAAGTCGTGGGTTGTAAAGGAAAATGAATCTTGTTGCTACAGTAAAGTGGAAAAATAGACAGCCATTGATTGGCACTAATAAACAAGAGTCGAGTCGTAAGACACTGAGGAACACCTGTTTCTCACAGTACAGCCACTTGTTCATTATGGGCCTGCATTAAAGTCCTGGTCTGCATCTTTTGCTGAAATGTGGTTGGCTCTGAGTTGTAAAACATGAAACCACGCAGAGTTAGCAATGTATTTGTGTTTTGGGATGGTTATGTTTTTCTGTTTTGTTTTCTTGTCACTTTATTTTTTCTGAAGATGTGCATTACTTTTAGGAAACCAAATGTCCTATCAACCTTTTAACAATGGGGTTGGATGTATTGGAACAAAGAAATCTTGGTGCAATTGTATAGTGCCTTGGTGATGCCACCTGCCAGTGCCGCAACACATCCCTCACACCCCGCCCCCGCCACAACCGCCCTAAGAGGATCCCCCTCGTTCTCACACACCACCCTACCAACCTCCGGATACAACGCATTATCCTCCGACACTTCCGCCATTTACAATCCGACCCCACCACCCAAGACATTTTTCCATCCCCTCCCCTGTCTGCTTTCCGGAGAGACCACTCTCTCCGTGACTCCCTTGTTCGCTCCACACTGCCCTCCAACCCCACCACACCCGGCACCTTCCCCTGCAACCACAGGAAGTGCTACACTTGCCCCCACACCTCCTCCCTCACCCCTATCCCAGGCCCCAAGATGACATTCCACATTAAGCAGAGGTTCACCTGCACATCTGCCAATGTGGTATACTGTATCCACTGTACCCGGTGTGGCTTCCTCTACATTGGGGAAACCAAGCGGAGGCTTGGGGATCGCTTTGCAGAACACCTCCGCTCAGTTCGCAACAAACAACTGCACCTCCCAGTCGCAAACCATTTCCACTCCCCCTCCCATTCTCCAGATGACATGTCCATCATGGGCCTCCTGCACTGCCACAATGATGCCACCCGAAGGTTGCAGGAACAGCAACTCATATTCCGCCTGGGAACCCTGCAGCCTAATGGTATCAATGTGGACTTCACCAGTTTCAAAATCTCCCCTTCCCCTACTGCATCCCTAAACCAGCCTAGTTCGTCCCCTCCCCCCACTGCACCACACAACCAGCCCAGCTCTTCCCCTCCACCCACTGCATCCCAAAACAAGTCCAACCTGTCTCTGCCTCCCTAACCGGTTCTTCCCCTCACCCATCCCTTCCTCCCACACCAAGCCGCACCCCCAGCTACCTACTAACCTCATCCCACCTCCTTGACCTGTCCGTCTTCCCTGGACTGACCTATCCCCTCCCTACCTCCCCACCTATACTCTCTCCACCTATCTTCTTTACTCTCCATCTTCGGTCCGCCTCCCCCTCTCTCCCTATTTATTCCAGCTCCCTCTCCCCATCCCCCTCTCTGATGAAGGGTCTAGGCCCGAAACGTCAGCTTTTGTGCTCCTGAGATGCTGCTTGGCCTGCTGTGTTCATCCAGCCTCTCATTTTATTATCTTGGAATTCTCCAGCATCTGCAGTTCCCATTATCTCTGCTGTGTGTGATGTTGGTCTCCTTAACAAAGGAAGGACATACTTGCCCTAAAGGGAGTGTAACCAAGGCTGACTGAACTGATTCCTGGGTTGAGGTGATTGTCGTTTGAAAAGCTATTGCATAAATTTTAAGAAGACATTTGCAATCTGGTAGTTTAGTGGTATTAATCATCCAGCGAGCCAGTCTAATACCCTGGGCAGATCGGTTCAACTTAAGCCATACACAATGGTGGAATTTAAATTCAGTTAATAATTCTTAAATTAGAAACAGATCTCAATGATGATGACCACGGAACTATCCTCAATTACTGTAATCACAAATGACTTGGATGTTGATTGAATGAAAACCTTTCCTATTGATGATATCAGCTGCATTATGACATGGTACTCTCAGTGTACAAGATAATAAAATGTGAGGCTGGATGAACACAGCAGGCCAAGCAGCATCTCAGGAGCACAAAAGCTGATGTTTCGGACCTAGACCCTTCATCAGAGCTACAGAGGTTTATCTACATTGAAACAACACAGAGATGATGGTGCCATAGATATGGCCATTGCCTAGTAACTCAGGTGCTCAGGTGAATGCCTGTAGGAGCTGCAGAGTAAAGGGTTAGCACTCAAACATGTAATAGTTAGCCCACAATGTAGTGACATGACAGGTCACTTGACAGTAGATTCTAGAGAGATAGGGTCATATATACAGCCTTATTTTAAGTTCAAGATTGTAAATATTTTACAGAATATTAAATAAACTGGTAAATCTACCAAAAGCCTAGCCTCTCTAGTCACTTACCCAATACAACCTCTTCCAAGCTCCATTCTGAGGGATAAAGGTTCAAATCCCATCGCAGCATGTGGCAGAAATTAAATTTCAATTTAAAAATCCGGTGACTGTGATATTACCCTGATTGCCATTGCTGGCATCTCATGGCATCTGTCACTGCTGCTAGTATGTGAAGCAGGATAAGGATTGTTTGATGATAATAAAATGTGAGGCTGGATGAACACAGCAGGCCAAGCAGCATCTCAGGAGCACAAATTCTCCAGCATCTGCAGTTCCCATTATCTCTGATACTATTTTACTCTCAGTGTACAGTCTGTATGGTCTATAGCGCCCTGCAGCTTGGAAACACCAACTATGCTGTCAAAGCCTAGCGTCCCGGCTACATCACAGACCCTATCACTGGGAAACAAATGAAACAGTAGGATCTTACACAAATTACGTGGGTGACAACCTTGATACACTTGTGAGTTGAGGATCGAGAGATCCCATTAAGGTCCCCAGTTGACACTTGGAAGCAGCCAGTTACAGAAGAACTTTGTGCAGGTGGCCAGCCACCTCTGAAGAAGAGTCCTGACCCGAAACGTCAGCTTTCCTGCTCCTCTGATGCTGCCTGGCCTGCTGTGTTCCTCCAGCTCCACATTGTGTTATCTGACTCCAGCATCTGCAGTACTTACAATCTCTCAGCCACGTCAGTCCTGTCCAACAGATGGCGGTGTTCCAGGACATCCTTAGGCTGTGGCAGATTTGCAGATCTCACTCATCTGGGGGAAATAGCATAGAGAATGATAAAGCTCTGGGCCTGTTCTGTTTCCTGTGGGGATCTCCAGCTGCAATGTCCTCTAGAGGAGGCTGTTCATCAGCCACTGGAGATTGCTGCTGGGTAACATCCACCTTATACCAATCCCTTTCAGCCTTTTGTGTATCTCAATCAGATAGCCCTTTGTTCTTCTGAATTCCAGCGAGCAGAAGCCCAAGCTATTCAACTGCTCCTCACAGAACAGCCCTTTCATCCCTGGAATCAACATCATCTGAACTAGATCCAGTGCTGTCACATCCTTCCTCCTTAGAGACCAAAGTTGGACACAATATTCCATGTGTGGTTTCACCAATGTCTGATATAATTTTAACAACACCTCTTTCCTTTTATAATACAGTCCTTTTGCAATAAATGTCAGGATATCATCGGCCTTTCTTATTATATGCTGCACCTGCATGCCCACTTTCTGTGATCTGAACTGATGCACTTTGAATCCACTTCCCATATAAATAGTAATTTGCCATTTTATTTTTCTGGCCAAAATGGACAACCTTGCACTTATCCACATTAACTTCCATCTGCTAGATTCTGGCCCAATGTCCTGGCCTTTCAATATCCATCTATAAACTCTTTATCTCCTTATCACTGTTCTTTTTTACCACTCCAAATGTGCTCCCAGTATGCTACCATCTCCCAACATTACACACTGAGTTGCCCCTCCTTCACAGTTATTGTCTCCTCTATAGCATGCTGCCTCCAATCCCAATAAAACACTTTGCCATTTTTTCTTAAGCAGCAATGGCCTTTGACAATCCCCTTGACTTTCAGTGAACAGACCTTGAAGATTGACCCTAAACCATCCCCCTTACTGACTTGGAGGGACTGCACCAACTGACAAGTGACCAGGCCCCTTCATGCAGCCTCCCAACTGTTTCACTGGTAACCCCTGCACTGGCTGCATTGGGCCTGCAGAACTGCCAGGCCCGAAGGGTCTAGGCCCGAAACGTCAGCTTTTGTGCTCCTGAGATGCTGCTTGGCCTGCTGTGTTCATCCAGCCTCACATTTTATTATCTTGGAATTCTCCACTCCACAGGCTACAGTGTTACAGAACCCCTGACCTGGAACTCCTGAACCTAATTGATGGATTGTTTGATTGATTGTCACACGTATCAAAATACAGTGATACTGTTTATAAAATACTGTTTGTAAGCAGTACAGGCAGATCACAGCAAGCAAAGGATGTACAAATCAGAAAAACTTAGAGACATACAGGTTACATCGTAGGTTACATTATTTGAGGCTAGAGTCCATTCAACAGTCTGATAATGGCTGGAAAGAAGCTGTACCTGAACCTGCTCGTGCACGTGTTCAGGTTTCTGTATCTTCTACCTGACGGGAGAAGTTGTGGGAGGTCATTGCCGGGGTGTGATGGGTCTTTGATGATGTTGGGCACCTTTCCGCGGCAGCAAACCACGTAAATAGAGTCTATGGATGGGGGGTCTGTACCCAAGCCCCTGGACTGAGTTCGGACAATGTCATTGACTAACTGTGTCAGGACTCCTGTCTTTCCCCTGACTTACCTGAACACCACTCCCCTCAGAATATGAGGCATGCTCATTAGGTTGAAGTGCATTCACTGTGTTTGTCGTGTCAGCTGTTGCCACATGCTGTAAGTGTGACATTGATGGAGCACGGTGCCATGCAGTAAGAAGTCATCCCCTTGACAGATCTCTGCTGGCAATAATGACAAGCTGCCTGGCTTTGGTCCTGTGCTAAATGACCAGGCTAAGAGAGAAGTGCTGTGAGGCTGTAATTTCTGAATGATGCAGCAATTCACAAAAAGACAAGATAAAGCAGATGTTTTCAGCATCTAAATATGTACAAAGTCAGTGACCATTAAGGGAGCATGCTGAGGGGCCTGAGATGTATCCTATTCCAATGCATGAGGCAGCATGAAATGTCTTGGCAGCAAAATGCCAATGGAAGATGCTGCTGAGCCCTGAAGTGCAGTGTCGATGTGGTGAGGCTGGTGCATCTCTGATGCCACCCTCCCTGGTCATGTTAATGCATATAAAAAAGGCCATTCACCACTCACTAGTAAAATTCTCAACTAGCTGTGAAAATCTTGAATGGAAAATCTGACTTCTCAATGTGGAGAGCTACATTTTTCGAATATTGGCATATTTTCCCAACTGACATGCCACTGACCATTTCATTCAGGTGTCCCAGAGATTTCGCCCACAGTCTCCACTGCCTGACCTGCTGAGTTTTTACAGCCTTTCATTTGTACTTACTTGAGATTTTGAACATCCACAGTACATTGCTTTGGGATCATGGTCCAATATGTTGCACAGTCTATCATGGAAAAATTGCATCACAATGCCATGTTACGATGTGGTGCAGAACAAAATGCTCATCATTCCTTGCTTTCTCCTCTAAAACAATTTTTTTGAGAGGAACTAAAGATGGAAAGTGAATCCCACATTTATTAATCAATAAATTAAGCTACTTATCCAGTAGGCTAATCTCATGTTCGAAGTCTCCAGACTATATAGTCATTCAGTGGGTCATTCACTGACCTTTCACACTCGATTAAAAGCTGGTTCAGACTGATGAGGTGAAAATTTGCTCAGCCTTTTAGCTGCCAACATCATGTATGGCTTGAACTGACATCTGCCACATCCCAGTTTCAGGTGGGCTCCACGTCACCACGACAGCATTAAACATATTGACGTAAATTACAAAGCTTACTCAGTGAGGTCAAGGAACATGGCAGCAGAGCACCGGGGTTTAGTGAAATGAACATGACACAATGAATTACGGGGGAATATCACAATCATGTAGGCTACGCAGGACCCAGTGGTTGTAGATGTTTCACATTGCAATGCCACATTTATGGTAACTCATCGTCCTTGCTGCTGTGTAGGATGAACTCATTTATAGATTAGCATGAAACCAGTTATGGGTCATTCTGCAGAATTCACGTGGACTACTGTCTTGTTATCCAATCTGTAATGCAAATCTCCAAAGCAAGAGAATGTTGGTCTGAAAAGGTACTAACTCCATGCTTTACATGACCTGGGACTGCATGAAGGTCACATCAGGTGATAAAAAATATTGTAGGCCTGTCCTTATAACTCCAGCCAAATAGTACAATGTGCACCAAAATGATTCTTGGAGAATTTAGCAAGCCAGCATTCGATTTTAACAAAATACCTCAACTTTTGATACATAAAGCCCTCAGAAACAATACTGCTGCATTGCTGATAAATTGTCATGCAACTGGCTGAGTGGGGGATATGCAGTAGTCTATTTTAATCAGGTACAATAGTAGCATCACAAAGTTTCAAAAAAGTAACACAGAACATAATCACGTATAATTCTGTTGTGTTATTTAGTTTGTGACATACTTCTACTTTTTTTGAGACTTCCCATTAAAAAGTCCCCAAAAGTCTCTCCTTGTGTAATTGTTAAAATTGTATATAAAACAATCACACTGTTAACAAAAAGCCATAAGTCATGAAATGCCTCGGTGAGAGACCATTGTCCTTGATTATTATATTGGTGCGCAGTTGTTCGTATTACCAAACTAAAATTTATCCTGCAAGAAAAGGCTGGAAATGGACCTCAGTAAAACTATATTGATTTTGCCTGACATTGGAATTTATCAACGTGAACACTTCAATGACAGGCTGCCCCCTCAAAAATAGAGGAAAATCAATAAGGTGTTACAGACGTCTGTCTTCCTGACTTTTTATCCAGGGTCAAATTATTGCAACAGGAACTGAGCTGAATGTTATTTTTCTTTCATTTACATTCTACTTTTTTTTATTGGGAGGGCTGTGCTTTCGGCTTTTTATGACACTTTCCAGCTTTTTCTTGACAGTTTGTCCCATTTGCTGCAGGAGTGTCTTTGCTGAAGGTCAGGGCTAATATCCCTTGATTGGCCAAACATTACCATCCAGGAGAGCCATGGGTTTAGATCTTGACTCTGCACTGAGTGGATTTTCACTGAGCTATAGGTGGTAGTTGGCGGGGGCATGGGGGAAAGTCGAAAAATCAACAAAGCTGCTGTGCAATAACTCTGTTGGAAGGTATGCATTTGTTGATACTGGGAGAGCACAGCTTGACGCCGCCTATAGCTGAACAATGGCTAACAGAATGAGCAAGAGACTATGGGACACCCTGGTGAGACAATGATCAGCAACAGTCAGCACCTCAGGAAGAGAGGTTAAAATAGTATTGCAGTATACCACATTGGCAGATGTGCAGGTGAACCTCTGCTTAATGTGGAATGTCATCTTGGGGCCTGGGAAACCAAGCGGAGGCTTGGGGACCGCTTTGCAGAACACCTCCGCTCAGTTCGCAACAAACAACTGCACCTCCCAGTCGCAAACCATTTCCACTCCCCCTCCCATTCTCTTGATGACATGTCCATCATGGGCCTCCTGCACTGCCACAATGATGCCACCCGAAGGTTGCAGGAACAGCAACTCATATTCCGCCTGGGAACCCTGCAGCCATATGGTATCAATGTGGACTTCACCAGTTTCAAAATCTCCCCTTCCCCTACTGCATCCCTAAACCAGCCCAGTTCATCCCCTCCCCCCACTGCACCACACAACCAGCCCAGCTCTTCCCCCCCACCCACTGCATCCCAAAACCAGTCCAACCTGTCTCTGCCTCCCTAACCGGTTCTTCCTCTCACCCATCCCTTCCTCCCACCCCCAGCCGCACCCCCAGCTACCTACTAACCTCATCCCACCTCCTTGACCTGTCCGTCTTCCCTGGACTGACCTATCCCCTCCCTACCTCCCCACCTACACCCTCTCCACCTATCTTCTTTGCTCTCCATCTTCGGTCCGCCTCCCCCTCTCTCCCTATTTATTCCAGTTCCCTCCCCCCATCCCCCTCTCTGAAGAAGGGTCTAGGCCCGAAACGTCAGCTTTTGTGCTCCTGAGATGCTGCTTGGCCTGCTGTGTTCATCCAGCCTCACATTTTATTACCTCAGGAAGAGAATTTGACAGGAAAACACAACACAATGTACAATGTACAATACAATTCAACACAGCATAGGAGAGGGCCCTTCGGCCCACCAAGCCTGCACTGATTCCTAATCCCTATATAGACCCATTACTTATTGCCCATGCACTGTACATTTCCCTCTGTGTACCTCCTGCTCATGTGTCTATCAAAGTACACCTTAAATGTTGCTAATGTGCCTGCTTCCACCACCTCCACTGGCAGTGCGTTCCAGGAACCCACCAACCTCAGTGTGAAAAATTTTCCCCATACTTCTCCCTTACACTTTTACCCTCTCACCTTGAACCTGTGTCCTTTTGTAGTTGACATTTCCATCCTGGGGAAATGCCTTTGACTATTCTCCCCTATCCATGTCTCTCATAATTTTGTACACCTATTCAGGTTGCCCCTCAGCCTCTGTCTTTCCAGTGTAAACAACTTGAATTTATCAAACCTCTCTTCGTAACTAAAACCCTCTAAACCAGGCAACATCCTGGTAAACCTTCTCTGCAACTTCTCCCAAAGCATCCATGTACTTCTGGTAGTGTGGTGACCAAAGCTGCACGTGATATTCCAAATGTAGCCAAACTAAAATTTTCTACAGCTGCAATACAATGGATGAGAGAAATCCCCTTGGTATATCAAGTTAGACGTAATCCTTTTAATGTAGCCAAATTTATACTTTCATTTACATACAGCAGACAAGAATCGATGCAAGCTCATTGCTTGGTGCACTAAAAATACCATTGCGGGAATTAAACCTTGGGAGTTAGTTAGGCAGTGATGAAAGTGAAGTTGCACATTTGCAAAAGTTTTATCATAGTCTTCCAGCATACGATTTGGTTAAGGAATAGAATATCTTTTTATTTAATATTGTTGTTAACTTTGTTCACCATCAGTAAGTTACCAGGATTCTATTTAAAATACTGATCAGAGATAATGGGAACGGCAGATGCTGGAGAATCCGAGAAAACAAAGTGTGGAGCTGGATGAACACAGCAGGCCAAGCAGCATCTCAGGAGCACAAAAGCTGACATTTCGGGCCTAGACCCTTCATCAGAAAAGGGGGATGGGGAGAGGGTTCTGGAATAAATAGGGAGAGAGGGGGAGGTGGACCAAAGATGGGCAGAGAAGAAGAAAGGTGGAGAGGAGAGTATGGGTGGGGAGGTAGGGAGGCGATGGGTCAGTCCAGGGAGGATGGACAGGTCAAGGGGGTGGGATGAGGTTAGTAGGTAGGAAATGGAGGTGCGGCTTGAGGTGGGAGGAGGGAATAAGTGAGAGGAAGAACAGACTAGGGAAGCGGGGACGAGCTGGGCTGGTTTTGGGATGCAGTGGGGAGAGGGGACATTTTGAAGCTGGTGAAATCCACATTGATACCGTTGGGCTGCAGGGTTCCCAAGCGGAAAATGAGTTGCCATTCCTGCAACTTACAGGTAGCATCATTATGGCACTGCAGGAGGCCCAGGATGGACATGTCGTCTAAGGAATGGGAGGGGTAGGTGAAATGGTTCGGGACTGGGTGGTGCAGTTGTTTATTGTGAACCGAGCGGAGGTGTTCTGCAAAGCGGTCCCTAAGCCTCCGTTTGGTTACCCCAATGTAGAGGGCGCCACACCGGGTACAGCTGTATCATCCTCCGACACTTCCGCCATCTACAATCCGACCCCACCACTAAAGACATTTTTCCAACCCCACCCTTGTCTGCCTTCCGGAGAGACCACTCTCTCCGCGACTCCCTTGTCCGCTCCACACTCCCCTCCAACCCCACCACACCCGGCATCTTCCCCTGCAACCGCAGGAAGTGCGACACCTGCCCACACACGTTCTCCCTCACCCCTAACCCAGGCCCCAAGATGACTTTCCACATCAAACAGAAGTTCACTTGCACATCTGCCAATGTGGTATAATGCATCCGCTGTACATGGTATGGCTTCCTCTACATTGGGGAAACCTAGCGGAGGCTTGGGGACCGCTTTGCAGAACATCTACGCTCGGTTCACAATAAACAACTGCACCTTCCGGTCGTGAACCATTTCAACTGCCCCTCCCATTCCTTAGATGACATGTCCATCATGGGCCTCCTGCAGTGCCATAATGATGCCACCCGTAGGTTGCAGGAACAGCAACTCATATTCCGCTTGGGAACCCTGCAGCCCAATGGTATCAATGTGGACTTCACAAGCTTCAAAATCTCCCCTTCCCCAACGGCAGCCCAACTCGTCCCCGCCTCCCTAACCTGTTCTTCCTCTCACCCATCCCCTCCTCCCACCTCAAGCCGCACCTCCATTTCCTACCTACTAACCTCATCCCACCCCCTTGACCTGTCCATCTTCCCTGGACTGACCTATCCCCTCCCTACCTCCCCACCTATACTCTCCTCTCCACCTATCTTCTTTTCTCTCCATCTTCGGTCTGCCTCGCCCTCTCTCCCTATTTATACCGGTTCCCTCCCCCCATCCCCCTTTTCTGATGAAGGGTCTAGGCCCGAAACGTCAGCTTTTGTGCTTCTGAGATGCTGCTTGGCCTGCTGTGTTCATCCAGCTCCACACTTTGTTGTCTTGTATTTAAAATATCTGAACGTCTGACCAAAAACTTAGATGGACATATATTTTTATGAGCAGCACAGAGATTTATGAGAAGGCTTCTGGAAAATGTAATTAATTTTTAAAATTTGTTACACTGCAGTTATTTTAGATACGTTTTTCTCTGAAGGACCCTATTTATGTTAATGTATATTGTTTTAATTTTGCATCAGTAGTCGTTATGTCCACTTTCAAGTGGCACCTCCAAGTCTTGAGCTGTAAACACAGGGCTGACACTCTAAGGGAGCATTATGTTGGAGGTTGCCACATTGGGACTGGGATATTAAAACAAGGCTTCATCTGCCTGCTCAGGTGAATGTAAAAAATCCCATGATGCTGTTCCTGCTAATCCAAGCTGGCGTTTATTCCTTAACCAACATCAGGAAACACAGATTAGCTGGTCGTTATGACATTGCTCTGAGTTATGAATGAATGCTTTTCCTTGTTACATATATTTCACAGGAAGAATACAATAAAATACAGTGAAAAGTTTTCATTTGTCACCACGATCCAGTGCCATTTTGAGTTATTTAAGAACAAGAGGAAAAGGAAAGCCAAAGTTTAAAAAGAGTCCACCAGTCCTGAGCCAGCTCATCACCTGTAATACTGTCTGCATTGCCATCCCTCATCTATCGCTTCGCGACTGTCCCTCCCACACCTAACCACCAACCGTATCTGTGTTGCCATCCCTCCTCCACATCTCTCGCCACTGGGCCTACTCCATCAATGCCGCCAGTGGCGCCGGACCCAACCCAACGATGAAGTCACTGATCCCCAGGCACCATCTTTCGCCGCTGGACCTACCCAGCCGATGTCGAATCGGCCAATGTAGCAGCCACCATTTCCAATGCCAGGTCCTGTGCTTCACAGCGTGTAATCTGGCAGCAGCTTCACAAGATCCTTCTCTCACAGGGTCAGAGCCAACAGCCACCGTCCTGTGGGGGTGTAGTGAACACAAATTATTTGCCATGTTTCCCACATTCCAACAGTGACTGCACTTCAAAAGGCATTTAAGTTCTCAATCAGAGATAGTAAGAACTGAGATAATGGGAACTGCAGATGCTGGAGAATCCAAGATAACAAGGTGTAGAGCTGGATGAACAGAGCAGGCCAAGCAGCATCGCAGGAGCACTAAAGCTGAAGTTTCAGGCTTAGACCCTTCATCAGAAATGAGGGAGGGAAGGGGGTTCTGAAATAAGTAAGGAGAGAGGGGGAGGCAGATCGAAGATGGATAGAGAAGAAGAGAGGTGGAGAGGAGACAGACAGATCAAAGAGGCGGGGATGGAGCCAGTAAAGGTGAGTGTAGGTGGGGAGGTAAGGAGGGGATAGGTCAGTCCAGGAGGGAGGCGGACAGGTCTTGGTCCTCATTTTCACCATGGACATCCAGTCCCTATACACCTGCATTTCCCATGCAGATGGCTGAAAGGCCCTCTGCTTCTTCCTGTCCCGCAGACCCTGGCCAGTCCCCCTCCATCGACACCCTCATCCGCCTAGCCAAACTCGTCATCACCCTCAACAACTTTTCTTTCAATTCCACACACTTCCTACAGACAAAGGGGGTGGCCATGGGTACGCGCATGGCCCCAAGCTATGCCTGCCTCTTTGTAGGTTACGTGGAACAATCCCATTTCCGTACCTACACTGGCCCTAAACCCCACCTCTTCCTCTGTTTACATTGATGACTGTATCGGCCCCACCTCGTGCTCACACAAGGAGCTCGAACAGTTCATCCACTTCACCAACACCTTCTACCCCAACCTCAAGTTCACCTGGACCATCTCCAACACATCCCTCACCTTCCTGGACCTTTCTGTCTCCATCTCGGGCAACCACCTAGAAATCGATATCCATTTCAAGACCACCGACTCCCACAGCTACCTAGAATACACTTCATCCCAGCCAACGTCCTGCAGAAATGCCATTCCATATTCCCGATTCCTTCACCTCCACTGCATTTGCACCCAGGATGAGGCATTCCACTCCCGCACATCTCAGATGTCCTCATTTTTCGAGGACTGCAACATCCTCCCCAACCCCCGCAGTGGTCACGAACGCCCTCAACCACATCTCCCGCATTTCCCACAACTCATCCATCACACCCCGTCCCCACAATAACAAGACAAAAAGAATCCCCCTCCTCTTCACGCACCACCCCATCAACCGCCAGATCCAACGCATCATCCTCCGACACTTCTGCCATCTACAATCCGACCCCACCACTAAAGACATTTTTCCATCCCCATCTTGTCTGCCTTCCGGAGAGACCACTCTCTCTGTGACTCCCTTGTCCGCTCCACGCTCACTTCCAACCCCACCACACCCCGCACTTTCCCCTGCAACCGCAGGAAATGCTACACTTGCCCCCACACCTCCTCCCTCACCCCTATCCCAGGCCCCAAGATGACTTTTCACATCAAGCAGATGTTCACCTGCAAATCTGCCAATGTGGTATACTGCATCCGCTGTACCCATTGTGGCCTCCTCTACATTGGGAAAACCAAGCGGAGGCTTGGGGACTGCTTTGCAGAACACCTACGCTCAGTTCGCAATAAACTGCACTGCCCAGTCGTGAACCATTTCCACTCCCCCTCCCATTCCTCAGACGACATGTCCATCATGGGCCTCCTGCAGTGCCACAATGATGCCACCCGAAGGTTGCAGGAACAGCAACTCATATTCCAAGTACTTTGCATCGGTATTCACCAAGGAGAGGGACATGACGGATGTTGAGGTTAGGGATAGATGTTTGCTTAGTCTAGGTCAAGTTGACATAAGGAAGGAGGAAGTGTTATGTATCCTAAAAGGCATTAAGGTGGACAAATCCCCAGATCCGGATAGGATCTATCCCAGGTTACTGAGGGAAGCGAGAGAGAAAATAGCCGGGGCCTTAACAGATATCTTTGCAGCATCCTTAGACACTGGTGAGGTCCTAGAGGACTGGAGACTTGCTAATGTTGTCCCCTTGTTTAAGAAGGGCAGCAAGGATAATCCAGGTAATTATCGACCGGTGAGCCTGACGTCAGTGGTAGGGAAGCTACTGGAGAAGATACTGAGGGATAGGATCTATTCCCATTTGGAAGAAAATGGGCTTATCAGTGATAGGCAACATAGTTTTGTACAGGGAAGGTCATGTCTTACCAACTTAACAGAATTCTTTGAGGACGTGACAAAGTTGATTGATGAGGGAAAGACTGTAGATGTCATATACATGGACTTCAGCAAGGCATTTGATAAGGTTCCCCATGACAGGCTGATGGAGAAAATGAAATCACATGGGGTCCAGGGTGTGCTAGCTAGATGGATTAAAAAACTGGTTAGGCAACAGGAGACAGAGGGTAGTAGTGGAAGGGAGTTTCTCAAATTGGAGACCTGTGACCAGTGGTGTTCCACAGGGATCTGTGCTGGGACCACTGTTGTTTGTGATATACGTAAATGATCTGGAGGACGGTGTAGGTGGTCTGATCAGCAAGTTTGCTGATGACACTAAGATTGGTGGAGTAGCTGATAGTGAAGAGGACTATCAGAGGTTACAGCAGAATATAGACAGAGTGGAGAGTTGGGCAAATAAATGGCAGATGGAACTCAATCCGGGCAAATGTGAGGTGACGCATTTTGGAAGATGAAATTCAAGGGCGAACTATACAGTAAATGGAAACGTCTCGGGAAAATTGATGAACAGAGAGATTTGGGTGTTCAGGTCCATTGTTCCCTGAAGGTGACAACACAGGTCAATAGGGTGGTCAAGAAGGCATATAGCATGCTTTCTTTCATTGGGTGGGGTGTTGAGTACAAGAGTTGGCAGGTCATGTTGCAGTTGTATAGGACTTTGGTTCGGCCACATTTGGAGTACTGTGTACAGTTCTGGTCGCCACATTACCAAAAGGATGTGGATGCTTTGGAGAGGGTACAGAAGAGGTTCACCAGGATGTTGCCTGGTATGGAGGGTGCTAGCTATGAGGAGAGGTTGAGTAGATTAGGATTATTTTCATTAGAAAGATGGAGATCGAGGGGGGACCTGATTGAGGTCTACAAAACCATGAGGGGTATAGACAGGGTGGATAGCAAAAAGCTTTTTCCCGGAGCGGGGGACTCAATTACTTGGGGTCATGAGTTCAAAGTGAGAGGAGGAAAGTTTAAGGGAGATATGTGTGGAAAGTTCTTTACACAGAGGGTGGTGGGTGCCTGGAACGCATTGCCAATGGAGGCGGTAGACGCAGACACGTTAGCGTCTTTTAAGATAGATTTGGACAGGTACATGGATGGGCAGGGAGCAAATGGACACAGACCGTTAGGAAATAGATGACAGGTTAGACAGAGGATCTTGATCGGTGCAGGCTTGGAGGGCTGAAGGGCCCGTTCCTGTGCTGTAGGTTTCTTTGTTCTTTGTTCTTTGTATTAATGCAAAATCCAGCTGAAAGAACTTCAAAATCCTGTGGAACCATGTTCTTGCTTGCCATGCATTCCTGGCAGTCAACCATCATTTTTTGAGAGGAAGAGTGACTTGACCCAAAAAATTAACTCTGATTTCTCTCCAAAGCTGCTGTCAGACCTGATGAGCTTCTCCAGCAATTTCTATTTGTTGCCATCATTGGTTCTCCACTTTTACCATTTGTAATATCACTGCAACCTCCAGCTCTGAAAAACGCAAGGTATTAGAAAGGAAACCTCATGGGCATAACTTTTCAAGTTATCCACTATTGTTTAAGCTAGAAAATGTTTGCTGGTGGGCTGGTTAGTGCGGTCAACTAAAGAGTTCAACCCTTAGCTCTGGGACTTCGGTTCAACTCAGTTCCTTAGCTATACGTCCTACCTGATTTGAACAGGGGCAAATTCAACTCAGTTCTCCAGGGGTGATAGGTTTGGCATTAAATTGCTAGTTTTAGAGAGGCCACTGAGAAAAAAGATGTGAAAAATGGTATAGCATCAGTTCTTCATCTGAAGCTGTGTTGAGGTAAATTGTTGAAACATAACAGAAACATTTAATCATGCTCTACCTGTTCAGTACTGATCCTAATGTGTCCCATTTCTAAGCAAGAAGACCTACTTGTTTTATCCTGTGGGCATAAAAGATACAATGGCAGTACTTGAAGAATCTGGGAGAATTAGCCTGGTGTTCTGACCATCATTTATTCTTAAAACTCTGCATTAATATCAGCCGCTGCTGGCATTTAGTAGTTTGCATATTAACTGTCTCATTGCTCTATATCATGTTGCCATTGAGTGTGAAGGCTTTGGCACTTCATCAACTCGCACTCATATAGAATAAAAACTGAAAGAACTGCAGATGCTGTAAATCAGGAACAAAAACGAAGTTGCTGGAAAAGCTCAGCACGTCTGGCAGCATCTGTGAAGGAGAAAAAAGAGTTAACATTTCGGGTCCAGTGACCCTTCCTCAGAACTGATGGTGGCTGGGAAAACGTCAGTTTATTTGCAGAAAATAGGGAGATGGGTGGGGTAGGAAGTAAATGATAGGATAGAGCCCAAAGAGAGAGGAAGACAGTTGGACAGACAGCTTGGTTAGCAACTCCTTTGTCTGTCCAACTGTCCAGCCACCATCAGTTCTGAGGAAGGGCCATTGGACCTGAAGCGCTAACTCTGTTTTTTCCTTCACAGATGCTGCCAGACCTGCTGAGCTTTTCCAGCAACATTGTTTTTGCACTTATATGGTGCTTTTAAAATAATGTTTTAAGGTTGTTTGCGGGATTGTAATAAGGCTATATGCACACCAAACCAATGACTGATATACTTCATGATGGCAGAAAGTTTTATTAAAGGGGTAGGATTTAAGGAGCATTGAAAAGGAAGAGAGTGGAAGGAGTTTAGCGAGGTTAAGGGTGAGTCAGCTGAAGGTATGGCACCAACAAGTGGGGCAAGTGAACTTGAGGATCCACAAGAGGTTAGAATTGCAGAAAAACAGTCTTCCCAGTCAGAACTAGACTTTAAAATGTTCATCCTTTATTTGAAATCCTCAATAGATTCAACATTTACCAACCCATCCCTCCCCAATGTCATGGTAACTTTTTCAACCTCCACTTCCAATATCTCAACTGTTCCAGCTCTGTCTTCCTGTACACCCTGATGTTCATCGCCTGGTCATAATTTCTAAGGGATATCCAACAGAGCTGTCCCCACAATCTCTAGGATAGTGTTTCTATTGTTATCAGAATATAATGTGGGAAATATGAAGTTGCTCATTTTGGAAGTGAGAACAAAAGAACAGGATTATTTAAATGGAGAAAAACTGCAAAAAGCTGCCACACAAAGCAACTCGGGGCCGACTTGTGCACAAAAGAATGGAAAGCTAGCACACAGGTGCAGTGGGTAACTAGGAAGGCTTATGGGGTGTTATTTCAACAGAGTCAAAGCATAAAAGTAGTGAAGTCTTATTGCAAGATGCTCAAGGTGCTGGTGAGACCACATCTGGTACAAGCAATTTTGGTTCCCTTATTTAAGAAAAAATATTATTTTGTTGGAGGCAGTTCAGAGAAGGTTCACTAGCATGATGCCTGGTATGGAGGGATTGACTCATCAGCAAAGGTTAAACAGGCTGGGATTCTACTCACTGGAGTTTAGGAGAATGAGAGGTGATCTTATTGAAACATATAGGATTCTTAAGGTGTAAATGATGGAGGATGTTCCCCCTCATGGGAGAGTCTAAGGCCGGAGGTATAGTCACAAAATAATGGGGCTGTCAATTTAAGACTGAGATAAAGAGGATTTTTTTTTCTCAGAGTATTATGATACTTTGGAACTCCTTGCCACAGAGAGCTGTGGGGTCAGAGTCTTTGGGTATAGTTAAAGCTGGGATAGATTCTTGTTCAGTTGGTGAATTCAGCATTGTGGCAGAAGAGCAGAGAAGTGAACATGTGGAGTGTTGGATCAACCATGATCTTGTTGAATGGTGGGGCAGGATTGAGGGGCTGAATGGCCTACTTCTGTTCCGATTACTTCTGGTCTAAGATCTTAAACTACACATTTGATCCTTTGTTTCTCAAATTGACCAAAAATGCTTAAACACTTTGATTCTTGATCAAAAGATGAACTTTAAGGAGGCAGATATTGTACTCAGCTGTATTCCCAGAGAAGAATAGCCAATCAGGATCAAATGTTTGGGATCACACATGGGATAAAAATGCCCTTTTGGGTGAGGACATTATGTATCCAAGGATCAACACTTCAGCAGGACTCTGGGGACCTTCGAGAAAGGATGCAAATTCAAGACAAAATGGGAATAAAATTCTGGAAAACAGAATGACATATTAGGTCATGTCTTTAATATCTATTTAAGCTGGTTCAACTGTTGGAAATCTGCAAGCTTGTCATGAGCTAACTTAACAGAAGGCTCCTGTCTTTGATTATATTGAAATAGAGCTGTTAGGACCCCAACTCCCCCTTCTCAGATTCTAGAATCAATTTCAATCAGCATTGAATGTAATATTATCAAATGTCAATGGCTACAGCTGTATACTTTGGAAATTATCCCTGACAGTTTCTTGTTGACTTAATTAAGTGCACAAAAAGTCAAAATATCTGAGTCGTTGCCCTTTTTTTCGCTTCGTAGCACCTATTGACAGGCCCGAAATGATTGCCTTCAAGCTTTTATTGATAGGGTTGGTGAGGTATTGAAATAATTCCTAAGCAGATAAATCACATTTAGATTTGTTTGTAATTGCAGAGAATTGATTGGGATGGTGTTAAAGCCTCAAAGAAACTTCAATCCTCAAAGGGTATGGGGGAGAGAGAAGTTCAAGGGGCTGATGCCAAAGGTAGTCTGTTGGAAAGATGAGTGAAAATCCAATTACTTGTCATTTTGAGAGTCACCTTTCTTTTTGAGTTTCTCTTGTCACAACGGAAAGACAGCATAGGGTCTGCACTATAGAAAGCAAAGAACAACTTGCATTTATATAGCCTCTTTCATGATCACAGGATGTACAAGGGCATGTTATTTATTTTTCCATAATTCCCCCACAGTGCCTCTGTATTCAAAGGAAGCCCAGCAGTAATGCATATTTTTCCTAACTCACCTGTGATTGTGTGTGTAGTGACACAGTAAAAACACACTGTTGTGCTAAAACTTTATATTTTCCACCACCAGGAAAGCACCCACGTGGTCAGTGATTAATCAATAAACAAAGCCAGACAAGGGCAATGCTGACATGATGAAAGTGAAGGGATTGGGTAGGGAATAAACCAAAACAGAGTTGGAGGGGAAAATAAAGCACTCCACCCGCTTCGGTGTGTACGTCTCCTTAAAGAAATCGAGAACATTGGTAGACCCCATGTAGTCCCTCTCCAATGACAGCCGAGCTCGAACAAAACTGCAGAAGAGGAGCAGGCAGTCAGCAGAGACAACCCCTTCCAAAGCTCACTGCCTGGTTTACAACCAGCCTGGCCAGGCCCAGGAACAGACTCACGAGGAGATCCTCCAATCTGGTCATACTCCTCCCCACAGGCTGCCCAAAGATCAGAAGCGTGGGGCTGAAGTGCAACCAAAAACATAACAGAAGATTTCTCAAATAACTAAAACGGGAATGCAAATGCCCACAACCAATATATACTTGGTCCACTGACTCCACAGCACCAGAAAATACACGGTTGGACTGGGAGTCAGTGAACAACCAGAATCTGCAGTTGTAAGGGACTGCTGCATGCAACACCCTACACCCCAGGTCCCAGCAAGGTGCTTTATAGCTAATGAAGTATTTTAAATTGCATTCATATTTGTGTGGAAGGAATGATGCAGCAGCTTATACACAGAGGCCCACAAAAGGAAATGTGACATTGATCACAAATGTTTTAATCACGTTAGTTGAGGGATGGATATTGACCAGAAGACAGGAGAGAACTTTTCTACTCGTCTTCAAAACAGTGCCATGAAATCTTCTGCATTCAGCCATGATGGCATCTTACAATTAATCCAAAGGAGCTAACAATAGTCGTGAAATTTCAAGACATTTGTCAATTCCAGATGATAAACTGGGAAGATAGTGGGATCTGGTATCAGTTTTCAGAATACTTTATCCATGATAAAATTTAATAAACTTTTCATAATTTGATTTTCTTTTCATTCACTCACCGATGTGGTTGTCATTAGAAAGACCGACATTTATTGTTCAATCCCTGGTAATTAAACTTTAGCTACATTGCTGCGTATCTGGGGTCCTATGGATAGGACTTTTCCCTAAAGAATATGTATGGATCAACTGGGTTTTGGAGCTAATCCCAGTAGCTCTATGGGCATTTATTCCAGATTTATTTTACTGGCTGAATTTAACCACTGGATTTTCATTTGCAAGATGGGCTGCATGCATCAGGAAATTTCCCAGTTTAGTGTTCTCACCTTGGCCAAAAGTGCAGGAGTTTCATTTCAGGAAGGGGCTATGGTTTTGGAAGTGGAGGAGTGACAGTGAGAGATAACTGCAGTCAGACCTTTTGCCCACAGCAAGAGTTTGGAACCAGTCACATGGGCTATGGGTTACCCAGATGGGCCATTTAAAATACCAAGTCAGAAATCAGGTTATAGTCCAACAGATTTATTTGAAGGTTGTAGGTTTCCTTGTTCAGTGTGTTTGATTGCAGACATTTCATCACCCTGCGAGGCTTTGTATATCGGGTCCAGTTCGACGTGTTTGTTGACGGAGTTCCAGTTAGAATGTCAGACCTCCAAGAATTCCTTGGCATGTTTGAATAATGTCCTAATGCAGCTCCATTTATGGGTGTTGGTGTGGTCACTGGTGTAATTAAGCATCTGGTCTATATGGATGGTCTTTCTGTACACTCTAGTCCGGTGCAACCCATTGTTCTTATGATCAACCGTTGCATCTAGGAAAGGGAGTCGGTTATTGCTCTCTTCTTCTTTTGTGAATTTTATTCCATTGAGGATGTTTTTTACGTGTCAGTGGGTTTCTTCTAGTCTTGTCTGTTTGATAATCACAAAGGCGTCTATGCAAGGACTGTGAGATACATTACGTTGGCCAAAGTGGAAGAAAACTGACAATAAGGATACACAAACACCAACCAGACACCAAGAGACATGATCAGTTCTCACTTGCCTCAAAGACTATACAACGAAGGACACAAATGCGACTGGGATGACACATCCATAACAGCACATGCTGAACAGAGACACAGGCCAGGGAATTCCTGGAGGCCTGGTATTCCAACCAGAACTCCATCAACTAACACATTGAACTGGATCCGGTTTACAAACCACTATAAAACAAAACTGGAAGTGATGCCAACCCCCTCAGCAAACCGAGGCATATAAATAACAAGTGGGACAGAACACCAATGCTTCACCAGAGACGCACTGTCGATGTTACCTAGCAGGGTACAAAACATTTGCAACCAAACCCACCGGCTCAATAAGCAAGTCTACAACCTCATCCACAACCCGAGCTGCAAATCTTCTCAAAAGCGTTGAGATTTATTTAAAATCACGAGCTTTCAGTGCGCCTGATGAAGGAGCAGTGGTCCGAGAGCTTGTGATTTTAAATAAATGTGTTAGACTATAATCTGATGTCATGTGACTTCTGACTTTGTCCACCCAAGTCCAATACTGGCACCTTCAACTCATTTAAAAGACCCACCCTGGAGCTCGGGGTGTCATTCCAGTTGCAATAAAATCAATAAAACAATAGTACAGCCCTCTTGACCCTCACAGTCCCCACACATTCTACTTGCTCCATTCAAGCGAGCTCAGTCCATCTAATGCTCCCGCACCCATCTCCCAATGTCCCTCATATCCTCCTTGCCCCATCCAACCCCTTTGGCCCTTAATATCTTCCATTTCAACCTATGGCACTTTCATCCCTATACCCCCAGTAAACACTCTGTGGAGAGCCACTGAACGCTATATTAACTTTGCGTGAAAAGTTTTCAAAAGGCAGTCATTCTCTCAAAGCAATTGCTTTTAGCTACAGTCCTGTAGATCTGTCAATCATCCAAACCCACTGATGTGTCAATAGCAGAATGTGCAAATATTTGAAACTTCTTTATCCTGTGAACTAACCAACTCCTATTGTAGAAATGAAATTTGATCCATTTGAGTTGGAGGGGCGGCAAGGAGAAGCAGTGCAGAGATCAATCATAGAGGGGGCCAAGGTGAACCAAATTAAATGATATTATCTGTGATAAAAGCCAAAACATGATTCATATGCGTGGTAAGAACAACTCCTCTTCGAGATTTGTCCTCTGAGGAGGGTTGAGTTTATGATACACGTTTAATGACAGGGTCTGAGTCAAAAGGAGAGATGCACATATCACATGATGGAATTTCTTGGCTGCTTTTTCCAACCAATAACTTCACTGTTCTTTCAGGGTTCCAGCACCTAACGTGATAAATGATTAAATGGCAGAGTGGACTCGATGGGCCGACTGGCCTAACTTCCACTCCGATGTCTTATGGTCTTAATATCATTCAGCTATTATCCAGCATAAACTTTTGACTGTATTTCTGTTTCACCTTCAGTGCACACCACTTTTAATATAGTTCAGATACAAATAACTTATTCAAGCTTCACATATGTTAAAGGCTCACTCCTACTTTCGAGATATTACAGTCCATTACAAGGTCACTGTGATCTTATACCTAACAAGGGGGGGGAGTGTTGTGCATCTCCATCACCATGTGTGGATTGTTTGAATGCCTGTGTCAGTTCATTTTGTTTGCATGGATTTGTAACAATTTAAATATTATATTCACCACCACCTTCTCAAGGTTACCGAGAGACAAGCAACAAATGCTGGCCCAGCCAACAATGCTCTTGTCTTGCATGTGATTAAAAAAAATGAATTTCAGCATTCTGAGTCTGAGAATTGCATTCTTATTGCTCTATGTCTATAAAGTATTTTGATGGCCTTGTGTGTAAGCCAATCATGCTGGATAGAAATAAGAGATAACAAAGTGTGGAGCTGGATGAACACAGCAGGCCAAGCAGCATCAGAGGAGCACAAAAGCTGCTGTTTCGGGCCTAGATCTTTCATCAGAAATGGGGGATGGGGAGAGTGTTCTGAAATAAATAGGGAGAAAGGGGGAGGTGGACTGAAGATGGATAGAGGAGAAGATAGGTGGAGAAGAGAGTATAGGTAGGGAGGGAATAGGTCAGTCCGGGGAGGCCAGACAGGTCAAGGAGGCGGGACGAGGTTAGTAGGGAGGAAATGGAGGTGCAGCTTGAGGTGGGAGGAGAGGATAGGTGAGAGGAAGAACAGGTTAGGGAGGTGGGGACGAGCTGGGCTGGTTTTGGGATGCAGTTGGGGGAGGGGAGATTTTGAAGCTGGTGAAATCCACATTGATACCATTGGGCTGCAAGGTTCCCAAGCAGAATATGAGTTGCTGTTCCTGCAACCTACGGGTGGCATCATTGTGGCACTGCAGGAGGCCCATGACGGATGTGTCATCTTAGGGATGGGAGGGGGAGTTGAAATGGTTCGCGACTGGGAGGTGCAGTTGTTTATTGCGAACCAAGCGGAGGTGTTCTGTAAAGCGATCCCCAAGCCTCTGCTTGGTTTCCCCAATGTAGAGGAAGCCACAACGGGTATAGTGGATGCAGTATACCACATTAGCCGATGTGTAGGTGAACATCTGCTTGATGTGGAAAGTCATCTTGGGACCTGGGCTGGGGGTGAGGGAGGAGGTGTGGGGGCAAGTGTAGCACTTCCTGCGGTTGCAGGGGAAGGTGCCGGGTGTGGTGGGGTTGGAGGGCAGTGTGGAGCGAACAAGGGAGTCACGGAGAGAGTGGTCTCTCCGGAAAGCAGACAGGGGAGGGGATGGAAAAATGTCTTTGGTAGTGGGGTTGGATTGTAGATGGCGGAAGTGTCAGAGGGTGATGCGTTGTATCCGGAGGTTGGTGGGGTGGTATGTGAGGACTAGGAGTATTCTCTTTTGGTGGTTATTGCAGGGGCAGGGTGTGAGGGAAGAGCTGCGGGAAATGCAGGAGTCATGGTTGAGGGTGTTCTCGACCACTGTGGGGGGGATGTTGCAGGCCTTGAAGAACGAGGACATCTGGGATGTATGGAGTGGAATGCCTAATCTTGGGAGCAGATGCAGTGGAGGCGAAGGAATTGGGAATAGGGAATGGAATTTTTTCAGGAAGGTGGGTTGGAGGAGGTGTATTCCAGGTAGCTGTGGGAGTCAGTGGGCTTAAAATGGACATCGGTTTCTAGGTGGGTGCCTGAGATGGAGACAGAGAGGTCCAGGAAGGGGAAGGATGTGTTGGAGATGGTCCAGGTGAACTTGAGGTTGGGGTGGAAGGTGTTGGTGAAGTGGATGAACTGTTCGAGCTCCTCTTGGGCACACGAGGCGGCGCCAATACAGTCATCAATGTAAACGGACGAAGTGGTAGCGTTTAGGGCCAGTGTCGGTGCGAAGAGGGACTGTTCCACATAACCTACAAAGAGGCAGGCATAACTTGGGCACATGAAGGTACCCATGGCCACCCCCTTTGTCTGTAGGAAGTGGGAGGAATCAAAAGAGAAGTTGTTGAGGGTGAGGACGAGTTCGGCTAAGCCGATGAGGGTGTCGGTGGAGGGGGACAGGTTGGGTCTGCAGGACAGGAAGAAGTGGAGGGCCTTCAGGCCATCTTCATGGGGAATGCAGGTGAATATGGACTGGACGTCCATGGTGAAAATGAGGTGTTGGGGACCAGGGAATTGGAAGTTCTGGAGGAGGTGGAGGGCGTGGGTGGTGTCACGGACGTATGTAGGGAGTTCCTGGACCAAGGGGGAGAAAAAGGAGTCCAGATAGGTGGAGATGAGTTCGGTGGGGCAGGAGCAGGCAGAGACAATAGGTCGACCAGGGCAGGCAGCTTTGTGGATTGTGGGAAGGAGATAGAAGCGGGCCGTGTGGGGTTGGGGAACAATGAGGTTGGAGGCTGTGGGTGGGAGGTGATGAGGTTGTGAATGGTTTGGGAGATGATGGTTTGGATCTTGGGGTGGAGTCATGATCCAGGGGTGCGGAAGGAGGAGGTGTCGGAAAGTTGGCATCTGGCCTCAGCGATGTAAAGGTCAGTACGCCATACTACAACTGCGCTTCCCTTGTCTGCGGGTTTGATGGTGAAGTTGGGGTTGGAGCGGAGGGAGCGGAGGGCTGCCCGTTCTGCGGGGGAGAGGTTGGAGTGGGTGAGAGGGGTGGAGAGGATGAGCCGGTTGATATCTAGATGGCAGTTGGAGATGAAGAGGTCGAGGGAGGGTAGGAGGCCTTGGGGTGGTGTCCAGGAGGAGGACTTGTGTTGGAGGCGGGTGAAGGGGTCAGTGGAGGGAGGGTTAGGCTCCCGGTTAAAGAAGTAGGCATGGAGGCGAAGGCGGCGGGAAAACTGCTCAATGTCCAAACGTGACTGGTATTGGTTGATGTGTGGATGGAGGGGAACAAAGGTGAGCCACTTGCTGACGACTGACCGTTCGCCCTCTGTCAGTGGGAGGTCTGGGGGGATGGTGAAAATTCAGCAGGGCTCAGTGTGGCTGTCTTCCCTGGGGTTGCTGGCTGTGGAGGATGAGGGCGGAGCGATGTCAGAGTCAGCTGCGGGCGGGGTTGCATCGGCGGTGGGCGGAGTGCGGCTGGCGTCGGCAGTGGGCGGAGTTCCATTGGCGGTGGGCGGAGTTCCATCAGCAGTGAGCGGTGTTATATCAGTGGTGGGCCTTGCTATTAATCAATGTTTTACCTTATGCTTTCCATGTTTTTTAACAACCAAAAACTTTGTGTTACTTCCTGCTTAGATCTGCTGTCATAGTACATCAAATTAATCCTTCTTGTACCATCCCCACATATCCACAGCATAACAAAGTGTGGAGCTGGATGAACACAGCAGGCCAAGCAGTATCTTAGGAGCACAAAAGCTGGCGTTTCAGGCCTAGACCCTTCATAACCCTTTTTTTCTGATGAAGGGTCTAGGCCTGAAACGTCAGCTTTTGTGCTCCTGACATGCTGCTTGGCCTGCTGTGTTCATCCAGCTCCACACCTTGTTATCTCGGATTCTCCGGCATCTGCAGTTCCCATTATCTCTCGTCCACTGCAGCTTGTTTGCAACCTTTCTGTGATGCCCATCATCCAACTATATGCCCAGGTTTCACCCTCTTTCTGCATTCCCCCATTTTCATTTTTCTCAGTTCTGACCAGGTGAGCAAAATCCTGTTTTTTTTCTGAAGTCACTTATAGCTCTGACAATTTCAAGTATCTCTTTAGTTCATCTTTCATTCTATATATGGAGTTTTAAGCATACATCCTAGCATTCACATTTCAAAGGCCTTTATCTTCTTCCACAGTTCTTTATTTGTTGTCCAAGTTTCTGAAGCATAGTTAAAATGGATAACATTCAATTTTCTGCAACCTGTGAAACCATTGACCAATGATCGACTCAGCAGCAAACAGGAACATTTGCTTGAGGGGGCAGGGGTTTACATCAGGGAGCTCATTTTTCACCAATACATATTGATTAACATTATTTAAAACAAAGCTAAAGCTTTCTGTTACTTTGGAATTATGAGAATGCGAATAACATTTCAACACTTTAAACAGTTCACAAGCCTGTCAAAGCTTTGAAAGGAAATACAAAATGAGTTGTGTCTTGTTGAGTCCTCAGAGAGTTTGAAATGGGTTGCTCTGTTAATAAAAGGAAATACTTCTGTAAAGTACATTGCACTTTGCAGTGTTTATAACTGTCATTAAAAGCATTAACTTACAAGCATATAATGACCTTGGTCTTCTGTAGTGGACTACTGAGCCATTAGCGAGAGTAAACAGTAAATACAAATTTCAGCAGCTAAATTGGATCAGCCCATCTATTTTAGCATGCAGTAACAATATGTGTTTACCAAAATGAACACATTGCAACTTTGAATCAGCCTCACAAAGAAACGGGGCAATTCAAATAGAGAAGGAAGCTCGGAACAAGGATAAGAGAATGTGAGAAATCAAAGTCAGAGGACGTCTAGAATAAGGAAATGGCAAAACCTAGGCGTGAACAATTAAAGTGAAAGCAAAGGAAAGGTGGCGGGGGGTGGGGGGGAAGGTGGGGGTGACCCAAACAGAAATGAGATGATGGAATAGTTCGGTGGGGGAAGGGAAAGTCAGCAATGATATTTTCACAATAGCGACACGATATGAACAATTCCAAAGAACAGTCATTTTAGACTTGAAACGTTAATTCTGTTTCTCTCTTTACAGACACAGCCAGGCCTGCTGAGTTTCTCCAGGACTTTCATGGACTGAAATGATTTGATGAAGGGAGAAAAAAATAAAACGAAACCATCAATAAACAAGTAAAAGTCTGAACCGAAACTGACTCCTTATCGAATGAGACTGAAGCCATCAACCAGGCCTTATTTCCTGTTTGATTGACATCCTTATGAGAGGTTCACAGTCTGAAGGTAAATAATGCACCTGTAATTATCTTGAAAGCAAGGAACACAGATACTGAAATCCACAAACCAGCTATATTTCAGAGAGATGCTTTTGGCAGAAGTAGAGAAAATGAATTTGTGATGGGGATGAACTGGAGAAATCTCTCTGTCTGCCTCTTGAAGGACAAAGCAACCAGTGATTAATGCAAACTAGAGAGAACTGTCCAAACACTGAGCAATCAAAGGTGTTTGCAATATTCATGGCTGCCATTGATCTAGGGCATCCCTAACCAACAGTCGTCTCCAATGAAAGCATACCCCTCCTTAATTAATAAGAGCAAAATTGTAAGCATACTCTGGGTGTGGTCTCGCTAATGCCAAATACAACTGTATCAAGGCTTTAGAGATAGTAGGAACTACAGATACTGGAAAATCTGACATAACAAGGTGTAGAGCTGGATGAACACAACAGGCCAAGCAGCATCAGAGGAGCAGGAAGACTGACGTTTCAGGCCGAGACCATTCTTCAGAAATTTGAAGAAGGGTCTAGGCCCGAAACGTTAGCCTTCCTGTTCCTCTGATGCTGCTTAGCCGGTTGTGTTCATCCAGCTCTACACCTCATTATATCAAGACTTCCTTACATTTACACTTTATCAGGCATGAAATAAAGATGAACATTCCAGTTACTTTCCTAACTACTTTCTGTACCTGTAAGCTAACTTTTAGTGATTTATGTACAAGTACACTCAGATCCCTTTTTATAGAATTCTGCACTCTCCTCACTTAAAGAATATCTTACTTATTTATTCTCCCGAAAAAAGTAACCTCATGTTTATACTCCATCAGCAACCTCCAATTTATACTCCATCAGCAAATTTTTGCCCATTTATTTAAGCAATCTATATCCCTTTTCTGTCTCTTTTTGTCCTCCTCATGACTTATTTTCCCATTACTACAAATTGGGGCTGCTGATGAGTTGTGGGTTGTGTGCCTTTGGAAATCTCTGCTCCAGAATGTGGCCTTGGCGAGATCGTTGAATATTTTTAAGACAGAGGTGATAGATTCTTATTAGGCAGAGGCATCATACAGGAATGTAAAATTTAAAACATAGACAGACCTGCCATGATTTTATTAATTAAGGAGCAGGCTCAAGGGACTGAATACTTAATTTCTACTCCTATTTCTTTTGTTTGAAGATTTGGTTACAACACATCCAGTCCCTTCATCCAAGATTTCAATGTAGACTTACCTAGTTGAGGGGTCAATGCTGATCCCTATGGATCACTAGTTGAAGTTTGCCAAAATAAAATGATCCACTTATCCAGACTCTCAATTTCTTGTACATTCCTCTATTCTGGCAATGTATTATCCTTATCACCTCAAAATTTCTTTTATTCACTAATACTTTATTTGGCACCTTACTGAATGCCTTTTGGAAATCCAAATACACCACATCCACTGGTTCTCCTGCATCCACTTTGCTCATTGCAGCCTCAGTGAGCTCTAAATATTTGTCAAACACAGCATTCGTTCCATGAAACCATATTGACTCTACATAATTGTATTATAATTTTCTAAAAGTTTTGCAATTTTAAGAACCAATTCCAGCATTTTCCAAGTTATAGATATTAGGCTAACAAACCTACAGTTTCCAGCCTTCTCTTTTCCTTCTTTCTTGAAATGAAGCATTACATTTCTGCTTTTCTGGACTCATCATGACTTAATCATTACAATATCTTACTAATTAAAACTAAACATGATCTGCAAGAAGCAACTTGATCAGTTGAATGTTCAATCAATTGATTGGGATAAAAGAATGGCCCATATTTCTGGACACACTCCAGGCCCATGGAATTTGGCTGTTTAACTAATTGGTCTACTTACCATATGTGCAGAGTGCACTGATTAACTTGAATCTGAAACAATGGCAACGGGAGATGGGCACATTTTTAGGCAACTTACAGGGTCACACATCCGTTTTCTTGCAGAAGACAACTATGCGCAACTTGAGACAGGATATTCTAGCAGAGGAAGCTGAGCCCACCACAAGCTCATCAAAAAAATGTGGGCAACTTTATGCTGAACAACCAGATCTAACATCCCTTAAGAATCGTCTTGGGCATATCACGTTCCATTTCTAATTCTTCATTCTGCGGTTTACTATATGTCAATACTTCATTCTGGGCTATTGGTACTACACTTACAACACTTGGGAATGGGACACAATCTTTAAAATGACTTTGTTTACAAAAGTACTGGATACTGTGTTCAATCCATTCTGGATAGTGAGCCCAAGTAACAGGTTTGATGCCAAAATGACACAATGTCTTTTGGCAACGCCAGATGTTGAAGGTTATGTCATTGCTTCCTTCTCTCTCTGCAGTATCCTCTTTGCTTCTGCAGCGGCAAGTAGCAATGAAAAATCCAATAGCTTTCTTGTTGTTTAATATTTCCTTCCTATTAACTAGATTCACTGGATTGCTTCCAGAGATAAGGGGTTTATCTTACAAAGTGAGATTGAGCAGTTTAGGTCTGTACTCTAGAGAGTTTAAAAGAATGAGAGATCTAATTGAGGGATGTAAGATGCTTAAAAGGATTGACAAAGTACACATAGGATGTTTTCTCTCATGGGTCAGTGCAAAACAGGAGGTCGTAATTTTAGGATAAGGGATAAAAAGTATAAATCAGAATTGAGGAGAAATTACTTAGAGTCATAGAGTTATACAGCACAGAAACAGACCCTTCGGTCCAACTCGTCCATGCTGACCACATTCCCCAAACTAAACTAGTCCCACTTGCCTGCATTTACCCCATATCCCTCTAAACCTTTCCTATTCATGTATCTGTCCAAATATCTTTTAAATGTTATAATTGTACCTGCCTCTATCACTTCCTCTGGTACTTCATTCCACAGGTCCAACTGGTGCCCTCAGGTCTCTTGTAAATCTTTCTCCTCACAACTTAAAAGTGTGCCCCCTAGTTTTGAACTCCCCAACCCTGGGGAAAAGACGATTGCTATTCACCTTATCTATGTCCCTCAGATTTTATAAATCTGTCAGCCTCCAATGCTTCAATGATAAAAGTCCCAGCCTGATAAACCTCTCCTTATAACTCAAGTCCTGGTAAATCTTTTCTGAACCCTCTCCCAAAGGTGGAATCTGTGGAATTCACTACCCCAGGATGTGGTGGATGCTGGTACATTGGTGAATTTAAGGAGGGGATAGACAAATTTGCAGGGTTTGGGGGACCTGATAGGGAAGTGGAATTGAGGCTAAGATGAGATCAACCATGATCAAATTGAATGGCAGAGCAGTGTCAGGGAGCTGAATTACTCCCATTATGAAGAAGGGTCACTGGGCCCTAAACGTTAATTCTACTATTTCATCCACAGATACTGCTAGACCTGGTGAGTTTCTCCAGCAATTTCTGATTTTGTTTTTGATTTCCAGCTTCCGCAGTTCTTTAGTTTTTTGGATTACTCTTGTTCCTAGTTCTCACATTCCTCTTAGGGTCTCCTCAGAAGACAAACCTCACCGAAAGAAACCATTTCTGACCTCTGACCATTGCCACTTGGCTCATTCATGCCATCTATGAATTTCTCCAAACCCAATATTTGCAGAGTTCCCAGGATCAGCGTTGCCTCTTAGAATCTCTACAGCGTGGAAGCAGGCCATTTGGTCCATACCAACCCTCCAAACAGCATCCTTCCCAGACCCACAATGGTGTCCTATCCCTGCATTCCCTATGGCTAATCCACCTAAGCCTGCACATCCCAAGGCACTATGGGCAATTTAGCATGGCCAATCCATCTAACCTGCACATCTTTGGACTGCGGGAAGAAAACAGAGCATCCAGAGGAAACCCACACAGATACAGGGAGAATATGCGAACTTCACACAGGCGGTCACTGAGGGTGGAATCAAACCCAGATCCCTGGTAATGTGAGGCAGCAGTGCTAACCCAGCTGTACTCCAGTCCTTCGAAGAAACTGGGCACAGTTTGCATGTTAAGAATAGTGCTTCTGACTGATTTGGACTGGTTGACACCAGTTGAGAATTGACTTAATGACTAATCCAAAAAATGGTTTCTCAAGAATAAATTAATAAATGCAATCCTGCAGCCCTTCAGAATAAAACAATCTTTAACATCACTCCATATTGCAGCACTACTGAAGACAATCGACTCAGTACATTCAACACATATCCTCAACTATTATTTCCCAAATACTGTCAGACCGTAAACCATTCATCAGCTTGTGAGATGTGCAGTTCTTGTGTTTCGGTACTCAGAGGGTTTATTACAGACAAGTGAACAGCGTGCTCAAGCCCAAATGTAAAACACACAGATGACTTACAATCCCCTTTGTTTTTGCAGAAAATGGATATGTAACAGATCTCTGTGACTATTTGAGACAAAGCATATCTCCATTTTCTCCCCTTAAATATTCATAAGAAGCTTTGCAGTATTAATATCTAAGATGGCTCACAAGAACACTTAAATAATGTTTTGCCTTCACTTTCATTTGTGTAATGCATTTTGGCCATGTTAAAAACTGTTGTGGGATTTTCTCTGTGAACCTGCAGTTTAGTCTCACAGCGTGTAATTATTATTAAGGCAAGCCTTATCAAACGCTAATCCCAGTTTTTTCACAAAGACAAAGCATAAGATTTTGAAGGAACTAAGGTTAATGTGGAATGAACAGGGGCTGATCCATTTCTCTGTAGTTTCTCAGCTCATTCATTATAAATTGAAGATTATCATCCATTGTCATGCTGAGCAATTTAATATCTTCTAATGTCACTGACTATAAAGAATAGCTTGTGAGTTTAATAATCTGGAATGTACTGCTTGCTTCTTGAATCAAAGCAAAGGCATTTCAGGTGAGGCTAGTAGGGATAAACAGGACATCACTCCCAGCAAGTTGATTTATGCTAATTAGAATTGAAACCAGCTGCAGCATACCAAAGAACCAATTCTAAACCCTTTCAGCCAGCTGGATGACCTTCAAGAATTCATTGCCACCAGATACCAAGCAAGGGAAAGTGTGTGGTCTTGTCCTGCTCCAGGTGACTACAAGCTGATTGGTGAGTAGCAAGCCAGGCAGGTAAGACCTTACAACTTCTCTTGCATATAGTACATTTTTTAAGCTTCTAATCAGCAAGGACCAGGAGAGAAGGGCCACAAATAACTGGATTTGATTTCATCCAGTATAAAGTACTCTCCAAGGTTTAATTTAAAGAGGTAAACCACAGCAGGAAAACTCAGTCTTAGTTTGCTCCTCTTCCTCCATGTGGCAGCCTGAGGACAGTTCCATTCGCCTGGGTCAGTACGTGTGCTGGAAGTGTCTCCAGCTACAGCACCTGGAAGCTCAAGTTTCAGAGCTGGAGCAGCGTCTGGTGACACTGTAAAGCATCTGCAAGGCAGAGAGTATCGTAGATAGTACGTATAGAGAGGTACCACAGGCTCAGACTCTGCAGGCAAGGAGGGAGTGGGTGACCGCCAGGCAGGGCAGGACTCTCCTGTGGCCATTCGCTGCAAAACAGATATACTGTTGAGGGAATTTCCTCCTGGGGGAAAGCAGCAGCATCAGCAAAACTTGTTGCACTATGACTGGCTCTACTGCAAAGGGGTTGAGTAAAAAGTATGCTGGGATAACAGTTACAGAGGATTCAATTGTAAAGGGAATAGACATGTCTTTCTGTGGCTGCAAAAGAGACTCCAGGATGGTGTGTTGCCATCCCTGCTAGGGATGGCCTAGAACAGGCATAGGACACTCTCTGGCAGGGGAGATGGACGGCCAGTGGTCATGGTATGTGTTGGTAAAAATGATATTGGTAAGAAAAAGGATGAGATCCCAAAAGCAGAATACAAGAAGCTGGGAAGAAAGTTAAGAAATTGGGCCTCAAAAGCAGTGATCTCAGGATTATGGTGCCATGTGTGAGTCATAGGAAAAATGGCAGGACATATCAGATAATACGTGGCTGAAAAGATCAGTCAGGGGAAGGTTTCAGATTCCTGGGGCACTGGGGCTGGTTCTGGGGGATGTGGGACCTGTATAAATTGGAGGGGTTACACCTGGGCAGGACTGAGGCTGATGTCCCAGGGGAGTGTTTGCTAGAGCAATTGGGGAGGGTTCAAACTAATATGCTGGGTGATGGGAACCTATGTAAGGAGTCAGAGAAAGAAGGACCAGGGTCAATCAAAAAGGAATAAGAAAAGTGATAGGCAGAGAAACCAAGGACAAAATTCAAACAGGGCTATTGAAGAAAAATGAGTGAGACAAACAATGTTAAAAAGATAAGCTTAAAGGCTTTGTGTCTTAATGCACAGAGGATTTCCAATAAAGTGGATGAACTAATCATGCAGATAGATGTAAACAGGTACAATATAATTGGGATTATGGGGACATGGCTGCGGAGTGACCTAGGGATGGGAATGGACTCTCCCAAGGTATTCAGTATTTAGGAAGGACAGGCCAAAAGGAAAAGGTGGTGGAGTGGCAAAGCTGGTTAAGTGGAAATTCTCACAAAAGTGAGAAAGGATATCAGCTCTGACAATGTGGACTCTGTATGAGTAGAGTTGAGATGTACCAAAGGGCAAAAAAAATTGGTGTGCCATAAATAGATCCCAAACTGCAGCAGTGATGTTGGGAATGGCATTAAACAGGAAATTAGAGATGTATGTGATAGGGAATATCAGTGATCATGGGTGATTTTCATCTGCACATAGAATGGGCAAATCAAATTAGCGACAATGTTGTAGAAGAGGAATTCCTGGAATGTATACAGGATGGTTCTCTTTACTATTATATGGAGGAACCAACTAAGAGCAGGCTATCTTAGCGTATATACTGTGTTAGAGAAAGAAATTGCTGCTAATCTAGTTGTGTGAGACCCTTTAGGGGATGAGTGACCATAATAGATTTTTTTAAAATCAAGATGGAGAGTGAAGTAGTTGATTTGGAGACTAGGGTGCTGAATCCTAATAAAGGAAACCTATGAAGATATGAGGCATGAGTTGGCCTTGATAGATAGGGGACAGTTACTTAAAGGGAATGACAGTGGATAGACAATGGCAAATATTTAACGAATGCTTGGGGGAAAACTGTTTATTCCTGTCTGGTACAAAAGCAAAATGGGTAAGAAGACCAATCCATGGCTTACAAAGGGAATTAGAGATATTATCCGATCCAACGAAGAAGTATACAGATTAGCCAAGAAAAATAATAAATCTGAGGATTGGGAGCAATTTAGAATTCAACACAAGGGCCAAGGGATTGATTTAAGAATGGGAAAGTACAGTACAAGTAAGCTTGCAGGGTTTGTGAAGACTGACATTGAGTTCCTATAGGTAAATTGAAAGAGCAGTTGGTGAAAAACAATTGTAGTTCCCCTACAAAAAAAAATGAAACGAGGGGCAAAGAAACGCTAAGCAACTGAATTCATATTTTGGTTCTGCCTTCACAAAGGAGGACATAAATCAGATACCAGAAATTTGGAATATACAAGATTTAGGGAGCTCAATATTAGTAGAAAAATGGTGCTGAGAACATTGATTGGAGTGAAGGTGGATGAACCCCCAGGGCTTGATAATCTATATCCTACAGTACTTAAGGAAGTGGCTCTAGAAATAGTGGATGCATTGATGATCATCTTCCTGGATTCTCTAGACTCTGGAACAGTCCCTGCAGATTGAAGGGTAGCTAATGTCACTCCAATATTCAAAAAGGGAGGTACAGAGAAAACAGGGAATTATAGACCAGTAAGCTTACCATCGATAGTGGGGAAAACTCTCTCTCAAATCCATTTATCTAGGGCTTATAGTGGAGCATTTAGAAAGCAGTGGCAGGATTAGACAGAGTCAGCATGGATTTATGAAGGGGAAATCATGCTTGATAAATCTATTGGAATTCTATGAAAATGTAACTTGTAGAGTTGACAAGGGGCAGCCAGTCCATGTAGTATTTTTGCATTTTCAGAGAGCTTTTGACAAATGTCCTGTAAAAGAGATTATTGTGCAAGATTAAAGTGTGTGGGATTGAGGAAAGTATAATGAAATGAATTGGAAACTTGATTGGCAGAGAGGAAATAGAGTAGGAGTTGATGAGTTCATTTCAAATTGGCAGGCAATAACTGGTGGGGTGCCACAGGGATTGGTGCTGGGACCCCAGCTATTCACAATATATTTTAATGATTGGATGATGGAACAAAATTAACATCTCCAATGTTTGCAGATGATACCAAGTTGGGTGAGAGGGTGAACTGTGACGAGAATGCAGAGATCCTTCAGCATGATCTCGACAGGTTGGGTGAGTGGGCAAATCGATGGTTGGTAGGTGCATAGATGTACACGTGAATGTAAAGGGAGAAAGGCAGGATACCTTGTAGCAATACAGGATAAAATGATTCATCCTGAGACAAATGTCTCCCCATTTTAAAGGCTGCTGGAGGAATGCAATGGCCAGCCATCTTCCAAGCTGCTGCGGAAACGTTGAGGAAAATACAATATAGCATGTAACCCAAGAAAATCAATGGGAAAGCTGGTGGAAAGGAAGATGTGGGAGGTTTTGTATTCAAATTGTTGTGATGGTGGATTGAAGTTGGATGTTCTGAGATTATTTTTTCACCAGGTAAGGAATTGCCTTGGATTGAGACATGTGAAATGGGGAGCATACAACTTGTTACTAATGCATCTGCTCATGAACTTTAACTCTGAATGCAAACGGGATTGATCCTGACAGATCTGTTCTGTGCCTGAATAATTCTGACAGCCAGGAAGAGCTAAGACTTTCTCAGTGGCTCTCCCCATCTCCCATTATAACTATGGTAGGACATCAGTGAAAACTCTCAAAATTATCACTGACCTGAAGGTAACGTTTTGACATGAGATTGCAAGGAAGAGTGACCAGACCTGAAACACTAACTGGTTTTTTTTTCTTCACAGATGTTGCCAGACCTGTTGAGCTTTTCCAGTAATTTCTGTTTTCAGTATGTACAGTTCTTTTGATCCCCAAATTACTGATGTTGAAATCTTGTTACTTGACTACTAGGTTTCTGTAGAAAGCTGGTCTAGAAATTCCAAATTGCCTCTTTCTTCTTTTTGTAGCAGCTCTTTTGACTCTCCACAATCGCAAATACCAGTGTTAATTTGGTTTTCTTTGTGGCATTAACAAGTGACTCAATGTGAGGTGGGAAACACTACAGTAAGGAAAATGTATAATTTCTTTAAAGTAGCAATAGAATCTACAAAGGTTAATACATGTTTGAAAAGTACTTACATGAATTTATATGAAGTGTTCCCATGCCAGTTAGGACCAATTCTTATTTCTTGAATAAGTAAAATGGTGTGTGATCTGGTGGCCTTTCACCTGGAAGCAGTACCAACAGAAAGGAAATTAAACATAACTCTTCTGACCAGGCAGAAACTGACTGTTGTTGTAATCCAAAAAAAGGCCGAGACAACTCCCCTTGACATACACTGATGTAGCACTGCTGAATTCCCACTATCAATATCATGTGGGATTTTTATTGTCCATAAACTGAACTGACCCAATCATTTCAATACTCTGGCTTAAAAACACAGGTCAGAGGTTGTAAGATTTACATCAATGAACCTTTTTCTGACTTCCCATAGTCTGAAAACCACGTACAAGGTTCAAGTCAGGAGGATAGTGGAATATTGCCCTTTTGCTTTATTCATTGACAGGATGTGGGCATCGCTGGCTAGGCAGCATTTATTGTCCATTCCTAATTGCCCAGAGGGTGGTTATGAGTCAACCACATTGTTGTGGGTCTGGAGTCATGTGTAAGCCAGACTAAGTAAGGATGGCAGTTCTCCTTTTTCCTAAAGGACATTAGTGAACCAGATGGGTTTTTCCAACAATCAACAATGGATTCATGATCATTGTTAGACTCTTAATTCCAGATACTTATTGAATTCAAAATCCACCACCCGCCATGGTGGGACAAGAAGCTGGGTCCCCCGAACATTATCTGGGTCGCTGGGCTACCAGTCCAGTGATAATACCACTAGGCCATTGTCTCCTCTTACCTGGTTAAATGTACATCAAGCATTGCTTGAGGACTTAACACCGTCCAGAACAGGAGTCCATTTAACTGGCACTCCCTCCACCACCTTATGCATTCACTCCTTCCACCACAAGTGTAAATGGCTGCTGTGTACCAGCTACAAGATGGACTGCAACTCAGCAATCCCTCTTTGAAATAAGCTTCAAAACTTGTAACCCCTACACCGAGGAAGACAAGGGCAGCAGATGAATGGGATGCCACTGCCTGAATGTCCTTCTCCAAGCTACTCAAGCCTGAATTTGAACCTATATCATCATTCTGTCATTGCCCCATCCAACATCATCTGAAAGTCAGTACAGCCAATCAGCACCTAACATTCTCCTCCTAACCATCAGCAAAGTGATGGAAAAAATGATTGATATTGCCATCAAGCAATAATCTGTTCACCATCACTTAGTGTAGTTTGTGCTAGAGTCACTCAATTCTCAATCTCAATACAACCTTCATCCAGATGCTAGCATGAGCTGAATACCAGATGAGAGCTGAGTAGAAGAACTCTGCTGTGATAAAGACCCAAAACAAAATGCACTGGTATTGTCATAAACCAGTTTCCATTTGGCACATCAAAGCTCCCTGCAATAAAATGCTGATTTGCTCTAAACTATCAATGTCTCACTCAGCAAGGCAACAAAGATGAACAGTGTAGAAAATGGAAATGCCTTACTGAGGCAGGAGGGATTTTTTTCTCTAATGAGAGACACTGAGAAATAATCAAGGCTGAGCTGAAGGTTCTCAATATTGAGGTGGTCCATTTTTAAAACGGCATACTTCACATTGGAAAACAAATTTTGCTGTAAAGGTTGCACACAATCTAATTTTATAAACTGGAACTTTGTCAAATATCTACCATTTGAAATTCCTCTGGATATAACATCCAAGCCTGTGATTTTGCTAATCTCCAACCTGTTGACCTTTCCAACAAAAGATAATGCCAGGACATTGGCAATGTTTAGCAAGCTGTTTACAGCAGATCTTATTCTTGCATATCTTAGAATCATTCTGCTCTTCTAAACTTCAATTCTAAGTCTGTCAGAGCTACTAACAATGCTCTCTTAAATCTACTTTCAGATTTAAAGATTCAATGACTGGCGAGGCTGGAATCACAAGTGCAGAGGAGCTAAGGGCCTGCCAGCAAGCCTGACCTCCTCATGGAAACCTGGAACCAAGCCCTATCCAACACAGGAACAAGACCTGACCCGATGTAAAGGAGGCCCAACCAAACCGGTCACAAAACCCCCACAGAATGCTCGAGGTCAGTGGCTAGGACCCCATCTTGCCTTACGGAGCAGCAGGCTTCCCTCACCGATGGCTGGGCGGATTCACTAGGAGTAGCCACCTACCCAGGAGAGGACTTCAGTCTCTCCTCCCCAGTTTACTACTGGCAAATGGCCAAGCCATTGAGAACAAAATGGATGAGCATAAATCTGGACTCACCTTCCAAAGGGAATTGAGAGACTGCTGTGTGCTATGTTTTAGAGACATGGTTCACTCCTGCTACACCTGACTGTGCCTTGCAAACTGACGGTTTCTCAGTTCACCGAATGGGGATTGCTCAGTGTCCTCAGGCAAAGTAAGGGGCAGCGGGGTCTGCCTCCTGGTGCTCAGACATGATAACTGAGTTACAGTAAAACACAGTACCTGAGTTCATCTCCACTACCCTGATAGTGGTTTACAATCCACCCCATGTGAAAGTGAAGAACTGTGCATGATAAAGTATACAATGCTACAAACAGTCTTAAGACAGAATACTCTGAGGCCTTGTTCATTGTAGCCGATGACTTCAACCAGGCCAGCGTCAAGAAAGTGTTACTAAAATACTACTGACACATCTCTTCCCACCGAAGGCCTGAACATCCTTGGCCATTGCTAATCAACCATCAAAGATGCCTCCCAATCCATTCCCCCTTCACAATTTGGAAAATCAGCCCAAAACGTCAGCTTTTGTGCTCCTGAGATGCTGCTTGGCCTGCTGTGTTCATCCAGCCTCACATTTTATTATCTTGGATTCTCCAGCATCTGCAGTTCCCATTATCTCTGTTCACATTGCCATGTTCCTCTTCCTGGCTTACAAGTGGAAATTGAAGTGTGAGCACCCTGTATAGAAAGTAGTGTGGTGTTGGTCTGGTGCAACAAAAGGGGCTTCTATGGGAATGCTTACAGTCAGTGGACTGGGCCACATTCAAGGACTTAATGATCAATCCAAATGCCAATGCTATTACCCTGATGCACTTTGAATGGCATGTATGACAATACTTTTTGCTGTATCTCAGTACATGACAAGAATCAATCAATTAATCTCAGATTCCCATCAGAGGAGATGTGAGCCTACTCATGTAGCTGTGTGGAAATACCACAGCAAAGCCAGTGACATCACACATTGCATGTTTCAGGTACACAGGACACAGTCACCAGTTAATAAAAGGCTAAGTCCTCAGCAGCCTGAGCTTCCTATGTATCAGGACCAGACTGAGTTTCCAGCTACTCCAGCAGGTGGTCGTCACATTTTAAGCAGGCATTTGCTGCAGCGGCGACTAATTTTACTGGCCCTAAGTATTGATTCCAGGGAATTGGGAATATCAGGTGGATTTCAAAACACATCTGGTTGAGTTGCCTGTGCATAGCTTGGGTGCACTCAAGCCATTTGTAATTGTCCCAACTCACTGAAATCAGCTAACTTTTTAAATAGAGGGGTAAGCTTCCCTAATCTCTTTTTTGGCTTCAGACCATCACCACCTTTTCACTGGGTTTTGCCCTGCTTCTAATCTGTCACAGACATTCCTCTAGGCCCGAAATGTCAGCTTTTGTGCTCCTGAGATGCTGCTTGGTCTGCTGTGTTCATCCAGCTCCACACTTTGTTATCACAGACATTCCCCTTTCTTTTCCACAAATTGCTTCAATCACTTCAAAATTACTACACCTCCAAACATTCCCAATACTGATGAAGAGTCACTGAAACTTTAATTCTGTTTCACTCTCCATAGATGCTGCCAGACATGATGAGTATTTCCAACACTGTTTTATTTTTAATCAAAGTTTTATAGCCTTCCTAATACAGTATGTAGTGTTCATCAGCACTCTGGACTCTATCTTTAAGTAGAGATGGACAGATTTATTGATCCAGTAATCAATGTAAAGAACGAACCATAAAGCAGGTCAGCAAAATATTTTGAGGCTGGATGAACACAGCAGGCCAAGCAGCATCTCTGGGCCGAAACGTCAGCTTTTGTGCTCCTGAGATGCTGCTTGGCCTGCTGTGTTCATTCAGCCTCACGTTTTATTATCTTGGAATTCTCCAGCATCTGCAGTTCCCATTATCTCAGCAAAATATTTTCATTGTTAGTACTGAGACTGGAATAAGGTATGTTTTTAATTTGAAGCCAGTTTTAATAGAATCTACTGACTTCAGATTTAATTCAGAGTGAGATAAAATTAACAATTTACAGAGAAGCGAAGACGATGATATGGAAGTTTAAATTGACAAAACAAATGCATCAAAATCCAAACAGATTTGCTCGGTTTAAAAAAAAAACCATTAGTTATAGTGTTTATGGTACAAAGAATAAAGTAAAATTATTAGCAAGGCTGTTGAGTGAAATGTATTACCGAACCCCATCTCCTTTCAATAAGACAAATTTATATCAGAGGAGGTGTACTTAGCTGGGTAAGCCATTTGGAAAAGAATGATTGGGTCTAGATGCTGAGGTTCATCAAAGTCATCAGCTTCAGAGGAGCTCATTCATCACAGGCTGAGGGGATGTTTACCTGCAGTACACCTGTAAGGTACATCCAACAAATTGAACAGCACACTGCTCTGTCAAATTTCACACCCAGCTGCATCGCAGTGATGATAGTCTTCAGGAAAGAAAGGTGCCTTATGAAATCCTAACAATTCTTTTAAGGTGAATTTCTCTTTTTATAAAGACAGGAATTGCTAGATTCTAGATTGCTAGTTTAATTTTTCACTGGAATAAATTTACATGGGCAGAACACTTTGTTAAACACTTGATACAATTGGTTAAACTTTCTTCTTCCTCCAAACTCTTTATTTTTTAATTTTTCCCTTCCTTTCTAAATGTGTTCACCTGTACAGCGGTACAGTTCCACAGTGCTGTTCCCATCCAGCTCCTTTACAAAATGATCATTCTTCTTGCGTGTCGAGAACCTATTCCACAATAGTGTCACCGATATTGTTACCGAAGGCTTGCATAAATTCAGGTTCAGCCAAGGCTAACTGGAGGTCAAAGGGGAATGGGAGCCCCAGTTGGTTTTGCACCAGCCTTGCTTCCTGTCCCTTTGTGTTTGCGGGAACACTAGGTGGGCACAGACAAAAAAAAATACATTTGTACCATCTCAGTTCACGTCTTTGGGAAAGTCAATCTGACTAGCTGCTTGTTAATTCGGGGTGTTTGTGGACGTTACCTTATCCAGAATTGTATTATTTGAAACAGAACTTTATTTTAAAAATATGCCTTACAACAATTTCAAACTGCTATCAGTTGTCAGAGTTTGCTTTCCCTAGATTATTAGTTATTGTTTATGTTAAACATATTGATAAAGAGCCCCCTTTTACTCACTCCCTTTCAATGGTAAAGAATATGTGTTTCTCCATTGTTTTCTCATATCACACCTGGGATTAACATTGTAGTTCATCCCTGCACTGCCCTAGAGCTTTAACATTTCCCTTATACCATGGCGCTGCCAACTGTGTACACTTGTTTTTGGGGTCTGACCAGCATATTGCATATTTTCAGCTCAAAATGATCAGACTTCACTGATTCAGAGCCAGCCATGGTTGAATTACGAGGCAGAATAAATTAGATGGGCTGTGTGGCCCAATCCTGCTCCTATGTTCTTAGCTGGAAGCATAGTTCAGCAATTTATTTTTGTTTTATAGTTTACAGCTGCACAGTAACATAGTCGAGGGATTAAAATCATTTTCCTCAGCCTCTGCCACAGACACTTTTCCATTGTCATTGCGTCTATAGCTCCGTCCTCAAATAATGCTGATCTAGCTAACGTTGTGCAATGTAATTCTGTCTAAGTCTTTTTGATCTGCACGTTGCTAACTATGATCTGCCTGTACCGCGCTTAAACACAACTTTTCACTGTATTTCAGTACACGTGACAATAAATAAATAATTGCCTGAGTACTATCTGAGAACATTCACAACCTTGGATTAAATGTGATTGCAAGATCAGTTTCCAATCGCATACCCTCATCATCCCTGTCTCTGTTCATCTGCTGCTGAAATCCTTAGTCATGATTTTTCTCCCTTGAGACTCAATCTTCCTTTGCACTCATGGCCAGATTCCAATGTTCCACCCTTCCTAATCATGGGGTCATCAAATTCACAGTAACTCACAATAAGACATGAATGGAAATGGATCTGGGCAACCTCAGCCCAATTCTCTTACCTTATTGATACACACAACTGCACTTTAGCCTATGTAAAATGAAAAACTGTCCTCTTATTTTTAACATCATATCCTGAGATAGGGAGAGAATAGTTTGAATTGTATTCTGAGTGATTTTCATCCTCAAACTTATTGTTATAAAGGATGCACTTTATTTGTGTCTAACAATTGACAATTGTAACTGGTAAATGACAGTCGTAATGCGAACGTGGCAGGGAGAAGGGAGAATTAAGGCAGCTACAGGGATGGCCTGACTTTGAATAGAAAGAAGTTGATGAGTTCTTTGGGTATGGTGTTTGAGGTGAGGGTAGAGAGTTCTAAAAATGTGTTTGGTTATCCATGCATATTGAATGAAATTTAGATAATGGTTTTGCAAAAGGAATTAAACAGGAGGGAGGAATTGAATCAGTTATCTCGTATTTGGAAAATGACAACACAGATTTGAGATACTGAACATTGTGAAGTTCTGTTTCTAAGGGCTAAATTTTAACCTACTGATCAAACGAGAGCAGGGTGAGGGGGCATTGGGGTATTTAGTAGAACATGGAGAAGCTGGAAGCTGAGGTTACAACACCCACCCCAGCTGCATGTTGGGCAGTTTTAACACCACCAGTTTAATGCCTGCCAGAGTGTCAGGCTTAGTTTCTAGTCAGATTAGAATCATAAAATGGAACAATAGAATCCCTATAGTGCAGAAAGAGGCCATTTGGCCCATCAAGTTTGCACTGATCTTCTGAAGAGTATCCTATCCAAACCCAACCCCTGTACCCTATCTCCATTACCCTGTGTTTACCATGATTAATCCACCGAGCCTGGACACTATGGACCATTTAGCATGGCCAATCTGCCTAAACTGGACTATGGGAGAAAACCAGAGCACCCAGAGGAAACCCATGCAAACACAGGGAGAACATGCAGTCCAGAGCAGGTCACAGGACTAAGAACATCTATAACCCTCAGGGATTGATGTAGGTGGTCATTTCAGGGGGTGTAAGCTGACAGGAGAAATGTGTCCTCAATCCATGGTCCAATACCATGATGGGGGGACTTTGAAGACCTGGAAGTGGTGTACTGAGGATTGGATGGTTCATACACACACCTTAACTCTGGATTTGATAGCTCTTGTCTGGCCTTAGGTGCTAGGTTGCTTGAGCTCAGAGAATCTTTCTGTCCACAGCTCAATTCAAAATGATTAACAATGAGGGTCCCTCAAAATCAACATCATCAGAATATTTACAATGTCAAACCTGGTAGTGAGTTTTTCATCTACCCACTGTCCCACCTCTAGAAATGTCAGGATTCAGACATTTAAGACTTTAACATCTGACACAACCCAACCCACCAACATTTATTTAAAATCTCTCTGCATACCTCGCACATGCATAGATACAAATTAGGAACAGAAGTAAGCTTCTCAGCCCTTCAAGCCTGCTCCACCAATCGATAGGATCGTGGGTGATCTGTGGTTTGAATTCAACATTCCCATATTATCCCTGATAGCCATTGATTTTGCTGCATAACATGAATATGTCCACTTTTGCCCTAAAGCTTTCAATAAACCACCTCCACTGCCTTCCGAAGCAACGAGTTTCAAAGTCACACAACCCTCCAACAGGGAATCTGTCCCCTCGTCTCTGTCCTAAAGTAGCAACCCCTAATTTTAAAATAATGGCCCCACATCATTTCTGCATCCACCTCGTCAAGACCATTAAGGATCTTATAAATTCCAATCAAGTCACCCCTCACTATTATAAGCTCCAATGAAAACAAGCCCAGACTGTCCATTCTTTCCTCATTAGACAACCCACTCATTAAAGATTTGATTGAAAAATGTCTCTTTTAGCAAACCCCTTTTGAACTGGCTCCAGTTAATTTCCATCCTTCCGTAAAAAAGAAGCACCAAAACTGCACACAGTATTCAAGATGTGGTCTCACCAATCAGCTGAATAACTGAAGCATAGCATTCTTACTTCTTGCATTCAATTCCTCTTGTAATAAAGGATAGCATTTCACTAGCCTCCTCGATCATTTGCTGCACCTTCATATTTATAGTTAACAACTGAAGCACTGGAACACCTAGATTCTTCCCCACCTTGGAATTATGCACTGGTTCACAGTTTAAATGATACTTTTTTATTCTTCCTATCAAAGTGAACAACTTTGCATTTTCTTATATCATAGACTATCTGCCATATTTCTGCTACGAACATAATCTGTGTATCAGTTTGTTTCCTTTCCTTGTCATCTTCACAACATCAATTTATCTTTGTGTCATCTACAAATTTAGCCACCATGCCTTCAGCCACCTCATCTAAATCATTGATATTAACTGTAAAATGCCAAGGGATAAGCACTGCAGGGCCCTATCCTACTGATCTTATAAAGATCCAACTATACAAACACGCTGTTTATTGCCAACCAGCGAATCTGTCCCTGTTAGTTTTCTTTACCTCCTACTAGGCCGTTCCTTTGTGCAATAACTTTTTTATGTGAAACCCTGTCAAATGCCTTCTGCAAATCCAAGCACAGTACATCAACTGGATCTCATTTATCTACAGCAAAAAATATTCCTTCAAAAAATTCTAATAAATGTGTTAAACAAGACTTTCATTTCACAAAATCATGCTGACAATTCTTGATTACCTTCAGCTTTTTCAAGTAGCTAGTTATCACCTCCTTCTTGATTGATTGTAACATATTCCCCCAGATACACTTTGAGATAACAGCCAATACTTTCCTGCTTCTGCCTCCCTCCCTTTTTGAATATGTTTGCTATTTTCCAATCTAATGGCACCTTTCCAGAATCCAACAAAGTTTAGAAAATTAACTCCAATACATCTACTACCTCATTAGCCATTTATTTTAAGGCCCTCGGATGAGGCCCATCAAGACCTGGAAATTTATCAATATACAGCTCCATCAATTAGCTCAGTATGATTTCCCCAGCCATTATAATTTTATTAAATTCCTCCCTTCCTTCAGCCTGCTGATTTCTAATTATTACTGGGACCTTTTTTTTCTCTTCTCTTTGATCTTTGGTCAAAATACTTATTTATTATATCAGCTGTTTCTTTATTATTAACTATTAACTCCCCATTTTCATTTTCTAGAGGATCAACACTCATTCCTCTTGTCCTTTTTAGATATCTATAGAAACTCTTGCTATTTGCTCTTGCATTTTGAGCTAGCTTCCTCTCAAAATTTTAATTCTTTCTCCTGATTAACTTTCTAACCATTCTCTGCTGCACATTGTATTCTGACCAGTTTTCTAAGCTGCCATTCACCTATGTGCAATGAAATATTTTCTTTTTCCTTAAGTTTGATACTCTTCTTAATTTCTTCAGTTAACCACTGCTGGGGAGTTCTCCCCTTGACAGTTTTCTTTGTAGTACATATTTTCTTTACAGTATTGGAATTATTCAGAGGATTCCAAAAGGATCCCTTTAAATGCTTACCATTGTTTCTCCACTGTTTCCTCTCCTACCCTAATATTGAGTTCATTTCAGCTAGCTCAGCTTTCATATTCACTTTTTGCCCTTCTCAGAGATTAAAATATTGGCTTTTGACTCATTCTACTTCCTTTCAAACAAGTGCAAAGATCAATCATATTACAATCGCTGCAACCCAGACGTTCCATCAGTCTCAAGTCATTCATTAATCCTGTCACATTGCACAGTACTAAGTCTAGTATAACTTGTCACCTGGTCAGTTCTAGAACATGCTCGCCTGAGAAACTATCTCAAAAGCATTCCATGAACTCCTTATCAATGCTACTATTACCAGTCTGAGTTTCCAGTTATAAGTAAATTAAAGTTACATATAATTATTGACACCTCTTTAACACAAGTACCCAATATTTCCTCTTTTCTGCTTCTTCCTTGATCAAGCTTACCATTCAGGGGCCTGCAGACCATTCCCACTCATGATTTCTTTCATCCACTATTCCTCACTTCCACCCATACCATTCTGGTTTTCTGAACCAAGTTGATAACTTTTCTTTTCAGATTTTTTCCCATTCTCTCCGTGTTTTTGGTGCCAGAGTGGACCACTAACTCCTCTGCTTCTCATAGCAGGCGCTTCCGCCGCCCAGAGCAGATATCCCAAAGCCATGCAACTGGGCAGACAACACAGCCACTTGGATGTGCATCTTTTGACGCAGCAAACAGCATCAATCTCCCTAACTGCACTGTCTCTGACTACCACCATATTCTTACTCTCCACTCTTGAGTGGCTTTCTGCATCCACAATACCATAGCCAGTTAGCTCAACCATCTTGAAGCCCCCATTCCCATCCGGGCAAGCTGAAAAAATCTAAAACCCATTGCACAACTGAAATGCTGGGGCCCCTGAACTCCGTTATCTGAATACCCTTAATGTTGTACTTCCACCCCCCTGTCTCTGACCACCAACCTGTCCAAAGGGAAATGACCATCTCCTGCAATAAAGTGTCCAGCTCACTTTCCCCCTCTCTGATGTGCCACACAACCTAAAAGCTCAGTATGCAGCTTGGTAAGTCTGAGCTAAACATCCTGCAGCCACAAGCACTTACTACAGACCATGTTCGATCTAGACCACACTGCCATCAAAAAATCCCACACTCTGAAATCACAGCATATCTTTGCTCTACCAACTTTGGCATTTGTTAATTAATTAGAAATAACTAATTAATTTATTTATTATTAACACAGCCTCCACTTCCCGAAATGTTTCAGTAAACTTTAAAATATTGATTAAATGTTCAGCCTCTAGTAACACCAGTAACTGATTTAACTGCTCCTTCTTCCGCAAAAAAATGGAAATCAAATACTGGAAAGTGAAAAGTAACAAGTAGAAAATAACAACTCCTCCCAAAGGTTAGTGAACTCTTTACTCAGCACACCTTACTTCTTCCAGTTGTCATAACAGTGGATCAGAATTTGAAAGTGTCATGGACATTTTAATGTTTGATTACAAAATATGTTTTTTCAAAGAGAATGATTATAAACAGAAAGGACTGTGTGTGTAACTTCAGTGGTCTCTAGCAAAGTCTTGAGTGGTACCCATGGAATGTTATGCCTGTAAGGTAACAGAGAAACCTCAGACAGAGAAATGGCGATATAGCAAAATGAGGTAATTATGGGGCTGACTACTTTCCCCCAATTAACAGAGAGCACCTCATTCAGACATTTATTGTGATTTGCTTTTCAAGAAACATACAAAAAAAATCAACGACCAGCTGCGACTCTGGTCTGTGTGTGCTAGTGGAAGAAGATTTACGTGCATGAGTTAAAGCACTAGTGTGCTGTGAAATTCAGTTGAAAACCCATCGACTGGTCACCTCTGCATTGCAGTCAAAGAATGTGCTCGCTCTGAGTGCTAGGCATCAATTACGCAGGGAAGTCAGTCAGACGGAAACATAGAGTCAGAGAGATGTACAACAGGCAAACAGGCCCTTTGGTCCTGATGAAGGGTCTAGGCCCGAAACGTCAGCTTTTGTGCTCCTGAGATGCTGCTTGGCCTGCTGTGTTCATCCAGCTTCACACTTTATTACCTTTGGTCCAACCTGTCCATGCCAACCAGCCATACTAAACTGATCCAATCCCATTTGCCAGCATTTGGCTCATATCCCTCCAAACCCTTCCTATTCATATACACATCCAGATGCCTTTTAAATGCTGTTATTGTACCCACTTCCTCCACTTCCTCTGGCAGCTCATTCCAGTCACATGCCACCCTCTACATGAAAATGTTACCCCTTGGGTCCCTTTTAAATCTTTGCCCTCTCACCTAAATCTATGCCCTCTACCATGGGGAAAAGACCTTGCCTATTCATCCTATCCATGCCCCTTTTGATTTTATAAATCTCTCATTCCTCAGCCTCTGACACTCCAGGGAAAATAGTCCTAGCATCTCCCTATTGCTCAAGCCCTCCAATCCTAGCAACATCCTTGTCAATCTTGCCTGAACCCTTTTAAGTTTAACAACATTTTTCCTATAGCAGGGAGACCAGAACTGAACACAGTATTCCAAAAATGGTCTAACCGATGACACCCTAGTCCACTCTTCCTTCACCTCCAACATGTCCCCACAGCCTCACAGCACCATCCCTGGAAGGTGCATCACCTTGACATTTACTTCCTCCATCCTCGGTTACCAAGGGCCCAGACGTACCTTCCAGGTGAAGCAACAATTAACCTGCAATTCACCTAATACAGTCTCCTCTACACTGAGGAGACAATATGCAAGGTGACTGCTTCACTGAACACCTACGTTCTGACCACAATAAAGACCCTGAGCTTCCAGTGCCTGTCACTTCAATACACCACTGTGTTAACTGGCCAACATCTCTGCCTCAGGCCTGCTGCAGTATTTCAGTGATCCTAAGAGCAAGCTGGAAGAACAGCACCTCATTTTCCACTTGGGGACTCTACAGCCTTTAGGACCCGATATCGAAGTTCAAAAGTTTGGAGGCTGATTCCACCCTTCTGTGATTTTACCCAACCAGAAGGCCAGTCCAGTGATGACATGGGTTGCTTTTAGCACAGGCCATCCATTCTTTGCTACCCTCAACTCTCATTATCACTTATTTAGCTTCTCTTCTGTCCTGGCCTACCATCCATAATCCCCTTGTTTTACCCTCCTCTTTCATAATTCTCTCTCTCTCTGGTCTCCATCTCCATATCCATCTATCCACTCACCTCTCCCACCTCCCCACCCCCCAACCTCATCTTCAACACATGAGGAAGAAGGATACAGCAGGGTAAGATAGATTCCAGATTTTGCAAAGAAAAGGCAGATAATCCAGACAAATGCAAAATGCTGCATTTTTGGAAGATCAAATTCAGGAACAAATTACTATAAATTGCAGAAAACTTAGGAGCTTTGCCATACAGAGGGATCTGGATGTACCAGTCCTCAGATCCCTGCAAGTGGCAATGCTGATGGACAAGGTAGTCAGGAAGGCATTCAGCACACTTGCCCTCATTGGCCAAGGCATCAAATATAAAAGTTATGTTAGAGCTGTACAAAACTTTAATTAGGCTGTGTGGTTCTGGTTGCTAAACTACCATAAGTATGTGGATGCTTTAAAGAAGGTTTACCAGGATGTTGCTTGGTCTGGAGGGTTTTAGGTATGAGGAGACATTGAATAAATTCGGAGTGTTTTCTCTGGAAAGTCAGAGGCTGAAGGGCGACCCAATCAGGTCTACAAAATTATGAGAGGCATGGACAGGTTGGGTAGTCAGATTCTTTTCCCAGGGTGCGGAACTACAAGAGGGCACAGGTTCAAGGTGAGAGGGGGAAAGTTTAGGGGAGAAGTGCGGGGAAAACCTTTCACTTAGAGAGTGGTGTTTGCCTGGAACGAACTGCGAGTGGTTGTGCTGGAAGCAGGCACATTAGCAACGTTTAAGGCACATCTTCATAGACACAATGAATGGGAGGCAAACAGGGGGACAGATAGTATACATGGCAATAAGGAATCTAAATAAGGACTAGGAATCGGCACAGGCTTGGAGGACCGAAGGGCCTGTTCCTGTGCTGCATTATATTGTACCGCATTGTATAAATGCCAGTTTTCTTAGCTACCAGCAATTCTGATGAAGAGTCACAGGGCTTGAAACGTTGACACTGCTTTCTATTCTCAGATGCTGCCAGACCTAATGAATTTCACCAGCAATTTCTGTTTTGTTTCAGATCTCTGGCATCCACAGTCCTTTGTTTTATTATACATATATTATCCCTTTCCTGCTATGGTGTTTATTTGATAAACATGGAACATTCTGCAATGAAATGAAAACATAATGAAGCAAAAAGGGAAATTCAAAGTGAAGTTAACTTTAAAAATATTTAAAATCAAGTAATTAAAGGCAAATTTGACCTAGAAATTCTATATCCTTTAATATATTCTAATTTTGTATTGTTGTGAGATGGGAAAGGGGTGAGCAGTAGCTTGTTCCATCATTTGCAGAAGAATTTAAATCTTCCAGGTTTCTCCTAGTTGAGTGCAAACCCTAATCTGAAGGCAATAGCACATCTCCTGCTGCTCCTCCTATGTTCCTGCAGCAATTTCACAGGAACAGGAAGCACTTGTGGACTATCCTAAGAATTTGCCTTGTTTACTCCAGTTAGGCTGTGTGTGTGTATGTGTGTTGAGTTGGGGTGAGGTCAGGACACCAAACTGATAACAAACGGAAAGTTAGGGGTTGTCAGTTCCAAGGATCAATGGGCAGCCCGAGAGCTCTGACTGAGCTATAATAGCTTCCAATTTAACACAGGCCACACTTTCACAAGTCTCCCTCCCCAAACCAATCCACATTCAAAGACCTCTCTTAGAGCTTGTGACAATTTACAAGCCTCAAAATGGAGTCACAGTGGGATATTTTATGGGATGGCAGCATTACTGCTTAGGCCAGCATTTAATAGCTGTCCTTAATCGCCCGGACAGCAGTTATGAGTCAATCACATTGCTGTGGGTCTGGAATCACACATAGGCCAGAGCAGGTACAGATGGCAAATTTCCTTTAGTGAACAAGAAGGAATGTTTTCCAAGAGTCAGAAATAGTTTCATGGCCATCATTAGACTCTTGTTTCCAGATTGTTACTGAATTCAATTTCAATCAACTATGGTGGGACATGAACCCAGGCCCCAGAACATTACATGGGTCTCCAGATTAATAGTGTAGTGATAATACTACTGGCCCATTACCACATTTGGGAAAGGTTTGGGAAGCAGCAATATCCAAATGAGTTAGAAGATAGAAGACATACTGAATAACCTCCAAAAGGATTGATTGTGCTCCTCAATTGTTCCCTTGCTTCCTGGCTAGAGGGTTCAGAACTTCTCACCGCATTGTTTTTCAACTGACTTGGGGCTGATCTGGTCCCTTCAGTATAGCAACATTCCATACTAAGTCTCCAATCACATTTCAGGGCAGTTTTTCTGTTGGAATTCCTCCAGAAACAGGGTAAGGCTGCATAAAATAAAAGAGATTCTGCTGCACAGGTAGCTGTCTGAGAACCCATCAGACAGAAAATTGTCAACAGTCTGCTTGCCCTCCCTTAGTAGCATCAATGAATGACAAATCACAAAAGAACATTGGGCAGGGCAGCAAAAGCAAGTGTTAAAAGCTGGCAATAACTGTGGCCATGTAAGGAATACTAAAATAGCTTTTGAAAAGAGGTGCAGCAAAGGCAAAGGATCCTTTTAATTATTTTAGCATTCCAGATAAAATTAACAGTGAACGTATACACATCATCCATATCAACTGGGCGATTTATCAGAGAAGGTTCGGTTTAAGGATAAGGCAGATGGTCTTAGATAGGATTAAGGCACATAAAACTGATCATTCTGCTGAACCAGTATTTATTCTACAGTGCTCAAGGAAAAGGGCAAGGTTGTAGGTTAGACATTAGTTCAATAGTTCAATAGCTTATTGAGATATGAGTCACTTGCCCTGGAAGAATGTTCATATTGTTGCATTAATTCAGACAGGGACAAATTTCAAACTGAGGAATTATAGGCCTGTGAGTTTGACAGCAGGAGTAAGGAATTTGCTAGATGTTATTTATAATCACTTAAGCAAATTCAGCAATTATCAGGGATCCCCAGTATGACTCCAGGAAACAGTGGTCCTACCTCATTAACCTGATTGAATTCATTCAGGAAATGACCAGAACAGTGGCTGACAGCAGGCCTGTTGATGTTTATATTTAGATTTCCCAGAAAAAAGCCTTTAATAATATTGTATATGGGAGGCTGTTGGCAGAGATGGGATCATATAAGATTATATGACAGAGACTCTGCTACATCGGTAAATGCCTGGAAATCCTATAGACAGACAGTTACTGTCAATGTGAGTGCATCTGAATTGTGGCTGATAACAAATGAAGATCCAGTAAGTTTTGTTTTAAGATTGTTGCTACATATCCTTTTTTCATGAATGATTCAGGGATAACATTAATGAAACCATTTATAACTTTGCCAATATAACCTGTGTAGCAGAATCTCTTTTATTTTATCTCAAATGATTGGACCTTTAACAGGAGATAATTTCTGGGAATGGGGGAGACTTTAACTTTTGCAGCCTTACCCTGTTTCTGGAGGAATTCCAACAGAGAAACTGTCCTGAAATGCCATTGGAGACTTAGTATGGAATGTTGTTATACTGAAAGGGCCAGACCAGCCCCAAGTCAGTTGAAAAACAATGCGATGAGACGTTTTGAACCCTCTAGCCAGGAAGTAAGGGAACAATTGAGGAGCACAATCAATCCTTTTGGAGGCTATTCAGTATGTCTTCTTTCTTTTAACTCATTTGGATATTGTGTCTTTAGGGATAACAATTAGGGTTTTAGGCGTTATTGAAATTTTTACTGAGTATCAAACCAAGAACACCGTACTTGGGTTAGATTTTAACCCCGTCCAGTAGGAATGGTAAAGGAGAAGAATTCACGACATATTCAGGAATTTGCCTACACCCAATATTAAATTATCCCTCCCATTTGCATGCTAATATCAGAGATTTTATGGGAAGGATGTCAGAGTACCAGACAGAGGGAGGCAGTGCCTTGCGAATGTATTCAAATTTGGGTCCAGTGATGTAGTTAGAAACCCAAGATCATTTATCTCAAAATCATGTCATTTCAACCTAATGCCAGGACCGTGTGTAAAGCTGGTCTCTCAGAGGCACCTTGTGGTTACACTCTTATCCAGGCAATAAGTTGTATTTAAAGGAGCAATGAACTGGAACTAATTGGATTATGGAATCTCCTTTCCCCTGAGTCACCAAGTAGTTTCCAGCTTCTTTCCCATTTCTTTTAAGCTATTGTCCTCAGTCAGATTTTTCTTTGTTAGCGTGGGAGTTCATCAATGGATGATCACTTAGATGGGTAGATGGTACACAGGTAAAGGGGCTGGTTGTAAAAGATCATGCTCAGTACACCAGAGGTACAGGCCAACTGTTGAATTCTTCTTTTTGGGGGCTGCTTATATATTCCCAAATCCCAAGATGGGGGTGAGGAGGGGTGTGATTGAGGAAAGGGAAATTAACAGACAATTGCTGGGATTTTGACCAGGATACCCTCTGACTTGACATGGAACCAGGTTCCCCATCCAATTAAGGATGGTGATAGCCTCTCAAAGTTGAAGAATGAATCAGAGGTCTTCCTGCTTCAGAAGAGTACCTGGATACAGGATCTGGAGTGTGTGTACCTGGATACAGGATCTGGAGTGTGAGTACCTGGATACAGGATCTGGAGTGTGTGTACCTGGATACAGGATCTGGAGTGTGAGTACCTGGATACAGGATCTGGAGTGTGTGTACCTGGATACAGGATCTGGAGTGTGAGTGGATAGCTAATGGGAACTGCAGATGCTGGAGAATCCTCGATAACAAAGTGTGGAGCTGGATGAACACTGCAGGCCAAGCAGTATCTTAGGAGCATAAAAGCTGATGTTTCGGGGCTGGACCCTTCATCAGAAAAGGGGGATGGGGAGAGGATTCTGAAATAAATAGGGAGAGAGGGGGAGGCAGACTGAAGATGGATAGAGGAGAAGATAGGTAGAGAGGAGAGTATGGGCGGGGAGGTAGGGAGGGGATAGGTCAGTCCGGGGAGGACGGACAGGTCAAGGGGGCAGGATGAGTTTAGTAGGTAGGAAATGGAGGTGCGGCTTGAGGTGGGAGGAGGGGATAGGTGAGAGGAAGAACAGGTTGGGAAGGCTGGGACGAGCTGGGCTGGTTTTGGGATGCGGTGGGGGAAGGGGAGATTTTGAAGCTTGTGAAGTCCACAATGATACCATTGGGCTGCAGGGTTCCCAAGCGGAATATGAGTTGCTGTTCCTGCAACCTTCAGGTGGCACCATTGTGGCACTGCAGGAGGCACAGGATGGACATGTTGTCTAAGGAATGGGAGGGGGGAGTTGAAATGGTTCGCGACTGGGAGGTGCAGTTGTTTATTGCGAACCGAGCGGAGATGTTCTGCAAAGCGGTCCCCAAGCCTCCGCTTGGTTTCCCCAATGTAGAGGAAGCCACACCGGGTACAGTGGATGCAGTATACCGCATTGGCAGATGTGCAGGTGAATGTCTGCTTGATGTGGAAAGTCATCTTGGGGGCCTGGGATAGGGGTGAGGGAGGAGGTGTGGGAGCAAGAGTATCACTTCCTGTGGTTGCAGGGGAAGGTGCCGGGTGTGGCGGGGTTGGAAGGGAGTGTGGAGCGGACAAGGGAGTCGCGGAGAGAGTGGTCTCTCCAGAAAGCAGACAGGGGTGGGGATGGAAAAATGTCTTTAGTGGTGGGGTCGCATTGTAGATGGTGGATATGTCGGAGGATAATCCAGCTGTACCCGGTGTGGCTTCCTCTACATTGGGGTAACCCATTGGAGTGTGTGTACCTGGATACAGGGCCTGGAGTGTGAGTGCCTGGATACAGGATCTGGAGTGTGAGTGCCTGGATACAGGATCTGGAGTGTGAGTGCCTGGATACAGGACATGGAGTGTGAGTATCTTGATACAGGATCTGGAGTGTGAGTATCTTGATACAGGATCTGGAGTGTGTGTACCTGGATACAGGATCTGGAGTGTGTGTACCTGGATACAGGATCTGGAGTGTGAGTATCTTGATACAGGATCTGGAGTGTGAGTGCCTGGATACAGGATCTGGAGTGTGAGTGCCTGGATACAGGATCTGGAGTGTGTGTACCTGGATACAGGATCTGGAGTGTGTGTACCGCTTTGCAGAACACTTCCGCTCGGTTCGCAATAAACAACTGCACCTCCCAGTCGTGAACCATTTCAACTCCGCCTCCCATTCCTTGGACGACATGCCCATCCTGTGCCTCCTGCAGTGACACAACGATGCCACCCAAAGGTTGTAGGAACAGCAACTCATATTCTGCTTGGGAACCCTGCAGCCCAATGGTATCAATGTGGACTTCACAAGCTTCAAAATCTCCCCTCCCCCCACAGCATCCCAAAACCAACACAGCTCGTCCCCGCCTCCCAAACCTCTTCTTCCTCTCACTTATCCCCTCCTCCCAACTCAAGCCGCACCTCCATTTCCTACCTACTAACCTCATCCCACCCCCTTGAACTGTCCGTCCGCCCCGAACTGACCGATCCCCTCCCTACCTCCCCACCTCTACTCTCCTCGCTACCTATATTCTCCTATACCCATCTTCAGTCTGCCTACCCCTCTCTCCCTATTTATTTCAGAATCCTCTGCCCATCTCCTTTTTCTGATGAAGGGCCTAGGACTGAAACGTCAGCTTTTGTGCTCGTAAGATGCTGCTTGGCTGCAGTGTTCATCCAGCTCCACACTTTGTTATCTCTGGAGTGTGTGTACCTGGATACAGGATCTGGAGTGTCAGTGCATGGATACAGGACCTGGAGTGTGAGTACCTGGATACAGGACCTGGAGTGTGAGTACCTGGATACAGGACAAGGAGTGTGAGTACCTGGATACAGGACCTGGAGTGTGAGTGCCTGGATACAGGACAAGGAGTGTGAGTGCCTGGATACAGGACATGGAGTGTGAGTGCCTGGATACAGGATCTGGAGTGTGAGTGCCTGGATACAGGACATGGAGTGTGAGAGCCTGGATACAGGACAAGGAGTGTGAGTACCTGGGTACAGGACCAGGAGTGTGAGTGCCTGGATACAGGACCTGGAGTGTGAGTGCCTGGGTACAGGACCAGGAGTGTGAGTGCCTGGGTACAGGATCTGGAGTGTGAGTGCTGGATACAGGACAAGGAGTGTGAGTGCCTGGGTACAGGATCTGGAGTGTGAGTGCTGGATACAGGATCTGGAGTGTGAGAGCCTGGATACAGGACATGGAGTGTGAGTACCTGGATACAGGATCTGGAGTGTGAGAGCCTGGATACAGGATCAGGAGTGTGAGAGCCTGGATACAGGACCTGGAGTGTGAGTACCTGGGTACAGGACCAGGAGTGTGAGTGCCTGGATACAGGACCTGGAGTGTGAGTACCTGGTTGCAGCACCAGGTAAAAAACAGAGAGGGCACTTCATGAATGATGTGCCCTCTCAGTCACCTCATCAAAAGTTGAATTAAAAATACAGGAAGTGGTGTGATCCCAATACAGTGGAACCGGAAAGGAATCCTTCTCCAGGGCAGTCTTTTGGTTACATTCCTAGTCAGGAAAGCAGGGCTGGGTGGCACGGTGATCCTGTGGTTAGCACTGCTATCTCACAGATCCAGGGACATAGGTTCAATTCCACTCTTGGGCACCTGTCTGTGAGGAGTTTGCATTTTGTCCCTGCGTCTGTGTGGCTTTCCTCCAGGTGGTCTAGTTTCCTTTCACAGTCCAAAGATGTGCAGATTAGGTGGATTGGTCATTCTGAATTGCCCACAGCGTCCAGGGATGCTTAGGCTTAGATGGGTTAGCCCTATTAAATACATGTATAGAGACTGGGTGAAATGCTCTTTGAAGATCAGTGTGAACCCAATGGGGTCCTTCCACACTTTCCACACTTGGAACACCCAGCTTGTCAGGGGATATCTATATCCAGGCAGTTTAGTTGCAGACCCATAAAACCATCCTGTGCTGGCCAACTGGAGCATCATTTGAAAATCACAGTGGTCCTTCCTTAACTTGCATTTATTAAGGACTTTTATGAATCTAATTAGCTGCCTGTCTCATTAGGGAGGGCAACTGCTCCAGCATCAAATCTATCTTGGCCAACATGTTGGCACCATGAACAGGCTTGGAAATCAGGGCTCCAGACAGCTCTAGTATTCTCAGACCACACCTGCCTCCATTCTTAGGAGCATAAAAGCTGATGTTTCGGGCCTAGACCCTTCATCAGAAACCAAAACATCAGCTTTTATGCTCCTGAGATGCTGCTTGGCCTGCTGTGTTCATCCAGCCCCACACTTTGTTATCTTGGATTCTCCAGCATCTGCAGTTCTCATTATCTCTGCCTCCATTCTTGATCATTGCAGGGTTTGGCAGCCTCGGTCCAGGAGCTCATTGCTTATATTGACCAGAGGAGAAGGCCGGGAGGAGCCAATCCTAGCAGCAGTATGCAGCCAAAGGATTTGCAATGTATAAGAGTCTTAGAATGTCACCAGAACCCTGAACTTAATGCTCATGGACCCCTAACGAAAGACTCACAGTCGATACCAGTGTCCATCAGAAAATGGTGCACATTATAGAAGGAGAGACTGCAAGATATTCTAATCTCACAGATCCTGTGCAGTAGCTTTTTACTTTGCACTTTCTCCAGAAGCAGACAAAAGAGTGATTTATTCCGTATCCTTAACTGCCCTGGTGAATGTGATACTGTCCCTTCCTTTTGAAGGTTCATGTGATGAAGACGTCTCACAAAGCTGTTAGGAAGTTTCAGGATTTTGACCAAGTGACAGTGAAGGAACAGCGGTATTTTGATGGTATGTGATCTGGGAAAACTTAGATGTAAACTTTGTCTATTTAGAATATTGTAATTTCCCAGTAATCTGCTGGAGATGAAACTCCAATAACAGATTTAGTGCATTGTAAATAATCTCATCTCAGGGTTCAGGTGACACTAAATAACATAAAGTTCCCTTTTGTAATGAACGCAGTCATGAAAAACTCTCAATGTGATTCGTTATATAATTGCTCCTATTCATTATTCTCAAATGTGAGCATTTCATTGCTGAACAACGTAGTCATGTGGGGTTGTCAGCAAAAATAAAAGTGCTGTTGTCAATTTCTTTGAACTGGAGGAGACTGTACTATATATTACACCAAAAATAGGAGAGAGAAAATCTAGATGGCTATTAGAAGTGTGGCAGCCACCTTAAGGAATGCATGACATGTACAAACTAGTGCCTCCAGGACACTGTTTGTTTGATTTTCTGCAGTGTGAAGGTTGAGTTGAGTCATTTTGCACCCAATTACTTTGCAGTAAATTTGTCGGGTGATTCTTGTCGTGCTGTATTGATCCGACATGTCACCTTGAACTTGTTTATTGACACATCAAAGGAGCCGCTCGATTTAGCGCTTCCCAATTATGGCATTCACATGATGTCACAGGCGTTCCATGCTATTCAGAGATAGAGGCCATTTCTTTTCCTTTCCTTCTCCATTACCTGGGGTGGTATTGGTGGCATTTTTCACTGACCTGTTTGAAGATGGATGGCACTTGGTAAAATACATCATTAGCGTCTGTGTCATATTATTGTGCCTCCATTTTTTAACTGAAAGGTATTTTTTCAACAAATGGATTTTCAATTTACTTGCCACAAATATTCTGTATAAACAGTTTTCCTAGAGTGCAGAGAAGGAAAAATCCAGAGAGAAAAATTACGCTGAAGAGATGTCAATATTACAGTGTGTTTTCAAAGCAGCAAGACAGCTTATGCTAAAAGACTGGAATTGAATAAAAGCTGAGTCACGATATTTATTGATCACAGATCACATTCTTGGTGGTTTAGCCACAGGATAGGGAAGGTGCTCTTTGGGTAGCAGATGCATGTGGGTTGAATTTTAGACTGGGTGGGTGACTTTCCTCCATTCCGCAGCTGTGGAACCTGATATGCTTAACACTCTCAGAGCTGAATACTTATACCCTACCACAGATAAAGGTAGGTGAGGTACTCAGGATTTTTCATGCTCCTTCCACTAATTGTGCTCCACTTGGCCCTGACTGAGCTGCTCAAATGATTGGCATCTTTGTGGATGTTTCTCCCCTACTTTGGGTATCTTTGAGCAAGAGATTCCAACAGGTCAATGGGGATATTACATTTCTCTAGGGAATACTTAAAATATTTCCTCTGCCCTCCTAGTAACCACTTGCCATGTTGCCGCTCAGATTAGACAGCTTGTTTCTGAGGTCTTCTGTCAGACTTGTAGATGATGTACCCTGCCCAATGCAGCTGACTGACCATAAGCAATACCGCAACACCTGAGATATGGGACTGAGACAGGACAATGATGTTGAAGTGCTGATCACACCAATGGATTTTGTGGATGTTTGCTGGTATGGGTAGTGCTGTCGAACAGAGAGACCTGGTAGTTTAAGTATATAGATGCATTTCAGGTAGAAAGGCAGTGAAGAGGGCGTTTAGCATGCTTGTCTTCATTGCTCAGACCATTGAGTATAGGAGTTAGAACATAGAACATAGAACAGTACAGCACAGAACAGGCCCTTCAGCCTACAATGTTGTGCCGACCATTGATCCTCATGTCTGCACCCTCAAATTTCTGTGACCATATACATGTCCAGCAGTCTCTTAAATGACCCCAATGACCTTGCTTCCACAACTGCTGCTGGCAACGCATTCCATGCTCTCACAACTCTCTGCGTAAAGAACCTGCCTCTGACATCCCCTCTATACTTTCCACCAACCAGCTTAAAACTATGACCCCTCGTGCTAGCCATTTCTGCCCTGGGAAATAGTCTCTGGCTATCAACTCTATCTATGCCTCTCATTATCTTGTATACCTCAATTAGGTCCCCTCTCCTCCTCCTTTTCTCCAATGAAAAGAGATCGAGCTCAGTCAACCTCTCTTCATAAGATAAGCCCTCCAGTCCGGGCAGCATCCTGGTAAACCTCCTCTGAACCCTCTCCAAAGCATCCACATCTTTCCTATAATAGGGCGCCCAGAACTGGACGCAGTATTCCAAGTGCGGTCTAACCAAAGTTTTATAGAGCTGCAACAAGATCTCACGACTCTTAAACTCAATCCCCCTGTTAATGAAAGCCAAAACACCATATGCTTTCTTAACAACCCTGTCCACTTGGGTGGCCATTTTAAGGGATCTATGTATCTGCACACCAAGATCCCTCTGTTCCTCCACGCTGCCAAGAATCCTATCCTTAATCCTGTACTCAGCTTTCAAATTCGACCTTCCAAAATGCATCACCTCGCATTTATCCAGGTTGAACTCCATCTGCCACCTCTCAGCCCATCTCTGCATCCTGTCAATGTCCCGCTGCAGCCTACAACAGCCCTCTACACTGTCAACGACACCTCCGACCTTTGTGTCGTCTGCAAACTTGCTGACCCATCCTTCAATTCCCTCGTCCAAGTCATTAATAAAAATTACAAACAGTAGAGGCCCAAGGACAGAGCCCTGTGGAACTCCACTCACCACTGACTTCCAGGCAGAATATTTTCCTTCTACTACCACTCGCTGTCTTCTGTTGGCCAGCCAATTCTGTATCCAAGCAGCTAAGTTCCCCTGTATCCCATTCCTCCTGACCTTCTGAATGAGCCTACCATGGGGAACCTTATCAAATGCCTTACTGAAGTCCATATACACCACATCCACAGCTCGACCCTCATCAACTTTTCTAGTCACATCCTCAAAAAACTCGATAAGGTTTGTAAGGCATGACCTACCCCTCACAAAGCCGTGTTGACTGTATTTGATCAAGCCATGCTCTTCCAGATGGTCATAAATCTTATCCCTCAGAATCCTTTCTAACACCTTGCAGACAACAGACGTGAGACTTACCGGTCTATAATTGCCGGGGATTTCCCTATTTCCTTTCTTGAAGAGAGGAATTACATTTGCCTCTCTCCAGTCCTCAGGTACGACTCCAGTGGAGAGCGAGGATGCAAAGATCTTCGCAAGTGGCGAAGCAATTGCATTTCTCGCTTCCCAAAGCAGCCGAGGACAAATCTGATCCGGGCCTGGCGACTTGTCAATCTTAATGTTTGACAAAATTTTCAGCACATCAGCTTCGTCTATCTCTATCCATTCCAGCATGCACACCTGCTCTTCAAAGGTTTCATTCACTACAAAGTTGGTTTCTTTCGTAAAGACAGAAGCAAAAAACTCATTTAGGGCTTCCCCTACCTCCTCAGGCTCCACACACAAGTTCCCTATGCTATCCCTGATCGGCCCTACTCTTTCTTTGACCATTCTCTTATTCCTCACGTAAGTGTAAAATGCCTTTGTGTTTTCCCGGATTCCTTCTGCCAAGCCTTTCTCGTGCCCCCTCCTGGCTCTCCTCAGACCATTTTTGAGTTGGAATGTCATGTTGTACAGGACATTGGGAGTATTGTGTACAGTTCTGGTCACCCTGCTATGGGAAGAATATTATTAAATTGGAAAGGATTTAGAAAAGATTTACCAGGATGTTGCCAGGGACTAGAGGGTTTGAGTTATAAGGAGAAGCTGGATAGGCTGGGACCTTTTCTCATTGGAAAATAGGAGGCTGAGGGGAGACCTTATAGAGGTTTATAAAATCATAGATAAGGTGAATAGCAAAGGTCTATTCCTTCGGGTAGAGGAGTTCAAAACAAGGAGGTACATTTTTAAGGAGAGAGGTGAAAGATTTAAAAGGGACCTGAGGGGCAACTTTTTCACATAGAGGGTGGTCAGTATGCAGCATGAACTGCCAGAGGAAGTGGTAGATGCAGGTACTGTTACAACGTTTAAGACATTTTGATAGGTACATGAATAGGAAAGGTTTAAAGGGATATAGGCCAAATGTAAGCAAATGGGACTAGTTTAGTTTGGAAAACTTGGTTGACAAGCACAGGTTGGATTGAAGGGTCCATTTCTGAACTGTATCACTCTATGGTGACATTTTTCCATAGATTTGAGATCAGGGAACCCAACAAATCCACACTAACGCTCAGAGCATCCCACACAGACTCATCCCCCTATAACCCACCCAATCTGTACATCCTTGAACATTACAGGCAATATCACAGCCAATCACCTAGCCTGCACATCTTTGGACTATGGGAGGAAACCCAAGCACCTGGAGGAAACCCACGCACACAGACACAGGGAGAATGTGCAAACTCCACACAGACAGTCAGCTGAGGGTGGAATTGAACCTGGGTCGCTGGCACTGTGAGGCTGCAGTGCTAACCACTGAGCCACCGTGCCACCCTTATATGTCAGCTATACATTATTCATTTTTCCAACACATATGTGGGGCAGGTAACACTGCTACCTCGTTTACAGTGTGCTTGGTGCTGGTTTTGAGGGCTGTGTCATCAAACTCTCTGTTTCTCAGATGTCCAGTGGCTGTGCTGGGTCACTGGAAGCACAGTTGAGATTTATCAGTGCAAGTTTTAAGGATTTATTCACAGTCTCCTGTGACTTGCTGTGGACAATAATAGTCAGGACACTGTGTTAAGCACAAGAGCGAACTTGTCCAATGTTCAATCTGCACACTCTGCTACAACATCTTTTTGGATTTTGTTTTTGCCAGAAATTTATTTTGCATTTTAAAATGCGTTTCCACTTCCAATAAATAATGGACTAATCCATAATGATTTATATTATAACAAAGATTATACTTAATAATTATTAAAAATTATTATCCCTAGTTGGGAAGTCTAAAACCTTGGCACAGTTTAAAAGTGAGAGGGTCCAAGACGAAGCAAAACTATTTTATTTAGAGTGTTGTGAACCTTTGAAATTCTCTACCACAGAGGGCTGTAGTATCTCAGTCCTTAAGTATATTTAAGGTACAGATTGATAGATTTCCGATTACCAATGGCATACAGGGTTATGGGATGGAATGATTGAAAAGCAATGGCATGATCACAGTTTCACAGTAACTCAGCCATGATCATATTTCATGGTGGGCTAGGCTCAATGGGTTGAATGGTCTACTCCTATTCCCATGTTCCTAACTGTGAAGTACATCCTGAGGCTATGAAAGGTGCTTTACAGATGCTCCTTCTGCCTTTCTGAATGAATGATTCATATGTCTAGAAATACCACCAACTGGAGTGACCAGGTTTCTGTATTTATCATTCATGGGATGGAAAGAACAAGGATAACAACGGTGGCTATTTTAAACAGAATTTTTAGTTTCTTATAATTTTGGATGGACTTCTAACATGTACTAATAAGTTCTTTTACTGAAGATGCTGTTTGAGACCAATTGCTGAGCCACATATGGGTACATGAGCAGTTATACTGCAGAAATCACTAATTACCTGATGTTAATGATAATATTAATAGATATTATTGAGTTGTTTCACTGTAACTCAATCAGACACAATATTTTCTTCTCAGTAAGTCCCCAGTACAGTAATTGACACTAACCATTTAAATATATTAAAAAAAAGTCAACACTCATTTAGTCATAGATAACACAGTGTGAAGCTGGGTGAACACAGCTGTCCAAGCAGCATCAGAGGAGCAGGAAAGCTTGGCGTTTCAGGTCAGGACCCTTCTTTCTGCTCGGCCTGCTGCGTTCATCCAGCTTCACACCGTGATATCTCGGATTCTCCAGCATCAGCAGTTCCTACTATCTCTGTAACTCATTTAGTCATAATTGTTTGTAGATATTAGGTTATAAAATTAGTGCCTTTATAAAGAATCTGCCCAAATACAACAACTTTCCTCCTGTTCATGCTTTGGGACAAAAATTACCATGTTCATCATATGGCACCCAAGTGACTGATATGGCCAATCTGTGTCCAGAATGTTCTGTTACGAACAGAACATAGTGTCACAGATGATTTCGTTTTGGGCGAGTTACTGGTTCAGGATTTCCTCTCGGTGAGTTTCCTCTCTGCCTCTGATGCAACAATAGTAATGGTGGAAACATGACAGTCAGCCTCCAGGTCCCGAAACATTTTGACAACCAACCACATCATCACATCAAATGTTTACTAAATTAGTTTTCAAGAACACCCCTAACCAAATGGAAGACATTATTCAACATTTGGTATAAACAGCATGTACAAAGAGATTCAAAGGTCTGGATGTAAAATGAACCACCCTTTTGACACATAAGAAGGAAGGAGCAGTAGGCCATTCAGCCCTTCAAACCCACCCCACTACTCACTACGCTCATGGCTGACCTGCCTCAGGCCTAATTCCACCTTTGTGCCAGCTCAGCTTTGCTGTTAACTCAATATTTGAAGAACTGCATACCACCTCTCCTAATATGAGTCAAACCCTATTACATCTCAGCTCTTCCTTCATGAGTGATAGTGTTCCATCATGCTACTTGCTATAGTTTTGTCAAAAAACATCCTTACACAAAGAGATAATACAAACTGCAGATGCTGGAGTCAGAGATAACACAGTATGGAGCTGGAGGAACACAGCAGGTCAGGCAGCATCAGAGGAGCAGGAAACTTAATGTTTCAGGTTGGGACATGATCTCCCGTTGAGAGTTACTTGCTGAATGCTGTACAGGACACAATCCCAACTCATATTTTACTCACGGGCTGCGCTCAGTAGTACAGTAATCAACTGCATCTCCATGCAGTGGGCAAATGTATGCACCTGTGATTCTCTAGATTCTGAAAACTTCCAAATGCTCCAGTAATTATTAGGGATACTTTATCAGTCATTCATTGGCAATTTGTAATTTTTTAACAAATGCATTTAGGGCATTTTTCATGGTCCCTTACAAATGTTAGAAGATGGAAAGCACAAATGAGAAATGATGCATATGGTTCACCGAGTTATCAATTAATTTAAATTAATGATCTATCATCTTTTGTTCTGAAAGCTAAAGCTCGGTTAATGTAAGCTGCATAAAATACTTAGCTGGGCAGGCAGTTTCATGGAGAGAAGAAACTGCCCGTTATGCTGAGAGTCCACAGCACAGCAGATTTGTGATCCTTTATCTCTTGTCACTCAAGATGGCAGTGGTAGAATAGACAGCATCGGGCTCCTGTACGCAGGGCTCATTCACTCTGTCCACTTGTCTATTTTTCTCTTCTTTTCTTGTTGTTTTTCCAAAGAGTGATGGCGGCTGATGAGCCTACAGCAGGACTCTGGTAGATGGCAACAAAGTGGCTGGTGATCCCGGAGTGGCAGAGGGTTAGCAGAGGGGTGAGCTTGGGTCCCAGTACTGGCTGCTACATCGATGGAGGTGCCATTGGTGTGGTCGGCCCAGTGACGAAACATGGTGCTGAGGATCAGCAACTCCCATGTTTGTTGGTTCCAGCACTAGCCACAGCAAAGCAGTGGTAGAAGGGTTATGGACTCTCTTTAGGCTATATCATTTTAAAAGTTATATTTAAACCACACAGAACAGGATAACATGTATTTGGAAAGGCAAGAGCTGAATAAAGATAGTCAACACTGCTTTGTGCATGGGAAATCATATCTCATTAATTTGATTGAGTTTCTTGAAGAGGTGACAAAGAAGGCTGATGAAGGCAGAATGGTGGACATTACCTATGTGGACTTCAGCAAGGCACTCGACAAAGTTCAGCATGGTAGATGGTTAGCAAGGTCAGATCACATGGAGTGCAGGGAGAGCTAGCCATTTGATACAAAATTGGCTAAGAGACAGAGGATAGAGGCAGGGGTTTGCTCTTCAGACTGGAGGCCTGTGACCAGTGGTGTGCCCCAAGGATCAGTGCTGGGTCCACTGCCTTTTGTCATTTATATAAATGATATGGGTGTGAATATAGAAGGTATGGTTAGTAAGTTTGCAGATGACATCAAAATTAGTGATGTAGCAAACAGTGAAGAATATTACTTCAAAATACAACGGGGCCATGATCAGGTGGGCAAACGGGCCGAGGAGTGGCAGATGGAGTTTAATTTAGATAAATTTGAGGTGCTGCACTTTGGAAAGGCAAATCAGAGCAGGACTTAAACACTTAATGGTAAAATTCTGGGGAGTGTTTCCAAACAAAGAGATCTTCAGGTGTAGGTTCATAGTTCCTTGAAAGTGGAGTCACAGATAGGAAGGGCAATAAAGGTGTTTGATATGCTTGGTTTTATTAGTCAGTGCATTGAGTATAGGAGTTGGGAGGTTATGTTGCTGCTGTACAGGACATTGGTTAGGCCACTTTGGGAATATTCTATTTAATTCTGGTCTGTCTGCGAAAGGAAAGAGTTGTGAAACTTGAAAGGGTTCAGAAAAAATTTACAAGGATGTTGCAAGGGTTGGAGGGTTTGCGGTATAGGGAGAGGCTAAATAGCCTGGCGCTGTTTTCCCTGGAGCATCAGAGGCTCAGGAATGATCTTACAGAGGTTCATAAAATCATGAGGGGCATGGATAGGGAAAACAGCCAAGGTCTTTTCCCCAGGATTATAGAGTCCAAACAGAGAGCGCATAGGTTTAAGGTGAGAAAGGAAAGATTTGTTACGGACTTTTAAGGGGCAACCTTTTCACGCAGAGGGTGGTGCATGTATGGAATGAGCTGCTACAGGAAGTGATGGAGGCTGGTACTATGACAACATTCAAAAGACATTTGGATGACTGCATAAGGAGGAGGGGTTTATAGGGATATGGATCAAATGCCTGCAAATGGAACTAGGTTTATTTAGAATATCTGGTCAGCATGGAGAAGTTAGACCACAGGGTCTGTTTCCGCGCTGTACATCTCTACAACTCTATTCAAAACGGCACCAGAATCATAGCAACAGTGAAAGCTTTTCACTGTATTTTACTGTATATTTTACTGTAAAATTCACCCATTAATAAAATCAGATCATAAAATAATGAGTATAAATCCTTCCTCAAAACCCATTTTGATAAAAAAAGGTAAGAGCTATAAGTATGAACTCATTGTTTGCCTTCACAGATAATGATGATGGCTGTGCCATTGACAGGTTCTGTTGTATGGTTCCCCCTGTTGTTGGTATGTTATAATGAACTTGTTCAGACACATTATAACATACAATGAGGTAAGACTTGAACTGTGACCTCTAGGCCCAGAGATAGAGTCTGTAGCGCCCTCCTCCCGCTGTATTTTTCTGTCATGTGTCCTAACATAGATTTAGCATTGCCATACAGGATGGGTAGGTAGCATAGGTTCAACTTATTTAAACATTTTAAGCTGGTTTACTGAGCAGACAAACTGATATCTTGCAGTTAGAGCTGTGCACGTCCTAGGTCAAGCATGCTGTCCACTTGAAGTCCTCATTGCTGCTGGTCATATGTTGTGACCCTGATTCTTGGTTTATTGTATTGCTCAACCCTTAAAGCAGTAACACAACACCACACCATTTAGGTTTTTTTTGTTAACTAAATAAAAGTGCCTACAGCCTTACAGTGGCCGCTGCATTGAGTTTGAAAATGACTGTACTGTTACTGGAATGGCTGTGCCACCAAGAGATAGATTCTTGCAATTTTGCTTCACCCTCAAGTTGCCTGAACCTTTTGACCTAAGGAGACACTTTATAGACTTTAAATCTATCTTCATTGACAGTTCTGTAACCAGAAGCTGCCTAAAGCTAAGATAAATATGATAAATCTCTGCATATTATTTAGCTTAGGCTACTCAGTTCCTTGCAAAGATTCAGCCTCCACAGATTTTTTGCTTAGGCTTGTCTGATTTGCAAACAGATAACTGAGCAAACCTGACTGAATGGTAAAGCAGATCCCAATCACTTTTGTGTGTAGCAAACATTTCAGAGTCAAAATAAGCTGAACATGAAGCTCTTACCTGAACCACTTTAAAGACACCAACAAAATTCCTCAGGTCTAAGTTTACAGAATTATTTGGAATCGCATAGATTTTGCAATACATAAGTAACAGGTCCATGCTAGCATTTACGCTCTACACCACTGCCTTCACATTTTACTTCACCTAAACCTGTAAATCTATCTGTTTCTCCATCATGAGACACTTCCTGTGAAAAGATTGCACTCTGGATCACTCCATGTGATTATGAAAAAGGAAGTTTCTGTCACATTCCTGAAGGATTCATTGTGACTATCATATATATTAGACCTTAGGGTTGGATTCCTGTTAACAGGTAGTACCTTCACTCCATTTATCCTATTAGGACTCTTCAGCATGTTACACATCTGCATTAGGTCACTTCTCAGCCTTCTCTTCCCTGGAGAAAGAGCCCTAGCCTATTCAGCCTTTCCCAGTGACTATAACAAAGCTGGCCGGGTCAGGCAGCAGCAATGATGTTCTCTGCCTACACACAGGTACCTTCAGGCCTGCATCTACCTGGAGGATGTGGCAGATCTGCAATCTATTTGGAGACCCCAACTGTCAAGTGCTCAAACACAACACATCACTTTTCAGGAATGATATGAAAGAGCAAAGCAGCCCCTATATCCTGACTGTCCACAACCTCTTAGGATGTAACGATCACTTCTCCATGCTCTGGCACAATAATGTGGCAGCAACATGCAGAGTGCTGTCTTCTTATGCTGTGGGAAAGCAGACTGCTATAAAGACATACACAATGAAGGTACTCCATCAGTAACAATTTTCTTCCCTTCTTAGGATGTGAGCATCGCTGGCCAGACCAGAATTTACTGCCCATCCGCAATGATTCCTAACGGATTAATTTCATTGAAGCATATAAGATCCTGAATGGTCTTGGGAAGGTGGACATTCCTTCTTGTGGCTGAATCCAGAACCAGTGGACAGATTTATTTTAAACTAGGACTCACGTTTTCAAGACGCTGATGGGAATCTTTTTTTCTCTCTCAGAGAGCTGTGTAACTTTGGAACTTTGTGCATCAGAAGACAGCATGGCACAGTCCTTTAATATTTTTAAGATGGAGGTAGATGGAATTTTGTTTGGCACAGTTTTCAAAGGTTTCAGAGAGAGGTGGGAATGTGGATTTCAGAACAGAAATTAGCTACAATTTTATTGAGTGGTGCAGCAGATTTAAAGAGCAGAATGGTGTACTCTGTTTCTAATTCATAAGCCGGTACTTACCCGTGAGAAGGTGATGGTGAGCCGCTTTTCAAAATGGCTGCTGTCCCTAGTGGATAGATATACCCACAGTGTTGTTAGGAGGGAGGTACAGCATTTTGACCCAATAACAGAGCAATAATTCGCCAGGTTGGATCTATCCTCCTTTTTGTGGACAGGACATATTTGGGCAAATTTCCACTTTGCCAGATAGGTGCCAATGTTGTAGCTGTACTGAAACAGCTGGGACCATTTCAGCAGAAGTAGGTCATTCAGCCCATCAGGTCTGCTCCACCAATCAATTAGGTCAAGGCCAATCTTATGATGCTTCTGAAGAAGTCATAGGGGACTTGAAACATTAACTCTGTTTCTCTCTCCACAGATGCTTCTGGACCTGCTGAGTTTCTCCAGCATTCTGTTTTTGCTGTTAATATCCCTCTATTCCACTTTCCTGCCTTTCACCATAATCCCTAATGCCCTTCCTGGTTAATAATCTGTCTATCCCAAACTCGAACATACTTAATGGCCCATCTTCTGCAGTAAAGGATTCCACAGGAGGAGGCTGAGGTAGATCATTCATTCGGCACTTCTGGCTGAAGATTGTTGCAAATACACTGCAATCATGTTCTAGTCTCCCTCATCATTCAGGATGGAGCTGTTTGTGATGCTTCTTCCTTAATTGTCCACCAACATTCACCACTGGATGTGGCAGGACTGCAGAGTTTAGATCTAATCCATTGGCTGTATAATGAGTTATTAACCTGTCTACTATAAACTGCTTTGCACACAAGTGTTGTAGCTTCACCAGAATGACATAAAATATTTAGCTGGTGCAGCTCTGAGCATGTCATCGTACATTGAACAGGGGTTTAATCCCTGGCTTGATGGTAAGGGCGGAGTGGGAGATATGTGGGGCCATGATGTTGAAGAATGTGGTCAAGAACAATTCTGCTGCTGCAGATAGCCCACAGCTCTGTATGGATGTCCAATCTTGAGTTATTAGATCTTTTCAAAGTCTATCCCATTCAGTACCAGTGCCACACAAGATGGTGGAGGGTATTAGTGATAATAGGAACTGCAGATGCTGGAGAATCCAAGATAATAAAGTGTGGAGCTGGATGAACACAGCAGGCCAAGCAGCATCTCAGGAGCACAAAAGCTGACGTTTTGGGCCTAGACCCTTCATCAGAGCTGGTGGAGGGTATTGCCTGATTGTTGTATGCCGTAAAGATCATTCTAATGAGAGCACTATCATTTCAGGCATGGAAGTTGCAACAACCTCAAATCCAAACACAATTTCCTTGTTTGTTGGAGAGGATGAGAAAAGTCAATACTCCACAGTCAAGCAGCACATAAACCGAGGTCAGAGACTTTACACAGCAGACCTGCAGAGGGCCACAGTGAAGGGATAAAGGAGAAATTCAGCTCCAAATGGACTCAGGGCCAATTTATGAGTGCCACTCATTTGCTATATTCTCAGACCACACAAACTGCACATAACCGTGCTATATCTTTATTTCCGACGCAAAAGCCTTATTGCAATCCCTAATGGAGTTTGTATTTGATAGCCAACATGGCGCAATGGGTGAAGTATCTGTTGTTTTAAATAAATAGTTATGTTTGAGAAAATGGGAGGTAATAAAAGCTTTGCAAATGTATCTTTGAATATAAATTGGACCTTGTGACAATCTGTGATGGACGTAAATTTATGACATGCTGTAATTTTAACATTTGACCATTTTTAAATTTGTTGTTTAAGACTACATTTTCTGGATTTAATTACACGTATTTATAAGAAGTCTCCTGTGTGTTGTGCTGGGTCAACCTCGAGAAGCTGACAGCAATTTTATGTTCTTCCAATTAAGACGATTTTATCCGAATTTAACAGCACTTAGATACAGCATATTGGAGCTGACAGACTGTCCAAGTTACTTTGGGCTGTAATTACAGCAATGAAGTGACTTGCAAAGCCAAATAATGCACATTTCCACAATGTAAAGGTCGTATTAATGACTTAATTTCTTCCTGTCCTTCCTGTAAATAACATTTAATCATCTTATCCACTTTAATTTCTGTAATCGCTTCACTTAGAGCTCCAGAATATTTCTATGCCAATAAAAAGCCCACCAAGGGCTGCATTTTTTGTGGAGATGTTATCACAACTTGACATTTTTAAATGTTTTTAACTAAAGCTGAGCTTCTATTTTAAAATGAGTGTTTAAAAATACAATGTCCATGTTAGTACAATTCTGATCATCTTGCTTGTACAGATATCATAACCATCACCCACCAATACATTATACAAACTTTCTTTATGGAACCAGGAAGAACAGGATTACCTCCTGTCAACCCCAGCTCATAATGTCAGTCCACTCCTCCAGTCCCTTTCACCAGTTATTGGAGACTGCAGCAAGTGAGGCAGTACTGCACACAACGACAATGTATAGAGCCTGACTGTAAACCTGGACGTGAAAGACGAAGAGGATATGTATACATGTAAATGTTCCTAATGGGAATGTGGTGGCACAGCAGTGATATCAGTGGACTAGTAATGGAGAGCCCAGGCTAAATGGTCTGCGGACATGGGTTTGATTCCTACTATGGCATGTAGTGAAATTGGAATTTAATAAAAATGCTAATGTCATAATGACCACATAACTATTGTTGATTGTTGTAAAAATGCCTGGTTCACAAATGTCCTTTACGGAAGAAAACCTGCTATCCTTGCCCATTCTGACTCCAGGCTAATTGTAATACAGCTGACTCTTAACTGCTCTGGGCCATTTAGGGAGGGTGACAAATGCCAGCCTAGCCCATGGCACCCACACTTAAAAATACACTCCAGATATGGAAGCAGCTGCTGCCAACCGACTGCAGTATCTGGCATGGACAGATAATATTTGTGCTAACAGAATGATCTTTTCAAGCAAAAGGGAGTCAAATCTGATCTCGTCATAGCCCTCTCTCTATCGACCGACCAGAAGCTTAGCTGGGGCACAATGCAACTAGAGGACTGGAGCAAATGTTTGAAGCTTAACAAACAGCTCCCAAGGTTCACGTGAGGAGGAAAGTAAAAGAACAAAACGTGCCAGCAATGCCAACATCCTGTAAATGAATTAAAAACTACTCCAAAATGCTGGAGTATTTGAAAAAAACACAATGCTGGAAAAGCTCAGCAGTTCAGGCACTACTTGTGGAGAGAGAAAACAATGTGGTTTCTTCAGAATGGAAGAAGGGTGGAAATATGAATATTAAAGTGGAAGACAGAGTTTACAGTCTAAAGTTGTTGAACTCAGTGGTGAGGTGCTGTAAAGTGCACAGCCTGAAAATGAGGTGCTGTTCCTTCAGCTTGCATTGGGCTGGAACACTGCAACAGCCCTAGGAAAGAAATGTGAGCGTGAGAGCAGGAGAATTTGTTGAAATTGGAAGCGACTATGCTCGCGGACTGGGTGGAGGTGCCTTACAAAGCAGTCGCTCAGTGTGCTTATGGTACTACTAGTGAATGGGAGCCTGCACTGCGTGCAGTAGAATGCAATGGACCTAAGTCATTCCAAATACTGGACTTGAAATGTTGACTCTGCTTCTCTCTCTACAGCTGAAGCCAGATCTGATGAGTTTCTCCAGCGCTTTATTTCAGATCTCCAGCACTCATATTACTTTGCTTTTAACAGAATAGACTAGAATGAGGAATGTATGTGTAAATTACTGCTTCACATCAAAGGGAGTGTTTGGGCAGACAATGAATTCTGTCCTGCATTTTGATACATTTCTTTTCCCACTGAGTCTGTAACTTCCTTCCCTTTTTGCTTTCATTCAGAGCTGACCTTTATTCTGCTATTAACATCTGCCCGATGCTTCTTTACTGTAACCAAACAACCCTTTGCTCCTTGTTCCAGGTCACATTTTGATCTCTAATCTTCCCTGCCCTTGAATCTTTCCCTAACCTTCACTTTCATTCCATTTGCCCTACCCCGTTTCTTCATAGAACCCATCATGTTTCCACCTCTCTTAATTTCTAAAGTCATAAAATATTCAAAACATTTATTATCTCTCTTTCTCTCTCATTTTCTGCCTCTCTCTCCACAGATGCTGCTTGATCTGCTGAGCTTCTCTCGCATTTTCTGCTTTTATCTCAAATGAGGAATGTTCACTGCTCACCAAAATGCGTACTGCCCAACAACATCAAAAAGATCCACATTACTTTTACACAAATCTGCTTAACAAGCGGCTCAGCCAATGGTCCATTATCCGACTTTGCATCACCAGCGAGCTTTGGCTGCTGAGTATCTGCAAGAAGTACTGCAACAATTCATTAAGTTTACTTCTAAACCAGCTCTCAGCAGAAACCATTCTTTTTATTTCAAAAATATACCTTAATCATTAATTGTCTATAAGTAAGACAAAAAAAAACACAAGCACAACACAGGGCCATACAGAATTGACAGAAAATTCTGTGGAATTTTGACATTGTTTGTAGCGGCTTCAATCCAGCTGCAATAAAAAGTATTTTCTAATCATGACAGAAAACTAACCAACCAAGCCAAACTCGAAACTCCAAGACCTAGGTCTCAGCTCCGCCCTCTGCAACTGGACCCTCAGTTTCCTGACCCACAGACCACAATCAGTGAAAATAAACAACAGCATCTCCTCCACAAGTAGCCTTGATACAGGCTCCCCAAAGGCAGCATTCTCAAACCCTCCTTGTCTGCATGTGCACTCATGACTGTGTGGCCAAATTTCATGTGAACGCCAATTACAAGTTTGCTGATGACATCAACCATTGTAGGCTAGATATCAAACAATGATGAGTCAGGATACAGAATGCATGGTGTCAGTGCAATGATAAGAATCTTTCCTTCAATGCCAGCAAAACTGATCATTGATTTTGGAAGGAAAGGAGGTGGACATGCCCCTTTCTAAATCAATGGAACGGTGGTGGGAAGGGTTAAGAGCGTCCACCTCCTACTCGTGATGATCTGCCCTGGGCTACCCACGTAGATTGGACAGTCAAGAAGGCACAACAACACCTCTTCTCCCTCAAGAGGCTTAGGAAATTCGGCATGTCCATGAGGACCCTCACAATTTTTACAGATGCACCATAAAAAGCATTCCATCTGGATGCGTCATGGCTTGGTACAGCAACTGCTGTAGCCAGGGACGTAAGAAACTACAGAAAGTTGCGCATGAAGCCCAGACTAATAGGCAAGCCAACCTGCCCATCCATGGGCTCCATCTATATTGCCATGGAAAGGCAGCCAACAAAGATCCCACCCACACAGGCAATACTCGTTTCCAACCTCTGAGTTGGAATGTTCCGAGGAAGGCTCACCGGACCCGAAATGTTAACTCTGATTCCTCTTCACAAGCACTGCCAGACCTGCTGAGCTTTTCCAGCAATGTCCATTTTTGTGTTTGTGATCTGCAATCAGCAGTGAAACTGTTGCCAATTTCTAATTCCACCCACTCTACCCGTTCTGCTTCAAGATGAGGGTGATCACATGTTTCCTTATGGATTCACACATGCTGCCTGCCAGAAGTATACCATCATACACCACCAGCAGGTCCTGACCAATCATAGAGCTGAGTATAACCCAGCGGGGAAGTGGAGTTTAATTCTTTTCAGAGGACCTGAGGGCCTTGGTCATCTCTTCCAGAGATAATGGCTGGGCCTTTCCCATGTGCTGTCTAACACCTGTACGATAGAGGGCAAAGTTTCAAGATTGAGGGACCATAATGTCCCTTGGCTTCATGCCATACAGTCTGGTATAAAAGGATTAGCTCCTGAGACGACATTACAAGCTATCTTCTTTCTGCTCACTAACTACCTTCTTTTTATTTCAAAAATATACTTTACTCAGAAAAAATATTTATGAACATTCATTTTCACTAAAGCAGCTCGGTTCCATGCAGTCTTTGCATATGGAGAACAAACAAACATTGGAGTTTGACTTTCCTGACAGTTCCAACAAAGTTAAGGCATTTCTTACTTATGCAGGGTAGCATTTACATACATGTGAGGTGCCAGGAGAGTTCAACAACTGAATGAACCCCCAATGTACTTCAGCCAAAAGACTTTAAATGGTGGTCTCCACCCACCCACACCCTCCCCACGCCCCCAACTGCCCCAAGCTCTAATACATCCCTCAGCTTGTAGCCCTGGGCCTTGAAACGTGTCAGTCTGCAACAGTCGGGGTCAAATCCTTGTGCTGGAAGTCCAACGCCTTTTGGGGCAAACTACCACACAAGAGGACAGCAGCAGACACATCATGGACAATGCTCCCACTAAGCTAGACTTGAAGAGACATATCCCCACCTACTCTCTTCCCCTCTACACCCACCCCACTCCTCTACCACCTCACTAATCCTCACCACATTGTATGCTTTTCCTTTTGCTTTTACACTATCCTTGACTTTCTTCATCAGCTATGGTTGCTTCATCCTCCCCTTTGTCTCTTTCTTTTTCCTCATGAGAAACATGGATAGAATCATTAAGTGGAGTTTTATTCCCCTGGGTCATTTACTCAGGGCAGTTTGCTGTGGGTTGTGCAGCTTGCAGTAATGCTAACCATATAGAGGACGAATTGAGATTATGAAGGTGACAAATGAACTATAACTCAGAGGGTGATGGTCGGGTGAGTTATAGAGAGATAATACATGACTAGTCTGTGAGGCCAATGCTTCATTTTTAAGGTTATGTGAAGTGATTGTTTGATTGTCATATGTACCAAAATACAGTGAAAAGCTTTGTTTATGAGCAGTACAGGCAGATCATAGTAAGCAATGGATGTACAGATCAAAAAGACTTAGAGGCATACAGGTTACATTGCAGAGGGTGTGCCCTGGGCAAAATCAGTGTTAGCAAGATCAGCATTACTTGATGTTAGAGAGTCCACCCATCAGTCTGATAATGGCCCAGAAGAAGCTGTTTCTAGACCTGCTTGTGCACATGTTCAGGCTTCTGTACCTTCTGCCTGACAGAAGAGGGTGTAGGAGATCATTACCAGGGTGTGATGGGTCTTTGATGACATTGACAGCCTTTTCATGGCAGTGAGCCATGTAAATAGAGTCCATTGTTGGAAGGTGACCTTCTGTGACGGTCTGGGCTGTGCGCACCATCTTTGGCAGTTTCTTACGGTCCTGGGCAGAGCAGTTACCATACCAGGCCATTACACACCCAGACAATATGCTTTCAATGGTGCATCTGTAGAAGTTGGTGAGACATCTTACGGCCATGTCTGATGTTCTGAGCCACCAAAGGAAGAAAAGGCATTGTTGTGCCTTCTTAACGCATTTACCTGGGAAGTCCAGGACAGGTCATCAGTAATCGTCACTCTGGGGAACCCGATGCTCTTCACCGTCTCAATCTCAGTTCTCAGCGAAGATGAGAATGCACTGACCTTGACCATGCGTTTATGTTCAGCAAACATCTTGTGACCGTGCGCCGGGCTGGTCTGAACGAGATTGCTGACACTGAAACACGCCCAGTGCTTTCTCATGCACTGCCCTCAGTGTTTGCGCGGAAGTGACCCTCCTCTTGTATTCCCGGGGTAGGGCTGGGAAATTCGGAGCGTGCCTTCTGCTGTGTCCAGCCGCCATTCGATGTTTTTGTTCTACTTGGAGAATCTCCCCCAGCTAAAATGCTTTAGCAGGCTGAAGTTCCTCAGGAGCCTAGGCATTTCGCTGTGGGAGTATCACAGTGCGGAGCCGGGCAAAGCGCTCTCCGTAAAACAGAGAGCAGCACACCGTTTGGGGATGATTGCAAGGAAAGGGCGCAGCTTAAATCGTTTTACCCCCTCATCAACATGTTCTTAATGATTATATTCACTTCGAAAGCCCATTGTTAAAAGTATCATGCTAATACAGGAGTCGTATCACTTTGCAAATGTGGCTCCTTTTTTGTACATCAGTGATATACTACACTGCGATAGGAGTGCCCAGCAGTTAAGGGGTTTATTGATGTTTCAGCTGCTAAGCTGAACCTCAGTCACTTACACCGTGTAACTCTGTCAACATTTCTTGATTGCGGCACTGGCAAGTGTTCCAGGATCGTTACTATCGAATGCCGTCCTTTGACTCGCTGTCCTTTTTAATGTCTGCATCTCACAGGCGCTGGCAGATCGCCCGCCCTGTTTGACGTTCCAAACAAGAGTCAAGTTTTGCATATATAGAAAACAAAAATCAAAAGAACTGCAGGTGCTGGAAATCAGAAATTCACAAGAGAACTAACTGGAGAAACTCAGCAGGTCTAGCGGCATCCGCGGAGAGAAAGCTTCTTCTCCATAGATGTTGCTAGGCTTGCTAAGTTTTCCCAGCAATTAATATTTTTGTTTCATGTTTTGCTCCAAGTGTTAATTTCGCAAATTGAACGCACACTACGTTGCGTAGGGACACTATTTATTACTGAGAAACAAGCCAAAAGCACCGGCTGAACCTGCGTGTCCTAATGTGCCTTCCTGTTGAAATCCACTCAGAGAGAGAGAGAGAAATAGACAGATCTGCGGAGAATGAGTCTGCTTCCATCTCGTGTCATTTTATTTTGGGTTCAGGCAGTCTTCGGACCACCCTCACACATTTAATTCGTTTCCCATTTCATGTAATAAGAAACGGCTTCCCTGAGGTTATGGGAGCATGTAAAACAGCCGTCTTACAATTACAAAAAGTAATTGCTCTATCGCGTTCTGCCTGTGGAACTATTAACTAATATCACTTTTTAATCTTTTTTTTCCCCTCCGCCAGAATATGTGGCATAAACACCCCTCACATCAAAATGTCATCTTCATTACCTCAAGGCAGGCTAAACTTTATTGTATTTCATATTTCCGAATTGACACCCTCTGGAAATTGACTACAAAATCCATTATCATTTGTATATTTTAATTATGCAAATACGGCTCCTCATATGCCTGGACGACACCTGCAGGGATGCCGAGACTCATTCCGGGTGATTACAATTTATCCAGTTGAGTCGCTTTAATTGTAACAAGCTAATTACATTGTTTCATTAAGCTGCGGTCTCTCTCTCTCTCTCTCTCTCGCACAAACACACTCTCAGGCACGTGTACAAACACATGCACGTACTGCCCCATGCAGCTCAGCCAGCGCCAAACCGGGCCAACACACTAATTTTTTGACTTGCAAATCCCCTCCCTTTCCAAAACTCTTGGTAGCTCAGCCTGATGTACAATTGCGCAACCACAAACTGTGCTCTGATGCTTCTCATCTTGCTGGGATATTGACAGGCAAGACCAAATCTGTTTACTTTGTAGTAAAAGCAGCTGGACAGTGGCTCCGGAACAAGATTTCTGATTAAGATATTTCTCACCGCCACCAACACCCTTCCATAACCAAGGGCACTGAAGAACAATTGGCATTATGGGTCAACCAGAACTGAGGAAGGGTCACCGGACCCGAAACGTTACCTCTGTTTTCTACTCCACAGATGCTGCCAGACCTGCTGAGCTTTTCCAGCAACTTCCTGTTATACAATAACCCACTGTGCCTGCACTGGATCTAGCTATGAGCATCATCACCTAGTGCCATTCTTTTGCCTTTCCCCAAAACATTGCTTGTGCTCAAATAATGATCTAATGCTCTGTTCTATGCTTTGATTGAACCTACATCCATTACATTCCCAGGCAGTGGGCTCCAAACCCAAACTTCTCTTATTTGCTTCTTTGCAAATTATTCTTTTGCACAGTCCCTATTGTGAGTGGGAACAGTCTCTTGCTGACTACTCAATCCAGCTCCTCATGGCTTTAAAATTTTGAAATCTCTTCTTGCCTCTAATCTTCACAGAAAACCACCTCTCATAATTAAAGTTTCTCATAAATCTCATAAGTCTCTCCTGTATTCTCTCCAATACATTCATATTCTTCTTGATGTGTGGCACCCAAAACTGTACAAAATACTTCAGCTAAGGTCCAAATAGTGTCTTATGCAAACTCAGCATAACTCCCTTGCTTTTGTACTCTACATGCTTATTAATAAAACCAAGAATACTATCTACTTCATTAACTGTTTTTTTCCACCTGAACAGCAACGTTTAATTACCTGTGCACATACACACCAAAGAATCTTTGCTCCTGTGCATACTTTAGAATAGTATCCATTTTTGTGCACTGCCTCTCCATGTGTTTTCTACGAAAATATTCACTTCACACTTACTTACACAACATATTGAACTTCTTCTGCCACCTGTCTGTCCACTCAGCAAACTGTCAAAAGTTGATGGTGTAGTGAACAGTGAAGAAAATTACCTCAGGACACAGCAGGACCTTGATCAGATGGGCCAATGGGCTGAGAAATGGCAAATGGAGTTTAATTTAGATAAATGTGAGGTGTTTCATTTTGGTAACGCAATCCAGGTCAGGACTTATACAGTTTATGATAGAGCCCTGGGGAGTGTTGCTGAACAAAAAGACCTAGGGGTACAGGTGCATAGTTCCCTGAAAGTGGAGTCGCAGGTAGACAGGGTGGTGAAGAAGGCATCTGGCACACTTGCCTTCATTAGTCAATGCATTGAGTATCGGAGTTGGGAGGTCATGTTGCAGCTATACATGATGTCCGTGAGACCACTTTTAGAATATTGCATTCAATTTGGGTTTCCCTGAAATTGTTAAATTTGAAAGAGTTAAAATAGATTTACAAGCGTGTTGCTAGGATTGAAGTGTTTGAGCTATAGGGTGACGCTGAATAGGCTGGGGCTATTTTCCCCAGAACATCAGAAGCTGAGAGGTGACTTTATAGAGTTTTATACAATCATGAACAGCATGGATAGGGTAAATAGCCAAAGTCTTTTCTCCAGAGTAACAGAGTCCAAAACTCGAGCACATAGGTTTAAAGTGAGAGGAGAAAGATTTAAAAGGGTCCCAAGGTGCAGCTTTTTCATGTAGAAGGTGGGTGCATGTATGAAATAAGCTGCCAGCAGAAGTGATAGAGGCAAGTACAATTATAACATTTAAAAGGCATCGGGATGGGTATATGAATAGGCATGATTCAGAGAGATATGGACCAAATGCCGGCAAATGAGACTAGATTAATTAAGGATATCTAGTTGGCACAGACAAGTTGAACTCAAGGGCCTTTTTCTGTGTTATATAACTGTATGACTCTGTGAATGTCTACATTTTCCTCATCAAAGTTTCTGAGTTTTGCATCATCTGCATACTTTGAAATTGTATTGCAACATTCAAATCATTAACATATATCAGAAAAAGCAAGGGCCTTAATATTGACCCCTGGGGAGCTCCATCTCAAACTTTCCTCCAGGCTGAAATATCCATTATGCCTCTGTCTCCTATCATGCAGCCAATTTTGCAACCATGCTGTTACTGTCCCTTTTGTTCCCTGAACTCTAACTTTCTCATAAGTCTGTTGTGCAGTACTATTCATACACCTTTTAGAAATCCATCCCCACTATATCATCAGTATTACCTTCAGTAGCTGTCTTCAGTATTTATTCAAAAAATTCCAGCCAGGCAGTTAAACATGATTTTCTCTTAAATCCATGGTTAATTAAACCAATGAAGCTGAACTTGCCTGGATTTGAATGAGCATGTAAGCTGAGCTAGGTGGGATATTAGGCTAAGGGATAAATCAATTGTGTATCAGTGGCAGACATTTAATGGATAGTTCAGAACATTCAAAATAAGCATATTCCTAAGGGACATCCATGGTTAATTTAAAAAGTTAAGGACAGCATCAAACTTAAGAAAAACTATATATTTGTACAAAGATGAGTGGTAGGTCAAATGATGGGTCAGAAGATAAAGAACAGCAAAGAATGTGTAAAAGATTAATCAAGAGAAAGAAATGAGTAAATGACAAAACAGTATGACATGGAACTCCTAGAAGTGTAAAAATGAATGGCAAGAGTTTCTACATGTTTAAAAAGGAAAAAGGCAAGTCAAGTGAATGCTGCTCTTCTGAAGTATGAGAATGGGGGGATAATAGTAGATAAGAAAATGGTGATGAAATGAACAAGTGCCTTGCTTCTCTTTTCACTTTTCATTCAAGTAATACCTGTGGATCAGGAGGTGATAAGAGAGAGGATGTTTGTGAAATTATAGTCACCAGGGAAGTGGCGCTCAGCAAGCTGATCAAACTATAGGTCTCCAAGTCCTTATGTCCCAATGGACATGTTGCAGCCATACAGGACATTGGTACAGGACTTCTCATTGCCACAGTTTGGCAGCCAACATCATCAAAGACCCCTCCCACACCGGTTATAATCTCTTCCAACCTCGTACATCACGCAGAAGACAGAACAGCTTAAACACACATACCAACAAGTTCAAGAGCAGCTTCTATGCCATTGTTATTAGTCTTCTGGATGGACCTCTCTAATTTCAAATCTAATGTTGATCTTGCTTTTTGTGCATCTTGTTTGCAGCTGTAACTTTGAATTCCTTGCTTTGTCTATCGCCCTATGATCTTTGTATGTTATGATCTGCCTGTATTGCACGCAAAACAAAACTTTTCACTGTACTTAGAAACATGTGACAATAATAAAATCAAATAAAATTAGGCCACTTTTATAACACTGCATTCAATTCTTGTCTCTTTGCCATAGGCGAGATGTTGTTAAAATTGAAAGGGTGCAAAAAACACTGACAAAGATATTGCCTAGATTGGAGGATTTGAACTATTGGGAGAAACTATTTTTCCAGGAGCTTCAGAGGCTGAGGGGTGACCTTATAAACACTCATAAAATCATGAGGGGCATGGATAGTGTAAATAGACATGGTCATTTCCCCAGGGTAGAGGAGTTCAAAGCTAGAGGGCATCAGTTTAAGGTGAGAAGTAAAAGATTTAAAAGAGACCTAGGGGGCAACTTTTTCTTGTAGATAGTGGTGTGCGTGTGTGGAATGAGCTGCCAGAGGAGATGGTGTAGGCAGATACAATGACAGCATTTAAAAGGCATCTGGTATACAAATAGGAAGGATTTAGAGAGATATGGATCACTTGCTGGCAAATGGGACTAGATTACATGGGGTATCTAGGCATGGACGAGTTGGACTAAAGGGTATGTTTCCATGCTGTTCAACTCTGTGACTCTATGACTTCACACTTGGGGCTTAGAATGGCAAATGAAGTAGTAAATACATTGGTGTTAATTTTCCAAATCTCACTAGGTTCTGGAAGGCAGAAAACAAGGACAGGCCAGCTAGCTTGACATCTGTTGTGGGGATGATATCGGAATTGATCATTTAGGAAGTCATGGCTCTGCACTTAGGAAAACCCAAGCTAATCCAAAAGAGTCAACATGGTTTGTGAAAGGGATATTGTGTTTAACCAAGTTATTGGAGTTCTTTGAAGGATTGACATGCACTGTGGATACTGCATTTGGATTTACAGAAGGCTTTACCAATGTGCTACAGGAAAGCTTATTGCACGAAGTAGAAACACATTGTGAAAGAGGTAACCTAGATGGAAGATCGGCTGGCCAGCAGAAAACAGAGAATATGCATAAATAGTTCTTTTTCTGATATACGATGTGATAAATGGTGTCCCCCATGTATTTGTGTTGGGCACTCAGATTTTTACAACTTTTTTCAATTATTTAGATCACAGAGGTGAAGTCTGGTAGCTAAATTTACAGATGACACAAAGATAGAAAGTAATTTGTGAAGGGGAAGTAATCAGTTACAGATATACAGGGTATAGATACATTGAATGAGTGGACAAAAAGCTGGCAGATGGAGTAAAATGTGGGAAAATGTAAGGTTGTTCACTTTGGCAGAAAAAATTAAAACATTGGAGAATTATCTCAAAGGAGATCAACTGCAGAATTCTGAGCTACAGTGAGATCTAGGCATTCATGGGTCAAATGTTGGTAAGCAAGTTTGGCAAGTAAGTAAGAAGGCTCATAGGATGTTATTATTTATTATGCGGGGAATTAGACATAACTTTGAGTATGTTGTGTTGAGAATACATCTAGGGTACCATATTGAGACAGAATCTTATTTTTCCGTATTTGATAAATTCAGGTGGATAAGTTCTTGTTGGGCAGGGGAATCAAATGTTATTGGAGTTACGTGGGAATAGGAATTTCAAAACACACAAACAATCAAACACAGGTCCCTAACAGAAGGAAATCCTTATCTGATCTGGTGTCCACATGACTCCAGATCCACAGCAATATTGTTGACACTTAACCACCTTCTGAACTTACCTAGACAGTGAATCAGTTCAAAAACTATAAAGGATCGATAACATGTACCGCCCTTGCCAGCAATGCTCACATTCCATGAAAGAATAAAATAAATCAATATTCTTCCAGGGAAATTAAACCTTCAAGACTCGAAATGGAAGAGGCTTTTAATGGTGCATTGTTGAACATCGAACTTTATCCAACAGGTGCAGTGGCTTCAGCTTCTCATGTTTCACATTAATAATACATTTAGAAATAATAGCTTTGTTCACTTTATCATCTTGTAAATATCATGCTGAACCATGGCACTTCAGCAAGGATGACGCTGGACATTATGTGGTCAGGACATGTTGAACTGGGCTGTGTTGAAATCTCCAAACAAGCAGACCATGGAGAATGGAATTGTTCTGCCATCTAGGAGGTATGGATCAGGAACCCTGTAGGGAACTAACTTGAGTGAGTGCTGAATGTCCCAGTTTGCCCTGCTTAGCTTCAAGGCAAATCCAATAATAGCTTACTGGGGTAGATTACAGAGGGAACTGGGGATCCGTCACGTTTATACCGCAGGCTGCATTGTTAGCTCCCAGGATAATGATGCATGTGGTATCAATTTTACGGGACTTTTTACAGAATTGTTTAATTTCGTATTTTTAAACAGCTGCCATTACAAGACCCAGTTTAATCACATACTGAAAAGGTGACTGTCTATAGGTTGAGATCAAATTCAGCCCATGGGTTCAATCACTCTGCTACCTGCCTTTCTTCTACAGTCATGTTTGTACCTGGGTGGCCATGGAAAAGCATTGTCTAGTGTCCCTGGTGCATATGAGGCCTTTTATGACGAGAGAGCCTAGCCGGGACTGGGGTAACATGTATTATTATTACTATTAAAGTTTTAAGCTTTTTTTAATTTTGTGGTTAAATTCTTTATTATTTGTGCCTTTTGAATTTGGGAGATTTTGATTGATGATACAGGTGCCAACTGGAAAAGGTTTACTGGTAACAGTGTTCCACTGACTTTACCCAAACTGGAAACTATCATGAAACAGAGTATAAAATGGCAGCCAACAGGAACTATGCAAAAATATGATGCACTGGCAAACACAAAACTAAATAAAACAAAATTTCTCCTTATGTTTGTCTCCACAAATTAAAAAGACAAGCATTTCTTAAAGCAGGCACACATTTTAAAACTTCTCAGTGTTTAAACTCAAATGTTTCCTTATCAAAAATTGTTTTGGACTGTCAAATGTAGTTTGTGCCAATCACAAGTGTAGAAGATTAGCATCTAGTGAAAAATTTCTGATTAGATGATTAATTGAGGGGGGAAAATTGAAACCTTAGACCCAGAAAAACTGACAAATTATTTCCTGGACAGCTACGAGTTATATTTAAGGTAAATTTCAACTAGCATTATAGATCCCTCAACATCATAAGGAAAAAGTTATCTCATAAAACTATGATGCATGCTCTCCAACACACAAAGTTCAGGGAGGTGGCCAAGAGAAGCATTACCTCAGTTAGACATTCAATGTAGAAGTTCTAGTTGTGTTTCAGCTTTGGCCAGCTGACAGCTCCTCCTCATCAACGGCAAGATATCTTCTGGTGCAGCTGGGATTTTGAAATCATTTCTCATAAAATATGAAGTAAAGTGTTACAGTTCATTGCGGTAATGCACTGGAAATCCAGTTATTCCTAGAATCATCGCAAAGGTTAACAATTTTCAAAAGAACACAGAATTCTTCCATTTAACTTCCATTTTAGGCTAAGCTGACAGAAACCATGGACCAGGTTAATTTGAATTACTACTCATTACCAATAAATCATTCCTAACTACAGATAAATAATTAATATAGCTACTAGATAAAACACTAAACACCTTATAAAACTCCCCCTACACACATACAGACAGTCACTAAAGATGTGAGTTATGGGTGGAGGGAAAGAGTGGGAAAGCAGTCTCTCCGCATGGGATTTGCTGAGTGAGCCTGTTGCTGATCAGAATGCTGCTCCTTGATTTTTCTTCTCCAGGCACCTTCACTTATTTGCAGAAGGCACCAGGTGACTCATTCACACATATAAAGGTCTCTGGCTTATTGATTAAGAGTCACAGTTTACAGTAACTGATGACAGCAAATTAGCTGGTTGTCTTGAGGATTAAGATTTTTTTGCTGCAGATTAAAACAGCACCTTTTCCAGCAGTCCAATGCCTTTTGACTCGGACTTTCATAACTTCAAGTTATTCAGCAAATGGGAGTCAACCTCACAGTTGTTAGCAGTTAAGAGGCCTTTGATATCAATAAATGGTCGCCATCTCACAGACACATCAGCCACTTATGGCCGTCCAAATCTTCATTCATATACAACCCTCTGTCTCCCAGCTCATCTGTAACATAGCTTGTCCTACTGCTTGAACCAACAGCTGTGTAAACAGCACTTGCTATAAGTGTCAGTTTATGAACTTTAAAAAATGTTTAGCAATAGTTCCACAATCTTCTGCTTTTATATTAAACCGTGTTCTAGTTCAGTTCACAGTCAAAAGTACCAAATACTGGTTTAGTTTCTTAGACAAGTACACCACAGCCTTTTAAATTCCTGATTTATCATCCTGCAACAATGCTGTGCCTAACCCCAAGTCACCAACATCAGTCACCATTTTGAAAAGTTTGGAAAAATCATTGGCTGTTTCACTGGTTCATTTGTTGGAATTACCCTTAGTTTCTCACAATCTTCTTGGCATTTTGCTGACCATTTCTTGTTTCTTTACAGATACCATGTTGGAATTGTGCACAAATATCCAATAAACCCACACATTCATAGGGTTCTACAGTCATAGAGTCATATCGCACAGCAACAGACCCTTTATTCCAACTTGTCCATGCCAACCAGGTATCCTAAACTGAACTAGTCATACTTGCCTGCATTTGGCCCATATCCCTCTACACCTTTCCTATTCATGTACCCATCTAAACATCTTTTGTATGTTGTAACTGTAGCCACATCTACCACTTCCTCTGGCAGTTCATTCCACATACGGTTCACCATCTGAATGAAAAAGGTACCCCTCAGGTCCCTTTTAAATCTTTCTCCTCTCATCTTAATCCTATCCTTCTAGTTTTGAACTCCCCTACCCTGGGGCAAACAACTTTGTTATACATCTTATCTATGCTCCTCATGATTTTATAAACCTCCACGTCAACCTCTTATGTTGCAGTGAAAAAAGTCCCAATCTATCCAGCCACACTTAATAACTCAAATGCTCCAGTCCTGGTAACATCTTCTGAACCATTTCTAACTTAGAAATATCCTTCCTATAGCAGGGCAACCAGAACTGAACATAGTACTCCAAAAGTGGCCTCACCAATGTCCTGTAAAACCTCAACATGATGTCCCAACTCCCATACTCAATCATCTGAGCAATGAAGCCAAGCATGCTAAATATTTTCTTAACTACTCTGCTTTTTCTTTTAGTTGTAGGAACAGGGACATTACGCCTTCCATTTCACTGTGCTTAGTACTGCTTGTCCTTTTCCTTCAACATGTCCTAGGTAAGTTACTGTTACTTCCCCAAATTCACTTTTGGCTACATTTATTACTGAGCTAATTGTAATTGCTTAGACAACTCTTAGACTTGTCTCATGTGCTCCTTCCCTGTGTCACTATTTATCACAAGCTCATTTAAATCAAGTGCAGAGTTAAGAATCAAGCCAAAGCTGAGGTTCATAACTCTCTGCAATTTATCTTTAATTGAAATGGCATCACTCAACATTAGTATTACCTCTCTGGTTTAATAAAAGTAAATATTTCTGAAGATTGATTTTCTAATGAAGGTTCTAGGCCCGAAACATCAGCTATCCTGGTCCTAAGATGCTGCTTGGCCTGCGGTGTTCATCCAGCTCCTCACCTTGTTATCTTGGATTCTCCAGCATCTGCAGTTCCCATTATCTCTAAATATTTCTTTAGTCCTTGACGTTAATGGAACTTGCCAGTAGTCCTTCAATAAATCAATCTTAGAAAGGAACGCACACTGCTAACCTTATCAATACAGTCTTCTAACCATAGAATTGAATTAGAATCCATTTTCATGACCCCATTCACCTTTCTATAAACTATATGGAGTTTCGGGACCAACACTATTGGTCCTTTGATTTGGGTTCAATCAAGTGGTTTTTCAGCTTGTATTGAATATCAGCCGATCTTGCATTTTTGGGCTCAGCCAATGAGGATTCAGTTTTATCAGTCCCGTCTCTTCTATACTCACATTATGCCTAGTTAATGAAGTACATCTCATTATAGATCACCTTAATTTTTCTCAGTAGTCTTACAAGTTCCTCCTGCTGTTGTTTCTGAAATATGAGCACATATGGCTAACTATCCCAATATTTCTCTGTTAGCTTATGGAACTGTTAGGGAACTGCTTCCACCTCGGTCTTAGTGTTTCTGTTAACTTCCACTATTGTTACCCCATAACACACTTGTTTTCTTTCATTTATTCACTCGTGGAACCTTATTCCCGTCCCTAGTTGCCCTGGAGAAGGTCATGGTTGAGCTATGTTCTTGAGCCGTTGCACTGTGGCACAGTGGTTAGCACTGCTGCCTCACAGGGCCAGAGATGCAGGTTCAATTCCACCCTCAGATGACTGTCTGCGTGGAGTTTGCTTGTTCTCCCTGTGTCTGTGTGGAAATCCTCTGGATGCTCCACTTTCCTCCCACAGTCCAAAGATCTGCAGATTAAGCCATGTTAAATTGCCCATAGTGTCCAGGGAAGTGCATGCTACACAGATTGCCCATGGGAAATGCAGGCTTACAGGGATAGGATAAGGGGGTGCGTCTGGGTGGGATGCTCTTCAGAGGGTCTGTGTGGATCCAATGGACCAAATGGCTTGTTTCAAAACTGTAGGGATTCTATGCACTGTGGGTATAACCACAATGAGCTTAAAAATGGAGCTCAGGGATTTCGACCCAGTGACAATGAAGACACAGTGATATATTTCCAAATCGGGAATATGAGTGATTTGAAGTGGAACTTGCAGGTGATGGTGTTCCCATGAAACCTACTGCCCTTGTGCTTCTAGGTGGAAGTGGTTGTGGGTTCTCCTTGTCCTATTCCTTATGATGATGCCTTTTCAACATGGTTATGTTTGCTCCTCTTCTTACAATCAGGAGTATTTATCTTAGTAACTCCAAACAACTTTGTATGGACCATCACATTTTGCTTTCAGAGGTTCTTCTTGTAAAGCTTACATTTGCCACTGGAAAAATTCTAGTTGCTGAATATTTATCTACTCATTCTTTCATTTTTGCTTGTGAACCTTTCAAATACTCTTGGGGTAACTTGAATGCTCCTGAGAGTCTTCCTTGAAACACAAACACATAAACCAACATTGAGGATTTTTTTTTGATTCAAGAACTTCTCCCTAATCAAATTTAATAGATCTCTAGTCTCATGACCATAAGACCATAAACCATAAGACATAGGAGTGGAAGTAAGGCAATTCCGTCCATCAAGTCCACTCCGCCATTTAAATCATGGCTGATGGACATTTCAACTCCACTTCCCTGCACTCTCCCCATAGCCCTCAATTCCATCTGAGATCAAGAATTTGTCGATCTCTGCCTTGAAGGCATCAAACGTCTCTGCCTCCACTGCACTCTGTGGCTGAAGAAATGTCGTCTCATTTCAGTTTTAAATTTACCTCCTCTAATTTTAAGGCTGTGCCCACAGGCCCTAGTCTCCCCACCTAACGGAAACAACTTCCCAGCGTCCACCCCTTCTAAGCCATACATTATCTTGTAAGTTTCTATTAGATCTGCCCTCAACCTTCTAAACTCTAATGAGTACAATCCCAGGATCCTTAGCCATTCATCATATGTTAAACCTACCATCCCAGGGATCATCCATGTGAATTTCCACTGGACACGCTCCACGGCTAGTATCCTTCCTGAGGTGTGGGGCCCAAAATTGGACACAGTATTCTAAATTGGGCCTAACTAGAGCTTTATAAAGCCTCAGAAGCACATCGCTGCTTTTATATTCCAACCCTCTTGAGATAAACGACAACATTACATTCGCTTTCTTAATCACAGACTCTACCTGCAAGTTAACCTTTAGAGAATCCTGGACCAACACTCCCAGATCCCTTTGCATTTCTGCTTTGCGAGTTTTCTCACCATTTAGAAAATAGTCCATGCCTGTATTCTTTTTTCCAAAATGCAAAACCTCACATTTTCTCACATTGAATTTCATCAGCCATTGCCTGGGCCATTCTCCTAAACTGTCTAAATCTTTCTGCAGCTTCCCCACCTCCTCAATACTCCCTTCATCCAGATCATTAATGTATAAGGTGAACAGCTGCGGCCCTAACACTGAACCCTGCGGGACACCGCTCGTCACCGGTTGCCATTCCAAAAAAGAGCCTTTTATCCAAACTCTCTGCCTTCTGTCAGACAGCCAATCCTCAATCCAAGCCAGTAGCTCACCTCGAACACCATGGGCCCTCACCTTGCTCAGCAGCCTCCCGTGAGGCACCGTATCAAAGGCCTTTTGGAAGTCTAGATAGATAACATCCACTGGGTTTCCCTGGCCTAACATACTTGTTACCTCTTCAAAGAATTCTAACAGGTTTGTCAGGCATGACCTCCCCTTACTAAATCCATGCTGACTTGTTCTAATCTGACCCTGCACTTCCAGGAATTTAGAAATCTCATCCTTGATAATGGATTCTAGAATTTTACCAACTACCGAGGTTAGGCTAATCGGCCAATAATTTTCCATCTTCTGCCTTGATCCTTTCTTAAACAAGGGGGTTACAACAGCAATTTTCCAATCATCTGGGACTTTCCCTGACTCCAGTGACTTTTGAAAGATCACAACCAAAGCCTCTGCTATTTCCTCAGCCACCTCCCTCAGAAATCTAGGATGTAGCCCATCGGGGCAAGGAGATTTATCAATTTTTAGGCCTTTTAGCTTTTCTAGCACTTTCTCTTTTGTAATGCCTACCAAACTCAACTCTGCCTCCTGACTCTCCCTAATTGTTGGCATACTACTCATGTCTTCCACTGTGAAGGCTGATGCAAAGTACTTATTAAATTCTTCAGCTATTTCCTTATCGCCCATCACTAGCCTTCCAGCATCAATTTGGAGCGGCCCAATGTCTACTTTTGCCTCTCACTAAGCCCAATGGATTAACTTGGGAAATCTCTCGCAGAAAATAGTAAGAAATCTAATCATTAGTCCCAATCCTGTGGGTATTTAGCACAATATGCCTAAATCATGGTTTTGAGAGTCTGTTGATACCTCTCTAAAGCTTCCCTGTATTTATGGATGATTACAATTAACTTCAATTGTTTTCTACCCAAACTGCTAATGATTTCCCGGAAAACTTTAGACACATAATCAGAACCTTGAACAGATTGCATCTCAATTGATAGCTCATGACAATAAAAAACACTTTATCAAAATTTGTGCCACTACCCTAGCTATAATTGTCTTTAAAGGAATAGCTTCTGGGAATCAGATTGTCATATTTGTAATTGTGAAGATACAATGACGTACTGCTTTTGTCTTTAGTAACGATGCTACGTAACATACCACTTAACCGAACAACTCTTGAAAAACTGGCATGGGTACCAAAGTTGCTGGTTTGACTACATGTTAAGGTTTTTCTACCACCCAACATGTGTGACATCAAATATGTAACTGCATTATATCTTCATAAAGCCCTGGCCATGTGAAATTCCTGGTGATCTATGCCTGTATGTTTTGTATTCCTATATGTCTTGCCAAAGGAATTCCATGAGCCACTTGCAGTATCTCTTTACAATATTTGGGAGGTACCAATATCTGTTGAACAACTGTCCATTCTTTGTCTGCAGGCCTGTAAGGATGTCACCCGTTCCTCATCGGTTTTTATGTGCTGGAGCTCCTTCAGCCTCAGATTATTGTGAGCTCTCTGCACTAACGTATTTAACACTGGATTTGTTTCCTGAGTCTCAATTAATGAAGACATGTCAATCACCACTTTTGAACAATTCTCATTCTTAAATAGTTTCAGACACACAAACACTTAATTAGGCTATCACTGTAACGTCTAGCAATCGACTTTGTTCAGTTAATGTTCAGGTCACTAGACATGATAGAAAATTACCTGGAATCTTTTTCTACCACTGTTCCTTCTCTTTAGCCTCAGCTGAAATTTCTGTGATTGTAGACAAAGCTGTAACTTTCACACCTGCTAAGTAATTCCCCAGAAGTAAATAAACTCTGTCCACTTGGTAATTTCTTTGCTCCTCAGCTAGCACTAGTCCAGATAACAAGTCATACTCTAATTAGATTTTGTACAATGGAACGGAGATATACTCTCCCCCGTCCCATTTCCCAGCACTTTGGGTTTTATTGAACTTTCTGAAGGGAAAACTAACTCCTTCTCCAGTAAGAGAGTTTGAATAGCCCCTGTGTCTCTCAGTATTATTATGGACTTAGATGCTTCATTTGAAGAAAAAGATGTCATCTTCCTTTTAAACAAAACAAACTTCATATCTCTATTCTCTGTACTTCTTTTGCACTCACCAGTGTTCACCTCTTTTCACTTAGTTGCAGTTAAAGCCACAATCTGATGTGTGGCCTTTTCCTGCTGAGTTTCCTTTCTGGTCTCATTGGAGTTCCTAAGAATAATTTGCAAGGGTTTTCCTTGTAACTTCCAGCATTCTGACCAAACATGGCTCTCCTTGTTACAATGGAAACTTTTTTTGCCTGCTGATTTTCACTTCCATTCTGATCTGAGAAAGAGACCCTGGAGCTTTCCCAGATTTCCATTTCTTACTTTGGCAATTTCCTTCACTCTCCCATTTCCTATTCCTTTTGAATTTATGAGGGTGATTCAAAAGAGGTCTAGTTTTATGGATTAACTCACAATAGTCACCCAAATTGCTGCCTGCCTAGTGGTTAGAGAAGGTGATGGCCTCGTGGTACTATTACAAACCTATCAATCCAGAGACTCAAGTAATGTTCTGGGGACTTGGTTTCAAATCCTGCCATGGAATCTGAATTTAATTTCTTTAAAAAAAACCTAGAATTGAGTGTCTAATCATGACCATGAAACTATTATCAGGGAAAACCCATCTGGTTTATTAATGCCCTTTAGGAAAGGAAACTGTCATCTTTACCTGGCCTGACCTCTATATGACTCCAAGCCCACAGCAATGTAGTTGGCACTTAACTGCCCTCTTGGCAATTAGAGATGGGCAATAAATGCTGGCCCAGTCAGTGATACCCTCATCCCATGAATGAACTTTGGTTTTCAGCATGGGCGCTTATTAGTGAGTTTTTACATTCCTGTGGGAAAAAAATCTAAGAGCTTCATTTGAGGGCTCAGTTTCTAATACTTGCACCCACCTGTCAAAATTACATTGCATTATCCTTTTGAATTCAATGTAATCCAATTCAATAGGAAGGCACATACGAGAGCAGATATGTACTGCTGAGGCTGTATAAGACTGCATGTGGAACATTGTGAGCCGCTGTATCTAAGGAAGATCATACTGGCCCTGTATGGAGCCCAGAGGAGGTTTACAAAAATAATTATAGGAATGAAGAGCTTGTCATATGTTAAGCAGTTGGGGACTCTGGTTCTGAGCTCAATGGAGGTTAGAAGTATGAGGGGGAATCCGATTGAAACTTACAGAATACTGAGAGGCCAGAATAACTTGGACAAGGAGAGACAGCCTTAGAGTGAGCGGACAACCTTTCAGACTATGATGAGGAGGAATTTCTTCAGTTAAAGCATGGTGAATCTGTGGAACACATTGCCATAGAAGGCTGCAAAGTCTATGTTATTGAGCGTATTTAAGACAGAGACAGATAGGCTCTTGACCAGTAATGGAATCAAAGATTACATATCAGCCATGATCAAATGGTGGGGCAGACTCAATGGGCTAAGAGACCGAATTCAGCCGCCTTATCTAATGATCCCATGGTCTAAGTTAGGTTTGCCCAAACAGTTTCTTTCAATCCCAGAAGCTTAACCTACGTGCCTCAGGTACTAACTTATATGTAGCAAATATAGTCTTTTTTTTTCACAATGTTCTCATCCAAGAAACCTCCTCTAACATTGAAGCATAAATTTCCTGTGCTCTACCTGTCACTCAACTCTGTATTAGCTATATCTAGAAGTCACATGGCACCAGGTTATAGCCCAACAGATTTGAAATCACAAGTTTTGGAGCATTGCTCATTTGTCAGGCTACATTCCGAAAGCTAATGTTTTCAAATAAACTGTTGGAGTATACCCTGGCGCCATGTGACCTCTGATTTTGTCCACCCCCTATCCAACTCTGGCACCTCCATATTGTGAGCTATATCCAGCTCTCTTTTGCCCAATTCATTTATCTAACCATTTTGTTAAATGACATTGAAAGAAATTTCCATTTCCTTTTCCTCAAATATTAGTAAGCCCCGCAAAAAAAATTTTAAAACCTTATTGCATGTTCGATTATGACCATCATTTCCCTTAATAAGGCCTGAATCAGTATTTGATATTTCCTGTTACAACTGTACCATTTTAAGATTATATTCATGTTCTTTTCTTTCCCTTTACAATTTTAATTCTAGTTTTATTATTTCCATTTCCTGCTTTATCATTTCTATTTCCTGTCTTCTTAATTCCATTTCTCTATGCGCATCATTTTTCTGCTTGTTCTTTGTCTTTTTTTTTTGCCATCTCTTAGTTTCTTTCTCATTGCTTAAGTCACTTTTACAGTAATTGAGTATCACATCATTCTGAATTTTCAGTCTCTCTTGCATTCCCTCTATACCCAAGTCCCTTTCAACACCTCAAATATCTCAGCCTTCCTACCTCTGTTAGGCAATTCTACCACCAGTTTACCTACCAAATCAATGAACCTCATCTTTAAAGTTTCTCTTATGACTGCCAGGGATTCTGTTGCCAGCTCCATTGCCATATCATAAATGAAGTTCAGAGCCTGGTGTTTTCCTTCACCTGTGCTACTTACTGAATTTACACCCAGATCCTCATTGCTCCTATTTTAAATAAATCCTTGGAGAACCCCCAAATCTTGGTATACCCCCCTGGGAAAGTGCACTGGAAATGAAGCCTGCTATTCCCAGAGTTTAGTCAAAGTTTAAAATGTTTTAAGAAATGCAGATTTCCTCAAATTACCTGTCTTTTAGATAACAAGGTGTGGAGCTGGATGAACACGGCATGCCAAGCAGTATCAGGGAGCAAGAAAGCTAATGTTTCAAATCTGGTCCCTTCTTCTGAAAAAACTATACCTGTATTTTAGACCCAGGTTGACAGAAAGAACAGACGAAGTTTCAGTGGTGGAAAAGAATTGCTATTTATGAAAAAAAGTACGTTCTAACTTCAGATAAACAATTATCAATCATTGACATATAACACTATTATCAAATGTTTTAATTTGAAACATGCACAATGTACATTCTGGTTGCAATGAACAGGGTCCTGTGATTTAATATGTGTAGCTTTCAGTACACATACTCAGAGGGTGGATAGGGAGAGCCCTTTACCTAGGATGGTGACGGCGAGCACGAGGGGGCATAGCTTTAAATTGAGGGGTGAAAGATATAGGACAGATGTCAGAGGTGGTTTCTTTACTCAGAGCGTAGTAAGGGAATGGAACGCTTTGCCTGCAACGGTAGTAGATTCGCCAACTTTAGGTACATTTAAGTCATCATTGGATAAGCATATGGACGTACATGGAATAGTGTAGGTTGGATGGGCTTGAGATCGGTATGACAGGTCGGCACATCATCGAGGGCCGAAGGGCCTGTACTGTGCTGTAATGTTCTATGCTCTATGTTCATGTATAAATTTCAGTGCTGGCATGACAGTAGTGTACTGTACATCTTAAAAACTGGTTTATCACATAAAACAGCACCATAACCTTTCAAAATAAAAACTGAAAGAATTGTGGATGCTGTAAATCAGGAACAAAGACAAAGTTGCTGGAAAAGCTCAACAGGTTTGGCAGCATCTGTGAAGGAAAAAAACAGATCTGGCCATAGTTTTTCAACAGTTCACAACAAGCAGAGCACCGACTACATTCAACCAGCTCATGCTTGCAGGACTCAGAACATAGATGTGAGCCCATGATAGGGCGACACTTACTGAACAACCCAGAGTATGCCAAGAATTGCACAATTTAAGATTATCAGTCAATCTCGAAATGCAATTCAATTGTACTTGATAGCAGCTACTTGTACGCATACACAGGGGTGGAATATCTTGTAAGCAAAAGAAATTTGTCCAGGCATTTTCAATTAAACAGAAGTTTGGGAGACAACATTTCCTTGTGCACTTCCCATAGCACTGTATTCACTAATCATATTTGTTTTGCCTTTTTTGAATTTAAACATAAGCATTGGAGGTAACTGTTCCCTGGTGCATTCTCCCTGGCAACTCCTGAACCAATCAGAATCTACTCGCTGACCAATCAATCTTCTCGCCAAACAGTCAGCATCCTATTTCTCAAGCAGTATAACTTTTTATTCCCTTTCAATGTTGATAATCTTGTACCTGTATTAGATGGAAAGTTTCAACAGCATGACTTTTTCAGCAACACCACTGTTCCTTTATTGTAGCTGGGTTAAAATCCTGACGTTTGCTACTGAACAGAACTCTGGATGTATCCACACCACCTGGACTACAGCAGTTCAAGAAGGATGCTCACCACAGCCTTCTCAAGGGCAGTTGGGGATGGGCATAAATGTTCATATTATCAGCAACATGTATGTCCCATGAGTGAGTAAAAAAAACTGGGACATGGCGGAGGCTCGATATTCTACAGCCACAAAATACAAATGGACATGATGCAGACAGAGTCTGGTTAATAATTCAACAGAATCATTTTATAATGTGTTGACCCTCGAGAAGCACACTTAGCTCAACCTGAGAAACGTACATGTACTAATCTGTTAGAAACTCTTTCTTTCTTTGTACATTGTAAACAGCTGGGATAACTTGGAAAACGGGCACTTAATTTCCCCTAATCCCTTAGTTTTGTAAAAATCTAGGTTTAAATATCTCCATAATTTTTCATATTTTCTGTTCCAATTTATTGTTACTTTCACATGAGGTCATTAAAGACAGTTAGGAATGTATTAAATATCTCGCACTGACTGTGATTGTCACAAATCTCTCTCATGAGAAACAGGGAATCCTATTATTTGTTCAGTTGAATGCTCCTGAATGAGAACAGAAGGGTCATGGGCCAACCATCAGACTACAGTGGTTACAGGCTCAATCTCACCTACAATCAGGCCCATTCCCACCTTAGAGTGGGTCAGCACAGAAGGAATTGGGGTTACTGCCCAAAGCAAGCAGGGGCCTACTTGGACAATGCTGGCTTGGTGAGTGTGAGCACCTCAGGATGTTGATGCAGTTTTGTTGTTCCAATATTTGGAGTACATTCTTTGCCAATTCTCCCTCATGGGATTGAACATCAAGCATCATCAGATCCCAGTCTACAAGCTGTCTCTCAGTGCTCAGGCACTGTGTTCCAGATTCCACCTACTTGCTATGTGAACACTTTTTCTTACTTCGCGTTTGCTTCTTTTGAAAATTACTTTAAAACTGTATCTTCTTTCTCTTAATCTTTTTGTGCGTCAGTACATTTTCTTCCTAACTATTCTGTCTAGGTCCCTCAGGACTTTGAAAACATCTATCAAAACTCTTTTAACCTCTCCTTTCTGTGGAAAGCAATCTTCTCCAATCTATCTTCATAACAGAAGTTTCTCATTCTTAGAGTCATTCTTGAAAACCTCTTCGACATTCTGTACAATTCACAACCTCCTGAAGTGTTGCCCATAACTGTATAGAATAGCCTTGCTGAGGTCTAACAAGAGTCTTATACAAGTTTTGTCTAGCTTCCTCACTCTTGTACTCTATTCCCTTAAAATTAAAGCCCAGGATACTCTAAGCTTTCTCACCACTGTCCTATCATCTGTAGTGACTTATGCTCTACATACACAGGTCTCTCTGCTCCTGTATATTCTTCAAAGTGATCCCCTTTACTATGTGCAAAAACAGAGATTGCTGGAAAAACTCAGCAGGTCTGGCACCATCTGTAGAGAGAAAGCAGAGTTAACGTTTCAGATCTGGAGACCCTTCTTCAGAACTGATTAAAGCTGGGAAAAGATTGTGGTGTGTGCTGAAGATGGGTTTTGGAAGAGGGATGAAGAAGTGAACAATTGGTGGAGATGAAACCCTGAGAGATGGAACAGTTGGGCATACAGAGGAATGGATAGGGTTCAGCCTTGCTTTGTGAGTGTAAGATGGCGGCAGTGTAAGTTGCTCCATCCGAAACTCCGCTCTGCTCGCCAGCTCACTTTCCTTTTCCTTTCTATTTCTTTTCTCCTTTCCTGTTCTCTCAGCAGTAATTCTATCCACTTCCACTCCACCACCACCTCCCGCACCACCCTTTTAACTACCTATGTAAGGAGTTGGAAAGGAGTAGGGTCGTAACCACGAACTGCATGGCGGGATATGAACATTTGGGCCGTGTCCTGCAGTGATGGTGGATCAAACATGGGCCGGAGTGATGGCAGCGGATCCAGAGCGGGCTGGTGAGGGGGCAGTGGGTGGTGAGAGCGTGGTCAGTGAGAGGGCAGTGAGAGTGGGTTGGCGAGAGGGTGGTGTGAGCGGGTCAGTGAGGGGGCAGTGGGTGGTTAGAACGGGGTCAGTGAGGGGGCAGTGAGGGTGGGTTGGTGAGAGGGTGGTGTGAGCGGGTCAGTGAGGGGGCAGTGGGTGGTTAGAACGGGGTCAGTGAGGGGGCAGTGAGGATGGGTTGGTGAGAGGGTGGTGTGAGCGGGTCAGTGAGGGGGCAGTGGGTGGTTAGAATGGGGTCAGTGAGAGGGCAGTGAGGGTGGGTTGGTGAGAGTGGGTCAGTGAGGGGGCAGTGAGGGGGCAGTGAGAGTGGGTTGGTGAGAGTGGGTCAGTGAGGGGGCAGTGAGGGTGGGTTGGTGAGAGTGGGTCAGTGAGGGGGCAGTGAGGGGGCAGCCGCTAGCGGTGAGAATGGGCCTTATGCATGGTGCCAGTGAGAGATGGGACGTGGGACTCTGAGATCTGGACTTTTCTGTTTTATTGCTTACCCTTTGGCTCTGTTCAATCTTTTTAATTCTGGTTTTTGTAACCAAACGAGCACCTGTAAATGGCAACATTGTGTACTTTTCACTGTGCTTATGTACTTCTATACTTAGTACATGTGATGAGTAAATCTTATCTAAATAAATCTAACCTAAATGTCTAACATACCATGTTAGTTAGCATGTTATTATTTAGCACATTATCACCCCCACCAGCACCAAAAGTGTTAAAGGTGTGTGTAGGGAATGTGGAAAAGTGTCAGAAGGCATGTTAGACTGGGGAATGTTGGACCAGTTATTGACAGAGAACACCACTGTGGCCTCCACATGGGAAGCTGAGAAGAGCAGGGTGGGCATTATTAACCATGTGATGCCAGGATTTGGGGGGAGCTGGAAGGACAGTTTGAGGTTGAGTTCAATGTGGTGGATCTCCACAAGGCAGTGACGGGTGGGCTAATGCGAGGAGGTCATCAAGGTGTCCACGGGGCTGTGATGGGGGTGTGGGGCTCATATGGATGGTGTCCACCATGAGCCATGTTCCCTCCCATCAATCCCTGGGTGGACAGAGTCACTGTCACTTTCAGCATGTTAAACAAACGTATATTGCAGAATACCATTGACATAAGCAGAACTAACATTGTCTCTTTAGGGATGTAGAAGTTAGTGCCAATCACTTAAAAGGAGGAACAACTGGGCAAAGCACCCAAGATAACAAGGTGTGGAGCTGGATGAACACAGCTGGCCAAGCAGCATCTTAGGAACGCAAAAGCTGACGTTTCAGGCCCAGACCCATCATCACAAACCTCCCGGTCGCGAACCATTTCAACTCCGCCTCGCATTCCTTAGACGACATGTCCATCATGGGCCTCCTACAGTGCCACAACGATGCCACCCGAAGGTTGCAAGAACAGCGACTCATATTCCGCTTGGGAACCCTGCAGCCCACTGCTATCAATGTGGATTTCACAAGCTTCAAAATCTCCCCTCCTCCCACTGCATCCCAAAACCAGCCCAGCTCATCTCCGCCTCCCTAAACTGTTCTTCCTCTCACCTATGAAGGGTCTAGGCCTGAAACGTCAGCTTTTGTGCTCCTAAGATGCTGCTTGGCCTGCTGTGTTCATCCAGCTCCACACTTTGTTATCTCGGATTCTCCAGCATCTGCAGTTCCTACTATCTCTGGGCAAAGCATCTTGTCATTTGTGGAAGGTCTGAAGGTGCTTTTGGATGAGGGGAGCATCGTAGTCATGCAAATATACAGGGACACCCACATGCTTCTGAATTAAAATATTTCCAAGGTACTCACCATGGAAACTCCACTCAAACATTCAAACTAAATCACTTTCTTGAATTTTCCCTACCAACGTGGATAAGTTCATATTTCAACACATTGTATTCTATTGGCCATTTTCGTGCCCACTCACCAATCCTAGATATATTGCTTCACTGTCTCCTTTTATTTTCCTCACTGTTTATTTACCCAACTGACTTTTGTCAGCAAACCTTGTCACTCTGAGCTCAGTCTCCTCATCTAAGTCATTAAGGTAAACTGTAAATCATAATTTTACATAATAATATTTTTTGCGTGCGGTACTTCATCAAGTACTTGTTGGAAAACCAAATACCTCACATCAGTTGTGAATCCACTTGTGCATTTCGCTTGCTATATTCTCCAAAAACTCTTACCAGATTTGTGAAATACAATTTCAGTTTGATGAAGCTATGCTGATTCTGTTTCATCACATTATGATTTTACAAGTGTTATCATTTATCCGTTGTTACCATGCTGTTTCTTTACATGCGCTGATTTCTTTGAGATCCCCCTTTTTCGTTTGATTGTAAGTTCCCAATATTTCCAGGATAGTTTTTGTCCTCTCTACTACAAAGACCAGCATTATTTAATGTCTCTGCCATTTCCTCATTGCTGTTTATAATTTCACCCGTCTCTGCCACCAACTAGATTCATCATGGCCGTAAAGGAACAGCCCAGTGAGATGAAGCATACCAGCCTCCAGAATGGCAGAGGATCAAGTGGAAGCACTGGGACATAGAAGTGAATGAGCCTGTGAAGATTTTATGGCTTGGCTTCTTTTTAACAGAAAGAGCCAAGGATAAGCTTAACTAAAAACCGAAAGAACCACGGGTGCTGTAAATCAGGAACAAAAACAGAAGTTGCTGGCAAAGCTCAGCAAATATGGCAGCAACTGTGAAGAAAAATCAGAGTTAACGTTTCGGGTCCAGTGACCCTTCCTCAGGACCGCTGAGCAAACATCACCAGTCCTGAAACGTTAACCCTGATTTTTCTTCACAGATGCTGCCAGACCTGCTGAACCTTTCCAGCAGGTTCTGTTTTTGTGAGTTTTAACTAGTTTCTTCTGGGAGCTGGAGACTCATTCCAATAGTAGCCAGATTCTGGACTTACTGACTGCGTAGGTCAGGTAAGTCCTCAAGGTTCAGTTATAATGTCCCTGTGAAAATGAGTTTCCAGCTGACTTTATAATCTCCATCAACATTAGTGTGGAATGTGAGTGAATGAACATGAGTGCAACACTCAGAGTTATAGACCTTAGGCATCCCTTGAATAGTCTATATAAAATGGTTTGAGAATTTCAATCACACTTCAGATATTTTTAAGTTCCAAAAAATATGTAAAGTATTGAAACATAAAAACAGAGCACAGAGGAGCAGCAGGGGGCCATTCGGCCCTTTGAGCCTTCTCCGCCATTCTTCATAATCATGGCTGATCATCCAACTCTTTAGCCTAGCTTTCTCCCGATAACCGTTTATCCCATTCATCCCAAGTGCTATATCTAGTCACCTCTTGAATACATTCAATATTTTGGCATCAACTACTTCCTGTGGTAATGAATTCCACAGGCTCACCACTCTTTGGGTGAAGAAATGTCTCCTCTTCTCCGTCTCAAAATGGTCTACCCCGAACCCTCGTACTGTGACCCCTGGTTCTGGACACACTCACCATCAGGAACATCCTCCCTGCATCTGCCCTGTCTGGTCCTGTTAGAATTTTATGAGACTCTACGAGATACCCCCTCACCTGAACTCCAGCAAAAACAATCCTAAGCTAGTCAATCTCTCCTCATACATCAGATCCGCCATCCCCAGAGATTCAGCCTGATAAACCTTTGCTGCACTCCCTCGAGAGCGATAGCATCCTTCCTCAGAAAAGGAGACTAAAACTGCATACAATATTCCAGGCATGGCCTCACCAAGGCCCTGTATAACTAAAAAATCATCCCTGCTCCTGTACTCAAAATCTCTCGCAATGAAAGAAGGGTCTACATTTCAAACAAGATTCAAAAAAATTGGAAGAACCTGCTAAAATGTCATTTGATGATGCTTTCTTCTGACCTGGAAATTTGCAGGTAGCTTTATATCTGCTCGGTTCATCACACAGCAATTAAGCTCCAAGTGACCTGAGTTGATATTAGACTTTCTAGCCTTAAGGGAGTTGGGCTCCCTTACAGACAGCTCCAACTTAGCAGCAGAATAATGAATGTTACATTTCATTCCCGTATCTTGTCAGAAAACAGTGCATCATCTCGCTCAGTACGTACAATATGGTCATTTAAATGCTATAATCGAAAATGAACAAATGAATTTATGTGGTGTGTCATGCAACAGCTTACAGCTCTGGTCTCCTTCATTGAATGTACTGTAGAATGTTTGTGTATGAAGCCTCTTGCATATTGCTCTTATAACTATCCAAGACTCTTCTGTCAAGTATTGTCATTTATTCTCCAGGTCAGCTTGGTGAATTCTGCCATCGTGCCATGTCCCGTAGAATTAGAAGCACAGCACTGTTGTCAGCTGTTGTAAGACTATCCAGTTGCCAGTCTTTAGAAAACATTTAGAAAATAGTTGAGCAATTTGTTTTTCACAATATGAATTGCATTGAATAGCATTCTGTAATGGGTGTTATCACTTTTAAACTTCTTGTTGCTGTGACACCCAGTGTCGGAGGAAAGTCAGCCACCCGTGGCTAAATTAAATCTAACAGAAACACAGCTAATTGCATTATTCCATGTAGTCTGATGAAATCGCATTATGTAAAGTGCTAAAAAGGCTGTTAAGCTGTCCAGTGCCAGTTGTAAGAATTCAGAATTCATTGGTTGATGCAGTAATTGGATGCAGATGACCCTTGAGGGGCCAATGAGGAACATTGCAGCCACTTAGAGAGGAAATAACAGCCATTCGAAAACCGAACGAGGCACCAACTGTCCCAGAAGTAATAAGTATTTGGCAACAATTTACACAATCTTTGTGCCTGCTTCTTCCCACAAGCAGGTAGTCAGCTAATGATGAAGTTTTGGAAGTGATGTGCAGATTTCTTTTTCAGCTACACTACTGTTCCTTCTGTTGAAGTGAGGGCTGATGGATTTGAGAAATGGCACAGTGATCACACTGTTCCCAAGATGAAAACAGTGGGATAGCAATTCATCTTGAGTGGCAGCTTAGAAATAGCCTCCCAATTTATACTCCACTCAAACTTTCAGTGGACTTTTACTGCTACGTGTTAAGAAATATAACTGATCAGAACGTATAACTTAAGATGTAAGTTTGATATTGGGGAGCTGTGCTCAATCCATCTTTGGAGATGGGAGGAAGCTATAAAATACTCACAAACTAGGTGTATGCTATTCAGCCTCTCAAGACTGCTGCACTATCCATTAAGACCATAGCTGGTCTATTTGTAACCTCAAATTCACATTCCCACCCACTCCTGATGCCCTTTCACACTTTGCTTGACAAAACTTCATCTCATTTCTGTTTTAAATAGATGACCCCAATTTTTAACCAGTGACTCCAGTCCTAGATTCTCCCCCAAGGGGGAAAAAAAGTCTCCATGTCTAACGTATCAAGACCAATCAGTCTCTTAGATTTTATAATCAAGTCACCTCTTACTCTTCCAAATTCCAATTGATAAGGCCCAGCCTGTCCATTGCTCCTCATAAGACAAACTGCCCACTCCACATATTAGTCTGGTAAACCTTCCCTGAACTACCTCCTATACATTTCCATCTTTTCTGAAACAGAATGATCAATACAGTTCAGATGTGATATCACCAGTTCCGTACAGCTGAAGCATAACTTACCTACTTTTATAATTAATTCCCCTCATTATAAGTTATAGGAATCCATTTGCTTTATTAATAACTTGCTGTATTTGCATACTAACCTTTTGCAATTCATATATAAGGTCACCAAGATTCCTCTGCATCTCAGAGCTCTGCAACTTCTCACCATTTAGACAACATCCTTTTTAACTCTTTCTGCCAAAATAGACAATTTCACACTTTCCCACATTACAGTTTATTTGTCACATTTCTGCCACTCATTTAACCTATTTATTTCCTTTTATAGCCTTCTTTTGTTTTGCAATTTACTTTCCTACTTGTATTTATGTCATCAGTAAATTTGACAAGCATCCCTTCATCTAAGGTATTTAACTAATATCCACAAGTGCCCACTCCCTCCATCACTGATACTCAGTAGCAGCGTGAGAATGTCTACAAGATCAAATGCAGAACTTGTCAAAGATCCCCAGACAGGACCTTCCAAACCCATAACCATTTCTATCAGAAAGGACAAGGGGCAGCAGATACATGGGAACATCACCACTTGCAAGTTCCCCTCCAAACCACTCACCATCCTGACTTGGAAATATATTGCTGCTCCTTCACCGTCACTGAGTCAAAACCCTGGAATTCCCTCTTTGAGGGCATTGTGGGTTAACCTACAGCAAGTGGACTTCAGCAGTTCAAGAACGCAGCTCACCACCAACTTGACAAGGGCATCTCAGGATGGGCAATAAATTGCTGGCCCAGCCAGCTATGCTCATGTCCCACAGGTAGAAAAGAAAAGTGCCATCTTAACAAATGCATATTGAAGCAGAATCATTTCTTTGGAGTTTAATTGGATGTATTACAGATTGCAGTCAGCAGAGTACCTAGCGTACTCAGCTAGCATACCTAGCTGTTTGTCATTTTTATAAATGACTTGAACGCAGGCATAGGTGGATGGGTTAGTAAGTGTGCAGATGACACTAAAGTCGGTAGAGTGGTGGGCAGTGTGGAAGAATGCTGCAGGTTGCAGGGAGACTTGGATAAACTGCAGAATTGGGCTGAAAGGTGGCAAATGGAGTTTAATACGGATAAATGTGAGGTGATTCACTTTGGGAGGAATAATAGGAAGGCAGAATACCGGGTCAATGGAAAGATTCTGTGGATGTGCAGAGGGATCTTGGTATCCATGTACATAGATCCCTGAAAGTTGCCACCCAGGTTGATAGTGCTGTTAAGAAGACTTACGGTGTGTTAGGTTTTATTGGTAGAGGGATTGAGTTCCGGAGCCGGGATTTAATGCTGCAACTATACAAAACGCTAGTGAGGTCTCATTTGGAACATTGCGTGCAGTTCTGGTCACCCCATTACAGGAAGGATGTGGAAGCAGTGGAAAAGGTGCAGAGGTGATTTACCAGGATGGTGCCTGGTCTGGAGCGCAGGCCCTATGAAGAAAGGCTGAGGGATTTGGGTCTGTTCTCATTGGAGAGAAGGAGGCTAAGAGGGGATTTAATAGAGACATGCAAGATGATCAGAGGATTAGATAGTGTGGACAGTGAGAGTCTTTTTCCGAGGATCATGACTTCAGGTTGTACAAGGGGGCATAGCTACAAATTGAGAGGTGATAGATTTAAGACAGATGTCAGCGGCAGGTTCCTGACACAGAGAGTGGTAAGGGCGTGGAACGCCCTGCCTACCAATGTAGTTAACTCAGCCACATTAGGGGCATTTAAACAGTTCTTGGATAAGCATATGGATGATGATGGGGTAGTGTGGGGGAGGGGCTTAGATTAGTTCACAGGTCGGTGCAACATCGAGGGCTGAAGGGCCTGTTCTGCGCTGTATTGTTCTATAGAACATAGAACATAGAACAGTACAGCACAGAACAGGCCCTTCAGCCCACAATGTTGTGCCGACCATTGATCCTCATGTATGCACCCTCAAATTTCTGTGACCATATACATGTCCAGCAGTCTCTTAAATGACCCCAATGACCTTGCTTCCACAACTGCTGCTGGCAACGCATTCCATGCTCTCACAACTCTCTGCGTAAAGAACCTGCCTCTGACATCCCCTCTATACTTTCCACCAACCAGCTTAAAACTATGACCCCTCGTGCTAGCCATTTCTGCCCTGGGAAATAGTCTCTGGCTATCAACTCTATCTATGCCTCTCATTATCTTGTAAATCTCAATTAGGTCCCCTCTCCTCCTCCTTTTCTCCGATGAAAAGAGACCGAGCTCAGTCAACCTCTCTTCATAAGATAAGCCCTCCAGTCCAGGCTGCATCCTGGTAAACCTCCTCTGAACCCTCTCCAAAGCATCCACATCTTTCCTATAATAGGGCGACCAGAGCTGGACGCAGTATTCCAAGTGCGGTCTAACCAAAGTTTTATAGAGCTGCAACAAGATCTCACGACTCTTAAACTCAATCCCCCTGTTAATGAAAGCCAAAACACCATATGCTTTCTTAACAACCCTGTCCACTTGGGTGGCCATTTTAAGGGATCTATGTATCTGCACACCAAGATCCCTCTGTTCCTCCACGCTGCCAAGAATCCTATCCTTAATCCTGTACTCAGCTTTCAAATTCGACCTTCCAAAATGCATCACCTCGCATTTATCCAGGTTGAACTCCATCTGCCACCTCTCAGCCCATCTCTGCATCCTGTCAATGTCCCGCTGCAGCCTACAACAGCCCTCTACACTGTCAACAACACCTCCGACCTTTGTGTCGTCTGCAAACTTGCTGACCCATCCTTCAATCCCCTCATCCAAGTCATTAATAAAAATTACAAACAGTAGAGGCCCAAGGACAGAGCCCTGTGGAACCTCACTCACCACTGACTTCCAGGCAGAATATTTTCCTTCTACTACCACTCGCTGTCTTCTGTTGGCCAGCCAATTCTGTATCCAAGCAGCTAAGTTCCCCTGTATCCCATTCCTCCTGACCTTCTGAATGAGCCTACCATGGGGAACCTTATCAAATGCCTTACTGAAGTCCATATACACCACATCCACAGCTCGACCCTCATCAACTTTTCTAGTCACATCCTCAAAAAACTCGATAAGGTTTGTAAGGCATGACCTACCCCTCACAAAGCCGTGTTGACTGTATTTGATCAAGCCATGCTCTTCCAGATGGTCATAAATCTTATCCCTCAGAATCCTTTCTAACACCTTGCAGACGACAGACGTGAGACTTACTGGTCTATAATTGCCGGGGATTTCCCTATTTCCTTTCTTGAAGAGAGGAATTACATTTGCCTCTCTCCAGTCCTCAGGTACGACTCCAGTGGAGAGCGAGGATGCAAAGATCTTCGCAAGTGGCGAAGCAATTGCATTTCTCGCTTCCCAAAGCAGCCGAGGACAAATCTGGTCCGGGCCTGGCGACTTGTCAATCTTAATGTTTGACAAAATTTTCAGCACATCAGCTTCCTCTATCTCTATCCATTCCAGCATGCACACCTGCTCTTCAAAGGCTCTATGTTCTATGTTCTAGCGTAGAGTTATAACAATAAAGCAAGAGCAACCCCAATAACATTCCATTCATTATGTTTGTAAATCCTGTTTGCGTGACTGTTTTGGATTTAAATACTGATGAAAAGATATGTTGCCAAAGCTTTTTATTTTGCTCGCATCAAGACCAATTCCAGAATGCCAGATTTCGAACTATTATGTCAGTTTGTGCTGCAGAAAAATGGCGATGCTGATTGGTTGGCAAGTCAACTGTGATAAGTCAAAGAACGGAGGGGAATATTTGTTTTCTGTGCTTGTGGTGAGTTCAAAAAGGTGCAAGACCTAAGATAATCAGTCAAGCTGGCAACATGGCTGATGTACACTTGCTAGAAATAAAACCATTCAGACACAGGGACTTATTCTCTGCATCAGAAGGAACATGTGCTGTACTGCCGGGGAGGAGAGATTCAGTGGTTCAGAAGTAACATTTATGGTGGAGGCCAAACAAAATGACTTCAGTCTTCCTAATATTTATTTGGATAAAATTTCAGCATTCGTTATCAGATCAACAGTCTCATAATTTCGATTTGGAAGAATTGAGAGAGATAGCGGCAATGTACAGCCGAGTGTCATCAATCTATAATGTTGAAACCCAGGCCATTTGTCTGAAGTTTCCCTTTCCACCATTTTAGCAAAAATTTCATTCCTTTACCTCAACTGTGTTAAACTTCCGATAAATGATGGGAAAGAGGAATTTTAGATAAATGAATTAGATTTTGTACATTAGTGTTCACTGCATAATTTCTTTAACTAAATTAACTTAACTGTTAATAATTAAAATGGTATGATAATATTTGAGCATTAACAATCAGCAGAATTCATGTTTTGTTGTGTATATATATTTTTTAATATAGTTTGTATACTTTGCATTCTATATAAACTAAATTTCCTCATCTAGTATATTTATATATTGCTTATTGTGTATAACAGTTCTGAAGAAGTCATATTGGACTCAAAATGTTCACTCTGTTTCTCTGTCCCTGATGCTGTCAGACCTGCTGAGCTTCTCCAGCCTTCTCTGTTTATTGTTTTAGATCTCCAGTATCTGCAGTATATTGCTTTGTTATGTTGCTTACTAATGTCCATAATATTGAATTAATCATCCCTTTTTTAAAAAAAAGTCAAGACAAAAATACATTTAAGGTGATTTAATCCCTTTTGCACTAATGCAAAGTTACAATTTCTCCCATCAGTCTGCCAAAGACAAAGGCCTGAAATTTAGCTCATGAGTAGACAGCACAGAAACAAGACAATTCCCAACTTGCAAACCCAACCTGGAAAGAGCCACTGAGTCGTTGAAATGTACAGCACAGAAACAGATCCTTTGGTCCTACTTGTCCATGCTGACCAGATATCCTAAACTGATCTAGTCCCATTTGTCAGCATTTGGGCCAAATTCCTCAGAATCCTTCCTGTTCATCTTCCGATCCAGATGCCTTATAAGTGTTGTAGTTGTACCAGCCTCCACCATTTCCTCTGACAGCTCTTTCCATACACGCACCACCCTCTGTGAAAATGTTGCCCCTCAGGTCACTTTTAAATCTATGGCCTCTAGTTCTGGATTCCCCTACCTTAGGAAAAAGGACTTGGCTATTCACCCTATCCATGCCCTTCATGATTTTATAAACATCTATGCAGTCACCTCTCAGCCTCTGGCGCTCCAGGGAAAAAAGCAATAGCCTATCTAGCCTCTCCCCACAGCTCTGACTCTCCAGCCCTGGCAGCAAACTTGTAAATCTTTTCTGGATCCTTTCAAGTTTAACAACATCTTTCCTACAGCAGGGAGACCAGAATTGAATGCAGAATTCTAAAAGTGGCCTAATCAATGTGCTGTACGGCTGTAACATGACCTCCCAACTCCTGTACTTAATACATTGACCAATGAAGGCAAGCATGCCAAATGCCTTCCTCACCACCAGAACATTCTGGGAAGTTTTGTTCCAGTGTTGTTGGGGATGAGGCAGCTATTAGGAAAGTCATGTTCAAGGCACCCAGAAAAAAGGTGCAGAATGCCGAAGCAGATGAGGTAAAATGCCAGTCTTGGTGATTCAGCATATTATCGCAGCGGAGAAAGCAGCAACAAAAATAACCCTACACCCATCAGCCCACGTATTCTCTAGCTTGCATCTCACACACTCCCCAAATCAAATTCATGCCAATCCATCTTCAATGCACCCTAACTGGGCCCTCATTCTCCAGATGCAAACAGACATCCCATCACCCAAACCAATTATGCCTTGTGCCAAATTAATGCCAACTACAGCAGAATATAGATAGACTGGAGAGTTGGGCAGATAAATGGCAGATGGAGTTCAATCCAGGCAAATGCGAGGTGATGCATTTTGGAAGATCAAATTCAAGGGTGAACTATACAGTAAATGGAAAAGTCCTAGGGAAAATTGATGAACAGAGAGATCTGGGTGTTCAGGTCCATTGTTCCCTGAAGGTGACAATGCAGGTCAATAGGGTGGTCAAGAAGACATATGGCATGCTTTCCTTCATTGGGCAGGGTATTGAGTACAAGAGTTGGCAGGTCATGTTGCAGTTGTATGGGACTTTAGTTCAGCCACATTTGGAGTACTGTGTACAGTTCTGGTCGCCACATTACCAAAAGGATGTGGATGCTTTGGAGAGGGTACAGAGGAGGTTCACCAGGATGTTGCCTGGTATGGAGGGTGCTAGCTATGAAGAGAGGTTGATTAGGATTATTTTCATTAGAAAGACGGAGATTGAGGGGGGACCTGATTGAGGTCTACAAAATCATGAGGGGTATAGACAGGGTGGATAGCAAAAAGCTTTTTCCCAGAGTGGGGGACTCAATTACTTGGGGTCATGAGTTCAAAGTGAGAGGAGGAAAGTTTAAGGGAGATATGCGTGGAAAGTTCTTTACACAGAAGGTGGTGGGTGCCTGGAACGTGTTGCCAGCGGAGGTGGTAGACGCCGACACGTTAGCGTCTTTTAAGATAGATTTGGACAGGTACATGGATGGTCAGGGAGCAAATGGACACAGACCGTTAGAAAATAGATGACAGGTTAGACAGAGGGTCTTGATCGACGCAGGCTTGGAGGGCCGAAGGGCCTGTTCCTGTGCTGTAGGTTTCTTTGTTCTTTGTTCTTAATGATGTCCCTAGCTCCCCAAACACCGTCTATTGCTTTTACACCCTCCATGGCAAATGATTCGGTATCACCATGGGCTCAGTTTGACACCCATGCCTAGATTAATTATAATTATCAAGCTTCTGTTGATTAATTCACAACTTTAAAAAATTTCTTATTGATTTAATCTGCTGCCGTGGTTAACTCATTCCACATCACTCAATTACTGGAAACTCTGTTTCCATTTACTTTCTCCCAGCTGTCCATTATTTTAAACTTCCCTATCAAATTACCGTATAATCTCCTTTAATCTAATGAAAACACTCCAATTTAAAACACTTTGTCTATATTTGTGTTTCTTCATACTAGAAAGCATCTTAGTACACTCTTCCATACCCACTCCATGTCCTGACCATCCTTCCAATAATGTGAGGCCAATAGCTGTATATTATAGCATTAACTTGACAAGGTTTAATAATTTACCATTACAGCTTCACTTTTATGTTCTTTCCTTCTTTTCAAACGCAGGATTTTTTTCAGTTCTTTTTTATCCACCTCTGGTGCTGCTTTTAATGTCTTGTGAACTTGAATTTTCAAATCTCCTTGGTTATTTACATCATCAAGTTTTCCCACATTTAATGCCCAATTTTCTATTTTTAGCCAGGATCAAGTACCTTGCATTTACTAATACTGGATTCCATTGTAACATCTTTTGATCCATTTCATTCCCCTGTCAATATTTCCTTGCAACATCTTACTGTCCTGAGGATTTTTGCTAAAATCTCCTATATTGCAAATCATAAATCATAGAATCCATACAGTGTGGGAACAGGCCCTTCAGCCCAACAAGTCCACACCAGCCCTTGGAACATCTCACCCAGACCCCTGCCCCTATAACCCACTTAATCTACACACCCCTGAAGACTCTGGGCAATTTAGCATGGCCAAACCACCACCCACCTAGCCCGCACATCTTTGGGCTGTGGGAGGAAACCAGAGCACCCAAAGGAAACCCACGCAGATATGGGAAGAATGTGCAAACGCCACACATACAGTCGCCCGAGGGTGGAATTGAACCCAGGTCCCTGGGACTATGAGTCTGCAGTGGTAGCCACTGGGCACCAGACCACCTGATAGGTGTTGGATGCAGATTTGGAAGGGGAGTTGGGCTGGTGGATGGGGAGGTTGGAGAAGGTGAACAAGGAATATAAAAAAATAATTATTTTTGACATGAATGCTACCCCCCTACCCCAACTCAACTGGCTGTTGTGCACCAATGTTAATGCATGCACCAGTGGCAGGAAGTGCATTGAGATCATTAATGAAGCCCTTTGTGACATTTTCCAATGGCACTTTCAGTGCTTGGGGACCTACAGTGCCCACAGTTTATTAAGGCTAGAACACAGCGACAATTTAGCGTGCCACAAGAGTAAATACAATCAGTATGTTAAAGCCAAAAACTGAGTAAGACTGAAGTGATTATGATTATGCCTTGAAAACTGATGTCAAGGACAGCCCTCAGCGTAATGAAATGACTGCCAGTAACTCAAACCAATTTGCATCTCCACTTCATCCTATCTTCTATCTCACCGATTCATGTCAGGAGGACGCTCACCGCCAGTACAGCGAGGGTTACTGCACACACTTACAATCATTCCCAAAGACTGGCGAGTTCAGAAGCATGGATAACAGTCTAAGCTTAGGGCAGAGGCCAAGTAGAATTGAGATGAGGAGAAATTTCTTCACCCAGTGAGTGGTAAGCCTGTAGAATTGTCCGATTCAGAAAGCAGCTGATGCCAGAACATTCAATGCTTTCAAGGAGAAAGTTTTGGTTCTTAGAGCTAAAGGGATCATTGGGAATGGGTAGTAAGTGAGAATAGGATACTGCGTTGGATGATCAGCCACGATCATATGGAGTTGTTGAGCAAGCTTGAAGGGCCAAATGGCCAACTCTTGTTCCTTTTTCCTATGGTATTTGTGCAAACTTGTCTTCCAGCCTCCGTAACTTGCCCTAATTGAATGGCAAACGGAGTGACATCCTCTTATTTGGATGTGTCGTTGAAGATTGCACTGGCAATTACATTGTGCCGGCAATCAGTTTGCAATGGAAAAATGGTTCTACTATCCGGGAAATTCAACCCTGGGTCACTTAGCCAGGCAAAGCACAGGCCATACTAACAACAAGGGCCCTTTATTCCAGTCCCAGAATATGAACAGACATTAAAATTCCTTCTCTCTACCTGAAGACTGTGGCATCTCTTTTTAAAGCAAAATGCTGTGGATGCTGGAAATCCGAAATGAATATAGACAACATCAGAGAAACTCAGCAAGTCTGGCAATATCTGCGGAGGGAGAAATGGAGTTCGCATTTCTAGTCCAATGTGATTCATCTTCAGAACATCTCGGTTTCGCACACCAGCCATTCTAGCAGCTGCACTGATTGGTAAATCCAGCTCAAAGTGTGGAGCTGGATGAACACAGCAGGCCAAGCAGCATCTCAGGTGCTCCTAAGATACTGCTCGGCCTGTTGTGTTCATCCAGCTCCGCACTTTGTTATCTCAGATTCGCCAGCATCTGCAGTTCCCATTATCTCTGGTATATCCAGCTCAGTATTGTTTGTCACATTTAGCAGAACTGCCAACCCAATGCAGAGAACAAGAAAATTTCATTCCATAAGTCTGAGCAGAAAGCAAGCATTAAGTAAAATAGTATTCAAACTAACTGTGTCAGGGAACTGGTTTCAACAAGTATTGCCATTGTGGAAGCTAGTTCTATAAATCATTTACAAGGAAGTTAGTCAGGTCCTTACGGGTTCTGTTATTTCTTTATTTTCTCCTATTAATTCCCCATTCTCTCCAGAGGAACAGCATTCACTTTGCTGACACTTTTCATTTTAAATACTTATAGAAACATAAGTTTTATGTTTTTATATTTCTAGCTAGCTTCCTTCTATGGTCTAATTTATGAGTCCTGATCAACTTCTTATTCATTCCCTGCTGTTCTTTGTGTCTTGATCAGTTATCTGGCATCCCACTCAATTTTCCACAAATGAATGCTTTTCCTTAAATGATGCTCTCTTGGAGTTTTTTAGTTGACTATGCATAATGGCCTTCCCTTTGGAACATTTCTTTACAGTAGGAATGTACACATATATTTATATAATCGACAGTCTCCAAACAAAATGAGTCAATGTGTCATTGAAGGCAAATCCGTCTTCAAAATTATTCACTAGGGAGTCAAAAAACATGATGCATTTTCTTTACTTGAATTTGTGGCCTTTGGATGCCAGCATTCATTACCCAATGCTGTCAGAGGAGTCTAAAACTAGAGGGCATAGGCTTAAGCTAAAAGAGGAGTGATACAAAAGTGTTCAGAGAGTCAGTTTTTTTTCACACAGAAGGTGATGAGGGTCTGAAAAGAGCTGCGAGAGTTAGTGGTGGAGATGGGTACAATTTTGTCATTCAAGAAACATTTGGACAGGTGCATGGATGGGATAAGTATGGAGGGATTTGGATCAAATGCAGGCAAATGGGACCAGATGAATTGTGAAAACTGGGCAGCGTATACAAGCTGGGCTGAAGGGCCTGTTTCATGGTGTAAACCTCAAAACCAAATGTTAGCTGCCTTTGTGAAGGTGATGGTGAGCTGACTTCTTAAAAACTGTAAGGCTATTTCAGAAGCAATTATACTAATTTAGGAACCACGTAAGGACTGAAGAATTCCTCCCCTAAAGTCCATCGTACAGGTTTTAGGACAAACTGGCAACCATTACAGATACATAGAACATAGAACATAGAACATAGAACATAGAACAGTACAGCACAGGACAGGCCCTTCAGCCCACAATGTTGTGCCGACCATTGATCCTCATGTATGCACCCTCAAATTTCTGTGACCATATACATGTCCAGCAGTCTCTTAAATGACCCCAATGACCTTGCTTCCACAACTGCTGCTGGCAACGCATTCCATGCTCTCACAACTCTCTGCGTAAAGAACCTGCCTCTGACATCCCCTCTATACTTTCCACCAACCAGCTTATAACTATGACCCCTCGTGTTAGCCATTTCTGCCCTGGGAAATAGTCTCTGGCTATCAACTCTATCTATGCCTCTCATTATCTTGTATACCTCAATTAGGTCCCCTCTCCTCCTCCTTTTCTCCAATGAAAAGAGACCGAGCTCAGTCAACCTCTCCTCATAAGATAAGCCCTCCAGTCCAGGCAGCATCCTGGTAAACCTCCTCTGAACCCTCTCCAAAGCATCCACATCTTACAATCTCTCATTCTCAGATTTGTTTGTTATGGTTGTTGTGTTAACTGTATTTTTATTTTCCTGCTGCCCCAGTGAGATTGTGAACTCATGCCTGCAGATCTTTGGTCCAGATTTCAGGATATTAAAGTCCAGTAATATAACCGCTACATAACCATTCTCACGAGCCAGACATTTAGACGTGTTTTAAAGAGGTACAACTCTACTGGCGGCTGCCAGGTTAACCACAGTTTTATAACTACCTTATAATTTCCATAATGATGGATCATCAGTTTCCCAATGGAAATGAGTCAATAGCCCGAGTGGGTGGCACTAACATCAAGGTAACAATCCCCAATTCTACCACCTTTGTGTGCAAAAACAGTCCCAGACTGACAATGTGGAGTTACCACATGATAACAGACAAAAATTGTAAGCATGGGGTTTAATGGTAGGTTATGACTGATTAAAGCTTTATAATAAAAACCAAAAGAACTACAAATGCTGTAAATCAGAGGCATCGGAGGGTGGGCATTCTCTAGGGAAGGGTCACTCGCAACATTAATTTCTCTCCATAGATGCTGACGGACCTGGAGTTTTTCCAGCAATTTCTGTTTTTGTCAAAGCTTTATAATAACTATACTACACCATGTGTAAAGATATAACAGGTACATCATACAAAGAAATGACTCATTTATCTTACTCAACAGCCATAGAGTCATAGGATCATACAGCGTGGAACCAGACCCTTTAGTCCAACCAATCCATGCCAGCCATAATCCCAAACTAAACTAGTACCACCTGCCTGCAGTTGACCCATATCCCTCCAAACCTTTCTTATTCATATACTGACCTAAACGTCTTTTAAATGTTGTTAACTATACCTGCATCCACCACTTCTACTGGATATTCATTCAAGACGTGATCCACTCTCCATGTAAAAAAAAAAGATTGTCCCTCCTGTCTATTTTAAGTCTCTCTCCTCTCACCTTATAAATATGTTCCCTCGTCTTGAAAGTCCCCAACCTAGGGAAAAGACAACAACCATTCATCTTATCTTGATTTTATAAACCTCTATACATTCACCTCCCAACCTCCTACACCCCAGTCAAAAATGTCCCAGCATATCCAGCCTCTGTTTATAACTCAAACCCTCAATTCCAGACAATTTTCTGGTAAAGCGTTTCTGAACCTTCTCCAACTGAATAATGTTATTCCTATAACAGGAATACCAGAACTGCACACAGCACACAGTAGGCAGATTGTAGAGCTACATTTATGCTTCCTTGTGGATGGGTTTGAAGATGGAATGGGGTATTGTAAAGTCTCGAAGGTGAACCAGGAGTTGCCTCTTCAACTATCCTCAACTTGTATGAAATTTTAAAGGGTACAGTGGAGGTACAGGGCAGCCTGCCCAACCATGGGACTACTAAGGCCCTTAAGTAGCCAATGAAGTGACTACACTTTCAGTGGCAAGGAGAGGCCCTGCCGAAGGGAGGTGCCAACCAGGCAATAGCTGTCTGGCCTAATCTCAAACTAAAACATTCTTTGAGGGGATAGAGTTGTGTCCCATCAGGAACCATGCCCATTAGAAGACCCCACAAGACCACGCATTCTCTCCTGTCATTGGCCTCTCAATCCCAGCTTCCCAACCACCTTATTTCCATTGCCATGACCCACCAGCCAGTCCTTAGCCACATTGGAGAGGGGATGAACTAGTGGTACAATGGCTGGACTGATAATCCAGAGATCCAGGTAACGGTCTGAGGACCCGTGTTTGAATCCTGCCTTGACAGATGGTGAAATTTGATTTCAATTTTTTAAAATTCTGGAATTAAGAGTCAATAATGACCATAAATCCATTGTCAATTGTCAGGAAAAACCCATCTGGTTCGCTAAAGCCCTTTAGGGAAGGACGTTGCCTTCCTTGCCTGGTCTGGCCTACATTGCAATGTCGTTGTCTTTTAACTGTCTTCTGGGCAATTAGAGATGGGCAATAAATGCTGGCCTAACAAGTAACAACCACATCCTGTGAATGATTAAAAAATAAAACCCTCTACCTTTGCCTACCTTGGTACCTTGCACCAGCAATGATGTTTGTCACTCCAGCAGAGGCCACCACTCCTGGAGCTACCAGTTGGATAGCTGCCAGCTCCAGAGATCCCAGCTCCAGCCATCAAAAGGCCAATTAACCATGAAGTGACAGCCAGGGCAGCGAGCATGCTCCCCACCAAACCTTTGACCAGGTTGGCAGACCCCATGGCATCTTGTAAAATCCATCCCTGATCAAAAATTGATGACCCAGTGTCTGCATCTTCCCAACACCCAACCACCACCAGGAGGCAGTCACTAGAAATCAGCCAACAACATCCAATCATTAGAAGCTACATTTCCATCGGGGGCAACCATTTACTAGAAGCTATCATATTGAGTGCCAACCATACAGCACATAAGCATCCAGCAGAAGGTCATCAACCAAACACAACTAAAACAAGAGCCAAAAGAGCTGTGGATGCTGTAAATCAGAAACAAAAACAGAAGTTGCTGGAAAAGCTCAACAAGTCTAGCAGCATCTGTGAAGAAAAATCAGTGTTAACATTTCAGGTCCGTTGACCCTTCCTCAGAACATCCCAAGCTACAATGAAGTGTATCAAAGCTCTTCCTAATAACAGATGATTTTTGGTTCCAACCCATCCATGCTGTTTTCCATATGTCCAGTCAATGTTCACATTCTGTCCCTCTGCAATTGAAAGGTTTGGCAGCACTTTAACCCTCTCAAACTCCAGACTATGTTCACAGTCTATCCGTCTTCATTCCCATTCTGCGGCACCAAAGCTAACTAAAATCAAGAACGGCTCATTTCCTGTCTATCTATTTATATTCTTTGAAAATGAGTACCATATACGTTTAAGCCGACAAAAAGTTACTGGCGGAAGAGCAGCACCTCAGAGGAAGATACTCCAGCAGCAGACTCACTGGACGGACATGATGGAGAAGTAGGAGGTGATCTGTAATAATCAGGTTGACAGTGAGATACATCACTTACAACACAGTGAGTCTTGAATATTGAGTGAAAAGCTGGCATGATAAAGAAAAGGAGATAGATAGACCTAATTGATCACAGCAGCGACTTTGGCTTCACTTGCACACACTGCCGGAGAGTCTGCCACTCACAAGCCACCAGCAAGCCTGCAGCCAATGAGTACAATCACCCTGAAAGCTTCATCCACAGAAAAATGTCAAGAGAAAGACTTCCTTCAGACATTGTGCTTATGCAAAAGGCTTCCTCTTATTGCTGAGCTAGATCTGTTTATTTATAATTTAGTATTCACTCTCTAAAGAAAAACAGTTGCAGTTTAAGTTTTGAGAGAGACATTGAGCAGTATAGTGGCTAACAATGTGAAATCCTTGTCCTGATTCCCTGATTCCATCATGGTAGCTCAGGAGTCAGCTTGAATTATGTCAGGACCAAGCCATCAAAAAAAGCTGAAGAGTATGACAGAAAGTTTAATACAGGGTGGTTGTGTAGCATGCATTTTTTGATGGGCATTTTCAATGGAACTTACTGGTGATCATTTTATTTGTCACACTACCTATATCCAACTGAGAGAATCTGCAAGGAAATAATACAAACGTAAAAACACAACAATTGTCATGAATAATTTTAATCTGCATATTGACCGGACAAACCAGGAAGGCCAAGCATAATATGAAAGACGAAATTCTAGAGTGCATCATGGATTGTTTCATAGAGCAGACTTACCCAGGACCAGGCCATTTTAAATCTAGTAATGTGTAATGTGTAAGATTATTAAGGGATCATTATTAAGAGACTCCCGCAGAGAGGTTAGCATTCGCAACATGATGGAGTTTCAAATTCAGTTTGTGAGGGAACAACTCAGGGGTCTTCAAATTAAATAAGACCATGTACAGAGAGATGGAGGAAGAGTTGTCTGAAGTGGACTGGCAAAGTGAACTAAGGGGAAAGACATCTGTCAAGGAGTGGCCAACATTTAAACAGATATTTCATAATGCCAAGCAATAATTTATTCCAGTCCAAAAAAAAGACTCAATGAGAAGGATGAACCTTCCAGAGTTAACAAAGATGATTAAGGAGAGTATCTAATCAATAATCAAGGCTTGCAAACACTGGAAATTAGTAGTAGGCCAAAGGATTGGAATCATCTTCGGAACTAGCAGTGGATGACTAAAAAGCTAATAAAATTGATTATGATAGAAAATTGGCAAGAAACGTATAAACAGCAAGTGCATTTAGTTGTTTAAAAAGCGTGTCGCTAAAGTCAGTGGGCCTTGAAGGGATGTGACTGGGGAATCAACAATGAGTAGCGGGGAAATGGCAGATAATTTAAACCACTATGTAGCTTTGGCCTTCAATGGAGAATGCTACGAACATCTTAAAGATATCAGATAAGCAAGTTGCCAATTAGGGGAAATGTAACACTCTCTACCAAAGTACTCAAAATATGCAAGGTATTTGACAAACTAATGGAACTAAAGGCAGATAATTACTGGTACTTACATGCAAGGGTTTTAAAGGTAGTAGCTGCAGAGGTAGTGGAGATATTGGCCAAAATGTTGCAGAACTCACTGGATTCTGGGACCTTTCTACCTGATTGGAAAAGCACTTATCCAATGCCTTTGTTCAAGAGGGACAGAAATAGGAAGCAGAAAACTATAGATCAATTCGCCTAACATCTGTCATTAGAAAAATGCTAGCGCTTTTATTAAAGAAGAGATAGCAAACTATTTAGAAAAACTTAATGCAGCAGAATCAACATGATTTGTGAAAGGAAAATCATGTTTGACAAGTTTGCTAGAGTTCTTTGAGGATATAACAAACAGAATCAATAAAGGGGAGCTGGTATATGCAACGTATTTGGATTTCCAGAAGACATTCAATAAGGTACTTCATGAAAGATAATTACACAATAGGAACTCAGGTATTAGAGATAATCTATGAACATAGATTGAGGATTGGTTAATATACAGCAGACTAATTCTTGGCTTCTGAGTAAATGAACAAGCTGAATGTCTTGCCAGAAGCAGTCAAGATTAATGGTTCCTTTTCAGATTGGAAAAACATTACCTGTGGAATGCCACAAAGATTAGTCCTGGGGCATCCATTTTTAATATAGTTACAACTTAGAGGAGGGGACAGAGTATAATTGCATCCAACTTTTCTGATGATGCAAAGTAGGTAGGAGAGCATGTTGTGATTACAACATAAAGAATATGCAAGGATATCTCCTTGACGGGTTGAGTGAGTGGGCATAAAATTTGGCAGGTGGGGTTTAATGTTAAAAGGTGTAAATTTGTGCACTTTGGTAGGGTGAATCAAGGAACAGTCTATTTTTTAAATAGAGGTACACCAAAAAGTGCAGTACAGAGGGATCTTAGTGTTCTTGTGCATGAAACACAAGATATTAGCATGCAAATGCAGCAAGTAATTAACAAATGGAAATATGGTCTTTGTTGCTGGAGCTTAAAAATGGGAAAGTCTTGTTACAACTGTATAGGTTGTTGATACAGGTCACACCGCGGTACTGTGTACACCTTTGGTCCCCATTTTTAAGAAAAGCTGTACTGGCATTAGAGGCAGTTTAAAAGAGATTTACTAGGCTGATTCCTGGTTTGAAGGGACATACTTTTCAAGATTGGCTAAACATGTTCAACCATCATTCATTCGCACCTAGCACAATAATGAAGAATCTTATTGAAATATACAAGATTCTGGTGAGTCTAACAGGATAGATCTCGAGAACACGTTTCCATAACAAAGTTACATAGAATTTCTTCTCCCAGAGAGTAGCAAATGCCTGGAATTCTCTACCCAGAGAGTTGTGAAGACATGAATGTTGTGTCACTGAAGGTATTTATAGTGGAAGGAGATAAAATTTTAAAACATTGAGGAATTAAAAGTTACACTAAGCTGATATAAAAGAGGAGTTGAGGAGCAGATCAGCCATGATCTTATAGAATAGTGAGACAGGTGTGGGGCTAAATAGCTAAATCTTCTCCCATTCTTACATTCAGCAAGGAAACTGAGATCATAAAAAGGATGGTGAAAATAAATTACATAAATTATCATTTTTAGAAAAAATTACCATCAACTCTGGAGAATGAGGATTGTATGGACAGCATTATAAACGACAACAGAAATTGAAGACATCTATTATACCTCCACACACCCTGGGCCATGATGTCACATTGTCAAATCTGGATTTGTATTCCAGTAAGGAGGTGCTCTAGGCCCACCAAACTGCAATTAGCAGGGAGGAGAGTTATTCACTGAACATCCAGCTAGCTGGAAATGTGGTCAAACATCGTCTATTGTTTTCTCAATCATTGTGAAGGGAAAAACAATCTGGGTCAGAGTGATATTTAAACTCTTAAGTGGAGCCACAAATCTCCATTAATCCGCCTTTAAAGATAAGACATAATGCTTAATACATCAGTCAGAGAGTAGTTAATGCACAGTCCTACAATAACATGCTATAATGCCTAACCCTATCAGACTGAATATGCACTTCAGTATTAAATGCAACCTCTACAGATAGAAATCACATTACTGATCAGCACTTAAAGCCTTCTCTTGTTTATTGCTCTTAAAACCTTTTATTCATTGTCCATGTCAGAGACTACAATGTTGGAAATATGCTCAACAATATTAATAACAAATCATGTTACAAGAAGACTAGGGATGAAGCAAGACATTCAGCTCGTTCATTCACTCAGAAGCACCATAAAAGTCTTCCAATGGCAGCGCTTGTCCCTGAGAATTCAGATAGGAGGGTTCTGGTGGTTGCGAATTGAACTTTTCCACATCCCCCTCCATTTCCTGCTCCACCAGATGCGTTTGTTGCTGTCCAGCTAACATCTGATCCCTCAAGATGGCAAATCTGTGTAATTTACAGACAATGACAGGAATCCCAAACACAAGCTCATCATCATGCTGTAAGATTTGAGCAAATCAATTTAGGCAGCTGAAGTCTAACTTGAGCAAAATGATTTTTTGCTGAACAATATCGAGCATGGGTTTTGCAGGTGGGCTGCTATGCAGTTATGTTTTCGGCTGTTAATAAATGCTCTGAGCCACTGCCTGAGGGATTATTCCTTGTTGCCTAACAGCCAGCAATTGACTTGATGCTCGAGTTGGAATAAAGGAGCATGTAGGTTTGATGCAGAATGAATGAGCCATCACCACAGTCCAGATTATAATGAACACAGTACTGTATTAATAGCTGCTAGCTTTCACAAGCCAACAGTACATTGAGAGAATAGTGCAGAACCTGTGCAGAACTGGAGACCAGACCTGGAGTGTTGTCTGCAATTTTCATCTCCATACCGAAGAAAGGATATATTTGTAGTCGAGGGAATACAGTAAAGATTCAGCACATTGATTTCTAGGAAGACGGATTTATCATGGGAGGAGAGATTGGGTCAACTATGCCTGTATTCACGCTACAAGAATGGGAGGGTATCTCATTAAAAAGTACAAAAATCTGACAATAATAGGCAAGCTGGATTCAAAGATGATGTTTCCCTGTTTGGGGGCTCAAGAACAAAGGGGTTACAATATTAGGATGTAGAATAGGCCATTTATAATTAAGAGGGGGAGAGCTTCCTTCAGTAAAAGGGTAAAGGAAATGATTGCAAAGATGATTCTGGATCGGAGCAAAAGTAACAGGGTAGTTGTTATGGGGGACTTTAACTTTCCAAATATTGACTGGAAACGCTACAGTTCGAGTACTTTAGATGGGTCAGTTTTTGCCCAATGCGTGCAGGAGCGTTTTCTGACACCGTATGTAGATAGGCCAACAACCAGCAATGCCACATCGGATTTGGTACTGGGTAATGAACCAGGCCAGGTGTTAGATTTGGAAGTAGGGGAGCACTTTGGTGATAGTGACCACAATTCAGTTACATTTACTTTAGCAATGGAAAGGGATAGGTGTATGCCACACGGCAAGAGTTATAGCTTGGGGAAAGGCAATTCTGAGGCGATTAGGCAAGATTTAGGGAGCATAGGATGGGGAAGGAAACTGCAGGACCTGGGCACAGTTGAAATGTGGAGCTTGTTCAAGGAACAGCTACTGCATGTCCTTGATAAGTATGTACCTGTCAGGCAGGGAGGAAGTGGTTGGGCGAGGGAACCGTGGTTTACTAAAGAGGTTGAATCTCTTGTCAAGAGGAAGAGGGAGGCTTATGTAAAGATGAGGCGTGAAGGCTCAGTCAGGGTGCTTGAGAGTTATAAGTTAGCCAGGAAGGACCTAAAGAGAGAGCTAAGAGGAGCAAGGAGGGGGCATGAGAAGTCTTTGGCAGGTAGAATTAAGGAAAACCCTAAAGCTTTCTACAAGTACGTCAGGAATAAAAGAATGACTAGAGTAAGATGAGGGCCAGTCAAGAACAGTAGTGGGAAGTTGTGCGTGGAGTCCGAAGAGATAGGAGAGGAGCTAAATGAGTATTTTTCGTCAGTATTCACACAGGAAAAAGACAATGTTGTCAAGGAGAATACTGAGATACAGGCTATTAGACCAGATGGGACTGAGGCTCATAAGGAGAAGGTGTTAGCAATTCTGGAAAGTGTGAAAATAGGTAAGTCCCTTGAGCCGGATGGGATTTATCTGAGGTTTCTCCGGGGAGCTAGTGATGAAATTGCAGAGCCTTTCGCTTTGATTTGTATGTCGTCATCGTCTACAGGAATAGTGGCTGGAGACTGGAGGAGAACAAATGTTATCCCCTTGTTCAGGAAGGGGAGTAGAGACAAACCTGGTAATTATAGATCAGTGAGCCTTACTTTGGTTGTGGGTAAAGTGTTAGAAAGGATTATAAGAGATAGGATTTTTAATAATCTAGAAAGGAATAATTTGATTAGGGATAGCTAACACTGTTTTGTTAAGGTTAGGTCGTACCTCACAAACCTTATTGAGTTCTTTGAGAAGGTGACCAAACAGGTAGATGAGGGTAAAGCGGTTGATGTGCTGTGTATGGATTTCAGTAAAGCGTTTGATAAGCATCCCCATGGTAGGCTATTGCAGAAAACACGGAGGCATGGGATTGAGGGTGATTTAGCAGTTTGGATCTGAAATTGGCTAGTTGGAAGAAGACAGAGGGTGTGGTTGATAGGAAATATTCATCCTGGAGTCCAGTTACTAGTGGTGTACTGCAAGGATCTGTTTTGGGGCCACTGCTGTTGGTCATTTTTATAAATGACCTGGATGACGGCATAGAAGGATGGGTTCGTCAATTTGTGGTTGACACTAAAGTCAGTGGAGTTGTGGATAGTGTGGAAGGATGTTACAGGTTACAGAGGGACATAGATAAGCTGCAGAGCTGGGCTGAGAGGTGACAAATGGAGTTTAATGTGGAAAAGTGTGAGGTGATTCACTTCGGAAGGATTACAGAGCGCCGGGCTAATGGTGAGATTCTTGGTAGTGTGGATGAGCAGAGAGATCTCAGTGTCCATGTGCATAGATCCTTGAAATTTTCCACCCAGGTTGATAGGGTTGTTAAGAAGGCATACGGTGTGGTATGTTTTATTGGTAGAGGAATTGAGTTTCGAAGGCATGAGGTCACGTTGCAGCTGTATAAAACTCTGGTGTGGCCACACATGGAGTATTGCGTATAGTTCTCGTCGCCGCATTATAGGAAGGATGTGGAAGCATTGGAAAGGGTGCAGAGGAGATTTATCAGGATGTTGCCTGGTATGGAGGGAAGGTCTTATGAGGAAAGGCTGAGGAACTTGAGGTTGTTTTTGTTAGAAAGAAGAAGGTTAAGAGGCGACTTATTAGAGACCTACAAGATGATCAGAGGATTAGATAGAGTGGACAGTGAGAGCCTCTTTCCTCAGATGGAGAGGGCTAGCACAAGGGGACATAGCTTTAAATTGAGGGTTGACAGAAATAGGACAGAAGTTAGAGGTAGGCTCTTTACTCAGAGAGTAGTGAGAGCGTGGAGTGCCCTGCCTGCAACAGTAGTAGACTCGCCAAGTTTAGGGACATTTAAATGGTCATTGGATAAACACATGGATGATAATGGAATTGTGTAAGTTAGATGGGCTTCAGATTGATTTCACAGGTTGGCGCAACATCGAGGGCTGAACATTGTAATGTTCTATGTGCTATGTCCTCATGCACAGTGGAATTCTCCCCACAAAATGCTGTGGAAGACAAGTCACTGAATAGGTTTAAGAAATAGGTAGATTTCTAGGCATTAAAGGCTTCAAGGGATATGGAAGAAAGTGGAAGTAAGGCTTTGAGTTAGAGGATTAGCTATGATTGTGTTGAATGATGAAGCAGGGTTGATCAGGCGAATGGACTACTCCTGCTCCTATTTTTCTCTGTTTCTCACTTAATTGATTCCATGCTGGTGATAGACAACATTTAAGACAATGTGCGTGTGGTCAGTGGCTATTATGGATCTGTGTCAGGCTGCAAATCAGTGCTGTGAACATTAATTGTGACGCTAATTGTCTTGATCCAAAAATGAAATGTACAATTTGCTTCCCATATTGAAAAGGTCTTGAGTTCTCAGTGAATGGTTGTCGCAAGTTCTTTTTTTGATTGGAGACTGGATTTTATGGTTGAGAGAGACAGAGAATGAGAAGACCTTTCAGGATCTTTAAGTATCTGAACAGTCTGGAATTTTTATCCCTAAATTTTCCAAAAACTTTAAGGAGTTATAATCACTATGTACGATTGTCTCGGAAACATTACTGGCAATATAAATGTTGAAATGTTGCAATGCCAACAGAAAACTTCAGGTCTTCTTCTCAATTGTGGAATATTTCTGTTGATGAATATTCAATTTTCTCAAAAAATACCCAATAGGTCTTTCTATCTTCTCATCATGAGCTTGCAAGAGTATAGCACTGACACCCACATCTCATGCATCAATACCCTTCTTATAATGACTCAGTTGCCTGATTTTCCACTGGCTTTTCAACCACATTAGGCATTACTCCCACCTGCAATCCAGCTATATCATTAGCAAGGACAAACTGCATTTCTGGAACCAAGAACATTTCTATTACTAATTCTCTGCTTTTCACTGGAGTCTCCAACTTCACTTCACGTAATGGAGCACTGCTCTGTGAATCCCACATATTGCCACTTTTTCTGGCAACACTCATCCCTCACCATCAAAGATTGACTCACTCCTGCATCTCTTAAAATCTTAATTTCTTTACCTAGTCCTACTGACGTAAATGAGTAAACCCTACCCATGCAAGTAAATTCCTTAAAGAGATCTGGCAATTTCTTCTCAACCAAATCCTGATCAGGTTGTACATTCTTTTGCAGTCTTTTAGCTTTTCGCTGTGCTTCCCTTTACCTCTTCAACAAAATTCACTGGCTTATCCTGTTATCCCACATCCATCTATCCAGTGCTTTTTCTAAACCACCAACACTGCTCTCCCACATGAGTTCTCACTACGTGATATTGGAAAATGCAGATGCTGGAGTCTCTCTGATGAAGGGTCTAGGCCCGAAACGTCAGCTTTTGTGCTCCTGAGATGCTGCTGGGCCTGCTGTGTTCATCCAGCTTCACACTTTCTTATCTTGAGTTCTCACTACTTCAGGATGTGAATTTTTGAACTTCTCCAAAATGATCATCACTCCAAGAACTTCACATGTTCGATCTATTTTTCACACAAAGGTGGTGAGTGCCTGAAACACAGTGCCAGAGGAAATGTTGGAAGCAGACACAATAGCAGCATGCAAGTAGCACCTGTACGAATACATGATTGGGAAGGGAGTAAAGGGATATGTAACCTGTGCTGTATTGTTCTTTGCTCTCTGTTCTCTGTTCTTTGTTCACTGCAACTCACGTGGCCTATTTTATTGCAGTGAAAACACGCAAGCTTTTTTACTTCTCCTTCCCCCTCATGGGTTTCCTTTTTACTGTGTGGTAAACTACCTTTACTATCTTCAATGAGATCTCCTTTCCCCTTACCACCTGAGGATTTCTCTTTTCCCCAGTTTCTATCCCTCACTGATTGAAATTGATGTCAGAATCCAAACTTCAATTTATGAACCAGCTCATAACCATCTACCATTTCTGCTGCTGATCTTCCAATCTCAACATTCTGCTGTTCCACTTCAGTTCTCTCTACTTCAGGAAGTGAATTTTTGAACTCCTCCAAACTAATCGCCCCTCCAAGAACTTCATATGTTTGATTCTTTTTTCAATGCCCTTATTCAAGAAGGCATTGGCTGATTATTTAAATAGAAACATTAGGCAGGGGTACAGGAAAAGGCAGGTGATTGCACAAGTCAAATGCTTAGAGAGCTGATGCGACACAATGAGCTGAATGATTTTTGAATCCTTAACCATCTGCCACTCCCCATCCTCCAACAGCACACCTTTCCCGGACACAGTAAAAATCCCCAGGTGTCGAGAACTGTTTGATCTATTTTCCGTACAAAGGGTGATGAGTGCCTGGAATGGGCTGCTAGAGGAAGTGGTGGAAGCAGATACAGTAGCAACATTCATGAAGCACCTGTATGAATACATGAATAGGAAGGGATAGAAGGATATGGATCCTGTGCTTGTTGGATTATGATATTTGGAGTCAAATTTGGAAACTCCTGACAACACACAGTAGGCTCAATCATATGTAAAATAACTCGAACTTATAACTCAGGGCTGCAAATTGAAATTTAAGCAACTATTCGCAGGAAAATTAGGAAGAATTCAAATTGAAGCATGAAACAAATAATAAATAACATGACATTCACTGCTTAATCTATAATTTTTTTCAAAAATCACCTCAATAAAACAAGAAGAAGACCAGAATGGAACTAATACTGGGAAGGATCTCCTGAAAATACCTAAGGTTGGTAAAGGAAACAAAAATATGGGACGACATTAATAAGGGAAAGAATCATTTTATGACATTGCAGATTTGACATGAAAACTTTTACCATATTTGGAATTAGAAAATGGAAACATAGAGAACAATAAAAAATATTGCAATTATGCAGTATTTTTAAAGTAATAAACCATCTCGCGGTGCTTCATTGAAATGTTATGAAGGAAAATGTGACACTGAACGCAAATAAAAAAGTATTGGGGCAGATGAACAAAGGCTTTGACAAAGAATTAGGTTTTTAGGAACCTGTTAAAGGAGGAAAAACAGATAAAGACAAGAAAGGGCTAGGGAGAGAATTCCATACCTTCGGAACTAGATGCCGAATGCACAGCCACCAATGACAGGATACCCTACACTGAAGACCCTAGGCACAGATTATTTGCTATTTCCTCCCCAAGCAGGAGCCAAGATCTGATTAAGGGTCTACACAAAACCTTTCAACCCTTCGTTTCTCATTACAGACACCTCCTGATTCACTGCACTCCCAGATACAAGGAAATGTCAGTTTAAAATGTGGAGCTACATCACAGAGTTATAGGGCTTCCAACAAAAAAGGCAAGAGGCTATCTAAATTGATCTACTTCATGTGAGGCATGAAGTAGACTGCCCAAGGATACAATGAAGGTAGATAAGGACAGCAAATCCAAAGGCAAAAGAGTATTTTATTGAAGAAAGTGATTGAAAAAAAATACAGGAAATAGAGAACAGTGTCGGCGTTTTAAACTTTTGAGCCTTATGCTCTTTAGCACCTCAGTATATTTCTGTTTTACTGTGTTTCTGTTTTAAAACTGACAGTTATTAATCTTAACATGTTGGAGCAGGCGACTGAAGTTCATATTTGGCATATTTCAGAGTTATTTTTCCACTGAATTATAGCAGAGTAAAAAATGATCTCACATACTCCAGAGTGACAGGGTTGTATTTATAAAGGTAACAAGTTAAGTGACAGGAAGAATATAATTTGTAAATTGGCCTAATGTACGACACCTGAATAATAGCCGAGTGCTAGAATTTTGCACATGCCCTTGAGCTTCCAGCTACAATAAAGTGACACCAAAATTAATAAGCATTCAGATTGCTAAATGGATTTTAATGATGCCACACATATGCTGAAGTTGAGGTGATCTTGAACCTGGGAAAGTTAGCAGATATTTGCACAGTCAGAACCTTTTATTAACTGGAGCATGTTTGAGCAATGGGACAATTTCATTTCTTTATTCTTGCATGAGACTTTGGCATTGCCCATTGTTTACTGCCTTTGACTAGATTAGCCCTTCAGGTTATTTCAGAGGACAGTCAGTCAACTGCTTTGCTGTGGGTCTGGAGTCACGTGTAGGTCAGACCAGATGGGGACAGAAGTTTTGTCGCCCTAAAGGACACGCATTAATCAATAATGATTATATGGTCACCTGGGAAGGCGATGGCCTGGTGATGTTATCACTGGACTGTTAATCCAGTGATCTAGATAACGTTCTGGGGATCCAAGTTCAAATCCTACCATGGCAGATTGTGGAATTTGAATTTGAAAAATATCCAGAATTAAGAATCTAATTATGACCATGAATTGATTGTCGGAAAAACCCCATCTGGTTCACTAATGTCCTTTAGGGAATAAAACCATCCTTACCTGGTTTGACCGATATGTGACTCCAGACCCACAGCAATGTGGTTGACTCTGAACTGCCCTCTGGGCAATTGGGGATGGACAATAAATGCTGCCTAGCCAGTGACACCCCCATCCCATGAATGAATAAAGGATTTAACTTGTTGTTTTTTAGAAACTGAATTCAAATTCCACTATGGGATTTAACCCATATCCCAAGAACACTTGCCTGGCTCTCTGGATTTCATGTCCAGGGACATCACTACAATACCACTGCTTCCACATAAATTGGCACCATGTTAATTCTGTCTTTCTGATGCTTATTTTAGACAAGTACTCAGCCACACACATTTCACCCACATTACAGTCGAGTCAGTGGTGTTGCCGTAATATTATTGATCCAGGTTGATACTCTGAGGGCCAAGGGCATATATTCCACCATAGCACCTGATGGAATTTAAATTCAAACATTAAATCTGGAATTTTAATCTAGTGTAGGACAATTATTATCAATTATTGTGAAATAAAATCCATTCATTTATGTGTTTTAGGGAAAGAAATCTGTTGCCCTTACCAGGTCTGGTCTGTATGCGACTCCGGGCCCACAAGCATGTGGTTGTCTCTTGACTTCCCTCCACAATGGCTGAGCAAATTTAAGGACCATGAGAATGAACAACAATGTGCAACTTTTCTGCAACATCCACATCCAAGAAAAATAAAATTTGGAGGGAAGAAAATGACAGCGAATAATCCTGCCCTTCTAACACGCCTATGCGTTCCCTGGAAGTTGTTTCGGAGCAGGGTTGATAAGAAAGCTACAGATAAGGCAATTACACGCAGTCTCCAGATGTAAGATGCAGGCACTCTCAATCGGAGAACAGCAAAGCAACATTTAAAAATGGACAGTTTTAAAAACTGCTGCTGCCCGATAGAAATAGTGTTTTTATTTATGAGCCCAAAGGTCTGAGCAATGCAGGTAGATTAATATTCAATGCACATTAAATAGAGATAAATATTTGCATATATATAGCTTTGTAACACCTGTCAAAACATCTCCAAGTACTTCACACAATTAATTATCATTTTTTGAAGCTCAGTGACGTGTGCTGGCAAATGTATAGTATGATCCCATAAATAACTTGGAGGTGCATAACATGATTAATCTTTTTTAGACATTACCTGCTAATAATTGATGATTATACTGAGCATTGCCAGATGTGTTGCCAGAGAATTTTAAGTTGGATTACCTATTTGCCTGAGCCTATGCTTTGATTCACCTTGAGTCCTCAGGTTTAATTCCTGATCTTCATTTATTTAGCTGCTCTCAACAGGGACGGCAGTGGCGCCCTTACCATCAGCTGCAACGCTTTCAGACCACATCTCACATTTCAGCTCATCTTTCAGAGACCCATCTCAATGCCCTATTCATTGCCCTCCTCCACTCCTTTGCAGGTGAACAGGCTTGACATGTGTACCTAAACTCATCTCACCCGCTTGGGGAAGAGAATGAAGTGGGTCGTGGTGCCTACTCCACCTAGAGATGTTCCTAGGGGCTGCGGGACCTGAGCAAAGCACGTGATATGAAGCTTCCCCTCCCCTGGGGCAAACTGCACTGCTTCTTCTGTCCCTCTGCCTACCCCCCCTCCACCCTTGGCTCTCCAGCCTTTCCTTCCATTCTGTGAGTTAACCTCTCCAGGTCTGCAGGTTTAATTTTCTGACATTTATGCACACACCCATGGTTCCAGCACTGGGGGACTTCCTCACCCCACCCCAAATCATGGAAGTCAGGATGATCACTCCAGATTTGCTTTCCCATAAGGAAGAACCAGTAAAACTTAAAAATGACATATGCTCATGCACCTTGTTCTGTATACCTCAGAACATTGTTCCCGAATGTCCAGTAAACTCATTTCCAAATACTGCTGTTTCTACTCCAGTACAAGGTATCACCACCGGCACAGGAGGGGAGGAAACTTGGGAGGTGAAAAAACATCACCAGAATGCTCATCAATGATAAAAAAGAAGTTTCGGGACCTGGCAACAGATCAGCACAAGATGATGATGGTTCCTAACACAGTTAGAAACAAGGTCTCAGCTGCACTATCCAGATTGAGATCATCATGAACCTTCAAGCAGGAAGTGATGCTAAAACCAGAGAACCAGAGAACAGACCATTCCTGCAGGAATTTCTCTCAGAGTGCTGTATTGAAGCAGAAATGGGACAAACTTACTCTGGGTGAGTAGTGAGTGGCCCAGTCAGAGCAAAAGGTGTGAGAGCAGTAAGAAATTTGATTTTAAAAGTAGACCAGGCAGATCCCAGATTTCATCCTTGCTCTTGACTCAACCAGCTGATCTCAATGCAATTAGCTTCAACAGCCTTAGGGTCGATGATTTCATTACTGAGCACTGGTCAAGAATCATAGAATCCCTACAGTGTGGAAACAGGCCCTTCAGCCTAATAAGTCCACAGTGAGCCTTGCAGCAACCCACCCAGGTCCATCCCCCCTATAACCCACCTAATCTATACCTCCCTGAACGCTATAAGCAATTCAGCATGGTCAATCCACCTAGCCTGCACATCTTTGGACTGTGGGAGGAAACCAGAGCACCCGGAGGAAACCCACGCAGACACTGGGAGAATGTGCAAACTCCACACAGAGAATCGCCTAAGGTTAGAATTGAACCCAGGTCCCTGGTGCAGTGAGACAGCAGTGCAAATCACTGTGCCACCAGGAACAATGTTGGGTGCATGTCTATGGGCATGATAGAATTAGGCTTTATCCATGTGGTCAAAATACCTACTTACTCACACTGACTGCACAGCAGCAGGCATGAGTCAGTAACCAAGATATTAAGTAGTTGTCAAGTAATCATGAAACTTGTACCCCAGTAAAGAAATAATGGATTCAGGGCAGGAATGGAGAGGAAAAATCAAATTAAATCTTGAACAGTGCTAGCAATTCAAAACTGTCTCTTAAAAAAGAAATCATTTTAACTAGAAGAAGCCAGAGTTTGTTAGGAATGTCAGAATTTGGAGGGAGAACATTGGAGGAACTTCTTAGTATCTCATTTAATGGGCAAGAAATGCGTACTGTTGATCTTTAGTAGCATCACTTTGATATAAATGGTGATTAAGGCAAATTTTAGGAGCATCAGCTCTTAATATGTTCAAGGAATGTGTATGATGGCATTTTGTACAGTTGAGCCGCTGTACATACTCTCTTTGCTCTGTTTGAAAGTACAAATTCTAATGAATTGTAGACACAGTTGGAGACCTGAATGCAGACTCCCTCTACTGACTGCTTGCAGAATTTGGAATGTTATTGCTGTCATTGTCAGTGAATTACATACAATGTAGCAGTTTGTTCATTTTACAGGACGATCAGGTGTTTGCCATTAATTTCGAGAAATTTGTCAAGGAGTGGCCACTTAACTCTGTTTCTCTCTGTAATACACAAAAACAACATTTAAAATGCTCTTTCTCTCCTTTCAGTTTTTAGAAGCAATCTTTCTCCTCCTCTTCTGAAAGACTGGGATAGTGTATCAGAACTGAGGTCAACCTAGCCCTTACCAGTGTTGAAGCTGGATCTGGGGAAAATGTTGAGAACATCGGTTCATCTTCCCTGATCCCAAGTTCAGGCTATCTGTCTCAATTATACAGTCTACATGCAAGGACTCCTGTGCCAAATAGCATGTTTGAACAATTTGATTCAAAATGTGTTCAATCCATATGCAGACCCACCTTACTGCATCCTCCAAACTGCCAAGCTCCATATTTAAAATGGAAATTAAAACCCAAGGATCAAGAATACTTCTGTCCTCTTTTTCTTAACAGTTTTTCATTGTGCCTTTTCTTTCTTCCTATCTTTTTGATTTCATAGAATACCTTCAGTGTGGAAGCAGACCATTCAGTCAATTGAGTCCATACCAAACCTCCAATGAGCATCCCACACTGAGCATTAGCCACTGAGCCACTGTTTCTTCCATCTCTTGCCTTACTCTTTTCCTTTTCTCATGCAGTCAGACATCAGGAGTACGTCTATCCAGCCATGGTAACCCTATCCACAATTTGCATTGATAATGGGAGCCATTCAGCCATAGCAGAGCAAAAAGCTTTCTCCCATCTAATTTGGGAAATCTCATTCCATTCCTGCAACCTTGGTGAAATCTTATTCTATTGTGATTCCCCCAGCTTGGGGAGTTCCTATTCAATTAATAAAACTCTGTTCCATTTCTCCCATCTCCCCCTGGAGATAATAGAAACTGCAGATGCGGGAAAATCTGAGATAACAAGGTGTGGAGCTGGATGAACACAGCAGGTCAAGCAGCATCAGAGGAGCAGGAAGGCTGACATTTCGGACCTAGACCCTTCTTCAGAAAATGAATCTGGTTTGCTTCAGGACGTGGTCAAGCAGTTTCAAGGCTGAAGAGATTACAAGAGAGTTGCAGTGGAAAAGACATCCACTGAGGTTTTTCTGGAGGGAGGAGGGTAACTTCTTCAGGGTAGGCATCCTTGGAAGAGGCTTCGCAGTGAGGTTAAAATTGTTTCAGAGATAGTAGGAACTGCTGATGCTGGAGAATCTGAGATAACAAGGTGTAGAGCTGGATGAACACAGCAGGCTAAGCAGCATCAGAGGAGCAGGAAGGCTGACGTTTTGGGCTTAGATTCTTCTTCAGAAATGATTTCTGGAGGAGGGTCTAGACCCAAAGCGTCAGCCTTCCTGCTCCTCTGATGCTGCTTAGCCTGCTGTGTTCATCCCGCTCTACACCTTGTTATCCTCCTGGAGGTGCCTCAATCTAATTCCCAATACAGGAAGTCCATTCCATGCCACCCCTTTTCAAACAATCTAGGGCACCTCATTCCATTCCTAACCACCCATTATGGAAAATCCAATTCTATTCCATAATCTTGGGACTTCAACCAATTTCATTCCCTGCCCAATGGGAAACCTTGTTCCACATCCTCATCAAGGGAAGCCTCTTTCCACCTACCTTCTTTCCAGTGAAACGCCATTCTATTTCTCCCAACAGGAAAATCCCATTCCGTTGTGTTGCTACACCAAACAAGGAATACAATTTCACCATGCCTTTGGGAAAGCTCATTCCAAACCCTTTCCCATTATTGTAGAATGCCCATTCCAATCCTTCCAAATCATGGACCATCCCCTAATGTGGGAAAATCTTGTTTCTCTCCTGCCAGTAAAACCGTCAGCAATTCCTGATTTATCATGACTACGCATTCAGAAACACAAAATTCCCTAGGCACAAAGGGGAATAAAATTAGCCTATGTAACTGTGAACAACCACCATCATCAATGTAATTACCTTCATTAGAGACATACTTACTAATATTTTACCAACAGCCATCCAACTAACCTCCAGGCGTGTGACAACACAATACAACATTGAATGGAAGCAGCTATAATTCCACGTGTGCCGATTTTAATTATCTGACTGTGGGGTATTGTTTAATGGGAGGCCAAACATTTCACTGTGGGCCAGAGAAGAGTTTTAAAAGCAATGCAGCTTGTCATGCTGAAAAACCTTGGCTCCAAAGAATCTCTCGTCAGACAATGGCACAAGAGCCCAACAGGGGAGCAAAGCATCAAGCAGGAGCCTGAGACAGGGAATATCCTCCACTACTACTTTAATAACCCTATACATTGCATCAGGACCTATGAACAAAGCATTTCTCTTGCCCCAAACATCACAGGAAATGAGACTGAGTGGAGGGGTTCCTGAGACAGGAATTTTTTTTCCCATTTGACTGTCCCACGAGCAATGTGATCCATCTGTCTGTCGGCACTTAGAACAAAGGGACTCCCTGCCAAGTGGCCACCTGATGTTAACATTCCACTTCTTTCTTCTTGCGGGCTCTCGAGCTATGTCCACAGTGGTGCCAGTGCTTAGCAAATGTGCACAAGTGACATTGACTGGCACTAATCCCAGATATTCTGCAAAAGACAGGATCAATGAACATTGGAATTCAGTCTCCCACACTCCAATTTCCCTGCCACTTTGTGCACATTTCCAGCATCCACTGTGTTTTACTTTGGGCTGGTAACCATTCTGCCCCGCTACTGGCGGAGAACTGTCAAGGGTTTTCAGCAACTTCCACTTGCCACTTTCATGTTTAAAAATGACTTATCACTTTGCTGTATGATTGCTGTCTTCACAGAACATTGGCTGTGCCTCATTTTGCTGAAAGGATGAGAACTCTGAGTCCCTTCATAGCTGACATCTTGGAAGCTTGGAGAAGCAGGTCTTCCACGGGCCAGAGTGAATGTGAACCAGGCTGCAAATCGTTCTCAGGTCCCAATGCGAGCACTGATCTATGTAGAAGCCCACTTTCAATAAAGTTGTTTTTCAAGCAGTTGCGTGCAATTTTTGATTGGGCTTAGATTCCTGGACAGCCCTGTCTAAAAGTTATTGGATTGACCCAGATCAGTAGTATCAAATCTCACAGGTCAGTGAATTGGTCTCTTTTTTTCCCTTATAGATCCACTGCTGGTGAGGCAGCATTTATTGCCCATCCCTAATTTCCCAGGGGGCAGTTAAGAGTCAACCACATTGCTAGGAGCCTGGAGTCACATGTAGGCCAGACGAGGTAAGGATGGCAGTTTCCTTCCCTAAAGGACATAAGTGAACCAGATGGTTTTTTCCGCCAATCGACAATGGATTCGTGATCACCATTAGATTCTTAACTCCAGATTTTATTGGTTGAATTCAAGTTCCACCATATGCCACGGTGGGATTTGAACCCAAGGCCCCAGAACATTGTCTGGGTTTCTGAAAGTGCCAGCAATGAAATGGGAAGGATCTGGTCTACAGTTCCAGAGAATAATGATATACAGGGAAATTTGGTGAAGATGCACAATATGTAATGAACTGGCTGTTTGTTACGAATAAACAATGTTCCAATTGGAGTATATAATTGTAGGAGGATTCAATGCTTCCTTTTTGCATGCTTTTGGATTTGAACACTGTCATGTGAAACCAACTGCACGCCAGCCAGTGATGCCTTCCCAAATTGCTCCAGACAGAAGCTGAATGGGTTTCCAGCAGAAGAGAAGGTAAAGACAGAGAAGACAATGCCCCCATATTTTGCACTACATCCATTGGATTTCCCCTCCACATGGTCTTCCTGGCTTGTGTCTTGTAAGTAGTGGATAGGCTTTGGGGAATCAGAAAGTGAGTTACTTGCCGCAATATTCCTAGATTCTAACCAGCTCTTTTAGCCACTTTATGTGGTGAGTCCAGTTGAGTTTCTGATCAATGACAACGCCCAAGATGTTGATATGGGGGATTCAGTGATGATGGCACCATTGAATGTCAAGAGATGGTGGATAGATTGTCTTTTATTGGTGATGATTTGTGCAGTGCATATATTACTTGCTACTTGTAAGCACAAGCCTAGATATTGTCCAGATCTTTGTGCTTTTGGACATGAACTGCTTCAGTTTCTGAGGAGTCACGAATGTGCTGAACATTGTGCAATCATTGGTGAACATTCCCTCTTCTGACCTAATGATGGAGAGAAGGTCATTCATGAAGCAGCTGAAGATGGTTGGGCCGAGGACACTACCCTAAGGAACTCCTGTAGAGATACCCTGGACTGGCGAGAACAGACTTCAACAACCACAACCATCTTCCTATGCGTCAGGTATCTTTCCAACCACTGGAGAGTTTTCGCCCCGATATCTAAAGATTCCAGCTTTGCTACAGCTCCGTGACACAACACTCAGACTAATGCAGCATGATGTCAAGGACAGTCAATCTCACCTCACTCTGGAATTCAGCTCTTCTATCCATGTTTGAACCCAGACTGTAAAGAGATCACGAACTGAATGGCCCTGGCAGAACGCAAACTGGGCATCACTGAGCAGGTTATTGCTAAGCAAGGTCCTGCTTGATAGCACTGTTGATGACACCGTCCATCACTTTACTGATGATTGAGAGTAGACTGATGGGACGGTAATTGGCCAGATTGGATTTGTCCTGCTTTTTGTGTGCAAAACATACTGGGGGGACATTTTCCACATTGTCACGTAGATACCAGTGTTGTAACTGTACTGAAACAGCTTGGCTGAGGGAGTTGTGAGTTCTGGAGCACAAGTCTTCAATGTTATTGCTGGAATGTTGCCAGGCCCCATGGCCTTTGCAATATTCTGCACCTCCAACTGTTTCTTGATCTCACACGGAGTGAATTGAATTGGCTGAAGGCTGGTATCCCTCCAGCCCAATGGTATCAACGTGGATTTCACAAGCTTCAAAAGCTCCCCTCCCCCCACTGCATCCCAAAACCAGCCCAGCTCTCCCCGCCTCCCTAACCTGTTCTTCCTCTCACCTATCCTCTCCTCCTACCTCAAGCCGCACCCCCATTTCCTACCTACTAAACTCATCCTGCCCCTTTGACCTGTCCGTCCTCCCTGGACTGACCCATACCCTCCCTACCTCCCCACCGACACTCACCTTTACTGGCTCCATCCCCGCCTCCTTAACTTGTCTGTCTCCTCTCCACCTATCTTCTCCCCTATCTATCTTCGATCCGCCTCCCCATCTCTCCCTATTTATTTCAGAACCCTCTTCCCCTCCCCCATTTTTGATGAAGGGTCTAGGCTCAAAACGTCAGCTTTCCTGCTCCTAAGATGCTGCTTGGCCTGCTATGCTCATTCAGCTCCACACCTTGTTATCTCCATAACTGGTAACTGTAAGCTTGGAGACCACTGGAAGAGGCTGACATGGATGAACCCCACCATCTCGAAGGACAAAAGCAGTAAATGCATGGGAATGCCACACCCAACAAGTTCCCCACCAAGTCACATGCCATTCTGACTTACATCCATGAGACCATGAAAAACTGGAATCTGCTGTTCAACCCCTTGTGCCTGTTGCACAATTCAACAGGATCATGGCTGATCTAACATTCTTTACATCTACTTTCCTGAATTTTTCCATAGCCTTGATCCACTACTAATGAAGAATCGATCTACCTCAATCTTAAATAGACGCAGGGACTCTGTCCCCAGAACTCTATGTGGTTACGAGTTCCAAAGACTCACAGCCCTCTGAGAGAAGAAATTCTACCTCATCTCAGTCTTAAATTGGAGCTCCTTTATTATGAGAATACACCCAATGGTCCCATGAGGTAAACGTCCTTTCAGTATTTACCCAGTCAAGACCCTGAAGAATCCTGTGATTCAATGAGGTCACCTCCCATTCTATAGTGAGAGTACAAAGTTGGTGAAGAGTAGATTGCATGAAGCTCCCTGGCAGCTGTCACGACTCCTAGATCCAGGAGCACTCTCATGTATCTGTGCATTTGAGGACCTCGAAATATCACAGGCCTGGTTAAAGGGGGAGCAAAAGCCACACATTGCGTCAACGCACATGATAACATTTACATCTCCCTATTGACGCAGAGCCCAGATACAGTGACAAAAACATTAGATGCTGGAAAAACTCAGCAGGTCTGCAGCATGTGTGAAGTTAATGTGTCAGGTCCGGTGACCCTTCCTCAGAACTGGTGAGGAAGGAATACATATACTGTATCCCCAGATAGTGACCTGCATACCTCCGCCAGGGCTTTAGTGAAACAAGCAGAGGGTTGCTGGAGAGGCATTTCAGTTGCTTGAATTCATCTGGTGGAAGGCAGGTGGTGGTCTACAGCATAATCTGGACAGAATGTGTTGCATCATGTGTGCATTGCTCCGCACATTTGAAGCAGGGACCAAGGCAATGTGATGGAAACTGAGATACTGGAAGAGTGGAAGTGGTCTCCTGAGGAGGTTGATGGGAAGATGTTACCGGCCAGACAGAGCCTCATTGCCACTCACTTCCAGTAGTTGACAGCTGGGTGCAGCAGATCATTGTGGATTGTAAAATAGTCACTTTTGGAGCATCCAGTGCCTCCAACCGTTTCTTAATATCATGTGGAGTGAATCAAATTGGCTGAAGACTGGTGTCTGTAATGCTGGGGACCATTGGAGGAGGCAGAGATGGATCATCCACTCGGCACTTCTGGCCGAAGATTGCTGCAAATGCTTCAGCCTTATCTGTGCGCTGATGTGCTCAGCTCTTCCATCATTGAGGACGGAGATATTTGTGGAGACTCCTCCTCCAGTGAGTTGTTTAATTGTCCACCACCATTCACAACTGGATGAGGCAGGTCTGCAGAGCTTAGAGCTGATCGATTAGTTGTGGGATTGCTTAGCTCTGTCTGTCACTTGCTGCTTTCACTGTTTGGCATGCAGGTCGTCCTGTTTGGTGGCTTTACCAGGTTGATACTTCATCTTCAGGTATGGCTACTGCTGCTCCTGGTACACTCTCCTGCACTCTCCATTGAACCAGGGTTGATCCGTTGGCTTGATGGTAATGGTTGAGCGGATTGCAGATTGTGCTGGAATACAATTCTGCTGCTGTTGATGGCCCATAGCACCTCATGGATGCCCAGTCTTGAGTTGCTAGATCTGTTCAAAGTCTGTCCCATTTAGCCCAGTGATAGTGCCACACAACACGATGGAGATTATTCTCAATGTGAAGGTAGGACTTTGTCTTCGCAAGGACTGTGTGGTGGTTGTTTTTACTGATACTGTCATGGATGCAACTGCAGCTGGCAGATTGTTAAGGATGAGGTCAAGTAAGTTTTTCCCTCTTGTATGCTCCCTCATCAGTTGCTGCAGAACCAGTCTGTTAGGATCCAACCAGTTCAAATCAGTAGTACTGCTACCGAGGCACTTTTAGTGGTGGACACTGAAGTCCCTCACCCAGAGTACAGTGAGTACCCTTGCCATCCTCAGTGCTTCCTCCAAGTGTGGTTCAACACAGAGGAGTGCCAATTCGTCAGCTGATCGAGGACGGTATATGGTAAGCAGGCAGGAGGTTTCCTTCTCCATGTTTAACCTGAAGTCACGGGAATCAAAGGGACCGCAACAGTTCAAGAAGGCAACTCATTACCACCTTCTGATGGACAATTAGAGATGGGTAATAAATGCTGGCCCATATCCCATGGGTAATAAATGCTGGCCCGTATCCCATGGGTAATAAATGCTGGCCCATATCCCATGATTTACATCTCCCTATTGACGCAGAGCCCAGATACAGTGACAAAAACATTAGAAGCTGGAAAAGCTCAGCAGATCTGCAGCATCTGTGAAGTTAATGTGTCAGGGGAGTATTCCATCACACACTTGACTTGTGTCTTGTATGATGAAAGGTCCTTCGTTTATACATATTAATATAATTCTAGAGATTAGACTTTGAAAGAGATGTAGAGGTGTGTTGGTTACTTCTGTGAAGCATTTCTATTTAAAAGAAAGATCAGAGAATCCTTCTGGATCAGGCTTAAATCCAATGTATTGTGAGACATCGGGTAACTGCAGACTCTGTGGTGTAAATGGAGAGGTATTTTCATTGAGGCATTTATGACAGAAAGGCAACATATAAGGCCATTGGCTTTTTCCCATGTAGAAAAGTCTAGAATGAGCAAGTTTCTTTTTAAGTACAGTTCAGAAGCAGGTTTTTCAATTAAGTTCAGAAGTGATTAATGTTGAGTTTAGAAATAAGTTCAGTTTCCATCCTAGAAGGAGGATTCAGGGTGATTCAGGGAATATGTTTCTTGAGCAGATGGGTAGTTTGTGAAACTTCCCAACCAGGTGAGTTTGGTTAGAAATCTGCAGGTTATTAGAACTGAGAAAGTTAGGGCTTTCAGATTTGCGGAATGTTCACACTGAAAGATTTGGAAAGAAGTCAGCAAATTGTCTCTATGGTCCATGAGAAAGAACATGGAAGTGATCAGTTAAGTAGAATCCTGAGGGACTGAGATGGAGGCTGTAATTTCTCTGGGTTCAAGTAACTGAAATTGATAATAGTGGTAAACATGTTGAATCCCCACTTGTACCACATCCTCGGCTTTAGCAATCCATCGATGAAGCACTTGGTTCCCCAGTAATGCTGTGCCCCACATTCTCAGATAACAGATAACCAGCTAACAATGCACCACCTGACTCATTCTAAACTGAAGGCCCAATCAGATATAGGCAATGTAACGGGGGAACAGCAAATATTTTGTCCAACTCCACAAATTATGCATGAGCTAACCCTGATGTGAAGTGTATTGAGTAGCGGGGTAGGTTTGATGGGCTGAATGGCTTATTCCTGTTAATATGTTCCTGTTCCTATGCTTATGCCATCCATTGGTTTTAACAAGCTGTTTGAAAGCGTGCTTGCAGTTTTAACGCCATGTATTAGACATAGGATAACACTGTTGTCAAAATAGCAAACACAAAGTTTTTTTCTGAAGTAGTAACCAACTTTTCAGCTCTTATATACATTTTAGAAATGATTAACATTCTGATCTCTGGGAAGATTTGATGCAAGAATGAAGATAAAATACCCTGAAAGCAAAGTACTGGCATTTTTGTAAGTGTAATGTTAATACAGAGACTTACATTAAAAGAGCTGGTTCCACTGGCTACCATTAATCATGGACCTAAAAAGAGTTTATTAATGTCTTATCAGTCAGCAATAGAAAAGAAATGCTGTCAGCTACTGTCTTGCAATGTATGTGCAAGGAATGGTGATTAAGCAACCGATTAAACATTTTCATGAATATTTTAACGGTTGTTTGTGAATGTTTCCTGTTCTTTTACACTAATAGCCCCATTAAAACCTGTTTGTAGGATAGCACTGGTAGTTACAATGTGCACTTAAAACAGCAACAGCATCCCCAGGAGAAGTGCTGACCACATGACCCTCCCCCCCACTATCCAGTAGATTAATGCGGCTTTTAGAGTGAGACTATTCACAGACAAGTCATTAGAAATAGTAGATTATGGCTTTATGTGTAGGATATGCAGAAAAGCTGTCAATCATAAACAGATATCCAAAATGGCTACATCCACAAGTAAGGTTGACTAGGTAATTCATGGGCCACAAGGTCACAAGTGAGTTACGATCAGAGTTCTGCCTTGAGATGGTCATTGTTGCTCAATGCCATCCATAACTCATTCTGCTTGTACTAAACCTACAATGGCACATTCATAGCCGACAAGTGAGGCAGGAGCCTAAGGTATATGGCATCACACAGCTGCCTTCTACACAGCATAACAGTGAATCATTCGGAAATACAGCACAGCATGTTTCAGAGGATTTGGTAGAAACTGAAATTAGCTCCCTATGTGTGCAATAGAGTTAATTCTGTAAAAATGAGTTCAGAGTGAAATTTCTGCTGGACCACATTCCAATCCAACAGGACAGGCCAAGTCCTAGCCCTAATTATGAAAATCTGACTCCGGTAAGGGAGTTTCAGCAGCTCTCTCCAAGAATTGTAAGTTGAAACGTGGAATCGCACAATGACACATACACTATGACACTCTGACCATAGCAAGTTTATTCTGGGATACCAGAGCAGCACCATGATGTCTGACTGTGCAGATATAGTCCCAGAATGGTAGAGCAGGACCAAAAGGTTCACATAGTAGAGTAGGAGAGAGCACTATAAGGAGCTGACAGTGATGAGGAGGTCTTTGAATGTCAGAGCAACAGTGTAAGGCTCTGATAAAGGAGGCCATTAAACAAAATATATAACCATCTTGGCAGCATGAGTACATGAAGTACAGATCATAAGTTTTACACTTATGTACTTTTTAGTCTATTGTGTTGATAATTGCCTCAATTGTCGCTTTTTAAAATTCATTCATGGGATACGGGCCAGCATTTATTACCCATCCCTAATTGTCCTTCAGAAGGTGGTAATGAGTTGCCTTCTTGAACTGTTGCAGTCCCTATGTTACAGGTAGATCCACAAAGCTGTTCAGGAGTGAATGGCAAGGTCCTTGTCATGTGTTTTGGGACCTCTAGCCAGCAGCAGGCAAGGGAGCAAGGCAGCTGAGCAATTCACCGGAACCTACTCCAGCAGGTTGAGATGGTGAGGGAGACCAGCAGGAACAGTTGTGTGGATTCACTGGACATAAAAAGAGTGACTTTATTAGAAAGAGGTCTGATGGGAAGGCAAGGAATTCCTCAGCCCAGTATAACCCACACTGTCAATCATAGAGATAATAGGTCCTTGTTTATCCAAAATTTCCCTTCCTGTTTGTGATGACCTGGAGATGTACCAGTGGAATCAAGAATCCTTACTTCATGATCTCTAGGCTATCTGTGTATTCAAATCTCATACACACAATGTATTCTGATGTAGTTCTATTAATGGGAAGGCGATGGTCGAATGATATTATTGCTTGACTATCATTCCAGAAACTCAGCGAATATTCTGGGGACGCGGATTCACAGCCCACCGCAGCAATGGGGATTTGAATTCAACAAAAAAAAATACGGAAGGCCATGGGGCCATTTTTGTTTGCCAGAAAAACCCATCGATAGGACATCACTTATGTCCTTCAGGTCTGGTCAACACGTGACTCCTGATTCACAGTTACCCTCCGAAATGGCCTAGCAAGCCACTCAGTTGTATCAATCACCACAAAGTCTCATCAAAGAAATGAAACTGAACAGATTAACTGGCATTTACCAATCCACCGGAAAAGGCAACGACAGAAACAGTCCCTTCATCTGGGAGCCTGGTGGAAAATTGGGAGAGCTGTCTCACCTATTCATTAACAGGATGAGGACATCACTGGCTAGGCAGCATTTATTGCCCATCCCTAATTGCCCAGAAGGCTGTTCAGAGTCAACCACATTGCTGTGGGTCTGGAGTCACATGTAGGCCAGTCCAGGTAAGGATGGCAGCCTCCTTCCCTAAAGGATATTAGTGGACCAGATGGTTTTTCCCAATGATTGACAATGGATTCATGATCATCATTAGATTCTTAATTCCAGATTTTTTAAAATTTAATTCAAATTCTGCCATCTGCCATGGTGAGATTCAAATCCAGGTACCAGGAATGTTATCTGGGTCTCTGGATTAACAGTCCCGTGCTAATACCACTAGGCAGTTGCCTCCCCCTGCTATAATCTGACATAGTGATATTCATAGAGTCATGCCTTACAGACAATGTCCCAAACACCATCACAATCCCTGGAAGTGTCCTGTCCCACTGGTGGGATAGACCCAGTAGACATAGTAGTCTACATTTGGGGAGGAGTTGCCCCAGGAGTCCTCAACATTGACTCCAGACCGCATGAATTCCCATGGCTTCAGATTAAATATGGGTAAGGAAACCTCCTGCTGATCACCACATACTGTCCTCCCTCAGCTGATGCATCTATACTAGTCCATGTTGAACAACACTTGGAGGAAGAACTGAGTGTGGTAAGGGCACAAAATGTGCTGTGGGTGGGACATTTCAATGTCCACCACCAAGAGTGGGTCAGCAGCAGTACTACTGATCAAGCTGGTCAGGTCCTAAAGGACATAGTTGCTAGACTGGGTCTGCTCCAGGTGGTCAGGGAACCAATGAGAGGGAAAAACATACTTAACCTCATACATCCTAACCAATCTGCCAGCTGCAGAAGCATCTGTCCATTATGGTATCTGTAAGAGCAACCATGCCACAGTCCTTGTGAAGATGAAGTCTTGCCTTCACTTTCAGAATAGCCGCCATTGTGTAGTGTGGCTCCATCACCATGCTAAATGGGACAGATTCACACAAAGCTAGCAATTCAAGAGTTAGCAAGAACTACAGATGCTGGAGCCAGAGATAACAAAGTGTTGAGCTGGATGAACACCGCAGGCCAGGCAGCATCAGAGGAGCAGAAAAGCTGAGGTTTCAGGTCAGAACCCTTCTTCAGAAATGGGAGAGGGGAGGAGAGCTCAGAAATAAATATAGGGAGGAGGGGTGGGGCTGGGGAAGGCAGGTGAGATGGTAATAGGTGAGTGCAGGTAGGGAGTGGTTGGGATTGGTTAGTAAGGTGGGAGTAACGGACTGGTGGGAGAGAAGATGGACAGGTTGTGTCAGGTCAAGGAGGTGGGGATAAGAGGGAGAGTTGGACATGGATGAGGCCAGGGGTGGGGAGATTTTAAAACTGGTGAATTCCACCTTTAGGCCATTGGGCTGTAGGTTCCCAAGGCAGAATGTGAGGTGTTGCTCCTCCAGTTTTCAGGTAGCGTCATTGTGACACTGGAGGCGACCCAGGATGGACATGGCACCCAGGAATGGACTACTGCATCCACTGCTCCCTATGTGGTCTCCTCTACATCGGTGAGACCAAGCAGACGTTCAGACACCATTCCGTGGAGCACCCATGCTCTGTATTTAACAAACAATACCTTCTGGTCACGAACCACTTTAACTTCCCTTCCCACCTATCTGCCACTCCCACCTCACATCAGCTTTCCTGTTCCTTTGATGCTGCCTGGCCTGCTGTGTTCCTCCAGCTCCACACTGTGTTATCTCTAGCAAATCGAGCATCCATGAGGCACTTTTGGACATCAATAGCAACAGAACTATACTCCAGCACAATCTGCAATCTCAGGGCCTGGCATTTCAGTCACTAAGCCATTACCATCAAATCGAGGAATCAACGCTGGTTCAATGGCGAATGCAGGAGCAACATGAAGCCTATCTGAATGAGGTGTCAACCTAGTGAAGGCACCAAACAGGACTACTTGCATGCCAAATAGCATGAGCAGCAAGTGATATACAGAACTAAGCAATCCCACAGCCAACTGATCAGATCTAAGCTCTGCAACCCTGTCATACCTGGGCATGAATTGAACAATTAAACAACTCAGTGGAGGAGGAGGCACCGCACATATCCCCAGACTCAATGATGGAAGAGCACAGTACAACAAAGATAAGACTGAAGCATTCACAGCAAGCTTCAGCCAGAAATGCTGAGTGGATGATCCATCTCTGGCTCCTCCAGTGATCCCTACCATTGCAGATACCAGTCTTCGGCTAACTCAATCCACTCTACTTGATATCAAGAAACTGGATACTGCGAAGTCTACAGACCCTGACAACATTCCAGTAATAGATCTGAAGGCTTGTAGTCCAGAACTCGCCACTCCCTTCGCCAAGCTGTTCCAGTAGAGGTACAACACTAGCATCTACCCAACAATATGGAAAGTTGCCCAGGTACGTCCTGTATATACAAAGCAGGACAAATCTAACCCAGGCAATTACCGTCCCCTCAATCTACTCTCAATCACCAGTAAGGTGATGGCAGGTGTCATCAACAGTGCTATCGACCAGCACCAGTTCAGCAGTAACCCGCTCATTGGCGCCTAGTTTGGATTCAACCCAGGGCCTCTCAGCTCCTGATCTCATTACAGTCTTGGTTCAAAGTTGGACAAAACGTTTAAATTCCGGAAATGAACTGAGAATGACAGCCCTGCATAATGGCTCAGTGGCTAGCACTGGCGTCTCACAGCATCCGGGACATTGGTTCAATCCCAGCCCTGGGTCATTGTCTGTATGGTGTTTTCACATTCTCCTGTGTCTATACGGTATTCCTCCCAGAGTCCAAAGATGAGCAGGTTAAGTTGGTCGGTCATGCTAAATTCCCCATAGTGCCCAGGGGTGTGCAAATTAGGTGGATTAGCACAGCAAATGCAGGGTTGCAGGGATAGAGTCAGGGGATGGGACTGGGTGGGATGCTCTTTGAACTGTTGGTTTGGACTCAGTGGGCTGAATCGTCTCTATCCATACTGTAGGGACTCTATCAAGGCTGCAATCAACCAAGTCATAGAGTTATACAGCACAGAAACAAAACCTTCAGACCAACTCGTTCATGCAGACCAGATATCCCAATCTGAACTAGTGCCATTTCCCTCTAAATTGTCCCTATTCATATACCCATTCACCTTTCACATGTTAAAATTGTACCCACCTTCACCACATCCTCTGGCAGTTCATTTCTCTCTCTCTCTCTCTCTCTCTCTCTCTCTCTCTCTCTCACACACACACACACACACACACACACACACTCTCCATGAAAATGTTATCCCTCAGTTCATTTTCAAATCTTTTCCTTCTCACCTTAAAACTACGGTCTCTAGTTTTGAACTCCTCTAACCAGGCAAAAAGACCTTGGCTATTCATTCAATTCCCACATGATTATAAAAACCTCTATAAGGTCACACCTCAGCCTCCAGTATTCTAAGGAAAAAATCCCCAGTCTATTCATCCTCTCCCTATAGCTCAAAGATTCCTATCCTGGCAACATCCTTGTAAATTTTTTCTGCGTCCTCTCAAATTTAACAACGTCCTTCCTATAGAAGGGACACCTGAATTGTACACAATATTCTGAAAGTGATTTCATCAACGTCCTGTACAGCTGTAATATAATGACTCAAATCCTAAAATCAGTGTTCTGACCAATGAGGGCAAGTGTGCTAAATGCCATCTTCACCATCCTGTTTACTGGCAAACACTTTCAAGGAACTGTGAACCTGCATACCTAGGTCTCTTTGTTTGGCAACACTCCCCAGGGCTATACCATTAACTGTATAAGTCCTGACCTGGTTTGCCTTACCAAAATAGGATAGGGAGATCCTTTTTCCTAGGATGGTGACGGCGAGCATGAGGAGGCATAGCTTTAAATTGAGGGGTGAAAGATATAGGACAGATGACAGAGGCAGTTTCTTTACTCAGAGAGTAGTAAGGGAATGGAATGCTTTGCCTGCAACGGTAGTAGATTCGCCAACTTTAGGCACATTTAAGTCGTCATTGGATAAGCAAATGGACGTACATGGAATAGTGTAGGTTAGATGGGATTGAGATCGGTATGACAGGTCGGCACAACATCGAGGGCCGAAGGGCCTGTACTGTGCTGTAATGTTCTATGTTCTATGTTCTTTGTTCAAAATGCAACACCTTACATTTATCTAAATTAAACACCATCTGCCACTCCTCAGCCCTCTGGCCCATATGATCAAGGTCCCGCTGTACTGTCAGACAATCTTCTTCACTGTCCACTACACCATCTACTTTTGGTATAATTTGCAAACTTACTAACCACGCCTTCTATATTCACATCCAAGTCATTTATATAAATCAAAAAGCAATGGACGCAGAACCAATCTCTGTGGCACACCAATGGTCATAGGCCTCCAGTCCAAGACCCAACCCTCTGTCACCACCCTCCATCTCCTACCTTCAAGTCAATTTTGTATTCAGTTGGCTGGATCCCCCTGAATCCTATGTGATCTAGCCACTCTACCATGCGGAATTTTGTTGAACACTTTGCTGAAGTCCATTTAGACAACATTGATGCTCTGCCTTCATCAATCTTCTTCATCAGCTCCTCAGGAAACTCAATCAAGTTAGTGAGACATGATTTACCACACAAAGCCACGTTGACTATTCCTAACCGTTCCTCACCTTTTCAAATGCATGTGAGTCCTGTCCCTCAGAATCCCCTCCAACTTGCCTACTACTGACATTGGGCTCATCAGTCTATAGTTCCCTGGCTTTTCTTTTACAGACTTTATTAGATAATGGATCTACATTAGCCAAACTCCAGTCTTCTCGCACTTCACCCATGGCTGTTGATGATACAAGTATCTCAGCAAGAATCCCAGAAATCACTTTGCTAGCTTCCCAAAAAGTTCTGGGAAATGCCTGATCGGGTCTCGAGTGTGGTATCAAGGAGTCCAAGCAAAACTGGGATCAATGGGTATCAATGTCCGTGGCCCAACTATCTTCAGCTGCTTCATCAATGACCTTCCACCTAGCAAAAGGACCGATGATTGCACTGATGACTGCACAATGGTTAGCACCATTTGCAACTTCTCAGACACTGAAGAAGTTCATGTTCAAACACAACAAGATCTGGCCTCTTTGTAGGTTATGTGGAACAGTCCCTCTTCCACATCTACACAGGCCCCAAACCCCACCTCTTCCTCCGTTACATTGATGACTGTATCGGCACCGCATCTTGCTCCCCAGAGGAGCTTGAACAGTTCATCCACTTCACCAACACCTTCCACCCCAACCTTCAGTTCACCTGGGCCATCTCCAGCATATCCCTCACCTTCCTGGACCTCTCAGTCTCCATCTCAGGCAACCAGCTTGTAACTGATGTCCATTTCAAGCCCACCGACTCCCACAGCTACCTAGAATACACCTCCTCCCACCCACCCTCCTGCAAAAATTCCATCCCCTATTCCTAATTCCTCCGCCTCTGCCGCATCTGCTCCCACAATGAGGCATTCCACTCCCGCACATCCCTGATGTCCAAGTTCTTCAAGGACAGCAACTTTCCCCCCACAGTGGTCGAGAACGGCCTTGACTGCATCTCCCGCATTTCCCACAACACATCCCTCACACCCCGCCCCCACCACAACCGCCCAAAGAGGATCCCCCTCGTTCTCACACACCACCCCACCAACCTCCGGATACAACGCATCATCCTCCGACACTTCCGCCATCAACAATCCGACCCCACCACCCAAGACATTTTTCCATCCCCACCCCTGTCTGCTTTCCGGAGAGACCACCTCTCTCCATGACTCCCTTGTTCGTTCCACACTGCCCTCCAACCCCACCACACCCGGCACCTTCCCCTGCAACCGCAGGAAATGCTACACTTGCCCTGACACCTCCTCCCTCACCCCTATCCCAGGCCCCAAGATGGCTTTCCAAATTAAGCAGAGGTTCACCTGCACATCTGCCAATGTGGTATACTGCATCCACTGTACCCGGTGTGGCTTCCTCTACATTGGGGAAACCAAGCGGAGGCTTGGGGACTGCTTTGCAGAACACCTCCGCTCGGTTCGCAATAAACAACTGCACCTCCCAGTCGCAAACCATTTCCACTCCCCCTCCCATTCTTTAGATGACATGTCCATCATGGGCCTCCTGCAGTGCCACAATGATGCCACCCGAAGGTTGCAGGAACAGCAACTCATATTCCGCTTGGGAACCCTGCAGCCCAATGGTATCAATGTGGGCTTCACCAGCTTCAAAATCTCCCCTTCCCCCACCACATCCCAAAACCAGTCCAGTTCGTCCCCTCCCCCCACTGCACCACACAACCAGCCCAGCTCTTCCCCTCCACCCACTGCATCCCAAAACCAGTCCAACCTGTCTCTGCCTCCCTAACCTGTTCTTCCTCTCACTCATGCCTTCCTCCCACCCCAAGCTGCACCTCCATCTCCTACCTACTAACCTCATCCCACCTCCTTGACCTGTCCGTCTTCCCTGGACTGACCTATCCCCTCCCTATCTCCCCACCTATACTCTCCTCTCCACCTATCTTCTTTTCTCTTCATCTTCGGTCCGCCTCCCCCTCTCTCTCTATTTATTCCAGAACCCTCACCCCATCCCCCTCTCTGATGAAGGGTCTAGGCCCGAAATGTCAGCTTTTGTGCTCCTGAGATGCTGCTGGGCCTGCTGTGTTCATCCAGCCTCACATTTCATTATCTTGGATTCTCCAGCATCTGCAGTTCCCATTATCTCTGGCAAATAATGTTGTTCTGCACAAATGCCAGGCTATGACTATCATCAATAAGAGATAATCTAACGACGGACTCTTGGCATTCAATGGTGTTAACCATCACTAAATCCCCCACTATCAAAGTCCTGGGGGTTACCATTGACTAGAAATTCAACTGGACGCACCACATAAACATAATGGTGACAAGACCAATTCAGAGGCGAGGAATATTGTGGTGAGTAACTCACTTCCAGAATCCCCATAACCTGCACATAACCTACAAGGCACAAGTCAAGAAAGAGATAGGATATTTCCCATTTGCCTGGATTGTAGCTCCAACAACACTCAAGAAGCTTGACACCGTATAGGATAAAGCAGCCCACTTGATCGGTATCCACCTCTTTCCACCACCAATGCTCAGTAGCAGAAGTGTGTACTATCTACATGATGCACCGCATAAATTCACAAAAAATCCTTAGACAGTATTTTCCAAACCCACAGAATTTTCATCTAGAAATATGACGGCAGTAAATACCTGGGAACACAAACGCATGCAGGTTTTACTCCTAGCCAATCACTGTCTTGACCTAGAAATACATCATCATTCTTTCACTGTTGCTTTCGGTCAAAATCCTGGAATTGTGGGACAATCTACACTGAACTGCAGTGGTTCAAGGCAGCAACACACCACCCCTTCTTAAAGGCAACTAGGAATGGGCAATAACTGCTGGTCTAGCCAGTGACGCCCACTTTCCACAAACGAATAAAGAAGAAGCAGTTGTTTTTGTTTATATTTTTCTTAGAAATGGCAAATTTGTTTCGAGAAATTAGTAATGGACAAGTAAAACCATGATGCCACGACTATAAATTTAATAATAATCTCAAGACTATATCTATGTTTGCAGTAAATATCTATAGCACAGCTGGATATAGAATTGCATGGGTTTGCTTGGAAGCCCTCCCAGGCTCTTTCCTCACAATCCATTGATGTATTTCAGTTTGACTGGCAGGACAAATGGTGCCCAGAGATGGGGAAGCTGTAATAATCCAGAGAGGATGGCCCTGGAGGTCTCATGACATCTCATGATGTCAAGGCAAACACGAGAAGAAACTGTCCTTCTGGTTGCTACATCTAATTTTTCTCAACTTCGGTATCAGTGCTCCTCCAAATCCAATACAACTGCAGGAAGTGTTAAGAGTATTAATGAGAAAAAACATACTTTGAGTTGGGAATCTGAAGGTTTTCACGAAAATAGGTTCACTTCGTAACTCCACTGATTATCTCTTTCAGGAAACAATGAGCTAGTGGCATTATCGTTAGATTATTAATCCAGAGACCCAGGGAATGTTCTGGGGATCCAGGTTCAAATCTTAACATGGCAGATGATGCAATTTGAATTCAATTTTAAAAATCTAGGTGTTAGATTTTCCAGATATTAATCCAGAGTTTCTGGATTAATACGCTGGTGATAACAACACTCCGCTATTGAGTCAGCTTTATATTGGCACAGATACAGAATTTGCTCATGAGCTGAGAGTGGGGACAAAAGGTTCTTTTTCAGGTTGGTGATCTGTGACCAGTGAGGCTCGACAGACATTAGTGCTGGCATTGCAACTATTTACAACATGTCTTGGAAAGGAAGTGAACGTACTGCAGCCAAATTTGCAGATGACACAAAATAGATGGAAAATCAAGTTGCGAGAGGGATACAAACAGTTTACAGAGAGGTAGGAGTATTCATTGACACCCTTAACATCTCCTTGCTACAATGTGAAGTCCCCACCAGCTTCAAGAAGACCACCAACATCCCAGTACCAAAGAAAACTCATGCAACGTTCCTCAATGACTAGTGTGTGGCTGTTCTGACTTCCATTATTATATGTGGTCAGTCATGGCTCATATCAAATCCAGCCTCTCAGGTGCTTTGATCCCTTGCTATTTTCTATTGGCTCAACAGGTCCACGGCAGATGCCATTTCCCTATCCCTGCACTCATCCCTGGAACACCTTGATAATAAACTGATGTCAGGCTTCTGTTTATTGACTACAGCTCTGTCTTCAACACTATAATCCCGAACGGGCTGAACTCCAAACTCTAAGGCCTAAGTCTCTGCCCCTCCTTCTGCAACGGGATCCTCGACTTCCTGACCCATAGACCGCAATCAATGAGGTTAGGTAATAGCACGTCCTCCACAACAATCCCTAACACCAACACCCTGCAAGGCTGTCTACTCAGCTCCCCAGAGTACACAGTAATCTCTGTACACTCATAACTATGTGGCCAAATTCTATTCAAACTCCACCTACAAGTTCACTGATGACACCTCTGTTGCAGGCCCGGTATGAAACAATGACGTGACAGAATACAGGAAAGAGATAGAATATTTGATGGCATAGCATAAAGATAGCAATCTCTCCCTCAACATCATCAAAACTAAAGAGCTGATCATTAACTTCAGGAAGCAATGAGGAGGACATGCCCCTACCTACATCAATGATGCTGGGGTGGGGATGGTTGACAGCATCAAGCTCCTTAGAGTGACCATCACCGACAATCTGTACTAGACTGCCCACATTGATGCAACAGTCAAAAAAGCCCAAGAATGCCTCTTTTAGTGCCTAAACTGTCCCATGTCCCAGCCCCCAACCCCACACATCAGGTCTTGTTACCACATCTCCTATTGTTAGTCACTAACAGCCCCCATTAACAACTCCTTTGTCTGTTCAACCGTCTTTTTCTCTCTTTGGGCTAAGGAAATTCATCATGTTCATAAGGAACCTCACCAACATTTATAGATGCACCATAGAAAGCATTCTATCTGGATGCATCGTGGCTTACTGCGGCAACTGCTCTGATTAGCGCCATAAGAAACTATACAAAGTTGTGAACACAGCCCAGGCCATCACACAAGCCAGCCTTCCATCCATTGACTCCATCTACACTTCTTATTACCACAGAAAGGTAATCAACATTATTAAAGACCCCTCCCACCCTGGTTATATCTCTTCAAGCCTCTTCAATCAGGCAGAAGATACAAAAGCTTAAACACTTGACCAATAGGTTTAAGAACTGCTTTATCACCGCTGTTATTAGACTTCTGAATGGACATCTCAAATTTCAAATCTAACGTTGATCTCACTTTTTGTGCACCTTCTTTGAAGCTGTAACTTTGTATTCCTCGTTCCGGTCAAGCACCGTATGATCTTTGTACGATATGATCTGCCTGTACTGCCTGAAAAACTAAACTTTTCATTGTATCTAGGTACATGCAACAAGGATAAAGCAAATCAAATTGGAAAAAGAGAGATTTTGCTGGGCTAATTAACCAGCAAAAATTTGGCAAACAGAATATAATGTGGAAAAATATGAAATCCATTTTGGAAAGGAGAACAAAAAAAAGAGTATTATTTAAATGGAGAAAATCTGCAGAAAGCTGCAGCACAACGGGACTTGGGGTTATTTTGTTCAATCACGGGATGTGTGCATCTCTCGCTAGACCAGTATTTATTGTCCTCGTGCACAAAATATAGAAAGCTAGCACACAGGGGCAGCAGGTAATCAGAGAGGCTAATGGAGTGCTGGTCCTTATTTCAAGGAGGTTGGAGGATAAGAGCAAGAAAGTCTTATTGCCACTGTACAAGGTGCAGGCAGGACCACATCTGGAGTAGTGTGAGCAGTTTTGGTCCCCTTATGAACAAGGTGAGGAGGAATTTCTTAATTCCAGAGGTTTGTACATTTTTGGAACTCCTTGCCACAGAGAGCTGTGGTGCAAAGTTCTTGTGTATATTTCAGGCTGAGGTAGTAATAGTGTTGATCAGTCGGGGAACGATCAACGTCCTCCCCCCCAAGCCGCACCTCCATTTCCTACCTACTAACCTCATCCCACCTCCTTGACCTGTCCGTCTTCCCTGGACTGACCTATCCCCTCCCTACCTCCTCACCTATACTCTCCTCTCCACCTATCTTCTTTTCTCTCCATCTTCGGTCCACCTCCCCCTCTCTCCCTATTTATTCCAGTTCCCTCTCCCCATCCCCCTCTCTGATGAAGGGTCTAGGCCCGAAACGTCAGCTTTTGTGCTCCTGAGATCCTGCTTGGCCTGCTGTGTTCATCTAGCTCCACACTTTGTTGTGTCAGAACTTCTGTTCTTTCTGAGAGCTGAGTGTGAGGAAGCTGGGTCAGTGTCAAATACTATTCCCATAGAAATAATGGATGACTTGGTGACAGGATACCAGCCTCTGTGGAGTTATTTCATAACCACATAGTTAAGAACCTGGATTATCTGTAGGCCCGATTTCCTTTCCCAAAGACTATTTACGAAGAGAATGGGTTTTTAGAACAATCTAGTAGATTCATAGTCACCGCAGTGGAGATTAGCTTTTAATCTCAGATTTATTTAATTAAACATAAATTCCCTCAGCCGCTGTTGTGGGATTTGAACTCTTTTGGATTATTAGTCCTGTAATCTGACCATTACATGAGCATTCCTGCTGCTGTGCGTGTATTTTCCAGCACATTTTCCTACATAAGTGCACCTCAGAAAAACTCTTTAACTGATTGAAAAATACTGTAAGCTGCCCTGACGAACATAGAACATAGAACGTAGAAAAGTACAGCACAGTACAGGCCCTTCGGCCCATGATGTTGTGCCGTGGAATTATCCTAATCCAAAAATAAAATAACCTAACCTACATTCCCCTCAATTCACTGCTGTCCATGTGCATGTCCAGCAGTCGCTTAAATGTCACTAATGACTCTGCTTCCACGACTCCCACTGGCAAACTATTCCATACGCTCACAACTCTCTGGGTGAAAACCTCCCTCTGACGTCTCCTCTATACCTTCCTCCTTAACGAGTTGCAAGTTTCTATATAAATGCAAATCTGTCTATTTTGTCTTTTTACCATTCATGAGCTTTGCCAGCAAACTGCCATTCGGCCATAAAGAGATATCACATTAATTCCTGGACCTCCCAATATCCATGTAGTGTCCATTTCAGATGAGGCTGAGGAGGAAGAGCTGTGGAAGAATTTCTTTGCCCTCGCTGTCAAGTTCTGAGCTCAAGGAACCAATCCCACTGCTCGAGCACCAATCTCATTGAAATCAGCTAACTCAGTGCAGTCTAACCTGGGACATCCTTGCTCGTGACGAGTTAGATCTGCTGAGTCATCAAGGGAGCTGCATGCTTTCAGTTTTCACTGGATTCTCCTGCATCGATGTCTTTAATAAATAAACACCACAATATAATATTCATTCTCAAAGTGCCAGGCAGATGTAAAATTGTATCAATCACATAAACAACCCTTTGCTCTTATCCTACAGCCAATTTGCACTCAGCTCTCATATCCCCCTCGACATAACGGCACTTAATTTTGGAACATAGCTAGTCATGTGGCACTTTATCGGAAATGGTTTGAAAATCTGAGTAGACGTATTGGACCTCACTGATTTGATGTTTCAGTGACATTTTCAAAAACCTCAGAAAGGTTTGTTTGCGATCTCCACTCACAAGAATATGAATAATCGATAATAGCAACGCACATAGGTACATAAATGGTCCACATAGGTGCCAATGATATAGGTAGAAAGAATAAGGAGGTTCTGCTGAGGGAATGTGAGCAGTAAGGAGCTAAATTAGAAAGCAGAACCAAAAGGATAATAATCTCTGTGTTATGACCTGAGCCACAAGCAAATTGGCAAAAGATTAATGAGGTAGAGCATGGCTCAAAGATTAGTGAGAGAGATGGGGGTTTGAATCCATGGGACATTGGCACAAGTATTCGGTAAGGGTGGAATTGTACCCCTGTAGAATTGCATAACTCTGTGTGTTTGTGTGTGTGTCTGTCTATCTGTGCTGTGTGTTTGTGTGTATGTCTGTCTATCTGTGCTGTGTGTTTGTGTGTCTGTCTGTCTATCTGTGCTGTGTGTTTGTGTATGTCTGTCTGTCTATCTGTGCTGTGTGTTTGTGTGTGTGTCTGTCTATCTGTGCTGTGTATGAGTGTGTTTATGTGCATGCGTGTATGTGTGTATGGGGGGTGTGTGTGTATGGGGGTGTGTGTGTGTGCGTGTGTGTGTGCGTGTGTGTATGTGTGTCAATGTATCTGTCTGTCTGTGTGTTCAGTTGTTATTTGTTTATATAAGAAACAAAACAAACTCAAATTGAAATTTTCTGAAGAAGGGTCTTGACCTGAAACGTCAGCCTTCCTGCTTCTCTGATGCTGCTTGGCCTGCTGTGTCCATCCAGTTCTACACCTCATTAGCTCAGATTCTCCGGCATCGGCAGTTCCTACTATCTCTCTCAAATTGAAATTGGTGGCTATGATGTCGTGGGTACCACAGACACATGGTTGGAATGGGATCAGGGCTGGGAACTAAATATTGAAGGATACGCGTTGTATTGAAAGGACAGGCAGTTGCACAGAGGACGTGGCATTGCCATGTCAGTCAGAAATGAAATTAAATTGACAGCAAGCGATATTGCGTCAGAAGGTTTAGAATCAGTATGGGTACAGTTGAGAAAGCAAAAAGGAAAAAGAACTTGATGGGAGTTGCATACTGGCCTTCTAGCAATGTCAGCATGTGGGAAAAGAAATAAATCAGGAGATAGAAAAGGCATGTCGGAAACATATTATTGCAATAATCATGGGGGACTTCAGTGTGCAGGTGGAGTGGGAAAAGCAGAATGGTAGCAAATCTCAAAAATAGGAATGTGTGGAATGTCTACGAGATGTTATATTGGAGAAGCTTGTGGTAGATCCTGGCAGGGAAGTGGCAATTTTGGATTTAGTGAGGTGTAATGAAGCAGACTGGGTTACGGAACTGAAGGTAATGGAACTTGAAGCAGTTTCAGAGGGAGAAACTGGAATCAGATGGAACATTATTACAATTGAGTAAAGGTAATAACAAAGACATGAGGGAGGAGCTGGCCTGAGTTGATTGGAAGGGGAGCCTAGCAGGGAAGATGGTAGAGCAGCAATGACAGGAGTTTCTGGGGTTAATTCAGGAGGCACAGCAGAAATTCATCCTGAGGAAGACAACACATACTAAAGAAGGATGAGGCAACCATGGATGATGAGGGAAGTCAGAGACAGCATAAAAACAAAACAAAATACAATGTGGTGAAGATTAGTGTGAAGCCAAAGGACTGGAAAACCTTCGAAGCCAGCAGAGGATAACTAAAAACTCAGTAAGTGGGGAGAAGTGAAATATGAGAGTAAGCTAGTTTGTAATATCAAAGAGGATATTAACTTAAAAGGGTAAGACATGGCAGGAGAGTTCCAAACCAGTCTGCTCCTCTTCCTCAATGTGGGAAGCAGGGCACATTTCCAATGGCCAGGAACTACACGTCTGCAAGAAGTGTCTTCAGCTGCAGCAATTGGAAGCCCATGTTTTGGAGTTGGAGCAGCATCTGAGGACACTGTGGAGCATTTGTGAGGCGGAGAGTATCATGAATAATGCGTATAACGAGGTGGTCACACCCACAGGCTCAGACTCCACAGGCAGGAGGAGAAAGGGTGACCACCAGGCAGAGCAGGAGGGTTAAGCAGGCAGTGCAGGAATCTCCTGTGGCTACTCCCCTGCAAAGCAGATAGACTGTTTTGGATACTGTTGAGGGGAATGGCCTCTCAGGGGATAATAGCAGCAGCCAAATTCATGGCACCATAGATAATGGGAACTGCACATGCTGGAGAATCCAAGATAACAAAGTGTGGAGCTGGATGAACACAGCAGGCCGAGCAGCATCTCAGGAGCACAAAAGCTGACGTTTTGGGCCTAGACCCTTCATCAGAGAGGGGGATGGGGAGAGGGTTCTGGAATAAATAGGGAGAGAAGGGGAGGCAAAGAAGATGGAGAGAAAAGAAGATAGGTGGAGAGGAGAGTATAGGTGGAGAGATAGGGAGGGGATAGGTCAGTCCAGGGAAGACGGACAGGTCAAGGAGGTGGGATGAGGTTAGTAGGTAGGAGATGGAGGTGCGGCTTGGGGTGGGAGGAAGGGATGGCTGAGAGGAAGAACAGGTTAGGGAGGCAGAGACAGGTTGGACTGGTTTTGGGATGCAGTGGGTGGGGGGGATGAGCTGGGCTGGTTGCGTGATGCAGTGGGGGGAGGGGACGAACTGGGCTGGTTTTGGGATGCGGTGGGGGGAGAGTTTGAAGCTGGTGAAGCCCACATTGATACCATTGGGCTACAGGGTTCCCAAGCGGAATATGAGTTGCTGTTCCTGCAACCTTCGGGTGGCATCCTTGTGGCACTGCAGGAGGCCCATGGTGGACATGTCATCTAAAGAATGGGAGGGGGAGTGGAAATGGTTTGCGACTGGGAGGTGCAGTTGTTTATTGCGAACCGAGCGGAGGTGTTCTGCAAAGCGGTCCCCAAGCCTCCGCTTGGTTTCCCCAATGTAAAGGAAGCCACACCGGGTACAATGGGTACAGAATACCACATTGGCAGATGTGCAGGTGAACCTCTGCTTAATATGGAAAGTCATCTTGGGGCCTGGGATGGGGGTGAGGGAGGAGGTGTGGGGGCAAGTGTAGCACAAATGTAGGACTTCAAAGGTAGTTATCTCAGGATTACTACCCTTGCCACAAGCTAGTCAGAGTAGAAACAGAAGGGTAAATAAGATGAGCACATGGTTGAAAAGATGGTGTGAGGGGGAAGAGTTTCAGATTCATGGGGCATTGGGACTGGTTCTGGGGGATGTGGGACCCTTACAAACTTGAAGGTGTTACACATGGGCAAGACTGGGACAGATGTCTTTGGTGACGTGTTGGGTGGGAGTGGGGTACCCGGTAGAGTGGTTGGGGAGGGTTAAAACTAGTGTGGCAGGGGGTTGGGAATCAGAGGAGTAGGGTAGTAGATGCAGAAATTGAGGGAGAAGTAGAAACCAGGGCAAACAGAAACTAAGAACAAGAACAAGCAGGGATGCTGCTAAAAAGAGCAGAGGGGGTAGTCTGAAATAGGGAAGGTAGATGGACTTAGAGCTTTGGTTCGTACTTAGAACTATGACATTGATGCAATTACAGAGACTTGGCTGAAAAAGAGACAGAACTGGTAGTTGAATGTCCCAGGATTTTGATGTTTCAGGTGTGATAGAAGGGAATGTAAAATGGATGGGGGACTTGCATTACTGATAAAGGAGTATCTCACAGCTGTACTGAGGGAGGATACATCAGAGGAATCATGCAGCAAGGCAGTATGGGTAGAACTCAGGTATAGGAATAGTGAAATCACAATGCCGGCGGGTATACTACAGGCCTCTCAACTGCCTACAGGAGATAGAAGACAGAATATATAGATAGATTTTGGAAAGGTGTAAAAAATGCAGGTTTGTTGAGGTGGCTGATTTTAACTTCCTCTCTATCGACTGGGACACACTTCATGCTAGGGCCTTGGATGGCGCAGAATTCGTAAGGACTATTCAGGACGGATTCTTGCCCCAATACATGAACAAGGAAGGGGTTATATTGGACCTAGTTTTGGAAAATAAGCCCAGGCAGGTGAATGAAGTTTCAGTGGGGGAGCATTTCAAGAGTAGTGAACATAATAACTTGTGTTTTAAAATACTCATGGATAAGGAGAACAGCAGTCCTTGGATGAAGTTGTTAAATTAGGGAAGGTGAACTACGATGATAATAGGCAGGAACTGGGCAATGTTGATTGGAGATGGCTGTTTTAGGGTAAATCCATGTCAGACATGTGGGATTATTTCAAATGGCAGTCGATAAGAGTTCAGGAGCATCACATTCTTGCAAGAATGAACGATTGGTATGGCTAGTTATGTGAATCTTGGATGATCAGGGATGTTTTGATCTTGGTCAAAAAGAAAAAAAGGAAGCATATGTAAGTTCTAGGAGGGCGGGAAATGACAAAGTCCTTGAAGTATATAAGGAAAATAGAAAAGACCTTAAACAAGGAATTAGAAGGTCTAAAAGGAGTCATGAAAAGCCATTAGCAAACAGGATTAAGGAAAATCCCAAGGCTTTTCATACAGACAAAAAAAGCAAGAGGGTAACCAGGGAAAGGGTTGGTTCACTCAAGGCCAAAGGAGAGAGTCTATATGTGAAGCTAGAAGAGAAATGTGAAATCCTAAATGAATAGTTTGTGGTAGTATTCAAAAAGAGAAGGAATTGTGGAGGATAATCTCAAGGCGTTCTAAGTCAAGTTGCTATTAAAAAGGAAGAGGTGTTTTGTGCCTCAAAAAGTATTAAGGTAGACAAGGTCCTGGATCCTGATGGGATCTATCCAAGAATGTTGAGGGAGGTAAGAAAACAGTGAACAACTGGGCCAGTGAGCTAAGGAGTGGCAGATGGAGTTTAAGTTAGATAAATGTTGCATTTTGGTAGGTCAAACCAGGACAGGACTTCAGCAGTCAAGTGTAGGGCTCTGGGGGGTGTTGTAGAACCAGAAGATCTAGGGGTACAAGTTCATAGTTCCTTAAAAATTGAGTCACAGGTAGACAGGGTAGTGAAGAAAGCTTTTAGCATGCTTGCTTTCAATGGTCAGAGCATTCAGTACTGGAGTTGGGATGTCTTGTTGCAGTTGTACAAGATGTTGGTGAGGACATGTTTGGAGTACTACAGTTCTGGTCACCCTAGTATAGAAGGGATATTTTTAAACTAGAAAGAGTACAGAAAAAATTTACTAGGATGCTACCTGGGCTGAAGGGTTTGAGTTATAAGGAGAGGTTGGATAGTCCGGGAGCTTTTTCCTCTGGAGCATAGGAGACTGAGGGGTGACATAATAGAGGTCTATAAAATCATGAGATGCTTAGATAAGGTAGACAGGCAACAGATTTTCCCCATGGTAGGGGAGTCTAAAACTAGAGGGCATGGGTTTAAGGTGAGGGGGTGAGATATAAAAGGGTCTGGGGGTGGACATTTTTTTTCACACAGCGGGTGGTGAGTGTTTGGAATGGGCTGCCAGAGGTAGTGGTGGAAGTGAGTATAGTTTTGTCATTAAAGAAACATTTAGACATGTACATGAATGGGGTAGGTGTGGAGGGGTCTTGACTAACCGCAGGCAAACGGGACTAGTTTAATAGTGAAAACTGGACAGCATGGGCAAGTTGGGTCAAATGACTTGTTTCCATGTTGTAGATCTCTACAATTCTATGATTGAAACTTACAAAATACTGATATTACAATGGGGAAGGGCCAAACCTCTCTGATTATTAAACTAAAACACAATCCGTTATTACAGGAGTAGGGGTTCCCTTCTAATAATTACCCTCTAATCACGCAGAGAAATTCATCTTTCCCCTTGTAACCTATGAAAAGAGTGGTTAAAAGAAGGAAAATCCCTGGTCCCCACTTTACAAGTAACAAGAAACAATTTGTTTATTTAACCCAACAATGAACAAATTAAGAAAATTACTAACAAACCAACAATTCCCCCAAAACTACTAACTACTCCCTAACAGGTCTAAATTTTACTGAAATGCTGTTGAAATAAAGACAAGTCCCACTAATACAAACCAAATAAATAAGAAGCAATAAATTATAACTTAATCTCTCCAAATTTGCACAGACTGTCTTCTAGAATCCTCTGTTGTCTCCAATCTCTTCACAAACGCCTTTCTTCCACTAATTCGGTGTCAGAAATGTTTTATTCCTACGATTTCTTCAGTGAGGACTTTGAGCTGAAATACCATGGTACTTTTGATTAATTAGATGGGATTTCTCTGAGAGCTGAGCAGTGCTAACTCTGGCAGGTAGTAGTTGCCTCTCTCTTTCAGATGGTAGTTGGCTCTCACTGACCTTTCAAAATGCCCTCGCCTCATATACCCGTAATGACACAATCAAGTTCTTGGAATATGACTGGTTTCAAGTTGTCAACACCATCAAATTTAAATTCAATTGGCTTTGAATCATTGGGTTTGGTTTTAAATTAACTGGCCAAATTCAAATTCATTGTCACAGCATCAAAACAAGACTGCTGTTTTGCCTGCCACCTGTAAGGTATTTTTTTGAAACACTTTGTTTCACTTTTTGAAGTTCTCTGTTCTGGCAACTTCAGCTGCCGCTCACAGACATACATCATGGACAAAGCACGAACCTCTTAAAGGAACCACACATTTTAGCTAATAAAATGTGAGGCTGGATGAACACAGCAGGCCAAGCAGCATCTCAGGAGCACAAAAGCTGACGTTTCGGGCCTAGACCCTTCATCAGAGAGGGGGATGGGGGGAGGGAACTGGAATAAATAGGGAGAGAGGGGGAGGCGGACCGAAGATGGAGAGTAAAGAAGATAGGTGGAGAGAGTGTAGGTGGGGAGGTAGGGAGGGGATAGGTCAGTCCAGGGAAGACGGACAGGTCAAGGAGGTGGGATGAGGTTAGTGGGTAGCGGGGGGTGCGGCTTGGGGTGGGAGGAAGGGATGGGTGAGAGGAAGAACCGGTTAGGGAGGCAGAGACCGGTTGGACTGGTTTTGGGATGCAGTGGGTGGGGGGGAAGAGCTGGGCTGGTTGTGTGGTGCAGTGGGGGGAGGGGACGAACTGGGCTGGTTGAGGGATGCAGTAGGGGAAGGGGAGATTTTGAAACTGGTGAAGTCCACATTGATACCATATGGCTGCAGGGTTCCCAGGCGGAATATGAGTTGCTGTTCCTGCAACCTTCGGGTGGCATCATTGTGGCACTGCAGGAGGCCCATGATGGACATGTCATCTAGAGAATGGGAGGGGGAGTGGAAATGGTTTGCGACTGGGAGGTGCAGTTGTTTTTTGCGAACTGAGCGGAGGTGTTCTGCAAAGCGGTCCCCAAGCCTCCGCTTGGTTTCCCCAATGTAGAGGAAGCCGCACCGGGTACAGTGGATGCAGTATACCACATTGGTAGATGTGCAGGTGAACCTCTGCTTGATGTGGAATGTCATCTTGGGGCCTGGGATGGGGGTGAGGGAGGAGGTGTGGGGACAAGTGTAGCATTTCCTGCGGTTGCAGGGGAAGGTGCCGGGTGTGGTGGGGTTGGAGGGCAGTGTGGAGCGAACAAGGGAGTCGCGGAGAGAGTGGTCTCTCCGGAAAGCAGACAGGGGAGGGGATGGAAAAATGTCTTGGGTGGTGGGGTCGGATTGTAAATGGCGGAAGTGTCGGAGGATAATGCGTTGTATCCGGAGGTTGGTAGGGTGGTGTGTGAGAACGAGAGGGATCCTCTTGGGGCGGTTGTGGCGGGGGCGGGGTGTGAGGGATGTGTCGCGGGAAATGCGGGAGACGCGGTCAAGGGCGTTCTCGATCACCGTGGGGGGAAAGTTGCGGTCCTTAAAGAACTTGGACATCTGGGATGTGCGGGAGTGGAATGTCTTGTCGTGGGAGCAGATGCGGCGGAGGCGGAGGAATTGGGAATAGGGGATGGAATTTTTGCAGGAGGGTGGGTGGGAGGAGGTGTATTCTAGGTAGCTGTGGGAGTCGGTGGGCTTGAAGTGGACATCAGTTACAAGCTGGTTGCCTGAGATGGAGACTGAGAGGTCCAGGAAGGTGAGGGATGTGCTGGAGATGGCCCAGGTGAACTGAAGGTTGGGGTGGAAGGTGTTGGTGAAGTGGATGAACTGTTCGAGCTCCTCTGGGGAGCAAGAGGCGGCGCCGATACAGTCATCAATGTACCGGAGGAAGAGGTGGGGTTTGGGGCCTGTGTAGGTGTGGAAGAGGGACTGTTCCACGTAACCTACAAAGAGGCAGGCATAGCTGGGGCCCATGCGGGTGCCCATGGCCACCCCCTTAGTCTGTAGGAAGTGGGAAGTGCCATATGGTATCAATGTGGACTTCACCAGTTTCAAAATCTCCCCTTCCCCTACTGCATCCCTCAACCAGCCCAGTTCGTCCCCTCCCCCCACTGCACCACACAACCAGCCCAGCTCTTCCCCCCCACCCACTGCATCCCAAAACCAGTCCAACCGGTCTCTGCCTCCCTAACCGGTTCTTCCTCTCACCCATCCCTTCCTCCCACCCCAAGCCGCACCCCCCGCTACCCACTAACCTCATCCCACCTCCTTGACCTGTCCGTCTTCCCTGGACTGACCTATCCCCTCCCTACCTCCCCACCTACACTCTCTCCACCTATCTTCTTTACTCTCCATCTTCGGTCCGCCTCCCCCTCTCTCCCTATTTATTCCAGTTCCCTCCCCCCATCCCCCTCTCTGATGAAGGGTCTAGGCCCGAAACGTCAGCTTTTGTGCTCCTGAGATGCTGCTTGGCCTGCTGTGTTCATCCAGCCTCACATTTTATTATCTTGGAATCTCCAGCATCTGCAGTCCCCATTATCTCTCACACATTTTAGCTTCCTGTTTTCCACTTCACAATTATTCTACCCAACTTCGCAACACTGAGCAGGCTCTACATAGAGTGGACAGGGAGATGTTTCCACTGGTTGGAGAGACAGCCTCAGAGTGAAGGGTCAACCCTTTAGAACTGAGATAAGGAAGAATTTCTTCAGCTAGAGAGTGGTGACTCTGTGAAACAGAGGGCTATAGAAGTCAGGTCATTGAGTGCATTTATGACAGAAATAGGTAGGTTCTTGACTGGTTAGGGGATAAAGGGTTACAGGGAAATATCAGGAGATTGGAGATGAGAAACATAACAGCCATGGTCGAATGTTAGAGCAGATTCAATGGGCCCAACCCCTTAAACGTGCTCCTGTCTCTTATGGTCTAAATGATACTTTTGTTTTCATTCATGGAATGTGGACATTAGTAGGTAGGCTAGCATTTATTGCCAATCCCTAATTACCCAAAGGGCAGTTGACACTGAGCCACATTGCTGTAGGTCGGGAGTAACTTGTAGCCCAGGCCAGGTAAGGACGGCAGTTTCCTTTCCAAAAAGACATTAGTGAACCAGATAGGTTTTTCCAAAAAGTGGCCACAGTTTCATGGTCATCACTAGGCTCTTAATCCCATATGTCTTCTATTGAATTTAAATTTTACCTTCTGCCATTTGAAACCTGGTGCCTAAACATTGCCTGGGTCTCGGGATTAATAGTCTAGTGATAATACCACAAGGCCTATATTTTCCATTTACTAATCATGGTTAAATTCCTCACTTTATCTGGCTGTCATTTGAATGTTTTTCTTTTAAATAAGGGCACCATTTGCAGCTTTCTCCAACTTCTCTGGCAGCTCTATCATTCTTGGTAAATATATCAGATCTGCTGTGTTTCTCCAGCAATTTCTGTTATTGCTACAGATCTCCTGCATCCTTTATTTTGTAAATATACCCACTGAGACATAAGCATCATGCTCTGTCCTCCAGTTCCTTAATTCTGGGCCTGGTGCTGTTTGCACTTTGAATCTCTGATATTAATTTTCCATCAGATGTATTAAATAACTCATCTGTGGTTTAGTTTTACAAATTTTAAAAATGTTCTCGCAGTTAAAAGCCAATATTGTCCAGGCAATCATTGTTGTGGCATCTCAGATTTATAATAAAAGGGTTTAGGATTAAAAACTAATGACGAGGAGGAGGTGGACGAGGCGGTGAAAATCAGATACAGTGTATTTTCAGACACCTAATCAACAGTCCAAACTGGAAAACCCAAGGCTAATTGGAACAGCTTGACAACAAAGACATCCATGTCAGACTTCTGCTCATTTACTACAGCTCCACCTTCAACACCATTAACCCCTCCAGACTGATCTCAAACTCCATGATGTAGGTCTCCGCTCCACCCTCTGCAATTGGATCCTCAGCTTTCTGACCCACAGGCCGCGATCAGTGAGGATAAGTAACTGCACCTCCTCCACAATAACAGTAAACACAGGAGCCCTCCAAGCATGCATCCTCAGCCCCCGACTGTACTCCCTGTACACCCACAGCTGTGTTGCCAAATTCCGAACAAATGCCACCTACAAATTCACTGACGACACCACTATTGTGGGATGGAAATCTAATGACAATGAGTCAAAATATAGAAAGGAGATTGGGTCTTCCCTTCAGTACTGTTTCCTGCACACTGGTACCTACCTGAAGGTTATTGTCAGAATGACATGGGCCTCAAAGTGGAATGTGAGCACTGGATGAGCTATTCTGGAGGTACAACAGGCACCCCTTACCCAAAGTATTTAGTCTGGGCCTAAACCTCTATTTACAATTGATTGACTGATTTATTGATCTATTATCATGTATACCAAAGTACAGCTAAAAGCTTTGTTAATGACCAGTACAGGCAGATCATAGAAAGCCAGGATGTAAGATCAAAAAATCTTAGATGCATGCAGATTATATTGCACAGGGCATGTGCTAGGCGAGATCAATGTTAGCAAGATCAGCATTATTTAGGCTGGAGAAACCATTCAGCAGTCTGATAACAGCCGGAAAGAAGCTGTTCCTGAAACTGCTTGTGCATGTGTTCAGGCTTCTGTATCTTCTGCCTGACAGAAGAAATTGAAGGAGATCATTACCAGGGTGCAATGGGTCTTTGATGACGTTGGCAGTCTTTTTAAGGCAGTGAGCTGAACAAATGGAGTCTGTGGATGGAAGGTTGGCTTCCATGAGGGTCTGGGCTGTGCACACCACCTTCTGCAGTTTCTTACAGTCCTGTGTACAGCAGTTGCCATACCAGGCCGTTATGCGCCTGGACAGTATGCTTTCAATCGTGCATCTGTAGAAGTTGGTGAAGGACCTTATGGACGTGCCCAATTTCCAGATAAGAGTCAACCATATCGCAGTGTGTCTGGAATCACATGTAGGCCAGACCAGGTAAGGATGGCAGATTTCCTTCCTCAAAGGGTATCACCAAACCAGATGGGTTTTTCCCAACAGTCAACATTAGACTCTTCATTGAGTTCAAATTCCACCATCCGCCGCGGTGGGACTCAAACCTGGGTTTCTAGGGCATTAGCTGAGTTTCTGGTTCAATCATCTAGTGATATTACCAATGGGCCATTCCCCCCCGCGTTTCCCCTGTCTAAGGAACAGCCACCCTTTTAATGCCTGGACTAAATATGACTGGCAGTTGCCCCATATAATTCTTCGATTCACCCATGAAAACCTTATTCAGCACCTCTGAACTGGCTATTCCTATTTACATATTTATATAGTCTGTTGTCTATTTTGAGCAGAAACTCTGGGTGCCTGAAATTTGGTTCAGTTAGAGAAATTCAACTGCAGACAACTGTCAGTAGTCCATTTCTCAGCCAAGAATGCTGCCATGTTTTCTGACTTTATTTTTCTCTTCGCTACTGGAACTGAGAATTTCCCAAATCATATTGATGTAATTAGAAGATTAATGAGAGATATCAGGCAGATCAAATGCTCAGTGCCTATCCATCATTGCACTTGCACATGAAACCATAGATAAAAGTGAAAAGGCATTCTATCGCCAGACAATTAATGCAGTTAGAGGCTACCCAAAGGGGTTTAGGCGAACTGAGTTGATTGTTGTATCAGGATGTGACTAATGAAACTGTCACTTTATAGCCAGGATATCACACTCAGTGTCACAGCGTAAAAGGAAGAATGTCAAGGTGATCAACAGCAGTGCAGTCAGATTGGTCTCACTTACCAAGACTCTACCAGTTATGTTTGCAGATCCAGACAGATGTACCAGCTATCCACACTTTCCTGTTGAAGTGCCTTGAAATGCTTTATAAAAGATGATACAGTTATTTAGGTCAGCATTCTTATTGTTAGCGTACTATGTTGGCAGTGAAGGGTCTGTCCACCCTCAACATTTATGTCAAAGGGAACTTCCAAACACTAGCACAGCAAGTCACAGGAGGAGGGCTAATGCATGCACTTCTTCACAAAGAATTGCAGAGTGCAAGATACACTATGGTAATCAATATTATTCAGTTGTGCGATGATAGTGATCTGCTTTCTGATATGTTTACCTCTGAAACAGAATGATACAGCACAGAATAAGGCCATTCAGCTGTGTAGGATATAAAAGGCTGCTACTAACTGAATGGGCAATTAGCCCCAGGGTATGCGCATTAGTGGCAGGAACTCACTGGGGGTTATTGATTTCAGAGACAATACCTAATTAACAGCCACAAATTGGTATCAATGCTGTATACTGTATGCAACAATATTATAGAGTCATACGGCATGGAAACAGACCCTTCAGTCCAACCAGCCCATGCCGACCATAATGCCCAAACTAAACTAGTTCCACCTGCCTGTACTTGGTCCATATCCCTCCAAACATTTCTTATTCACGTACTTATCTAAATGTCTTTTAAGCATTGTAACGGTACCCACATCCATCACTTTCTCTGGAAGTTCATTCCTCACATGAATCACTCTTTGTGTAAAAAACATTGCCCCTCATGTCATTTTCAAATATTTCTTCTGACACCTTAAAAATATGCCCCCAATTTTGAAATCCCCCATCCTAGGGAAAAGACATCTGCCATTCACCTTATTTATACCCCTCATGAATTTATAAACATCTATTTGGTCACCCTTCAACTTCCTATGCTCCAGGGAAAACTATCCCAGTCTATCCAGCCTCTTTTTATAACGCAAACCCTCCATTCCCAGTAACGTCCTGGTAAAACTTTCCTGAACCCTCTCCAGTTTAATAAAATCCTTCCTACAACAGGGTAACTAGAGCTGGACACAGTACTCCAGAAGAAGCCTCACCTACATCCTGAACATCCTCAACATGGCGTTCCAACGCCTCTACTCAAAGGTCTGAGCAATGAAGGCAAGTGTGCTAAACACCTTCTTAACTACCCTGTCTACATATGATGCAAACTTCAAAGAATTATGTACCTGAACCCTAGGCCTCTTGGTTCTACAATACTAACCAAGGCCTTACTTTTAATTGTCTAAGTTCTATTTGTTTGTTTTACAAAATTCAATACCTCACAGTTATCTAAATTAAACTCCTTAGCCCATTGCCCAATTGATCAATATGTCTTTGTAATCTTAGATAACCTTCTTTATTGTTCATTATACATACAATTTTGGTGTCATTTGCAAACTTACTAGCCATTCCTTCTCTATTCTCATCTAAATCATTTATATAAATGACAAACAAAAGTTGACTCAGTAACAATCCCTGTGGAAGACCACTGGTAATAGGCCTCTAATCTGAAAAATGACCATCCATCACCACCACCATCTATCTCCTGCCATTAAGCCAATTTTGTTATTTAGTTAATTAACCAGCACTGTATAGCAGCCTATTGGACATAAGTGATAGAGTACATGGATGTGATGGTAGATGGGTGAGGGGGGAGGAGATGTGAGAATATGAGTAAGAGGATACACAGGGGAGACGACACAGGAAAAGGGGGAGAAAACATCCTGATTCATCTCTTGCCATTCATTCATGTTGAGTTAACATCCTGGATTTCCTCACCTACCTAGCACCATTGTGGGAACATATCGACACACAGATTCCAATTGTTCACAATGGCCCATTCGAGATAATTAGAGGTGATAATGAGTGCAGCTTTTTCACTGCTGTCTACTTCCAAAAGCGAGATTCACATCATCTCTTCTATAATGCGTACTTCAGATTCAGCTGACAATTGAGTTTACCAAAGTGAATGCTCCAATAGGAGGGCTATCACAATGCCCAGCAGAAATTATCAAAGTGCATCGTTGAAATAGTTGGGGGCAAATAAATATAGGGGGAGAGAGAATGAAGGAGAAGGGGTTTAAAAGTGGTAAGCTACAAATAAATCAGTATTACACTTCTGGAGAGAAATAAAGTGCCCAGCAAAGCTGTCATCTCATCGGTGGATGTTCTCCAGAATATGAAGAGAACCATAGCATGGATGTGAACTTTATTTTATATTTTACCAGATTACAGCAGGGTTGGGATGTTTGAGGACCTGGATTACAGCAGTAGAGGGAGCAAACTGACAGGTACAGGAACGTGAGAGCAGATGGATGTGCAGGATGTAAGATGATAAAAGATGTCCAAAAGGAAAGCTCTTCTGGAAAGCATGGGTGAGGAGGATATATGTCTGCGACATTCAAAAATATACACAAGTTGCTGGATAAAGAAAGAATAATTTTTGGAGACTGATGGAGAAACACAGGAAATGAAACAGATACTACCATTGATTGAATCAAAAACTGCAGAGAGGCAGTCTCCTCTGTTCAAATGGAAAATGGAATAATGGGGGAAAGTATAATGTACATAAATCAGGAGGCAGTGGATGCAAAATCTATGTGAAAATGTGATGAGATAAGGCAAGACAATCCAAACATAGGTGCAATGAGTCAAGATAACAAAGTGTGAAGCTGGATGAACACAGCAGGCCAAGCAGCATCTCAGGAGCACAAAAGCTGACGTTTCCGGCCTAGACCCTTCATCAGAGAGGGGGATAGGGTGAGGGAACTGGAATAAATAGGGAGAGAAGGGGAGGCGGACCGAAGATGGAGAGAAAAGAAGATAGGTGGAGAGGAGAGTGTAGGTGGGGAGATGGGGAGGGGATAGGTCAGTCCAGGGAAGACGGACAGGTCAAGGAGGTGGGATGAGGTTAGTAGGTAGGAAATGGAGGTGCGGCTTGAGATGTGAGGAGGGGATAGGTGAGAGGAAGAACTGGTTAGGGAGGCAGGGGCGAGCTGGGCTGGTTTTGGGATGCAGTTGGGGGAGGGGAGATTTTGAAGCTGGTGAAATCCACACTGATACCATTGGGCTGCAGGGGTTCCCAAGCATAATATGAGTTGCCCTCGTTCTTCAAGGGCCGCAACATCCACCCCCGTAGTGGTAGAGAACACCCTCGACCATGTCTCCCGTACTTCCCGCGACTCATCCCTCACACCCTGCCCTCGCAATAGCCGCCCAAAGAGAATCCCCCTCATCCTCACATACCACCCCACCAACCTCCGGATACAACGCATCATCCTCTGACACTTCAACCATCTACAATCCGACCCCACCACCCAAGGCATTTTTTCCACCCCTCCCTTGTCGGCCTTCCGGAAAGACCACTCTCTCCGTGACTCCCTTGTCCGCTCCACACGCCCCTCCAACGCCACCACACCCAGCACCTACCCTGCAACCGCAGGAAGTGTTACACTTGCCCCGACACCTCCTCCCTCACCCACATCCCAGGCCCCAAGATGACTTTCCACATCAAGCAGATGTTCACCTGCATATCTGCGAATGTGGTACACTGCATCCGCTGTACACGGTGTGGCTTCCTCTACACTGGGGAAACCAAGCGGAGGCTTGGGGACTGCTTTGCAGAACACCTCCGCTCGGTTCGCAATAAACAACTGCACCTCCCAGTCGCGAACCATTTCAACTCCCCCTCCCATTCCTTAGACGATATGTCCATCATGAGCCTCCTGCAGTGCCACAATGATGCCACCCGAAGGTTGCAGGAACAGCAACTCATATTTCGCTTGAGAACCCTGCAGCCCAATGGTATCAATGTGGACTTCACCAGCTTCAAAATCTCCCCTCCCCCCACTGCATCCCAAAACCAGCCCAGCTCATCCCCGCCTATCCCGTCCTCCCACCTCAAGCCGCACCTCCATTTCCTACCTACTAACCTCATCCCGCCCCCTTGACCTGTCCGTCTTCCCTGGACTGACCTATCCCCTCCCACCTCCTCACCTATACTCTCCTCGCCACCTATCTTCTTTTCTCTCCATCTTCAGTCTGCCTCCCCCTCTCCCTATTTATTCCAGTTCCCTCACCCCATCCCCCTCTCTGATGAAGGGTCTAGGCCCGAAACATCAGCTTTTGTGCTCCTGAGATGCTGCTTGGCCTGCTGTGTTCATCCAGCTTCACACTTTGTTATCTTGGATTCTCCAGCATCTGCACTTCCCATTATCTCTGGAATGAGTCAAGGACCACATGAAGTTGGTGGAGATGTCTTGGAATCGCAATTAGGAAGTTCTTGTATCGGAACAAAGACATTAAACAGCAGGTTTCAATACCGTGAACAAAAGTGTCCAAGATTAGCATAGTTGGAAGAAAGTCCAAAACTAGGAGTCACAGTCTCAGACTAAGAAAGAATTTCTTCACTAGAGAGTTGTGAATCTGTGGAAGTCCCTCCCACAGAATGCTGTTGGGGTCAGTTCATTAGATGTATTCAGGAGGAAGCTGGATGTGGCCCTTGCAGCTAAAGGGATCAAGGGGTATGGAGAGAAACTGGGAAGGGGATACTGAGATTGCATCATCAGCCACAATCATGTTGAACGGTGGTGCAGACTCGAAGGGCCAAATGGCCTGCTCCTGGACCAATTTTTTATGTTTCTGCATTTCTAAGCAGAGTAGGGTGGTATTTGTGAAAAGGTTGCCTACTGTTCAACACAAAAGAAGAGGGCTCGGAGACCATCATAATGAGAGACATAGTCCCAGGAATGGTTTAAAGCTTAATATAGAAAGAAAATAGCTAGAAATATAAAAATAGATTGTCAGAGTATCTGTAAAAATTTTTAAAAGAAAAAAGTTAACAATTTAGCTTTCCCACAGAAAATGATCCTAGAAAACAATAATGGGAGATGGCAGATGAATTGAACTATAAAGGATAGTAGTAACATCCCAGAATTAATTATAAATCAGAAAGTGGAAAGGAGGAAGGAATTCAAGAAAATTACAAGTACCAGGAAAGTGGTACTGAGTAATGTTGGAGCTGTGGGCTGACAAGTCGCCAGGTCCAAATGGACATCATCCTAGTGTCTTACACAAAGCGACTAGTGTTAAGTACCATGCTTTTCTGGCGTCTTTAAAAAATGTGGACTGCAAAGCATTTTTAAAAATAGAGATTTACCAGGGTGGCTGCATAATTTCACAGCACGGAGTTTGGTACCTATTGTGAACTCTTTTTGTGGTTGTGGTCTTCTGCAATGCACAGATGATTAGGATCAAAGGAGTAATTTAAAAGTGAAGTTGCTTCTCAACCAACTGAGCAGGTTGGAACTGTAAACAAGTTATAGAGACAATGAGAGAAAAGGGCACAGATGTATGTGCAGTTGTTCTCCTGAGCAGAAGCTTCCTATTCTCTGTAGCACAAAAACTCAATTTAAACTTGAAAAAAAGCAGTTTATTTTCCTGCAGCAGTTGTTGTGAACTGTGACCTTTGAATTGATAAATCAGATACATTTTATAAGCGAATCAAGCACTCTGGGCCTCTTACAGACCTGTGAAAGACAACTAAAGACCAAATATCTGGCCAACGAAAGAAAGATAATTGGAACTGGAAAGCAAAGTCCACTGAACTGACTTTCCTGGTTTTCTAACTCTGCCAATAATCTATTTTATGGGTGTATTAGGGGGAGTTTGTCAAGGGTTTTCTAACTCTGCCAATAATCTATTTTATGGGTGTATTAGGGGGAGTTTGTCAAGGGATTGCAGTTTTATTTAGTCGTGTTAATTGCCAATTGTTTACAACTGTTTACCTGCAGCTATAGTCTAATTTTTGTTATAAATAACAACTTTTCTTCAATACAGAAACCTGATCCATGCTTTCCGTCAACTTTGGTCTGAAAGGCAGGTAAATTAGGGAACTGTGCAACCTTTTAAAAATAACTTTAGCATTTGATTTAATGCTAGGAATAAGATAGAATATAGAATAGCACAGCATAGGAAGGGGCCTTTGGCCCACAGCGTTGTGCCAAACATGACGCCAAATTAAATTAATCCTTTCTGCCTGCCCTTGGTCCACATCCCTCCATTCCTGGCATATTAATACGCTTATCTAAAAGTTCCTGAAATGCCCAAATTGTATCTGCCTCCACCACTATCCCGGCAGTGTGTTCCAGACTCCTAACAATCTCTGTGTAAAAAAACTTGCCCCTCACAACTCCTTGAACGTTCCCCCTCTCAGCTTAAATGCAAGCCCCCTAGCATTAGACATTTCAATTCTGGGAGAAAGATTCTAAATAGTAGAACTCAATTTATGAATCGTCACTGTGACGAGATAGTTGATGCATTGCTTTTAATTTTCCGAAATTTCCTAGATTGAAGTAAGATAGTGAAGCCAAATCCGTTATTGAGAAAGGAAGAAAGAAAACAGGAAACTACAGATCAATTAGCTTAACATCCAGCATGGGGAAAATGTATGAATCCATTGTCAAAGTTGTGATAGCAGGGCATTAAGAGCAGCTCAAGGCAACCAGACAGCTCAAACATGGTTTTGTGAAAGGAAAATCAGTTAATCAATTTATCAGATTTAATTGAGAAAATAGCATGCTACGGAAGAAGGAGAACCAGTAGGTACACTGTACTTAGAATTCCAGCATGTATTTAATAAGCTGTCACATCAAAAATTAAAATGAATATTAGGAGCATATTATGTAGGGGATAACTTTCAGGCATGGATAGAAGTTACAGTGGCTAACAGCAAACAAAGACTAGGATAAATTAGTTGTTATTTGGTTTGCAAGCTGCAAAGAGTTGTCTGCCATAGGGACTGCAAGTTTTAATAGTTTTTGTAAATGACTTGGATGAAAGGACCAAAGGTATAGTTGCTAAATTTACTGATAATGCAAAGTCTATTCATGGAGTAAAAAGGACATAATGAGGCTATAAGTCAGTCAAGTGACTGTGCAAAGATCTGGCAAATGAAATATAATGTGAGAAAATATGTAATTGCCCATTTTGAGAGGAAGAATAAAAGGGAAGCATATTATCTAAAGTGAGTGATTGTAGGTACAGCCAGTAATTAGAAAGGATTATCAGAGACAGTCAGCATGGCTTTGTCAGAGAGAGGTATCAAACTAGATTGAATTTTTCGAGAATGTAATAAGGTGTGTAGATGAGGGAAATGCAGTTCATGTGGTTTATATGAATTTCAGCAACACCTTTGACAAGGTCCCACATGGGAGATTAATAAAGAAAATGAAAGCACACAGAATCCAGGGTAACTTGGCAAGATGGAACGCAAATTAGCTTAGTGGTAGGAAACAGAGTGTGGTGGTGTTCGTGTGACTGGAGGGTGGTGCCCAGTAATGCACCACATGAATCAGTGCTGGATCTCTCATTGCTCGTGCTATATGTAAACAATGGAGATGAAAATGTAGTGTGGATGACAAGTGGGTTTGTGGATGACATGAAGATTGGCTGGTTGGTTAATAGTGATGAAGAACATTTTAAGTAACAGGAAGATATAGAACGGTTGGCCAGATGTACAGATCATTTTCACATGGAATTTAACCCTGAACAGTATGAGGTAATGCATCTTGCAAGAAAGAAGTAACAGGGACACACAATGAATGGCAAGACACTAGGAAGTTCAGAGGAACAGAAGGATCTTGGGATACTTGTCCTTGAAGGTGGAAGAGCAGGTTAAAGGCTGGTTGAGAAGGCATACAGACACTTTATTAATCACGGCATAGATTATAAGAGAGGGAGGTTAAGTTGGAGCTGTACAGAACATTGGTTAGGCCACAGCTGGATACTTTGTGCAGTTCTGGTCATGCACTACAGGAAGGAAATGTTTGTTCTGGAGGCAGTGCAGAGAAGATTCACTAGGATGTTACAAAGGATGGAGCACTTTAACAATGAAGAGAGGCTGGCTTGTTTTCTGTAGTGTAGAGGAGGCTAAGGGGGGTTCTGGTGATCTCATTGAAATGAACATTAACTCATGTTGCCCACCTCGACATTACTTGCAAGTTTACCCTCCAAGTTTATCTTCTCCTTTTGTTTTTGGGTCACCTTTTGTTGGTTTTTACAGTTTAACAATGATCGACCCACATTGTTTAAATGTGAGGTTATTAACTTTGGAGGCTAAACAAGAAAGCAGATTATACCTGAATGGCTGTAAATTGGGAATGGGGAGTGTGCAGCAGGACCTGGGTGTCCTTGTGCACCAGTCACTGAAGGTAAGCATGCAGTTGCAGTGGGTGGTAAAGAAGGCAAATGGTATGTTGGCCTCACTGCGAGAGGTTTCGAGTACAGAAGCAGGGATGTGTTGGTGCAGTTGTACAGGGCTTTGGTCAGACCAAACCTGGAATACTATGCATGGTTTTGGTCTCCTTTTCTGAGGTAGGATGCTCTTGCTTTCGAGGGAGTGCAGCAAAGGTTTATCAGACTGATTCCCAGGATGGTGAGACTCATGTATGAGGAGAGATTGACTAAGTTAGGGCTGTTTTCGCTAGAGTTCAGACGAATGAGGGTGATCCTCATAGAGACTTATAAAATTCTAACAGGACCCGGCAGGGTAGATGCAGGGAGGATGTTCCCGATGGTGAGCGTGTTCAGAATCAGGGGTCACAGTCTGAGGATTCGGGGTAGATGATTTAGGACGGAGATGAGGAGACATTTCTACACCCAAAGAGTGGTGAGCCTGTGGAATTCATTACCACAGGAAGTAGTTGATGCCAAAACATTGAATGTATTCAAGAGGTGGCTAGATATAGCGCCTGGGGTGAATGGAATTAAAGGTTATTGGGGGAAAACAGGATTAGGCTATTGAGTTGGACAATCAGCCACGATCGTGATGAATGGCAGCGCAGGCTTGAAGGGCCGAATGGTCTCCTCCTGCTCCTATTTTCTATGTCTATCTTTTCTTGTGAAAGATCAAAGAAAAAAGAATGAGAGGGTATAGATCAAATGTGATGTGCGACCAGTCCAAAGATGGTGTGCAAAAATTTTTTTCACACAGCGAAGAGTTTAGGATGTGGAATGCACTGCCTGAAGTGTGGTGGAGGCAGGTCCAGTTGAGGCATTCAAGAGGGAGTTGGATGATTATTCCAGGGAACTGGAGAAAAGGCACTAGGTAATAGAGCCGGTGCAGGGGCAATGGTCTGAACAGCCTCTTCGAGCACTATAATAATTGTGTTTCTGTGAAACCTACAAACTATTTAAAGGACCAGACAGGGTAGATGTATATTTTTCTAAAATAACAGTTCGAAGGTTCAGTGACAGGGTCACGTCCATTATCAGAAAGTTGACATTTGACTTCAGCCTCTTAGATATTCTTCTGTTATTTAACAAGAGCACTTTTTTTCTGATCAGGTTTGACAAGAATAGCAGAGTTGTCCTTTAGTGATCAGAAATCTACCAGTTCAGAGGAAGATAATTTTAGTGGATCAAGATGTAAAGGGATACATGAAGCTTAACCCACTGAGGAAAAGCAGCATGTTTAAATAGTGTCACATCCATCAGCTTAAACTTCACTTCTTCCACCACTGCACAGAATAGCAGCACTGTGAGTCAGTTACAAGATGCACTGCAGAAACTCACCCAAATTCCTTTGGCAGCATCCTCCAAACTTCTAACCTCCATCATTCAGAAGAACATCAGCTGAAGATATGAGAACACCACCTGCAATCTTCCCTTGGGTCACACTCTCTTCTGACCAGGAAATATATGATTATTTGTTCACTTTCACTAACAAAATCCTGAAATTCCCTGTCTAACAGCACTAAGGCCATGTACACGATATGGATGGAAGCAGTTCAAGAAGGAAATTCACCACCGACTCCACGGGCAATTAGGGATAAGCAATAAATGCTGGTGATAATCACATCCTAGGAATGAGTTTTTGAAAAGGGCAGCAGTCCTTAATTAAACAGTTGAAAAAGATAAGAGCCTTGAACTGGAGAAGGATAAACAGAAACAAAACCAAAAACAAATTTGCTGGAAAAGCTCAGCTGGTCTGGCAGCACCTGTGAAGGCAAAACCAGAGTTAAAGTTTCGGGTCCAGTGACCCTTCCTCGGAGCTGATGGTGGCTGGGAAATCGTCAATTTATATGCAGCAAATAGGGAGGTGGGTGGGGTAGGGAGTAAACGATTGGATAGAGCCCAAAGAGAGAGAAAGACAGTTGGACAGACAAAGGAGTTGCGATCGATCAGGCTGGGGAGGGTGATCATTAGCAACTCCTTTGTCTGTCCAACTGTCTTTCTCTCTCTTTGGGCTCTATCCTACCCTATCCCACCCACCTCTCTATTTTCTGCATATAAACTGACGTTTTCCCAGCCGCCATCAGTTCTGAGGAAGGGTCACCAGACCCGAAACATTAACTCTGGTTTTCCCTTCACAAATGCTGTTGAGCTTTTCTAGCAACTTTGTTTTTGTTTTTGTTCCTGATTCACAGCATCTGCATTTCTTTTGGTTTTCATTAAGGATAAGCAGAGTCTGATAACCATTTGCTGAGAGTGTATCTTTTATGTTTGGAAAAGGAACGGTCAGAATTGAGGGTAAACCTGGCAAGAAACAAGGAGCAAGGCTGTTGCTGGATCAAAATCCTAGAATTCTCTTCCCAACAGCACCGTGAGTGTACCTACTGTCGCGGTTTAAGAAGGCAGCTCACCAAAACTTTCTCAATGACAACGCAGGGCAACAAATGTTGACCTTGCCAGTGAAGCTCATAAAACTTGAAAGATAGGGCAATAAGAGGACTTAGACGGTGGGAAAGAGAACTGGGCAGTGACTGACTTCCATAAATTGTTCGAGTTTGTTTTTTTGTTAACCTAATGTTTGAGACAAGGGGCATTAGGGAACTGAGACCCTGAGCAGTTACAGATCAAACCGACATGATGCTTCTCAAGCGAGCATTATACAGCAAGAAATTTAGATGAAATACCAGAAATATTTGAGGAGTACTGAATATCAGAGGGATAATCAGTAATCATAAAGTTACTAAAGATAGTTTGGGGAAACTTTCAACTGAAATTCACTTGGACTGAGTTTGGTTTGGAGGCAGGTGTTAAAAAAATGGTTCAGAAAACAAATCTCAGCAAATAGCTAATCACAAAGAAGAAGGGTTTGGGGCAATAATAACGGTGACCAGGTTAGAGTAAACAAGCTAAACCCTAAAAATGAAATGAGTGGAATTTCTCCAAGGCTCATGCTCCTGCACGAATGGCAGTGAATGAAACAATAGAAATATGAACCCTGCACATTTTAAACATCTGAGATAAAAGCAGAAAGAAAATAATTGGTAAGTGTGCTAACATGATAAAAAGAAAAGACATACATGTTTTGCATAATGACCCTTTGCCCGGTTAGGAAATAACACGAGACCAATCCACGAACTCCCTGCACTACCACTAACAAACAAAAATTGCTCCTCTTTCAACAAACTTAAACTGTAGTCAAAATGCACTTCTCACTGGAAATTTCAATGTTTTACTTGTACAAGACAAGCAACATAAACAGTCCTCTGGGATATGGAAGCACTGAGCTTTACCATATTAATATTTAATGCAATGCAACATGAATATTTGAAGGTTTAAGTCCCTCCCATTTCCTGCACACCCCACCCCCACAACCTGATCTTAATCATATCAAGAAGGTAGTTGCCAAGGGGAAACTGAGAATTCTGTGCAGGAGGAGGGAACATCACAACTGGGTTCACCCTGGGTTTACAAGTTAATCACCAACAGAGAGAATTGGGATGACGTAAAAGGTTGACATTAATACAATGCACAAAGAGAGTGAGGGTATTTACCTAAATACCCTTCATTAAGTAACATTAACCCAAATGCAATTAGTTCTGATATAAAAAAGATTTCATTGAGTCATGGAGCATAGAAAAACGCCCTTCAGCCCACCATATCTATGCTGACCAAGTTTGTTGCCAAAGGTCCTCTTTATATGTTGCCAATACTGGCATTAGGGTCAAAACCAAAAATCTAATTTGCCACTCAAATGCTGTACCAAGGGTATGGTATACTATTAGAAGTGCCTTGGGAAGCTAAATAAATAAACTACAACCCCTCCGACACTGACAGGTTGATGTAAAACAATCCAATGACTCTGTTTGAAAAAACAACAGGGGATTTATCCATGGTATCCTGACCAATGTTTATCTATTAATCATTATATTAAAAAATGGATTAGAGGAAACTACAGATAAAGGAAAAGATACAGTTACAGAGAGATTTGAAAATAAGGATGAGCATTTTAAACAAAACAAAACTAAAGAACTGCAGGTGCTGGAAATCGGAAACAAAAACAGAAAATGTTGGGGACAAAAACTCACCAGGTCTGGCAGCGTCTGTGGACAGAAAGCAGAGATAACATTTCAAGTCCGGTAACCCTTCTTCAGAGAATTCTAAAATTGATCTGTTGATAGACTGGCGATCAATGTTGCTCAGGGAAAACAGGGGTGATGTGTGATCAGGACTCAGTGCAATTTTGAATGAATTCAAGTTCATGAAGGGCAAATGATGGGTGATCAGGCAGGCAGTGTCTGGAGGAGCATCAGATGGGGATGTCCAGCAATGGCAGTCTTAGCCTGATGTGGTGCTCTCTCAGTGTTGTAATCTTGTCACGGAGTCATAGAGATATACTACACAGAAACAAACCTCTTGGTCCAACTCGTCTGTGCTGACAAGATATCCTAAATTAATCTCGTCCCACTTGTCAGCATTTGATCCATATCCCTCTAAACCCTACCTATTCATATGCTCATGCAGATGCCTTTTAAATGTTGTAATTGTACCAGCCTCCACCACTTCCTCTGGCAGCTCATTCCATACACGCACCATCCTCTGTGTGCAAAAGTTGCCCCTTAGGTCACTTTTAAATCTTTACCTTCTCAACTTCAACCTATGTTCTCTAGTTTTGGACTCCCCTACCCTGGGAAAAAGACCTTGGCTATTCACTCGATCCATGGCCCTCATTGTTTTATAAACTTCTGTAAGTTCACCCCTCAGCCTCCAATGCTCCAAGAAAAAAATGTTCCAGCCTATTGAGCATCTCTTTGTAGCTTAAACCTTCTGATCCCAGCAACATCCTTATAAATCTTTTCTAAACCCTTTCAAGTTTAACAACATCTTTCCTAAAGCAGGGAGATCAGAACTGTATGCAGTATTCTAAAATTGGCCTAGCCATTGTCCTGAGCAGCTGCAGTATGACCTCCCAACTCCTACACTCAATGGATTGACCAATGAAGGGAAGTGTGCTAAATGCATTCTCTCACTACCCTGTCTACCTGTGACTCCACTTTCAAGGAACAATGTATCTGTCCCCCTAGGTCCCTTCAGTTGGCAATACTCTCCAGGGCCCTATAATTAAATGTAGAAGTCCTGCCCTGATTTGCTTTATAAAAAGGCAGCTTAGAGCTCTACAGCATGAAAACATGTCCTTCGGTCCAACTGGCCTAAGCTGCCCAGTTTTCACAAGAACATAAGAAACTGGAGCAGGAGTAGGCCATCTGGTCCCTCGAACCTGCTCTACCAGCTTACATTTACCTCAATTAAACTCCATCTGCAACTCCTTGGCCTGTTGTTCCATCAGATCAAGGTCCAGTTGTACTCTGAGATCACCTTCTTCACTGTCCACCTATTTTGATGTCATCTGCAGACTTACTAACCATACCTCCTATATTCACAGTCAAATCATTTGTCCCAACGTGGAGGTTTCATCCTGTGGCAAGGTCTTCCTCAACTTTGGGGTTTCCAGAAGCCCAAAATGGCAGTCCACTCCCAGCTGTGTCTTCTGGGTTTTCCATCATTCCTTAATTCGTTTTCCCTGAGCCCAGGAGCTGTTCACACTGTGATGGACTTTGTCTTAGTTTTACTTTAATTATTATGTATAACTTCTATCATTAACATAGGCATCATAGCTGGGTGACTTATAAAACTTTTCACTGTCCTTTTCATGTAAAGTATACCTGACAAACAATTTATTTTCTAATTACACCTAAAGATAACTAGAGAGTGGTTGAAAGTTTCAGCAACCCATGGTAGAGACAGATACTAGGTATTTATACGGGTTCATGTGGATAGTCTTGGTGATTGCACACTTAAAATCTCTTTGTTGGTGTAAAACACATGGGTTGGAAAGGCACTATATAAATGCAAGTATATTTTTAATTAAATATATAGCTTGGTCATTAGTATCATTATTGTTGGCATTTCAGGTGTGCGCTTGGGTACAAAACCTCTTATTTCTAGACTTGGTGACCACAACATCAATGTTCATGTCTTTTACCTTTAAAACAAAAGACAAATGCTGCAATTATGAAGTCAGGCCCCATAAAAGATGAACCTATTAATTCAGAGTGGATACTCCACCTGACACCTACAGAGCACTTTCAGCATTTTTGATGTGTCTTAATAAATTTCTACGCTTGTAGTTTAGAAAGGATATTTTTATTTAGAGATAGCACAACCGCTTCCCATATTTAAATTTCCACAGGGTTAGAGGTTTGGGGCTAGCATTAACAAGTGCTTCAGAAATTGAGATTAAGCAATGACTTTAAAATCACCGTTTGACGTTAAGTAAGCAATTACTAGGGTCCTGCTGAAGCCAAGTCCGCGAGCATGCAGGCAAAACTCCTACAAAATCAACCTGCGTGGTTGAAAACCACCGCGTCCTGTTCTCTCTCAATTGGCTACTCAACAGGTCTCACCGAAGCACTCTGATGGCTGCCAGGAGCTTGCTACTATTTGTTCCGGATGTCCATCAAACCACACGGTGCGTTGAGTCCAACACCTTCATGATGAGGTCTCGCAAACAGGTGGAAAGAAAAGGAAGCAAATCCTGAGATCTAGATCCCACTACCTCAGGGCACATCCTGCCGCAATGAGTGTAGAAATGGCTGTCCAGTCAGCAGAAACTCACTACCGAGGTGATTTGTTGGATTTACATTGGAAGAAGTTGTTAAAAAAATTCTTCCTGTCTTAAGTTCTGTGCCTCGTTGATTAAAGCTACGAAATAAAAAACATACAATATATAACTAATGCAGACAAAAACACCGTCGATATAAATAAGTGCTCTGTTCGGTTGCTGTACCGTTTATTGCAATAAACAAGTTCTAATTGCGTCCCCCACGTTTCATCCTTTGACTGCAAACACGATTATCTTCGAAACAAGAGGGAAAACCGAGGCGCTATTCCGACGCTGCCCAGGTCTGGACATATTTAGAGACTAAATCGTAGAAATTTAATTCCGGCAGCTACAGTTAAACTCTCTTCTAAGCGAGGTTGGAGTCCCGGTGATTTTCCGGGTTTTCAGTTGCGGAATTGCGCATGGGAATCGCAGGCGGCGTGGGTCCCTGAAAAATTATGAATTAGAGGGTGTCGCCTCCTCCCTGCTCTGGCAAAACAGAAAGCCCAGAACAATTATTCACCGTTTCCTGCTCCCCACAGTGTTGTCAGTCTGGTGAGGCAAGCTGTTGTCCTCAGCTCATGAACCCAGCAGGAGGAGCAGATGGGATCACATTGTATCAAATCTCCGAGAGTTGGTGGAACCATCGCGGTGGGGGTAAAAAGAACACTTGGACATTTCTTTTAAAAAAACGAAAACTTCTATCACGTGGAGCGTTCACCTTCCAACAGTCGAGACGGGGAATAAAATAACAAAACGGAAAAATGCCACCAAGAAAAGGGTTGGTTTGCCCTGAAGGGTCAGCTCATTGCCTAAACTGTTGAATGTTTCCCTCTCCAGCTAGCACGCCCCACCCAGCAACATGAGGGACCCGCCAATCCAGGCTCTGCCAAGGTAAGCAAGGCTCATCCTCCCGCTGCTATTTGCTATCCTCAGCTCGTTCGGTCTTTTGTTACAGGGTAAGGTGTTCTCTGATTTTCTCCCTCATACAGCAGCATGCATGGACGGTTTGCAATTTCCTCTGGCCCTAGCCCCGTTTCTCCAATTGCAGTTTGTTTCCAAAAAAAAACATAACTAACGGAGAATTGAATCCTCGGTCACTCTGCACCCTGCAGGTGTTGTTTTCGAAACAACCAAAAAAATAGTTTCACACGCCTTTTACTTGACTATACTCTAGGCCCGTTTGCTTTGCTTTCAACTGTCTGATTTTCGCTTCAGTAAATTGCAGTCTGCTTCCCACTATTAGAGGGAGTTGTGGATGCTTTGCAAACTCTGATTCGTTTGTTTGTACAGACTGGAACTGCTCAAAGTGCTAGCAGAGGCCCGGGAAGTTACGTGGAAGGTTTTAAACCTCTAATTGTTTATTACCACATGTTGCCACTTCTAGTTATAACGTGGCGTTGTTTTACAAAGGTGTGCGGCATAAATATATGCAAGTCATCCAGGATTCTTCTCCCCCTTAAAATAACGGGTGTGATACTCGTTCTGTCGCAAAACTATTTTTACACGGGCCATTAGCAGTGGAATTGTCTGAAAATTCAACTGAACACTTTATTCATCTGGGGCGTTTTAAGTGGAGGTTTGATTGATGCCAGGTTTTAGATCAAGGTGAGCCGTGAGCCCCGAGCCCTGATTTGCAAAGATACGCTTGGAAATGACAAAGAGCAGATAGGGCCAGTTGCTGAAATTGGAGCGCACGAAGGGAGAACGATCCTTTGCCGATTGAAATGGAAGAGACGTGACCCGTGCATCCTCCCAGTTATGTGGAAACACTGCACTCTATATTGCACTCAAGATCGAAAAAAAATACAAATAGTCTATGGGCCTTGCTTATTTGCTGACCCTATTGCCTCTTTGTACTGCTGCAGACCATGTGGTGTAGGTACTCCCGCAGTGCTATTAGGAGGGGAGGTCCACTATTTTAGACCCTGTAACACTGAAGGTACAGCCATATTTATCCAAGTTTGGATGGGCAGTGACTTGGATTAGAATCTGCATTGGCGTCCCCGTGTATCTGCAGCCCTTGTCCTTCTAAGAGACGGGGGTCAATGCATTGGAATACGCTGTCAAAGAAGCTGAGCTGCTGCACTGAATAAGGACATAGGAGCGGGAGACAGCCGTTCAGAATATCAGGCCTGCTCCTCCATTCAAATATGCCAGTTTAAAGTCATACTGGACTCGAAATGTTAACTTTGTTTCCATCTCTATGTATGCAGTCAGACCTGCTGAATTTCACCAGCATTTTCTGTTTCAGATGCCCAGTGTCTGAGTGTTTGGTTTGTTGCTCAACTATCTTTCGTGCCATTTTTTTCCCATTTCATGTTTCCTTTATAAGGGAATTTGCATTGACGTTAGTAGCGTAATAGGGCAAGTTCTCATTAGTTCAGTGATTTCTATTGGTTTCATTGATATAGAGAGGACTTCAACTGTGCCGCCTCTGAAACGGCATAAAATCATTGGCAGCAAGGACTGGCTTTCCCTGTTTAACTTCACCTGTGGGGACTGCAGATGTAGCTGCCAGTTTAAGAAAATTAATTAAGGCAAATGCGGACTGTTTTTCCATCATTGCTCTTGCAAGCTTCAGGCCGATGCAGATTTTAAAAGTTCACTTTACGGCATGATGCTAGAGCAGTTGCCGTCAAAACTGTGTATGTCTCTCTCCCACGTGATCTCAGATTTCGATTTCACCGTTATGCTTGTTTACCTATAGTTACACAGCATTACTGGAAAAATCAACACTCACCAGGCAAAACAGTTCTCAAAATGTATATTTTTTTGCTAAGTAAAGTGTTGTGCTATTATCAAAGGTACACTATTGTTTGGATTTTGCTGTTGTGCTGTATTGAATGCGAGGAAGGCATATGGAGCTTTGCTTTGTCCCGGTCCACAGCTCTGTCAGCAATCTGTATAACCATGTTGACCCTTGGCATCACTGTTAAAACACTATTACTGTACTAGACGATGCTGGAAAAGTGTAGGACGAAAGCAAAATTCACCAAATTGGGTTAATGACATACCAACACAGAAATTTCTGGAAAAACTCAGACCAGTTCTGAAGAGCAGTCACTGGCCTGAAACATTAACTCTACTTTTGTACCACAGATACCACCAGATGTGATGAGTTTCCAGGAATTTCTGTTTTTGTTAATCCCAGCATATGCAGTTCTTCCTCCTTTATGTTAATAAGATGATGGCATTTAAGAGCAAAGAAGTTCTGCAACTAAACAAGATACTGGTGTGATCACATCTGGAGTACTATGAGCAATTTTGGTCCCCTGATTTGAGAAAAGGCACAATTTCATTGAAGGCACTTCAGAGAAAGTTCACTCAGATGACATCTAGAGGGATTGTCTTACGAGCAAACGTTAAACAGTTTGGGGCTGCAGTTACTGGAGTTTAGAAGAACGAGAGGTGACATCATTGAAACCCATAGAATTCTTCAGGAGTTTGACTGGGTAAATACTGAGAGGATGTTTCCCCTCATGGGTGAATCTAGGACCAGAGGACCCAGTCTCAGAATTAAGAGGTGCTGATTTAAGACTGAGATGAGGGGGAATTTCTTGGAGAGTTGTGAGCATTTGGAACTCCTTGCCAGACAGAGCTTTGGGGCATTATATAGTTAAGGCTGAGTTAGATAGATTCTTGAACAGGAGGGGCATCAAGGGTTATGGAAAATGGCAGGAAAGTAGTTGAAAGGAATCTCGATTCAACTGTGATCCTATTTGATTGGCTAAGCAGCCTCAAGGGGCTGAATAGCCTACTCCCATTCCTAATTCTTACAATCTTATGGTCTAACTCAATTTCAATTGATCCAGAATATGTTTGAATTTTTTTTTTGATCTGGAATGGAGGAAAGGAGTTCCTTCCTGTCTTGTGTAGGAGACTGAGCTGAAGAGTGAAGCTCCCTTTCCTCTAACCCAGAAGTTTGGATTACTCTCAAACTCAGAAACATAACTAGAAGTATTTGTACTTGAGACCAAAAGATATAGGAGCAGAATTAGGCCATTCAGCCCTTTGAGTCTGCTCCACCATTCAACCATGGCTGATATGTTTCTCAACCCTGTTCTTCTGTCTTTTCCCTGTAACACATGATCCCCTTACTAATCAAGAACCTATCTATCTCTGACTTAAACACATCCAATGACTTGGCCTCCACAGTCCTCTGCAGCAATCAGACCCACAGAATCACCACCCTCGGCATAAAGAAATTCCTCCTCATCTCAATCCTAAAGGTTGCCCCTTCACTCTGAGGCTGTGTCCTTGCATCTGAATCTCTCCTGTTATTAGAAACAAACAAAGAGTCCACAATCACTCCTCGTACGGCAGGCCCTTTATCCCTACAATTATTCTTGCAAGCTTCCTCTGGATTCCTTAAAACACCAGCACATCTTTCTGTAGGTACAGGCCTAAAACTGCTCACAATATTCCAGATTCTATCGTAAGTGTTACACAGCCTCAAAAGTACATCTCTGCTCTTGTATTCTAGCCCTCTTGAAATGAATGCTAACATTGCATTTGTCTTAACAGCCAATTGAACCTGTATGTTAACTTTAAGACGATCTTGAACCAGAACTCCCAAGTCCCTTGGTGCTTCAGATTTCCAAAGGCTTTCCCCATTTAGAAAATAGTCTAAGCCTCTATTCTTCCTCCCAAAGTGCATAACCTCACTTACCCCCTCATTGTATCCCATCTGCCATTTCTTTGCATTCTCTCCTAGCCTGTCCAAATCCTTCTGTAACCTGCACACTTCCTCAACACTATCTGTCCCTCCACCTATCTTTGTATCATCTGCAAACTTAGCAATAGTGCCCTCAGTTCCTTCATCCAGATCATTAATTTATAGCATGAATTGTTGTGGTCCCAATATGGACCTCTGCAGGGCTCCACTGGTTTGCTACTTGAAGAAGACTCCTTTATCCAAACTTTCTGCCTTCTGCCAGTCAGCCAATCCTCTATCCGTTGCCAGTACCCTACCTGTAAAACCATGGGCACCTATTTAATTAGCTTTTTTATATCATCCCTTTTCTCAGAAGTGTACAAATAACTTTGAAACAATGACTACTTTACATAAGTACCACATTGGCTGTAAAGTGCTTTGGAATATACTGTGGTTGTGGAAATTGCTGTAAAATTCCTCACGTGCTTTAAGAAAGGCAAATTTAGCAGTAGTTTCATATTTTAGTTTCACACCCACCAAGATTTACACTTGACTGACAAAAGCACATTCCCTGCAGGATCATAAGAGTGAATAAAATATAGCTGAAAAGAGACACAGAGTCAAGTTTTTCATCATGTACCCATCAAGACTGACTTCAAGAGACAAAACTTGGAAAGGAAACATCAATTTATATAACAAGAGAAGAAAGCCATGATGAGTTGGACCAATGATCAGTTGGAATAGAGTGCATTAAGAGTAATTAATCCATCAAAAAAAATTTAGGGGAAAAATTAGTTACGTTTTCAAAATATAAAAATGGTTACAAAAAGCTCTAAGTTTTTTCAATCGATCTATTTTTATACTTTCTCAATTATACTGTATTTATACAAAAACAATATTTTATGTTGCAATGTAGTATCATTGAGAACCAGCATTATAGGGTGTTCATATTAGAAGTGCCTTATGGAAACAAAATACAAAATTAGAGGATTTTGGCAACTTTTGGATGAACACAGCAGGCCAAGCAGCATCTTAGGAGCACAAAAGCTGACGTTTCAGGCCTAGATAACACTTTTCTAATGAAGGGTCTAGGCCCTAAACGTCAGCTTTTGTGCTCCTAAGATGCTGCTTGGCCTGCTGTGTTCATCCAGCTCCACACTTTGTTATCTATAGCACTAGTTTGCTGTGTTTTGTCACAATGCCTATTCCATTCTGCCTGAATGAGAATAACAGATCAAAGCACATGCCCTCATTCTTTTACCATGTGCCACCCATCACAGATTGACGATGCCAAAATCAGCCTGCACCACTTTCTTTGATTTAACTGATGCTTGGGCAATAAAGAGCAACGTTAGTGAGAGAAGACTGCACTATTGAACTGATGCTTGTATTGTATGTTTCTCTCACTGATGCACAATGGCAATACAGCAGGTCGGGTGATCTTACAATGTCAGTTATTCAAATTGTTTATTATGATTAAATGGTTACTTTATAGCACAGAACCTGAATAATGGAGAAAAAAATGGATACAAGTTTGAAACTTTTGTCCTGCACTCATCAGGACAGATGCAAGAATGCCAAATTCCAAAGGGAACAGCAATTTATACTGCATAGGTAAAGGGTGTTGATTAGTTGGCAAGTCAACTCTGGTCAATATATTATAATGGAGAGTGAACCAGAATAAATAATATTATAATGGAGAATGAACCAGATGACTATTGTCCTGGGGAGGCACTGGCCTAGTGGTATTATCACTGGACTTTTAATCCAGAGACCCAGATAATGTCCCAGGGACACTCCTCTGCAGATGATGGAATTTGAATTCAATTTTTAAAAAAAAATTAAAAGTCTCCTGATGACCATGAATCCATTGTCAATTGTTGGGAAAAACCCATCTGCTTCACTGATGTCCGACTGAGAAGGAAACTGCCGTCCTTACCTGGTCTGCCTTACATGTGACTCCAGACCCACAGCAATATGATTGTTCAGAGGGCAGTCAAGAGTCAATTAGGGATAGGCAATAAATGCTAGCCTCCTAGCAACGCCCTCATCCCATGAATGAATAAGGAATGACATGGTTTTGTTTAATTCCAGATAAACAACCACTGTGTAGGGATATGTTCCCTTTAGCTGATGAAGAATTTGAGTAATTGGTAAGCATTTTGTGCTGCTTCTATGCAATAGAAACATGAGTGATGTTTTTCTTTAGTTTTCCTGAAGCCAGAATAGCATTCTGCCTACCACACAGATGAGAACATGGTATCTGGATTTCAGTGCTGGTACAGTGACAGTTATGTGGCTCACAGGCCCCAATGTCTGGCAGATTGCATTCAATAATGTGTCATTTTGAATTGTTGTAATCGTACCTGACTAGATTGGTCTTACAAAGCTCAGACTAGATGTGATTCTAAAATTTAAGCATTATTGACTTAATCAAAAATGCTGAGAATTACACTAATAACTAATTTAAGATTATCAGTTTGACTCATAATGTCGCTCACCTATCCTTGCTAGAAGCTGCATACACCACTCCCTTTTCAAGATTAGATTACCTATAGTGTGGAAACAGGCCCTTTGCCCCAACAAGTCCACACTGCCCCTTGCAGCATCCCACCCAGACCCATCCCCCTATAACCCACACACCCCTGAACACTACGGGCAATTTAGCATGGCCAATCCACCTAGCCTGCACATCTTTGGACTGTGGGAGGAAACTGGAGCACCTGGAGGAAACCCACGCAGGCACGGGGAGAATGTGCAAACTCCGCACAGACAGTTTCCCGAGGCTGGAATCGAACCCGGGTCCCTGGTGCTGTGAGGCTGCAGTGCTAACCACTGAGTCACCGTGCCTCCCCACCACTGTGCTGCCCTGCAAGCGCAATTAAAATTGAGCAATAAATATTAGCCTAACAAGTGGCACCCACATCCCGTGAATGAACAAAAGAAATGCGAAGACCTGTTGTCTGCAATGCAAAGGAACATGCCAAAACATTGCAGCCTTTTGTGAGTTGACAAAAAGAATGAAATTGTGAAACAATACACGCCTGGTGCATTCTCCATGATATTGAATTGACAGGTCAGAGTTGACTTACCAATCAGCACCCTTTTGCAATATGAATTGATATTCCTTTGAAAATTGGCATTGTTACGCATGCCTGAATGAACACAATACAGAAAGCTTCAAAAAGTCATGTCTATTTTGTTTCAGTCATTGACAGGATGAGGGCATCATTGGCTAGGCCCCACTTATTGTCCATCTCACATTGCCCAGAGAGCCATTTAAGAGTCAACCACATTGCGATGGTTCTGGGGCCACTTTTTTTCTCTTTATTCATTCACAGGATGAGGGTGTCGCTGGCGAGGTAGCATTTATTGCCCAGAGGGCAGTTAAGAATCAACCACATTGCTGTGGGTCTAGGAGTCACATGTAGGCCAGACCAGGTAAGGATGGCAGTTTCCTTCCCTCAAGGACATTAGTGAACTAGGTGGGTTTTTCTGACAATTGACAATGGACTCATGACCATCATTAGACTGTTAATTCCAGATATATATTGAATTCAAATTCCACCATCTGCCACAGCGGGATTGAAACCCATGTCCCCAGAACATACCTGGGTCTCTGGATTAAAGGTCCAGCGATGATATCACTAGGCCATTCAGCAATATAATGACATAGTTAAAAAACAATAGCATGTGGAAGATAACATGGTAAAAGCAGAAGTGTATATCAGCCTGCACTGTTGGCTGTGGCGCTATCCTTGTCTCTTACTCAGAAGGTCGTAAGCACAAGTCACAATTCTAGAGACTGGAGCAGTATTCTATAAGACTGAGGGTCACTGTTAAATGAGCTGATAAGCAGAGACTCCTATCTCTACTCTCAAACAAATGTGTAATACCATTGTGCCACTTTGAAGAACAGAGAGGTTCTGTGTGTGCTGGTATTTATCCCTTAAACAGCCAGAAACCGAATGTCTTTATTAGTGACACAGAGGATGGACCAAATTACCTCCTGCTGTGCTATAAATGCTTATAACTCAATGGCTTGTGGTATTAGCTTTATTCAGTTTGTACACAGAGTAGACCAAGGATCATAAGTTGCTAATCTATTTAATGATATCTTCTAGTTATTTGATGTACTATTTAGTTATCTTCCAAAATAATTGAGCGTTCATATATCACAGACCTAGGAAAATTGGAATTGGGAATAAAAACTGACATTGTTACAATGCTAAGCAACTTCAACTTCCTTGCCTTACATTAAAGTTCTTGTTTTTGTCCATTGAAAAATAATTGTTGAGACGAGATGTAATGGAGCAACAGTAGATAATTATGATCACCTCTGCTTGTGAGATGGATCAATTCATGAATTAATTACATTTGGTTATCTTAATTAATTACCTACTTTAAATTATCTGGTCAATCAGGGAGATACTTAGCACTGCTGGCCATAATTATTGAAGAATACGATCATAGAATTATATTGTGCAGAAGGAGACCATTTAACCCATCATAAAGAGTATCAAAAAGAGGTTCATAAAATCATGAAGAGCGCGTGTAGGGTGAATACCCGAGGTCTGTTTCCCAGGGTAGGAGAGTCCAAAACTAGAGAACATGGGCTTATGGTGAGGGGGGAAAGATTTAAAAGGGTCATAAGGGGCAGCATTTTCACACAGAAGGTGGTGCATGTATGGAATGAGCTGCCAGAGGAAGTCATGGAGGGCGATACAATTACACCATTTAAAAGGCATCTGGATGGGTATATAAATAGGAAAGGTTTAGGGGGATATGGGCCAAATGCTGGCAAATGGGATAAAATTATTTTAAGATAACTTGTCAGCGCAGATGGACTGGAGTCTGTTTCTGTGCAGTACAACTCTGTGACTCTATGACTGTATAAGTCAGTCCTATTCCCTTTAACCTTTTTGCAATGCCCAGCAAACATTGCTTTTCAAGTATTTATCCAATTCCTTTTTGAAAATTAGTGGTGAATCTGCCCTGCTTGAGAGAAGTTCCCACACATCGTCTCTAGCGTCCCAGTGATGTCTATGAACTCTGGTCATTTGTCCGACTGCCACTGAAAGCAGTTTCATCTTATTTATTCTTTCAAACAGTTGGAGCTTTTTAACCCCTCTAACAAATCCCCTCTTAAACTTCTGTTGAGAACAACCTTGTATTCTTTTATTTCTTCAGTCTCTCCAACTAATTGAAGTCTTTCATACCTGAAGCTGTTTTGATAAATTACTCTTTAAGATCTTCTCAGACCCCCTAAAGGGTGGTGATTGGAAGTAACAAAATTACTTCATCTAGCTTTCAGCTGGTATTTGCTTAGCTTTTGTGCTTTTTCCCCTTTCTATTTATAAAACAAAGAATCTTATACAATTTTGGACCTTCTCAATTTGTGTTATCATTTTCAAAGTTTTTTAGATTTCTCTGCACATCTTGTGAACTTATCCCATATAGTTTGGCTTGCCTGTCCTCAATTCACCTAGTAAGCTAATCACTTCGTACTTGCCTTAAATTTAATCTGCCATGTGTTGCTCCTTTCATTCATCTGTCTGTGTTCTTTCAGATTTGTATCTATTCTTCCACATAAAAGGTAATTCCACAAAATAGAAGTTCATAGTTTGGGGTTAACATGCTAGCATTCACAGAGGAATAGCTGCCTTGGCAGAAAACAGGGAGTATGCACAAATGGGTCTTTTTCTGATTGGCAGAATGTGACAAGTAGGATTCCAGAGGGGTATGTTCTGGAGCATCAGCTTTTTACAATTTATATCAATAACTTAGATGAGGTGTTCGAAGGCATGCTGCCTCAGTTTGCACATGACACTGTGATAAGTATAAAACCAAAGGAGCTTTTTAACCTCTAATTAATCTCCTCTTAAACTTCTGTCGAGAACAACCTCAGATTTCTTTTCATTTCTTTAGTCTTCCCCACGTAACTGAAGTCTTGCATCTCTGAAGGTGTGATGACCACACATCAAGAGTGCAAACAGTATGGATAGTTTAGGTGAATGGGGTAAAAAATCTGGCAGTTGATATATAATGTGCAAAAATGTGAGATTGTTCAAATAGGGAGGAAGAATAAGGAAGCAGGATATTACTTGAATGGAGAATGACTGCAGAATTTTGAGGTGCAAGGGACCTTTGTGATCAATACGAGTCACAAAAGGTTAGTATTAATCCGGAAGTCTAACGGAATGCTTCCCTTTTATAATGAAAGGAATTGAACATAAAAGTAAGGATGGCACATCTTATTTTTACAGTGCATTGGTGTGGCCATATTATGCGCATTGTGTGCAGTTTTGGTCTCCTTATTTAAGGAAGAATGTAAATGCATTACAGGCAATTGAAAGGCAGTTTACTGCTTAAGACAATCCATTGATTCTAGGTGTTAATGCAGAAAGATTGGACAGTCTGAGGTTATTTCCACAGGATTTTTTAAAACTTGGTAGGTGATTTACTTCAAGTTTACAAGATCAGTATGGGCTTGACAAGGCAAATGTGGAAAATATGTTTCCTTGTAGTTTAAGCACTCTGGGAAACTGTTGTAAAATTAGGGAGTCACCCTTTTGTAGCAGGGGCTAAATGGATTGCACTTCTTGTTGGAGGGTTTTGTGACTTTAGAACTCTGCCTCAGAAGGTGGTGGAGGAGGAGGGGCCATTGATTATGGGCTAAGGTGGAGTTAGATAGATTGTTGTTAGACAAGAGAACCGCAGATTAGTAGAGATAGATGAGAATGTGGAATTCAGAAAACATAAGATCAGCCATCATCTTATGGAATGGCGGAGCACCTAGATGGGCCAAATGGCCTAGTTCTGCTTCCAATTCATATGTTTCAAATACCATTAATTTTTCCCTGATTGTCTCTGCTGTCTCTAACATTTTCCTCACAACTGATGTTGGACTGATAAGCTCGTAATGGTTGGTTTTATTCTCCTTGTTTTTCTATGTAATAATGTGGTATTAAGACTTAGTGCCTCTGCAATTTTGACATTTGCCTGAGGAATTAGGCTACATCTGATCCCGATCGAATAACTTTACTCATTTTTGTAATGGCACATTCTCTTTATTTTTATCCTGTCTTGTTTCTCTACCATCTCCTCATTTTTTTTTTACTTTAATAATTTCCCCAGTGGACCAAAAGGGGTTTCTTTTTTGTTCTCAACCATACTCCACAGAAACTTGAAAAAGAACAGAGAGGTGTTCGGCTCCCTACTTGGTGGACAAAATCATGTGAAAACAACAGAAGTCTCAGCTGCTGACTGGAGAGCCAACTAGATCCTCATGTCACTTCTTTAATGGCAGACCCAAACCATCTTTTGTCACTCAGGCATTTAACAAGTTAGCAGAGGGCTTCTTAACTGGGATCAAGGACCCTAATGGCAGATGGGCTGCCCACTAAGAACTGTTGGCTCTTCCATACTCAGCAGTATCCCCCAGGCTGCTGATAACACACCTATCCAAGGCCTTGGGTCAAAAATGTACGTACCTAAACAGAGGTGAGTGATGGTTGCAGGGCAGATGGGGGTATTAAGAGAGGGAGGGGCCAGCAGCAAAGACGGGGGCGGCTTCGTTCTTACCGGCCCATCCATTCCTGATGCTGAGTCACTTGAACAGGTGTTGGATGACCTTGAGGTCACCATGCATGCCGTCATCAAACACACCAAACTAATCCCATCATGTTAGAGATAATGGGAACTGCAGATGCTGGAGATTCCAAGATAATAAAATGTGAGGCTGGATGAACACAGCAGGCCCAGCAGCATCTCAGGATGCTGCTTGGCCTGCTGTGTTCATCCAGCCTCACATTTTATAATCCCATCATGTTTCCCACTCGACACCAAACCCGCCATGGGAAAGAAGGACCCAGGATTCTACCCAGAATCAATTTCAAATGATTTAACTTCCGGCCTAAAGCCCCCCCTCACCTTAGCTGGGAAAATTCCCTCAAGAGTTTTTTTTTAACATTAGGAGCACTTCATCTAAATCCCCTGCTAGCTCTAAGCTGAGCCTTTTCTTACATTGAACTAATCAATGTGCCTGCTATGCCTTTATGCTCAGGTGTTGATAAAATTGCCTCAGGAAAAACATGTTCAATGTAGAGACCCACTTTTTGGTTTATGCCATGACACTGGCTTGGGAGGGTTTATCCTTTTAACAGTACTATATAAATGCAAGTTGTAGTTAGGTTCAGCTGTGGAACAAGAGCCGTACACAGCTTTGTGCTATACACTTTCGAGTCATAAGGGTATACGCTACGGAAACAGACCACTCAGTCCAAACCGTCCATACCAACCAGATATCCTAAATAAATCTAATCACATTTGGCCCATATCCTTCCAAATCCCTACCTATTCATATGCCTATGCAGATGCCTTTTGATTGTTGTAATTGTACCAGCCTCCACCACTTCCTCTGGCAGCTCATTCCATACATGCACCACCCTCTGTGTGAAAAACTTGCCCCTTAGGTCCCTTTTAAATATTTCTCCTGTAATCTTAAAACTATTCCCTCTAGTTTTGGATTCCCCCACCCTGGAGAAAAGAGCTTGTCTATTTTCTCTATCCATGCCCTCAGCCACTAACTGTCCAGAGAAAATAGCCCCAGTCTATTCAACCTCTCCCTAAAGCTGAAGCATTCCAACCCTGGTAACATGCTTGTAAATCTTTTCTGGTCTCTTTCAAATTTCATAACATCCTTCCTATAGCAAGGAGACCAGATTTGCATGCAGAATTCTAATAGTGGCCTAATCAATGTCCTGTACAGCCACAACATGACCTCCCAATTCTATGCTCAATGCACTGACCTATAAAGGCAAGCATACCAAACCCTTTCTTCATTACCCCATCTACCTGCCACTCCTTTTTCAGGGAACTATGAACCTGCATTCCAAAATCTCTTTATTCTGCAACAGTCCCCAGGACCTTATCATTAAGTGTAAAAGTGCTGATCTGATTTGCTTTTCCAAAATGCAACACCTCATATTTATCTAATTTAAACTCCAACTGCCACTCCTCGGCTCACTGGCCCATCTGATCAAGGTCCCGTCATATTCCGAGATAACTTTCTTTGCCCACTAGACCACTAATTTTGGTGTCACTTGCAAACTTACTAACTGTACCTCCTGTATTCACATCCAAATCATTTATATTAGATTAGATTCCCTACAGTGTGGAAACAGGCCCTTTGGCCCAACAAGTCCACACCGCCCCTTGCAGCATCCCAGACCCATCCCCCTATAACCCACACACCCCTGAACACTACAGGAAATTTAGCACGGCCAATCCACCTAGCCTGCACATCTTTGGACTGTGGGAGGAAACCGGAGCACCTGGAGGAAACTCCTCGCAGACACGGGGAGAATGTGGAAACTCCACACAGACAGTCACCCGAGGCTGGAATTGAACCCGGGTCCCTGGCGTTGTGAGACTGCAGTGCTAACCGCTGAGGCACCGTGCCATCCTTATGTAAATGACAAAAATCAATGGACCCATCACCGATCCTTGTGGTACACCGCTGGTCACAGGCGTCCAGTCTTAAAAGGAATGCTTCACCACCATCCTTTGCTTTCTACCTTAGAGCCATTCTGTATCCAGATAGTTTGTTCTCCCCCCCCCCCCCCCATTCCATGTGATTTAACCTTTCTAACCAGTCCACAATGTGGGACCTTGTCAAACATTATATTATCAGATAATGAAAGTGAACTTCAGTGATATTTTTCCTATACCATTCTCACAAGGGTAGGCATAGTGAACAGAATGCTTCCTTCTCATGATATTTTTCTTTATTTTTCCAATTTTCTTTCCTTTCCCCATATTCTGACTCCGATTAAGATGCAAACATTCATATGCAACCTCAAAATTTTCTGCAGTGAATCAGTGGATAGAAATCAGAAGTGGAGCCATGGTTGCTTTCTTTTTTCCATTACGGAAATTAATCATACTACGGTCCTTCCTGAGATCAAACTAGACCAGTGCAAGATTGAATCTGGACTCATTCTGGTCAGTGTGGAGCTTTTACTCCCTGAGTCATTGGGATAGCTCCAACTGTCCCTATGCTGTAATGGAAAAAAAACACAGTTCTCCCTGATGCACTTCCCCACAGCTCTGTCCTGGTATGCAACACTCAATAGATACTGAGCCAAGGAGATCCTAGTCTTGATCACTGGACTTGTTTAATTAATTGATCTTGTTAATTGTATCAATATTCCAAAGCTGAAGATGGTTAAAGCCTCATAACTCCAATTGCTATCTAGTGGCTCTGACTGGAAATTTAAAATCTGAATAGTGGATATATGATTGTGCATCTGTAAATGTATATAAATATATACAGTCTATTGGACCTGCCTGATAGGCAACCTTGCTTTTAAAAATTCATCATTTGGCTACTCTATGAAATGCAAATTGTATCATCATTCTCAGAAGTGATGTGGAGAAAATACCAAAGAAAGGGAACAGAATTTGTCCTTCTAAAACTTAAGTCTTGGCAATGTCACTGGTACCCTGTACTACTGACATCTCATCAGTATTAACTGATTAATATAATTCTGTATAATCGTTATATATGCTTGTTATGGCCAGAGGTTTCAAGTCTGTTGTCTTCTGTGATGACCTCTTTTCCTTTACTCTTGTTTAATAGTCTATTTGCATTGTTCTTTAAGACATCCCATTTCCTCCTATCCCCTCACCTCATAATCAGCTTGATTACCGTCCTGTAAAATTTATTTTAAAGTTGTCTATTAACCCTTCAGAATCTAATGACTTTAGTCATGTAGAATGTTGAAAGATGTTGAGGGGAAAAAAGCCATTAAATCTTGTAATTGGAAAGCATGGGTAATTATCCTGGATCCCACTTGTCATTTGGAAGTATTCCAATTATCCATGTTTGAAATTCATGGGATTCCAAGAGAGTCATTACTTTCCACTAGAGTATTCTCATCAACAGTGACAGGCACTGGTAAGCACTTTTTGATTTTTATAAGTCAGACAGTCATGAGCAGAATCCACAATCGAGAAGGTTAATGCAGGAGGACATTAGTAACAATTTCATCTGAAAGGTAACTATTTGTAAAGCAGGATGACAAACAGTAGCATCATAATTAGTCATTCAAATTGTATTTCTTTTTGTCTCTTTTAATATTTTTGTCTACTCCCTCACCATATGTGCTTTGCAATTAAGAGTGAGTGATAGTCTTAAAGCTAAAAGAGGAAATGTTCCAGTTTCAGGATCATGTGTGGAGACACAACAGCCAAGGAAGTGTTCAAAAGTTAGGTATACGTACATGTCAGTGACTCTTCACCTGAATTGTGTCACATTTCATGTTCCAGCTAGCTTTGGGTATGTATGTGATGCACAAGATACTTATTTTAACATGAAAATCCACAGAGATGGGGATTGAAATAAGAATATGCATTATTCTATGATTTTTTAAAAAAATCTGCAGTGTTTTCTTTCTATAAATCAGCCCTTTCCACTTCCCTCCCCTAAAGAAGTGGGGTCATGCGTCGTTAGGTATCACAATTTCTGGCACTGTGCAGCTAGTGTGTGCTGGAGATGTGTTAGCTGTCATGCCAGGCGGCTACTGGCTCCATGCAGATCAGGCGTCCACCCACACATATTCTGTTGAGGTCAAGTTGAATGGCTGTCAAAGGCAACAATTTCAGCCTTACTACCAGGTTTATAACTTCTTCAGCTGGCCAGTGATAGGAAATTGGATCAAGAGTAGGCCACTTGGCCCGTTGAACCTACTCCATCGTCCAGTGAGATCGTGGCTGATCTAATTATGGCCTTAACAGTACTGTCTTTTCTGTATTACATAATCTTTGAATGTGTCGGGAGATTCTGAGTTCACGCCCCAGAGACCTGGTCATAAATTCAAATGTTGACACTCCAGTTGTGCTGTAGTAATAGAGTACCAGGCTTTCTTAGGTACAATTGGTCAGAACAGGGAGATCAGATGACATTTTTGCCATTCCTTTCTTAAACCAGAAATATATTCTGCCTTCAGAATCAATCTGTTGGAAGAGGACATTGGGCAAGATAAGCAAATAAGATATATTGTTGCAAAAATAGAATTTGATTGCAAAACTCAGCATGTCTGGCAGCATCTATGGGAAGGAAGCAGAGTTATCATGTCAAGTCCAGTGACCCTTCATCAGAAGAACAAGGGCAGCACATACATAGGAACATCACCACCTGCATGTTCCCCTCCAAGCCCCTCACCACCCTGTCTTAGAAATGTGCCATTGTTCCTTCAGTGTTACGGGGTCAAAATCCTAACAGCATTGTGGCTCTACCAAAACAAATAGGCAGCAATGCAGCTAATCACCACCTTGTCAAGAGCGACTAAGAATGAACATTAAGTACTGGCCCAGCCTGCGATGCCCATATTCCATGAATGAATAAAAACTACAATGGCCCATGATATTAAATAAATCGTCACCAACAGTCACTGTCTGTACAGTTCAGATGATGTATCTGAGCAAAAACCAATGTCTTTAACTAAGTCCAAGGATTTTTTTTAAAAAAGCAGGGACAATAATGAACGTGGCAGCAGCATTGAGACACTCTGGCATCCTTGGGTTCATTGAGATTGCATTGATCAATATCTGTAATACTTTCCTATCCAACTTATTTAGTATTCACTTGCGTAATAGCACTTGGTGCTAACCAGTATTGTCTACAGCACTTTCCATCTATCGTCAATATCAATGTTGCATAAATCCTCATGAGAACATCCGTGCAGAGTAGGTTCAGGCTGTAACTGGTGCTGGCACAATGTATCATATTATAATGTATGGGATCTTCTCTTACATTTGATGTTAATTGTATGCTGCTCAAAGTTTAGCAATCAAAGGAGAAATTAAATATTTATATTGCAGTAAACCATTAAATCAGTACAGAAATGTAATACATATTAAGAGAATGAGGTATAAATGTAAGGTAATCCTCTTCTCTGCTACCATTGATAGCTGCCAGGTCCAATATATATTGGGCCGGATACATTAAAAACCCCTTCCCATAGTCCGCTATCCAGTGTACGGTGCTACACAGAAGTGGGATGTGGATTCAAAAGGACAATACTAATGGCAGAGAAGTTGGGAAAATACAAAAGGAATGAAAAGAATCAGAATCTCGGTACTGAGAAACTTTTTTTGTGATATTCCCCTCAAGCTTTAAATAGTGACATGAGAATCTTGCCATTGAGCAGTGGCTTCTTTCTATGTCTCGTTAAAGACCCCTAACTCCCTTTCATTTTACGCTACTTAAAATTCTCCTCCTACCCTGAAAAACAGAAAAATCAAATTGTATGCACTTTTAATTGTGCAAGACAATGTTGCTTTTCAGAGCAGTGAGGGAGATACTTTGAGACAGAGTGCAACTGAGAGTTGCTGAGTTAAGGAAAGATTGCCTGACAACAGCCGTGGGGTTGGTGGAGATGCTGTTTGTTTCAAATCTCTGTGAAAAGCAGTGAGGGACCTCCAGAGACTACAAACCAAAAACACCTCTCTCTTCCCACCTTTCCTTGGTATGAGTGAGAAACAGATAAACCAAGAAAGTGGGAAAGAGAATTCTAATAAGCATAGACCTAGGTACACTGGATCCACTATCAAAGTGAAGGATGATTATCATTTTACAGGGAACAACATGTTATTATGGCTAAAATCAAAAGAAACTGAGACAATTTAACCCACCCTTGTGATCTGTAATCTTTTGATTGACAGCATTTAGTCGTCTGTCTATTTATTTTTTACCCTTAAGATCTGCGCCAAATTGTCTGGCTTTTGTCTGTCTTACCCTTGAAAGAGTGCCAGTGTATTTGGGGTTATTAATCAGAAGATGGAAAGGAGAGAGAAACTTGGTGAAATTACATTCGTGATTACTGAACAAACCAAGGAGCTGTGGGGTGACAAGTCTTCAGGTCCAAATAGACATTAACCAGCTCTTTTTAGACCCTAGGATAATGAGGTAATAGGTGCATTGGTACTAGTTTACAAAACTTTGCTGGATTCAGGAAAGGTCCTGTCAGATTGCTCTATTCAAGGATGGAGGCAGAAAACAGGAAACTGTTGGCCACTTAGCTGATGTCTATTGTGGGGAAGGTGTTAGGATCAATCATCCCCTGTAGGAAACACCCCTGTAGGAATAATAGAGTAGGATTGAATGGAGATTTTAAATTCCCCTGTATTGACTGGGCCACCCAGAATGTAAAAGACCCAGATGGAGTGGAATTTGTCAAATGCGGTCAAGAAAGTTTCCTAAAGCAATATGTAGAGGACTGTACTTGGGAGGGTGCAACACTGGTGCTTCCTGTTAAGAGACAAGGTGGGGCAAGTGACTGAAGTGTCAGTCGGAGAGCACTTTGGGTCCAGTGACCTTAACTCTCTTAGTTTTAAAATAGCTATGGTAAAAGATAGCAAAGTGTGGAGCTGGATGAACACAGTAGACCAAGCAGCATCTTAGAAGCACAAAAGCTGACGTTTCGGGCCTAGACTCTAGGCCCAAAACATCAGCTTTTGTGCTCCTGAGATGCTGCTTGGCCTGCTGTGTTCATCCAGCTCCACACTTTGCTATCTCGGATTCTCCAGCATCTGCAGTTCCCATTATCTCTGATGGAAAAAGATAGCGCAGGTCAACAGATTGAGGTGCTAAACTGGAGCAGGGCCAATTTTGGAGCCATTAAACAGGATCTAGCAGCGGTCGATAGGTGAGTCTGCTTGAAGGAAAAGGAAATAAAGGAAACAAGTGGGCATATTTTGGATTGCATACACATTACCAGAGAGGAGGTGTCTGCAAACTTAGATCTCATTAAGGTGGATAAATCCCTGGGCCTGATCAAGTCCATCCTCAGAAGTTGTGGGACACTAGGGAAGAAATTGCAGAGGCCCTTGCAGAGATTTTTGCTTCATCTTTAGCCACTGGTGATGTTCCAGAAGACTGGAAGTTCGTTAATCTTGTTCCATTTTTTATGAAACATAGCAAAGACAAACTAGGGAACTACAGGCCAGTGGTAGGCAAGTTATTGGATGTGGAGGGGCAGGATCAACCAACATTTGGATAGTGAAGGTCTGATTAGGGATCGTCAGCATGGATTTGTGCATGGGAAATCATGTCTGACAAATGTTTTAGAGCTTTTTCGAAGAGGTAACCAAGAGGATGGATGAGGGTAGGACAGTGGATATTGTCTGTACAGATTTTAGGAAGGCATTTGACAAGGTCCTGCACAGCAGGCTAGTTATGAAAGTCAAGTCACGTTGGATCCAGTGAGAGCTACGGAATTGGATTCAAAATTGGCTCGATGGTAGGAAGCAGAAGGTGATGGTTGAAGTTTGTTTCTCAGACTGTAGGCCTGTGACCAGTGGTGTATCATAGGGGTCAGTGCTGGGACCTTTGTTATTTGTTATTTACATCAATGACCTGGATGTGAATGTACAAGGCATGATTAGTAAGTGTGCAGATGATACAAAATTAGGAGGTATCGTTGATAGTGAAGAAGGATGTCAAAAATTACAGAGGGATCTCAATCAGATGGACAAGTATGCTGAGGATTAGCAATAGTTCATTGAAAAGTAGTAAATAGTTCATTGAAAGTAGCATCACAGAGTGGTGAAGAGGGTATTTAGCGTGCTGACTTCATCAGTTGAGGCATTGAGTATAGGTATTGGGACATTATGTTATAGTTATATAAGTTGTTGCTGAGGCCGCAGTTGGAGTATTGTGTACAGTTTTGGTCATCCTGTTATAGGAAAGGCACAATTAAACTGGAAAGTGTGCAAAGAAGATTTACAAGATGTTGCCAGGACAAATACACCTGAGTTATAGGGAGAAGTTGGATAGGATAGGACTTTATTCCTTGGAACATAGCAGAATGATGGGTGACCTGACTGAGTTATTAAAATCATTAGGGACAGAGATAGGATGAATACATATAATATTTTTCCCAGGGAGGGGGAGTTGAAAACTAGAGGGCATATATTTAAGGTGAGAGGGGATAGATTTAAGAAGGACCTTAGGGGCAACTTCTTCAGGCAGAGAGTGGGCCTATACGGAATGGGCTGCCTGAGAAAGTGGTTGAGGCAGGTAGAATAGCAATATTTAAAAAACATTTTGGATAAGTACTTGGATGATAAGGGTTTAGAGGGATATGGACCAAATGCTGGCAATTGGAGCTAGCTGAGTGGGCACCATGGACAGCATGGACCATTTTGGGCTGAAGGGCCTGTTTCCATGCTGTATTATTATGACTCGATCACTCTATTACAGCTGGAAGCAAGGTAACAGGGAGGAGGCAGGATGAGTTTGTGAAAGGGAAATCCTGTTCAACAAATTTATTGGAGTTCTTTGAAGAAGCAACATGTGCTGTGATGACAGGGAGCCAGTTGATGCACTGTACTTCGATTTTGAGAAGGTATTTGACAAGTTGCTACCAAAAAGATTATTGTGCATCGTAGAATGGTGTAAGATGTAACACGCTGGCGTGGACATGAGATCGGCTGGCTGTGATGAATGGAGTCCTGCAGGGGTAGTTGCCGGGCCCTTGAGATTTTACACTTTATATCGATGACTTCAATGAGGGGAGGGAAATTATGGAAACTAAACTTATAGATAAGCCAAAGATAGTTCAAGAAGTATGTTGTAAAGGGGTCATTAAGAAGCGTGATCACTAATGGGTTGTGAGTGGGCAGAAATCTAGCAGAAAAGGTATAACATCAGAAAATATGAAATTCTTCACTTTGGCAGGAAGAATAAAAAGACAGAGTCTTGCTTAAATGGAGAATGACTGCAGAATTCTGAGATGCAGGGGGGACCTAGGTGTTCTAATACGTGAGACTCAAAAGGTTAGTATCAAGGTATAGTGAATAATTCTGAAGATAGTGGAATGTTATCCTTTATTACGAGATGAAAAGAACATAAAAGTAAAGATATTATGCATCAGTTATACAGGGCATCGGTGAGACCAGATCTTGAGTACTGTGTGCCATGTTGATCTCCTTCCCTAAGGTAAGTGTTTTGGAGGTGGTTGAGAGGAGGTTTGCTAGATTGATACCTGGTATGAATGGGTTACAGAAAGAAGTATTGGAAAGGCTAGACTGGTTTTCACTGGCATTTAGAAGAGTAAGAGGTGAGTTATTATAAAATCTGAACAGTCTTGAAAAGGTGGATGTCTGCCATCAGTGGTGTGTCCAGAACTAGGGAGCACTGTTTTGAACCTTGGGGCTATCCTTTTCAGACAGAAATCAACGTGTTTTATTTTCTCTGAGGGGTGCTACCAAGGCGCTCCTTGCCTCAGAAGCCTGTGGAGGCAGTATCTTTGAATATTTTTAAGACGAAGGTAGATCAGTTTTTGTCAGGCAATGGCATTAATGCTTATTGGGAAAAGATGGGAACGTGGAGTTTGAAACATAACAGATCAGCCATGATCTTATTAAATGCTGTAGCAGGCTTGAAGGAACAAATTGCCTACTTCTGTTCCTAATTTATATGTTTGCCTGGAGGGAGTGTGCTCTATGGTTAGCCCTGGAAAACTTGGATAGTCAGTCTGTGATAAATGTATCCCTCTCTCTGCACCCCCCCCCCCCAACCCCCGCCACCAAGACTAGAGTGATGCTTGCACATCTGTGGCTGACACTAAGCGTGCTGGGCCTAGGTCTCCATGATAGTCCCCAACATTTTTTTATTCTTTATTTATTCATTCACAGGATGCAGATGTCACTGGCCAAGCAGCATTTATTGCTCACCCCTAATTGCCCAGAGGGCAGTTAAGAGTCAACCACATTGGGGCCAACCAGATATGTGCATGCTGGAGCCAGAATAGTATTGATGACATTGGTAGACTCCTCCAATCTTTGATATATCCTACTGAGCACCACTGATGGACGTGTGTGCTGGTTGTGAGCCTGTCTGTGCATGTTGATGCAGTCATTAAGGGCTGAGAACACAGGAGGAACTTCTTTCTTGGCTTGAGCTGGTGCCTGGTCTCTGGGAGTCTTTGTGTGCTGTGGCTTCCTCAGTCAGCTGCAGAAACACGTCAGCGGTGTGCGCACCAGATTGTACACTCAAGTCTTATCCAGAAAGGGCACCTCTGAGGTGGCGGAGGGTGCAGGGGAACCTTGCCAGTGAATCTTCTGGGGGATCAGAGGCTTCCTCCTCCGAGGTGGAGATTGTCCTGTGCTTTCCTTACATGAGCCTCTTTATTGTGAAGATTGGCTGAGTGATGCTGGTACCCGCATAAGAGAGGGAATTAACTGTCTAAGAGGGATTAAGGCTAGTGCTGACTAAGAATGATTTAGCACTGGTGTTAGCAAGAGAGCAGTGCAGCATCATGAAGCTTCCTGGGTTGGTGGACCGCTGAGGTCTCCCAGGCCTCACGAGTGGTTGTGGCCTTCGCTGGCTAGGTCAAGAATCATCTCACCATACAGGGTGATGTCCGCCATCTGCAGCCCCATCACCAATCTTGCAACTCTTGACCTTGCTACGGGCCAGTTTTTCCTGCAGTGAGTCAAAAGGTGGGATTGAGTAGGGTAGAAGTGGATGGAAGAGAAATTAGTAGTGATGCAACAGTACAAGAGATGGTTAGGTATCCCCAGTGAATGAATAAAAAGTACAAATGGTAGGTAGAGTAAATAGTTTTGAAGGATGAGGCAGCCCTGAAGATGGGTAATAACCAAAACATTGACTGTTCCTTTCCTCCGTATGCTACCTGGTCTGCTGTGTTCTTCCAGCCTCCTGTTTGTCTCACTAGAACGTTGTCAGGGATGGAGCATCTCATCTATAAAGAGGGGCTGGATAAGCTTGAGTTGTTTACTTTGGAGCAGAGGAGGTTGGGGGGTACCTGATAGAGGTGTGTAAGCTTGAGGGGCATGGACAGGGTAAATAGAACATAGAACACAGAATATATAGCACAGTACAGGCCCTTCAGCCCATGATGTTGTGCCAAACTTTTACCCTAATCATAAGGTCTATCTAACCTCCACCCCTACCTTATACTATCATCCATATGCAAGGAGCTCATCCCTTCGTAGAAGGGTCCGTAACAAGGGAGCATAGTGTTAAAACAGCAGGAGGTTTGGATGGTTTATGAAGAGTTTTCTCATCCAGAGAGTGATGGGAGTCTGGAATGCACTTGTGTGGGAGGGTGGTTGAGGGGGAAACCTCACAACCTTTAAAAAGTTCTTTGATGAAGCATTTGAAGTGTCATTTTATTCAAAGCTATGGGCTGAGTGCCAGAAAATGGGATTAGTGTAGGCAGTGATGTATTTTTGGTGGTACAGGCTGGATGGACTGAAGGGCCTCTTCTGTACTGTATGGTTCTGTGATTCAATAGCAATGGTTATATTGTTGGCAGTGGATTCTAGGTGTTTAAAATTATGGAGGTTTGAGAAAGACTACATAGAAGCAAACTGTTTCAAGAGTTTTCAGGATGCAATTTTATGTTCTCACTTTGCAATACAGAAAATTGGAGAATTCCGGAGAATACAGAAGTAGGCCACAGATATATTCTAAATATAAGACATGCAAGCTGGAGTGCAGAAGAAACAATATTTATATAATGGATTGTGAAGCTGTGGAATATAATAGTGGATGGAAAGCATGAAAGATATCAGGACATGAAAGAAGCTTGGATTGAGATTAAGTCTAATGCTCATGTGAAATTTAAACACCAGCAAGGACTGGTTAGAACATAGAACCATACAGCGCAGAACAGGCCCTTCGGCCCTCGATGTTGCGCCGACCTCTGAACTAATCTAAGCCCCTCCCCCGCACTATCCCGTCCTCCTCCTGGACACCACCCCCAGGCCTCCTACCCTCCCTCGACCTCTTCATCTCCAACTGCCGTCGAGACATTAACCGCCTCAACCTCTCCACCCCTCTCACCCACTCCAACCTCTCCCCCGCAGAACGGGCAGCCTCCGCTCCCTCCGCTCCAACCCCAACCTCACCATCAAACCCGCAGACAAGGGTGGCGCAGTGGTAGTATGGCGCACTGACCTCTACATCGCCGAGGCCAGACGCCAACTCTCCGACACCACCTCTTACCGCCTCCTCGATCATGACCCCACACCCGAGCACCAAACCATCATCTCCAACACCATTCACGACCTCATCACCACAGGGGACCTCCCACCCACAGCCTCCAACCTCATTGTTCCCCAACCCCGCACGGCCCGTTTCTATCTTCGTCCCAAAATCCACAAACCTGCCTGCCCTGGTCGACCCATCGTCTCAGCCTGCTCCTGCCCCACCGAACTCATCTCCACCTATCTGGACTCCATTTTCTCCCCTTTGGTCCAGGAACTCCCCACCTACGTCCGTGACACCAGCCACGCCCTCCACCTCCTCCAGGACTTCCAATTCCCTGGCCCCCAACACCTCATATTCACCATGGACGTCCAGTCCCTGTACACCTGCATTCCGCATGGAGATGGCCTCAAGGCCCTCCGCTTCTTCCTGTCCCGCAGGCCCGACCAGTCCCCCTCCACCGACACTCTCATCCGCCTAGCTGAACTCGTCCTCACACTCAACAACTTCTCTTTTGACTCCTCCCACTTCCTACAGACTAAGGGGGTGGCCATGGGCACCCGCATGGGCCCCAGCTATGCCTGCCTCTTTGTAGGTTACGTGGAACAGTCCCTCTTCCGCACCTACATAGGCCCCAAACCCCACCTCTTCCTCCGGTACATTGATGATTGTATCGGCGCCGCCTCTTGCTCCCCAGAGGAGCTCGAACAGTTCATCCACTTCACCAACACCTTCCACCCCAACCTTCAGTTCACCTGGGCCATCTCCAGCACATCCCTCACCTTCCTGGACCTCTCAGTCTCCATCTCAGGCAACCAGCTTGTAACTGATGTCAATTTCAAGCCCACCGACTCCCACAGCTACCTGGAATACACCTCCTCCCACCCACCCTCCTGCAAAAATTCCATCCCCTATTCCCAATTCCTCCGCCTCCGCCGCATCTGCTCCCACGATAAGACATTCCACTCCCGCACATCCCAGATGTCCAAGCTCTTCAAGGACCACAACTTTCCCCCCACAGTGATCGAGAACGCCCTTGACCGCGTCTCCCGTATTTCCCGCAACACATCCCTCACACCCCGCCCCCGCCACAACCGCCCCAAGAGGATCCCCCTCGTTCTCACACACCACCCTACCAACCTCCGGATACAACGCATTATCCTCCGACACTTCCGCCATTTACAATCCGACCCCACCACCCAAGACATTTTTCCATCCCCTCCCCTGTCAGCTTTCCGGAGAGACCACTCTCTCCGTCCCTCCCTTGTTCGCTCCACACTGCCCTCCAACCCCACCACACCCGGCACCTTCCCCTGCAACCGCAGGAAATGCTACACTTGTCCCCACACCTCCTCCCTCACCCCCATCCCAGGCCCCAAGATGACATTCCACATTAAGCAGAGGTTCACCTGCACATCTGCCAATGTGGTATACTGCATCCACTGTACCCGGTGCGGCTTCCTCTACATTGGGGAAACCAAGCGGAGGCTTAGGGACCGCTTTGCAGAACACCTCCGCTCAGTCCGCAACAAACAACTGCACCTCCCAGTCGCAAACCATTTCCACTCCCCCTCCCATTCTCTAGATGACATGTCCATCATGGGCCTCCTGCAGTACCACAATGATGCCACCCGAAGGTTGCAGGAACAGCAACTCATATTCCGCCTGGGAACCCTGCAGCCATATGGTATCAATGTGGACTTCACCAGTTTCAAAATCTCCCCTTCCCCTACTGCATCCCTAAACCAGCCCAGTTCGTCCCCTCCCCCCACTGCACCACACAACCAGCCCAGCTCTTCCCCCCCACCCACTGCATCCCAAAACCAGTCCAACCTGTCTCTGCCTCCCTAACCTGTTCTTCCTCTCACCCATCCCTTCCTCCCACACCAAGCCGCACCCCCAGCTACCTACTAACCTCATCCCACCTCCTTGACCTGTCCGTCTTCCCTGGACTGACCTATCCCCTCCCTACCTCCCCACCTACACTCTCTCCACCTATCTTCTTTACTCTCCATCTTCGGTCCGCCTCCCCCCCTCTCCCTATTTATTCCAGTTCCCTCTCCCCATCCCCCTCTCTGATGAAGGGTCTAGGCCCGAAACGTCAGCTTTTGTGCTCCTGAGATGCTGTGTTCATCCAGCCTCACATTTTATTATCTGTTTTGGGATGTTTTTATGGTAATCAATCCACTCTCTGGGAATACTCTAGTATTGTACATTGCAAGGTGGAAACATGTAGTTGCATCCACAATTGGGATAATCTCTGGACTTTAATCTTTATATTTGACAGTAACTGAGTATCCCTTCCCTTTTGCTATGGGGTCTATGAATGTCCTCACTTGACCAATTCCTTTTCCTTCTTTCTTGATTGATTGCTATAAGAACATGAGGCACAAGCTGAAACACAACACCCACACAGCTGAATGAAGTGCAGAGCCAGTTAGCGAACTGAATTTGAGATTGTAGACGTGCTCACCAAGCCGGTGGGTTTGGTCACAGACGTTTCGTCACCCTGTTGGGTAACATCGTCAGTGCGCCTCTGGTGAAGCGTCGCTGTTCTGTCCTGCTTGTGATTTATATGCCTCGGTTTGCTGGCGTGTTTGGTACCATTTCCGGTTCTGTTTCTCGGTGATTTGTACACAGGGTCTAATTCAATGTGTTCGTTGATCGAGGTCCGGATCAAACATCAGGCCTACAGGAATTCCCTGGTGTGTCTCTTATTGGCTCGTGCGATTATGGATGTGTTATCCCACTCGAACTTTAAACTGAATTTGCCAAGGGCTGTCTGTAAATAGAAGGCCAATTAAAAATCCTCAATAATTAGAGTGGAAGGAGGCTCTGATGTGTGTAGGACTATGCTTGGGCTGAATGGTCTACTTCTGGGCTATAAATACTGTGACAGTTTGCATTTTGTAATTGTTATCAGCTTAACATTTTTCTGTAATAATGATATCCATATAATATTATGCCAGGTTAAAAAGAAACTTGCCTGTTTAGTTTCAATATGACTAACTTCTATTTTTGCAAAATCAAAACAGTTTTATATAGAATTCATACTCCTGAAACTTAGGGAAGACAGTGATAATGTAATTGGAGTAGCAACCCAGAACCTGAGATATATACTCTGAGAATGAGGTTCAAATCTCATCATGTTAAAAGGTGAAGTTTAAATTCAGTGAAAATCTGAAATTAAAAAGCTGGCCGAATGTTAACCATGTAACTATGAAAAAACCAAAGAACTGTAGATGCTGGAAATCAGAAATTGATGGGAAAACTCAGTAGCATCTGTCAAGAGAAAGCAGAGTTAACAGTTTGGGTCCACTGTCCCTTCTTCAGAATAAATGTAACCGTTGCTGACTGTTGTTAAAAACCCACTTAGTTCATTAATATTCCCCTGTCTTCTAAAATGGCCCAGCAACGCCCACTAAGTTCAAGGGCATTTAGGAACATTGACAAGTTTGGATTTTACCAGCGATATCTGCATCTAGTAAAAGGATAAAATAATTTGGCATGGAGTCCATTCTTCCCACAAACCATGTGAAAAAACTTCCATTGTAGACTCACACAAATCCCTGAGGGATGGCTCTACAGAAATTCACCCTGATTCCCAAGGATAATCAACTTATTTCCCTCAAATAGTCAGTCATAAAACATTGTCCTCCACTGTCAAGATTTTGAACTTTCCCATCACGTGGACCCCTCCAATTGCACCGTTTGTTTTACACAATATTTTAAGAGAGTTTCATATATCTCCCAAATCCTTAGGCTTACATTTTCCAGGGGGTTATTGGCTGCATGTTACGTCTAATTGAGCATCAGAAACAAACTTTGAAAAGAAAAATGCCCATGGATTTCTGCATTGCAATCCAGAAATTTGCCAGCCTTTTAAAGTTGTCACCAGTGCCTAATTTAAATTCACCATTGAAATCCTTACAGAAAGGACTTGCCTCTGGTACTTCATAAACTAATTCCTTTATCCCGGGGACCTGCCATGTCCCATGTCTGAGAATTTGTCAGACGGCTCATCCCCAGGAGACAGATCAAAGAATAGTCAAGTGTTTCTGAGTGGAAGACGGAAGGTGGGTATTGGGGAGCACGGCAGTTGAGCATAAAACACAGAGTGCATTACAGAACCTCAATAAACCAGAATTTTCTGTGCTGCTTATTAGGAATCCAGGTCAATCAGTGGACTCAGCATGCATGGAATTGTGACTGCAAATCTGTGAGAACAGCTAACTCCAAGCCTGGAAAAAATACCTACACAGGGGAAAGCAGTTATTACCTGAGAGGTGGTGACCATAATGCCCTGTGTTTTGTTTATCCTTTGGACAAGATCCTCCCTCTCCCTGCAGCATAGATTTCTTGTTACCTTATGAGAATTTAATGTCTAATATTTTTGCATAAATCCCAAAGCCTACTCTAAGGCATTACTTTTCCCAAGCAACATTGTGAATTCCTGCAATGAGGATTTGTTGTTCCAGATGAAGGTGTTAGAACCTTTGCCAATATGGATGAGTGGGTTGAAGGATTTAAGTAATATTCTATTGTCATTTCCTGTTTAGGAATAACTGAAAAGATTTTTTAAAATTCTGCAATGCTCCACTCATAATTGAATAAAGGAAAAGAAATGCCATGTGTGACACATTAAAGCACAAATGTTCAAAGTGCTCATCCAAATTCAACATTTATCTGCAATTTTAACAAGAGTGAACATTGAAAATGTACGTGTAGTCCCTTTCACATCATGAAGACATGAAGAAATGCTTTATGTCCAATACATTACTTCTGAAGTGTAGTCACAGTTGTTATTTAGATATTTTACATACAGAAAAGTCTCATAGATAGCATTATATCAATTCATGTGTTTAAGTATTCTACATCTGAAAGGAAAGAATAACTGCTCTTATTTAAGGAAGGATATATTTGCCATAGTGGAAGTACAATGAGGTCTCCAGACTAATCCTTGGAAAGGCAGAATCTTTTTGTGAGGAGAGACTGAAGAAACTGGATCTGTATTTTCTAGAACAGAAACAAAAATTGTTGGAGAATCTCAGCAAGTCCAGTAGAATCTGTGGAGAGAAAGCACAGTTAACATTTCAGATCTAGTGATCCTTCCTCAGAATTGTATTTTCTAGAATTTTGAAGAATTAGAGGTGAGCTCATAGAAATGTACACATTCTTGCAGAGAGTGATAGAGGAGGTGTATAAAGGATGCTTCCCCTCACTATTGGGTCTAAATAAGGGGACATAATCACAGAATACAAGCAGGCCATTTAAGACCGAGATGAGGATGAATTTTGTTACTCATAGGTAGTAAATCATTGGAATTCTGTGCCCCAAAGGGCTTTGAAAGGACCATCATTGAGCAGGTTCAAAATAGAGATTGATAGATTTCTGAAGATTAATGAGATCAAGCAATGTGATAATAGCACGGGAAAGCAGCATTGCAGCAAATGATCAGCCGTGATCTAACTGAATGATGAGGAGGCTCATGGGCTGAATGGCCTATTCCTGTCCATATGTTTAGGGAGAAACAGAACCTACCCAAGATGTCAAGGTTGGAGTCTGCACTGACATTACGGAATAAGGCCAACTTTAGAGTACTTTGTAGGATCTGCCAGGAATGTGGAGACTGGACCTTCTTAGAGATTACTTCCTGAATCCCTTGGAGATCAGGTTCCAGGAACTATTTAGAGAATGGATTTATATGACAAATATGCAGAAACCTGTTTGAATATCGGGGTCCATTCCCCCTCGAGATTTAGAGTCAGCAGCTGACATTAGTTCACTATTAAGTATTACTCATAGTTTCTCGTCATTGTTGTATTTTCAGATTGTTTCTCACTAGAGAATTCATGATTCGCCCATAGCAGGTTAACTCAGGAATTATAAGCATCAAGTCAATTTTCAGCTCATAGGGTTGATGGCTTGCCTATGAAAATGTTTTTTTCCATTCAAAGCAAGTGTTAGGGAAGTATTAGGGAATATACCAAGCTGTAAAACATTTTCACATTAGAATTACATCCAACAAAATTTTGTACCTTTTTGGAGTCAGCTTATTTTGGCTAATTTCTGAAGATTGTATATGAGCAGAGAAGAGTGATGGAAGGAAGGGATGGAGAGAGGAGAGATGAAGAGAAATGGAGAGAGACCAAACATAGTGAAGGAGAAATGGGAGAAAGAAGTATTGGAGGGAGGGATGGGGAGAGAGGAATGATGGTCGGAGAGGGGGAGGGACAGAAATTAGAGGGTGGAGAGAAGGGATAAGGGGAATAATGGCAAAAGAGGAGAGATGGAAGGAGGACAGAGGGAAGGGAATGGGAAGAGATGGAAGACGGTGGAGAGAAGCAAGGAGATTGGGAGGGAGAATTTAAAGAGAGGAACAGAGTTTAAAGGAAGAGTTAGGGTGAGAGGTGAAATGGGGAGGGGGGTGACGGTAAGGAGTTGGAGAAGGGAAGAGTGGTGAGTTGAAGGGAGGAATGGGGAGACACCCGGGAGGGTATGGGAGGAAAGATAGATTGAGGAGTAATGAGAAAGGAGAAATGGAAGGAGGGATGAAGAGAGGAGAGATGGAGGGGCTGGAAAGAGAGGAGCAATGGAGGGAGAGATGGCATGGTTTTACTTGTTAATTCATTCACAGGATGTGGGCATGCTAGGTCGGTAGTTATTGCCCATACCTAATTTCTAACAATCAGCAATGGTTTCATGGGCATTATTAGACCCTCAATTGGAGATGTTTACTGAATTCACCTTCCACCATCTGCCATGGCAGGATTCGAGCCCAGGTGCCCAAACCATTACCTGGCTGTCTGAATTAACTGTCTAACAATGATACCGCTAGGTCGTTATAGAGAGAGGAGGGATGGGGAGCAGGGTAGTGACAAAAGTTGGAGGGAGGGATGGAATGAGATATGGAGAGAGTGGTGAGAAGAGAGGAGGGATGGCAGATAGAAGAGTGAGGGAATGTTGGATGGAGTAAGAGGAAAATTGGAAGGAGGGATAGAGGTGATTGAGAAATGGAATAAGGAATGAAGAGAGGTGTGTCAAAGGGGTTGTAGGGGAGGGGAAAGATGGTGTGGGCAAGGGAGAGATGGAGAGTGCAGCATTGGCTGGAGAGATGGGGAGAGAGGAAAAGTGGATGGAGGGGATGGACAGATGGAAGGGGAGAGGGAGAAGTGGAGGAAAGAATGAGGAAAGGGGAAAGTTAGGAAGAAGGATGGAGTGAAGAGGGGTGAAGAAAGATGTGTGACGAAAGGGGAGATGGGTAGTGGGAACAGATGGGAGAATATAGAGAGGAGAAATGAATCATAGCCTCTGCCTGTACTGTAAAATTCTATTTGACCCATCATGTCTCTACCGGTTCCAGGAAGAGCTACCAACTGGACCCACTCTCCAGCCCAATCTCCATAGCCTTCTAAATTTATCACTGTCAAATCCAGATTTCTTTTGAAACCTCCTGTGGAATCTGTCTCCACCATTCTCCCAGATATTGCATTTCAAATTCTAACAGCTCTTTAAGTAAAGACATTTCTCCTTATCTCACTTCCAGCTCTCTTGCTAACAAGCTTGAAATTGTGATCCCTAGTTACTGAAATATCAATCTGTGGAAACAGAGTATCCTTCTTTACACAGTCAAAATTGTTCACAATTGGTAATACCTCTATGAGGTCACCTCATGATCTCTGCTGCAAGGATAATCAGACCAGTTTACATAAAAACATACCTGGAACTAAGAAGCGGGAGGAGGCCATTTGGCCCTTCAAGCCAGCTCCATCTTTCATTACGATCATGGTTGACCGTCTAATTCAATAGCCCAATCTTGCTTTCTCCCCATAACCTTTGATCCCATTCACCCCAAGTGCTATATCTAGCCATCTGTTGAGTGCATTCAATGTTTTGGCAAGAGCTACTTCCTGCGGTAATGAATTCCACAGGCTCACCACTCTGGGTGAAGAAATATCTCCTCAACTCCGCCCTAAATCATCTACCCGAATCCTCAGACTGTGACCCCATGGTTCTGGACACACCCACCATCGGGAACATCCTGTCTACATCTACACTGTCCGGTCCTGTTAGCATTTTAGAAGTCTCAATGCAATACTCCCTTATTCATCTGAACTCCAGCAAAAAACAATCCTAACCTCATCAATCCCTCCTCATACGTCAGTCCCAGTATCCTTGGAGTCAGCCTGGTAAACTTTCGCTGCACTCCCTCAAGAGCAAGAGCAACCTTCGTCAGAAAAGGAGACCAAAACTGTACACAATATTCTTGGTGTGGTCACACCAAGGCCCCGTATACCTGCAATAACACAGTCCTGCTCCTTACTCAAAACCTCTCACAATTAAGGACAACATATCATTTGCCTTCTTTACCACCTGCTGCACCTGCATGCTTACCTTCAGTGACTGATGCGATCTTTCCTTATATCTAAAATCCTTCGCTTCTGGTATCATTCTAATAAATCCCCTTTGCACTGTCTCCAGGGTTTTAACATCCTTCTTTAAATAAGGTGCTGAGAATTGAACACAATACTCCAAATGTGGTCTGACAAATGATTTTGTAGAGGTATGGCATCACTTCAACAAGCCTGGTCACCTTTAGAGAATTTTGCACCTGAACCCTGAGGTCCCATTGCTCCCGTACTCCCCTCAAAGTTGTACCATTGAGCCTGTATTCTCTGCCCATGTTTCTTCTACCAAAATGCATTGCGTCACATATTTCTGCATTGATGTTCAACTGTCAGGTGTCTGTCCATTTGACCACTTGTCAATGTCCCTCTAAAATAACTGAGCATCATCCTTACAACTCACTGTTCTCCCTAGCTTAGTCTCATGTGAACATTTAGATATTTTGTCCTCAATACCCACTTCCAAATCTTCTATATATATATCAGAAAAAAGCATACCAATCCCTGCAGAACACCACTTTCAACTCCTCTCCAATCTGAGAACTGCCCATCTACCCTCTGTTTCCTGTCTTTTAGTCAACTTCTAATTCATGTTGTCAAGTATGTATCAATGCCAAACATTTCAGAAAAAGAATGGGGAGGGGGGAAAAAGAGGAGGGGGTGTAGCACTACTAATCAGAGAGGGTATCACTGCTACAGAAGCTTCCATTGTCGAGGAAGATCTGCCTACTGAGTCAGTATGGGTGGAAATTAGGAACAGCAAGGGAGTAGTCACCTCGTTAGGGGTTTACTACAGGCCCCCCAATAGCAGCAGGGAGATTGAAGAAAGCATAGGTCGACAGATTTTGGAAAAGTGTGCACGCAGTAGGGTTGTTGTAATGGGTGACTTTAACTTTCCCAATATTGATTGGAACCTCCTTCGAGCAGAAGATTTGAATGGAGCTGTTTTTGTAAGGTGTGTTCAGGAGGGTTTCCTAACGCAGTACGTTGACAGGCCGACGAGGGGAGAGGCCATTCTAGACTTGGTGCTCGGAAACGAGCCGGGGCAGGTATCAGATCTTGTGGTGGGAGAGCATTTTGGTGATAGTGACCATAACACTCTCTCATTCTACATAGCTATGGAGAAGGAGAGGATTAGGCAAAATGGGAGGATATTTAATTGGGGAAGAGGAAACTATGATGCGATTAGGCATGAGTTAGGAAGCATGGACTGGGAGCAGTTGTTCCATGGTAAGGGAACTATAGACATGTGGAGACTGTTTAAGGAACAGTTGTTGGGAGTGATGAGTAAATATGTCCCTCTGAGACAGGCAAGAAGGGGTAAGATAAAGGAACCTTGGATGACGAGAGCGGTGGAGCTTCTTGTGAAAAGGAAGAAGGTAGCTTACATAAGGTGGAGGAAGCTAGGGTCAAGTTCAGCTAGAGAGGATTACATGCAGGCAAGGAAGGAGCTCAAAAATGGTCTGAGGAGAGCCAGGAGGGGGCACGAGAAAGGCTTGGCAGAAGGAATCCGGGAAAACACAAAGGCATTTTACACTTACGTGAGGAATAAGAGAATGATCAAAGAAAGAGTAGGGCCGATCAGGGATAGCATAGGGAACTTGTGTGTGGAGCCTGAGGAGGTAGGGGAAGCCCTAAATGAGGTTTTTGCTTCTGTCTTTACGAAAGAAACGAACTTTGTAGTGAATGAAACCTTTGAAGAGCAGGTGTGCATGCTGGAATGGATAGAGATAGAGGAGGCTGATGTGCTGAAAATTTTGTCAAACATTAAGATTGACAAGTCGCCAGGCCCGGACCAGATTTGTCCTCGGCTGCTTTGGGAAGCGAGAAATGCAATTGCTTCGCCACTTGCGAAGATCTTTGCATCCTCGCTCTCCACTGGAGTCGTACCTGAGGACTGGAGAGAGGCAAATGTAATTCCTCTCTTCAAGAAAGGAAATAGGGAAATCCCCGGCAATTATAGACCAGTATGTCTCACGTCTGTCGTCTGCAAGGTGTTAGAAAGGATTCTGAGGGATAAGATTTATGACCATCTGGAAGAGCATGGCTTGATCAAATACAGTCAACACGGCTTTGTGAGGGGTAGGTCATGCCTTACAAACCTTATTGAGTTTTTTGAGGATGTGACTAGAAAAGTTGATGAGGGTCGAGCTGTGGATGTGGTGTATATGGACTTCAGTAAGGCATTTGATAAGGTTCCCCATGGTAGGCTCATTCAGAAGGTCAGGAGGAATGGGATACAGGGGAACTTAGCTGCTTGGATACCGAATTGGCTGGCCAACAGAAGACAGCGAGTGGTAGTAGAAGGAAAATATTCTGCCTGGAAGTCAGTGGTGAGTGGGGTTCCACAGGGCTCTGTCCTTGGGCCTCTACTGTTTGTAATTTTTATTAATGACTTGGATGAGGGGATTGAAGGATGGGTCAGCAAGTTTGCAGACGACACAAAGGTCGGAGGTGTCGTTGACAGTGTAGAGGGCTGTTGTAGGCTGCAGCGGGACATTGACAGGATGCAGAGATGGGCTGAGAGGTGGCAGATGGAGTTCAACCTGGATAAATGCGAGGTGATGCATTTTGGAAGGTCGAATTTGAAAGCTGAGTACAGGAGTAAGGATAGGATTCTTGGCAGCGTGGAGGAACAGAGGGATCTTGATGTGCAGATACATAGATCCCTTAAAATGGCTATCCAAGTGGACAGGGTTGTTAAGAAAGCATATGGTGTTTTGGCTTTCATTAACAGGGGGATTGAGTTTAAGAGTCGTGAGCTCTTGTTGCAGCTCTATAAAACTTTGGTTAGACCGCACTTGGAATACTGCGTCCAGTTCTGGGCGCCCTATTATAGGAAAGATGTGGATGCTTTGGAGAGGGTTCAGAGGAGGTTTACCAGGATGCAGCCTAGACTGGAGGGCTTATCTTATGAAGAGAGGTTGACTGAGCTCGGACTCTTCATTGGAGAAAAGGAGGAGGAGAGGGGACCTAATTGAGGTATACAAGATAATGAGAGGCATAGGTAGAGTTGATAGCCAGAGACTATTTCCCAGGGCAGAAATGGCTAGCACGAGGGGTCATAGTTTTAAGCTGGTTGGTGGAAAGTATAGAGGGGATGTCAGAGGTGGGTTCTTTACACAGAGAGTTGAGAGAGCATGGAATGCGTTGCCAGCAGCAGTTGTGGAAGCAAGGTCATTGGGGTCATTTAAGAGACTGCTGGACATGTATATGGTCACAGAAATTTGAGGGTGCATACATGAGGATCAATGGTCGGCACAACATTGTGGGCTGAAGGGCCTGTTCTGTGCTGTACTGTTCTATGTTCTATGTTCTAACCTGCCAATGTGGCTTTCTGTAAGCCCACATATAGAACATGCACAGAACCATACTCATCCACCGCCTGAGTCACTTTGTCTCAGTTAAATTTATCAGACATGACTTGCTCTTAACAAAGCCGTGTTGACTGACTAGTATAAATATTTTTCTCAAAGTGTCTACTTACCTTAACCCATATTATAGGCTCCGTCAGTTTCCCACTACTGATGTCAAGCTGACAGGTCTGTACTTTCCCTATCCTTTGCCCCTTTCTTAAACAACAGTCATATTTGCGATCCTGCAACCCCCTGGGAGTAATCCTGTGTTGGAAAATTTCTCTCAATGGCTTCACAATTTGATCCCTTACCTCTCTCAGCAATCCAGGCCAGTGAATTTCTACCTGGAGTGCCCCTTTATCACTGTGCTGCTCAATTGCTGAAGACCAGTATTTTCTACTGGGCCATTGTCACCATCTAGTTCGGTCAAGAAGAAGCACAATATTCATTTAGTACCTCTGCCATATCTTTCCCTTCAGTGAACAGTTTACCCTGCTTGTTCCTTTTAAGGCCTACTCTATCCTTCACTAATATTTGACTATTGATATGTTTGAAGCACATTTTTACTATCTGTTTTAGCACAGCCAGGCAACCATTCCTCTGATGAAGGGTCTAGGCCCGAAACATAAGCTTTTGTGCTCCTGAGATGCTGCTTGGCCTGCTGTGTTCATCCAGCTCCACACTTTGTTTTCCATTCCTTACGCTTCCTTTCATTCTTCTTTATTTCAGCCTCAGCCTCGCTCCTGCTTTTGAGATATTCTTCCTGATCTCTGTTTCAACTGTTATTCCGATATGCATCATGTGTTTCATTTTTCTTCCTTATTTTCTCAATTACCAATATCCTTGGTTATCCAGGATACCCTATCTTGGATATCATATATTTATTTCTCATGCAATTATACCAACTTGCATCCAAATCTTCTCTCTTTTTTGAAATTCTCCCATTTTTCATCTACTGTTTTATCCACCAAAATGCATTTCCAATCAACCTGCACAGCTCAACTTTTAGAGGCCTAAAACCTACCCTTTTCTAGTGTGGAATCTTATACTTTAACTGTTTGTTATCCTTTTCCAACTTAATTTTGAACCTTATTGTATTATGATCACTATTTCCCAAATGATCCCCCCAACTCTGTTCTCCACTTGGCCTACTTCATTTCCTAGGATCATAGTTATAGTTATGCAATCATACAGTATGGAAACAGACCCTTCCATCTGACTAGTCCACACTGACCATGTTCCCAAACTAAACTAGTTTCACTTGCCTGTATTTGGCCCATACCCCCCCAAGTCATTCCTGTTCATATAGGGTACTTAACTAAATGTCCTTTAAATGTTATAAATTGCATCCACTGCTTCCTCCGGCAGTTCATTCCACATACAAACCACTCAAAGTTTCCCATCATGTCCTTTTTAAACATTTCTCTTCTCACCTTAAAAGTATGCCCCTAGTCTTAAAATCCCAGTCTATGAAACCTATTTTAAAAACTCAAACCCTCCATTCTCAGCAACATCCTGGTAAATCTTTTCTGAACCCTGTCCCATTTAACAATATCCTTCCAATAGCAAGGTGACCAGAACTGTACACACTACTCCAGAAGAGGCCTCACCAACATCCTCTACAGCCCAATGTGACATCCCAAATTCTACACTCAAAGCTGTGAGCAATGAAGGCAAGCGTGCTCAATGTGTTATGAACCATCCTGTCTACCTATGATGCAAATTTTAAAGAACAATGTCCAAAAATAGAAGTTGCTGGTAGTGCTCAGCAGGTCTGGCAGCATCTGTGAAGAAAAATCAGAGTTAACGTCTTGGTTCCGGTGACCCTTCCTCAGAACCCAGTTAACTGTGATTTTGCTTCACAGACACTGTTGGATCTAATGGGGGCAGCACTGCTGTCTCACAGCCCCAGGGACACGGGATGATTACGGCCTCGGGCGACTGTCTGTGTAGCATCTGCGTAAGTTTCCTCCGGGTGCTCCAGTTTCCTCCTGCTGTCCAAAAATGTGCAGGCTAGGTGGATTGGCCGTGCTAAATTGCCCATAGTGTTCAGCGATGTGTAGATTAGGTGGGTAATAGGAGGGTGGGTCTGGGTGGGTTCTCTGAGAGTCGGTGTGGGTTTGTTGGGCTGAAGGGCCTGTTTCCACACTGTAGGGATTCTATGATATATGATCCTATGATCTACTGAGCTTTTCCAGCAACTTCTCTTTTTATTCCCTTACAGCATCTGCAGTTCTTTTAGTTTTTAAAGAATTATGTTCTTGAACCACTAGGTTTCTCTGTTCTACAACACTACTCCAGCACAGCTTCCTCCCTGGTAGCAGTGGAAATGTACTGTTCCAGAAAGTTCTCCTGCACACATTGCAAGAATTTCTCCCCTTCCATGCCCCACACTCTACCTTTTTCCCAGTCTATACTAAGGTAATTGAAATTACCAACTATCACAACCCTACTTGTCCTGCAGGTTTCCACAATCTGCCTACAAATGTTCTTTTGTTACTTCGTCCCTAATGTGTGGAAGTCTACAATATTTACCCGACAAGGTCACCACACCCTTCCTGTTTCTTACCTCCAACCATGTAAATTCTAATTCAGGAACTACATCTCGTTCAGGGACCATGATACTATCTTTGACCAAGATTGCTACATCTCCTCCTTCTTAACCCATCCAATTTCTGCTAGAAACTTTATAACCTGGGATGTTGAGTATCCAGCCCTGTTCTGGCTTAAGCTATGTTTCTGTGAATGCCACTATGAATTGCCCCCCAGACAATTTCTGCTTCTGGTTCCATAATGTTGTTCTTCTACTCCATGCGTTTACATGCAATTTAACCCTGCTCTTATCTCTTTCTCGTCCATTGGAAGGTGATCATTTCTTTGTTCACTGTCAACACTCAATGGATGATGGTAGAGGAGAGAAGGTGGGTTGATGGAAAAGTGGTTCAATGGAAGCTAGAGATGACAGCGAGGAGGATGCTGGGGGATGGGAAGAAAGGAAAGATGGAGGGAGGAATTGGGAGAGAGGGGAGAGTTGGAGGGGAATGTGATGAGAGGAGCGACAAAGGGGAGATGAGGGGGAAGGGAAGGAAAGACAGAGATGGGAGGCATGGAGGAGTATAGAAAGAGATATTGTCTGTAGTGCTCAGGGGTGTGTGGGTTATAGGGGGATGGGTCTGGGTGGGATGCTTCAAGGGGCGGTGTGGACGTGTTTGGCCGAAGGGCCTCTTTCCACACTGTAGGAAATCTAATCTAACCTAAATGGAGGGTAATTGGTACAAAGGAAACATGGAGGGAGGGTTGGGGATCCAGTTGCCTGTCTCTCTCTCTCTCCCCCTCTCTCTCAACCCCTCCCTCCATCTCTCCCTCTCCCACTGTGTTGGGTCCAGTTGGTTATCTGTCATTCTCTGTGTGCTGCCGCTGCTGTGCGTGGCCCCATGACTGGGAGCTCAGTGTATACACACACCTTTTCCAGTACTCACTGTTCGCATTGCACCGAGCAACCTCCCTGTCCAAGTGACAGACAATTGACCGGAATCGATCGTTGAAGAAGGTGAACATGGATTTCTGAACACCCATTCGAATCCCTCCACTGTGAAGAAGTTACCCTCCTCCCTCCGGACCAACCTCAGGGAATCTCTCTCCCATTGCAACTCTCTTGTCACCCCCAGCTACCTACTAACCTCATCCCACCTCCTTGACCTGTCTGTCTTCCCTGGACTGACCTATCCCCTCCCTACCTCCCCACCTATACTCTCTCCACCTATCTTCTTTACTCTCCATCTTCGGTCCGCCTCCCCCTCTCTCCCTATTTATTCCAGTTCCCTCTCCCCATCCCCCTCTCTGATGAAGGGTCTAGGCCCGAAACGTCAGCTTTTGTGCTCCTGAGATGCTGCTTGGCCTGCTGTGTTCATCCAGCCTCACATTTGATTATCTTGGAATTCTCCAGCATCTGCAGTTCCCATTATCTCTGAATCCCTCCACTTTTGCCTTCTCGGGATTGATCTCGGGCTACAATGGGAATTTTAACTGAAGGAATTGTCTGACGGCCCAGTCTCTCTCTCTCTCTCTCTCTCTTTCTCTCTCTTTCTCTCCTACACACACACACACGCACAATAATAAAACACACACACTTACATAAATTCATTCCCGATTCTCCCTCTGACTGCTTCTGTCGATTGGCTTTACAAAAAGAGATGATGATTCTTTGATTGGCTAGGTAAAGATGAGAAGAGAATTTAAGCATGCCCCCTCTCAGATATAAGTGCCCTCAGCCTGCACAAGGACTGCCTTATCGCCTGGGAATAAGGACAGCCGCCGAGGTGGTGAGCCGCTGACTCTGTCAGTGCTCTCACAGGAGGGAGAATCGCTTCCAGAGCGACGGGGCCCGAGTGCGAGGGAAGCTACTGCTGAACGGGCAGGCCTCTCGCCTCCCTGGTAGCGAACTGTCCACAACACATGCCTTTCTTTCTGCAACTTAAAGAAGGACAAAGTCACAACTTTATGTTCTAGCACTTATTCTTATTTTCGTTTGAACGGGAGGAGAGTGAAGTTCTCCCATAGTACTGCTGGAATTTCCGATGATGCCGCCCAACTTGTGATTTTAATGATTTATCCCGATTGTACGTGTCCCTGTGTGTGTTTATGTATGTGTCTGTGTGTGTCTCTGTGGCTGTGTGCGTGCCTTTGTGTGTGTGTCAGTGCCCAAGTCTCTGTGTGCGTGTGACTGTGGGTATATGAGTGTGTTTCAAACTTCTCTGCACCATTCTGTAACCAGCCTTTTGGGAATTGGAGCATCAATTGAGGCACCGTGAAGATAGAAAATGTATAACTTTAATAAAAGATCCCTTCTAATTAGTTTGTCTTTAAAACGTTTCTATTCCTAATGATTGTTGTGTACACATGTGCATGACACAGACGGTATTTTAATCTGGTCACAGTGCGTAGACGGCCTATTCCATGTTGATCCGCGGCTCCACGATCCAATGTTGAACCTTCTGAAACCATACCCCGACGCTGTTCCCAAAGAGCAGGTCCCCCTCCAATTAAACAGGACTCACTGAGCGTGATTTTATTATGAATGACGCGGAGCGCAGGCTTTATATTTCTATCTCCTAACTAAAATATAATTTACTTCCAGCGAAGACGTCAGTGGACAAATGGCCAAGACATTAATTTGCGGCTAACAGAGAGGCTTGTTCAGATTTTGGGAGGGTGGGCAGGTGTTGTATTCCTAGTATGTAATGTAACAGAGGTCTGTCACATTCTGAGACTGTCACCTCCACCTTTCAAGAATACACAGTCTCACAGACCAAGTACAGGCATTTTACACACTACGCAAACACAAGTTAAACTCCTGCAGCGCCTTTACAAAACAGACCAAAGTGAATCACAAAAGATTCGCCAACTTTAGGTACATTTAAGTCGTCATTGGCAAGCATATGGACGTACATGGAATAGTGTAGGTTAGATGGGCTTGAGATCGGTATGGCAGGTCGGCACAACATTGAGGGCCGAAGGGCCTGTACTGTGCTGTAATGTTCTATGGTTCATTGGGCTCTGAGCAAGAATTGAGAAGAGGATTACGGTAGGGACTGATGGAGGACATGGTGGAAGAGAGCAGTTCTGATGAGACAACTGGTGAGAATGATGAAGTTTCCAGGGAAAGCTGTCTGTGAGAGCAATGGAAGTTGTGATCCTACTTGAGGCAAGCTGCAGGAAAAAGGCCATTGAGGGATCCGGAAATAGAGATTCGAAATTTGTATTCAATTCACTGGGAATGTGAATCAGTGAAGGCAGGGATAGAAGGAGTGAGGAACAAAAACCAAGTTGCTGGTAGCATCTGTGGAGGAAAAACAGAGTTAACATTTCGAGTCCCGCGAGCATTCCTCTGAACTGAAGGAGTTAGACATGGCCGGGCTATAGTATTAAAGTGTGCTGGTTTGGCAGATAGACGGGACAAAGTGTGTAGACGGAGAGGTAGTAACTGACTGCACACCGGTTTTATCCAAATTCGTAATCACTCACAGTTTGTATGCGCGTACTCGCATAATTAGAGACGCGCAAAAGCAGACCTCTGCTGGTGTTCCGCACTGAGCGTAAGGTCCATCTGTACCTCAAACAGTGTCTGGGTGGTGCTGGCTCACATTACGTTGCAACAGGTAGGTAGCAATCCAGGCTTTACAACTAGAGATGGTCAATAAATGTCGCGTTGTCACACCCCGAGGACAGTCAATAAAACAAATCAATGCACACACAAAAACAGTCGCAAAAGTGGACAAATAAATGAGCATCTATAAATTGCGGTGGCGGTCAAGAGAACTGTGCATGTTCTATGATTAAATATGCTGCTCACTGCTTAAACTGTTGGTTCATTTATTGAAATCAATAACAAAATCAGACAAAAGACCCCTTCACTGCATTATTGTTATTAAATGGAGGGCAGTTTCACCAAAGAGAAAGTCAAGTTGTGGTTTTACACTGAGTTTCACCTTCTTCGTGCTATCACTGAAACGTCACATCTCTCCAGTTTGATGTTCGGGATCTTTTTACATCATTCCTAGTTAATGATAACCTCGCAGCAAGGGCTGGAGTATAACTGCTCCCATGCATTACAACAAGCAGTACAGAACTCCATCCCGCTCTCAAATCTAGCATTTGCAAGATCGGCTGATATATTTCCTAAACCGACTTTTGTCAAGGCCTCAATATGATCTTAACTTGACTGATAGGATTTCTCAGAAACTTCAAGCTATTCTTGAATAGCCTTCCAAATGGGTGGGTTTTGACTGCGGATAACGGAGTTAATAGAAGCCAATTGTAACCACCTGTTGTTTAAAGTTGCAGAGAATTTGAATGTTTATTTTGTTATTTACATAAACAAAAATAAACAGAAGTTGTTACTGAAGAATAACGTTTTTTGAAGACATGATTGTAAACAAAATAAAGCCCGTGGGATTAAAAGGGCAGCTTCAATGTGGATACAAAATTGGCTGGGGCATAAAAAGATAAGGGCGGCGATGGTAAAGTTGTTTTACAGACTTGAATCAAGTATACAATGCTGTCAAGCAGGGGTTGGTCTCAGGATCACGGCAGTTATGGTGAATATTCAATAACCTCGGCTCGGGTACAAAAGGCATAATTTCAAAGTTTGTAAAGATGGCATAAAACTCTGAACTGCAGTTATCAATGAAGAGGACGGAAAAAGACTGCAGGAGGGCATGAACAGACTGTAAAACGGGAGCTGAAATTCAACACTGACGTGTGAAATGATACAGTTTGGTAAGAAGAGTGATGTCAGAAAAAATGTAAATCTTTGAAAGTGGCTGGCCAAATTGAGAATTTTGTTCTAAAAAAGTGTGGGATCTCTGTTTTACGAGCAGAGGCATAGGGTACAGAAAGCCAGTTATGTTAAACCTTTCGGGAAACGTGCATTAAATTCCGGGATCACATTTTAGGGAAAGAGTCCAGGGCCTTCGAGACGAAGAAGAAACTCGTTATGTGTATGGAGTGGAGAGGCTGGATAGAATCAAAATAAAATACTGCGGATGCTGGAATTCTGGAATTAAACCAAACCTGCTGGAAACACTGAGCAAATGTAGGAGATTCTGAGGAGAGAGAAAAACAGACATAACATTTCGAGTGAAATATAACTTTTCTTAATAACCGCGTTATTCTTCTGGGAGACAGAAGGTGGAGAGGAGATTTGAAGGAGGCGTTCGAAGTCATGATTAGTTTTGATGGAGTGCGTGAGGAGAAACCTTTAAGCAAAAGAAGGGTCAGTATCCAAGAGACAAACCAAACGCGATTGGCAAAACAACATGAGGTGATACAAGGAAACATTTTTTAGACGGCAGCCCGTTGCAATTTGAAACGTAATGCCCGAACGCGAATGGTGTAATTCAGGTGAGAATTGGATATATAGGCAAAGGTGAAACATTTACAGGACAATGGCAGGCAAACGGAGTAGTGGGATTAATTAATAGCTCTACCAAAAAAACCAGTACAAACACAGTGGCTCAAATGGCCCACTTCTGTATTCGATTATTTCAATATAAATCAAAAGTCAAGATTGCAGCGGCGATCAGGATTCATTGAGAGTTTCCATGGACAAATTGACTTTTCCCAATGTTTGTGATTTCACAATTTAACTTGAGAATGCTACATTGCAGTGTTTTCGCTGGAGAACGGTGAATTTGTGAAACAAAATCAAAGTTAAATTAATTGGTGCCGTGTCACGTTGACTCTTGTATATACAAAAAGGCCAGGAATATGATTCGAAGATGAGTGGAGACGGTTAACGGAAAGCTTTGTTGAATGAGATCACTGCTGAACTGGTGGTCTCACATTTCAGCTGGAAGTTTAGTTGGATATGGTAATGTCCCTCATTTCACTTTCCAAGCTGAAGGTATTTTTTTCGAGGACAGCATTTACATAGTGAAGTAGATTACTGAAAAGGGATATTGATTATAAGCATCAGAAATACACCACCATGGTAAAGTCCAAGCTAAAATGTACATATTGATCTCTCACATGCTACGAAGCTCTGTAACTCTGGATCAGACCACATCATTTAAACTCATTCATAAAATCAGCACAAAGACGCGCATATTAAAATCCATCGCTGATTTTTGACTGTTTAGAGTCCAGTGAAAGCAATTCTGGGAGATAAATATTTGACGATGAGACCGTTTGTGTTACCGCTACCAGGAGGCACATTGCCTCTTTCACGAGAGTTAGTTGAGTTGACAACGTTACTTTTTTTATAATGGATCCTAAAGATGGCATCGTACGAGAATGAGAGGGACTGATAATGAAAATCTCAATAATAGGTATACTTGGGGAAGCCATTGTTTCTTTCACTGGGATCCTGCCAGTTTAAAACTGCATTCATGCAAAGGGAGAGTGAGCGTCAAGTAGCATTTCTTTTCAAAGAAATGTTGACATTTTAGCCACAACCCTCCAACAGTTTTGACGCCAGGATACCTTCCCGCACAAACGCTGCCTCACTTACTACAAGTTTCTCTTCCGGTTAGAAGGTCTTCTCTGTTTTGCCTCTTTTTCTCACCAGTGTAATTTCAGGAATGAGAAACCTGAGTTAGCAGGAGAAAGCTGGAGGACGGAGCGGAAAATGCTAAATGTTTAGTGTCTTGTGTACAATCCTGTGGATGCTGGAAACCAGCAGTAAATCAGCAGGACCCTGGAAATAGTCCCTGCGTCAGGCAGCATCTGTGGAGGGGGGAAACAGCGTTAACGTTTCAGGTCGATGGTTTATGGGAAACGGCTTCCTTACCTCCAGGATGCTTTCCTACAGAGGTTAATTGTGACATTTTTAGGGAAACCTAGATGGTTACTTGGAGCAAGAGAAGAAACTGGACAATGGAGAAAAGTGGGACCAGTTTTCATTTGTCCGAGGGGCCGCATGGCCCTCTGTGCTGTAAATTTAGAATCCTATAATCTAATTTATTTTGAATTATTGATGGTCCTCTTTTTAAGTTTCCCAGTTGTTTCATACTAACTATGCCCGAAACACGAGTGATTATTCTACACTTTTAACGTTTAAAAAAAATCCTAGCGAGTTTATTACAATAATGAGCTTCGCCTCTGTGTATGGAGTAAAGTGAAGGGGGAAGTGGGGTCGGGGAACACGGGAAGCACATTTTGCACATTGGCACATTTGCCAATCTTCAAAGTAACCGTTCAGTCCCGATCTGGAAACGGAGCGGCTTGAATAATTTTACAAAACCAACAATAACGGCGGCACCATTCTCAATTATCCCGCTCTTAGTTTAGCAACCTCTCAGATTGGATCCAAATCATTTCGATGGAAAATACTTTAGCTTCGATTTTACTTGGCAGCAGCGCAAAGGCGAATAGACAAACACGGATTTGCAGGAGAGGCTTCGGGGGTTAAATCCAGCAAAATCTCCGATGAGAGCGGTGCGTCAGAGAAAGGGAGAGACGTGGGTATGAAATGAGTTTGAGTCAATTACTTAAAACCCAATACCAATTCGCAATGTTAAATATTCTACTAATGAACTATTAGAGGTTGTTCCATTTTTAAAGAGATAAACAGGTATAGTGATAGATTGAAGAAGAAAAGTTTATTTAATGTAGTAGTTTGGTGAATACAAAGAACTACTTGTACTGTTAATAGTATTGATGCTAATAGTATAAGCATTATTGTTTAATAATAATCATCACTGTTCCTCTTACTGGTCAAGATTGTCGAGAACAGTGTAATTATTGTTAACGCTCAGATTAAATTCTGTACAAAAACAAAATCTGCTGGAAAAGTTCAGCAGGTCTGGCAGCATCTGTGAAGAGAGATCAAAATGAACGTTTCGGGCCCAGTGACCCTTCCTCTGAACTGATAGTAGCTAGGAAAATGTCGGTTTATATGGTTAAATTTTATCACTGTTATTAAATATCTGGCAGTGACTTTGGTCGAATGGTAATGATGATACCAGTTAAAAGTTCTAAATCTAGCAAAAACTCAAAGGCTTTTTACCGAGTTCTGAATTCTAACTTTAAATCCTTTGAAACGTTCCTTTTACTGGTTTTGTCTTTGTGTCCTATTTGCTTTTTCATCTGTTTCTTTCTGCCATGCCCTTTCCCCGCTTGATATTTTTCCTCTCTCTCCCTCTCTCTTTAAAGCTGCCCCAGTTTACAAAAGGCGCATCATGATGCGCTCTAACCCGTTCTCGTCGCATTTCCTAACCGGACAGGCGATCCGGATAAATGTGAGAATCACCTTTCTCGCAGAATCTGATTCGAATCCCACAGTACTAGTCCATGCCGACAATAAGAGTTTGAACATCTATAAACTATTGAAAGATTAAAGTTAACTTGGTTTAACTACTGTTAGAATGTTAACTCTGCTATAATAAGTTAGATTTTCAGATATTTCCCCACACTCTGTAAATTTTCGGGTTTACTGTTTGCATAGAGTTTCAACAAGAATTGTAAATCCAAATTACAGATGGAATCGAGTGAGTCTGTCTTCGGCAAACAGTAATAGACGGTTAACGGTTTGCAAGATTTACGCCTGGAGACGTGGTTGAATCCGTTGGACAGTAAGAAGCGGCACTGGTCCATCAGACAAAAGCTGCCTGTAAACGGACAGGAGAACGCTGGCTCATGGAGTCTTCGGTGAACTTTATGCTTTCACAGGTGTTAGACAAGCGCTGCCCACTGAATAGCATACAAATGATTTGGTGAGAGACAATTAAAACGCTGCATAACCAGTGGCCCCTGATCCTCCCATTTGGCAGACAAGCAGCTTCCCAAGGCATGAAATCACACAAGATCGTGTCGCAACTAGCCACACGGTTTTACAGTTTGTTATCGATTGTGGTTTGTCCAAATTGGTGTTTTAAAGCCGATTTTTTTCGAGTTGGATCAAGAAATGTCCGATTTATCATTGTAGTACCCCCAGAAGGCCCTCTATAATGTACAGTTAGTTACCTGTTTCTTCCCGAATTCACCAGGTTTTCACTTCGAATTCACCTCTTCTCCATCCCTACCGTTTGCTTCCTCGCTGTCTCAGTCACATCAAATCTACTCTACCTGCATTTTAATAGTGCTCGCGGCTTTTTCAACATTATTTGCAATAAATATACATCCTTCTGATGAAAGATCTGTCTGAAATATTCCTCTTAAGCGCAGACTGCGTATTTTCCGTTCACTGGAAAAGAGTATGTTCTGGAACATTTCTCTATTTTTGCAGAGTTAACTTCACAAATACAAAACCGCGTTCAGAAGTAAAGTTCCAATGTTTCCAAAAGCTGCAGCGATAACCCTTGTCATACGGCATTGTATGGCACCTCAGCATGTGGCTGTACCTGTGCGTGTGTTATACAGTATAGGAGTGTAGTACAAAAATATACACTATTTTATTTGGTGACTTTTACTGAAACACATACGGTATGACGTGTGTGTATTAAAGAACAACTAAATAATTTACAGTAATTTAAGGATTGGAAGGTTTCGTAGCCCAGGAGTTCCTAGCCTGTTTGCATTAAATACATTGATGGTGTTTTCTAAGTTGTCATCTCTCTCTACACACAGAATGGAAACCCGACCAACAGAGGAAGCACCGAGCAAGTTGCTAATGATAGAACCAAGGCGGAGCATTTTTTTTAACTTTTCAACTAATTTTCGTGTCATGCATTTAAATAATTCGGATTACTTCCGTTAGAATTGAAGAAAATGCCTTCTTCCGTGAAGAAAGATAAAAAGACATTAGACTACAACTGAAAAAAATCTTTCACACACTGATTGATCCTATTAAAAGGTAAGTTTCCAATGATGTGGATGGATTGCTTCATTTGTCGACATATATCGGTAATTATTTCGCGCTAATATGTGTTAGTTTCATTTTGATTAATCTAGAATGAAGCTAAGTACCATTTAGAGTGAGGGACTGTTAAACTGAATTCAATTGAATATTTCTCTACAGTATGTAAAGCTCTAAAGGTAGGCTCGCTAGCCTGAAGCCCGACGTTTGGGAGTCACTGAATTTATTAGATGCCGGAGAAGTCCATTTATCCAGTGTCAGTCAGGGAGTGACGTTAGCAGCTGTGATAATTGCTGTTGGATGGCAGGGCTGAGAGTTCAGAGCTGGAACACTCAGCCCGGGGGCTCCCTGCAGCTCTTAAACTCTCAGCTCCATCACAGTCCAGAGCAGCCTGTGACTGCCGCAGCTTCTGGGATGTGCCGGGCAAACAGCGGTCAGACACACCAGGGGTTGCGAGCACGCGAGTGGGCTGACAGCAAGGTGTGGGACGAGCTGCCGTCGAGGCCAGCATGCTGCAGTGACGGTTTGTCCGGGGCTTTGTGCACCAGGTAATTTGTTGCCTTAAAAATACTTAATTGAAGCGATGGATGTCAATAGAATGAGGAGTCGATCGATTGGATGAATAAAATGTGCTCTCACTAGTTTCCTTCTGGTCCGAGTTCATAAATGTATCGGCCTGCTCCTCAATATGATAATCACCGTATTTACTTAGCATTGTTTTTCTTTCTATTTTACTTCCTATTTTTCTAAGGTGTATCCCGTTCAAGATTCTCTCTATGTTTCTGTCTTTACATCCCTTTGCTCAGTACCTTCCTGACGCCGGTACCTTTTCAGAGAGTCTCAGTTGTGCCCGGTCCCCTCCATCGTCATCAGCTGAATGGAGTCCACCGTTTCGCTTCCTGCCCGCGACTCTTTCCGCAGACCTTCCTGTGGAGGGGTATTTTCTTGTTTTGGATGATTTTTTTTAAAAAATCACCTGTCATCAATAGGAAGTGAGCAGGGCTAAATAGGAACAAGTTGCTGCTTCTGTTAATGAATTAATTCATTCATTCATGCCTAAGACAAAAAAAGAAGTGACCCGGGCGAAGGGAGGCTACAATGAATAAGGCGGCGTTTCCTGCTAACATCACTTTTTTGTTTGGGGGGGGAGCTGCTTTTTCCCCACTTGGGGTGATTCAGAGACTCGGAGGAACGTGTCTGTCTCGTTCTCAGTTTGTGACAAGTCGTTACAATACATTGATTAATCTATTACTGTACATAAGAACATTTCACAATTTCATTAGCACCGTGCCCGGATTGAATCAATCTTCTGATGTTTGTATCTGGGATTAAAAGGCCTTTAGCAACCGAGACGCTTTGATCGATGGCCTATTAAGGTGTATGTTAATATTGATCACATTGTGAGACTGTAACGCTCCCTTCTCTGTTTTAATATTATTCTTTTTTTTCCCATGGCGCAGATACAAGGAGAACCGCTTCTAAACAAATATCAAGCACTATGGAAAGCGTCTCGACTGCACTCCCAGCACCCAGTGACGTGGCACCGACAGGTTCCTTCGAACAGGATTCCCTGAACCAGCAGAGATCTCCCCATCTCCCCATGAAGCCAAACCAAGTGGGCCAGGTCATTCTGTACGGGGTGCCAATCGTGTCCCTCATCATCGACAACCAGGAGAGGCTGTGCCTGGCTCAGATCTCCAACACTCTGCTCAAAAACTACAGTTACAATGAAATCCACAACAGAAGGGTGGCTTTGGGGATCACCTGTGTGCAATGTACCCCGGTGCAGCTGGAGATCCTGCGCAGGGCTGGGGCCATGCCAATCTCGTCGCGGAGATGCGGCATGATCACCAAGAGAGAAGCCGAGAGACTTTGCAAGTCGTTTCTGGGCGAGAACAAGCCTCCGAAGCTGCCCGATAACTTTGCTTTCGACGTTAGCCATGAGTGTGCCTGGGGGAGCCGGGGCAGCTTCATCCCGGGCCGTTACAACAGCTCAAGGGCGAAGTGCATCAAATGCACGTACTGCAGTATGTACTTCTCTCCCAATAAGTTCATCTTCCACTCCCACCGCACGCCCGAAGCCAAGTACACCCAACCGGATGCCGCCAACTTCAATTCCTGGAGGCGACACCTCAGGCTGACCGATAAGAATCCTCCCCAAGACCTGACCTATGCCTGGGAAGATGTGAAGGCCATGTTTAACGGGGGCAGTCGGAAACGAGCCTTGCCTGGACATTGCGGCCCGCTCAGTTCCGTGAAGGCGGTGAACAGTGTGATCAGCCACATGATAGGCCCGGAGCTCTCCCAGAAGAGGGCCAGGTTTGCTGAGGACGAGGAAGACGGGGGCAGCGCCCCCTCTCGGAAGAACCTCCGCAGTTACCCGGTCATCCCGGTCCCCAGCAAAGGATTTGGGATGTTGCAGAAATTCCCGGCGGCCTCCCTGTTTCCCAACCCTTACACCTTCCCTGCTTTCGGGCTGTGCCAGAAGAAGGACGACGCTGACTCTCTGGCTGGCGAGCCGAAGCAGCCCGGACTATCGGGCCTCCTGTGGCCCGCCCGAAAGGACACTTTTTACCCGCCCTTGTGTATGTTCTGGCCCCCCAGGGCGGCCAGTGGCATCCCGGTGCCAACCTACCTACAGCCCCAACCCAGTACCATCACATCGGTGGGGGAGTCCCCGAATTTAAGGCAGACTTTCCTGGATGTGTCTGACCAAAGTGAAGCTGGTAGCCTGACCGTGGCCGCTCCCAGAGACAGCTTGTTTGACAGAGACAGCCTCGCCGGCCCGGGAGGCCAGGAGCACAGGCTAGCCGCTGAAGGCAGGCTCAAGCCCCTGGACGTGTCTGCTTTCACAGCCAGGAAGCAGAGCTACCTCTCGGCCTTCAAGCCCGTGGTGAAAGACATCGAGAGCATCGCCAAACTTCATGGCAACGCTGAGGACTTTGGCTCAGAGAGGCATCCCTCCCCGGGTACCAGCTGTAGTTACCACAGCGACAGCGTGGCGAGCGAGGAAGAGCAAGAGGTGGATGTCGAGACCAACAAACTCTCAGCAGATGCTCAGGAAGAGGGGATCCCTCTGGAGCAGTTCACCCACAACAACAGCAGCAGCAAACTGCCACAGGACAGCGGATTTGGAGGGACTGAAGACCCGGGACATTTCTGTAGCTCCAAAATGGAGCCAAGTGTCGACAAGAGAGAGAGCAAGGAAGATCCAATCAGTGATAAGGGACCCACTCCCTGCGATCCCGTATCATTGGAGCAGCCCAATTACAAAGACGTAAATATCACCTTTCGGCTATTTAGTTAATTATGGCTGGCTTTGGGCTAGAACATGCACAAGAGGCGCGGCTAAAGACGATCGTGTCCCTAAAGAAATCAATAGTGCAATAATATAGCCTCGAAATTCTATTTCATAATTTGATTCTCCGTAATATGTGATTTGATTTGCTTTTCATCTACATGTTTTTTTTCCCTGGGACTTTTAATTATTGAACATTGGTGTCGTCTCCGTTTCCATTACACAGCATGGGGCGAAGTTTACAAACAAGATTTCTCAACAAATTGACAGCAACGCTCCAGTTGGCGAACTGCCTCTCCCTCATTCTTGGATGATTCCTAATATTTCGTATCCTTTTGTAATCTTCCAACAGGGTCTTAAAAATGGAACCAAAAAGCATTCACTGTACTCTAAAAAAGATGAAGATAGTTTTTCAAGTAAGTACAAAATGACACTTCTTGTAAAAAATGTTTTGTGGGAATTACGAATTATTCCAATCAATTTCAAGGTGCAACCCGGAACAAGAGTTTAAACAAACGCAAGTTGTTTGTATTTTTAAACACACTTTATATTTGTGGCCGTGGGCTCATTGTTAACTTTTTTTGTCCTTCATTTATTTGCCTCTCTGTTTACCAGTGACCTGGGTTCCTCTCTGAGACCATGTGTATATTTATGACATGTGTTTACTTGTAATTCCGTACCTGCGTCCATAATTCTTTTTCTCCATGTTTCTGTTTATCTGTAGACCCTGGATAAATTGTCTACCCTGTTTGTGTTTCTTTGACCTTCCGTTTATCTGTAGACCCTGGACAAATTGTTTATCCACTTTTCACCCATCTGACCTCCTGCTTATCTGTTGACCCTATTTCAGTCTGTGACCTTGTTTATCCCTCACCACATTTCCACCTGTTTTTTATGTGTGATTTTGCCACACTAATGTATATTTTATGTTGCAGTTGAAACTAAACAGCAGGATTGTTTCACGGAGGAATCTGATAGCTCGGGGTTGGGGTTCTGGCGGGAACCTGGGGGTGAGTAAGTGATTATGACCAGAAAGACGTATAATAATTTAAAACTTATATCGAATATATACGGTAACAAAGAAAGAGAATATTCGCGAAAAAAATTCTACAAGGGCTAAATTCAAAGGGGGAAAAAAACCCCCAAAAACCCACAAATGATCCGGTGGGGTTACACATAAACTAACAACATTGAGTAAATTAATTTGAGTTTGCGGGACAAAATAAAACCAGATTATCGGGTGAAATTAGAAAGCTGCAAATATAAACACTATATTGAGACTGGCTGGAAAGAATAGAATAAAAGGAACAATATTTTACACTAAGTAATACAATGCAACATTGTTCCCTTTCAAAAACTGGATGTATGAGGCTTGTTGCTTTTAATATTTGTCAACAGAGATAATAAAGGTGTTTTATGACAGCCATCAGCGCTGATATCATTTGGCTCATAATAAGCCTCGCATACAATACATTAGAAAATTCCCTTTATTATCTTAAACAAATTAAATGAATCCACCTTTTCTTATTGCTAAATGTCGCCAAGGGCTTTACCTAAGACAGCAAAGGACGTGATTAGAAGTTCTGATGCCGCGTCTCAATTGCAATGAGCGGGGTAGGTATCTGTTCTAGAGGGAGGGAGAGAGAATAAAATAATCTAATTTGCCATTTATGTAATGCAAACTCGTTTGGCTTTGTCGATTCGCGGTTAATTGACTGTCAAACGAGGTTGTTATCCTGGGGCTATGTCTGCAAATTTGCCTGTCAGATGAGAGCGAACATCGAGGGTTCAGAATGAACAAAAATACACGCTTTTTTTTTCTTTTATTAGGGGGAGGAGCCCCTTACAATATACACACCACATTCCATTTTGTTTAAATACCAGTTTCCCTGGAGAAATTAGTAATGCTTTAGATTGTCTATTTTATTTTACAGTTGCAAACATTATCCCTGTTAAAGAACGTGGACAGAGACAATTAATATTGTAATGGGGACAGCATTAGTGCACGGAATTTTGTGGCGTGTGGGTTCGCCATTTCAAATAAATCACCGTTTAAAAAAAATCACTTACAATCAGTGAAACCCATGTGCGATACTGATGTGGAAAGTGAATGTCCAGTAAAGATCGTAAAAGAGTTTTACCTTTTTAATTGGATAGGTGAGCAGACACAAGAATCAACATCACCACGCTCTATCAAGACTGATGTGGAAAATATGGAGAAAGGTAAACGTGTTCGGTATATACACGTGGCGTGTCTATGTATCTCGTGGATACATAAATGTACATAAATCTGTAAACAACAGCAACTTGTATTTACATAGCGCCTTGAATAAACTGTCCCAAGACGCTTCATTGGAACGTTTTCAACCAGAATAAACATTACTATTGATTATCCTTTAAATTTATGCCAGTGTTAAAATCCATATATCTAACAAGTTGATTTACATGTCTGTATTAGTGTCCTATTTACATCTACCATAGCCCGGCATATCATTTACATATCATCACTAGTCCGTTTAGAATGAAATCTCCATACAGTAATCATCTAGATGTTCATCGATCTGCCCAAGTAAGCCTTTGTTTCAATCCTGTGTCTTTATCCACCAAAGGATAACACAGCCGGCGAAACTGCGCTGGCGTTTTCATCTTGGTGCCGAAACAGCGTGAATAAGGATTTGCTGCATATTAAGCGGACATGTTGCATATTTTTCCCTCCATATTTGACATTAAATGCATTATTGGGGAATATAAATTGAAAAGCTCCTGCAACCCGATTTTAATTTGTTTTTCATCTTCTTCATTACCGGACATCAGTGTTAAAAACCTCTACGTGTTGCATGTGACTAGAATGTTACGTCTGTAAAGTGCACTGAATGTTCCCAAATCACAGTAATTTATGTCATCACATCACTTCAACAGTCCGAATAAATTTTGTTTTTATTGTATGTTTGTTATTTCATTGTTTTTTTCAAAAAACGTTTTGGCTCTTTTTCGGCTGGGGAAATGAGCAAATGAATCGATAAATTAACGGAAGGAACCCAATTCTACAATTCAGTAGGTCCTTCACCATCATTACAGATAAACGAATACAAAATAAGATTTAGTCACTAGATTCATAATTACGACAAATGATTTGGTAAACAAGGAATGAAGAAGAAAGTTAAACAGAGACTCGTGAACACACGGAAATGTCTGAGACAGGATGTTAGAGAGAAGTAACAGAGATTTGGGATTGAAACGGAGTAACGCAGATGTAAACAGGAAAAATTGAAACCCATCTCCCTATTTATGGACATTTACAGGATGCCATCTGTCCGATTAAAATGATAAGGATTTGACGGGGTAAGTGTGTGATTTCGCTGGAGAAGGGGTCGTTTTATAAATAGGTAGCAACGCCAGATAGCTTTGCCTTCTTTAAATCGAATGTTGCGTTTCATTTCCAGAAGAACTTCAGAAAGTGTTATTGGAACAGATTGACCTGAGGCGGAGGTTAGAACAGGAATTTCAGGCGTTAAAGGGTAACGCTTCTTTCACTGTTGTCAGTAAGATATTATTTTTCTCTTTTTTAGTATTTTATTCAGTTCGGTTGTGGCGGTGCCTGGTCACAGCAAAAAAAAACTACATCCGTGTTCAGTTTACAGCAGTATATCCGCAATCTCCCTTTTATTAAAAAAAACTGCAACTCCCTTTAGGATAATCATTAATCAGTTTCAGGAAGCATCGTTTTAGTTCCCTCTTTCTTATTCGAAACTGCCTGAGAGAGGCACTGCTGGTCGGTTTGTACCGCGATTTCTAATTGTGAAAATAACTACAGCGATCACCGCTAGTTACTGTTGAAAATCTGTGAAAATGTGATTCTCGAACTTTGTGAGGTGTAAAAACATACAGTACAGCAACATGTCAAACTGTTGAATTCAAGGGAAATAATTTTTGATGATTAGAATGGAGTTTCGTTTTGTTAGCTGCGCGGATAATTTAAAGTATTGGTAATAGCCATGTGTAAGTCCGAGTTTATCTGACCCACGTTTTCCGTTTATCCATCCATTTATTGATCAGATAACTTCCAGGACCAGATGAAGCGGGAGCTGGCGTACAGAGAGGAGATGGTGCAGCAATTACAGATGGTAAGACAGAATTTCTTACATGCTTCTCCTGCTGATTAAGCTGGTGTATCGGTGTCAGGAATTCATTCGCCAACTCAAGGCTCTTGGATACCTAGCCATTTACCTACCAATTTGCAGTTAACTCTCTTTGGCAACATCTAAAATAGCAAACACACACAACAAACTCATTTTCGGGAAAATCTTCTACTGGCCAAAATAAGGCTGTTTTCTCAGGAAAGATACATTTAAAGTGGGATTTGGAGAGTGTGCTTCCTAATGTACTGTTGGCAGATTGAAGCAGAGGACAGGGATATGATATCATAGTGCGTATACACACATACCAACAGGGAACATGAATAGGCCACAGGTTCTTGGAGGCTGCCCCACCATTCAATATGACCACGGCTGATCTAATTTTACACTCAACTCTACATTCTTTCATATCCCCGATAATCTTTCAATCCCATGGTGATCAAGAATCTATCTCTGCCTTAACAATATTGTAAAATTCTGTATCCACATGCTTTTGAGGAAGGCAGTTCCAAAGATTTACAACCCTCTGAGAGAAAAAAAGTTTCCTTATCTCTGTATTAAATAGTGACCCCTTTCTTTAAACTATGACCCCTAATTCAAGATTCTCCCACAAGAAGAAACATACTTTTAGTATCCACCCAGTCAAGTTCCCTCAGGATCTCACATGTTTCAGTTAAGTCACCTCTGACTTTTCCACACTCGAAAGAATACTGGCCTAATGTGTCTAGCTTTTCTTCATAAGGCAATCTGCTCATTCCAGGTATTAACCTAGTAAGCTTTCTGTGAACTGCTTTCAACAGGTTGACGTGCTTTCCTAAGTATGGTGACCAATACTACACACAGTACTTCAGTTGCAGTCTCACCAGTATATATAAGGAAAGCATAATTTCCCTACTCTTGCATTCAAATCCCCTTAGATTAAAACATAACATTCTATTGACTTTCTTGATTTTGGTGGCATGGTGGCACAGTGGTTAGCACTGCTGCCTCATAGCACCAGGGACCCAGGTTTGATGCCACCCTTGGGTGACTGTGTGGAGTTTTCACATTCTACCCGTGTCTGCGTGTGTTTCCTCCGGGTGCTCCGGTTTCCTCCCGCAATCCAAAGATGTGCAGGCTAGGTGGATTGGCCATGCTAAATTGCCCATAGTGTTCAGGGATGTGGAGATTAAGGGTTCGGTCTGGGTGGGATGCTCTGTGTGTTGGTGTGGACCTGTTCGGCCGAAGGGCCAGTTTCCACACTGTAGGGATCTATGATTCTTGATACTCCTGCATATGAATTGCAGAAGGTTAATATACTAGGGCATCCAGATTTCTCTGTGTCTCAGAGCTCTGCAAACTCTTACTATTTAGAGAAGCACTACATGCTTCTTTCTGGCTCTGTATCTCTCTCCACAGATGCTGAGCAACCTGCTGAGCTTCTCCAGCAATTTATGTGTTTTTTTTTCCGGACTTTCAACATGCACAGTAATTTGCTTTGTGCTTCTATTTTGTTCTTTCTGCCAAATTGGACAATTTCACACTTTACCACATTGTATTTTATTTGCCAGATCTTTGCCGATTCATTTACCCCATCTATAATTGCTTTGAGGCCTCCTTAAACCACCATCACCACTCACTCTCCCAGCTACCTTTGTGTCATCAGCAAATTTACCCACCATATCTTTGGTTCTTTCATCCAAATAATTTATATAAAATGTAAGGTGTTGAGGTCCCAGGACCGACACCTGCAGCATGCCATTCATACAATCCTGCCAGGCTGAAAAAGACCCATGTATTCCAAGTTTCAGTTTCCTGTTAGCCAGCTAATCTTCAATACATGCCATTATGTTACTCTCATGCCATGAGCTTTTATTTTCTGCAATAGCCTTTGATGTGGCACCTTATCAAATATCTTCTGGAAATCCAAGTAAGTATATCCACTAATTCAAATTTATTGACAGCACAAGTTACTTTTTGAAAAAAAACTTCAATAAGTTAGGTAAACATGATTTTTCTTTGACAAATACATGTTGATTCTGCCTGATTACTTTGTTGGCTACCTTAATAGCCTAGTAGTGCTGTTAATCCCTTGTATGTACTAATTTAGCTCATATCAGGCTGTCTAGTTTTAGGAATGTGGGAGGGAAACATCAGCCAGGGATGTACCTTCTCACCATTGTCCAGTAGCCTATACTGTAGAATGTGCATTTGTGAAGAAGAGACAGCAATCAGATTTGGCTTCTACTCCTCCCCATCCATCCAGTGGAACGGTCCACTAATATTCATTGCTAAATGTTGTCGAATGTAATATCCACAATAAAGGCAGTGCTTATAACTCATGGCATAATCAAAATAAATACAGGTACTGTGACATAGACTTTATAACCCATTATAGATTATACATTAGCCTTTTTTTTAACAGATTACAAGCCACACATTCTCCTTTCTCCAACATACATTTGTCTCTGTATGAACCTATATATAATACTATCAGACTGTAGTTAACCTGTATTTATCACACTCCAGTATGTGTTCTCCCATCCATAACATATTCTAGTTACTGGACTAATGTCTTCAAAACATGTCTTATCCTTTTGGTAACATACTCCAGGCCGTGTTCTATTTTGTGTGTTATGCACTCCAAACTAAATGGGTTTGTCCCTCATTTAGCACATTCTTATGGTATCCATATAACTAACTTACTCTTGAATTCATTATCATATGTGAAACAAATTGGATATGATGTGATGCTGTACATAATATCCTTCTGCTTGGATATTAGAACACAACCTAAATCTCCTTTCCTTGTCATAATGAAACGTTCAGACGCTGGAGATCTTGTTCATTTGTTCTTCTGTTGGATTTACAACATTGCTGATCTACTTTTTTTTGAAAAGTAAAAATTGATTTCAAATTACTATTAATTCCCCTTAAGCCCTTTGTGTCAACACTGAAAATGTTAATTAGGATTTCTCTGCCAACCTTGTGGACTCGCTAATACTTTGTTTATTATTTGCCCTGTTTAGCTCCTCTGTTCTTTTAATTCCCTTAGTTCAAAATTGCTGTTGGCACCTCTACCTATCTGTCTATGTAGTGTATCAGTTGCCGAATCAGGATCGGTAATTCTTCTTTTAAGAAATTGCAAACATGGTTGCTTGTCAGGCCAGTCAGAGTAAGAGCTCCATTATTTTCTAAATGTGTCACATTGACATATCAATTTAATGAATGACAATGCTATTGCTGCATTACAGGTGACCATATTTAAAAAATATTTCATTGACTGGAAAGTGCTTTGGGATATCTAGATGCTGCAAAAGGTGCAATACAAATCCAAGTCTGTCACTCTTTTCTTTATTTCCACTGTTGGTTTTGACTGCACTTATGAGACTAGCCACATCGGTGTTCCAACTTTTGTCCTCATCAGTCACATTAATCTCATCTGTCTGAATATAAAGTAAGTTTTACAAAGACACACTTTAGTGCGCAGTCTCACTGATATAAGCAATGTATTAGAAGATTGTGGAAAATATTACTACAATCTCTCATGTGTTCTGCCAATGAGTGAGGCTCTGAGCACACCCTGAGAAAATTTATCTTATGGTAACTTTCTCAGTTCAAGGTGAAACATTTGTGTGGCAGTATTGATAACATTTTCCTTTCATTTCTATTCTGTCACTGGCTATCAGCATCAAGCACTCCCGGAATTGGTATAGCATAAGAGTTCCCAAAAGTGAAACCCTGCACCATAATGTACCTTAGTCCCCCAATCTCTATAGATGCCCCCAACAACCTGCAACTAGTTCATGAGGTATCATCAGCATCAACGAGAGCTTTAGTTTCTGGGATGCTACTACTCAATCTGGTGGGCTAAAGATTCTCAGCAGACATTGCCATAAGCCCGCTTTTCTGTTGACTGTTTTAAAACAATTTCATTTTTTTGATACTGATACCAGCCTTTATTCCTCTCATCCCAGATTTCTTACAAATTTTCTAGGCTTTAAATAATCTACCACCATTTCCAGTTGCATTCTATATCTCTGTATCTAATCACAGATTTATCCCCCACATTAATTTTTACAATGTATTCTCTATCTACTGTGATTATTAATACACATTCAAATAGCCTGTGCTTCAGACTTGGGATTTACTTGGTGGGGACAAGTGCCTGAGATCATTTTCCATTGCCTTCCTCACAGTTTTCATGTCCGAATACTTTTCCTCAAATGTGGTTCAGGAGCTTCCACCATTTTTTATGATGGAGCCAGTGCCACCCACACCCATCAGACAGGAATACCCTCATTGGTTATCAAGACCATTGGCTCCCCATGTTCAGCACTGGCACTCAGTTTGCTGAAGCGGTCTGGACTGCAGCCCAAATTTAACTCTTCTAAACCGGAGATGGGAATACTGCTACTAAAATAATACTCACTCTTTTATCAAAAGGTACAGATTTGAGCAAATCCTAAGTATTGCTACAAAGTAAAGTGGTGTATTTGAAAATTAGAACAAAAGTTGATGGAAGTACTCAGCAGGTTGGGCAACCACTGTGGAAAGTGAAACAGGTTCAGTTCTGTGCTCCATTACCAGAACATTAAGGAAGTTCTACTCTTCACTTCAGTGGGATTTCTGTTCATCCCTTTTACCTTGTTAATTTTCATTGCTGTCTGTTTCCCTCCTTGAGTTTGATCAGGAATCTACATTCCAGAATCTACAGTCTCTCACTTCAAGATATTAAGAAGAATATGTTTATTCAAAGAGTTCTAAAAACTCCAGGTAAAGTGATCACAGGAGATATTTAAATGTGGTTGGATCTTGAGTTTGCAAAATTTGGTTATAGACATTAGAGCTTCAAGTCCTATTCTCATTATTGATATGTCTCAAATTCATCAGATTTGAAATTAGTCCTGCATACCCGACATCAAGATCCGATAAGCCAAATATTTCTGCAGCTAAACTCAAAGCCATCCTTTCTGGCCCCTTCGGGTACTTTTATGCCTCTGGGACCAACTCATCAATCTCTTATATCTGTGCCTTCAGGCTAATTTCTAATGTGTAGACCCTGGCATGCTGATCCACCTGAAGGCTAATAATATTTTGCCAGCTTCTATGCTTCTGTGCTCCATAAACTGTAATTCACCCAGAATGTTATAGTTTGTGTTGTCATCCTACAGTGCACTATAAGGTCTGCATCCCCGCCACCCCATCATTTTAGGCGTGCCAACTTCCATTGGCTCCCCATGTTCCAGAGAACTGCCTTTATGACTCTTGCGCTAATCTCTTATCCCCTCCATGGCATCACACCTCTTTCTGTTTCAATGTCACGAGCATACTTTCATGGCTCACTCACTTCTTTCTCTCACTGTTCGCTATTCCTTCTCACAGCCCCTAGAATGCCGCCTCAATATTTTTGCCATATTTCTCCCTCCTTACAAAAAGCTGTGGATCAGTTTGCTCCCAAATCACTGTCTTCCAGTAATGTCAGTGTGACGCAGTGAGAAGAAACACTCTTGTCTCTGAATCAGAAATTTTAGGCTTGAGTCCTACGCCAAACATTTGAGCACAAAGGTCTGTACAGATAACCCAGTCCTTGCCGAGGGCACAGTGCACTTTCAGAGATCTCTTCTTTCAGAGACGACAAACCAACTTTCTGTCTGAAATAGGAAATAAGAACATAAGGCAGGAGGAGGCCATTCAAACCTTCAAACCTGTTCTGCCATTCAGTTAGATCATTCATGTTCTGTGGGCTAACTCCATATCCCTGCCTTTGGCCCATCTCCCTTTACTTGATGACAATTTATCAATCCAGATGTGAAATTAACAACCAATCTAGCATCAACTGTCCTCTTAGGTAAAATCATAGAATTCCTGGAAGCAGGCCATTCAGCCCATTGAATTTACACCAACCCTCCAAAACAACACTCCACCCTATCTCTGTAACCCTGCATTTCCCATGGTTAATCCACCTAGCTTACACATCCCTGGACACTATATGCAAGTTAGCATGGTCAATCTACCCGAGCTAAGGTAGCGGTGAAAGATTCAATGGCATTATTTCAAAGAAGAGCAGATGAGTTATTCCTGGAAATTGGACCAATATTTGAATTAAAGTCACTAGACACAGATTATTTGATGATTATCACATTGTTGTTTGTGGGATTTTGCAGTGCTGAAATGGGCTGCAAAAGTACTTCATTATTTGTGAACTACCTGGAAAGGCAGCACCTCATTTCTTCACATTTCTCTTTCTCACTCCTATCTGTAGTCACTTTTTTTAGCTAGTGCCCTGTAAGGGTACCCTGAGATACAAGTGTGTGGAGACTATTATGGGAATGTAAATTACGTTTGTAGTTTAACAACTCCCAGGAAGGGAAGTAAATGACTCCCTCTACTGGTAGTACTACAATTCAGTTAAAGGGAAGAAAATATAGGAATCAAATACTTCATAACTTGAAAGTCCCCTTCTTGTCCTTCTTCGTGCTTAAAAATGTACAAATCATAAGTTTTTTATTTACTTTTGTCAGGTGGTAGGTGTTGCCATTCGCTACCCACCAATAATGGCTTTTGAGAAGTTGTGATGAGCTGTCATATAAGTATTTGAATTGAAATATGGCTCTTAAAATGTTGAGAACAGGTAAGCTCCCCTAGAAACCACTGTTTACTTTGGTGTCATCCAAAATGTACATTGTGGGGAAGGAAAATAATTTCCTAAACGGCCACTCGCTTAAACTGCTGTGGATAAATGGACATTTTTATAAGGAAGTACAACATAGGTTTACAAGAATGATAAAAACCAAAAGAACCGCAGATACTGTAAATCAGGAGCAAAAACAAAGTTGCTGGAAAAGCTCAGCAGGTCTGGCAGCATCTGTGAAGGAAAAAGTGACCCTTCCTCAGAACTCTGAGGAATTTCTGAGGAAGGGTCACCGGACCTGAAACATTAACTCTGTTTTTTTCCCTTCACAGATGCTGCCAGACCTGCTAAGCATTTACAAGAATTAAACCTGGAGTTCAGGGGTTAGGTTATAGGGTGAAGTTGAACAAAGTAGGCCTGTTTTCCCTAGAGTTTAGAAGGTTAAGGGGTGACCTGATCAAAGTCTTTAACAAGATAAGACAGGGTAGGTAAAGATAAACTATTTCCACTGTTTGGGGATTCTAGAAATAGGGACATAGTCTGAGAATTAGGGCCAGATAGTCATGGGAGATGTCAGGAAACATTTCTGAACATAAAGAGTGGCAAATGTTTGGAACTCGCATCCACAAATGGCAGTGAATGCAGGATCAGCTGTTAGTTTTAGATCTGAGATAGATCAATTTTTGTTAAGCAAAGGTATTAAGGGATATGGATTAAAGGCATGTGTATGGAGTTGGGCCACAGATCGGCCATGACCTCATTGAATGGCTTGAGGGCTGAATGGCCTACTGCTGTACCTATGATTGCAGAACCTTTGTGAAACTTGAGATTCAGTATGAATTTGTTAAGGGAAAGTCGTGTTTAACTAATTTGCTTAAGTTTTTGAAAAAGGTAACAGAGAGGGTTGATGAGGGAAATGCTGCTGATGTTCAGTTTGGAAGGGAACAGAATATTATTTATATGGAAAATTATTGCAGAAAGCTGCAGCACAGAAGGAATTAGGGGTCTTGCTGCACTAAGCACAGAAAGATAGCACATGGGCACAGCAGGTCATCAGGAATGCTCATGAAATGTTGGCCCTATTTCAAACGGGGTGGAGCACAAGAGTAAGAAAGTCTTACCGCAACTGTACAAGGAACTGTTAGGAACACATCTTGAGTACTGTGAGAAGTTTCACCCCCTAATTTAAGGAATGACACAATTTCATTGAAAGCAGTTCAGAGAAGTTTCACTAGCATGATCCCTGGTACGGAGGGATTGTCTTATGAGAAAAGATAAACGGGTGGGGAGTCTCTTCACTGGAGTTTGGAAGAATGAAGGACAATCTCATTGAAACATACAGGATTCTTAACGGGCTTGACAAGATAAATGCTGTTACCCCTCACGAGAGAGACTAGTATCAGAGGGTATAGCCGCAGAATAAAAGGGCATCAATTTAAGACTGAGATGAGGAGGAGTTTCTTCTCTCAAAGGGTTGTGATTCTTTGGAACTTCTTGCTAAGAGAGCTGTGGTGATAGAGACCTTGTAGTTTAAGGCACAGATAGATTTTGATCAATAGGGGAATTAAGGGTTATGGGAAAAACACAGGAAGTGGACATGAGGAATGTTAGATCAACCATAATCTTGTTGATTGATGGAGCAGGCTTTGAAAGTTGATCAGCTTATTCCTGATCCTTTTTCTTATGGTGTACTTGGACTTCCCTAAAGAATTTGATATGGTATCACAAACTAGGCCTTTGAGCAAAGTTAGAGCTCATGGAATAACAGGGACAGCAGCAATGTAGACAAAGTACAGGGAGCAGAGAATAATGGATAACGAGGTGTAGACCTGGATGAACACAATAGGCCAAGCAGCATCAGAGGAGCAAGAAGGCTGATGTTTCCGGTCTAGACCCTTCAGCTGAAATTTCTGAATGAAATAACCCTATTGCAGTGTTGGGGTCAATGCTTTTCCTGATTCCTGTCATTGATCTAGATGTTGGTGTACAGGGCACAATTTCAAATGTCAAACAAAAACAAATTTGCTAGAAAAGCTCAGCAGGTCTGGCAACATCTGAGAAGGACAAAAGCTTAGTTAACGTTTTGGGTCCGGTGACCCTTCTGCAGAACTAAATTTCAAATGTTGCAGTTGATGCACAACTTGAAAGCAATGTGAGGAAGAGTTAGGAGAACAGATGCCAGATGAAGTTTAATGTGGAGAAGTGTGATACATTTTGGTTTGGAGAACCTGGATAGACAATATCAAATGAAAGGTACAACTCTGAAAGAGGTGCAGAGGCAGAAGTGTTTTGTTTTATTCATGCACGGGATGAAGGTGTCGCTGGCTAGGCCAATATTTATTGCCCATCCCTAATTGCCAAAAGGGCAGTTAAGACTCAACCACATTGCTATGGGTCTGGAGCCACATGTAGGCCAGACCAGGTAAGGACGGCAGTTTCCTTCCCTGAAGGATATTAGTGAACCAGCTGGGTTTTTCCAACAATTGACAACGGTTTCACCATCATGATTAGATCCTTAATCCCAGATTTTTAATGAATTCATCATCCATTATCTGCCATGGAGGAATTTGAACCTTGGACCCCAGAACATGAGCTGAGTTTCTGAATTAATAATCGAGCCAGAATGCCGCTAGGCCATTGCCTCCCCTACGAAGGTGTGTGAGAATGCATAAATCATTAAATGTGACAAGGTAGGTTGAGCAGGCAGTTAATAAAGCATATTGTGTCCTAGACAGTATTAATATGGCACGGAGCACACAATCATAGACTATACAGATATGGTGGTCCAATGGGCCTCTTTTCTGTGCTGTAAGAAATTTGTGGTTTTGTGATTGTGACAAAGTCTACAGTGGGGCTTTTTGTGCTCTAAGAGGTGTGAGGAAACAGGTAAAAGCCATATTCCCGGTGAGAATTTCAATTCATTCTCTTTCTACACACTTCCACCAAATGTCCCACAGTGGTTCCACTAGTTCTAGGTGTGTCTTTAAATATGGTTTTTATACAACGATAGTTCCAGAGTTAAACCTCTATCAAGATCATAGATAGTAGGAACTGCAGATGCTGGAGAATCCGAGATAACAAAGTGTAGAGCTGGATGAACACAGCAGGCCAAGCAGCATCTTAGGAGCAGGAAAGCTGACATTTCGGGCCTAGACCCTTCATCAGATTTCTGACACCTTGTTATCTTTATCAAGGTCATGCCATTTAATGTAGCATTTTCAGAAATCCTGCAAACTTTCACGCTCAATGAATTGATTTCAATGTGCTTTCAATGTAATTATATAGGTGTAAATGAGGTAACTGTTTTGCACGTGGTGATATCCAACAGACAACAAAGAGGTGATTAATCAGTTAGAGATAGCAAGAACTGCAGATGCTGGAGTCAGAGATAACACAGTGTAGAGCTGGAGGAACACAGCGGCTCAGGCAGCATCAGAGGAGCAGGAAAATTATGTTTCAGGTCAGGACCCTGCTTCAGAATTCCTCCAGTTCCACACTGATTAATCAATTAATCTTCTTTTTCTGGCAGTAATCTGTCAGTTTATGTGGAATACCCTGCTCTTCCTTGAATACTGCTTTGTGACTGTTAATGCCTGTTGAAGCATCTAGAATAAACAGCTGACCCAGTTTCATCTCAGTCATGAAACCTCAAACAATACAACACTTCCTTCTGTACAATAAAATGTCAGTCTAGTGCACATGCTTGAACTCACACTTGAACTTAGAAAAAGATCTCCCCTTCCCCTACTGCATCCCTCAACCAGCCCAGTTCGTCCCCTCCCCCCACTGCACCACACAACCAGCCCAGCTCTTCCCCCCCACCCACTGCATCCCAAAACCAGTCCAACCTGTCTCTGCCTCCCTAACCGGTTCTTCCTCTCACCCATCCCTTCCTCCCACCCCAAGCCGCACCCCCCGCTACCTACTAACCTCATCCCACCTCCTTGACCTGTCCGTCTTCCCTGGACTGACCTATCCCCTCCCTACCTCCCCACCTACGCTCTCTCCACCTATCTTCTTTACTCTCCATCTTCGGTCCGCCTCCCCCTCTCTCCCTATTTATTCCAGTTCCCTCCCCCCATCCCCCTCTCTGATGAAGGGTCTAGGCCCGAAACGTCAGCTTTTGTGCTCCTAAGATGCTGCTTGGCCTGCTGTGTTCATCCAGCCTCACATTTTATTATCAAAGATTCCTTCTATTCTTTCTGCCATAACTTTATAATGAGCTCCCACAAAAGAAACTCTGTATGGATTGGGGCTATGACAATGCAATGGCATATTCTTGGGTTTTCAATTTTGCTTTTGTAAATTCATTCAGCACTTTTTGTTAGCCCTTCAGTAAATGATAATCCTTTGTTGCATTCTGCAGTGTTGGAGACTTTTCCAAAGCTAATTTCATGAATATACCACTTCTGTATTCTATTAAACCTTGCAGAACTAAAAGCTTTCCAGTTCAGGTGTATTTCTCTGTTGATTTGGCAGCTCTTTTCTAGGATATCTGTTGTATTCTCTGATTAAAAAAGGTAAAATCAGCCATCATTCCCACTCTTGCAAGTTGTCAAATGGTTGAAGGTGTGTCTTTATGGACATTTAGAAAGCACAGGTTTTCACTTGGTGTTACTGGTCACGGTCATTAATGAACTTGCTGGCTCATGCTGCCAGGGATTATGTGTGAATCACTGGATGGAGTACTCAGAATGTAACAAATTATTGTCTTATCTCAGGGAATGACTTTTATTACACTGTCAGTTTCTCTCACCTTACTAAAGATTCTTCAGCCAGTACACAGGTGGAATCATAATTTTTTTCCTTGTTTCCCCATTGGGAATGCTAAACTGAAATTTTTGGCCTGCAGATTAACATAATTTCTGGGTTCCTGTCTGGGAACCAGAACAGGAAGGAAAATGCCTTTGATTGCAAAAGATGAATGAAACCGGTCACCCCTGTGACATCAGGAAAAGATGGACAAATACAGATTATGTAGTGCCAACCTCTCACACTAACTGTGTCCTGAAAATGAATTGATTGAAGTTTGTCCTCCACTCGTACTTAAATTAGACTGGTGAGCAATGGATGTCTACTTTATGACCCCACACAGACACACACACACACACACACACACACACACACACACACACACACACACACACACACACACACACATATATATAGAGACACGCAGACACACACACGCACAAACACATGGACACACACACATATATAGAGACACGCAGACACACACACTCAGATACATGAACACACACACACATATATAGAGACACGCAGACACACACACTCAGATACATGAACACACACAGACACATACTCAGGCATGGGCACACACACACACACACACACACACACACACACACACACAGCTGCAATACAGCGAGAAGCCCTCAAACAAGTGGTGGGATGGGGTGTGGAGGGGTGCATAGTGGCATTGAAGCAAACTAAGTGAGGCCAATGTGTGGGAACAGTTGTGATATCTGTCATATTTTGGGAGCTCTCCTGCTCTTCCAGAAGGGTTCATTTGAACTTTTAAAAATTTCCTTTTCTTAGTGCCCATGCATTTGCTAAATAATCCTGACCTCATCACTAACTCATTTCAAGAGGGAACAGACAATGACGATTAAGTCTATAGGATCTGTTGCTGAACAGATTGATCACAGACCATCCCAAATCAATTTTCACCTCTTGTCCCCCAGATGAAACAAGTTTTGGGACAATCTCCATCTAATATGCTGAACATAACAAAGGATTAATATTTAATTAAGTGCTAACAGCTGAAATCTGAAAATGTGCCTTGCAAGTGGTATTTATAATTAGAAATGAAGTTGAAAAGACAGGGCCCAGAGTGAGTTCACAGTTAATGTTGAATAGGGATAAACAGTAAGACAAAATGAAGTCAGGCAGGAGGGGACAATTAGGTGACATTATGCTTTGTTTTTAAAAAACTTACAAAAGGAGCTGGGGAAGAAGAGAATTTCCACTTGAGGTTCTGGAAAAGTTTCAATTTTTGTGAACTTATCCCTCTTTGTGTGCTACATGTCATTTTAAAGTGTTTCTACATTATGTAAGTTAGGTTGTCAACATGTGCTCCTATGACCTGCTGTCAGTATTTAGGTAACTAAAACTAGTTCCTTTGACTGACAGCAGAACCACAACCCTGTGAAACACTGTACAACGTGTTTAATAACACAGCTCTGCTTTATAAAATATGATCTATTATTGCAGAGGTTCAGTCCAACAGGTACATTTTGAAAGAAACCTAAATAATTTTAGTGAGCAGGGTGGTGGGTCAGTCATCAGCACGGCTGCCTCACAGCGCCGGGGACCTTGGTTCGAATCTGACCTCAGGCGACTGGAGTTTGCACATTCTCCCCGTGTCTGTGTGGGTTTCCTCTGGGTGCTCCAGTTTTCTCCCACTATCCAAAGATGTGCAGGTTAGGTGGATTGGCCATGCTAAATTGCCCACAGGGCCTAGGGATATGCAGACTAGGTGAATAGCCATTGGATGTGCAGGGTCATAGGGATAAGGTAGGGGATGGGATGCTCTGCGGAGGGTCAGCGTAGACTCGATGGGCTGAATGGCCAGCTTCCACATTGCAGGGATTCTACGAACTTGCGTTGTCTCAGACATTGGAACTGCATATGACCCATTTAAGTGGGAATATCCAGAGGGACAAGAGCACATTATTCAGTCTCTTCAACCTGCTCCACCATTCAGTAAGATCATATCTGATGTGTCACTTACCTCCATTTACCTGTCTTTGATTGGTATCGCTCACCTACTGATATTCTGTCAACTGCAGTCTTGATAAATTCAACTGACCCACATCCGCAGTCTTCTGGGGGACAGAATCTCACATATCCCGTAGTCTTTGAGTGAATAAGCATTTGTGATTTCATTCCCAAAGGACATAGCTCTAATTTTGTCTCCTTTTGTTCTTGTTCCCACACCACAGACAAAAGCTATTTTTTAATTGACCATCTTAAATCCTTTTATCATTTTAAACACCTCAACCTTCTAAACAGTCTATAACAACCCAAGTTTATGCAAACCATCTTCATAATTTAAGCCTTTAAGTCCTAGTATTATTCTGGTGAAGCTGCTATATCTCCTTCATATATGCTGTTGTGCTGTGGCATCCACAGCCCAGCGCACTACTGATGTCTGACCAAGTGAAGGTGAACTTCACCCCCACCCCTCAACCCCACTGGGATAATGCCCAACCTTCCATTAGCCTTTTTGAATGCTATTCGTACCTGTACAATAATTTGTGGGTCTGTGTACACGGGCACCTGAATTCCTTTGCTCCTCCAATTGAATGGGTGCCTTGTGCAATCAGCATGAAATGGCACTTGATACTTGTTATTCACTGCTGAATATTATCCAAGAAGTTTAAATGTGGCGGGCAAAATCAGAAAATGCCGGGAAAACCCAGCAGGTCTGAAAACGTCTATGAAGAGAAGGCAAGGTTAACATTTCAGATCCAGTGACCCTTCTTCAGAAATGTGGAGGAATCGGGGGCAATGTCGTAGATAACAAAGTGTGAAGCTGGATGAACACAGCGGGCCATGCTACGTTCATCCAGCTTCACACTTTGTTATCTTGGATTCTCCAGCATCTGCAGTTCCCATTATCTCTGGGGGAAGAATCATTACAGCCTGTATTCTGCTGCTGCTTGCATTAACTTGCACCCCCTCAAGTCTCTCACCGCTATGAAAATATTGCAATTTTTCTTTCTTGGACCTATAACGGATGGCCTCATGCTTTCCCATGTTAACTCATCTGCACCATTTTTCTTAATCAGTCAAAACATCAGTTGTTACTTTGTCAAAGTACTCCTCCTCCCTATTTCCCAATCACTTATCAATTCAATACAAGTTTACCTCCAATTCCCTCCAGTCTTAGTATTTCACACAATCTCCTGTGATGAAACATCTTTTCAAAGTCCATTTAGACAACATAAATAGTCACACCCTATCTTGTCGGTGACCCCCTCATTATATTGTGCTCTAATTCATCATCTCTCTCCCTCTCTCTCTTTCTCTCTCTCTCTCCCATTCTTTCAGATTCCATATGCAGCAAGCCTGATGAGGAAAGAGAGACTCAGCACACAGATGAACAAAAGCTAAACAGTTCATGAACAGGACTGAAGCTTTGGGTTAGTACAAGTAGCTAATTTCATCTTGTGAACGCATCACAAGAGGGAAATTAATTAGGTTTGAAAGGAACATTTCACAATGAACATTTGGAGGGAGCACTGGGAGAGAGAGAAGGGATAGATCGAGAAGATATTCATCTTGATGTTGAAAATGCTCAGCACTGTGCTCCACCCTATACCTGTGAGTACAAATCTGTCACGGCCTGTTTATAGATGTGTAACTGATGGAGTGCTACCAAAGCATGCTAAGAAAAGAAGGTTTAATGTTGTCCCAAGAAATGCACCCTGCATTTTATTTTAGCAATTGCAGCGAGTAGCTGCCTGTGTTTGCCCATGTGATCTAATCAAATTTGGGTCAGTGTCTCTTCAGTGGGATCCCTGTCATAGGTCCTGGAAATGGGTTGGGGTGGGAGAAGAACTGGAGAGAGGTTGTGATCACAGACAGATGGTTGGTCTCAGGATGTGAGGTAAGCATATCTGCGTACTTCATTGTGATGGTTGCATGGACGTACCAATTCCGACAAAACCCAAGTTCAGCAGGCTCACCAGCCTTCTTTATAACAGGTTCTGTTTAAATGTGCTTAACATAGCCTCTTATTCACAACTGCCTCTCCATAAACTTAATATCATCCAAAACTGTGATCTTTGTATGGTATGATCTGCCTGTACTGCAAGCAACAAAACTCTTTACTGTACCCAGGTACATGTGACAATAATAAATCAAATCTAATCTAAAACCTGCTACCCTTGTCCTGACTTGCACTAAGTTCCATTCGTGCATTTCCCCCAGTAATCACTCATTTTCCTGGCTCACTTAAACATCAGTTTTAACATGCGTATGTTTGTGTGCAAATTTCTTCTTGCGTCTACCTCTGTAGCTTATCCAATCCTATAACCATGCAAGAACTCCCATTCACCCTGTCTTCTTTTGACCTACAAATATTGGACAGACCTTCAATTATCAGTGCTGTAAACTGCTCAAAGTTATCCCTAAATAGCAGGCCCGTTCCACCTCTCTCTAAACAATCCTTTAAAAGCTGTGCCTTTGACAGATATTTAAGTAACCTACCTTAGGGTCTCCTTCTTCAGCTCAGTGTAAATGTTTTAATTAATCAAGGCCCTGTGTAAGTGCCTTGCCCTCTGAACATTGTGAACTGTTTACATGTAGAATTTTTTAAAAACTCATTTCGCGGAATGCAGGCATCGCTGGCTAGGCCAGCATTTATTGCCCATCCCTAAGAGTCAACCACATCGCTGTGGGCCTGGAGCCACAAGTAGATCAGACCAGGTAAGGGTTGCAGTTTCCTTCCCTAAAGGACATTAGTGAACCAAATGGGTGCTTCTGACGATAGATAATAGATTAGTGGTCATCATTAGACTGTTAATTCCAGATATTAATTGAATTCAGATTCCACCATCTGTCATAGCAGGATTCAAACCCACGTCCCCAGGTCGTAACCTGTGTCCCTGAGTTAACAGTCCAGTGGTAATATCACTAGGCCATTGCCTCCTCCTCAAAAATAACAAGTGCCCTCTTTGAGCCATGGGTTTATATTGACTGGGTTTTCTTCATTACACAGAAGCATATGATGAAGTGCACGTCATTTGTAAGATACAAGCACAGAGCAAAGCTCCACATGCAAACCTCGAGCATCAGAAGAAAGATCAAGTGAAGGACTGAAGGACCAAGCACAATGCAAAACCCTGGAAATTCAAACTCAACAAAAGTTAATACATAAATCAATGATTTCCTAAGAGACATTAACATGACTTCAAACTTTGTTAGTGGTATAAAGAATCACTATTAACTGGCTTCTTAAGTATGTGGTGCTTCCATTTAGATATTTTTGAGGCATAAGGAAGGCTGGTGAGCCCACTCTTAAGAAGATTGGTGTGTCCGTTTTAAAGGTACTAGTGATCTTACCTTAAGAAGACTTGAGAACATTTTTTGGATGATTACTGAAACCATTCCTAAGAAGATTGGTGAGCCCACTTCAAGGGGGATTAGTGTATCCACTTTAAGGAGATTAGTAAATCTTAATGTAACACTATGGATTAATGAACAACAATGTACGTGAATGTGTGTGTACGCGCATGCACATGTGTGTGGACTTCAAGAAGACCATCAGTTGTCTCATTGAATGATTCTCTGGAAGAAATACTACAAACTCAGTCCTTGATTAGTGGACTGGAATTGCATTAAGCTCAAGAGGAGGGAAGACAGCAGACCGTGGACAGGAAATTACACCACTACTCTAATTCTTCTCTAACTTTTGCCTGCTTAATTTATTAATGGTTAAATAAGAGTATCCTCTATCACTTGAAATATTTTGGCTTTAAATATTGGGTGTATTTAATATTACTGTTATTATTAAAATGTATTTAAATCCACTTTGTGCAAATCCCTAATTAATTACGTGTGTAAATAAAACCTGTCATATATCAATTACTGCAATGAAGGTAAATGGATTGTCTTGGGATATCGGACTAAGATATAAAAGTATATCTTTGCTTGAGTGGAAACAAAAATATACAAAGACGTACTCAAGGAAATATCCCACTCCTACACTTGCAGCTCAGAAAATACTGGCTTCCCAATTCAGATCTTGTTAATCACACTTCTTCACTGATGCTGAATATCAAGCACACTGAATTTATCTTCTGTAAATATATTATTTGTCTATTTTAATCACCTTCTCAATGAAAGTACATGGCTGCTCTTGGTCCACTGGTCCCTACGGATCCAGTACTGCACCCATGTGGCTATTCATTATCTATCAGTTGGTTGAATATGGATAAGTAAATCCTCACCTGACGTTTGCACCAGGAAATTTCTCCCACAGCTACTGCATGCTGCTGAATTAAATAAGATTCTATGCTTTGCATTCACAGTCAACATTTGAGCACGTCTAAGAAGCTCTTGTGGTGCAGTGGTTGTTTGTTTGACCCCTCAGACCCAGAAAGTACAGGTTCCAGTCCCATCTGCTTCAGAGAGCGTCATAGCATATCTGAACATGTTGATTAAAAATATTACCAGCACTTCCAGATCAGCTGTGCCATAATTTTTTCTCACTAGATTTGTACCTCCACAGCTTCATAGAATCCCTACAGAGTGAAAGCAGACAATTCGTCCCATTGAGTTACACCTTGCAGCAAGGCGTTCGATAAGGTTCCCCACGGTAGGCTATTGTACAAAATGCAGAGGAATGGAATTGTGGGAGATATAGCAGTTTGGATCAGAAATTGGCTTGCTCAAAGAAGACAGAGGGTGGTAGTTGATGGGAAATGTTCATCCTGGAGACCAGTTACTAGTGGTGTACCGCAATGGTCGGTATTGGGTCCACTGCTGTTTGTCATTTTTATAAATGACCTGGATGAGGGCGTAGAAGGATGGGTTAGTAAATTTGCAGACGACACTAAGGTCGGTGGAGTTGTGGATAGTGATGAAGGATGCTGTAGGTTGCAGAGAGACGTAGATAAGCTGCAGAGCTGGGCTGAGAGGTGCAAATGGAGTTTAATGCAGACAAGTGTGAGGTGATGCACTTTGGTAGGAGTAACTGGAAGGCAAAGTACAGGGCTAATGGTAAGATTCTTAGTAGTGTAGATGAGCAGAGAGATCTCGGTGTCCATGTACACAGATCCTTGAAAGTTGCCACCCAGGTTGACAGGGCTGTTAAGAAGGCATACAGTGTTTTAGCTTTTATTAATAGAGGGATCGAATTCCGGAACCAAGAGGTTATGCTGCAGCTGTACAAAACTCTGTTGCGGCCACACTTGGAGTATTGCGTACAGTTCTGGTCACCACATTATAAGAAGGATGTGGAAGCTTTGGAAAGGGTGCAGAGGAGATTTACTAGGATGTTGCCTGGTATGGAGGGAAGGTCTTACGAGGAAAGGCTGAGGGACTTGAGGCTGTTCTCATTAGAGAGAAGCAGGTTGAGAGGTGACAATTGAAACATATAAAATAATCAGAGGGTTAGTTAGGGTTGATAGGGAGAGCCTTTTTCCTAGGATGGTGATGGCGAGCACGAGGGGGCATAGCTTTAAATTGAGGGGTGAAAGATATAGGACAGGTGTCAGAGGTAGTTTCTTTACTCAGAGTAGTAAGGGAATGGAACGCTTTGCCTGCAACAGTTGTAGATTCGCCAACTTTAAGTACGTTTAAGTCGTCATTGGATAAGCATATGGACATACATGGAATAGTGTAGGTTAGATGGGCTTCAGATCGGTATGACAGGTCGGCACAACATCGAGGGCCGAAGTGCCTGCACTATGCTGTAATGTTCTATGTTAAGTCTATGTTAACCTGCTGAAGAGTATCCAATTCTAGGTCCATCCCATCCCCGTAACCCTGCATTTCCCATGGTTAATCCATTCAGCCTGCACATCCTTGGACACAATGGGCAATTTAGCATGGCCAACCCACTGAACCTGCACATCTTTGTACTGTGGCAGAAAAACCGCAGACATGAGGAGAAAATGCAAACTCCACACAAACGGTCACCCAAGGTTGGAATCAATTCCAAGTCCCTTGCACTGAGAGGCAGCTGTTCATCTGCAATCCATCTGAACCTGTCTTCCTTAAACTTGGCCATTTTGTCTGGCATCTCCTTCTATGACTATAGTCATTATATTCTTGTTAATGACTTATTTCATTGTCATTTACTGTTGGCTAGTTTGTTAGTGAAACCTGAGGAAAAATATGTTTTCATAATCCTGCCATATCATATCATTTTGTTTGAATTTATTTCCATTATACCTATTTCAATTCTTACAGAATTGAGAAATTCCAAGAGGCATAAAACATTAGTGGGAGTGGTATATAGATCACCAATCTGTAATAGCGATGTGGGGAATGCATGTAGTAAAGGAACATCTGTAATTATTGGTAATTTTAATCAGCATATCAAATCAAATTAGTCACAATACTGTCGAGGATCAATACGTTGAGGAACTGACTAGACAACAGGCTGCCTTAGACTGTGTATTGCACAATGAGAAAGGAATAATTGGTAATATAGTTGTGAGAGACCGCTTGAGGATAAACAACCATAATATGGTAGAAATCTTCATCAAGATGGAAACCAATGTAGTTAATTCTGACACTAGGCTCCTGACTCTAATCAGGGAAACTATGATGATTTGGTTCCAACTTTGGGCGACCGTCTATGTGGAGTCTGCACATTCTCGTCGTGTCTGCATGGGTTTGCTCTGGTATCCTCCCACAGTCCAAAGGTGTGCAGGTTAGGAGCATTGACCGTGCTAAATTATCCATAATTTCCAGGGATGTGCAGGCTAGGTGGATTAGCTATGTGAAATGCAGGGCCATGGGGATGTGGGGGTCTGGATGGGATGCTCTTCAGTGGGTTGGTGTGGACTTGATAGGCCGAACAGCCTGATTCTTCACTGTAGGGATTCTATGAACCTCTGGAGGTATAAATCTAGTAAGAAAACAGTACAGGCACAAATACCCATAATTATTAATCCTGAATTGTCAACTTGATAAAATCTGAATTGATCGTTTGGGCACTGTAGGCTTGAGATGGCTATGATGGATTGAGAAATATTACTAAGAGGAACGACAGTGGATAGGCAATGGCAAACATTCAAAGAGCAAATGGGCAAACCACAAATATTGTTTATTCCTGTCAGATGCAAGCGTGCTAATAAATCAGTGACCAAACCGTGGCTTACAAGAGAAGTTAGAGATCATATTAGATGCAAAAAAATAGGCAATATCCATATTGAAAAGAAAAAGGCGGCAGACTTCAGGATTGATAACAGTTTAGAAGCCAACAAAGGAGGTCTAAAAGATTGATTAAGAAGGGAAAAGTAGAGTATGAGAGTAAGATTGCGGGGTACATAAGAACCAACTGTAAACGTTTCTTTAGGTTTGGTAAGAGAAAACGATTGGTGAAAACTAATGCAAATCCCAAACAGTCAGAGACATTTATAATGGAGAACAAACGAATGGCCAGTGAACTAAATTCATGTTTTGCTTCTGTCTTCACAAAAGAGGGCATGAATAACTTACCATACTAGATGGAGCACACAGCGTTTAGTGAGAGGGAGGAACTGAAGTAAATCTATATTAGAAGAGAAATGGTATTGGATAAAGCATTAGGACTGAGATGAGATGGAATTTCTTCACCCAGAGAGTGGTGAGTGTGTGCAATTCAGTCCTGCAGGAAGTGGTTGAGGCCAAAACATTGTGTGTTTCCAAGGAGTTAGATACAGTTCTTGTGGCTGAAGGAACCAAGGGATTTGAGAGGAGGGCAGGACTAGGATATTGAGCTGAATGGTCCACCATAATCATATTGAATGGTGGATAGAGCAGGCTGGAGAGGAGGAATGGCCTAATCCTGCTGTGTCTTCTTTATTTCCATGTTTCTACTACAGAATTAGAGAATATTTACAGTACAAAAAGAGGTTATTTGATCCAACAAGTCCATGCTAGAGCCACTGTCCAATTCCTAATTTTCAAGATGGCAGTGGAGTAGCAGCACTGAGTCGAAGCTCCTGTTCCACTGCTGTCTGCTAGCTTTGTTTACTTTTGTTTTGCTTTTACTTTTGATCTTTTGCTGTTCTCTTTTCTTTCTTTTTCTCTTTATAAGTCTTTTCGGTGTCTTCGGCAGCAAGAGAATGGACCCAGCCTCCCAGCATGTGCAGCAGTGGTGGGAAGAGTCAGCTCCTCGGGGAGAGCGAGCCGTCAGTGAGCTCGCGATGGCAGCAAGTCTAGGCCCAGTGGCGAGTGATGGCACTGGAGCATTGCAACTTTGACGTTGGCAGACCCACTTGGCAGGACTTGAGGTGGTGGTGGCATCACTGGCTTTCAAGATGGCAGTGATCGCAGGCCGGCCTGTGTGGTCCTGTGGAGAAGGTGGTATCTGTGGTTGGTGTTGAAGTTGGGATGTTGGGCTTCAGCTGCAGTGATGTGATAGACTGGGATCAGTATTCCTGGCGGATAGATGGGAGCCGTGGATGCATCAGTAGCAACGTGGCAGTCCCAGAGCGGGAATGTACTGCGGTGCAGGGTTGTTGGTGCATTCAGATCCCATTGTGGAGACTTCATCCCTATGTCAAGAGGACCCCAAATAGGGAGGGAGAACACTGATTTTAATTATATTCTAGTTATATCTTAATGTCCTCTGAAACTCAAAATGGTGTCAGAGCTTGGCGACATATTTCACTTTTCACTGTATTTAATTGCTAGATACAAATGACAATAAATCATTCAATTCAATTCCATTCAATCAATTTCTCTGTAGCCCACAATCATTTTACCTCCATGTACTTAACCAAGTAAATTTTGAAAGCCTCATCTGAACTTACTCCACCATCCTTTCAGGAAATGCATTTCCAAATCATCATCACTTGCTGCTTTAAAAGAGTTTTTTTTGTCATCCTTAGTAGTTTTGCCACCCTAAATCCATGTCATCTGGCCCTCGACCATTCCAGTAAAGAGAACAGTTTCTCACTATCTACACTATCTAGAAACCTTGTAATTGTGAACGCATCTATCAGATCTCTTCTCAACCCTCTCTACTCTAAGGAGAACAACCGCAGCTTCTCCAATTCATCTACCTACCTGAAGACCAATATCCCCAGACATATTCTAGTAAACTTTTTCTGCATCCTCTCTCAGGTCTTCACATCCATCCCAAAGTGTGAAGCCTACTATTTGCACAATGCTTCATTTATGACTGCATTCTTTGTAATGTGCTTGCTCTTGTACTGTATAGGACGTGGTAGATGGATTGAGGGTGCACCAACTGGAGGCGTCTCAGCGAGTAATGTCACGTCAAAACCTTGGTGTGACACTGCCCTCTTCTGGCTTTCCCTGGCAACATTTAAGGCAGGAGCAGAACTCCTTGGATCTTTCAAGTAAGAAATTAAAAGGTTGTTTAACGATATTTTATTTCATATGATTCCAATGTGCTCATAAATATTTATCGAACAGCTTGTGACAGCCAATCATAATGTAAGGCTTTTTCTATTTCATTTTTTTATTTATATCGTGCGATTGGTTAAAAACTTTTTAGTTCCTTTTTCATTCATCTAAGTTAAGTTTAAAAGTAAAAATGACAGAAGATCCCAGACCCGTGTTATGCTCCTCTTACTCTGTGTGGGAGCTCAGGGACATGGCTGATGTCCCTGACTCCGACATGCACAGGAAATGTGTCCAGCTGCAGCCCTTGTTAGACTGCCTGACGGATCTGGAGCTGTGGATGGACTAACTTTGGAGCATACGCGATGCTGAGGGCGGTCATGGATAGCACGTTTAGCGAATTGGTCACATCGCAGATTAGGATTGCTGAGGGAGAAAGGGAATGGGTGATCAAAAGGCAGAGGAAGAGCAGGAAGGCAGTGCAGGTGTCCCTTGCGGTCATCTCCCTCCAAAACAGGTATTCCGTTTTGGATACTGTTGGGGGAGATGGCTCACCAGGGGAAGGCAGCAGTAGCCAGGTTCACGGCACCGTGGCTGGCTCTGCTGTACAGAGGGCGGGAAAAAGAGTGGAAGGGCGATCGTCATTGGGGATTCAATTGTAAGAGGAGTACGTAGGCGGTTCTGTGGTCGAAAACTAGACTCCCGAATGGTATGTTGCCTCCCAGGTGCACGGGTCAGGGATGTCTCCGATCGGCTGCAGAACATTCTGAAGGGGGAGGGTGAACAGCCAGTTGTCGTGGTGCATATAGGCACCAATGATATAGGTAGAAAACGGGATGAGGTCCTACAAGCAGAACTTAGGGAGTTAGGAGCCAAGTTAAAAAGTAGGACCTCAAAGGTAGTAATCTCAAGATTGCTACCAGTGCCACGTGCTAGTCAGAGCAGAAATGAAGGAATAGCCAGGATGAATGTGTGGCTTGAGAGATCGTACAGGAGGGAGGGATTCAGATTTTTGGGACATTGGGACAGGTTCTGGGGAAGGTGGGACTATTACAAATTGGACGGTCTACACCTGGGCCGGACTGGAACCGATGTCCTTGGGGGAGCTTTTGCTAACGCTGTTGGCTGAGGGTTTAAACTAACGTGGCAGGGGGATGGGAACCAAATATTGGACAGGTTACTGGACAGAAAGGAGATAGTAACTAAAGCCTGTGATGAACTGGATAATGGAGTCAGTGTGACTAAAGGGAAGAGTAGGCATGGAGCAGATGATGAACACAAAGGGACAGGTAGTCTGAGATCCATTTGTTTTAATGCGAGAAGTGTGTTAGATAAGGCAGATGAACTTGGGGTTTGGATTATTACCTGAGAGTATGATGTTATTGCTACTACTGAGACTTGGTTGAGGGAAGGGCATGATTGGCAACTAGATGTCCCAGGATATTGATGCTTCAGGAAGGATAGAGAGGGAGGTAAAGGGGCAGAGGAGTTGCATTACTGACCAAAGAGGATATCACAGATGTGCTGAAGGAGGGCCCCATGGAGGACTTGACCAGTGAGGCAATATGGGCAGAACTCAGAAATAGGAAGGCTGCAGTGACAATGTTGGGGCTGTACTACAGGCCTCCCAACAGCGAGTGTGAGATAGAGGTACAAATATGTAAACAGATAATGGAAAGGTGTAGGAGAAACAGGGTGGTGGTGATGGGAGATTTTAATTTTCCCAACATTGACTGGGATTCACTCAGTGTTAGGGGTCAAGACGGAGAAGAATTTGTAAGGTGTGTTCAGGAGTGTTTTCTAAAGCAGTATGTATGTAGCCCAACTCGGGAAAGGGCCAGACTGGACCTGGTGCTGGGGAATGAACCTGGCCAGGTGGGTGATATTACAGTAGGGGACTACTTTGGAAATAGTGACCACAATTTTGTAAGTTTTACAATACTCATGGGCAAAGATGAGAGTAGTCCTAAAGGACAAGTTCTAAACTAGAGGAAGGCCAATGATACCAAAATTCAGCAGGATCTGAGGAATGTAGATTGGGAGAAACTGTTTGAAGGTAAATCCACATTTGATATGTGGGAGGCTTTTAAGGAGAGGTTGATTAGCGTGCAGGAGAGACATGTTCCTGTGAAAATGAGGAATAGAAAAGGCAAGATTAGGGAACCATGGATGACAGGTGAAATTGTGAGACTAGCCAAGAGAAAAAAGGAAGCATACATGAGGTCAAGGCGACTGAAGACAGATGAAGCTTTGCAAGAATATCGGGAATGTAGAGCGAATCTGAAACGAGGTATTAAGAGGGCTAAGAGAGGACATGAGATATTACTGGCAAACATGGTTAAGGAAAATCTCAAAGCCTTTTATTCATATATAAAGAGCAAGAGGGTAACTAGAGAAAGGATTGACCCACTTAAGGACAAAGAAGGAAAGTTATGCGTCAAGCCAGAGAAAATGGGTGACATTTTTAACAAGTACTTTGCATCAGTATTCACCAAGGAGAGGGACATGACAGATGTTGAGGTTAGGGATAGATGTTTGCTTACTCTAGGTCAAGTCGGCATAAGGAGGGAGGAAGTATTAGGTATCCTAAAAGGCATTAAGGTGGACAAGTCCCCAGGTCCGGATGGGATCTATCCCAGGTTATTGAGGGAAGTGAAAGAGGAAATAGCCGGGGCCTTAACAAATATCTTTGCAGCATCCTTAGACACGAGTGAGGTCCCGGAGGACTGGAGAATTGCTAATGTTGTCCCCTTGTTTAAGAAGGGCAGCAAGGATAATCCAGGTAATTATCGACCGGTGAGCCTGACATCAGTGGTGGGGAAGCTACTGGAGAAGATACTGAGGGATAGGATCTATTCCCATTTGGAAGAAAATGGGCTTATCAGTGATGGACAACATGGTTTTGTGCAGGGAAGGTCATGTCTTACCAACTTAATAGAATTCTTTGACGATGTGACAAAGTTGATTGATGAGGGAAAGGCTGTAGATGTCATATACATGGACTTCAGTAAGGCGTTTTATAAGGTTCCCCATGGCAAGCTGATGGAGAAAGTGAAGTTGCATGGGGTCCAGGATGTGCCAGCTAGATGGATAAAAAACTGGCTAGGCAACAAGAGATAGAGAGTAGTAGTGGAAGAGGATTTCTCAAATTGGAGAGCTGTGACCAGTGGTGTTCCACAGGGATCTGTGCTGGGACCACTGTTGTTTGTGATATATGTAAATGATTTGGAGGAAGGTGTAGGTGGCCTGATCAGCAAGTTTGCAGATGACATGAATATTGGTGGGGCAGCAAATAGTGAAGGCGACTGTCAGAGATTACAGCAGAATATGGATAGAATTGAGAGTTGAGCAGATAAATGGCAGATGGAGTTCAATCCAGGCAAATGCGAGGTGATGCATTTTGGAAGATCTAATTCAAGAGCAAACTATACAGTAAATGGAAAAGTCCTGGGGAAATTTGCTCTACAGAGAGATCTGGGTGTTCAGGTCCATTGTTTCCTGAAGGTGACAATGCAGGTCAATAGGGTGGTCAAGAAGGCATACAGCATGCTTTCCTTCATCGGACGTGGTATTGAGTACAAGAGTTGGCAGGTCATGCTACAGTTGTATTAGACTTTGGGTCAGCCACTTTTAGAGTACTGCGTACAGTTCTGGTCACCACATTACCAAAGGGATGTGGATGCTTTGGAGAGGGTACAGAGGAGGTTCTCCAGGATGTTGCCTGGTATGGAGGGTGCTAGCTATGAAGAAAGGTTGAGGAGATTAGGATTATTTTCATTAGAAAGACGGAGATTGAGGGGGACCTGACTGAGGTCTACAAAATCATGAGGGGTATAGACAGGGTGGATAGCAAAAAGCTTTTTCCCAGAGTGGAGGACTTAATTACGAGGGGTCATGGGTTCAAAGTGAGAGGAGGAAGGTTTATGGGAAATATGCATGGAAAGTTCTTTATGCAGAGGGTGGTGGGTGCCTGGAACGCGTTGCCAGCGGAGGTGGTAGACGCAGACACGATAGTGTCTTTTAAGATGTATCTGGACAGGTGCATGGATGGGCGGGGTACAGACCCTTAGAAAATAGATGACAGGTTTAGACAGAAGACCTCGATCGGTGCAGGCTTGGAGGGCTGAGGAGCGTGTTCCTGTGCTGTAATTTTCTTTGCTCTTTGTTATTTTTTGTCTTTTATCCCTGAATTCTGGAGTTTTCCAGCCTATTTCCTGACTATGAATAACATACATAAGTGCACAGTGGGAAGTGCTGCTTCAGTGAAACCGACAAACTGGGAAGGCTTTGATCAATTACAATGAAGAGCTAAAGCCATCGCCTTGGAGACGCTAAGATAACAAAGTGTGAAGCTGGATGAACACAGCAGGCCAAGCAGCATCTCAGGAGCACAAAAGCAGACGTTTCGGGCCTAGACCCTTCATCCTTGGAGACGCAGTTGTTCAAAGCTGCTCTTTGATCAAAAAGTGCTATCCCTGCTTGACAGGCAGCTGACAGCCTCATTGAAACCATTTCACATGTCTAGTATTTCACATACTGATGGCTGTGCCTTTCCCTGTTGCCAGCCTTCAGAACAGGATGGGAGCAACTTTCATCTGTACTCAGGGGCAAGAGGAGTAGCCACAAGTCACAACATCAGCATCAGAAGTAGGAGCAGTCACAGCACCTTTACTGGCGTTTGCCCTATAACGAGGCCCTGTATAAGGCATTTGGGATGTGCTCTGAGATCTAGCTGGAAGAAGGCAAATCTCCTCCATACAAGGTTTACAGGCAGAAATTAATTTAAATCTAACAATGGAATTTAATATTGCTGTCAGAGGTCTCGTCTGCCAGTTGGAGAAGTGGCAGGAGCCCAGTGTTGAGAAAGGCCACAGGAATTTTGTGACACTCAAAATGGTTAGTGTCAGGAAGTGAAGCTGGGGGGAGTCTTGGCTTTGGTGGAGTTAGCTCTCTGTGTGACCCACCCTCCCCAGTACTGGATTCCTCAATCAAGAATTGAGTGCCTATGAATCAGGGACACCTCTGAAAGCTGATAAGCAAACTCTACATCACATCTCTCCAGGCTGCTGCTTACATCCACCTCTGATAGAACAGGGCATTGTGGATACAGTCTACCTAATTTCCTCTCCATGCCCAGGTTATTGCGGCCTCAAAAGCACAGAAATTTTGGAAGTGTCGAGTATGCTTGATAGATTAATTAACTGAGCATAAAAGAATCCTGGACTTTCTCAAAAGGCACAGCATACAAAAGCAAGGAAGTTGCAATGAACCTGTATGAAATACTAATTTGGCTTCAACTGCATTGCTGTGGAGTAATTGTGGGCACCATACTTTGAGAAGAATGTGAAGGATTTCAAGATGGAGCAGGAAGGCATTTTTGTTTTAAACTACAAACAAAAACAGAAAATGCTGGAGAAGATTAACAGTTTTGGCAGCATCTGTGAAGAGACAATGGAGTTGATGTTTTGAGTCTAGTGACCCTTCTGCGGAACTGGACTCAAAACACTAACTGTCTTTTCTCTTCACAGATGCTGCCAGACCTGCTAGAATTTCTCATACAACATAGAAACTGGCCCTTTAGCCCACCAGTCTTTTTCTGTTTGTAAGAGCTTGCTGTGCATGAATTGGCTGATCAATTTACAGGTGCCCACACACATTCCCATCAGAAATAGTCAGCCATTTGGCCCATTAAGTCTACGCTACGATTTCATAAAATCATGGATGATTGTGGTTCAACTCCCCTTTCTACTTTGCATCTCCATTACCTTGAATTCTCTTGTCGACCAAAAATCTGACTCAGTTATGAATCTATATGTACATAGTGACCAAATATTGAATGCTGTCTGGGAAAGAGAATTTCAAATATAAAGGAGCCTCAGAGAAGAAATTCCTTATTTTGGGATGGCACAGTGGCTGAGTTGTTCGCACTGCTGCCTCACAATGCCAGGGAGCTGGATTCGATTCCACTCCTGGTTTCCTCTGGGCACTCTGCTTTCCTACCAGAGTCCAAAGATGTGCAGGTTAAGTGAGTTGTCCATGCTAAATTGCCCATAGTGTCAAAGGATGTGCTGGCCACGTGGGTTAACCATGGGAAAGGGTTCCAGGAATAGGATAGGGAGGTGAGTTTGGGTGGGATGCTCTTTGGACGGTCAATGTGGACTCGATGGGCCAAATGGGCTGTTTCCACACTTCCAGTCCATGATTGGGAATGAAACCGTGACACTTGGTTCTAGTCTCCCCCATGGCGGGAACAATCCTTTCACTATCCCCTGCCAAGCCTCATCAAGATCTTATACTTTTCAATAAGATCGCCTCTTATTCTTTTCCATTCCAATGAGCACAGGCCCAATCTATTCAACCTTTCCATGTAAGACAACTCAGGTCACCAACCCTCCAGGAACAATCTTCTGGATGCCAACTGGAGCAGAACCGCAGAGGAAAAGCCATTAAAGCAAATTGTCTGCCTTATGTGCGTTTTTCCTCTATATTTGTTCATAGGATCTGAGTGTCACTGGATAGGCCTGTGTTTATTGCCCATCCCTAATTGCCCTGCAGAAGGTGCTGGTAAACTGCCTTCCCAAGCAACATCATTCCATTGTAATGCATGGTGGTGGTGGGCTGTGAGATGTAGGTGCAAAGTGCTATTAGAGGGGCAACAATTATTGCGTACAGTTCTGTCGCTGCAGACACATGGATAGATTAGAGAAGAAAAAAGATATTTCACAGAGGTTTTAAACTCATAAGGGGTCTGAACAAAGTGGAAGGGGGGAAAAAAACTGTTCCTGATGGTGTAAGCATCAAGAACTAGACAATATCAATTTGTTGAGGTGACAAAAAATGCAATAATGAACGAAGCCTTTTCCTTTTTGTGCTGCTCATGGTTAGGATCTCAGCTGCTCTGTTGACTCTATATTAGAGGAAGATTCAATGATGGTTTTCAAACAAGAATTAGTTAATTATCTGAAGCAAAAAAAATTGTGGAAAAGGTGTAGAAATGCAATTATGAGTTGTTCTTCCAGTCGACCAGCAGAGATATGAGAGGTTGTATAGCTCCTTCTGTGCTGTAGTGATTCTGTGATTCTAGTCTATGATTCCTTAGGTAAGGAACAAGGTGGATTTTTATACAGAAAAGACATTTTTCTATGAGTCTATCGATTCTGCATTAACTATTACCCACAGTTGTGCTTTGTATTTTCTCTATTTTATCTTCCTTAATTCCATTATTATTCTCTCATCACTGGCTTTTTTCCAGTTGAATACTTTGTTCTTTTTATATACTTTCTAATTACTTAAAATTTATGATGTTGAGATTATTATTACGTAATCATTCTCCCAGAATTACTCCTCTCATCTATTCTGACTTAATTCCCATTGGTTGCAGTTGATCCCCAATAATGCAACTGTTACCTTATTGTAATCCATGTCAATTCTGTTTCTAATCCTTTGTTCATCATCAGTTGTTTCATTGCAGCAGCCATTATGTATTTATGTATAATATATATATACATATATATACATAAAATGTATCTATTCTACCATTCTTCTCCTTTCCCTATCATTTTCAAATAGATTATAGCCTGCAATACTTTAATGTCAATCCTGTCTTGTCTGTAAACATTTGCCACTAGCTCTGTTGAAAACTATTTCCTTGTTCCAACGAGTTGTTTCCAATGACCCATCCATTCAAATTGTGACTTTGATGGCTTGAACTGTCTGCTTCTCCTCTAATTATTCACAAGTAGTAGCTGACCTCAGTATTTTCACTAATACTTCACTGAACAACCTCAGTAGTGCAGTGATCAGCTTAAACTGTGTCAGACCGACAAAGGAAATTCTAGGTATTCCCCGAAGACAATTATTAAGCTAAAACAACCAGCAGCAACACAATGAGCTCTCAGTAGTTGACGCACTTTTAAATTGTCCTTACAGAAGCTTCATTGTACAGAGATTTGATCTTTGCACTCATAAAATTAACTGGTCGGTACGTAAATATTTCTTTTCCAGCTTCACATTTTTAATCAGAAAAACACTCATGTAATTGCTTCAGAAACAACAGAGATAGCAAAGAATTTGAAAAGTGTGGAAAGCCATTTAAACAGAAGATTCAATGAAACAGATCATTCCACAAGCTTACAGTTCGTGGAAACCTAACAGCTGTAATTGCATCACCCCTCTCCCAAGACTAGAAACACAATGTTTCACTCACTCACTGTACCCCAAACAAATGCCTTGTTCCGTCTTTCCACTGGTATAAACATATCTGTTGGGTATCAAGGGCCATGAGGTTCACACAGCTGTCTTATGTCAGCTAATCATCAAAACCTTTCCCTTTCCATCTGACTCCATCTCCTAATCACTTTGAACTGGCTATTGGCCAGGTTTTCACCACCCTCTTTGGCCTTCTCCTTTTTAAACCCTTTCTAAGAGCTATGGTCACCTCACCTTCTATGATGCCAAGTCCTCCTGCTGCCTCTTTTCCATTTTTGTTTCCTTTCCTGATCAGAAAGTTGCCTTCTGTGACAACAAACCAGTCTCCAGTCCTCCAGCAGCTTGTTCCTCCCTAAAATATATTCTGGGAGATGGGAAAAAAGGATGTTTGATCAGGTGAAGCAAGCAGAGGCAGCTCAGATGTTGAGCACTAGAGTAGAGGGTGGGGAGAAAGTGTCCAATGGTGCTGGGAGTGCTGGGGGTTGCTGTGGTAAGTGTGCTGAATCCAGCAGCTAGGTGGTAAGACACATAGCTTTTGGATCCAATAGCCTCACCCAGACTTAGTTGCCATGTTTTCTTGAGGCTTAGGAAATCCTACCGTCCACAGTTAAAAATCAGAACATGGAAGGACAATGCAGTATTCATCCAGTGCAATGTTGGAAGTTTCAACCTTCCCCCTTCTAGAGATTCCCGGGTATCCTCTTCATAGAAGAAGAATGAATGATTTTTTTTTGAAGTGGGGTAGGGAAATGTAACCTATTTCCTGACATTATGGGCTCTTTCCATTGTGTGAAAAATAGACACTTTGAATGGACCCTGTTCACTATGATATTGAAGCTGTGCAGCTATCAATAAACATTTATTCACAAGAGTGATGACTGATGCAGGAAATCAGACATCCTAAGGGAAGGTTGTTACAGAGATAGTAGGAACTGCCGATGCTGGAGAATCCGAGATAACACGGTGTGAAGGTGGATGAACACAGCAGGCCAAGCAGCATCAGAGGAGCAGGAAAGTTTGACATTTCAGGTCGAGACCCTTCTTCAGACCTGAAATGTCAAACTTTCCTGCTCCTCTGATGCTGCTTGGCCTGCTGTGTTCATCCAGCTTCACACCGTGTTATCCTAAGGGAAGATGTTGGGATAGTGCGACTGTCTGTGGACTAGAAATAAGAGCAACAGTCTCATGTTCTGTATAATGGCTCTTTTTTAATTACTCACTGATGTGATGTCAGCATCACAGGCTAAGCCAGCATTTATTGCCCACCCCTAGTTGCCCTGTCCCATGTCCAAATCTGAACATGTCCCTCCACAAGCATTCAATTAACTCTTCAGCAAGCTTCATTTCTGTGATTAATTGACTGGGTAGCATCACAGGACCATGCTCTGGAGCTGGGAAGGGCAATGTTAGACCAGCATGGCAGCCAGCATTGGTATTTTCATTCCCCACCAGCAAAATTCAGTCCAGACTCTCCGTATATCCCATTCAATGTCTCAGCGATCAAACAACGGTACAAATACATAAAGGTACAGTCAGCATTTTACTTTCACTCACAAAGATAATGAAGCAAAATATCAAAACTTCTTCCTTGAAAACTTTTTCCCTTCCATTAATACATGGGGAAGCAGTGGCCTAATGGTATTCTTACTGGACTGCTAACCCAGATAACATTCTGGGGACTTGAGTTCAAATCCTCCCATAGCAGATGGTGGAATTTGAATTCAGTAAAATATCCAGAATTAAGAATCTAATGATGACCATGAATCAATTGTCAGGAAAATCTCATCTCGTTCACTAATGCCCTTTAGGGAAGGAAATCTGCCATCTTTACCCGGACTCCAGACTCACAGCAATGTGATTGGCTCTTAGCTGCCCTTTGGTTAATTAGGAACAGGCAATAAATGCTGCCTGGTCAGTGGCACTCTCATCCTGTGAATGCATTTAAAAAAACATGATTGTATGCATAAGCCATAAAACCTTCATTTATAATAACATTTTAAAATTGTTAAGTGTCCCAAGGTACAAGATTGTTGTCAAACAAAACATGAGAATGGAACTTGGACAACAAATCACTCCCTCTCACCAACACTTCCATTCAGTATGGGCAGACATGGATTTTACAGCACAGTGTGTTAGTCTTACTGAAAGTTTTCTATGCTTTAAGACAATAAACTGTTTAAATAAAAACAAACAAACAGTCACCACTTTATAGCTTCCTGAAATTTATGACAAGGTAGCACCTCCCAGCAATTAACCAGCTCAGTAAGAGAGCAAGATTATCAGGAACACCTTTGCTGACTTTTTCTTTAGATGTTCTTCATTCAAGGCACATTGTCACATCCAGAGCCTCATATAACGGCTACAAGGTATGAAACGATTTTAAAGAACTCTTTTCAAATTTTGCATTTTAATTAAACGTTTGACAAGATAAATTCTGAAATTTAAAAGGGTCCTAAGGGGGAGCTTTTCACACAGAGTATGAAATGAGCTGCCAGAGGAAGTGGTGGAGGCAGATATAATTATAACATTTAAAAGGCAACTGGATGGTTATATGAATATGAAGGGTTTAGAGGGATATGGGCCAAATGCTGGCAAATGGGACTAGATTTATTTAGGATATCTGGTCAGCATAGACAAGTTGGACCGAAATGCCTGTTTCTATACTGTACAGAACTATGACTCAATGACTATATTCCCAGACAGTTTTGTCTGAAGCGTAACTTCATCTGGTGGAAAGTAAATGTAAATATTCTTAGCAATTGTGATAAATGTTTATCTTGATCTAATTTCAGTGCAGTGTGGACAATCTGCTTGGTTCTTTGTTCGTATTATTATTTGACCAGTTTTCATAGATTGGGGAACATTAAACTCATACAGCAGCTTTGTCTGTTCAAAGGGTAAGAGTGGGCAATGGCTGAGGGGTGTTATTGCCAGACTATTAATCCAGAAACCCAGCCTATGTTCCCAGGACTGGGGGTCAAATCCCAACATGGCAGAAATTGAATTCAATAACTATTTTATGTCTGGAATTAAGAATCTACTGATCACGATGAAATCATTGCCGATTGCTGGAAAAACCCGTCTGGTTCACCAATCCCCTTCAGGGAAGGAAATTGGCCACTCTCACCTGGTCTGGCCTACATGCGACTCCAGACTCATAGCTATGTGGTTGACTCTTAAATGCTCTCTAAAGTGGGCTAGCAAGCCACTCAGTTGTACCAATTGCTACAAAAGTCTCAAAGAAATGAAACTGGGCGGATCACCTGGCATCGACCTAGGCACCAGAAAAGACAACGGTAGAAACAGCCCTGTTGACCCTGCAAAGTCCTCCTCACTAACATCTGGGGGTTAATGGGGTGGCTGTCCCACAGAAGAATTAAGCAACAGCCTGGCATAGTCATACTCACAGAATCATACCTTACAGACAATGTCCCAGACACCACCATCACCATCCCTGGATATGTCCTATCCCACCAGCAAGACAGACCCAGCAGTGGGTCAGCAGGTCAACAGTGACCCAGCAGATCCACCACCGATGATCAGTACCAGCAGTGTATACTATTACAAGATGCACTGCAGAAATTCACCAAAGATCCTCAGACAGCACCTTCCAAACCCACAACCACTTCCATCTAGAAGGACAAGGGTATCAAACATATGGGAACACCACCACCTCCAAGATCCCCTCCAAATCACCCACCATCCTGACTTGAAAATATATCATCGTTCCTTCATTGTCGCTGGGTCAAAATCCTGGAATTCCTTCCCTAATAGTATTATGGGGGAACCCACAGCAAGAGGACTGCAGAGGTTCAAGAAGACAGTTCACCACCACCGTCTCAAGGGAAGCTAGGGATGGGCAAGAAATGCTGGCCAGCCAGCAACACCCAAGTCCAACACATGAATAAAAAAATGTGACGAAGTTAGTGATATGAATTTTGGCTGCCAGATTCACACTGTTCTAAGCACATAGTACTGACAAGCTTATATTTGTAGAACAGCCCCTTGGTATGGCATTGTGTGTTTTATAATCTGTAAGATCGCTACACCTAATGAAATTATTTTATTTTTGTCTCAGAGCAGCAGACATCGATACATCAACAGCAGATGTTATTTCGCCAGAGCACTAAGATGGGTGAGTATTTAATTTTAATATTCAACATTATGACTATATTATGTGGCCGATAGGTGAAGTTTGAGATTCCTCTGGACAGATCTTTACAACAAGGTTTTGCTGTAGCAGTACATTGCTATGTGACAATGAAGTGGGGTTGTGTATAACAAAATATTTTTTACATGCATCATGTTTGTCATATATGGTGCTAAATTTCAGCAATACATAGTAAGAGTATTCAATAAAAATTCATTATTAGTAAGACAGCTTATATATGATTGTGTTACAGCAAATAGCTGTAGCTAATATAGATTCAATATTGTACATTATGGGCTGAATATCCCCACTTTCAGTTCATGAGCTTTGGTGACTGAGTTTCATGGTCTGTGGTTTGCCATAGCCCAGTGCGACATTTCCCATACAAACTTCTGTGACAATACCGTGACTTTAATGATTGTGTTTTGTCCTGGTTTCTTTTAGAGAGATTGGGGCAGGTACCAAGCTGTCTATGAGAAGATAATCCACTTGTGAAGCCTTGGGCGTTTTTTTTTAAAGCTGGAACAATAGAATGGGTGTGGTCAATCTCCCACCCACAGAAGAGGATTTTAGGTTTAGATGCAACAGTTGCTATTGGAATCTTGAAGAACTAAAAGCTATTTTATGTCCCTGTCTCAGTTATAGCCAAAAGCTGAGGGTTCTGTGCCTGCTACGGGAGTTGCATATGAGACAATCTGTTTTCTGAATTTGCCTTTTTGCCAAGAGTATGTTTATGCGACGTTGCTATATTAGAACAGTTAATTAGTAAAAGTTTCTGGAGCTACTATTTTGTAAATTTCCCAAATAAATTAGGTTACTCCAATTCCTTCTTTCTTTTATTGTATTTTAACTTTAATGGATAAAGAAATTGTGTTTTGCTTTAAATCCAGTACTTTGACCAATTGTATAGCATCTGCAATGCAACACCTTATTTTTACCTTAAAAATACATTATCTACATTATCTTGTGAATATTCTGAGGGGATTTGGTCTAGTCTATAACATATGCCTTATTAAACTTAGCTGTTGAGCACAATTCAAGGGGAAGTATTTGCCACTGGTGAGACATCCTGCTTTATACTCCTGTAGCCCAGCTGCACATCCCTGTTGATGCTACAAAGCAGGAACTGCCCCTCAAACTGAGGTGCTGGACTAGACAAAATTGCGACGAAGAGAACACTAGCTCCTTGCTTCCAAAACGGAGATTAGGAAATGATAGTGCACAAGGTGGTGGAGGCCTATCCATTTCCCTATTGACGCCAAAGGAGTCATATTAACAGGCCAAGGACAGATACCAGCATGGGTCAGTGCAGTGTCCTCTTGTTGAAATGGAGGTCCTACAGTTCAGAAAGAAGGTTCTGCACTGTTTCGCACTCTGCAATGGGAAGTGCCACCACCACCTTATCTCTATGTCCTCGTGGTCATGAAGCGAGCTCTCACTCTAATTCTGCCACTGCATACAAATCTCACCAAGGCTCATGGGCTACAGTTCCCAGTACTGCAAGCAGTATATTCAAGGACTCACATCCACCTCATCCTCACAATTTATTAACCCTTCTGTCCGTGTTTCCTACTCAACGGGGACACTTTGGGTGTTAGAGAATTCCTGCTCTTGATCACTATACAATAATTGTAATTTGAAAGTGCACGCAGGAGAATAGGAAGTAATGTTACATTGGATTTAACTGTGATATTATTCATGGTTAAATAAAATTACTGTCTTGTGTCCAAGAAGAAGCAAAGTAAATGCAAAGCACATTCTTAAGCAATCTTGCTACTCTACTTATCACAATCCCACCTACCCTTCCGCCAGCCCCATTCCCCCTCCCTCTATTTATTTCTAGGCTCCACTCCCCGTCTCCAATCCTGGCAAAGGGTTTCAGCGCAAAACATTGACTTGCCTGCTCCTCAGATGCTGTCTGAAGTGCTATGCTTTTCCAGCTCCACATCTATTGACTGTTACTGTCTAGCATCACAGATGAAGAAAAACTACTTATGAGAGACCTGGCATCATTGTTAGTGTCCCTTTATTCAAGGATGACAGTTTAATTCTGCAAGGTGACTGAAGTTATAGAGATTTTCATCTAGGCAAAATTTAAGACTCACACCAGAGGGCGGTTGATCTTTGAGATGAATAGCTACTATAAGGTAGCTCATCAATTGTCTGGGGCCTATCACACAGCCTTACCTGATACCATCTGAATTTCGAAGGCAGCTGTTTCAGATCTCCCTCTCGAAACAGTCTCAATTATATCATCATGAAGCAATTGCAAGCTTTGATACATTTTCCTGGAACTGCATTTGAAATTTTTCTTATTGGTCAGGCTGCTTTATGATTGAGACTTTGATCTTCTTCCTCTCGGACTTATTGAGCTTTGCGGTCTGAAACTAGTTGGATGTTCATCACCAATTGTTCTGGAGGTCTACAAGGTAGCCAGGAAGGAACTGAAGAATGGACTTAGGAGAGCTAGAAGGGGGTATGTGAAAACCTTGTCGGGTAGGATCAAGGGAAACCCCAAGGTGTTCTATACTTATGTGGGAACAAGAGGATGGCCAGAGTGAGGGTAGGGCCAATCAGGTACAGTGGAGGGAACGTGTGGAGTCAGGGGTGGTAGGGGAGGTCCTCAATGAACATTTCTGAAGAAGAGTCTAGACCCAGAATGTCAGCCTTCCTGCTCCTCTGATGGTGCTTGGCTGCTGTGTTCATCCAGCTCTACAACTTGTTATCTCTTATACTCAATGAATACTTTGGTTCAGTATTCACCAGTGACAGGGACCTTGACATTTGTGAGGACAGCATGAAACAGGCAGATATGCTCAAACTGGTTGATGCTAGGAAGGAGGATGTGCTAGAAATTTTGAAGAACATGAGGACAGATAAATCCCCTGGGCCAGATGAGATATACCCAAAGTTGCAATGGGAAGCGAGGGAAGAGATTGCTGCCCCTTTGGCAATGATCTTTGCGTCCTCACTGTCCACTGGAGTATTGTCAGAAGATTGGAGGGTGACACATTTCCTTGTTCAAGAAAGGGAACAAGGATAATCCTGGAAATTACAGACCGGTCAGTCTTACTTCTGTGGTGGGCAAATTATTGGAGAGGATTCTGAGAGATAGTATTTATGATTATTTGGAAAAGCAACCTTTGATTAGAAATAGTCAGCATGGCTTTGTGAGGGACAGGCCATGACTCACAAGCCTTACTGAATTCCTTGAGGTTGTGACAAAACACATCAATGAAGGTAGAGCAGTGGAAGTGGTGTATATGGATTTTAGCAAGACATTCGATGAGGGTCCACATGGTAGGCTTATTCAGAATGTAAGGAGGCTTAGGATTCAGGGAAATTTGGCTGCCTGGATACAGTAGAAGACAAAGGGTGGTAGGGATGGAAAGTATTCAGCCTGGAGCTAGGTGACCAGTGGTGCTGTGCAGGGATCTGTTCTGGGACTTCTGCTCTTTGTGATCTTTGTAAATGACTTGGATGAGGAAGTGGGAGGGTGGGTTAGTAATTTTGCAAATAACACAAAGGCTGGTGGAGTTGTGGACAGCTTGGAGGGCTGTTGTAGGTTGTAACAGGACACTGACAGGATGCAGAGCTGGGCAAATAAGTGGCATATGCAATTCAACCCAGAAAAGTGTGAAGTGGTTCATTTTGGAAGGTCGAATTTGAATGCAGAATACAGGGTTAATGGCAGGATTCTCAGCAGTGTGGAGGAACAGCGGGACCTTGGAGTCCATGTTCATAGATCCCTCAAAGTTGCTACCCAAGTTGAAAGGGTTATAAGGAAGGCAGATTGTGTGTTGGCTTTCCTTAGCAGGGGGATTGAGTTTAAGAGCTGTGAGGTTATGCTGCAGGTCTATAAAACTCTGGTTAGACCACACTTGGAATATTGTGTTCAGTTCTGGTCGCCTCATTATAGGAAAGATGTGGAAGCTTTAGAGAGGGTGCAGAGGAGATATACCAAGATGTTGCCTGGACTGAAGGGCAGGTCTCATGAGGAAAGGTTGAGGGAGCTATGCCTTTCTTCTTTGGAGCAAAGAAGGATGAGAGGTGACTTGATAGAAGTTCACAGATGCTGAGAGGCATAGAGAGAGTGGATAGTCAGAGATTTTTCCAATGGCAGAAATGACTATTATGAGGGGGCATAAATTTGAGGTGATTGGAGGAAGGTATAGGGGAGATGTCAGAGGTAGGTTCTTTACACAAAGAGTGGTGAGCGTGTGGAATGCACTGCTGGCAGTGGTAGTGGAGTCAGATACATTAGAGACTTTTAAGCGACTCTTGGATAAGCACATGGAGGATAGTAAAATGTAGGGTAGATTGATCTTAATAGGATGATAGGTCAGCACAGCATTGTGGGCTGAGGTGCCTGTGCTATGCTGTGCTGTTCTATGTTCTATGTTCTAAATCTGTGATCAGGAGGCATCAGATCCCTTCATGGATTGAGCAATACCAATATCATTTTGATCTTTTACCTAAATATCTTCATAATCCTGGAAGTAGACTCATAGATTCATAGACAGTTCCAGCACAAAAGGAGACCATTCAGCCCATCTTATCCATGCTGGTCAACAATGGCCTGACTACACTAATCCCATTTTCCAGCATTTGTCTCATAATCCCGGAGGCTACAGCTAACACAGCTGATTAAATGTTACAAGACAATCTGACTCGACCACCATTTTAGGAAGTAAGTTCCAGATTCCCACCACCTCTGAGTGAAAATCTATGATTTCTGAATAGCCCTAGAGTAAGAAATGCATTCTTACCCATGCTATCGATGGCTATCCTAATCAAATATGCTTCAGCCAGATCCTCTCTAAACCTTTGGTGCTTCAAGGAAAACAGCACCAGCGTATCCAACTTCTCCTCATGGCTCATATACCCTCCAGCCCAGGCAACATCCTGACAAATCTCCTCTGCATCGTCTTTAATGCAATCACATCCTTCCTATACTGCTTACAATACTTCAGTTGTGGTCTAACTAGCATTTTATACAGCTTGATTTGATTTATTGTTGTCACATGTACTTGAGCACAGAGAAAAGTTTTATTTTGTTTGCAGTACAGGCAGATCATAACATACAAAAATCATAGGTTGATAGTACGAAGCAAGGAATACAAATTTACGGCAGTAAAGAAAGTGCACAAAAAGCAAGATCAATGTTAGATTTGAAATTTGAGAGGTCCATTCAGAAGTCTAATAACAGTGGGGAAGAAACCGTTCTTGAACCTGTTGCTAGGTGTCTTTAAACTTTTGTATCTTCTACCTGATGGAAGAGGTTGGAAGAGATTGTAATTGGGGTGGGAGGAGTCTTTGATGATGTTGTCTGCCCTTTCACGGCAATGAGAAGTGTGGATAGAGTTAATGGACGGGAGGCTGGCTTTTGTGATGGTCTGGGCTGTGTACACAACTTTGTGTAGTTTCTTACGGTCCCGGGCAAAGCAGTTGCTGTACGAAGCCATGATGCACCCAGATAGAATCTTTCTATGGTGTATCTATAAAAGTTGGTAATAGTCCTTGTGGACATTGTGAATTTCTTTTTCTTTATCAGAAATCTAAGGTATTGTTGTGCCTCTTTGACCTTTGCACCTACATGGGTGGACCTGGACAGGTTGTTGGTGATTGACACTCCTCGGAACCTGACGCCATCAACCCTCTCCACCCCAGCACCATTAATGTAGATAAGGGTGTGCCCTCCTCCTTGCTTCCTGAAGTCAATGATCAGTACTTTTGTTTTGCTGACGTTGAGGAAAAGATTGTTATCTTTGCACCATGTCACCAAGCACTCTATCTCTTTCCTGTATTCTATCATAGAATTGTTTGATATCCCCCTTACAAGCTTGTAGAGGGAGTTAGGACAAAATTTGATGGACACAGTCCTGTCCGTACAGGGAGTACAGTAAGGGGCTGAGTGCGCATCCTTGAAGGGCACCAGTGTTGAGGATTGTTGTGGAGAAGGTGCTGTTGCCTATCTTCACTGAAAGAAGTCTGTGGGTCAGGAATAGTAAGAACTGCTGGAGAATCTGAGATAACAAGGTGTAGAGCTGGATGAACACAGCAGGCCAAGCAGCATCAGAGGTGCAGGAAAGTTGACATTTGGGTCTAGACCCAAAACATCAGCCTTCCTGCTCCTCTGATGCTGCTTGGCCTGCTGTGTTCATCCAGCTCTACACCTTATTCTCTGTGTGGGTCAGGAAGTTGTTTTTATTCATTCATGGGATGAGGGCATCACTGACTAGGCAGCATTTATTGCCCATTCCTCATTGCCCAGAGGGCAGTTCAGAGTCAGCATTGCTATGCGTCTGGAGTCACATGTAGCAGACAGGTAAGGATGGCGGTTTCCTTCCCTAAAGGACAACAGTGAACCAGATAGGTTTTTCCCCCTAATAATCGACAATGGATTCATGGTCATCATAAGACTCTAAATTCCAGATATTTATTGAATTCAAGTTACACCAACTGCCATGGCAGGATTCAAACCTGGGTCCCCAGAATGTTGTCATGGTCGCTAGATTGACAGTCCAGCAATAATACCACAAGACCATCGCAGTCCCAGTTGCAGAGAGCAGAGCAGAGACTAGGTCTTGGAATGAAGTAGGTCTTGGAGGTTAGTCTGGTTAGGTTTACAGTATGGAAAGCAGAGTTGTCGTGAATAAGGAGAAGCCTAACGTAGGTATCCTTATTATTTAGCTGTTTCAGGGATAAGAGTAGGGCTAGGGAAATGGTGACTGCTGTGGGCCTTCTGTACTGGTAGGTGAATTGCAAGGGTTTAAAGCAGGCTTGGAGACTGGAGTTCATGCGAGCAATGATTGACCTCTCCAACAGTTCCAACATGACCTTCCTGCTCTTGTATTCTATGCCTCATCTCATAAAGGCAAGTATCTCACATACCTTCTTGACCATCTTATCTACCTGCCTTGCTACCTTCAAGATTTATGCACAAATTTCCCTTTGATCTTCAGTATTTCCCAGAGTACCCTGAGAAACTCCTGTAATGATTTACTGGAGTTGAGATGATTGATCAACAAGCTCATTTCTTAGTGCCACATATGACCCCAACTGGGGAGAATTTCCCCCAGATTTCTACTCACTACAGTTGTTCTTGGGCTCCTTGATGCCGCACATGGTCAAATATGGCCTTAGCGTTGTGGGATGTCTCTCACTCCTCACCTCTGGAAGTCAGGTGCCTTGACCATATTCAGACCAACGCTATAATGAGGTCAGGAGCCGAGTCACCCTGCAGAAAACAAAGTGAGCTTCAGTCGCAGGTTATTGCTCAGCAGAAGCCGTTTGACTGGACTGTGAACAAACCTTGTTTCACTATGCTGATGATCAAGAGTAGACTAATATGGTGGTAACTTCAACTATAAAGATTGTTACGCCACAGGATCTGCATCCAGGCTGAAGTGGAACTTCCTATTTTTAGAGCTCCTTTTCTCATCTCCCTTTTCCCCATTTGGAGGGAATTGAGCGTATCCTCTGTCCCAGTAGAGGTCGCATTACCTACATGCATTAGTCACCTGTGCACGGATTCTTGACTAAGCACTCCCACGTTCCCACCCTTGGCTCTGTCACCAATTCTCCACTGTCACAGACTTAGCAAACAGACCCTAATAAAGCCAGTTGGTAACTTTGTTTAACGTAGGATCTTGTATAAAAATCATTGCTCTTTCATGTTCTGGTATTTTCAACCAAGTAGCAATTTGTTCTGGGTGAGCTTACACTGGTCTGGCTGAGCAACAAAAATGTCAAATCAAACATGTGGTAGATGCTGGTGTCATGATAATGTCACTGGAATAGTAATTCAGAAGTCCAGGCTAATTCTTTCGGAACGTGTTCAAATTTTTATCTACTTCAGCTGCTAGGCAGGACCAATGTAAGAAGTCAGGTAACCCATCTAAAATATACAAAGTCTTCTATCACTGAATATCAGTCAAGGTCAGGAACAAAGATTGGGAACTAAATGTGATTCAAACAGGATTACAATTGCATTATGGCAAGGAAATATCCCAATCCAAGTCTCAAATCTTTTATCTAAATGATATAAATGGGGTTGGGCTTAGTGCAGCCAGCTCCCTGTCCTGTTCAGTGCTTATTAGTATGGTAGATGATGACATAAATCAACATGAGTAATGGTTAACTGGTCATTAAAGTGTACCATTTTGATTTAAGAAGTTATCTGTGCTGTAAATGAAACTGTATAGATAAGCGATATGGACAGATAACAAGTTCATTCCATGCACCTAAAAGAAATGACCTTTGTTTTTGTATGGCCTTATAACTGCATGTCCCTATATTAATATTTAAAGTGATTGAAAGCCTATCTTTCACACACCTGCCATGAAGTGACGTCACCACATGCAGAATTTGTGGCACCTAGTTGTATAAAATCCCCTTTTATATTCATTAATATAGTCCCTTTATAGTATAAACTTAAACATTTCTGAAAAGAAAAACATGCTACTGAAATTTCTGATCTTGCATTCATTAGGGTAAATGCAAGAATGTCAAATTTTAAACAAACACAGCAACTTATACCACAAGTGAAAAAGGATAGCTCTGATTGCCTGAGGTATTTCCATAAAGAAGGCATCTGTCTATGAGTCAGGGCACTCCTTTGATTGTTTTAGTAGGAGTGCAGATCATATTTGACCATATTGAGGACGAGGAGACAGATGCATGGGAACACCACCATCATTTGCAAGTTCCTCTCCAAGCTATTCTCTATTATTATGTTCTCAGCTGATATTAGTACTAAACAAGGCAGGCTCCAGACTGTCATTTGGCTCATTAGATCACTTTTTTGAACAAGGTGGTCTTTAACTGAAGCTCAAGCACACAATGCTACAGATCTAATTTTAACAATAAAGCAGAAATTTATTAAACAAAAGTTAAAACAGAATAAACCAAAATCTGCAAAAACACAACTGGAAAGATTTCAAAACTCACTGTAAAAATACTATACCATAAATCAAATCCAACAGCAGCCCTTTACAGTGATCACACACCAAAGAGAATTCCTTTCTCTAAAACATTTATATGTTAGACTTAACTCCTGGTCTTGAGAGTCAGATAGCCTCATCCTTGAGTATTCTTAAAATCAAGATTAGATGTTCTTAGATCTGAATAACACCTTCAGGATTCTAACCAAATACTTCAAGCGAAACATTTACATTTAAGTAAACCTATTTCAAATGTTTTTGAACGAATTCCTTGTTCGATGACAACAGTCTCATACATACAGCTTCAACCAGGACATGTGCAAACTGAAACCACAAAGTTTACACTGTTTCCCCCTGTAAAGAAACCAACCCATAATAATTTTAACTGAAAGCAGGTTAATGTTTGTCAATGTTTACCCTGTCTACTTGTAAAACTCTCTGGATCCAAACAAGTTCCTATTTACTCTCCAGGAATTCTCTCTCATATATTTTTTAAAAGACCTGAGCTCCAGAAATACTGACAAGCTAATCATTAAACCTTTTCATATACACAGCCTAAAACCCTACCGTAAATGTTCTGCAGCATTTTAAAAAGGCAAACCACCACTACCTTCTCAAGTGTAGTTTGGAATGGCAATAACTGCTGATCCAGTCAGTGAGTCACTGGATTATTGAATAAATGAATGAATGAATGAACAAAAATCAAATAGGAGGCATGTTAGCTTAGTGGTCATGTCACTGGAATAGCAATCAATGACCCGAGATGTTCTGGAAACAGATGTTTGAATTTCGTTTTGGAAAATAATGTAATTTGAACTCAACTAAATCTGAGTTTATAAAAACTTGCTTAACAATGACTTATAACCACTATCAATTGTATTAAATCCATTTGCTTCACTAATGCCCTTTGGAAGAGGAAATCTGCTATCCATCCACATCTGGTCTGTCTTATATGTGACCCCACAGAAATGCAATTGATTTTAACTGTCCTCTGAAATGGCCTAGCAAGACATTCCGTTCAAGGGAAATTGGGAATTGTAACAAAACTGCCAGTGGCATCCACATCCCACATATGTACATGTATATTTTGACTAAAAATAGTAAGAACAGAACTTTCATTCTGATTATTGGACATTGTAATAAGGCCTTAATTTTGCACATTATCTGTGCTGTAAATGACCTGAGGCTGTCTGATACTTAGCATTTAGAGCCTTTCTCATCTTTATAAACATATAGTTGTGGTAGACTTCATAGATGAACCTAATCTTGTTCTGATTCAGTGGCCAAATCATAGTGAACCTATTGCTGTGGGGTCTGGAGTCACATGTAGATTAGACCAGGTAAGGATGGCAGTTTACCTCCCTAAAGGATGTTTATGAATTAATTGGGTTTTTCCTGACAACTGATTCATGGTCATTCCAGATTAATTCCATATGCCAATTTTTTTTTGACTGAATTCAAAGTCCCCATCTGCAATGGCAGAATTTGAACTCAGGTCCTCAGAACTTTACCTGAGACTCTTACTGCAGTGCAATGACAATACCACTAGGCTGTTGCATTCCCTCAGCTGGGTATAAATCACAAAACAAAATGAGGACTTTCTAATTGATGTGACTCATTGCAACATTTCATAGTGAATAAGCCTTCTTCAGTTCCAGTTTGTTCAAAATATTATGAAGAATGATTTTGTGATTCCTGCACTTTTCTAAATATTCGTAGTTTGTTCACTGAATTTGTTACTACTTAATTCCGTTTCTTGAATGCAGGTGCTACTGTTTATGAGATTGTCATGCTGGTAATGAGTGGGATGATCCTTCTGATAACTGGTTTTGCTGTACTGGTGATAATTCTCAGAAAGTAAGTATGATTAAATATTATTTAAAGGCATTTCCAATGGCTGTTTTGTAGTCGACAAGTAGATGAAAAGCAACAAGTAATTCTCCTGACAGCCTGTGGAGTTACAGCTTTTCCTGCTATTAGGAGCCTAACTTTCCCTGAGGCACCAGATACTAAAACCTTTCATGAACTGATGGTCATAGTTAAGGAATATTTCAGCCCAATTCCTCCTCTAATTCTGAAAAGCTATAGCTTTTATTCAATAATTCAAGAATCAGGGGAATCTGTATCAGATTTTTGACTAAATTATGACAACTAGCAAAAGCTTGTAACTTTGGTTTAGCCCTTATTGAGATGGTGTGTGAAATTAATCATGTAACCAAGCAAAACCTAGTAGCTGAAGCCGAACTAGACTTCAAACAGGAACTACAACTGTCTTTATCATTGGAAACTGTGGTGAGTGGAGCATGAGTTGCAGGATATTCCAATGTACCAACACGACTTAATGACTACTGCCCAGTGGTTGTGACCTCCATAATCATAAAGTGTTTCAAGAAGCTGGTCATTGCCCACATCAACTCTGGGCTCTCAGCTTGCCTCAATCCCCTGCAATTTGCCTACTGGCATAACAGGTCGACAGTGGATGCCATTTCCCTTGCTTTACACTCATCCCTGGAATGTCTGGATAACGAGGACACCTACATCAGGCTCCTACTTACAGACACAACTCGGCCTTCAATGCCATAAGCCCCTCCAGACTAATCTCAAAACTCCAAGACCTAGGTCTCAGCTCTGGCCTCTGCAACTGGATCCTCAGCTTGGTCACCCAGAGTCCACAATCAGTGAGAAAAGGCAACAGCACCTCCTCCGTAATAACTATCAACACTGCCCCACCCCACCGATTAAGGATGTGTTCTGAACCCCCTATTGTATTCCCTGTACACCCACAACTATGTCGCCAAATTCTGAACAAACACCATCTACAAATTTGCTGATGACGCCTCCATGGTAGGAAGGACATCAAACAGCAATGAGTCAGAATACAGGAAAGTGATAGAGAGCTTGGTGTCGTGGTGCAATGATAACAACTTCTCTCTCAATGTTGGCAAAACGAAAGCACTGATCGTTGACTTCAGGAAGAAAGGAGGAGGACACGCCCCCTTCTACATCAAGAGAGCTGAGGTAGAGAAATTTGAGAGTGTCAAGTTCCTACAAGTGATGATAAACGACAATTTGTCCTGTACCACCCACATGGATGTGCCAGTCAAGAATGTCTCTTCTTCCTCAGGCAGTTTAGGAAATTTGGCATGTCCATAAGGACCCTCACCAACTTTTTCAGATGCACCATAGAAAACATCCTATCCGGGTACATAATGGCTCAGTATGGCAGCTGCTCTGCCCAGGTTTGCACAAGATCTGGGCTAGACCAAGAACCTATACCAGGGAACCTTTACAGATTAAGGATTCAACTTCCGTTCTGGTCTCTCATGAAAAGCAGGTGGTTCAGTTACCATTGATTGTCATGAAAGACTCAGGACCAAGCTTGATGGAGCAAAATTCGTCGTGAGAGATTCGCTTAGATTGGCTCACGTTTTTCAATTAGGAAATGACTGCCTGAGTGAAGTCCGAAGTAAATATCCCAAAGTTTTCCAGGAAGGTCTAGGACTATCAAAGGAGCCAAGGCTACCTTGCATGTTGACCAGGAAGCAATTCCACAAGGCCTGCCCACTGTCATTAGAAGAGAACAAAAACAAAGTTGCTGGAAAGTCTCAGCAGGTCTGGCAGCATCCGTGGAGGAGAAAACATAGTTAACGTTTCAGGTCCGGTGACGCTTCCATTAGAAGAGAGATGCCAAAAGAAAAGAATAAATCAGAAAGCTGGAAAGTGAAAGAATCATCAAACTGGCCCGATTTGTGGAATTAGCAGCATTAGTTGTACCAGTTGTGAAGCCCAAAGGTTGGTTTGTCTTTGTGGGGAATTTTAAACAAATAGTAAACCATATTTTTCAGCTGGATAAACACTAATCTCTCGGGTAGAGGACTTATACACAAAGCTAGCAGGGAATCATGTTTTTCATGAAGTGGAACATGAGACATGCATATTGCAATTGCATTTAGTCGAAGATTCCCAAAATTATGCTACAATTAATACCATAAGGGCTTGTATCAACATATGAGACTGCAATTTGGGATATCATCAGTTTGTTACTACTTCAGCAGACAATGGAGAACATTTTGCAAGGTCTACCTCAGGTTACTATTTACCTAGATGATGTTATAATAACATGGGACAACTAATTAGGAACACTTCGAGAACTTATATATAGTCCTAATGCATTTTTCCAAGGTGGGCGTATGCCTAAGAACAGAAAGATGTATGTTCCAGGTGCCCCAAGTGGGCCATAGTGTTGATAAGTCCAGGTTACACCCCTTGTAAGACAAAGTGAGGATGATCAAAAGTTCTCCAGCTCCCACATCTGTCTTATTGGTCATTTCTTCAGCTGATAAGTTAATATAGAAAGTTCATACATAACCAGGCCTCCATCGTGGCAATTTTGCACCACCTCCTAAAAAAAAGGTCAGCTTTGGAAATGGTTGCATAAACAGGCCCTAAGTTTCAGGGAAGTCAAAAAAAAACAGCTATCATCCTCTAGGGCAATAAAGTGTGAAGCTGGATGAACACAGCAGGCCAAGCAGCATCTCAGGAACACAATGTGCTCCTGAGATGCTGCTTGCCCTGCTGTGTTCATCCAGCTTCACACTTTATTATCTTGGATTCTCCAGCATCTGCAGTTCCCATTATCACATCACCCTCTATGGCGTTGGTACACTATGATCCTAAGCCAGATGTGGTATTGATATGCGATGCCTCCCCATTCCAGCATCAAGGTATTATTAACTGAAAGGTGGACCAATGGAGAGGAACATCCAAGAGCATATGCATTCGGAACTTTGGCTAATGCAGAGTGTAAATACACCCAGATAGAGAGGGAAAGATTGATGGTCAGATTTAGAGTCAGGAGGTTCCACCAATGTCTCTACGGGTGAAAATTTGTGTTAATCATGAACCACAAACCCCTATTTGGTCCACTGAAATCGGATAAGGCAGCACCACCCACAGCTTCGAGCCAAATTCAGCAGTGGGCTCTAATAGTAAATGGTTATAATTACAAGCTAGAACACAGTTCAGGAGGCCAAGTAACAAATGTAGATGCCTCCCACTGGCAGATACACCCTGGTGGTATCCCCAATGGAAGGTACTGTAATGATATTAAATTTTCTGGAGCAAATTACTGCAGATGCTGGAATCTGTACTGAAAACAAAAATGCAGAAAATCACAGTGGGTCAGGCAGCATCCATGGAGAGAGAGCAAGCTAATGTTTCAAGTCTAGATGACTCTTCAACAGAGCTGATGTGAAGTATGGAGGGGGCAGCATTTATGCAATAGTGTGGGGGTGGGGTGCTAGGAGAGAAAGGGCACTGATAGTGCATTGGAAGAGTGAGAATAGCAGAACAATGGAGTATCTAACTGCCAAACTGAACAAAGTTTCTGGACATGCTCCCAGTCACAGTTGACCATATCAGACTTTGGACGCAGAAAGATCCAGTCTGTTCTGAAACAATTGGTGGTGATGGGAGAAACTAAAAAGCCCTCAAAACCAAAGCTGAAACCTTTTGGGACCTAGAGAGACCAGATCACAGTAAAGGATGGCATATTATTATGGGGGAGGGGGTGCAAGGGTGATTGTTCCAAGCACAAGATTGTCCAGATACTGGCTGATGTCCACCAGGCCCATCCAGGGGTCTCCAAAATGAAGATGTTGGCTAGAAGTTATGTCTGTTGACCAGGTCTGGATGCACATATAGCTGTGTTGGTGGGGCAGTGCCCAGAGTGCTAACAAAGATAAAAATTCCCACCAGCAGCTCCCCCATATTTGTGGGGATGGCTGGATAAACCCTGGACTCAGTTGCACATCCTTTTATGCAGGTCCTTTCATGCATTCAATATTGTTAATGACTATGGACACCCACTCAAAGTGATTGGATGTACATAGGATCCATTCCTCAAACACGGAATGATGACAGAAAGATTGCGCTCATCTTTTTCAATACACTGAGTTGCGGAAGGGCTGATCACGGATAACGGGCCATTGTTTACTGGCAGGGAATTCGGGCATTTCCTAAAGTCAAATGGGATTTGACATATAAGGACAGCTCCATATTATCCATCATTCAATGGCCTGGCAGAAAGAACAGCCTAAACTTTGTAGCATGGCTAGAAGAAACAGCCTACACCCTCGCTAGGTACCAAGCTGCCATGTTTCTTATTTGATTATCAGACCACCCCACATGCAGCTATAGGGGTAGCATGGCAGATTTGCTAATGGGGAGAAGACTCCGCACCAGGTTAAATCTGAACTTCCTGGACCTGAGCGGTAGGGCGAAATGGCATCAGGAATGCCAATGCAGGATACAAGATTCCACCGAGCAAAAGAGACAGATTGATACAGGGGATAAAGTTTGCTGTAATGAGTAAGAGGCGCAGTTGACATGATGCCAGGATCAGGATTGTATAAAGTCGAGCAAGTGCCATAGTCCTGAACAAGCACATGGACCATGCGAAAGCTGTGAATGCAAAAACGGTGCAGGAGCAAAATGTGCCCCGCCTCTTGGAGCAGAAGAGTAGGGTTCTGGGATCTGTCACTTCACTCTCTCCGTCAAGTATTGATGTGTCCTCCGAACCTGAGATGGACATAAGGTTGTAGACCCTCAACACCTTTACCGCCAGAAGAAGAAAGTGAAATTCTACCGCGGCATTCCTGGAGCAAGAGGTGAGCTTCCATGAGTTACACCCTGCCCACTTTGGACACTGAGTCAGAGAACCTGATGCCAAAGTGCTCTAGGAGGGTCTCCGAGAAAAAGGGCTAGCCTATGTTGGAGGAGAATGTAGTGATTGCAAAAATGTCAGCCAGCAAGGTGTCATAGAATATAAGTTATATGATTGGGGCTGTTAATCTGGTGCAATCAGGATGCTGTAGTTGATAATAAACAGAGGAGTGTCAAAGATGCCAACACTTGATAGCTGACTTTCAAGAGGCAGTACTAAAGTCACAGACTGTTCATGTGTTAACAAAAGGTGATTTGGTAATGGGATACTGGCCTCTGTGGAGTTATTTCAGGAAGGCACTGACATGATGTGATAACACATTCTGGTGGTGAAATCCCATCATTACCGCTTCTCTTATAGCTGAATGTTAACGTCCTCCACTGCTCCTTTGTTTCTGGACTTTTTTACTTTCTGAGCATTGACAAGATTCTACTTTATTTCAGGTACTGGGAGGAGAGCAAATCGTTAGAAGAAGGCAGTACAGGAGTAGGCGTGATGGTAACCAACAACCATGGGAGAAATAGTCAAAATGAAAATACATCACCACATCTGTCCAGCCAATCACACAGCTCCAGTACTTATGAACCAAAGGATAAAAATTATCAACAGAAGCATGAGCGGAGAAATGTTCCACTGAGTTACCCAACTGAATGTATCATCAATGACATCCACATTACTGTTCATCAAACACAATGATATTACTTACATACATTGTAAGCTTAAGCTCAGCTCATCTGGGCTCAGGCTTTTCAACACATTCCTTTCCCCATGCAAAGAGCAGTTAGTGCAAAAGCTGTTAATGTTGTGCTGAAGAAGTATAGAGCAGTGTAAGAGCTAGTTAAGAGGAGAACTGAGGGTCTGAAGAGAAGGACAGGCACATACAATCAAATATTCAGTGGCATGTGTTGGCTACCATACTTCTGAGGCCATGAAAATATCATTTCAAGGAAGTCAAGATATAGGAGCAGGCATAGACTATAGCAACTGGCGGGTCTGCTCTGCCATTTAATATAATCCATGTTCAACTCCACCTTCTTGCCTAATCCTTGTAGCACTTGATAAATTGAGACTAATGATTTGTTTATCCCAGCTTTTGTTATTCAATGATGGAGCATCCGCAGCCATTTGGATGCCAATTATCCACAGATAATTCCATAGATGCATTTGAGTGAAGTAATTTCTTCTTGACTAAATCCTAAACAATGCACCCTTTTCCTGAGGCCCTGTGTTTTAGGTTTCTTGACCAGCAGAAACAATCTTTCAGCATCTATCAAGCTGTTTCAGAGTCTTTTATGCCACACATTCATAGATATGTACCCAATTTACACAGCTTCTCATTACTGAACAAATCCCCTCATCACAGGGACCAATTTAGTGAATATTTGCCACAGATCTGGCCACACACTCCATGCCATTCAGACTCCTGTAAGACTCCCCACATAGTGTTTCCCTCTTCCAGGCATCCTATCCTCTGCAACACCAAGTGCCAAACATGCATTGAAAATAAAGCACTTCCCTTCATATTGTACCTTTCAGACACCACAAAGCATTTTACAGCACTTTTGACGTGTCGTCATTGCTGCAATGTAGGAACTTTAGAAGCTAATTTCCATTTTGTTCATGTATTTTGATGTTTCCCACTGTTACAAGCCACAGAAGGTTATATGATGGTCATGGTTAGTTCCATTTTGAGAGAATTTGTCTCAACCAATCAAGGTGACACAATGGGGGGAAGTAAGTAAATTATTGAATTTTTTTTCCCTAAAGCCTAGGTTGTTATTGTGCAGGATCTCTGATAGAAGCGGAAACAACTCCCTTTGATGATGCAATCTTCTGCACAATAACACCAGATACTAACACTTTGCAAGTTGGAAGTCCTATCCTTCAGCAGTATCAGTTGTTTGTTAAGCCTCAGTAGTTGCTTATTTATTTATAAAGTGAACTGGTTTCACTGTGCAATGAACTTCCATGTCAGTATAGTCATGGTCCAGTATAATAGGTGCAATCTGAGAATAAGAATGCTTTTCTGTTGTTATATTTTTAATTTTTTTTAAAGAAGCATTTATTCACTAACTGCTGACTCTTATGTTTATTGCTGTTAATTACCTTAATTCTTGCTCCTTACCCAAGTCCCACCCACTGCCCAAATTTGAATTTTGCAGAAGGTGGCAATTCTATATTTGCAGCTTGTTTTACTTTGTCTAACTTATGGTCCACAATTTGTGGAATTTTACTGTATTTTTAAAGAGTTCTTTTGTAAATTCAAAATTATATAAAGCGCATGCTGTGTGTTATTTGTTTGTTTTTTAATTATATAGATTCTGTGAGCTAGATTTTCACTAACTGGGTGGGAATCTCAATTTTATGACAAGGTGGATCTGTCTCATATGAGCGACTTCAGTATGTACCAGTTTCTCTTCAAGGAGGTGAAGTGGGGGCCACTGACCTTAAAGGCAGTTCAGATATGGCCACTGAGATGGCAGGTGCCAAGGAGATTTGGTACAAATATTTTCCCCATTCCCCTTGGACATTTTCCTAGTTGCATTAAAGACCTTCTAGCCCTCAACCTTCAGTTCCTGCCACTCACCATGCAACCGAAGGCCACCCACCAGAATGCACAGAACCAATGAGCCCCATACAGCAAAAGTGGCAATTCATGAACTGCTCATGAGAAAACTCCTACTGACAAAAACTGTTGCAATTGCCACCTCACAGAAGTGTTGACTGGAAAAAGCCTTTACAATATCAATAACAAAAGTTTTATTTCACTTTAGATCTCTTAATCTTGTCTAAATAATCATACAGACATTTTAAAAAATGGATCAAAGAAAGAATAACTTATTACAGCCTCACTAAATGTCGATCAATAAAAGCTAACAGTCTACTTCAGCTGTTAGTAACTGGCTATGTTACTCCACATTTGCTCTGTCAAGAGCACTTATAAGTCTCCCCTGGAAGCAATTATGATACTACCATGCTGTTAACAGACCTTAGAGACTTCCTGGGTAGATGAACTGAAATCAGTAAAGAACTCTCTATTGTATTCAATTATTTTGTTAAGAGTAGTACGTAAAATAAAGTTTCAGGGAAGGAAGATGGCACCGGCAAGCAAGAAGTTGGATTGAAGTGTGTCTACTTCAGTGCCAGGAGTGTCTGGAATAAGGTGGGTGAACTTGCAGCATGGGTTAGTACCTGGGACTTCGATGTTGTGGCCATTTCGGAGACATGGATAGAGCAGGGACAGGAATGGTTGTTGCAGGTTCCAGGATTTAGATGTTTCAGTAAGAACAGAGAAGATGGTAAAAGGGGCGGAGGTGTGGCATTGTTGTTCAAGGATAGCATTACAGTTGCAGAAAGGATGTTTGGGGACTCGTCAACTGAGGTAGTATGGGCTGAGGTTAGAAACAGGAAAGGAGAGGTCACCCTGTTGGGAGTTTTCTATAGGCCTCCGAATAGTTCCAGAGATGTAGAGGAAAGGATAGCGAAGATGATTCTCGATAGGAGTGAGAGAGACAGGGTAGTTGTCATGGGTGACTTCAACTTTCCAAATATTGACTGGGAACACTATAGTTCGAGTACTATAGATGGGTCAGTTTTTGTCAAGTGTGTGCAGGAGGGCTTCCTGACACAGTATGTAGATAGGCCAATTAGGGGTGAAGCCACATTAGATTTGGTACTGGGTAATGAGCCCGGCCAGGTGTTAGATTTGGAAATAGGTGAGCACTTTGGTGATAGCGATCACAATTCTGTTATGTTTACTTTAATGATGGAATGGGATAGGTGTATACCACTGGGCAAGATTTATAGCTGGGGGAAAGGCAATTACGATGAGATTAGGCAAGATTTAGGGAGCATAGGATGGGGAGGGAAACTGCAGGGGATGGGCACATTAGAAATGTGGAGCTTACTCAAGGAAAAGCTCCTGTGTGTCCTAGATAAGTATGTACCTGTCAGGTAGAGAGGAAGCTGTGGAGTGCGGGAGCTGTGGTTTACGAAGGAAGTGGAATCTCTGGTCAAGAGGAAGAAGGCGACTTATGTTAGAATGAGATGTGAAGGCTCAGTTCGGGCACTTGAGGGCTATGAGGTAGCCAGGAAAGACCTAAAGAGAGAGCTCAGAAGAGCCGGGAGGAGATGTGAGAAGTTGTTGGTGGATAGGATCAGGGTAAACCCTAAGGCTTTCTATAGGTATTTAAGGAATAAAAGAATGACAAAAGTAAGATTAGGCCCAATCAAGGATAGTAGTGGAAGTTGTGTGTGGAGTCAGATGAGATAGGGGAAGCGCTAAATGAATATTTTTCAACAGTGTTCACTCTAGAAAACGACAATGTTGTTGAGGAGAATACTGAGATACAGGCTACTAGACGAAGTGGGATTGAGGTTCACAAGGAAGAGGTATTAGAAATCCTTCAGAGGGTGAAGATAGATAAGTCCCCTGGGCTGGATGGGATTTATCCTCGGATCCTCTGGGAAGCCAGGGAGGAGATTGCCGAGCCTTTGGCATTGACCTTTAACTCGTCATTGTCTACAGAAATAGTGCCAGATGACTGGAGGATAGCAAATGTGGTTCCCCTGTTCAAGAAGGAGAGTAGAGACAACCTTGGTAATTATAGACCAGTGAGCGTTACTTCAGTTGTTGGTAAAGTGTTGGAAAAGGTTAGAAGAGATAGGATTTATAATCATCTAGAAAAGAATAATTTGATTAGGGATAGTCAGCACGGTTTTGTGAAGGTAAGGTTGTCCCTCACAAACGTTATTGAGTTCTTTGAGAAGGTGACCAAACAGGTAGATGAGAGTAAACTGGTTGATGTGGTGTTTATGGATTTCAGCAAGGCGTTTGATAAGGTTCCCCACAATAGGCTATTGTACAAAATGAAGAGGAATGGAATTGTGGGAGATATAGCAGTTTGGATCAGAAATTGGCTTGCTGAAACAAGATAGAGGGTGGTAGTTGATGGGAAATGTTCATCCTGGAGACCAGTTACTAGTGGTGTACCACAAGGGTCGGTGTTGGGTCCACTGCTGTTTGTCATTTTTATAAATGACCTGCATGAGGGCATAGAAGGATGGGTTAGTAAATTTGCAGACAACACTAAGGTTGGTGGAGTTGTGGATAGTGACGAAGGATGCTGTAGGTTGCAGAGAGACATAGATAAGCTGCAGAGCTGGGCTGAGAGTTGGCAAATGGAGTTTAATGCAGACAAGTTTTGGCTTTCATTAACCGGGGGATTGAGTTTAAGAGTCGTGATATCTTGTTGCAGCTCTATAAAACTTTGGTTAGACTGCACTTGGAATACTGCGTCCAGTTCTAGTCGCCGTATTATAGGAAAGAGGTGGATGCTTTGGAGACGGTTCAGAGGAGGTTTACCAGGATGCTGCCTGGACTGGATGTCTTATCTTATGAAGAGAGGTTGACTGAACTCGGACTTTTTTCATTGGAGAAAAGGAGGAGGAGAGGGGACCTAATTGAGATATACAAGATAATGAGAGGCATAGATAGAGTTGATAGCCAGAGACTATTTCCCAGGGCAAAAATGGCTAACACGAGGGGTCATAGTTTTAAGCTGGTTGGAGGAAAGTATAGTGGGGATGTCAGAGGCGGGTTCTTTACACAGAGAGTTGTGAGAGCATGGAATGCATTGCCAGCAGCAGTTGTGGAAGCAAGGTCATTGGGGTCATTTAAGAGACTGCTGGACATGCATATGGTCACAGAAATTTGAGGGTGCATACATGAGGATCAATGGTCGGCACAACATCGTGGGCTGAAGGGCCTGTTCTGTGCTGTACTGTTCTATGTTCTGTGTTCTAAGTGTGAGGCGATACACTTTGGTAGGAGTAACCAGAAGGCAAAGTACAGGGCTAATGGTAAGATTCTCAGTAGTGTAGATGAGCAGAGAGATCTCAGTGTCCATGTACACAGATCCTTGAAAGTTGCCACCCAGGTTGACAGTGCTGTTAAGAAGGCATACAGTGTTTTAGCTTTTATTAATAGAGGGATCGAGTTCCAGAACAAGAGGTTATGGTGAAGCTGTACAAAACTCTAGTGCGGCCGCACTTGGAGTATTGCGTACAGTTCTGGTCACCGCATCATAAGAAGGATGTGGAAGGTTTGGAAAGGGTGCAGAGGAGATTTACTAGGATGTTGCCTGGTATGGAGGGAAGGTCTTACGATGAAAGGCTGAGGGACTTGAGGCTGTTTTCATTAGAGAGAAGAAGGTTGAGAGGTGACTTAATTGAAACATATAAAATAATCAGAGGGTTAGATAGGGTGGATAGGGAGAGCCTTTTTCCTAGGATGGTGACAGCGAGCACGAGGGGGCATAGCTTTAAACTGAGGGGTGAAAGATATAGGACAGATGTCAGAGGTGGTTTCTCTACTCAGAGAGTAGTAAGGGAATGGAATGCTTTGCCTGCAACGGTAGTAGATTCGCCAACTTTAGGCGCATTTAAGTCGTCATTGGACAAGCATATGGACGTACATGGAATAGTGTAGGTTAGATGGGCTTGAGATTAGTATGACAAGTCGGCACAACATCGAGGGCCGAAGGGCCTGTACTGTGCTGTAGTGTTCTATGTTCTATGTTCTATGTGTTGTCAACCTAAATAAGAACAAATCAGAACCAGTTATTGAAATCATGCAGCAAGTCAGGTGTTATCTTTAGACTCAAAGGCAAAATTAACATTTCAGGCACAACTAGATTTACCAACTCAGATTTGTAATGATTGAGGAGGTGTTATCAGAACTTCCAACAATATTGCTCCTCATTCACACATGGGTCACCCAGCAGATCCATCTTCATAAACCCTATCCTTCTGCAGCCCTGTTGGAAAGGGAACAGATTCTTTGTTACCAGATTAATAGCAGAACCAACCAATCAAACTGCCTTATTCTGCAAAGTTTAAAAAAGAGAGCCAAATAAAAGGGTCAAGAGCACAGAAATAATTTAAAGCCCCATCATTGTAAAGAGGGAACGTGGAAAGAGAGTGGTAACTAAGATGGAAGAGAATCCTTGAGCCTTCTACAGGCACACCAATGCTAAATTGTGGTAAAAGGAGGAGTAGGACTGATTAAGGATGAAAAAGAGATTTACATATGGAAAAAAAGGGCATGACATTCAATGAATAATTTGCATCTGTCTTAACCAATGAGGAAAATGTGAAAGGTGAAAGAAGAAGAAATTAAGTACAGGATATATAGAAAGAATAAAATTTGTGAGAAAGAAATATTGGATAGGTTTGTGAATTTAATATTGGAAGGGCACGAGGATTAGATTATGTGCATTCAGGGATTCTGAGGGAAAGGTATGAAAATTGTGGAGGCACTGGCAATACTTTGTTAATAAAATGTGAGGCTGGATGAACACAGCAGGCCCAGCAGCATCTCAGGAGCACAAGCTTTTGTGCTCCTGAGATGCTGCTGGGCCTGCTGTGTTCATCCAGCCTCACATCTTATTATCTTGGATTCTCCAGCATCTGCAGTTCCCATTATCACTGGCAATACTTTGTAAGCTTTCCTTAGGCTGGTGCTGCCTGAGGATTGGAAAATTGCAAATATTATGTCCGTGTTCAAAAATGGTGTAAAGGTAAGCCATCAACTGCAAAAAAAACCCCATTTTACCTTTGGTGTTGGGAAAACACAGAAATAATAATTAGGAACAAAATTAGTAACTATGTGGAATGATCTGTTCAGCTAGGGAGAGATAGCTTTAATTTCTTAAAGGAAAATAATGTTTAACTGACATTTTGGAATTTTTGATGAAGTGAGCTGATTTCCAAAGGTGACATGACAGTGATTGCTTGTGACATCGAGGCAGATCGATTGACGCCATATCCACAAACACTCACTCCATCCACCACCGATGCTTAGAAGCAGCAGTATTTAAAAGATTCACAGCAGATATTCACCAAGGCTCCTTAGGCAACACCTTCCACACCCATGATCACTAACGTCTGGAAGGACAAAGGCAACAGATACACAGGAACCCCACCATCTGAAAACGGCTATTTATCATCCAAATTTGAAAATATATCACAGTTCCTTCACTGTCGCTGGGTTAAATTCCTGGAACTCTGTCTTTAACAGCACAGTGAATGCTGTGAATTGTGCCATATTGACTGCAGCTGTTAAAGAAGGCAATTCAATATCACCTTCCCCAGGGCAATTAGGGATTGGTAGCAAATGCTGGCCCAGACAGCAAAGCCCACAAACCCCGAATTAATAAAGAAAAGGGCAGTTGATCCAGACAATGCTGTTGATGTGATTGGCGCCACGATCTTCTAAAAGACATTTTATCTTAAAGAAGCCAAAGAAATGCAAATGCTTGAAATCAGAAATGAAAACAAAAAGTTATGTTGAAACTCAGCAGGTCTGGCAGTATCTTTGGAGAGAAAGCAGGGTTAACATTTAGCGTTCAGCAACCGTTCTTCAGAAAGTGCTGAATTCAAAACAGTTTCTGTTTCTTAAGGCATTTTATAAATTTCTGCACAACAGACTTGTGAGTAAATTTCAAGCTCATGGAATAAAAGGGACTGTAGCAACGTGGATACAAAATTGGCTGAGTGATAGGAAACTGACAGTAATAATTAATCCACATTTCTCAAGCTTCAGGAAGGTTTTTCTTGATGTAATAATAATGTAGACTTTGGTATGCAGGCCGTAATTTCAAAATTTGTAACTGATACAAACTTTGGGGAAGCAAAGTAAGTTCTGCAGAGGATAGTGTAGAATTTCAAAAGAGCATAGATGAACTGGTGGAGCGAGTGGATCGATGGCAGAAAAAGTTCAATGTGGAGAATTGTGAGGCAACACATTTTGGTAGACTATATGAAATAAAGGATACAACTCTAAAGGGGTGTAGGAGCAGATGGACCAACGTGTAAGCCATTTAAGGTGGCAAGATATATTGAGAGAGCACTTAATAAAGTTTATAATATCCTAATCTTTATTAATGGGGGGTAGAGTACAAGAGCAAAGATTACGATGAATTCATATAAGACACTAGTTTGTTCTGTGCATAGATCTACAGTCATAGACTCAGAGTTTTACTGAAGGGAAAGAGACCCTTCAGCCCATTGTATCTGCACCAGTCATCAAACTGACTAATCCATTCTAATCCCACTTTCTAACAGTGGGGGAGAGAAGGGGGTTCAGTTCCCAGGGCTTACCAGGTCAGGGTCCAGTGGGAATGAAGGGATCGTCAAGCCTCTGGATGAGGAGGGGTTATAGGTCAGGGTCGAGAGACGTGTTAGTGGTCTAGGGTGAGGTGGGAGTCTATAAACTATGAATAGTGTCTGTTAAATGTTCTAACTTTTCCCGAGTAACTATTTTACTTCACCTTATTTTATCCCTCCAAAGTCTATGATTCAAATTGAGATCTTCAGAGTATTCCTGGCACAGACAAATTGGCCAGAAGAAAGTCAATTTTCTGGGCAATTCCTTCAGAGACTGCTATAATGGACACTCCGATAAGTCATCATGTGCAACTCCTATCTATTTTTGAACAAAAACTAAACAAAAATCCAACAAACTGTGGATACTGAAAATCAGAAACAAAATGTTTTGAGTCCAATGATCCTTCTTCAGAAAACTGAGCATTGTTCTGAAGAAAGATGACTGGACCCGAAATGTTAACTCTGCTTTCTCCCCACAGATGTTGCCAGCCCTGCTGAGATTTTCCAGCAAGTTCTGTTTTTGTTTCCGGCATAACAACTGTCTGGCCAGTGGAAAATCCAGGCCACGAGTGTGGATCTTGCTGTGGCGGTGGCAATCATACTGTAGCAACTTTGAGATTGCAAATGTGGAAAATAATGTGGAAACTAGAGATGATTCTATGCCCTTCCAGACAGTGCACCACTGAGGTGCCATCAAAATGAAATTCCTCATCCAGCAATGAATTAACAAAAGCTTCCACTTTTCTGCTGTTAAGTTTTACTGTAAAATCCCTTGAAAAAGTTTACACCTTGTTGAATGTGCTGTTTGGGCTTTTAATGTACCAAATCCATAAATTAACAGTGAGCCCCATCTTGAGAGCCGAAATGCTAATTTGACATTGTCATCTCCAGTTTACAGTGAAATTTGATGCAGGGTCATTGGAATTGAAATGTTAATTCTGTTTCCCTCCATGAATTCTGCCAGACTTTGCTGGTTTCTCCAACAATTTCTGTTTTTTTTTACTGGCTTGAGCTCTCCAGTATCCACACGGTCCGATATTTCACTTCAAGGTGTACCCTGGGTCTGTTTCGAGTTTTGGCGTTTGTCTGCCTCTCTTGAGGTTTGTCTGCGGTGCGTTGCTGTAGTCGTCGGTTGAGCGAGGGGCGGAGGGAGGAGGGAGGAGGTGAGGTGGCAGCGGTAGCTGACACCAGCGCATGCGTGTTTGGTCCTAGTTGCTCCCTTTTCCCCTTCCCCGTCACTATGGCGTTCACTCTCTACTCGCTGCTCCAGGCCGCGCTGCTCTGTGTTAATGCTGTCGCCGTGCTTCATGAAGAACGTTTCCTCAACAAGAGTGAGTGTGAACCCGGAAAATTACATTTTAAAAAATACTCTTGAAGGCGACTTTTATTAAAGGGACGCCACAAGCCGGGAATCTCAGTCAAGGAACAACAACAACTTAGAGGATAGCGCCTACCTCTCATGTAATACAACCGTACCCCACCCACCCCCACCCCGCGCTTGCAAGCGGGACATTTTAAAATCAGAAAGTCAGGCATGTTAGCTCAGACGACCGAATGTTTGATCGAAGAGGGGGATTTTCAGGGAGTAAGATTTAAAAGTAAGGACGGAATTCCGAAGATTAGGACCTTGGCAGCTGAAGGCATTGCCCCGTTGAAGAGACTTAAAACAGGGATGCTCAGTTCTAAGGAAGGGTCACTGGACTCTAATGTTAACTCTGATTTCTGTCCACAGATACTGCCAGACGTGCTGAGATTCTCCAGTTATTTCTACTTTTGTTGGTGAAGGTGGAAGTTTGTTTTCAGACTGGAGGCCTGTGACCAGCAGTGTTCCGCTGGGATTGGTGCTGGGTCTGATTTTGTTTGTAATTTGTGTAAATGATTTGGATGTGAATTTAGGAGGCATGATTGTTAATTTGTGGATGACACCAAAATTGGTGGTATCATTGACAGTGAGGCAATTCATTTAAAATTACAAAGGGATCTTGATCAACTGGGCCAGCAGGCTGTGGATTGACAGTTAGAGGTTAATTTGGATAAATGCAACGTATTGCAGTTTTGTAAAACAAAGAAGGACAGGGCTTCTATAGTTAATGGTAGGGTCCTACATAGTGTTGTTGAAAACAGAGACCTTGAGGTTCAGCTACCGAGTTCTTGAAAGCTGCATCACAGTTGGACAGGGTGGTTAAGAGTGCTAAATGCTTTCTTGCTTTCATTACTCAGACCATTGAGTAGGCTGTTGGTGAGGCCATTTTTGGAGTACTGTGTACAGTTCTCATCACCCTTCTATGGAAAGGATATTATTAAATTGGAGAGGGTCCAGAAAAGGTTTCTGATTTGATTTATTATTGTCACATGTACCTAAGTATAGTGAAAGGTTTTGTTTTGTGTGCATTACAGACAAATCATACCATATAAAGATAAAAGGGTGATAGCAAGGTGTAGAGCTGGATGAACACAGCAGGCCAAGCAGCATCAAGGAGCAGGAAGGCTGAGGTTTTGGGCCTAGATCCTTCAGAAACGGGGGAGGGGAAGAGCGTTCTGAAATAAATAGGGAGAGAGGGGGAGGCGGATAGAAGAGAAGGTAGGTGGAGAGGAGACAGACAAGTCAAAGAGGTGGGGATGGAGCCAGTAAAGGTGAGCGTAGGTGGGGAGCTAGAAAGGAGATAGGTCAGTCCAGGGAGCACAGACTGGTCAAGGGGGTGGGATGAGGCTAGTAGGTAAGAAATGGGGGTGCGGCTTGAGGTGACTCATATTCCGTTCGGGAACCCTGCACCCCAATGGTATCGATGTGAATTTCACGAGTTTCAAAATCTCCCCTCCTTACTGCATCCCAAAACCAGCCCAGCTCATCCCTGCCTCCCTAACCTGTTCTTCCGCTCACCTATCTGCTCCTCCCACCTCAGACTGCACCCCCATTTCCTACCTACTAACCTCATCCCACCCCCTTGATCTATCCGTCCTCCCTACCTCCCCACCTACACTTTATTGGCTCCATGCCTGCCTCTTTGACTTGTCTGTCTCCTCTCCACCTCTTCTTCTCTAACCACCTTCTATCCACCTCCCCCTCTCTCCCTATTTATTTCAGAATGCCCTTCCCCTCCCCCATTTCCGATGAAGGGTCTAGGCCCGAAATGTCAGCCTTCCTGCTCCTGTGATGCTGCTTGGCCTGCTGTGTTTATCCAGCTCTACACCTTGTTATCTTGGATTCTGCAGCATCTGCATTTCCTATTATCTCAAAGGGTGATAGAACAGTTTGAGGAATACCAAAATTATGGCTGTAGAGTAGGTGCACAAAAAACAAGATCACCATTAAATTTGGAATATGAGAGGCCCATTCAGCAGTCTAATGACAGCGGGGGAAAAAAGCTGTTCTTGGACCTGTTGGGGCATGTGTTTAAGCTTTTGTATCTTCTGCCTGAGGTAAGAGACTGCAAGAGATTATAACTGGTGTGGGAGTGGTCTTTGATGTTGGTTGCCTTTCCGTGACAACAAAAAGTATACGTGGAGTCAATGGATTGAAGGCAGGCTTGTGTGATTATCTGGGCTGTGTTCACAACTTCCTGTAGTTTCTTATCAGCCTGGGCAGCAGTTGCTGCATCAAGCTATAATGCATCCAAATAGAATGCTCTCTATAATGTATCTATAAAAGTTGGTGAGGATATTTACAGACATGCCAAATTTCCTAAACCTCCAGGGGAAGAAGAGCTGTTGTTGTGCCTTCTTGACTGTTACATCTACATGGGTAGGTCAGGACAGATTGTTGGTGATCATTACTCCTAGGAACTTGACACTGTGAAATCTCTCCACCCTAGCACCATGTAGATAAGGGTGTGCTGTCCTTATTGCTTCCTGAAGTCAATGATCAGCTGTTTAGTTTTGCTGACATTGAGGGAAAGATTGTTATCTTTGCACCACATCACCAAGCACTTTTTGTATTCTGTTTCATCATTGTTTGATATCTGTCCTACAACAGTGCTGTTATCAGTCAACTTGTAGATTGGGTTCAGACAGAATTTGGCCAAGGTCATGTGTGTATGGGTAAGTACACATCCTTGCAGAGCACCAGTATTGAGGATTGTCATGAGAAGGTGCTGTCGCCTATCTTCATTGACGGTTTATGGGTCAGGAAGTCGAGGATTCCGTTACAGTGGGCGGAGCAGAGACACATGTTTTGGAGTTTGGAGATTAGTTTGGTTGGGATTATAGTATTGAGGTGGAGCTGTAATCAATAAATCGAAGCTTGACATATTATCCAGATGTTCCAGGGATGAGCGTAGGGCTATGGAAATAGGGTCTGCTGTGGACCTGTTGCGCCAGCACGTCAGCCTTCCAGCTCCTCTGATGCTGCTTGACCTGCTGTGTTCATCCACCTCTACACCTTGTTATACCAGGGATCAAGGGAGGCTGTTTTTGATGTATGACATGACTAACCTCTCGAAGCACTTCATAATTATGGAGATCAGAGCCACTGGGTAGTAGTCTTTGAGGCACGTTGCATGTGTTTTCTTTGATACTAGAATGATGGTGTTCTTGAAGCAGATGGGGACTTCAGATTGTAGCAAGGGGAAGTTAAAGATGTCAGCAAATACTCCTGCTAGCTGGTCCGCACAGATTCTGAATGCACCGCCACGGACTCCATCTGGGCCAGTCTCTTTCAGTGGATGCACTCTCAGGAAGGCCAACCTGATGTCTTCAGTGTTGACTGAGGGAACAGGTGCATCCACGATTGTTGGGGTGATTTCACTGACCTTTTTGAACCAAATGTAAAAAGCAATGAGCACATCAGGGAGGGATGTGTGTTTGTGTGCTATTCTGTTGTGCTTCATTTTGTAGTCCATTATGTTATGTAGGCCTTACCACAGACTGGTGACATCTGTGTGATTAGGTTGGGTCTCTAACATAGTCCAGTGCTGCCTTTTGGCATCTGTGGTGGTATTGCAGAGGTGACATCTGGACTTCCTGTAAAGGTCTGGGTTGTCTGACTTGAACACCTGACCTTCAGTAGGCAATGAATTTCCCGATTCGTCAATGCTTTCTGGTTGGGTAACATTTGGATTGATTCCTCGTGCACGAAGTCCTCTCCACGTTTGACCAGATTTACCAAGATGTTGCCAAGACTGGAGAGTTTGAGTTGTAAGGATAGGCTAGGACTTTTTTCACTGGAGCATAGAAGGTTGATAGAGGTGTATAAAATCATGAGGGGCACAGATAAGGTGAATAGCAGAAGTCTTTTTCCTAGGATGAGGGAGTTCAAAACTAGGGGGCATATTTTTAAGGTGAGAGGAGAAAGATTTTAAAAGGGACCTGAGGGGCAACTTTTTCCATACAGGGTGGTCCATATGTGTTAGAGACTAACCTTGCAGCTCAGCGAGCAAACTCACATCCAGAACCTCAACCTGAGCTACAAATCTTCTCAAAACTCGCTAACAAATACAGTTAGAATATTTAAAAGCTATTTGGATGGGTACAAGAACAGGAAAGGTTTAGAGGGATATGAGTCAAATGCAGGCAAATAGGCCTAAATTAATTTGGGGAACTTGGTCAACATGGACAAGTTAAACCAAAGGGTCTGTCTCTGTGCTGTATGACTCTACAGTTGATTAGAAAAGCCCAGGATTGGAAATATTGTAATGCTGAAAGTAGAAGTTTAACTCAGTGTGAAGGCTTACACTAGCTATGCAAATACTGTCAAGCAGTTGCCCCAGCTTTGATAATCAGGATTTTTCAGTACCAACAAGAAAGTACCACCACTTGGTCAGAGATCTGGGTGTTCAGGTCCATTGTACCGTGAAGGTGACAATGCAGGTCGATAGAGTGGTCAAGAAGGTATACGGCATGCTTTCATTCATCAGATGGGGTATTGAGTACAAGAGTTGGTAGGTCATGTTACACTTGTATAGGACTTTGGTTCGACCACATTTGGAATATTGCATTCAGTTCTGGTTGCCACGTTATGGTGGTTGCTTTAGAGAGGGTGCAGAGGAGGTTCACAGGATGTTGCCTGGTATGGAAAGTGCTAACTATGAAGAGAAGTTGAGTAGAATAGGATTATTTACATTAGAAAGACAGAGATCGAGGTTGGTCCTGATTTGAGATCTACAAAATCATGAGAGGTATAGACAGGGTGGATAGCAAGAAGCTTTTTCCCAGAGTGGGGGATTCAGTTACTAGGGGTCATGACTTCAGGGTGAGAGGGGGATAGTTTAAGGGAGATATGTGTGGGAAGGTCTTTACGCACGGGTTGGTGGGTGCCTGGTACGCGTTGCTAGCAGACGTGGTAGACGTGGGCACGTTAGCATCATTTAATATGTATCTAGACAGATGCATGAATGGGCAGGGAGCTGCGGGATACAGATCCTTGGAAAATAGGTGACAGGTTTAGATAGAGGATCTGAATTGGCACAGGCTTGGAGGGCCGAAGGGCCTGTTCCTGTGCTGTAATTTTCTTTGTTCTTTGTACTGAACAAAAGAAATTGAAGCAGAATATTGGACTAGAGTATTTGGCCTCTTGAACTTGCTCTGCCATTCAAGAAGCTTATAGCTGAGCTGAATACAGTGGAATATAGCCCTAACTTTCTTGGCCTTTCCTTATGAGATAGCCCTCTTTCAACCCAGGAATCAACCCAGCCTCCTTTGAGCTGTTTCAAATGCACGTATATTCCTCCTTCATGTGTGGTCTGACCACCTTGGAGGGAATAATTGGCAGCCAATTCTGAAGCATTGGGAACTAAATTCACCAGACTACAAGGTATCAGGGAAGATAGGAAAAATGGTAGAACAGGCTTGTTGATTAAGGATGAAATCATTTCATGAGGATATAAACAGGTTGTGGCAACTTTACAAATAGAACTAATAACGGAAAATGATTTAAGACTATTATGTGAGAGTTTAATATACCCCCTGAACAATGAACTTGGCAATTATAAGTAGACCAGGAAATAGTAAAGCAGAATGGCTTTAATTTGGGATTTAATTTTTGTAGAGATTGAGGTAAGCAGACTAGCACATTTCAGAGTAGTAGCAAAATTATTGTGCACAGTTTTCTGAAACAGTAGCCATTCAATATCATGAGGGGTCAGGGGAGTAAAAGTTTCCATTGGTGGAATGATTGAGAATCAGTTTAAGGCAATTGACAAAAGAAACAATGAAGAAATGAGAAACTTTCACAATCCGAAATACTCTGCCTGAGTCTGTGGTCAAGGCGGGCTCAGGTTGATATAGAGTTTGTTGATCAGAAAGCAATTAAGAGTTGCGGGGAAAAGGCAAGAAAGTGGATAATGTTGGATCAGCCGTGATCCTATTCAGTGGTGCAGCAGGTTTGAGAAGTTGAACAGCCTATTCCTATCTCTTTACAGTTTCAGCTGAGGCATCGAAGAGGTAATTGATTATTGTCTGGAAAGGTAGAATGTGCGGGCTGTGAGGAAGAGGAGTAGCACCATATAAATTGCTGTTATGGAGATCGGAGTGGACACAGCAGGATGAATAGCCTGTTTCTTCACTATAACAATTTGTGAACCTGTGAATATGTCCGAGAACCAACAAGGGACTAATCATATTAGATTAGTTAATGATCCAGACTCAGTCAATGGCTTAACGGTGTGTAAGTATTTATTAAATAACAAACACATTGGGATTGAGTACAATGTAATGTTTGAACAAGGGAAATGTGAAATAGCTACTAAGAATCTAGACATAGGTAAGATTGACTAAAATGTAATGAGCGAAAGATTGCCACAACAAACTGGGTAGCTCTGTTAATAGACAGAATGACAGCAGATCAGTGGAATGTGTTCAGAAAATAATTTAATGTGATGTAAAATCAATTTATTACCTTGTGGATCAAGAGGTCACTTTGCAAAACTACAGCCCTGGGTATCCACGGAGAGATCAGGAACAGCAAAAGTACGAATCCTGGCAGGGAGAAAGAGACCAAACAAAGGCAAGAGATGACACGACAGATGTTGAGCTACAAAATGGAATCAAAATAAATGCTTGCAGTTTTGAGAATTACTTAAAGAAAAGGTGGTGAAGAGATATGTGGACTCTCTGAAAATTGCCAATGTCTGCCATTTCCTTGCTTGTATTTGTCTCACCATTGAATAAATATTTTGAGTCTGTGAATCATCAGAATTAATAGAAGGAAACTGAGAATTATGATGACGCTAATATCAGTAAAAAGTGACACATATTTGGAAATCATTGGTTTCTATTTAGTGTTTTAGATGAGGACATTATAGATGTCTAAATCTTGCAAAATGGTTTGGCAACTGTTCTTTAGATGAATTTTTCAATCTGCTATTTAAGAAAAGTAAGTGGAGGGAATCTCTAAGCTCAGTTTTTGAACATCTCAAAAATTTTTCAGTTGATTAGAGAGAAGAAAAATGTATTTGTAAAGTGTAGGTCATGTCTTGACAAAACGGCATTTTTTTTTGGGAAGGTGACTAAAACGTGAGCTGGGAAATATCTGTGGAGAGAGAAACAGTTAACGTTTTAAGTCCAAAACTGCTGTTTATCTTAACTCTGTTTCTTTCTGTACAGATGTTGCCACACTGCTGAATTTCTCCAGCATTTTCTGTTTTTAGTTTCAGCATCCAGAGTATTTTGCTTTAATTAGAATATTATGATTGCAGCTGATTTTCTGACCGACAAGTCAGATTCCAGATTGAATTCTGGCTTGATGGATACAGTTTTGTTTTTTGGTTTTAACAAGGTGGTCTTTCACTGAAACAAACATGCAAAGCTGTTGCTTAGTGTTAAAGAAGAAAATGGAAGTTCATTATACAAAAAAAAGCGTTAAATAGAGAGTAAGTTGTAAATATATTTACACATATAAGACAAATTCAAAGATTTTGTAACATGCAATAAGAATATAATCATATTAATCTCAAACACTCCATGACAGTACTCAGTCATACAACACGGAAACAGACCCTTCGGTCCAACCAGTCCATGCAGAACATAGAACATTACAGCACAGTACAGGCCCTTTGGCCCTCGATGTTATGCCGACCTGTCATACCAATCTGAAGCCCATCTAACCTACATGGTTCCATACGTCCATATGCTTGTCCAATGCTTACTTAAATGTACTTAAAATTGGTGAATCTACTACCGTTGCAGGCAAAGCGTTCCATTCCCTTACTACTTTGAGTAAAGAAACTACCTCTGACATCTGTCCTATATCTTTCACCCCTCAATTTAAAGCTATGTCCCCTCGTGCTCGCCGTCACCATCCTAGAAAAAAGGCTCTCCCTATCCACCTTATCTAACCGGCTGATTATTTTATATGTTTCAATTAAGTCACCTCTGAACCTTCTTTTCTCTAACGAAAACAGCCTCAAGTCCCTCAGCCTTTCCTCGTAAGACCTTCCCTCCGTACCGGGCAACATCCTAGTAAATCTCCTCTGCACCCTTTCCAAAGCTTCCACATCCTTCTTATAATGCGGTGACCAGAACTGTACGCAATACTCCAATTGTGGCCGCACCAGAGTTTTGTACAGCTGTGCAGCATAACCTCTTCGTTCTGGAACTCGATCCCTCTATTAATAAAAGCTAAAACACTGTATGCCTTCTTAACAGCCCTGTCAACCTGGGTGGTAACTTTCAAGGATCTGTGTACATGGACACTGAGATCTCTCTGCTCATCTACACTACTAAGAATCTTACCATTAGCCCTGTACTTTGCCTTCTAGTTACTCCTACCAAAGTGTATCACGTCTCATTTGTCCGCATTAAACTCCATTTGCCACCTCTCAGCCCAGCTCTGCAGCTTGTCTCTGTCTCTCTGCAACCTACGGCATCCTTCGTCACTATCCACAACTCCACCGATCTTAGTGTTGTGTGCAAATTTACTAATCCATCCTTCTACGCCCTCATCCAGGTCATTTGTCAAAATGACAAACAGTAGTGGACCCAACACCGACCCTTCGGTACACCACTAGTAACTGGTCTCCAGGGTGAACATTTCCCACCAACTACCACCCTCTGTCTTCTTTCAGCAAGCCAATTTCCGATCCAAACTGCTATATCTCTCACAATCCCATTCCTCAGCATTTTGTACAATAGTCTACTGTGGGGAACCTTATCGAACACCTTGCTGAAATCCATATACACCAAATCAACCGGTTTACTCTCATCTACCGGTTTGGTCACCTTCTCAAAGAACTCAAGGTTTGTGAGGCATGACCTACCCTTCACAAAACCGTGCTGACTATCCCTAATCAAATTATTCTTTTCTAGATGATTATAAATCCTATCTCTTCTAACCTTTTCCAACACTTTACCAACAACTGAGGTAAGGCTCACTGGTCTGTGATTACCAAGGTTGTCTCTACTCCCCTTCTTGAACAGGGAAACCACATTTGCTATCCTCCAGTCATCTGGCACTATTCCTGTAGACAATGACGAGTTAAAGATCAATGCCAAAGGCTCGGCAGTCTCCTCCCTGGCTTCCCAGAGGATCCGAGGATAAATCCCATCCAGCCCAGGGGACTTATCTATCTTCACCCTCTGAAGGATTTCTAATACCTCTTCCTTGTGAACCTCAATCCCACCTCATCTAGTAGCCTGTATCTCAGTATTCTCCTCAACAACATTGTCGTTTTCTAGAGTGAACACTGTTGAAAAATATTCATTTCGTGCTTCCCCTATCTCCTCTGACTCCACACACAACCTCCCACTACTATCCTTGATTGGGCCTAATCTTACTTTCGTCATTCTTTTATTCCTTAAATACCTATAGAAAGCCTTAGAGTTTACCCTGATCCTATCCACCAACAACTTCTCATGTCTCCTCCTGGCTCTTCTGAGCTCTCTCTTTAGGTCTTTCCTGGCTACCTCGTAGCCCTCAAACGGCCTACCTGAGCCTTCACATCTCATCCTAACATAGGCCGCCTTCTTCCTCTTGACCAGAGATTCCACTTCCTTCGTAAACCACAGCTCCCACGCTGTACAGCTTCCTTCCTGCTTGACAGGTACGTACTTATCTAGGACACAGGAGCTTTTCCTTGAATAGGCTCCACATTTCTAATGTGCCCATCCCCTGCAGTTTCTTTCCCCATTCTATGCTCCCTAAATCTTGCCTAATCTCATCGTAATTGCCTTTCCCCCAGCTAAACTCTTGTCCAGTGGTATACACCTATCCCTTTCCATCACTAAAGTAATCATAACAGAATTGTGATCGCAATCACCAAAGTGCTCCCCTACTTCCAAATCTAACACCTGGCCAGGCTCATTACCCAGTACCAAATCTAATGTGGCTTCGCCCCTTGTTGGCCTATCTACATACTGTGTCAGGAAGCCCTCCTGCACACACTTGACAAAAACTGACCCATCTATCGTACTCGAACTATAGTGTTCCCAGTCAATATTTGGAAAGTTGAAGTCTCCCATGACAACTACCCTGTCTCTCTCACTCCTATCGAGAACCTAATTCCAAAATAAACTAGTCCCTCGTGCCTGCTCCGGGCCCGTATCCCTCCAAACCTTACCTGCTCATGCACTTATCCAAATGTCTTTTAAGCATTGTAATTGTGCCCATATCCACCACTTGTCGAAGTTCATTCCACATGCAAATCAATTTTTGTGTAAAAAAAATTTTCTGCTTATGTTGCTTTAAAATCTCTCTCCTCTCAACTTAAAAATGTGGCCCATAGTCTTGAAACCCCCCCCCCCCCCCCGGGTGGGGGATGGGGGGAAGACAACTGCCTTTAACTCTACGTATACCTCATTATTTTGTAAACTTCTATCAGGTTGCCTCTCAATCTTGTACAATCCAGTGGAAAAAGTCCCAGCCTATCCAGCCTTTCTTTATAACTCAAACCTTTAAATCTCTTCTGAACCCCCTCCAGCTTGGTAATTTCCTTCCTGTAACTGGGCAACCAGAACTGCACACAGTATTCCAGAAGAGACCTTACCAATGTCCTGTACGATCTCAACATAACACCCCAACTCTTGTATTTGAAGGACTGAGCAATGAAGTCAAGTGTGCCAAACATTTTTTAACCACCCTGTCTGTTGGTGACACAGACTTCAAAGAACTATGTACCTGCAACCCTAGGTCCCTCTGTTCTACAACACTACCCAAGGCCCTACCATTAATTGTGTAAGCCCTACCCCTCTTTGTTGTATGAAAATGCGATACCTCTTATTTATTCAGATTGAACTACATCTGCCATTTTTTCAGCCCATTGACCCATTTGTTGAAAATCCCTCTAATCTCAGAAAACCTTATTCACTGTCTACAACACAACCAATTTTGGTATTGTTTGCAAACTTACTAACCAATCCTTCTATATTCTCATCCAAATAGCTTATATAAATGGCAAACAAAAGAGGACACCGAACCAATCCAACCTGAACACCGCTAGTCACAGGCCTCCAGTCTGAAAAGCAAGTCTGTTCCATTTCACTTTCTCCTGCCATTAAGCCTATTATGTATCCAATTGGCAAGCTCACCCTGAATCCCATGTGTTCTAACTCCACTAAGTAATCTACCATGCGGAACCTTGTCAAAGGCTTTGCTAAAATCCAAATAAACAATTTCCACTGGTCTGCTATTGTCAATCTTTTGGTAACTTCCCCAAAAAACTCAATCAAGTTTGTGAGACATGATTTTCCTCCCACAAAACCATGCTGACTCCCTCTAATCAATTTTTGCCTCTCTAAACATCATAAATACTGTCTTTTATAAATCACCTCCAACAATTTATCCACAACCAACGTTAGACTCACAGGTCTGTAGTTCCCTGGTTTTCTCCTTGCAAACCTTTCTTTTAAAAAAAAGTATAACATTAGCCATCCTCCAGTCATCAGGCACCTCACCCATAGTTACAGATTATGCAAATTTCGTCCCTTTCTTCCCATAACATTCTGGGATACATTATATCGGGTCCTGGAGATTTATCCACCTTTATGTTCTCTAAGACCTCCTGAACCTCCCTTTCTGTAATGTGAGCTGTTTCTAAAACATCAAGATTTATTTCTCTGTGTTCTCTAGACTCCATTTCTTTGTCCGCTGTAAAAACACGCAAAATATTCATTTAGTATCTCTCCCATCACCTGGGGTTCAACCTGCGAACAGTCTACTCCAATAAGTTTTGAAAGTTCTTGTCTCATAGCAATAAAATTTGCCTTACTCCAGTTGAAAATTTTAACTGTTATGGAAGACTTATCCTTTTGCACAATCATTTTGAAACCAGTAGAATTATGATCGTTAGACCAAAGTATTCCCCAACTTTTACTTCAATCGCCTGCTGTGCCTTATTGCCCCAAAGAAGGTCTAGTTTTCTTCCGTCTCTGGTAGGAGCATCCACATATTGATAAAGAAAATTTTCTTGAACACATTTGACAAATTCTTCACCATCCAAACCTTTAATACTATGGTAGCCCAGTCAATGTTTGGAAAATTAAAATTTGCCATTATTACAACTTGCTTATGCTTACATATTTGTTTCTCAATTTCCCTGTTACTGTTGTTGGGGGGTGGGGGAGCGCTATAGTACAGTCTCAACAACAGTCTCTTCCTTATTTGTAATTTCTACCCATATATTTTCACTGGATGATTTTTCAGAAATATCTTCCCTAGTTACAGCAGTAATGCATTCCTTAATGAAAAACGCCCCCACCATTCCCCACCCCTACTCCCCCACCCCAGCATCTAAAACTGGGAACATTGACCCTTTTTTTGATCTTCTACTTAACCTGTTACATTCACTCTACTGCTTTAATCTTTTCCCCAAAAATGTCATTCCTGCCTATGTATACAGTAATTTCTGGCTTCTCAATCTCACCTTTAACAATATGCTTGAAATGTTTCAAGACATCCTTAATCCTAGCACCAGGAAAGCAACAAACATTCCTAAATTTACACTCCCTGCCACAGAATCATCTGTTTATGCCCCTGACAGGAGAGTCCCTTTTAAAAACAATTCCTTTAAATTTCATCTAAAGCTACCTCACATAAGAATCATTCCAACTGCCCAGTAACTGACTGGCCCTTCCATTTTCCTTGGAGACACTATCTCCTTCTATAATTCCAAAAGCTGAATAGCCACCAGTGACTTTTGAACTACCTTCTTACCTTTCCTGACAGTCACCTATCCATCTGACTGATTTAGAAATGTTGTTACACAGCAGAATCAACCAGCCAAATTACAATTTTCTTTGTTTTTGCATGGTAATGAAACAAAATGAAGAAAAATCTTATATTTAAAAAAAAGACTGAAAGAACAGTTTTTTTTAAAAAAACTCTAGCTATGCCTGCAATACCGGGAGCAATTTCTTTCTCTATCACCCATACAAGGCTATAAATCCCACAGTTGGAAGTCTGATAGCCTCTTGTTGGAGCCTTCATATCACTGAGTTTAAACTTTCTCAGATTCAAAAAGACCCTTCAAGGTTTTAATCAAACAATTCTGGTCCAGAACTTTTACTAAATTTCTTTCATTGAGGTAATCTATTTCTTAACACTTCAAATTAACTCAATTTCTTAGGGAGCAACCACTTTATACATGCACTGTGGGCCAAGACCCACTAGAATTGCCCAAGCTAAAGCTTAAAGTAAAGCTTTCTTTGCAAGCTATGGGTGTTTCCCATAATAAAAAGAGGGGAAAAAAAAATCTTTCCATGACCTTCCAAACTAGAGCCTAATGTGCAACTGTTTACTTCGTTCATTTTTAATTATTCTAATGAAAACAAAAACCCTTTACTCTCCGGGAAGTCTTTCTCTGATACTGTGCTTTAAAATAAATTACCATGTCTGCAGAAATACTTACAAATTAATCATTAAAATCCATCTGAAACTGAAAATCTATAAAATTCAAATAAATTAAATGAAATATGTATAAAGCACGTCACAACTCTCAGAAGACCTTTGGCAGATCCATTCCTAAGTTAAGGTTTGCTAAAGTTAAACCTCGTGGAATTGAAGTTAGATTATTGACTGGGATAGAAAATTGTGTTTATGAATAAGGAAGAGATGATAGGCAAGGCACCCCTTCTTTATGTATCTTTGCACTGATTGAAGAGAACGTGTTCTGTTACATGAAAAGTTTTATTATTTCTGAGTACTTTTAATTGTCAGGAACAGGCAAGTGACAGGCTTTTGTAAGTTTTAAAAGAAAGGCAAATGTTTATTATTCAACACCTGAATGTTCTGGCCAGATGGCAGCAGAGTAAGATGCTCCAGCCAGAACTCTGCTCCACCTGTTTTTTTTTTTCTTTCTTTGCTTTTTCTTTTTTCTGAAATCACCCCCTCCACTCATCGCTTCTGTGTTAGGGGAGTGACGGAACTGGAAAGCCTGGGAGGTGAATCCTGGAGCAGCATGTAAAGTGTGTAAGTGGTCCCGGAGCTGGGGCCGGCCTAGGGGAAGTGGTGCTGGAACATGCCTTGGAGCAGCTGAGAGCCAGTATAGAGTAGACTCAAGGCTTGGAGCTGAGCAGTGATGGTTGTTGGACTGGGCTCTGGCACTAGTGGTCAGACTACATTGCAAAGTCCCTACTCTGAACTGCTGCAATGTAATGTTTATTTGGAACATTTTTAATCTGAATGTCAATCCTTCGACCATGTCTTATTTGTAACTTATTCTTTGAACACGGTAAAGTAATGCAATTACATTTCTTGTTCCTCTTTTGTACCTAAGATTTGTACCTAGGTACTTGTACCTAATATGGCGCTGAGAGAGTTGACATTCTAAAACGTCACTGAACTGCTGCAAGTCTCTACTGGAGTACACGTGACCATAAAGGATATTCTATTCTCCACCTAGCCCTGCTTTCATTCAGGAGAAAATTGTAATTATAAAAGTAGAGATAGCAAGAACTGCAGATGCTGGAGTCAGAGATAACAAAGTGTAGAGCTGGAGGGGACACAGCAGGCCAGACAGCATCAAAGGAACAGGAAAGCTGATGTTTCAGGTCATAGATAGTAGGAACTGCAGATGCTGGAGAATCTGAGATAACGAGGTGTAGAGCTGGATGAACACAGCAGGCCAAGCAGCATCAGAGGAGCAGGACATTTCTTCAGAAAATTCTCTGAAACATCAGCTTTCCTGTTCCTCTGATGCTGCCTTGCCAGCTGTGTTCCTTCAGCTCCACACTTTGCTATCCCTAATTACAAAAGCAGCATGTGTTTATGCTTTATGATTCAAGAACTCTTTGTATTTTCCCAGGGTGAAGACGTGAAGTGATGCAGGCTTGTAATGTCTGAAGAAAGACTCTGGTGGTTTATAAGGATGGATTCGCTGTTGCAGATTTCATTTATTGTACTCCAATCGAGGTACAATAGTGAAACCCTGGTACAGTTTCTCAGGTAGAAATTTCAGGGCCAGCCTGCATCTCATGGCTTAAGAGCAAATGTTCTTAGGCAGGGTCTTTGCTCCTTGTTGGCATTTATGTTTCTGTCTGTTTAACCAGAGCATGTTTTTCAAGACCCTTAGCAAAACTTTTGTTATATGACCAGAGCATCTCTTACATCTTCCAATTACCCTCTTAATTAGTTTCTAAGGGTTTGACCATTGGCAGGCAATGTATTCAGAGAGCACTTATCCACATATGATTTTGGTAAAATATGCTTTTCTCACCCATTGTTTGTCACATCTGGAGTTACTGTGGCTGCATCAGTATTGTGAAAATAGTCTTTCACTTAGGATCCGGTCAGGCCACATTTGGAATATCGTGAGCAGTTTTGGTCTCTCTATCATGCGGAAGGATGTACTGGTGTGAGAGAGGTCCAAAGGAGGTTTTCAAGAATGATCCCAGGGATCAAAGAACTCGCCATGAGGAATGTTGTATTTGATGGAGTTTGGAAAGATGAGGACGCATCTCATTGAAACTTACAGATTATTGAAAGGCTTGGATAGAATTGATGTGGGCAAGATGTTTTCGCTGGTAGAAGAGACTAGGACCTGAGAGCACAGCCTCAGAGTGAAGGGATGACCCTTATGAACTGGGATGAGAAATTTCTTCAAAAACAGAACATGGTAAATCTGTGGAAATCATTGCTGTAGAAGACTGTGGAGGTCAAGTTGTTGATTATATTTAAGACAAGGTAAGAGAATGAAGGATTACAGGTAGAAGACAGGAGAATGGGGTTGAGAAACATCAGCCATGATCGAATGGCAGGACAGGTGGACAATGGTCTAATTCTGTGTTATGGCCTTGCAATTTAATAATGGGCTCGGACAATAAACTTACCTTGATGAATCATAGGTTTGTGTGTTTTGGCAAGGAATTAGATCACCTGGGCTCCATTTTAACTTATTTTTACTTTTCTGGTTTCCACTTCATAATTACATTTTTATAGTTAATAGGTTCCTATTGCATGAGTGTGTGAATGGGACAAAGAAAGGCGAAAGAAAGTTGAGATAATAAGCAAGTGATGTAAGTAGCAGGATGTAACTAGAATTGTGCAAGGATGTGTGTTGGGCCTTGACTATTCTCCATATTTATGAACAATTTAAGTGATGGAACATTTGCAAATCCAAATATGCCATAATGCAAGCTTGGTAAACACAAGTCACAACAGATGTTAACTTTGTTGTATGAGAAATGCTGAAAGAATTTCAACAGTCCAAAAATGAGGTTTTCCACTTTTTCCTTCCTAGAAAGGGTATAAACAATGGTGAAGTGCTGGAAACCATAGATTTCGAGAGAAGGTGTTTGGGGATATTCGAGATAAACAACAGGGTTCATGCACATAGATTGTTTAAATGTCAGGTAAAAAAGTAACAAAACAACAAGGTGCGTGGAATGCTGCTCTGTCTAGAATATAGGCATTAAACATTATGCTACAGCTATTACAAAAGTACTGGGTGAAAAACACCTGGAACACAGAGCAACTGTGGGCACCACACTTTAAGAATTAGTCTTGTTGGCCTTGGATAGGGTGGCGGCATTGGTTTACTGGAATTAATGTAGGATTCCAGGAGTTAAGTTCAAAAGAATCATAACACAAGCCAAAGCAACATTTCTTGATATTCATAAAGTTACAGGATGATTTGATGTAAGTTTTCAAGATATTAGGGTAAACAGGATTATAAAAGATGAACTGTTCCAGTTGATTAGCTTATCTGAGACTACTGTGCATAGTCTAAAATAGTATGGAATTATGAAACACTTTTTAACATACAAAGGGCGATACATGTTTTAAACTGCCTTCATTAAATTATGAGGTCAGTAGTAATATTTAAATAAATGGTGAATTCTTAATATCCAGATGCATTAAGGGATGTTGGCCAAAGGGGCGGCACAGTGGTTCAGTGGTTAGCACTGCAGCGTCACAGCGCCAGGGACCCGGGTTCGATTCCAGCCTCGGGCAACTGTCTGTGTGGAGTTTGCACATTCTCCCTGCGTCTGCATGGGTTTCCTCCGGGTGCTCCGGTTTCCTCCCACAGTCCAAAGATGTGCAAGCTAGGTGGATCGGCAATGCTAAATTGCCCACAGTGCTCAGGGTTGTGTGGGTTATAGGGGGATGGGTCTGGGTGGGATACTGCAACGGGTGGTGTGGACTAGTTGGGCCGAAGGGCCTGTTTCCACACTAGGGAATCTAATCTAATCTAATCAAAGGCAAGGTTAGACACAATTTGCTGTCGTTTCACTAAATGGTGGAATGGGCTCAAGGTGGGTTGGTGGTGTAGTAGTAATATCACTGGACTAATAACACAGAAACCCAGGCTAATCTCCTGGGGACATGGGTTTAAATCCCACCATAGCAAATAGTGAAATTTGAATTCCCTGGAATAAAAACTAATATAATATTAACTATTAGCTTTCCATGGTTAATCAGATGGATTTTTATGACAACGTCTTTTGGGCAAGGAAATCTGCCGTTCTATCTAACTTCAGATCCAGTACAGCGTGGTTGATTGACTCTTAGCTGCTCTCTGAGCAGTTTGGGTGGGCAATAAATTCTGGTCTTGCTGGTAATGCCACATTCTACAAATGAATAAAAAGAGGGCTAAATAGCATACTACTACCCTTATGTAACTTAATTTTCTCAAGTGTTATCCACCTAAGTGCTACAGCAGGTAGCTTAGTAAATGAGGGGGCAGGCTGGTGGAACATGGTGGATTGCCATGTTGTCTTGTACTTTTTCTGTATTTCTATAATGATAGAAAGACTTCAATGAGAACACAACGGTTTTAAATGACCATAGACTAATAGTTATTTTAAAGCTCTGCCATTGTTAATAAACTGCTAAACGCATGCATGGGATTTTTATGTTTCGTTTATAAGTGAATTTCATTTGATATTGTCTTTGTAGTTGGCTGGGGAACAGACCAGAGCATTGGTGGATTTGGAGAAGAGCCAGGGATTAAATCACAGCTCGTAAATCTAATCCGATCTGTACGAATGGTGATGAGATGTAAGTTCTGCAGATCTGTTATCAGATCTCAATCATACTTAATCTGCAAAGACTTTGAATTCTCTCTGCCTCTTGTTTCGTACATTCTTTTTTTAATTGTCCTCAGCCAAATGAGGCTTGGTGATTACAATCTTTTACTAGTTGCGGGGGAATGTAGAATCCTGCTTATTCTCTTGTGCATATCATAGACTCGTACAATCATGCAGCATGGAAACCAACCCTTCGGTCCAACCAGTCCATGCTGTACGTAATCCCAAACTAAGCAAGCCACACCTGCCTGCTCCTCGTTCACATCCCTCCAGACCTTTCCTGTTCATGTATCTATCCAAATTTCTTTTAAATATTGTAATTATACCCAATCTTTCTCATTTTTCATAAAAACATTTAAGTAATCGGAGCAAGAATAGGACATTTGGCCCCTCAAACCTGCCCTATCCTGCCATGCCATAAGATCATTGATCTGGCCCAGGCTTCATCTCTTTATTTCATGCCCCCTCTTCATCGTCCTCAACTACTGATTATTTCAAAATCTGTACCCACTCTTTAAATATTTTGTGATCTGGCCTCCATACTTCTCTGGGATATAAAAATTCAAGACATTCGCTACACTTTGGGGAAGAAATTCCATTGCTTCTCAGCTTTTTAAATGAGTGCCCCTTATGCTGTAACTATGGAGATTCCCCTACTACTGGAAACATTTTCTCTATCTGTCAAGGTCCCTTAAAAGCTTGTATGTTTCAATAAATCACACCCTCATTCTTTTGATTCTAATTCATTCTAATGAATAAAAGTCTAACCTAGTTATCTGTTCTCAGTCTGTCAACCCTTCATTCCAAGAATCACCCTAATAAGCCTGTTTTGAATAGCCTCCAATACCTATATATCTATTCTTAAAAGCAGGGACCAAATCTGTACATGTGCCCCAAGTATGCCCTCACCAACACCTTGTATAGCTGGATCAAGTCTTCCTTGTTTTTAAACTTCAACCACAGAGCAATAAAGGCTAAATTCTATTTATTTTCTTAATTACTTGCTGCACCTATATTTTAATGTTTTGTGTTTCGTGCACAGAACACTCTGATCCCTCACTGCCAACTGTTTTTGGTGTTTCTCTCTCTCTATTTAAATAACAGGCTACCTTTTGCTGTTCTTACCAAAGAGCATGACCTCACACTTTCCAATATTAAACTACATCTGTCAAGGTTTTACCCACTCACGCAACCTATCTATATCCCCATACAGACTCCTTATGTCTGTGGCAAAATGCTCCCACCTACTTTTGTATCATCTGTAAATTTGAGTGCATTACACACTACTCCCAACCCCAGCCATTTATATAGATGGTAAATGATTGAGGCCAAATACTCGTGGTACACCACTATTTAGTCCTTTACAACTTGAACATGACCCATTAAACCTGACTGTCTTTTAACCAAATGTTAATACATTACCACAGTAATGTAACTCCTGTCTTGTATAATAAAGTTTTATGCTGTACCTTACTGAACGTCTTTTGGAAATTCATATACAATATATCTATCGATTCATTCCCCTTTGTCAACACATTGTTATATCCTCAAAGAATTCTAGCAAATTTGTCGAACAAGATTTCCCTTCCAGAAAACATTATCGACTGTTGGATTACATTTAAGCTTTTCTAATTTTTCCTGCAATTTCTTCCTTAATAGTGGACACCAGAATTTTCTCAATGACAGCAGTTGAGCTAACTAGCCTGTAGCATCCTGCTTTCTGTCACCTACCTTTCTTGAACAGAGGAATCATATTAGCGGTTTTCCAATCCTCCCAGATTTGAGTTCTGGAATATTTTGAGTAATGTCTCCAGTGTAACTGCAACCACATCTTTTAAAACTCTTGAATGCAGGTCATCATGAATTGTCTGCTTTCAGTTTTATTAGTTTGTCAAGTATTTGGTCTTTTATGATTGAGAGTGTTAGCAAGAGTTTACTTCCATTGGCACCTTGTCCGATATTTTTGGGATGTTTACAGTGTCCAACACCATAAAAACTGATGCAAAATGATGTTGTTATTATCTGCCTTTCCTTGTTCCTCATTATAATTCCCCAGTCACATTTTCCAAGGGTCGCACAGCCACTGTGGCTACTGTCTTTTTATAAACCCATTGAAGCTCTTGCTGTTTGTTTTTCTATTTCATACTAATTTACTTTCATAATTAATTTTCTCCCCTTTTTATTAGCTTTTTAATCGTCCATTGCTGCATCCTAAAATATTCCTACTCCTCTGGTCTGCGGCAAGTTTTTGCTGCTTTGTATGCCTTAGTTTTTAATAGATATTTTCTTTAATCACCTTTATTAACCATCCTTCTCATTGAGTCCTCCATTTTGACCTGAGTTATTTTTTTTTAATATGCATGCTGAAATATCTGCTTAAACATCTGTCATTGGGTACCATCATGCTTTGATTAGTTTGCTCATCCACCCCACAGACAATGTCCTCATTCACAACTGGAGCAAGATCTTCCCCTTAGTCTATTTCCCTAGCCACTTTAGGCAATGCTTTCTTCATCTTATTTGTTGCCCTAATGAGGTAGAATTAATAAGATCTTTTATTAATTTTACCTCATTGCATACTACTAGAACTAAAATATCTTGTTCCTAGGTATATCCTGCAATTTGCTGCTTTAAGAAACAATCCCTGACACACACTACAAATTTGTCTTTGATGTTACCCTTGCCCATCTGATTTGTCGAGTCAACATGCAAATTAAAATCATCCGTGATCATTCTAATGCCCTCCTGTGTGCATTCATTAATTTCCAATTCACACTTTGCCCTACAGTGCGCTAACTCTTCAGAAGGCTATAGGCAATTCCCACCTGTGACTTCTTCCCTTTGCTATTTCCTTATTTCTATGCAAACTGATTTCACGTCACAACCTGTCACTTTTACATTGCTACTTATCATTGCACTGCCTTCTTCCTTTATTAAGAATGACATAGCACCACCTTTTCCTTTTTGCCTTTTCTGTAGAATGCCGAATACCCTTGAATATTGAATTTCTAGCCCTGGTCACCCTGCACCCAGCCTGGCTATAATGTGTTTTATTTATTCCTACTTGTGCTATCAAATCATCTATCCTGTTACAAATTCTGCATGAATTCAGATAAACAGCCTTGAATTTTGACTTTATACCACTAGTAATTTTTCTGGTTCTAATTTCTACTGCACCCTGCTTATATTTTCTGCCCCTTGTCACAATTTGCTAATGGTCGTTTCTTCAACACCCTTTCTCTCTGTTCGTGTCTTTTTGAATATTTTAACTTCCCATCAATTTTAACCCCCACCCCCCTCATTAATTCGCTTTAATCCCTACTTACAACTCTAGTAATACGAGTCACCAGTACACAGGTCCCAACATGGTTCAGATAAAGCCTGCCCCAACAGAACAGCTGTCTTTTTCCCCAGTACTGGTGCCATTGCCCCATGAATTGGAACCCTTTTCTCCCAGTCCAGTCTTGGAGCCATGCATTTACTTCTCTAATCTTAATTACCCTATACCAAATTGCATATAGCAGTAATAATTCTGATACGTTACCTTTGCAGTCACACTTTTCAATTTAGACCCTTGCTGTCATAATCCCTTGTCAGAATCTCCTTCCTAGTCCTACCAATGTGTACCGTGACAACTGGATCCTATCCCTCCCATTCTGAGTTCCTCTGCAGCCCAGAAGAGTGTCCTGAACCTTGGTACCTGATAGGCAACGTAACCTTTAGGACTCTGTCTTTATTGCAGAGAATAGTATTTATTCCCCTAACTATTCTATCCGTTGTTATTATCTGTTTCCTCCCCCTGTTTGAATGGCAGCTGGGTACCATCATGCTTTGATTAGTTTGCTCATCCTCCCCACAGACAATGTCCTCATTCACAACTGGAGCAAGAACTTCTTTTCTATTGGACAAGAGTACTGGTTGCCTCTCCTCCAAAACTAGGTTCTAAATACCAATACCTGCCTCAGTCGAAGTCACAAACCCCTGTTCCTGACCACAGACTAAACTTGATGTAATGAACCTAAGGGTTGTGACCATCTCCTGAAATACTGTGGCCAGGTAACTCTGAGCTGAAGTAACTCTGAGCTGAAGTTCCTCTAGCATCCACCACTTGTCACAAATATATTCATTGTGAATTACACTGGTGTCCACCAACTCCCACAAACTGCAGCTGCAGCACATCGCCTGCCCAGCTATTCTTCCTTACTCAATTAATTTGAATGTTAAGTATTTTAAAAGTGAATATCCTAATTGTATTCTTCAACTAAAATAATGTTTCGTGTTGTAAACTGCTTCAAAAAAGTCGCAGGAGAATACCTACCAATCACCTACCTTTCCTGTGATGTCACATTTTAGCTCTGACAGGTATAGACAGGTTGAAGGGGCTGTTTATGGAATTTCTGTATTTCCTAGCGCAACTCCAACCACCCTGTTTGCTTCCAGGTAATGCTGACCTGTTGCATACTCCTCCCAGTTCCATTTGAATATTTGGGAAGTGAACAGTGATCATTTTTGAACCAAGGCTATGATACACCTTGAAGTTGTCACTTTACCCCAGCTTCTTCTACCCCTGTCTCCTGAAGGATTTGAATCCAAGACAGGCACAACCCCTAGGTTGCTAAACGAATGATAATGTTTCACCATGTGAGGAAAGTCTATTAGGCTGTGGCCCATCACCATTCAACCTATTCTTTTCAATGTCCTTTTTGGCAAGAATCTGGCTGAAATATTGGCTGTTTTCTTTGCTTCTTTTGACAGTCTGAATTCTAAGGCCAGTTATGGCACCACGCCTGATTGCTATTGACCAGCTATGTACCACTAATTCAGTAGAAGCCAATTACAGAATTTACCTGACCCGTTTTCATTGTACGCAATGTAATTGTCATCTGAGTTATCAGTATGTATTGAGGTTATTCAACATTGATCAATAATAAACTAACTAGTGCTATTTGTTTTCTTTCTAGTACCGTTAATAGTACTGAACTCCATAACCATTATACTCTTGTTACTTTTTGGATGAAGAAATGCAAAAGGACGTCAGTGCTGTCCCCTGGAAATTTGCAGCACGTTTTATTGTTTAACTTCATGATCTCCTGTGAAGTTCCTTTGAACTGTAGTAAAGACAAACATTGCATAATTCAGACTTTTGTAGATAAAAAATAAAAGAAAATGGGATCAATGCAAAAAATAATTTCAATTTTTCAATGTACTGTTCCAATTAAACTGGAAATTTACAGTTCTGAACGTTGTGTTATGTGGTGATGTGAGTAACGTCGAAGAGGAGCACAAGTCAGTTTATTGCACTGGGAGCAACATTCAGGCCAGATTTGGATTTGAGGGATGATACATAGGATGGAACACTTTGAAGAAGATTTGATTTTTGCTCCAGACATTACTGAACATGACTTTTTGGTGCTTCACTGTTGAATTTCACAGATTGCGACCCTTAGACTTGATTAGTTTTGTATTTTCCAGGAAATGCAACAAAATCAAATAATTTATGACCAACCAAAAAAAGGCTTTGTCGTTTATAACATATGTGTCTTGCATTTGGACTACAAGGAATGTGTCCTGAAATTGGATATGTGGATGATAGCGCGATCTAAATCCTTATGTCTTCTGTGACTTGTGATGAATCACAAATCATTCCATTTGTGTTAAATTATCACATCTCGACCAATATACTGTGCTGGATAAGTATGAATTTCCTCCAGTTAAATATTGTGAATATAAAACTATTGTTTTTGACCCTTCTGCAATCTCTGTTCCCTAGCCACTGGCTCCATTCCTCTGGCAGTTACTGGAGGTTGAACTGTACACTTCACAACATTAGTGTCATATTGATCCTGAAATGAATTTTTGGCCACACATATGCATGACCAATTGCAGCACCTTCTCTCAGTTCTTTAACGCTGCGTAGGTCTACTACTACCACCTCAGCTGATCTACTGCCAAAACTCTCATCTATACTTTATTCACCACTCATCAAGTCATACAGCACAGAAACAGACCCTTCCATCCAATTAGTCTGTGCCAACCAAGTTTGCCAAACTAAATTAGCCCCATTTGCCTGCACTTATATCCTTCTAAACCGTTCAAATTCATGTACCTATCCAAATGTCATAGACAACATAGATAAGCTGCAGAGCTGGGCTGAGAGTTGGCAAATGGAGTTTAATGCAGACGAGTGTGAGGTGATGCACTTTGGTAGGAGTAACCAGAAGGCAAAGTACAGGGCTAATGGTAAGATTCTTGGTAGTGTAGATGAGCAGAGAGATCTCGGTGTCCATGTACACAGATCCTTGAAAGTTGCCACCCAGGTTGACAGGGCTGTTAAGAAGGCATACAGTGTTTTAGCTTTTATTAATAGAGGGAGTGAGTTCTGGAACCAAGAGGTTATGGTAAAGCTGTACAAAACTCTGGTGCGGCCGCACTTGGAGTATTGTGTACAGTTCTGGTCACCGCATTATAAGAAGGATGTGGAAGGTTTGGAAAGGGTGCAGAGGAGATTTACTAGGATGTTGCCTGGTATGGAGGGAAGGTCTTACGAGGAAAGGCTGAGGGACTTGAGGCTGTTCTCATTAGAGAGAAGCAGGTTGAGAGGTGACTTAATTGAAACATATAAAATAATCAGAGGGTTAGTTAGGGTTGATAGGGAGAGCCTTTTTCCTAGGATGGTGATGGCGAGCACGAGGGGGCATAGCTTTAAATTGAGGGGTGAAAGATATAGGACAGGTGTCAGGGGTAGTTTCTTTACTCAGAGTAGTAAGGGAATGGAACGCTTTGCCTGCAACGGTAGTAGATTTGCCAACTTTAGGTACATTTAAGTTGTCATTGGATAAGCATATGGACGTACATGGAATAGTGTAGGTTAGATGGGCTTGAGATCGGTATGACAGGTCGGCACAACATCGAGGGCTGAAGGGCCTGTACTGTGCTGTAATGTTCTATGTTCTATGTCTCTTCAATGTTGGAACCGTACCTGCATCGACCACTTCCTCTTCCACACACAAACCACCTTCTGTGTGAAAAAGCTCCTCCTCAAATCTCTTAAGTCTTTCTCCTCTCACCTTAAAATAGTGCCGTCTAGTTTTGAACTCCCAACCCTAGGGAAACAAAGCTTTGCTATTCATCTTATCTATGCCCCTCATGATTTATAAACCTCAAAAAGGTCAACCCTCAACTTCCTATGCTCCAGTGGGAAAATGTCCCAACCTATCCAGCCTCTCCTTATAATTCAAACCCTTCAACCCTGGTAAAGTCCTTGTAAATCTTTTCTGTACCCTCTCCGATTTAATAATATCCTTCTTGACCACAGCTACACAGTACAGCATGGACTGCCAACCTTCTCAAGGAAGCCCAGTCCAGGCTCTTGGCCTCAAGGTGAAGTTCAGCATGGACTCCCTGCTTTAGAAGGACTGTAATGCTGATCTACATTCTTTTTTTTATTTTTGTAATTTATATCTAAGATTTTGCACCTAAGGTATCTTTGTACCTGCTTTACAGGACTGTAATGCTGATCTCTTAACTTTGATTTTTCATTTTTCTAATTTATACCTATGATTTTGTACCTAGGTTGGCACTGGAAAATGCAACTTTGTACACTTTTCACCCACTGTACTCATGTATCTGTGTACTTGAGTGTTTGTGATAATAAACCAAATTCTAATTCTTATTCTACTCCAAAAGTGGCGTCATCAGCATCCAGTAAAACTGCAATCTGACCTCCCAACTCGAATACTCGATAGTCTGAGCAATGAGAGGAAGCATTCAAAACATTGCCATTACCACTTTGACTACCTCTGATGCAACTTCCAATGAACTACGCACTTAAACCTTTAGGTCTTTCTGCTCTACAACATTACCCACAGTCCTACTATTTACTGTGCCCTTCATCATACCAAAATGCAACACTGCACATTTATCTAAATTAACAGCTCTTTGGCCCAATTGATCAAGATCCCTTTATAATCTTGGATAACCTTCTTTAATGTCTGCCACCAAATCAACTTGATCATTCAAGTTACTCTTGACCAGTAACTCTCTTCAAACTTGAGGTTATCCAAAATTCTGGATAAATTCCCTTGTTTTAATTTGTACACAGCCCTGTTGTCAATCAATTTTGTGCTCACTGACCTACCTAGGCTCCTGGTTAAGTAATGCCTCAATTTCAAGTCCACACTGCCCTTCCAAAGAGCATTCCACCCTGACCCTGTAACCCTGCATTTCCCATGGCTAACCCAACTAGCCTGCCCATGTTTGGACACTATGGGCAATTTAGCACAGCAATCCACCTAACCCGCATATCTTCGGACAGCAGGAGGAAAGTGGAGCACCCAGAGGAAGCAAAGGCAGACAGTGAGAATGTGTAAACTCTATGCTGTCAGTCACCTGAGGCTGGAATTGAACACTGGTCTCCGGCGCTAGATGGTAGCAATGCTACCCACCGAGCCACTGTGCTGTCCCTTTAATTATAGTTTTATTGTGAATAGCTACAGATCGTGTGCGAAAGCAAGTGTGTTATACATGTCTGAACAGGCTGATTACAAAACCTGGGGGAGATTATGGTGTTGTAAGGATATCACTGCACTGCCAATCCAGAGGCCCAGCCTAATCTTTGTGGTCAAGGTTTCAAATCACACCATGACTGCCAGTGGAATTTAAATTAGAGGAGACTTATGGTACAATGGTAGTGTCCCTACCTCTGGGCTAGATTGACTAGATTCAACCCCACCCACCCTGGTGGTATGCCATAACTTGTCCCAAAGCGTTCATTAAAGATGATAATACAAGTTATCAGGCACCCTCAAAGTTCAATAAATGAATTTTCATTTTTCAAAGTAATTCGGAGTGAGAAATAGTATTGAAATTTGTAACTAGAACTCTCAAGTTGGTATTAAAGATACCAGTGAAAGAAATTTTATCGATGAGCAACAAGAACTGCTTTACAAAATGTATTAATTTTCAGATAGTCTCTAAGTGAAAGGTAGGATTTTTATCCACAAAAGACAAATTCTGCAACCCTATCAATTACTTCAAACTAAAAAGTCATCTTACATCAGAGGACAATAATATTTACGGCAAAAAGGGGACTTTCATGGTGACCAGAAAGCACCAACTTAAAATCATTAGAAGAATTATTTTCTATGTAAGTCGATATTTTCCTAATCAACCTGTTCAGGCATGTTATATCACACCTCTCAATCAGGTGGGGTGGGCAATAATCAAAGAAATAACTAATGCCTGTAAAAATGGTATGGCAATTATCATGGGGGATTTTAATCCACATGTAGATTGGTCGGGGCAGCCTTGAGAAGGAGTTCATTGAGTGTATCCGTGATAGTTTTCTTGAACAGTATGTAATGGAACCGACGAGGGAGCAAGCTTTCCTAAATCTGGGATAATGGGAACTGCAGATGCTGGAAAATCAGAGATAACAAAGTGTGGCCAAGCAGCATCTTAGGTGCTCCTAAGATGGTTGAATTTAGAATACAGTTGGAGAGTGTGAAGATAAGATCCAATACCAGGATCCTGTGCTTGAACAACGATAGAATGAGGGAGGACTTAGCTAAAGTAGACTGAAAACAAAGATTTTATGGTGAAACAGTTGATGAGCAGTGGAGGACTTTCAAAGCAATTTTTCAAAGTGCTCAGCAAAAGTATATTCCAGTGAAAAGGAAGGACTGTGAGAAAAGGAATAACTTGCCATGGGTGTCTAAGGAAATAAGGGAGGCTATCAAATTGAAAGAGAAGGCATACAAAGCGGCCAAAAATAGCATGAAACTAGAAGATTGGGAAAACTTTAAAGATCAACAAAAAGCCATGAAAAGAACTATAAACACAAGTAAGATAGAACATGATAAAAAAAACTAGCACATAATATAAAGACAGATAGCAAAAGTTTCTATAAATATATAAAACGAAAAAGAGTCGCTAAAGTAAACGTTGGCCCTTTAGAGGGTGAGAAGGGGAAATTTTCCAAAATTTGCTGGACTCTGAGGCAGTCCCAGCAGATTGGAAAACAGCAAATGTGACGCCACTGTTTAAAAAGGAAGGTAGACAAAAGATGGGGAAACAGACTGGTTAGCTTAACCTCTCTAGTGGGGAAGATGCTTGAGCCTATTATCAAGGAAGAAATAGCAAGGCACCTCGACAGAAATTGTCCTGTTGGGCAGACGCAGCATGGGTTCATAAAGGGCAGGTAACGCTTGAGAAATCTTTTGGAATTCCGTGAAAACATTACGAGCAAGGTGGACAATGGGGACCCAGTGGATGTGGTGTACCTAGATTTCCAAAAGGCCTTCGATAAGGTGCTGCACAAGAGGCTGCTACATAAGAGAAGGATGCATGGCGTTAATGGTAAAGTACTAGCATGGATAGATGATTGGTTGACTAACAGGAAGCAAAGAGCAGGGATAAATGAGTGCTATTCTGTCTAGCAATCAGTGACAAGTGGTGTGCCTGAGGGATCGGTGTTGGGACTGCAATTATTTACAATGTGTATAGATGATTTGGAGTTGGGGACCACGTGTAGAGTGTCAAAGCGGAATATGTTGCTGCACAAGTGACAGCAATGCCACCTGAAGGTTGCAGGAACAGCAACTCATATTCCGCTTGGGAAGAGATAATGGGAACTGCAGATGCTGGAGAATCCGAGATAGCAAAGTGTGGAGCTGGATGAACACAGCAGGACAAGCAGCATCTCAGGAGCACAAAAGCTGACGTTTCGGGCCTAGACCCTTCATCAGAAAAGGGGGATGGGGAGAGGGTTCTGAAATAAATAGGTAGAGAGGGGGAGGCAGATCGAAGATAGAGAGGAGACAGACAAGTTACAGGGGCGGGGATGGAGCCTGTAGAGGCGAGTATAGGTGGGGAAGTATGGAGGGGATAGGTCAGTCCATGGAGGACGGACAGGTCAAGGGGGCGGGATGAGGTTAGGAGGTAGGAAATGGAGGTGCGGCTTGAGGTGGGAGGAAGGGATGGGCGAGAGGAAGAACAGGTTAGGGAGGCAGAGACAGGTTGGACTGGTTTTGGGATGCAGTGGGGGGAGGGGAGATTTTTGAAGCTTGTGAAATCCACATTTTGTTTTTAAGGATATAACAAGGTGTAGAGTTATATGAACACAACAAGCCAAGCAGCATCATAAGAGCAGGAAAGCTGACATTTAGGAGATAATGGGGACTGCTGGAGAATCCGGGCACCTCCAGGCACTGCAATCCAGCCTGCCCCAGCTCAGAGCCTCCCTCTCCCAGACCTGCAAAGGACCCCTGCTGTTTTTCATCCTCCGCAGGATCCACAGGCTGAACACCCAGTTCCACTCAGCCTTACTGGACACCAAAAATCGTAAGTACAACCAACTCACGGGCCCCTGCCACCCACAAGAGGATTCCTGCGCCTCCCAAATCCCGACTCTGTCCCTGCCCCTCCCCCACCATGCACCCGCCGCCATTGACCATGAGGACACGGCCAGAGACCCCACCGATGACGTCACATCGGCCTCCGCCGGCCACAGAACTTCCGGAACCGCTGCTGCAGTCACCACCTCCACGTCCAGGTACTACAGCCCACACACCACCCTCACCTCAGCTGCTGCCGCCCACCCCGATCCTCCCACCGCCGACGGAACCCCGCCCACGGCCGACGCCGACGGAACCCCGCCCACGGCCGACGCCGACGGAACCCCGCCCACGGCCGACGGAACCCCGCCCACGGCCGACGGAACCCCGCCCATGGCCGACGGAACCCCGCCCACGGCCGACGACATCATCACTCCGCCCACAACCTCCACAGCCAGCAACCCCAGAGAAGACAGTCACACTGAACCCTGCCGCATCTTCACCATCCCCCCAGACCTCCCACTGACTGAGGACGAACGGTCAGTCCTTAGTAAGGGGCTCACCTTTGTCCCCCTACAACCACACATCAACGAATACCAGTCACGGTTGGACATAGAGCAGTTTTTCCGCCGTCTTCGCCTCCATGCCTACTTCTTCAACCGGGAACCTAACCCTCCTTCCACTGACCCCTTCACCCGCTTCCAACACAAGTCCTCCTCCTGGACACCACCCCCAGGCCTCCTACCCTCCCTCGACCTCTTCATCTCCAACTGCCGTCAAGACATCAACCGCCTCAACCTCTCCACCCCTCTCACCCACTCCAACCTCTCCCCCGCAGAACGGGCAGCCCTCCGCTCCAACCCCAACCTCACCATCAAACCCGCAGACAAGGGTGGTGCAGTGGTAATATGGCGCACTGACCTCTACATCGCCGAGGCCAGACGCCAACTCTCCGACACCACCTCCTACCGCCCCCTCGATCATGACCCCACACCCGAGCACCAAACCATCATCTCCAATACCATTCACGACCTCATCATCACAGGGGACCTCCCACCCACAGCCTCCAACCTCATTGTTCCCCAACCCCGCACGGCCCGTTTCTATCTCCTTCCCAAAATCCACAAACCTGCCTGCCCTGGTCGACCCATCGTCTCAGCCTGCTCCTGCCCCACCGAACTCATCTCTACCTATCTGGACTCCATTTTCTCCCCTTTGGTCCAGGAACTCCCCACCTACGTCCGTGACACCAGCCACGCCCTCCACCTCCTCCAGGACTTCCAATTCCCTGGCCCCCAACACCTCATATTCACCATGGACGTCCAGTCCCTGTACACCTGCATTCCGCATAGAGATGGCCTCAAGGCCCTCCGCTTCTTCCTGTCCCGCAGGCCCGACCAGTCCCCCTCCACCGACACCCTCATCCGCCTAGCTGAACTCGTCCTCACACTCAACAACTTCTCTTTTGACTCCTCCCACTTCCTACAGACTAAGGGGGTGGCCATGGGCACCCGCATGGGCACCAGCTATGCCTGCCTCTTTGTAGGTTACGTGGAACAGTCCCTCTTCCGCACCTACACAGGCCCCAAACCCCACCTCTTCCTCCGGTACATTGATGATTGTATCGGCGCCGCCTCTTGCTCCCCAGAGGAGCTCGAACAGTTCATCCACTTCACCAACACCTTCCACCCCAACCTTCAGTTCACCTGGGCCATCTCCAGCACATCCCTCACATTCCTGGACCTCTCAGTCTCCATCTCAGGCAACCAGCTTGTAACTGATGTCCATTTCAAGCCCACCGACTCCCACAGCTACCTAGAATACACCTCCTCCCACCCACCCTCCTGCAAAAATTCCATCCCCTATTCCCAATTCCTCCGCCTCCGCCGCATCTGCTCCCACGATAAGAAATTCCACTCCCGCACATCCCAGATGTCCAAGTTCTTTAAGGACCGCAACTTTCCCCCCACAGTGATCGAGAACGCCCTTGACCGCGTCTCCCGTATTTCCCGCAACACATCCCTCACACCCCGCCTCCACCACAACCGCCCTAAGAGGATCCCCCTCGTTCTCACACACCACCCTACCAACCTCCGGATACAACGTATCATCCTCCGACACTTCCGCCATTTACAATCCGACCCCACCACCCAAGACATTTTTCCATCCTCACCCCTGTCTGCTTTCCGGAGAGACCACTCTCTCCGTGACTCCCTTGTTCGCTCCACACTGCCCTCCAACCCCACCACACCCGGCACCTTCCCCTGCAACCGCAGGAAATGCTACACTTGCCCCCACACCTCCTCCCTCACCCCTATCCCAGGCCCCAAGATGACATTCCACATTAAGCAGAGGTTCACCTGCACATCTGCCAATGTGGTATACTGCATCCAATGTATCCGGTGCGGCTTCCTCTACATTGGGGAAACCAAGCGGAGGCTTGGGGACCGCTTTGCAGAACACCTCTGCTCAGTTCGCAACAAACAACTGCACCTCCCAGTCGCAAACCATTTCCACTCCCCCTCCCATTCTCTAGATGACATGTCCATCATGGGCCTCCTGCACTGCCACAATGATGCCACCCGAAGGTTGCAGGAACAGCAACTCATATTCCGCCTGGGAACCCTGCAGCCATATGGTATCAATGTGGACTTCACCAGTTTCAAAATCTCCCCTTCCCCTACTGCATCCCTAAACCAGCCCAGTTCGTCCCCTCCCCCCACTGCACCACACAACCAGCCCAGCTCATTCCCCCCACCCACTGCATCCCAAAACCAGTCCAACCTGTCTCTGCCTCCCTAACCGGTTCTTCCTCTCACCCCAAGCCGCACCCCAATCTACCTACTAACCTCATCCCACCTCCTTGACCTGTCCATCTTCCCTCGACTGACCTATCCCCTCCCTAACTCCCCACCTATACTCTCCTCTCCACCTATCTTCTTTTCTCTCCATCTTCGGTCCGCCTCCCCCTCTCTCCCTATTTATTCCAGTTCCCTCTCCCCATCCCCCTCTCTGATGAAGGGTCTAGGCCCGTAACGTCAGCTTTTGTGCTCCTGAGATGCTGCTTGGCCTGCTGTGTTCATCCAGCCTCACATTTTATTATCTTGGAATTCTCCAGCATCTGCAGTTCCCATTATCTCTGATAATAAAGTGTGAAGCTGGATGAACACAGCAGGCCAAGCAGCATCTTTAGGAGCACAAAAGCTGACGTTTCGGACCTAGGCGTGACAGGGCAGTAACCATTATGAGTCCTCCCAACCGAGGTCGGAGGTCACTCGTTCCCAACAAAGGTTCATCTTGACTTCGTTGACTCTTCACGATTCTTCTGACTCCGCCCAAAGGTCAATACATAGGAGGTGCTAGAGTAGGTTATTTAGCCTACTATTCGGTTCGTTTCGTTGGCAGTCCTGTGATAGTCAGAGAGAAAAAAAATTCCTGTAAACTATTTAATAAACGCCAGTGACCAACGTAATTTAAACTTTAAATGGAAAATAAATGAAGTGATAAAAAAGATAGATACAGGCCGAAAGCGCCGAGACCACATAACCGGGAAGGGGGCGGGGTCGGGGTCGATGGCGGGCCGGACCGTCCGGACCTGGAGTCGGTTGGTTGCCCTGGGAACGAGAGCGCGTGACAAACCGGAAGTACAAGTGCTTTTTAGGTTTGGTGAATGGTAGTCTCCGATGTCAGGGTGACACCAGGAGGAGGATTGTATTCAATGTTATTTTAACTGCTGAAACTCTGGTTATTTGATTACAAGTATATATATATATATTTTTAAAAAGCCCATGTATTTTGTTTTTATGAAGAAAAAACAAGCACAAGTTCTTCATTGCAGCAGAGGAGATTCAGGTGACCTCTAATAGAATATTTTTTCTTTAAAAATGCGAAGAGGAATTCGATGCAAATTATTTACTATATTAAAGTGTTTAAAATAGCTCTAACGTCGTGTACTGAGATACAACTTGGATCCACTGTAAGTGATAATGGGAACTGCAGATGCTGGAGAATCCAAGATAACAAAGTGTGGAGCTGGATGAACACAGCAGGTCAAGCAGCATCTCAGGAGCACAAAAGCTGATGTTTTGGGCCTAGACCCTTCATCAGAGAGGGGAATGGAGTGAGGGTTCTGGAATAAATAGGGAGAGGGGGGAGGCGGACTGAAGATGGAGAGGAGAGTATAGGTGGGGAGGTAGGGAGGGGATAGGTCAGTCCAGGGAAGACGGACAGGTCAAGGAGGTGGGATGAGGTTAGTAGGTAGGAGATGGAGGTGCGGCTTGGGGTGGGAGGAAGGGATGGGTGAGGGGAAGAACAGGTTAGGGAGGCAGAGACAGGCTGGGCTGGTTTTGGGATGCAGTGGGTGGAGGGGAAGAGCTGGGCTGGTTGTGTGGTGCAGTGGGGGGAGGAGACAAACTTGGCTGGTTTTGGGATGTGGTGGGGGAAGGCGAGATTTTGAAGCTGGTGAAGTCCACATTGATACCATCGGGCTGCAGGGTTCCCAAGCAGAATATGAGTTGCTGTTCCTGCAACCTTCGGGTGGCATCATTGTGGCACTGTAGGAGGCCCATGACCGACTCCCACACCTACCTAGAATACACCTCCTCCCACCCACCCTCCTGCAAAAATTCCATCCCCTATTCCCAATTCCTCTGCCTCCGCTGCATCAGCTCCCACGATGAGGCATTCCACTCCCGCACATCCCAGATGTCCAAGCTCTTCAGGGACCGCAACTTTCCCCCCACAGTAGACGAGAATGCCCTTGACCGCGTCTCCCACATTTCCCGCAACACATCCCTCACACCCCGCCCCCACCACAACCGCCCCAAGAGGATCCCCCTTGTTCTCACACACCACCCCACCAAGCTCTGGATACAACGCATCATCCTCCGACTCTTCCGTTAGCTACAATCCGACCCCACCACCCAAGACATTTTTTCATCCCCACCCTTGTCTGCTTTCCGGAGAGACCACTTTCTCCGTAACTCCCTTGTTCATTCCGCACTGCCCTCCAACCCCACCACACCCGGCACCTTCCCCTGCAACCGCAGGAAGTGCTACACTTGCCCCCACACCTCCTCCTTCACCCCTATCCCAGGCCCCAAGATGACTTTCCATATTAAGCAGATCTGTCAATGTGGTATACTGTATTCATTGTACCTGGTGTGGCTTCCTCTACATTGGGGAAACCAAGCGGAGGTTTGGGGACCGCTTTGCAGAACACCTCCGCTCAGTTCGCAATAAACAACTGCACCTCCCAGTCGCGAACCATTTCAACTCCCCTTCCCATTCTTTAGATGACATGTCCATCATGGGCCTCCTGCAGTGCTACAATGATGCCACCCGAAGGTTGCAGGAACAGCAACTCATATTCCGCTTGGGAACCCTGCAGCCCAATGGTATCAATGTGGACTTCACCAGCTTCAAAATCTCCCCTTCCCCCACCGCATCCCAAAACCAGCCCAGTTCGTCCCCTCCCCCCACAGCACCACACAACCAGCCCAGCTCTTCCCCTACCTCCACTGCATCCCAAAACCAGCCCAGCCTATCTCTGCCTCCGTAACCTGTTCTTCCTCTCACCCATCCCTTCCTCCCACCCCAAGCCGCACCTCCATCTCCTACCTACTAACCTCATCCCACCTCCTTGACCTGTCCATCTTCCCTGGACTGACCTATCCCCTCCCTACCTCCCCACCTATACTCTCCTCTCCACCTATCTTCTTTTCTCCGTCTTTGGTCCGCCTCCCCCTCTCTCCCTATTTATTCCAGAACCCTCACCCTATCCCCCTCTCTGATGAAGGGCCTAGGCCCGAAACGTCAGCTTTTGTGCCCTCTGAGATGTTGCTTGGCCTGCTGTGTTCATTCAGCTTCACTCTTTATTATCTTGGATCCAGTGTAAGCCAGTTTTTGGTGGCATGCGGAGAGGGAGAGTATTTTAAACGTATATTGACCTCAGTTGAACATGAGATGTATCCATTCATGAAAACAAATGAAAAACGTCAACTTGCACATTAGCTAGGCGTTTTTTTTAATTCAAGAGCATGCTTGCCTTCATTGAGTAGAGGAGTTGGGACTCTATGTTGTGGCTGTACAGGACAGACATTGAGGCCGCTTTTAGAATACTGTGTACAATTCTGGTCGCCCTTCCATAGGAAGGCTGTTGTTAAAATTGAGAGGATGCGGAAAAGATTTAGGAGGATGTTGCCAGGACGGGAGGTGGTGTGAGTTAGCGGGAGAGGCTGAATAGGCTGGGAGTTTTTGTTTTCATAGAGCAGCAGAGACTGAGAGGTGACGTTATAGAGGTTTATAAAATCATGAGGAATGGGGATGGGTCTTTTTCTTCAGGTGAGGGAATCCAAAACCAGAGGGCCCAGGCTTAAGGTGAGAGGGGAAAGATTTAAAAAGGATCGAAGGGATGTAATGTTTTCACACAGAGGGTGGTGTATGTGTATGGAATGAATTGTCAGATGAGTTGGTGGAGGTGGGTACAATTACAACATTTCAAAGGCATCCGGATGGAGATATGAACCAAATGCTGGCACATGGACTAGGTCAGATTGGGATATCTGGTTGGGCACAGACCATTTGGACTGAAGGATCTGCTTCTGTGTTGTATAACTCTGATATGTTAGCAATCTGTCTTTTGACTGTCTGAATCAGCAGATACCAATCATAGAGTCATAGATTCTACAGCACTAAGGCAGGCCCTTCAACCCAAACAAGTCCATGCTGACTGAAATGTCCATCCATGCTAACTGTGTTTCCCTGCACTTGGCCTGTCCCAGATGTTGATTTGCTGCTTCTATTGAAATATTTGCTAATATTGACTCTGAACTTGCACTTCACAACCAAGAATATGTGCCCTTTAGCTCCTAAATTGGGTTATCAAAAATATGATTTTTACACTGCATTATCCTGTTGAGCATTTGTCTATATGATTGGGGTGTGAAGGCATGGTAGCTAAATGGTAACAAAGATAATTGTGAAAAAACACGAGGAAATTGCAGGTGCACAGACTGATTGAGTGGGCAAAAATCTGGAGTATAATATAGCAAAATATGAAGTTATTCATTTTGGTAGGACTAATAAAAGCAGACTGTTGTTTACATGAGAATGATGGCAGAATTCTGAGCAGAGGGATTTGAATCACAAAAACAGACATTGCTGGAAAATTTCTGCAGTTCTGGAAGCATCTATTGAGAGAAATCAGAGTTAACGTTGTGGGTCCGGTGACCCTTCAGAACTAAGTTGAACACAAGATGGACGTGAAAAGAATGTTAACTTCAGTGGGTGAGTCTCGAACTAGTTTTAAAATTAGGGGTCCTTTTGGAAAGAGCTGAGGAGAATCGGTTGTGCGATTTTTGGAATTCTGCCTCTGAAGGTGGAAGGGGTGCGGTCATTGAATATTTTGAAGATGGAAATGGGTAGATTCCTTCTGGGCAAGGAAATAATAAGATATCAGGAGTAGGTCCCAATACAGAATTTGAAACAAATAAATCATCTGTAATCTTATTGTAGCACGCTTGATTGTCTACTTCCGAACTTAGAACAAAGAATAGTACAGCATAGGAATAGGCCCTTCAGCCCACCAAACCCTGTGCTGACACATGATGCCATTCTAAACTACAAAAGGGGAGGCAGTGGCCTCGTGGTAATTTTGCTGGACTGTTAATCCAGGGACTAGATGGTGTTCTAGGGACCTGGATTTGAATCCTGCCGTGGCAGATGTTGGAATTTGAATTCAATAAATATCTGGAATTAAGAATCTAATAATGACCATAAATCCATTGCTGATTGTTGGAAAAACCCATTTGGTTCACTGATGTCCTTTAGGAAAGGAAATTGCCATCCTTACCTGGTCTGGCTTACATGTGACTCCAGACCCACAGCAATGTGGTTGACTCTTAACTGCCTTCTGGGCAATTAGGGATGGGCAATAAATGCTGCCTAGCCAGCGATGCCCTCATCCTCATGAATAAAATGAAATCTTTTGCCTCTTCATTGTCCATATCCCTCAGCTGTCTGCCTATTCATGTATCTGTCAAGATGCCTCTTAAACTTTGCTGTTGTATCTGCTGCTACCGCTTCCTCTGGCAATGCATTCCGGGCACTTCTCACCCTCTGTGTATTTTTTTAAAAAATGCCTCTCATATCTCCTTCCAACCTATGTCCCTTCACCCTGGGAAAAGGACTCCAAACATACATCTTTCCATGCCTCATAAATTTGTAAACTTCTGTCAGGTCACCCCTCAGCCTCTGGTGTTCAAGTGAAAACAAACCAAGTTTGTCTAAGACAACACGGTGTGAAGCTGGATGAACACAGCAGGCCAAGCAGCATCATAGGAACAGGAAGGCTGATGTTTTGGGCTAGACCCTTCATCAGAGGGTCTAGGCCTGAAACATCAGCTTTCCTGCTCCTCTGATGCTGCTTTGCCCACGGTGTTCGTCCAGCTCTACACCTCGTTATCTTGGATTCTCCAGCATCTGTAGTTCTTATTATCTCTGATTCAAATTTTGTCTAATCTCTCCATTGCTAATCTCGTAGCTAATACCCCACAACATCTTGATAAACCATTTCTGTACCCTCTCAAACCTCCAAATCCCTGGTCGTATGGTGACTGGGACTGTACGCAGTATTCTAAATGTGGCCTAACCAAAGTTCTAGATAGCTGCAACATGACTTGCCAATTGTTATATTTTAAATGCTGATTGATGAAAGTAAGCATGCTCTACACCTTCTTTATCACCTTATCCACTGGTGTTGCTTCTTCCTGAGAACTTCGACCTGTTTGTCTAGGTCCGTCTGTGTGTTAATGCTTCTCAGCCTTCTACCATTTATTGTAATAGATCTTCCAAAATAGATCACCTTACATTTGTCTGCATTGAATTCCATCTGCCATTTCTCCACACAAATCCCCTGCCTATCTGTCTCCTGCTTTATTCTCTGGCAATCCTCCTCCCTAACCACAGATCCCCCAATCTTCATGTTGTTCGCAACTTTGAACTATTCAAACCGCCTACATCTCCTCCAAGTTATTTGTGTAGATTATAAGAAACCGGGGTCCCAGCACAAATGCCTGTGGAGCATCACTTGTCACAGATCTCCTATAAAAAGAATACCCTTTCATCTTTGTCTTCCATGACCAAGCCTGTTCTGTATCCACCTTAACTGCAGATCCCATGTGACTTCACCCATATAATTCTACCATGAGGGACCTTTTCAAAGGCCTTGTAGACAACATCCATTGCCCTAACGTCAGCTTTGTGAGACATGACCACCTCCACACAAAGCCATGCTGCCTGTCACTAATAGGGCCATGTTTTTCCAAAAGTGAGTAAGTTGTGTCCCTAAGAATCTTTTCCAATAATTTCCCTTCCACTGACATATGGCTAACTGGCCTGTAATTTCCCAGATTATCTCTTTTGCCCTTTTTAAACAAAGGAATAACATCAGCTATTCTCCATCTTCGGAATTTTTCCTGTGACTAAAGAGGATACAAAGATTTTGTGCAAGACCCCAGCAATTTCCTCCCTCAGCTCCCTTAGTATTCTGGGATAGATCCCATCAGGTTCCAGGAACTTGTCTACCTTAATGCTTTTCAAAACATCCAACACCACTAGCTTTTTTAACATTAATATGCTGTGGTTTATCAACATACCCCTCTTGAGAATCCCTATCTACCATGTCCTTCTTTGTGAATACTGTTGCAAAATTTGCAATATTGACCACCCCGTTCCTCTGGCTCCATGCATACATTTCCTCTTTGAATGGACCTACCCTTTCCCTGGCTACCCTCTTGTTCCCTTATTTATGTATAAGGGTTTGCCAAAGACATTTCAGGGCCCCTTTAGCCCTCTTAATTCCTTGTTTGAGTTCTTCTCTGCTATCTTTGTATTCTTGGAGGCTATGTCTGTATTCTGTTTCCTAAATCTTATGTATGCCTTGTTTTTCTTTTTGACTGAGCTCTAAATTTCTTATCCAAGGTTCCCAAATCATATTATCCTTATCCTTCATTTTACAGGAACATGCTGGCCCTGAACTCTAATCGACTGACCTTTCAACAATTTCTATGTGGCAGATGTGGAATTGCCATCAAACAGCTGATCCTTATCTATATTCCGCATTTCCTGCCTAATATTGTGGTTGTTAGTCTTCCCCCAGTTTATACCTTCACTCAAGGACTACTCTTATCCTTATCCATAAGTAACTTAAAACTTACGGGAATTATGGTCACTGTTCCTGAAATGCTCCCTTACTGAAGGTTCAATCACCTGGCTGGGTTTGTTCCCCAATAATAGGTCTAGTAGGTTCCCTTCCCTAGTTGCACTATTTATATTTTGTTTCAAAAAAACTGTCCTAGGCATACTGAACAAGTCCCGCCTTCCTCGCAGTCGGAGTCTCAGTCAAGAAAAGGGTAGTCAAAATCACCCATCACACCAACACTGTTGTTTTTGCATTTCTCAATAATCTCTTCCTCTACCTTCCACTGGTTGTTGGGAGACCTGTAGGACAACCCCATCAAAGTGATCATACCCTTTCTATTCCTGAGCTCCATCCATATGGTCTCACAGGATGAGCCCTCCAAGGTGTCCTTCCTTAGTACGGTTGTGATATTCTCCCTAATCAATAACACAAATCTCTCCACCCCCCGTCCCACTTTTACATCCTTCTGTATCTTGCCTGAGACGTCTAAATCCTAGAATGTTAAGCTGCCACCTCTCCATCACACTTGTTTAAACCTCCTGAATGACAGTAGCAAATCTCCCTGCTAGGATATTGGTGCCACTCCTGCTCAGGGGCCACCCATCCTTCTTTTATAAGTCCCACCTGCACTGGAAAACATCCCAGTGATCCACATATCTGAAGCCCTCCTTCTTATACCAGCTCTTTAGCCACATATTTAACTGTACAATCTTCCTATTCTTAGCATTGCTGGAATATGGCACGGAGGAATCCTGAAATTACAACCCTAGAGGTTCTGCTTTTCAACTTACTACCTAACTTTGTGAACTCCCTTTGCAAGACCTTATCTCTCTTACTGCATTTGTCATCAGTACCAATATGTACAATGACGCCCTCCTTTTGAGAATATCCCATGCCACTCACACCCTGGCTCCAGGGAGGCAGCACACCATCCCTGAGTCTCTTTTGCAGCCATAGGAACATTTATCTGTGCCCCTCACTAAAGACTCCCTTATTACCACTGCTCTTCCACGCTTTGACCCTCCCTGCTGTACAAATGACCTAGTTACTGTCGCCACTTCCTGAAACCCCATTCCTCCCAACAGTACCCGAAATGGTATACTTGTTAGAGAACGGAATAGCCACACCCTTCTGTACTAGCTGTGGTAAATGCAGAGTCACAGATGGGATGTTTGGGGGGTAGGTGGGGAACAGAATGGGCTGCTGTTTTTAGAGTCGCTGCTGGCTCAATGAGCCAAATGCCTCTCTGCACTGTAAGGATTCTAGTATTCTAAATCCCACTACTCTAAAACATTATGGGTATGAAAAGGTTAATGGAAATTCAAGGTAAGAGCAAAAGAAGTCATCTGTACACTCCTTGCCAATCAGGAGCCCTTCTGTCCAAAACGTCACTTTTGAACTTGTGCTTTCACAAAGTGTAACTCTCATGATAATGATATTCTCTGAACGACATTACTTAAAGCCTCTTTCTTGCCCTTTCCAAAATGTTGTCTTAACATCAAGGGCACTCTCACCTCATCTCTAACATTCAGCTCTTTTGTCCTTTGATCATCAGTAAAGTGATGGAAGTGGTAATCAACAGTGCAAACCAGTTATAATAACCTGCTCACTGGTGCTCAGTGTTGATTCAAGCAGGGCCATTCAGCTCCTGAGCTCATTAAGGTCTTCATTCAAAACATGGACCAAAGAACTGAATTCCAGAGGTGAAGTGAGTGTGACTCCCTTGACATCAAGACTGCATTTGACATGTGTACCATCAGGGGGGTAGCGAAACTAGAGTCCATGGTAATTAAAGAGAACATTCTTTGCTGGTTGGAATCGTTCCCAGCATAGATGGTTATGATCATTGGAGGTTGGTCATCTCAGTACCAGGACATTTTTACAGGTGTTCATCAATGCCCTTTAGGAACGGAAACCGCCATCCTTACCTAGTCTGGCCTAAATGTAACTCCAGATTCACTTCCGCCATCTATAATCCAACCCCACCACCCAAGACATTTTTCCATCCCCACCCTTGTCTGCTTTCCGGAGAGACCGCTCTCTCCGTGACTCCCTTGTTCGCTCCACACTGCCCTCCAACCCCACCACACCCGGCACCTTCCCCTGCAACAGCAGGAAATGCTACACTTGCCCCCACACCACCTCCCTCACCCCTATCCCAGGCCCCAAGACGACTTTCCATATTAAGCAGAGGTTCTCCTGCACATCTGCCAATGTGGTATACTGCATCCATTGTACCCGGTGTGGCTTCCTCTACATTGGGGAAACCAAGCGGAGGTTTGGGGACTGCTTTGCAGAACACCTCCGCTCGGTTCGCAATAAACAACTGCACCTCCCAGTCGCAAACCATTTCCACTCCCCCTCCCATTCTTTAGATGACTTGTCCATCATGCTCCTCCTGCAGTGCCACGATGATGCCACCCGAAGATTGCAGGAACAGCAACTCCTATTCCGCTTGGGAACCCTGCAGCCCAATGGTATCAATGTGGACTTCACCAGCTTCAAAATCTCCCCTTGCCCCACCGCATCCCAAAACCAGCCCAGTTCGTCCCCTCCCCCCACTGCACCACACAACCAGCCCAGCTCTTCCCCTCCACCCACTGCATCCCAAAACCAGTCCAACCTGTCTCTGCCTCCCTAACCTGTTTTTCCTCTCACCCATCCCTTCCTCCCACCCCAAGCCGCACCTCCGTCTCCTACCTACTAACCTCATCCCACCTCCTTGACCTGCCCGTCTTCCCTGGACTGACCTATCCCCTCCCCACCTCCTCACCTATACTCTCCTCTCCACCTATCTTCTCTCCATCTTCGTTCCACCTCCCCCTCTCTCCCTATTTATTCCAGAACCTTCACCCCATCCCCCTCTCTGATGAAGGGTCTAGGCCCGAAACGTCAGCTTTTGTGCTCCTGAGATGCTGCTGGGCCTGCTGTGTTCATCCAGCATCACATTTTATTATCACTGGAAGTTTATGCAGCTTTCTGATCAAGTGTTTCCCAGGATGATGTGGAAAGTTAGGGAAGAAATTGCAGGGCCCCTAGCAGTGATATTTGTAACATTTACAGCCATTGGTGAGGTGCTGGAGACCTGGAGGGTTGCTGATGAGCTAAAGTTTACAAAAGGCCATAAAGAGAAGTCTGGGAAATATAGACCTATGAGTCTGACATCAGTGGTGGGTAAGTTGTTGGAGAGGATTTTGGCTTTATGCATGGGAAATCATGTCTCTCAAATATGATTGAGTTTTTTGAAGATGCAATCAAAAAGGTGGTTGACAGTAGGATGGTAGACTTTGTCTACATGGACTTAAATAAAGCTTTTTACAAGGTTCTATATAGTAGGATAATTAATAAAGTTGGATTACATGGGATTCAGGGAGAGCTTGCCAATTAGATACAACATTGGCCCATTTGTAGGAGGCAGATGGTGGTGGTGGAGGGTTGTTTTCGGACGAGAGGCCTGTGATCAGCAGTGTTCCACCAGGATCGGTGCTGAGTCCACTTTTGTTTGTAATTTATATAAATGATTTGGATGAGAATTTAGGAGGCATGGTTATTAAGTTTGCAGATGGCAACAAAACTGGCTCTATAGCGGATAGTGTAAAAGGTTATTGAAAGTTACAAAGAGATTTTGATCAGTTTGGTCAATGGGTTGAGGAATGGCAGGTGACGTTTAATTTGGATAAATGTGAGGTATTGCAATTTGATAAAACAACAAGGGCAGGACTTATGCATTTAATGGTAGGGACCTGGGTAGTGTTGTAGAACAGAGAGACCTAGGAATTCTTTGAAATTTGCGACATAAGAAGACAGGATGGTTTAGCCATTTAGCACGCTTGCCTTCATTGCTCACACCTTTTGAGTGTAGGCATTGGGACATCATGTTAAGCTCACAGGACATTGGGTGAGGCCACGTTTTGAGTACTATGTATGGTTCTGGACGCCCTGCTATAGGAAGGATATTATTAAATTGGAGACGGCTCAGAAAAGATTTACCAGTATGTTGCTGGAACTGGAGGGTTTGAGATATGAGGGAAGGTTGTGACTATTTTCACTGGAGTGTAGAGGTTGAGGGGTGACCTTATAGAGGTTTATAAAATCACGAGGGACACCGATAAGGTGAATAGCAAAGGTCTTTTGCCTAGCATGACGTAGTTCAACACTAGGGGGCATATTTGTAAAGTGAGAAGAGGAAGATCAAAAAAGGACCTGAGAGGTATCATTTTCACATTGTGGTTGGTTCATATGTGGAATGAACTGCCAGATGAAGTAGTAGATGCGGGTACAGTTACAACATTTAAAAGTCATTTGGTTAGGTCCATGAATAGGAAAGGTTTAGAAGGATATGGGACAAACACAGGCGAATGGGACTAGTTTAGTTTGGGAAAATTGGTCGACATGGACAAGTTGGGTCGAAGGGTCTGTTTCTGTGCTATATGACTCTAATGCTATTATTCGCAGCATATTCTTATTGTCATATAAGTAGTTTAGTGTTGTAGCTTCTCTGGCTTGACACATCTCGTGTTTTTGCTGTCACGCTGTCCTGCATTTCTTCTAGAACCAGAGTTGCTGCCCTGACTTAATGGTAGCATGAGGGCTATGCTGGGCAATGTGATTATGAATAGTGGTTCAGCATAGTTCTGCTACTACTGATGACATACAACACCTCATAGTTTCCCAGTTTGGAATTGCTAGATATGTTCAAAGTCTGTCCTCTTCAGCATGGTGGTAATGCGACACAATGTATTTGAGGTATCCTCAATGTTAAGACAGGATTTGGTCTCCACAAGATTGGGAAGGACCAGCACACAATGACACCGTAATGTAAAGATGCATCTGTGATGAGTAGATTGCTGAGAATGAGGTCTCTACTCCCTGTTACTCAGTCTGGACCCAGTCCAACCGATGAATAGTTCTTGCCCAGCTTGCTGAGGAGTGCCTTTGTTGAGCTACTCTTTGTGATGGACATTGAGATCCTAATCCAGATTCTGTTAAATAGCGTTCAACATGGAGGAGTGTTGATTCATCAGCCAGGGGGCTGTATATGGTGATCAGCAGGAGATCTCATTGTTTGTATTTAACTTGTCTGAGGGGTGACATTTATAGACGTTTATTAAACCAGGAAAGGTATGAAGAGAGTGAATAGACAAGGTATTTTTCACAGGGTAGGGGAGTCCAAAACTGGAGGGCACAGATTTAGGTTGAGAAGGGAAAGATTTAAAGGGACCTGAGGGACAACTTTTTCATGCAGAGCATGCATACAACGAGTTGCCAGAGGAGGTGGTGGACGCTTGGTATAATTACAACATTTAAAAAGAATTTGTTAGGTGCATAAATAAGAAGGGTTTAAAGCGATATGGGCCAAATGCTGGCAATGGAACTATATAAATTTAGAGTATCTAGTCAGAGCAGATGAGTTGGACCGAAGGGTCTGTTTTTGTGCTGTACAACTCTATGGCTCGATGACTGTAGGATGCCACGAAATGTCAATGTTGAGGACTTTCACAGCAACTCCGCACCCCTCCCCCATTACTACCATTTGTTCTGCTTTTGATGGATCTGTCCTGCTGATGGGACAGGACAGGACATAATCTAGGATAGAGATGGCACTGTCTGGGACGTACTAAGGCATGGTTCCATGTTTGTCACGTTGCTTGACTTGTTATGGATTAGCTCTCCTGATTTTAGCACAACATTCTGATAGTTTTCAGGACTTTACAGATATAATGTGGCTGGGATTTCAGGCATCTACACTGATGCCACATGATCTGTCCTGTTTCATTCCTTGGTTTAAATTTTGTAGTGGCTTTAGCACAACTGACAAGGCCATTTCAGAGAACATTTAAGAGTTGTCAACATTGCTTGGCGTTTGCAGTCCTATGTAGACCAGAACAGGTGTGGATGCTAGGCAAGGATGGCAGATTTCCTTCACTAAAAGAGTTAGTGGCAGATGAGATTTTATGACAATTGACATCAATGCTGTTTTTAATATTGTAAATTCCAGTGGCAGTCTTGCTTCAGTATGCACTTCTTCCATTGTATTACTTTGAAACATCCTCAATCCTAATCACTGCACTTTAACATCTAGTTCCAGGATTTGTTTACGGCCCAGCCACAATGCCCACAGTGTGATAAATTGGAGAATGTTAATTGAAACATATAAGATTCTGCAGGGTCCTGACAGGGTAGATGCTGAGATGATATTTCCCCTCGTCTAGAACAAGCAGGCTTGGTTTAAAAACAGAGGGACTTCCTTTAAGATAAGAGATTAGGAGATTTTTTTTCTCTCAGGAGGTCTTTAGTCTTTCGATTCTCTTAACATATTTAATCAAATTTTTGATTTACAAGGGAGTTGAGAGTTATGGGGTAGGTAGGAAAGCAGAGTTAAGGTCACAATCAGATCAGCCATGATCTCATTCAGTGGTGGAGGAGGCTTAAGGGGTCAGATGACCTATCTCTGCTCCTAAATCTTATTATTCTATGGGATATCTCACTAAATTATGGAGTAGTCTTTCATTTGGACTTGGGGTGAATCGTTGAGGCACAAAGACAAATATTGCTCATACTTTCTGGATTGTCCCCATCCTCTCATCCCATCTAAACCTTTGGCTAGCAATGATTTACAGATAAGACACAGTAAGGATGAAAATGACTTACTAAATGAAAGAAAAATCATCGTAATGAGATATTCGATTAACACAACAGAAAAATAGAAAGAGATCATTGTACAGCTTTTGAACTCATCCAGTAATATGAGATATACCAAATATAACTGAAGTACAGGCAATTTTGGACCGCAAATGGGTTTTGTTCTTGAGTCCATTCGCAAATTGATTTGTATGCAAGTCACAACACAATGGAGGACAACGTGAAGCAGCTATTCGTAAGTTCAGGAACTGTACAAATGTTAGGTCTTCAAAAATTGCACCTCTGAATGGGATAGCTTTCATGAGTGTTTAAAAGTCAGGGACCCCGTATAAAGATGACATTGCCATAGTCCCAGAGGGCAATAGAGCTGCTCCCTCATTTGAGAGATGACCAGTGGTGGTTTTAACCTGAGGGTCACCACGCCCTCAGGTGAGGGGAGAGATTGAGAAGGAGAGTCCTTCATGGTAACCTCAGCTGTTGTTGCAATTGAACCCACCCTGTTCACATCACATTGCTTTGCAAACCAGCTGTTCAGCCAAGTTAACTAACTGACCTGCTTATATATGACTAACAGTGTATCTGTAATGTGCTGATTTTCTTCTGGATGAGCAGAAACATCAGCATATGGCTTCATACCTGGATCAGAACTTTAGCATTCCCTTTCTAACAAAATTATGGGTGCAATGCCATACAGTGATTCAAGAGAATGGGCGAGAAGTGCATTTTTCAGTACATGGACAAGTAATAAATGCAGCCTTTTCAACATTACCCATATACTAAGAGCAAATAAAAATTGGTTCTGCCAATCTGAATGCATTGTTTTTCTTTTCTCGATTTTATGTTGTCAGATTACACTTTGTCAATAGAGAATGGCAACACGACGAGCGTTAAAGGCTGTTCTGATAGATCTGAGTGGAACATTACATATTGAAGATACAGCCATATCTGGTGCACAGGAAGCACTGCAGAAGTAAGTCCATCCTCACTTTTTTTTCCATTACCTAAGATTGCACACCTTTCCTTCCAGATCCACATTCTGGTATTTTTTTAAGACTTTTTATTTTGGTGTTAGGACCTTTTGAGAACTATGGCTGTGTGTGGACCTATATTCTGCACACAGCATGCTCAGGGCCAGCTGGTTTGAGAATTACCCAATTTGGTAAGGTAGGCCTTAGGTTCAGATGAAGGGAAGGATCATAGATAGTGCTAAAATGGGCATTGGCCCCTTTGCACCTCTTTATACAATCATGAGATGTAGGTGTCACTGGCTAGACATTATTTATTGCCATTCCAAATTGCCCTTGAGAAGAGATAATAAGAACTGCAGATGCTGGAGAATCTGAGATAACAAGGTATAGAGCTGAATGAATGCAGCAGGCCAAGCAGCATCAGAGGAGCAGGAAAGCTGATGTTTCGGGCCTAGACCCTTCATCAGAAAATGAAATTTCATTGCCTAGCACTCTCATAGTGCAAATGTAATTTGCCATCTTTTATCTTAAGCCTGGGTGTTGTCCAACTCTTGCTACATATGAGTAGGGACTGCTTCAATATCTGAGGGGTCACAAATGGTGCTGAACAACTGCCTGATTAAAATATTGCAGCTTTATGTGTGTGCACAATGAGACTCATTAACTCCAACCTCACCAGCCCATGAAAGTAATGTTTAGGCTGATGGTTTTTCATGTGTAAAAGGGGTTGTTGGTTAATTTTTAAAAAGAAGTATTAACTTGTGCTGTTATCATGAACAAATTTAAATTAAATGGTGTTAATGTTTTTCTTGTTGTGCATTTTAAGATTAATGGAGAATTGGCAATTAGTGAGGGCATTTATGAATGATTTTAATTCTGCTTCTGTGCTGGTCCAAATACTTCATGATTCAACAGAACTACAGAAGATCTATGATAGCATCAGTTAATAAATGAGTTAGTGAGAATGAAAAAGTAGTTCCCAAAAGTCAAAAAATTAATTTTCAACAAAATCTCAAGGGGAACCCTTGAAAAAGACAAATTATTTTGAATCCAGTTTGGGATTTGAGAATAAAATGGATCATCCACACAGCACTTCTAGCTGAGGATGGCTGCAAATGTACCTGCTTTATCTTTTGCACTTCTGTGCTCTGCTAGCCAAGTTGTGATGGTGTCACCAGGCTCCTCTTGGTGATGAACTTTGAAGTTCCCCCACTCTGAGTTCATCCTGTGCCCTTGTCTGATTAGGGCCTGGACTCTGACCTATGTGCTGAAACCTTATTAATAATAGCATATTTGCAGAACAGAATCTGTATGCACCTTCTTGTTTGCCGCTAAGCACCCCTGTTTAATTTATAAAGCTTGCATAAACCTTTGTCATAGGATCCCTACAGTTGTAGTTAACAATTTCTTTGTTTAAAAAAAAATGTTCACTGAAATCTTAAGATTATGTGGATTTCTGAAAAAATTGTCAGAGCTAACTGTTGGGCGTTTCTTTATTTTTGGGTTTAACTTTGATTTTGGTTTCTAATTACAGTTCAAAGATAACTTCCATGTGTGTGCAGCTATGTTTTATTAAGAGAGAAGCTGTTTTATACAATGTCAAAAACTTACAATCCCGGTTATATTTCCAACAGGTTTGTTTGAAGACATCTGTTGGACTATAATGTGGTGTTGTGTAATTTTTGACCTTGCCCACCCCAGTCCAACACCGGCACCTCCACATCATGGTTTTATACAATGAGCTGAGAAAGAAGTTAGCGTTGACGTCTGTATTAATAATTTGCATAGGTTGCGCAGTGCTCCTGTAGCTGTGAAGTTTGTGACTAACACCACCAAGGAGTGTAAACGAACACTGTTTGAACGACTGCAGAAGCTCAACTTTGACATTCATGAGGACGAGATCTTCACGTCCCTGACAGCAGCCAGAAATCTTGTTGAGCAAGAGCAGGTCAGGCCGTTACTTTTGGTGGATGATAGTGCACTTGAAGACTTTGAAGGTATGCTGATTCTGAAGGGCTTTGAATGGGATGGTGCAAAGGGATAAGACATGTCAAAGAATCACAAAAATATTGCACTGCAGAAGGACGCCATTCAGCCCATCCTGTATGTACTGGCTGTCCAAGTGAACCTCATGACTTGGTGCCATTCTGCTGCCTTTGCATATGGTTTCTATTTTAAATAATTATTCCATGCCCTTTTAAGTGCATCAGTTAAACCTGCCTCCACAAACGCAGGCAAATGGGACCAGTGTAAATTGTGAAAACTGGACAGCAGGGGCAAGTTGGAATGAAGGGCCTGTTTCCATGTTGTAGACTTCTGTGACTCTACTTATTGTGTGAAAACATTTCTTTGCACGTTCCGTTTACTTCTTTTGCAAATCGCTTTAAAGTTGAGCACTCATGTTTTTGATCCTTTTAGAAATGGGAACAGTTTTTCCCCTCGTTGCATCCTGCTCATGATTTTGAAAACTTCTATCAAATTTCCTTTTAGTCACCTTCTCTCCAAAAAGAACAAAACCACCCTATCCAGTCTATCCTCCTGTATCTAAAGTTTCTCATTGCTGCAAACGTTTCTGCATTCTGTCCAATGCATTCACATCTGTCCTACAACATAGCACCTAGAACTGTACACAGTACTGTAGGTGAGGTTTAACAAGCATCTTAGACAAGTTCAGCATCACGACCTTGCACTTTAACTGTATAACCTAATAATAAAACCCAGGATAGTGTATGTTTTATTACAGGCTCCCTCTCTGCCTGTCCTAACCCTTCAATCAGCTACACACAAATACACGGTCTCACTGCTCTTGTACCCTTTGGAATGGTTATATTGTCTGTTGATGTTCTTCCTACCAAAATGTATCACCTTATGCTTAGCTGTATTGAACTTAATCTGCCACCAGTCTGCCAACTTCCTTAACTTGTCAATGACCTTTTGAGATTTGCACTTCCCTCCTCTCTGTTTTCAATACTTCCATGTTTTGTAACATCCATAAAGTTTGAAGCTGTCCCCTGCACACCATGATTTAGGTTATTAAAAAATGTCAGGAAAAGCAAGTATTCCATTACTGACCCGTGAGGCACTCTACTACAAACCTTTGTCATAGGATCCCTACAGTGTGGAAACAGGCCCAACAAGTCCACACCGACTCTCACAGCATCCCGCCCAGACCCCATCCTCCTATAACCCACCTAATCTACACATCCTTGAACACTATGGGCAATTCAGCATGTCCAATCCACCACGCCTGCACATCTTTGGACTGTGGGAGGAAACCCACACAGACACTGGGAGAATGTGCAAACTCTACACAGTCGCCCAAGGCTGGAAGTGAACCCGGGTCCCTGGCACTGTGAGGCAGCAGTGCTAACTGCTGAGCCACCATCCAGCACCATGACGCAGGCAAATGGAACCAGAGTAAATTGTGAAAACTGGGCAGCAGGGACAAGTTGGGATGAATGGCCTGTTTCCATGTCGTACACCTCTGTGGCTCTACTTGTTGTGTGAAAATGTTTCTTTGCACGTTCTGTTTACTTCTTTTGCAAATTGCTTTAAAGTTGTGCGCTCATGTTTTTGATCCTTTTAGAAATGGGAACAGTTTTTCCCCTCGTTGCATCTGCTCATGATTTTGAAAACTTGACACCATCCAGGTGTCCATCCTGACACCAGAAAAATATCCATCAACCTGAATTCCCTTTCTTATCAGAAGCAAATTTGTAACAATGTTGCTACTGTCCCTATTGTTCCAATTTCTTGTGTAAAACTGTATCAAATGCTTTCTGAAAGTCCATACATGCCATATCAATAATATTACCCTCAACGACCTTACTGTCACCTCTTCAAAATCTCCAGCAAGTCAAGTAAACACAATTTCACCTTTAGAAATTTGTGCTGACTTTTCCTGACCAACTCACCTTTTTCCACATGACTACTAATTATATCCCAAATGATTGTTTCTCGAAGCTTTCCAACAATTGAAGTTAACCTGACTGTCTGAGGTTATCCTTGCAACTATTTTCTAAACAAGGCTGTCATGTTTGCAGTTCTCAAGGCTTCTGGCACCTTCCTTGCATCTAGTAAAGACAGAAAGATTAAGCCCCATGCCTCAGCAATTTCCAAACTCTCTTCCCTCGACATCCTTGGATGTATCTCATCTAGTCCCATTGCCTCGTCAACATTAAGTACCAAAAATCTATCCAACACTTCATCTTTATCAATTTTTGTCCGTTTAATTCTGGAACTGGAACTTAATTTAAACTCTGCTATTATGAAGTTGGTATGAATGCTAGCCCTGACTCCAAATCAAATGTTTGTGGGTTTCAATTTTACTCAAAAACAAAAATTGAACTTTCAAAGCCAGGCTGCTCTCTTTCAGGTTAGACTAAGTTGAGATCCCTTTTGCTTGCTGAATTGGGTAGGAAAAAAACCTGTGGCACAATTTGAAGAACAGCAAGGTGCCCCTGAAAGGCATTTCTTTTAGAAAATAAACCACTAGAAACATATGAATTGGTCGCGAGTTTTGAGAAGTTTTGTAGCTCAGGTTGAGTTTCTGGATGTGAGTTTGCTCACTGAGCTGGAAGGTTAGTTTTCAGACGTTTTGTCACCATTCTAGGTAACATCATCAGTGAGCCTCCGACGAAGCGCTGGTGTTATGTCCCGCTTTCTATTTATTGATTAGGTTTCCTTGGGTTGGTGATGTCATTTCCTGCGTTGGTGATGTCATTTCCTGTTCTTTTTCTCAGGGGATGGTAGATTGGCTCCAAATCAATGTGTTTGTTGATGGAGTTCCGGTTGGAATGCCATGCTTCTAGGAATTCTCGTGCGTGTCTCTGTTTGGTTTGTCCTAGGATGGATGTGTTGTCCCAATCAAAGTGATGCCCTTCCTTATCTGTATGTAAGGATACTAGTGATAGTGGGTCATGTCGTTTTGTAGCGAGCGCTTCCTGGAGGTTTTCAAGGAGAAAGGAGGCGAGGGCCCCCTCTCTGTACTGATTGCGGTCCCGCTGTTTGTGATGCCGGTGCAGAGGAGCCGTATGGTAATTGTACACATGTGCAATCCGCATGTGCCAGCAGTTGATGTCCTGACCTTCCTCGGAAGGTACGTGAAGGTGGAAGGGGACCTAACTGACATCATGGACCTCTTCGGGATCTGGACCAGTAAGAGGCAGGTCAGGGTGACGCTGAGGACGGGCTCGGATGGGAACATCGTACACCCACCGTCCAGCTTCGCGATCGGTGGGAGCAAGGGCTACCTGACCTACGCAGGGCAACCCAAAGTCTGCCACGCCTGTGGTAGGTCAGGACACGTGGTAGCTGACTACAAAGTCAGCATCTGCAGGAACTGCAGGGAGGAGGGACACCTTGCAAAGGATTGCCCAAAAGAAAAAAACTGCAACCTTTGCAGCGAAGCGGGCCACCTCTATAGGGCATGCCCACAGCGGGGGAACCACCTACACCCAGGTCGCCGGCAGGGGCAATGTGGGGCAAGCTGCCCCGGAGCAGAGAAAGGCACCAGGCTCCTGCAATGACCCCCCTAATGTGCAGGAAGGCCAGGTCGTGCAGGAGGGCCCAGCCCCGCACGACGGACCCGAGGCCAGCAAAGCGCCCCTGCAGGCTCCGCTACCCCCCCCCACACCGACAACCTGGAGTCGATGGAGGAGGCGACAGGTGACCCAGGGGAGTGGACAATGGTCTGGAAAGCGAGAAGGAAGGCGCGCCCCGGCACCGCAACCATCAGGCAGGAAGAGGCAGCTACAGGGGTGCTATAAGAGCTCCTCTGACGAGGGAGATTCAGAGGAGGCCCGCCCAACGCAGAAGCTAAAGATCTTAAGGGAGAAGGAAAGCAGCACCCCGCTTCCAGGTGACAGGAGGCATCCTGAGCCTCCCTCCGACACCCAGCCACGCGCCGCTGGGGCCCTGGAGGCACACACACACACACACACACACACACACACACACACACACACACACACACACACACACACACACACACACACACACACCCCCACCCTGGAACCTTCAGGCGGGAAGCAGGAAACAACATGTCCCCAGCTTGACCCAGAGCTGGACTCTCCTGCCTCCGTACCCCCGACGGGGGGAATGCCACCCGGAAGGCAGCATGGACGGTTTCCTGAGCCTGGGGAGCATCCAGCAGTTAGCCCGGGCAATGGGCATGAAGGGACAGATGGAGGGGCTGGACCTCGGACTTGGGGAGGACACTGCGTTCACTGCCCAAAATGGGGGTACGAGTTGCGAGCATTAATGTGCGCAGCGTCAAGTCAACCGCCAGATGTGTGCCCACGTTGGCCTACCAGACCTCCTGTTTCTGCAGGAGTGTGGGATACCACACCTCAGCAGGTATGGGAAATGGTCGGGCGCCTGGACCTTGTGGGCCTTCGATCTGGTCGGGGGGTAACGACTGTCGCTCCTCGGGCCTGGCTATTCTGCTGCGGGGGCGCAACTTCACCATCTCTCAAGTTCAGGAGGTGATGGGGGGCACCTCCTAGTGGCTGATGTCACCTACAGGAACGCTCCCCTGAGGTTGATCAACGTGTACACCCCAGCGGTACCAAGTGAGCGGTTGGCTGTCCTGCAGCGGCTTCCACCCCTGCTGGCTACATCCAGGCTGGTCATCCTAGGCAGAGACTTCAACTGCATCATCGATGCAGATGGAAGATCCGGCGTGGGGACAGCGGGTGGGGGGAGTCAACTGGACATCACGTCCAGATTCCTGATGGGCACGGTGAAGGACGCCAAGCTGCTCGATGTCTTCAGCACCCCTGCAGACGGAGCACAGCGGAGATACACCTGGTCGCGGCCAGACGGGACTATCCCCTCAAGGATAGACTTCCTGTTTGTGTCACAGGCGTTCTCGGTCAGGTCCACCGGTGTCGAGCCGGTGTTCTTCTCTGACCACTGCCTCCTGCTGGCCAACTGTCACTTACAGGACGACCAGCAGGCTGGCATGGGGACGTGGAAGCTCAACACGACTCTGTTGACCCCAGAGAACATTGAGGAGCTTAAGAGGGAGTACGCTGGCTGGAGAACTGTGAAACCCCTCTTTGAGTCTCCAGGCGACTGGTGGGAGACGGTGAAGGAAAACATCAAGAGGTTCTTTGTCCGTAAGGGTGTTCGGAAGGCGAGAGAGAGGTGGGGAAAGCTGTTGCGACTCCAGAAAAGGGTGCAGAACCTGCTTCTTCTGCAGTTGATGGGGGTCGATGTCACGGAGGACCTCCGCGAGGTGAGGGACCAGCAAGCCTCTCTCTTCACCGCGGAGGCCTCCAGGATAATCTTCCGGTCCAGGGTCCACTCTGTGGAGCAGGGCGAGACGTGCTCGTGTTTCTTCTTTCAGAAGGTGCACAAAGAGAGCTCTGTGCTTAGCCGGCTGAAGGAGGACGACGGCTCGGTGACACCGTCTCGGCCCGACATTTTGAGGATCAGCAGATCCTTCTATGCCGGACTGTACGTCGCGAAGCCCACAGACAGCACAGCCTCCGAGTCGTTCCTGTCGTCTACCACGGAGGTCTTAGATGATGGCAGGAGGGAGTGGCTGGACCGGCCGATATCCCTGGACGAGCTGACCAGAGCCCTCATGTCCTTGGAGAGGAATAAGACTTACTGGTCGAGCTGTATTCCGCTCTGTGGGACCTGGTCGGCCAGGACCTGCTGGAGGTGTATGATAATGCGCTTCGGGTAGGGGAAAATTGCAAGTCCATGAGGAAGGGCATCATCACCCTCATTTACGAGAGGAAGGGGGAGAGGGAAGAAATTAAGAATTGGCGTCCCATTTCACTTTTGAACGTGGACTACAAAATCCTGGCCAAGGTCACGGCCAACCGGGTCAGGTCTGTCCTGGAGTCAGTGATTCACCCTGACCAAACCTGTGCTGTGCCGGGCAGGAAGATCGCTGAGAGCCTCGCGCTCATCAGGGATACGATCGCCTACGTACAGGACAGGCAGGTGGACACCTGCCTCGTCAGCCTGGACCAGGAGAAGGCCTTCGACAGGGTCTCTCATGCTTACATGAGGGACGTACTCTCCAAATTGGGGTTCGGGGAGAGTATCCGCAATTGGATCTGGCTGCTCTACACAAACATCGTTAGCGCAGTCTCGATCAACGGGTGGGAATCGGACAGTTTTCCTGTCAGATCTGGAGTCAGGCAGGGCTGCCCCCTCTCTCCTGCTTTGTTCGTGTGCTGTGTGGAGCCCTTCGCCGCCTCCATCAGGAAGGACGTGAGCCTGAAGAGCGTGACTATCCCAGGCAGCGGAGGCCTTCAGGTCAAGACCTCCCTGTACATGGACGATGTCACCGTCGTCTGCACCGTTCGTCGGTTGGTGAGTAGGATGTTGGACATCTGCGGCCAGTTTGAACTGGCCTCGGGTGCCAAAGTCAATAGGGGTAAGAGCGAGGTCATGTTCTTCGGGAACTGGGACGACCGCTCCTTCATCCCCTTCACCGTCAGGACAGACTACCTGAAGGTGCTGGGTGTTTGGTTCGGTGGAGCTGGGGCGTGCACTAAGAGTTGGGAGGAGCATATCACCAAACTGAAGCAGAAGCTGGGCAGCTGGAGGCTCCGGTCCCCCTCCATCGCGAGTAAGAACCTGGTTGTCAGGTGCGAGGGGCTTTTGGTACTGTTGTATTTGGCGCAGGCCTGGCCTATTCCCTGGACCTGCGCCACTGCGGTCACCCGGGCCATCTTCCACTTCATTTGGGGGTCGAGGATGGACCGGGTCCGCAGGGACACCATATACAAAGACCTGGAAAATGGGGGAAAGGACGTACTGAACGCCACCCTCGCCCTGATGGCTACCTTTGTGTGCGGCTGCATCAAGCTGTGCGTAGATCCTCAGTACGCAAACACCAAGTGTCACCACTTACTGAGGTTCTACCTGTCCCCGGTGTTGCGAAGGATGGACCTGGCCTCGTTGCCGCGGAACGCTCAGAGTAGTTGGACCGTCCCGTACCACCTGTCCTTCGTGGAGAAATTTTTGAAGGGGAACACCTTTGACCACAAGGCCGTCAGGCAGTGGTCAGCACGTAGTATCCTCGAGACCCTTCGGGAAAAGGAGAGGGTAGATCCCATCGTGTGGTTCCCCACGCAGACTGCCAAAGTCGTTTGGCAGAATGCCTCATCGCCAGAACTTTCAAACAAGCACAAGGACATTGCTTGGCTGGCGGTGAGAGGGGCTCTGCCAGTGAGATCCTTTATGCATGCCTGGAATCTCTGTGCCACCGCACGCTGCCCTCGAGGCAGCTGCGGGGGGGACGAGACTGTCGATCACCTCCTGGAGTGTGCCTACGCGCAGGAGGTCTGGAGGGGGATGCAGTGGTATTTGTCGAGGTTCGTCCCGAGCAGCTCCGTGACACGGGACTCTGTGCTCTACGGGCTGTTTCCCGGGACGCTCACCGAGACCAACATCAACTGCGCCTGGAGGACCATCAATGCGGTGAAAGATGCTCTTTGGTCTGCCCGCAACTTGCTGGTCTGCCAGCTGAAAGAACTGACCCCGACCGAGTGTTGCAGACTGGTGCACTCCAAGGTCCAGGACTACGTGCTGAGGGATGCACTAAAGCTTGGGGCAGCCGCCGCCAAGGCGTGATGGGGAAAGACCACCGTATGAAACCCCTCGTCCAGAATAGGAAAAAGCGCCCTATCTGGTAACTGGGCCCAGCTGGCGACATCCCTAACTGGTCAGGGGGTCAACAGGGACTGTGCGGGGAGACGACTGCCGGGGTATTTTCTTTGCTTTGTTTTTTTTTCTTCTTTGTTTTGTTTTTGCCTTTAATTGGTGCACGAACCCCCTGGGTAACCCGGAGCGGCTTGCCTGACTGGGTAGGTGTAAGAATGTACAAAAAAAAAACATTTAATGAATAAAGTATATTTTTTCAATAAAAAAAAGTGACGAAACGTCTGAAAACTACCCCTCCAGCTCAGCGAGCAAACTCACATCCAGATGAATTGGTCATTTATCCTGTTGATTGTGAAACTCTGCACAAATTGACAGCCACATTTGTCTGCCATAATAATATCAGCTGTGTGTTTAAAAATTCTTTGGTCGTGAGGCACTTTGGAACACTGTAAGGAAATGAGGTGGTTTGTATCTGACCCAAGAGTGAGCAAGATATGAAGCTGACAGAATGATGAAAGCTGATATAACTGCACGTGAATAGGTGAAGCAACCAGAAATTTGGAGGAAATAGAATCTGTTGAAATAAAATTAAATAACATTTTAGAACTTATTTTTAATTAACAAAAAGTAATCAAAAATTGTGTTTTCCTAGTGCACTTTCTATAGGGTTCAAAAAGTTAATCAGAGTATTTATTTTTCAGGAATAGACACAAGTGATCCTAATGCTGTGGTTGTTGGATTAGCTCCTCAGCACTTTAATTACAATACCTTGAACAAGGCATTCAGGTAAGAGTAAAAGTAAAGTAATGGAGGTGGCCTGTATCTCTGAACCAAGAGGCCTGGGTCCACGTCCCAACTGCTCTGGAAGTGTGTAATAACGTCACTGAAAAGTTTGTTAGAAAATATGTGAAAGTGAAATAATATTGTTATGTTGGATGAAAGTAGCCTGGTGACTCTCACTGTCTCAGCTTGCAAGTGAGAAATCTGTGAGGATCCTGAGGGACTCTTGGAGCCTATGGAACCATAGCCCAGAAAGTCAGTGCCTCCAAAGGGAAAGGGTGGAACTTTTTGGAATTGACCTGGAGTTATCTTGGTGTTCAGGTATAAGCATATCTTCATGGCAAGCAATCTTTGAATAATTTTTAAAAATTAAGTAAAGCTCATAATGGCAGGAGAAAAATTGCCTAGTCTATTTTTAAAAACATTAAATGGGTGTCAGGGTAAACAACTGTTCAGCAGCTACCCCTCAAAACCTCTAAGAATAAGTGATCATTGTTTACTTATTGTTCTTCTACACTTCCTACTAAGGTGAGTAACTGTAATTCATCATCCAATCTAATCACTTAACTAGCCTACATCCTTGTGCAGCCTCTTTGTTTTTTTCTCATTGCTAACTGCCCTTCCTAGATTTGTATCATCAGAAATATGAAAACCGATATGTTTGCATTCAGTCCTTTATCCAAGTCATTGTTATTAGATTATGAATGGCTGTGACTTGACCACTGATCCTTGAGTCACTCTGTTAGTTGCACCTTGCCATCTAAAAATGACAGAATTGTTCCAAATCTTTGTTTTCTGACAGTTATCCAATGCACAGTTTTGCTAATATCCAACCACCAATCCTAATATATAATCTGCCATTTTCTCTCTTGCTTTGCCTTGTCTCCACAGAGTATGTCTCCTTATTTGGCAGGGTTTTCATCTTTCCCGTTTGATGTGTGAATATCATTCTTGATTCTTTTATTCTGAATGACTTTTTGTTTTCCAAGCAATTTTGCTTCTTTGTTCTTTATCTATTATCTTTAGACAACCTGGCCTGGCTACCGTAGCATCCCTGTAGCTTAAAAATTGCAAAATACATCTCTTCTTCCTGTCTGGAGGTTATTATCATAGTCAGTGTGTCCTCCCACTGTCCAAAGATGGTGCGGGTTAGGTGGATTGCCGTGGGAAATGCAGGGTTACGGGGATAGGGTAGGGGAGGATTGGGAGTAGGTTTGGGTGGGATGCTGTTTTGGTTCATTGTAGATTTGAGGAGTTGAATGGCCTGCTCCCACATTGTAGGGATTACGTCAAGAGTCCTAAAATGGAAAAAGTGCAGAAGGTTTGGACAACCTCAGAGCTCCAATAATTGATAGATATCAACTCCAAAGGATGAAGGTGTCTAATCTTCTGACAACTGTTCAGCAATTTTACACCTTTTGTGTTTGGGATCCAGTTTGAAGATCAAGATTCTGTGTCGGGGGAATTAAGGTTTAGTACAGTCTTGACTACATTACTCCTTTGACTACGTGGAAGAGCTAATCAGACAGAACTTATCAGATATAATATCTTGTCTAAAAAATCGTAACAGACAAGACTGTTGACACTATTTTTTCGTCTGCTTGTAAAGAAATGATATTTAAACATCAAAGATAGGCATGAGGTAATTGGGTTTATGCCCTTTAACCAAGCACGCCAAAAAAATCTTCCAAATAAGAAAGGAAAGTGCTGAAATTGCGAGATAATGGGAACTGCGGATGCTGGAGAATCCGAGATAACAAGGTGCGGAGTTGGATGAACACAGCAGGCCAAGCAGCATCTTAGGGGCACAAAAGCTGACATTTTGAGCCTAGACCCTTCATCAGAAAAGCTTTACTGATGAAGGGTCGAGGCCTGAATCGTCAGCTTTTGTGCTCCTAAGATGCTGCTTGGCCTGCTGTGTTCATCCAACTCCGCACTTTGTTATACCGAAATTATGAAATCAGGATGAAAAATAGTAACCAAAAGATCTGCCTTTCTAAGAAAGGGTCACCGGACCCAAAATATTAACTCTGATTTCTCTTCACAGATGCTGCCAGACCTGCTGAACTTTTCCACAAATCAGTTTTTGTTTCTGATTTTCAGCATCCACATCTCTTTCAGTTTTTATTTAGTATTTAACTCACTGGGACATCAAGGCATGTCCACATTGAAGAAGTTCTGCTCCTCTCTCTGATAGGAGTTCTATTCAATCCTTTTACCTGTCCACAGTCATTTATTTCACTGTCACTTCTGGTGTTTGACAACATATTTGCTAAAACTCGGTTCCACAGCCACATCGCATTGCTCAGTGACTGCCTCAGGCTCAGACTCACCCCATGTGGATTCCAATTTAAGTTTCATCCTTTGTGCTTTGCATCCACCCAGGAACAAAAGGCATCTTGTGATGATCAGTGTTCCACAGACACCTGTTTTCATTGCATCCTGAGATCTATTTTCAGTGTTACCCTTCGCTGTCTGCACATTCTCAAGCTCACTCTCCAACAGCATTGCATCATGCTGGCTCAGATCTGCACCACTTCCTAGTTCCACTTCATCCTCTGGCTCCTTCATTGTGCTAGTAAGAAACTTTTCTTTTCCTTCCAGACATGAAGGCGCACAAGTTGCAATAACTCAGAGATACCCACGCCCCTCCAGAACCTTCGCTCCCCTCCCCTCTGACTTCATCCCGTCCCCACAACCCTACTTCCTGTTGTGTATATACTGTCTCTCCTGACATTCTGCTGTGAAATGCTGAATGTTCTGCACTCAAGCCTCGGTTTTATCCCTCTGCATCTCCACCTTAATGAATTTCGGGCACACCATAACATTGAACTCTTCTTTGTTTGCCTCTGTGCCCATTTCTTTGGACAGGAGTTTTCTCCCTGTCCCATAGACCCCTTTGTCCACCTTCAACACTCTCCCAGTTCTGAGTAAGGGTCATTGGTCCTGAAATGTCAACTCTTGATTTCTGTTCCATGAGAAATAGTAAACTGTTTTGCTCTTACAATCTGAATTTGAAAGAAGCCAGTGATGAAACACCTCGGATGTGAACTTATTTCAGTGCTGGGACAGTCAGTCTGGAAAAGGATAAAAAAAAATTGGAACAGAAAGGAAGACTTGCATCTATATACCACTTTTTTGGACAATGGAAGTCCCAAAGTGTATTACAGCAATGAAGCACTTAAATCACAAGTACAGTCACTGCCAATATGCAGAAAACACAGCAGCCAATTGTTTCCACAAATAACGTGATAGTGATAATTATTTTTGGGTGAAAGATGAATATTGGTACTTTCATAACAGATCTAACAGAAAGATGACTGTTTTATGTGCATACGTCAACAAAGTAACATACCAGTGTTGCTGCTGACCAGTAACTTAGTGTTTTTAAAGACTAGGCTGAATGCAGTTTGTTTAATGGAGTTGGCTTTGTAGGCAGGAGATTATAGAACATTTTGAGTTTTTGAAAAAATACATTTTAAGTGTTATTTTAATTCTGTCTTACATTGGTAACCTAACAATTGGGCCGAAATTCTGGAATTACTTCTTGAAGCCACTGCACTTCTCTACGTTTCTCACCTTTCTGTGAATCACTTTGGTATGTTTTAATATACTGTATTAAGAGTACGATCATAAATGTGTTTAAATGAATTGGTTGCTTCCCTATACTTGTGTTGTTGAAAAGGGAATGGGAAAGTATTGATTCTTGATTGTAAAGAGCAATAATTATTTTGCAGATACATCTTAACGTATTATGCGGAGTATCTTAATGAGGAGAGGGCCAGACTTGGCCTTCTTCCACTCAGCATTTTTAATAGCATGTTGAAATATTCTGTGGGTTCACACAAGGAAAACAACCTTGGCAAAGTACTAAAGCCATAGAACTATATTTACAGAAAAGCACAAGGGGAAAACAGAAACATTCTGTGGTGTTTTTTTTTGTCTGTACTTAATTATTCATCATATAAACTTCATCTCTGTCTGTCTTCTCCCATCTGGTCTTTCACCTAGGTTAATTTTAGATGGTGCCCCACTAATTGCTATACATAAGGCAAGGTGCTTCAAAAAACTGGATGGCTTATCACTTGGGCCAGGACCTTTTATTACTGGGCTGGAATATGCAACAGATGTCAAGGCCACAGTAGTAGGAAAGCCAGAGAAACCATTCTTCCTTGAGGCTCTCCGAAGCATTGGATGCCAGCCAGAAGAGGCAGTTATGATTGGTGATGTATGTACTGAACTTGTCAACTGAACTTGCCAGTCTTTCACCCCTTCCTTTCCTATTCTTTTATTTAATGTTTGGCTTTATCTCTCCTATTTGGACTCCTTTAGTCTTAAAAGGGAACAGTAGGGACCAATGGCATATCTAATGCACTGTTAATATTGCCCTCTTATTGGTTTGTTTCCACTGGAGGTTTGAATCCTTTGGTACTTTCAGTTTCAGAATAAATTTATACCATTATACAATGAAGAACTCATAGGCCGGCAGATTGTTGAAAAGTGCAAACGTATCAGGGTTGTTGTTATGGGTGACTTCAACTTTCCCAATATTGATTGGAACCTCCTTAGTGCAGATGGTTTGGATGGAGCCGTTTTTGTCAGGTGTGTTCAGGAGGGTTTCCTTACTCAGTATGTGGACAGGCCGACGAGGGGGGAGGCCATTTTGGATTTGGTGCTCGGCAATGAGCCAGGACAGGTGTCAGATCTCGTGGTGGGAGAACACTTTGGCAACAGTGACCACAACAGCCTCACATTTACCATAGCCATGGAAAGGGAAAGGAGCAGTTACCAGGGGAAGATATTTAACTGGGGAAAAGGAAACTATGATGCTATCTGACAGGAGTTGGGAAGTACAGATTGGGAGCAATTGTTCCACAGAAAGGGCATAGCAGACATGTGGATAATAAAATGTGAGGCTGGATGAACACAGCAGCCCAAGCAGCATCTCAGGAGCACAAAAGCTGACGTTTCGGGATAAGGGTCTAGGCCCGAAACGTCAGCTTTTGTGCTCCTGAGATGCTGCTTGGCCTGCTGTGTTCATCCAGCCTCACATTTTATTATCTTGGAATTCTCCAGCATCTGCAGTTCCCATTATCTCTATCAGCAGACATGTTGAGGCTGTTTAAGGAGCAGTTGTTGCGAGTGATGTATAAATTTGTTCCTCTGAGATAGGTAAGAAGGGGTAAGATTAAGGAGCCTTGGATGACGGGTACAGAGGTGCTTCTTATCAAAAAGAAAAAGGCAGCGTACGTAAGGTGGAGGAAGCAAGGGTCTAGCACAGCTTTAGAGGATTACAGGCTTGCTCGGAAGGAGTTCAAAAGTGGACTGAGGAGGGCCAGGAGGTGGCACGAAAAAGGCTTGGCAGGAAGGATTAGGGAGAACCCGAAGGCATTTTACTCATACGTGAGGAATAAGAGAATGATCAGGGAGAAGGTAGGGCCTTATCAGGGATAGCGTAGGGAACTTGTGCATGGAGTCTGAGCAGATAGGGGAAGCCCTAAATGAGTTTTTTGCTTCAGTTTTCACTAAGGAAAGTGACCTTGTTGTGAATGAGAACTTTAAGTAAAAGTGAGGCTTGAACAGATCAAGATTGAGGAAGTTGATGTGCTGGAAATTTTGGCAAACATTAAGATTGATAAGTCCCCAGGGCCAGACCAGATTTATCCTAGGTTGCTCCGGGAAGCGAGAAAGGAGGTTGCTAAGCCGCTGGCGAAGATCTTTGCTTCCTCACTCTCCACGGGAGTCGTACCGGAAAATTGGAGGGAGGCAAATGTTGTTTCTCTTTTCAAGAAAGGGAATAGGGAAATCCCTGGAAATTACAGACCCGTCAGTCTTACGTCTGTGGTCAGCAAGGTTTTGGAAAGAATTCTGAGGGATAGGATTTATGACTATTTGGAAAAGCATAACGTTATTAAAGGGAGTCAGCATGGCTTTGTGAGGGGCAGGTCATGCCTCACAAATCTTATTGAGTTCTCTGAGGAAGTCATGAGTCATGACGAGGGTCGAGCAGTGGATGTGGTGTACATGGACTTTAGCAAGGCATTTGATAAGGTTGCGCACGGTAGGCTCATTCATAAAGTCAGGAGGTATGGGATGCAGGGTGATTTGGCTGTCTGGATTCAGAATTGGTTGGCTGACAGGAGGCAGAGAGTGGTTGTAGATGGTAAGTATTCTGCCTGGAGGTCAGTGCTGAGCGGTGTCCCGCAGGGCCCTGTTCTTGGGCCTCTGCTCTTTGTAGTTTTTATAAATGACTTGGCAGAGGAGGTTGAGGGGTGGGTTAGTATGTTTGCTGATGACACAAAGGTTGGAGGTGCCATTGATAGTATCGAGGTCTATTGCAGGCTTCAGCGAGACATTGACAGAATGCAGAGCTGGGCTGAGAAATGGCAGATGGAGTTCAACCTGGATAAATGCGAAGTGATGCATTTTGGAAGGTCAAACTTAAATGCTGAATATAGGATTAAAGACAGGATTCTCTGCAGTGTGGAGGAACAGCGGGATCTTGGTGCTCAAGTGCATAGCTCCCTCAAAGTTGCCACCCAGGTGGATAAGGTTGTTAAGAAAGCATATGGTGTTTTGGCTTTCATTAACAGGGGGATCGAGTTTAAGAGCCGCGAGGTTGTGCTGCAGCTCTACAAAACCCTGGTGAGACCACACGTGGAATAATGTGTCCAGTTCTGGTCGCCCTGTTATGGAAAAGATGTGGAGGCTTTGGAGAGGGTGCAAAGGAGGTTTACCAGGATGCTGCCTGGACCGAAGGGCTTGTCTTACGAGGAGAGGTTGACTGAGCTCGGACTTTTCTCTCTGAGAGAAGGAGGAAGAGAGGTGACCTGATCGAGGTGTACAAGGTAATGAGAGGCATGGATAGAGTCGATAGCCAGAGACTTTTCCCCAGGGCAGGATTGACTGCCACGAGGAGTCTTAGTTTTAAGGTGTTAGGAGGAAGGTATAGAGACGTCAGAGGGAGGTTCTTCACCCAGAGAGCTGTGAGCGCATGGAATAGTTTACCAGTGGTAGTTGTGGAAGCAGAGTCATTATTGACATTTAAGCGACTGCTGGGACATTCACATGGACAGCAGTGAATTGAGGGGAATGTAGGTTAGGTTATTTTATTTTTGGATTAGGAATATTCCATGGCACAACATCGTGGGCCGAAGGGCCTGTATGGTGCTGTACTTTTCTATGTTCTATGTTCTGTAGCCTTTTAAGAGTTGGTCAGTTGGTCACTCCTATAACACAGTAGAACTTCTGCTTGTTTCACATCTTTTGGCAATTCTTTTGTTCTCACTTCTTATTGGGAAAGAAATGGAACATCTTTAACACTGAATTTGGACAACCATGCCCTTGTCCGAAAGAGGGTAATATTTCCTAGAAATCTCTTTTGACCCTAGATTCAGGAAGAATATTACTCATTATTACACCTGCTCAAATCTCCAAAGTTGAGTCATACTTGGGGTGGAGGTTTGTAAGGGAAGTGTCACAGTACTTGGTCTGATTCATTGGGTTTTTTTTTTCGTTTCGATTACTTGTGACTATAGCTGTTAGAGTTTGTTTTATGGATACCTTTTTACAGTGTTGTTGGGATTGCTGAGATCTGTCTTTTTAGAATGAATTGGTGAATTTTTAAGGATTTTACACTCACTGCTTTCCTCAGGTTCAACTGCTATTCTGTTAAATTGGGAATGCTTCTTTTCCTGTCCATAATAAATGCAGTGAGCCCTGTGGCCCAACAGAGAATCCTTGACACAAGTTCTACTTTATCACATATAAGAGATGTTCCCTCACCTGCTGCAGAGCTCTGTCTGTTGCTAAGGCTTTATATAAATTATTGTGTGGAATTTGCTTTTTGATAAAAGTCAAACAAATGGTAGAAAAAACAGTTTACAATAACTATCACTTACAAGTAACAGTAAAGTCACTTCCACACTAGTACTCAATACTGTAATAACCCTTCAAACACACTTCTTATTGGTTTTGCATCAAATTTTGAATAGAGGTGCTGTGAAATATTTAAATTGGAGAAAGACTGCATGCGAAGGAATCCTAGAATCACTACAGTATGGAAACAGCCCATTTGGCCCGCTGAGTCTACACCGACACTTTAAAGTACATACCACCTACCCTATCATACTGGACTCCCAACAGCTAATCTCCCTAGCCTGCACATCCCTGGACACTATGGGCAATTTAGTATGGCCAATCCACCTAACCTGCAATTCCATGGACTGTGCGAGGAAACTGAAGCACCTGGAGGAAACCCATACAGACGCTGGGAGAATGTGGAGTCAAATCCTGGTCTCTGCTGCTGTGAAGCAGTGGTGCTTGCCATCAATCCATGCCCCCCCCCCCCAAAATTCCCAGAAGAGGGGTTTAGGAGTCCTTGTCCTTGAATTTCAAAAAAGCCAGCATCCAAGTTTAAAGGGATGTAGGGAAAGCAAATGGAATGCTGGATATTTATTTCAAAGGGAATGAAATGTAAATGTAAGGAAGTTTTACTAAAATTATACATTTTGCTAGTCAGACCACTGCTGGAACAGTGTGAACAATTTTGGGCCGCTTGTCTAAGAAAAGATGTACCGACATTGGAGGCAGTCCAGTGACAGTTCACAAGGCTGATAACAGGAGTGGAGGGACTACCTAATGAGGAGATGTTGAGTAATTTGGCCATTAAACAAAAAACTCAAAGAACTGCAGATGTTGCAAATCAGAAACAAAAACAGAAATTGCTGGAAAAGCTCAGCAGGTCTGGCAGCATCTGTGGAGAGAAATCAGAGTTTCAGGTCCACTGACCCTTCTTCAGAAGAGAATTTCTGTTTTTGAGTAGGTTGGGCCTGTACTTCTTGAAATGTATAAGAATAGGAAGTGACCTTATTGAAACATGTAAGATTTGCTGGGGACTTGACAGGATAGATTTGGAATTGTTGGTTTCCCCCAGTGGGAGAATCCAGGACCAGCAGGCATAATCTCAGAATAAGGTGTCACACATTTGAAACAGATGTGGAGTAGTTTCTTCTGTGTAATTCTTTACTGCAGAAGGCTGGATCATAAAATCTATCTCAGCCTTGGATATATTTATTCATTCGTAAGAGAATCAGGGTTATGGGGGGAAGGCAGGAAAGTGGAGTTGAGGATTATCAGATCAGCAGCGATCTCATTGGATGACAATTGATTCAAAGAACTGAACAGCATTCTTCTGCTCCTATGTCTTATCGTCTTGTGATCGTTTTTGCTTTTGTGGAATTTCTAGCTTCACCCTAACATTTGTTTCAGATTGTCTGCTCACTAGTGCAAAATCATCTTCAAATACACCATTCAGATATTTTGAAGAGTCACTGAAATAAATAGATTGGAGCGGCACAATGGCTCAGTGGTTAGCACTGCTACCTCACAGTGCCAGGGACCCAGATTTGATTCCACTCTCAGGCAACTAGTTGTATGGAGTTTGCATATTCTCCGCATGTCTGCGTGGGTTTCCTCCCAAATCCAAAGACGTGCAGTCTAGGTGGATTAGCCGGGAAATGCAGGTTACAGGGATGGGATCATGGTTAGGTCTGTGTGAAATGCTTTTTGGCGGGTTGGTGTGGACAGCAGTATTGGATAGTCAGCAATTTAAAAGATTTAAAATGTCTGCCCATATGATTCTCAATTTATGTCGATCTTGACAAGGAAACAAGATCTGAGTTTTTGAACTATGAGGCATACAAGATGTAAGTCAAACAGTTGAATAAGCTATTGATTGGGTCATTGGTGGAGGAGTGTGTCCAATTTTGATGATGAATAGGAGGTTAAAACCACTGATAAGTTGCAGAAAATATCAATTGAGATTGTATTACTAAGAGGCTGAAGGTATGATATGTGCTTATTATTGAAGGTTAAGATAGCCTATATAGCCATCGAGAATTCCGAAAGTTTTGATCAAGTAATTTGAAATTAAAGCCTGGTGAGGTGGTAACCTGAAAATATAAATTTAAAATCGCAGACTGAAAGGAGTGTATTTTTTCTTTTTAAGATATAGTTTGAGTCCTGGAATTCATGAAAAACTTAATGCAGTGATGTAAATTTTCTTCTCTCAGTATTTCTCCTCCTTTTGCTCTCCCTCCATTCTCTTTCCCTTCTTTTTCAGCCTCCTCACACACCTCTACTTCCTTCTATTTTCCCTCCATCTTCCACTCTGTTGTCCCCCCACTCCACTATCACTTGCCCTCCCTCTCCATTTTAATTTGCATTGCCTGACCTTCCACTTTCCTACTTTACTGCTCTTCCTCAAGCCTCTCCTCATTCCAGTATCCCCTACTCCCTATCAGTTCTCTTGTCTTCCACCATTCTCCACCTTCACCTTTTACTGTATTTGACCTGAAATATTCAAAATTGGTTTTAAGCACCAATGTGAAAAATATACGTGATAATACGTGATAATTAATCTGCTTTAAACAAAACACAATTATTAACTACTAACTACATTTGTCTGGACTTGGGGTACTTTTTAAACATCTTTCATATTCCATTTTGGCATGTGCTTCATATTATAAACAAGCTTACTATCCGGCAACTTAAATAAAATGCCATGAACATATGTTTTATGTCAATGTATCATAGTTTGCTCACAAAAATCATCTTGAATTCTTGTCTTTGACACAACAATAACTCTTGCTCTTATTGAATATTCACTTAGACATGGAGATTAATTTTCTCTCTTACGACCTTAGGAAGATTACCTGTTACTGACGTTGAGCTGACTGGTCTATGCATAATTTGTTTCTCTTTTCTTAAACATTGGTTGGACTCCCATCCTATGACACAATTTCCATATTTAGTAATGGTTGAAAGATTATAGTTTAAGTTTCTGCTATTCATTTCACACTTCATTCAGCATTCTAGAATGTAAATGATCAGGGCCTGGTGCATCTTTCATTTTGAGTTCCATGATTTCTGCATTTGGCAGCTACTTTCTCCATTTTTTTCATTACCATAATGCAATATGCTTCTGTGGAAATAGGCCAAGTTTTCATTTAGCATCCTTTGTCCTTCAGAAGATTTTGTTTTCCATCTCTAATTAATCCTACCCTTCTTTTAAACGTCCTCTTATTTATCTGCTGTTGAAGAAATCTTTTACATTTCCTGGGAGATATACAGCATCCAACAACCAACCCAACCTTCCAGTTGCCATCCATTTTAATTTCCCCTCCCACCACCCTGACGACATGTCCATCCATGGCCTCCCCCACTGTCAGAGTGAGGCCAAATGTAAACTGGAGGAATAACACCTGAAATTTCACCTTGGGAGCTTACAACCCAGTGACCTTAACATTGACCACCAGCTTCAAAATCCCTCCACACCCAGCCTTCTCCCATGTCCACCCCTCCCCCTCCTGACCTGTCCTTCTTCCTACTCACCTATGTACAGACCAATCACAATAACCCCCTACCTACATCCACCTATCACCATCTCTCCTACCCATTCCCCCCCCCCCCAGCCTCAGTCCTTCCCTGTATTTATTTCTGGGATCCCCTCCCCCTCCTCAGTCTTGACAAAGGGTTTCAGTCTGAAATGTTGACTTACCTGCTCCTCAGATGCTGTCTGACCTGTTGTGCTTTTTCAACCTCTCATTTATAGACTGGCTTCCAGCATCTGTAAGTCTTTATTGTTGCTAGATAAACAGCTTTGTTTACAGCTTATTCTAATCTTAATCTATTTTGCTTTGTTGCTAATTTCTGTTGTTTGATTCTATTCACTTTTCAATCTTGTATAGAAAAGATGTAGTGTTAATTTGGAATAATTCTTTGTCAATAGGATGCTAGGGATGATGTTGGTGGAGCACAAAATGCTGGGATGTTGGGGATTTTGGTAAAAACTGGTAAGTATGTTACTTGCAAAACTCCCAGTGAATGTTTTATTTTGCTCTTTCTGCCCATTCAAACCAATTCTGTGAAAATGAGTAACATCTTGCCCTCTGGATTCTGAATCCTCTCTATGTTTATCTAGGTTTATATGTTGCCTGTGAGGTTAAAATGGTGTCAGAGATAATGGGAACTGCAGATGCTGGAGAATTCCAAGATAATAAAATGTGAGGCTGGATGAACACAGCAGGCCAAGCAGCATCTCAGGTGTGCTCCTGAGATGCTGCTTGGCCTGCTGTGTTCATCCAGCCTCACATTTTATTACCTTATATGTTGCCTGTGTTGTCTTTTTAATTTTATTATGAAATTGCTCATAAAACAAGTTACATCTTCACAATGACGTTATTGCCTACCATTATTTAAGAAGGATGGTAGGGATAAACCAGGAAGCAACAGTCCAGTGATGGGGAAACTGGAAAAAAATTTGCAGGAACAGAATTAATGTACACTTGGAGAGGCAAGGTTAATAAAGATGGGTCTAGAATAGTCAAGATGGCTTTGTTAGGAGGAGATCACATCTAACAAATTTGATTGAGTTCTTCAAGGATCTCACTAGGTGTGTAGATGAGAATATTACAGTTGATGAACTCTACATGGACTTCAGTAAGGCTTTTGACCAGATCTTGCATGGCAGACAGGTTGAGAAGATAACAGCCCACAGATCCAGGGAAATTTGGCAAATTGGGTCCAAAGTTGGTTTAGTGGCATGAAGCAGAGGGTAATGGTTGAAGATTATTTGTTTTTATGCCAAAAGCCAGTGTCCAGTGGCATACTACAGGGGTGCTGGGTTCCTTGTTGTTTGTTGTATACATTAATGATCCAGACTTGGCCATAGCAACATGATCAGTCAGTTTTCAGAGTATATGAAAATTTATGAGAAGGAAGGCCTTAGATTTTAGGATGATTTAAATGTTTGAAATCAGCGGGACAGGTGGATAATGAGGTTAAGAAGGCTTATGGCATTCTTGCTTTTATTAGTCAAGGCATTGACTACAAGAACAAAGAGGTTACGAGGGAGATATATATATATATAATGTTTGTTAGCCTGTGGCTGTAATACGGTGTGTAGTTCTGGTTGCCACATCATAGAAAAGATCTGATAACACCATAGAGAGTGCAGAGGATCAGGATGTTGCCTGGGCTGAATGATTCACCTATGAAGAGAGACTGGGATTGTTTTCCCTAGAGCAGAGAAAGCTCAGATGATTGAGGTACAAAATTCTGAGGGATGTAGATGGGGAGATTCCTTAAATCTGTGGCCCCTTATTTATTGGTTCCTCTACTTAGCAGAAGAGTAAGGATCAGGATGTTTAGAGGTAATTTGAGGAAAACATTTTTAACCCAGAGGATTGTGGCTTTCTGAATGTCACTGTCTGAAAAGACGGTGGGAAAAGAAGGTGGGAACCTTCAAAACGTTAAATTTTAAAATGAGCACTTGAAACGCCTTAGCATTTAACACGATAGGTCAAGTGCTGGAAAATGGGATTAGGACAGAAAGGTATGACCACCAACATGGACACGATGGGCCAATGTCCTTTTCCCATGCTATAAAAGCTCTGATTCTATGATATTGAACTACTTCAAAAAATTTGTAATCAACAAGTGAATTCTCTGTTGCTAGTTCATAAAAGCTATTTGCAAAAAAGGAAAATCACTCTTTGATGTATCCCCGATACACATCTCACTGTTGCTTATTTCCTCAGGAAAATACCAAGCCGGAGATGGAGGAAAAACAAACCCTCCTCCGTATTTGATATGCGATGCTTTTCCACAGGCTGTTGACCATATTCTAAAGAATCTTCTGTAAAAACTCATAATATGGATACATCTTGGGCATGTACTACGAAAGATCACCAAACAACTTCAGGTCATTGTCAAAAGACAGAATTCCAAAATTTCATGGTTTGAAATTCTGTCAAACATGAATCAAAGTACACAGCATTTTGTACAGTTGCGTTTGTGAGGGATCAAACTAATGTGTAGTGGTATTTCAATACCTATGGTCCTGGAAAAATGTCAAAATGGTTTTAGAAGAAGGCTGTTATTTAGCGAAGAACCACAAGGCTATTCTTCTCATTGGAACAAATGTCTTTAACTAAATGCATCTGGTATTCTTGACTGTTTCCAAAGCTTATAACTACATCTCTAACCCAGCGCTCACTTGTCTTTGTAATGTCTACTTAATCTGAAATATATGGTCCCCTGTATGACATCTGAGGTTGCAGAGCCATAATTTATCTATTAATAGTACAGACTAATCTCTTCACATTCCTCTGGGCCGTTAAGCACATACCTGTATGTCATAGCAACTAAAGTCTTTCAAAGATCTTTGACATACATTCAAATAATACCTTTGTAAATAGACTCCAAATGACACGCTGATGTTACCTGGTATTTTATTCACTTATTTACAGGTTCACATTTTTTGAACAAAGTTATATCAAGTCATCGAACATACCAAGTTCTTTTCAGCTTTCCCTTGACACATTGTTTCAATAAAAACCAAAAGAACTGCGGATGCTATAAATCAGGAACAAAAACAAAGTTGCTGGAAAAGCTCAGCAGGCCCGGCAACATCTGTGGAGGAGAAAACAGAATTAACGTTTCGGGTCCAGTGACCCTTCCTCAGAACTGAAATGCCTCTGGCTTGAGTTATGAACATTTCCACTGTGCCACAAGGGCTTGAGAGGAAGTGGCATTTAAATGTTCTGAGGAAAGGTCACCAGACCTGAAACGTTAACTCTGTTTTCTCCTCCACAGATGCTGCCAGACCTGCTGAGCTTTTCCAGCAACTTTGCAAGCTTGAAACCGAATGTACAAAAGAAACGCTTGTGTCTACTAATTTTACTTTCACTATGCAAGTACAGAAGCTTGCATTTATTTGTATCGTACCATTTGCTAAATGAAGCTGATAGATATTCTGAATTTTCTGTAATATCTTACTTACTTTCTCACTGCTCCAAATTTTGAGACACATGCAAACCAAATATTGCAATGAGTCCAACCATTTACTTAGATTAGAAATGAGTGTCAGCAGGGCACCCTTACACACCCCATTCAATTACAAGCCCATTTTGACTTGATGAGCCACCATCCATAATAAACTACTTGCTGAGTTCAGACTAACACATCTGTAAATTCCAGATCTGGTTGTGTCATCCATTTGGAAAATGGAAACTGGTCTAGAAATTCTGTTTTGGCAAATTCTGACAGTCACACCAGAATTGCAGCTGTTTTGATTCTCTGCTAATGATCTTGCCAAAATTTAAAAGGTTCTTGGAACGGGCACTGATTAGTTAGCACAATTGCTTTGATTCCAATCCTATTTTGGTTGGAGGGTTGAACACTTAAAGCAGTGTACAATATACCAGTCTTTTGTTTGTAATCAAATTGTCCATGTATTAAGTTTAGTGTGCCTTCATTCATTTTCCAAAGTTGCATTCTAGGAACCCTGAATAAAAGGACGACACATTTCCAATCTATTCAGATGTTATGACACATCTCTGCACCAGGTGTGACTTGACCCAAGCCTCTAGCATAGTTAGGGGCATTTCTACTGTGCCATAAGGGCCTGACAGGAAGCGGCATTAAATGTTTAAATTCAGAACACCTGGAGGCATTTGATTTGAATGGAGATCAGTTGTAAACTTTGAATTTGGGGCTATTAAGCATGAGAAAATTCCATGTCTCATGACTGGTAGGGAGTCTCACTTCAGCAAATCTTGATCCTTATCACACCCATTCCTCAATTCCAAAGAGATTTCTCAGAGGCCAGAGTACCTGCCAAGATTATACAAGTCAGAGATAATGGGAACTGCAGATGCTGGAGATTCCAAGATAATAAAATGTGAGGCTGGATGAACACAGCAGGCCAAGCAGCATCTCAGGAGCACAAAAGCTCTTCGTCTACCCCGCCTCTTCTCCCTGTGGCTAAAGTCAAGTACAATCCCCGATTCACTAAAAAAGAGTCGAACGGTCCTGATTCCTAAGTGCGAGGATAAGGAACGCCTGAAAAACATTGACAACTGGCGACCAATAACCATCGGTCCAATGCTGCTCCGACTATTCACGAAAATAATGGCAAAACGCCTAAGTGAAACAGTCGAGATCAACCCCAGGCAAAAAGGGTTCCTAGCAGCCACTCCTTTGTGCTCCTGAGATGCTGCTTGGCCTGCTGTGTTCATCCAGCCTCACAAGATTATACAAGTGTCTGGGTCACAAACTAGGCAGAACAAAGCTAGGATCTTTATGGTAAGTGGCAGTTGCCCATTGTGCTTTAATTCTGCCAAAAAAAGACTCTAAACTCCCATTTAACTAGTGGCTAATGTGATGAATTTACATATACCATTTGTTAACCTGAATTTTGTTTTAAATTATAGTCTTTCTTAACATTAGAGTAACTAACTATCTTATTGTTCAGTTTTGTGAAACATTTTAGATGTATGCAAATAACTTCAGATTTTAAAATGGCAAAAATTTATGAATGCTTTTTTCCAAGGCATGTTGGTACTTTATTCAGTTTGCCTCATTTTTAATGTTGTGGTACTGTATTTTTTTAAGTGAGCAGAATGTTAATAGATGCAAGTTTAATAAGTACTAAACAAACTCCATGGGATAGAAATTAGTGAAGGCAGACATGAACTAATTACAGGAAACAATCCATGCGCTAAAATAATTTGACTCCTAACCCAGCCACTATCCTTGTTTGCTATCACCTGTCTGTAATGCTCACAGAACAAAGCTTTTCATTGTATTTATGTGACAATAAATCACATCAAAATCAAATTAAAAACTAAGAATTGCAGATGCTGTAAATCCAAAACAAAAACAAATTGCTGTAAAAGCTCAGCAAGTCTGGCAGCATCTGTGAAGAGAAATCAGTTAATATTTTTCAGTTCTAAGGAAAGGTCACTTGATCTGAAAGGTTAACTCTGATTTTGCCTCACAGATGCTGCCCGACTGGCTGAGCTTTTCCAGCAATTTGTTTTTGTGCCCAATCAATATTGTTTGCTCAAGTAGGTACTGGTGCTAATGCTAAATAGTCAAGTCCAAATTATGGTAACCACTTCTGAGTGTTACTGAAGAAAACTTCTATATTTAAAACACTGGTTAAAAATGGTTGGAGATAATGTTTAATGAGTGGGCTGAGTTGGATTGACAAAGTCCACAACCCTCCCACAGCACATTCGCTTCCTGCCTCCAAGTCATTAAACAGTTGTGGTCCAGCACTGATTGATCCCAATGGAAGCCCACTAGTCACCAACCTAGAAAAAAACCCCTCTCCTCTCTCACTTTCCTGCCCCTGAACCATTTCTCTAGCCACACCAATACACTACATCCAACACAGTGGACTTTAATCTTATGACTTAACATTTGTGAGGTACATTGTTGAATGCATTCTGGAAGCCCAAATGCCACATATTTACTGGTTCCCCTCTATCCATTCTGGTTGAGATGTCCTTGTAAAACTGTCCTACTTTGTTAGCAGTGTTGCAGGGGGGAACTGAATGTTTTTTGAGTGATACTGTAGATATTTAAAAAGGACAACATAGAATAGTACATAGTTAGATGAACTTCAGGTTCATTTAGAGTTACAATGACCAAAAGAAGACTTAAGTGCAGATTATTTGGGAAATAATCAGATATTATCTTCCTCACAGGATCCTTCAGTGTGATAGCATTTGGGGACAAGAATTCAACAGCACTAAATCCTTTAAAAAAAAGCACTTGAAACTGCAATTATTTTAATACTATAAAAAAATTAAGACACTTGATTGTTTCAGGCAGCAAATTTTATTTATTTTCCCAATCAACAGACAATTCACACAAGTACAGGAATAATTTATTTGAATTAAAGATAGTGACCTAAGAGAAAATGCTGAGCAAATTTTGGTCCAATCACTGTCAATAAGGCAAATAATGGCTTTCGAATAGCATTAACCTTCTAACAAGATTTAATCGTGACATGGTGTCAAACAGCCATGAAAGAAGAGGCCAATAAATTGCAACACTCATTCAATACCTGAAATTATTTAAATAAATATCTACACATCATAAAAAGAGATTTAAAAAGTGACTTTTCTCCCCCCCGCCCCCAAAATGTTTCTTTCCCTGCTATCTGTGTATGTTACAAAATGCTTACCATCAATGACAGTTCTAACATTTGATTTAAACACTGAACTGTATGTGAGTGTTGTTGCTAGTGACTTTTGTATGAGCTATAGTTCTGTATGTGTCCATTATATATTTAAAAAAAAAACCTGTAGTCAAAAGTCTAGAAACGATTCTCCTGTTGAATTTTCAACACCATAAAACCTTGCAGATGCTAGCATATTCTTAAACTAACAGTTTTACTTAAATGTCATGGGAGGTCACCATAGCCCAGTGTTGAATCTGGAAGAATTTTTTTTTTTTTAAATTGTAGTTCTGTTTTTTTTGCATCTTTTGATTCATACAGACTCGTATTCATGCTGCCAGGCAGTGTATTTCTGACAAAGATTCTTGGCAGATGGTTTGGTATGAATTATCACATCAAGGACATCATTTGTGGAGACTGTTTCCAGTTGAAGAGTGGGTAGACTGTTTTTTCCTGAACGTAAAAGAAGTGAAAATTGCACATACTTTATCAGAAATATAGTACCCGAGCAAGTGAAAAATCATAGCCATGCTCTTCCAGTCATATCACATTCAGTTCAAATAGGTGATTAGATCTGAACAAAAACAAAGTTGCTGTAAATCTCAGCAGGTCTGGCAGGTGAGGAATCTGGTCACCGCAGTCTGAGGAAGGGTCACCAGACCCAAGACCATTACCTGTTTTTGCCTTCACCGATGTTGCCAGGCCTGCTTAAGCTTTTCCAGAAACTTTGTTTTTTGTTCATGATTTGCAGCATCTGCACTACTTTCAGTTTTGATTAGATCTGAACTTGCTTGGCCAAGACACAACACTAATTGCTACCATCAGACCCCTAACTCATTCAATCAAACTTGCCCAAAGGTAAAACAGTGGCTGAAAATGTGGTCTACAGTTCACTGGCTGATCGAAGTGAGGCCAACAATCAATTCTCTTGGTATCAATAGTAGGAACTGCAGATGCTGGAGAATCCAAGATAACAAGGTGTGGAGCTGGATGAACACAGCAGGCCAAGCAGCATCATAGGAGCAGGAAAGTCGACGTGTTGGGCCTAGACCCTTCAGAAGTGGGGGAGGGGAAGGGGTTCTGAAATAAATAGGGAGAGAGGGGGAGGTGGATCAGGGATGGAGAGAGGAGATGATAGGCGGTGAGGAGACAGACAAGTTAAAGAGACAGGGATGGAGCCAGTAAAGGCGAGTAGGTGGGTAGATAGGGAGGAGATAGGTTGGCCAGGTCAAGGGGGTGGGATGAGGTTAGTAGATAGGAAGTGTAGGTGCGGCTTGAGGTGGGAGGAGGGGATAGGTGAGAGGAAGAACAAGTGAGGGAAGTGGGGACAAGTTGGGCTGGTTTTGGGATGTGGTAGAGGGAGGGGTGATTTTGACTGTTTACTGTTTACACAAAGGAATTAAGTCCCATCTGGGCACCGACTTTCCCACTATCAGGCCTCTCAGAAACCTGGCAGAGAGGGCACTGTCCCACCCTGAAAAGCTGGCAGCTACTACTGTATAGCATTGTAAGAGAACTGATGATGGCGTCACTCTAATAATGTAAGTGGGGAGGGTTTGCCAGGGCCAGTCAGAGGTCCTGTTGAGGGGTGGGAGCGGTGTTTTCCTGTGAGGGTCTCCATTCTCACTAGCTATAGCCCTTGTCATAAACAAAAAGTGTTCAGCAAGGACAGACTGTCCTACCAGACTGGATATTCCTGGTCATAGACCTGCAAGTTCCGGTCCTCATGTGATGCTGTTGAGATACCAGGAACAGCAAGAAGACGACTTTTCTTTTATAAAAGAGCTATTTAAAAGGGTCAATTGTTCTTGAGGTGGGAAAATCATTAAGAGACCTCATGGCCTGGACCTAATTGGAGGAAAGTGCAAAGGTGATGGGATCTCTTTCTGTACCTTCCTGCTCAAATCGCCTAACATAGCTGAGACTACCTTTGAAACTTCCACTGCAGGAATAAAATGCCACCCCAGATGGAACAGTCTGGAGTTCTACATTCAGAATGTCACACCATAACAGTATTATGACTGTTTAAATAACAAACAACAACCCTTTATCATATCTTTATTTCACTGAATGCTAGAAAAAGCCACAATCATATGACTAAATATTTGTCTAGTGGGGGGGGGGGGGGGGGGGGGGGAGAGAAAAGACAGAAAGAGGTCTAGTGAGGGGAGGGGGGGGGGGGGAAGTCCCTTAAAATCAGAAGCGATGGAAGTTATGGTGGAAAGGAAAATGGCAGAAGAATTGAACAACTACTTTGTACCATCTTTGGTGAAGACAGAACCAAAGAAATGTGAGGAACCAAGGCTTTTGTGAAAAGGTGAAACTGAAGAAAAATCAGTATTAGCAAGAAAATGGTCTGGGAGAATTAAGTGTTAAAGGCTAACGAGTCAACTAAGGCTCGATAATCTACATTCCTAAAGTAAGCAGCTGTGGAATATTTGATAAACTGGTGCTCACCTTCTAAGATTCTGGGTGTCAATTGCTGGGCCAGCATTTATTACCCATCCCTAAATGTCTAGAGGGCAGTTAGGAGTCATCAATGTTGCTGAGTCACATGTAGGCCAGACCAGATAAAGATGGCAGATTTGCCTCCTAAAGGATATTAGTAAACCATGTGGGTTTTTCTCTGACAATTGGCAGTGGTTTCACGGTCATCATTTGACTCTTATTTCCAGGATTATTATTGACTTTCAGTTCCACAATGGGGTTTACCCAGCTCGGCAGAACATTACTAAGACAGAGACCCAGGTAATCTAGTGATAATACCACTAGATGGTAGGCAATATCTTAGTGTAACCCCAGTACATAAACAGTGAGGGGAAAAAACAATTACCTTCCAGTTAGCCTAACATTTGGAAAGGTTCGAGATAACAAGGGTGTAGAGCTGGATGAACGCAGCAGGCCAAGCAGCATCAGAGGAGCAGGAATGCTGATGTTTCAGGCTAGACCCTTCTTCAAAAAAAAAGGGTCTAGGCCCAAAACATCAGCCTTCCTGCTCCTCTGATGCTGCTTGGCCTGCTGTGTTCATCCAGCTCTACATAGAACATTACAACACAGTACAGGCCCTTCGGCCCTCGATGTTGTGCCGACCTGTCATACCAATCTGAAGCCCATCTAATCTACACTATTCCATGTATGTCCATATGCTTGTCCAATGACGACTTAAATGTACTTAAAGTTGGCGAATTTACTACCGTTGCAGGCAAAGCGTTCCATACCCTTACTACTGAGTAAAGAAACTACCTCTGACATCTGTCCTATATCTTTCACCCCTCAATTTAAAGCTGTGCCCCCTCGTGCTCGCCGTCACCATCCTAGGAAAAAGGCTCTCCCTATCCACTCTATCTAACCCTCTGATTATTTTAATTATTTTATCTTGTTATTTCAGATGCTTCAGAATCTGCAGTTCCTACTATCTTATTTGGAAAGCATTAACAGGATTGGACAAAGCTAGCATGGGTTTATGAAAGGCCAACTATGTTTAACAAATCACCAAAAATATTTTTTCAGATTGTAATTAGTAGGGTGAATGAGGAGAATCAGTAGACATAGTACTTTTGGATTTCAAGAAGGCCTTTGATAAGGTCCCTCATAAGTGTTAGTGGATAAAGTTAAAGCACATGGTATGTGGGGTAGTATTTGGGATGGATCAAACCTTGATTGTCAGACAGAAAGAGTGTAGGAATAAATGTTTTTCTAAGTGATAAGTAGCATCTAGTGAGGTACTGCAAGGTTTAATGTTTGGACCCAACTATTCATGGTAGATGATAAATGACCTAGATCAGAGAACTAAATGCAACATTTTCAAATTTGCTGACAAAACACTGGGCAGCAATGTGGGTTGTAAGGATCCTACAAGGTGACTTACCTAAGTGGAGTGAGTGAGCAAACATACGATAGATGCAATATTATATTGCCAAATGTCAACTCATCAGTTTACAAAATGAAGTGGGAGTATAATTTAAATAATGATATATTGGGCAATATGGATATACACAGGGATTTGGGTGTCTTTTTACACCAGTTAATGAAAGTAGGCGAGCAGATGCAGCAAGCATTTAGGAAAGTAAGTGTATATTGGTCTTCATTGCAAGAAGATTTGAGATCAGAAGTAGGAATGTCTTACTACAGTTATACAGGGCCTGTGTAATCTACACCTAGAGTATTGCACGCAGCATTAGCCTTCCTACGAAAGGAAGCATATACTTGTCACAGGGGAGTGTAGCAGGGTCTTGTAGATTGATTACCAAAGATGCAGGTGTGTACCAAGACAAGATATTGATTTGACCAGGCCTGTATATGCTAGAGGATTGAAACATAAAATTTTAAATACAGAATTCTAACATTCTAACTTGGACTGAGCAGGTGCAAAAGGAGGATGTGTTCCTTGGTTTAGAACTCTAGAACCAGAAGACAGTCTCAGAATATGGAGCAGATTAAGGTAGAGCCAAAATGAGGAAACATTTCTTCACTCAAAAAGGACAATGGACCTGTAAAATACTCTACCGCAGAAGACTGTGGGCCTAGGCACAGAATATATTAAAGAAAGAGAAACTTTGAATGCATCAAGGGATAAAAGGAAAAAGTGGGAATAAGACTGGAGATAGGGGATCACCATGCTCATGCTGAACACCAGATCTGAATCAAAAGGGCCCCATGTCCTTCTGATGTTCCTAGTTTCGATATTGAAAAAAGGGAAAAAAACCAGAAACCACTAATTGGTTTCACACAAGGTATCAGTTACAATTTCAATCACTATTTTTGTGCGGCTAACATTTTTTCTTCAGCCTACCTGGTTGGTGATTTTCTAATGCATCAAAGATCTTTCTCACAGGTCGCATAGCTGCCTCTTTGCAGACCAACTTGATGTCAGAGCCAGAATAACCTTTGGTCTCCTGTGATAGCAAGTATAGAATTAATGACATAAGGAATGTGTTTGCATTTTTGATAAATCCAAACTGGTGTCTCTTGAACTGGTTCCACACGAAATGTCATCCAAAGAAAATGTTTTGGCTTGCCTAGCCAGAACGTAGAGCGTCTTGACCCAAATCCACTGGATGAGTCACTAAAAGGCAAAAGTTGCTGTGAAAATTAAACCATGACAAGAATATTGGGAAATCAAAAGTGGCAAAAAGAAAAATCAACTAACCGTGAAGAAAAGATGATACGGAGAATTTTGGGGTTGGAACTGCAGATGGCTTGGCCATATGGAAAGAAATTCTCAGAAGCTGATTTGCTCTTTGCAACCCTGCCCTGCAGCTGCTTCATACTGCAGGACCTTCACCCCCTCCCTCACTTGGGAGAAAGTGCTGCTGGAAATCCATCATTCCCATCACCACCAGAAGTCAATAGTATCACTGCAGGCAGGAGTCTGAAGGGGATCATGGCTGCTCTAAGAATGCAAGTGCTGAGTTTCACAAAAAAAAACTGAAAGAACTGCAGATGCTGTAAATCAGGAACAAAAACAAAGTTGCTGGAAAAGCTCAGCAGGTCTGGCAGTATTTATGAGGGAAAAACAGTTAATGCTTCGGGTCTGGTGACCCTTCCTCAGAACAGTTCTCAATCATTCTTGTCACCTCCTCAAAAACTCAAGCAAGTTGGTGAGTGCACCATGGCAGTATAGGAAGAATTCATAGGTAATTATATTCCTTTGTTAAATTTAAAATGTTACAACAGACAAGGAAAGCATTAATTTCCTGAATACTACAGGTTTTGAATTGGTACAGACCAGACATAAATAAGAAAACAACATTTCCACCCCCCCCCCCCCCCCCCCAAAAATAATCGACATACAAAAGGTCAACATACTTTTAAGATTATTGAGGTCACAACTAATGCATTCCTATTTACTGATCTGAATATTAGATTTATATACAACAATCGTGTCGTAGAATAGCATCCATTGCTTTTTCTCTATATAGTAACTCCTAACAAATTCCACCCATAACAAATGCAACCTTGAGATACAGATTCTACATTTATTTGTACCTTAGCAATTTTAAGTTCATTCAGTTAGCTGAGTATTATTGTGTCTGTTGGAGTGAAACTAGTCTTTTTCCTTTGCAGTTTCTCTCTTTCACCCATAAAAGAAATCTCCTATTTTCTCACCAACACACCTGCTAAGTGAGAAAGAGTTATTGGACATGGTGAATCTCCTAGCTGCTACTTCACTTTGAGATTTATTGAACAGAATATTTAATAAAAACATAATTTACTAAAAATATCATAACCAAAAACTATACCGGATTGGATTTTCAACAAGTTTGGAGACTCCATGAGCCTTTAAAAAAATTCCTAGGTCCCTCCGGTTGTCAATTATCATCAGCTTGGGATAAAGGGTGTGTGTTGGTTTGGATCACAAGACTTCAGCCTGAATCTCCTAAATCCCAACAATTTCAATGGAGTCACGCCAACTCTCCAAGGTAACATAGCCCCTCAGGTGGGTTGTGAAATGTAGTCTGGATAACAGAATCTTTTGAAATGTAAGTTGAGATTTATTTACTCATGCCTCCCCACGCTGACCATTGCTCTCCAACCATGCTTAACAGCCCCTCATTCCCTCTATTCCAATCCATGGTAGATGCCATTCACCCAGTGTACACACTGTAGAAAACTAATGAACGCTGAAGGAATAGTGGAGTGTGAGAAAAAGATTTCTAGGAAGTCATTCATAATTTTCTTTTAAAAGCTGCTTTTACTATAACCCTGTGAAAATGTTAAACTTTCAGACCTTTAAAATGTCAATGACAGGGAGGCAGTGGCCTAGTGGTATTGTCGCTGTGTTAATCCAGAGACCCAGATAATGTTCAGTGGACCCAGGTTCAAATCCCACCAGGGCAGATGGTGGAATCTGAATTCAATAAATATCTGGAATTAAGAATCTAATGATGACCATGAACCTATTATTGAAAAGACCCATCTGGTTCAAAGTGCCCTTTAGGGAAGGAAACTGCCATCGTTACCTGATCTGGCCTGTCTATGACCAGACTCTCAGCAATGTGATTGACTCTTTATTGCTTTCTGGGCAATTAAGGATGGGCAATAACTGCTGCCTAGCCAGTAACATCCTCATCCCATAATTGAACAAGGGGAAGAAATTTCAGCTACACTATACATCAGTAACTAGGACATTATGTTCAAACAATATCAACGCCTCATCTTGCATTAGTAACTCAATGATTTTACTAAACTAGTGTGTTGATGCAATACCCACCTCTCCTAATAAACTATAGTCCAGTTCAGTCCGAAGTTCCACACCACCACTGTTACTCACAGGAGGCAGCCAGTGAAGAATCATTGCTTGCCGTGCTTCTTTGGAAGGAAGATCTACTAAAATCCGTTTCTCTAGTCGGCGTAACATAGCATGGTCCAATTCCCTGCAAAAAAGTTTTGTTGGCCCTATTAACGTAAAGATGTTTTGGAGCTTCAACTAGTCTGCACTCAATTGGCCTAATGATCAGACTTAAACATTTTGTCAGACCATTTGTTCCAAATGGCAGATACTTCTGAAGACAAAAGTAAAAAAGTACAGAAATTGAAACCTTTGACAGCAGTGCAAATGGCTATATATCCAAAACTCATGAGGCCTACAGTAACATTTAGAAGTCTTTGAAATGCCCATGTATATGTCAAATTGAACCATCAGCCATTTAAAACCAACTTCTTCAAGCCAACTTTAATTCTATTAATGCTCATAAAAACTGTCAGTAAAATAAAGCTCACAATTCCCTTGATAACAAGGTGTGGAGAAGGATGAGCACAGCAGGCCAAGCAGCATCTTAGGAGCACAAAAGCTGATGTTTCGGGCCTAAACCCTTCATCAATTCCCTTCACAGGTGTCAACTACCCCTGCTGATCACAGCCACACTAGTGGCATCTGGATCAGAGCCAAGCTTCATAATGTGACTCTAAAGCATAGCTCAACAAAACCGAGATAAATACATTCAAGCCTTTAGGAGGTAGGGAAACCAGGACCTGATCAGGGCATGGATAGGGTGAATAGCCAAAGTCTTTATCCTAGGGTGGCGGTTTACAAAACTAGAGGATAGGTTTAAGAGGAGAGGGAAAAGATTTTAAAAAAAGGACCCTCCAGCTAATTTTAACCGCACAGAGGCTGTTGCATGTACGGAACAAGCTGCCAGAGAAGTAGTGGAGGTGGGTACAATTACAACATTCAAAAAGGTATGTGAATGGGAATTTGAATAGGAAAGGTTGAGCTGGATATGGGCCAAATGTTGGGAAGTGGGGCTATGTCAGATTGGGATGTCTGGTAGGGATGGAGGAGATGGACTGAAGGGTCTGCTTCAATGATCTGACTCTGGTGTCACCATCCATTCCAGTGTCAGTGCCAATATGTACCAAAATCTCTGGCTGTTTACTCTCCCTATTTGACAGCTGTTTAGCTGTGCAATGATTTTCTGGCATCAAGAAGGCAGCATACTATTGAGAAATGACGTCTATGGCAGCAGAAATGCCTCTTTTCATCCCTTATAATGGAATTCCCTAGCATCACTGCTTTCCTCACCTTAATTTTCCCCCATCCTGTAAGCTGAAGTACCAATGATGTTGCTGCCCTTGGTTCCAGCTGTACTTCCCACAGAAACCATCACTCTTGCCAGAAGACGGGATAATAGGAACTGCAGATGCTGGAGAATCCGAGATAACAAGGTGGGGAGCTGGATGAACACAGCAGGCCAAGCAGTATCGTAGGAGCAGAAAAGGTGCTGCTTGGCCTGCTGTGTTCATCCAGCTCCACACCTTGTTAACTCTTGCCAGTATTCAAGAATACCAATTCAAAAGCAAGATGCATTTCAGGAACTCTTCTACTACCCACGTCCTTGTATGGCGGTCAAGTTTTCAATCGTTAGCCGTTAAATTGTGGGGTCATTATGTCATTTTAATACCTTAACAAAACAGCACAGCTTGGATGCATTGTATTCTGCTACTTAAGCTCTAAAACAGAGATTGAGTTGCTCCAGGTAAAAACAGCTCTTATAAACCGGGTGTTCAGGATATGCCAAAACATACTGGCATCTCCATATGGCACAGAATGCCTTCAGTAGAACTCTGATACCCTTCCATGCTCTGATTTATCAAATGACTAATTCAATGTCGTAGTTTAATCCACTCCCTAACTTAGAGGGGAAAAATAGATAGCCGTAAAACTCATCAAATCATCACTGTTCTGTAACATCACACCTTGATTGTGTGTATTGTATTTGGATTTACTAAATAGAAACTACCTCCAATCAACTCTGTATTCTGGTTCCAGTCCAATCAGCTGTGGGATTTTCAATCCCACGCAACTCTTGTACTCTCACTGTGTCTTCCCTCCCACTATTCATTCTTCAGTTATAGATTTTAGTCTCTTGAGATTTTCAAGTCTCTTTCTAGTTTAAGCTACTGGTTGATTAAGTTTAATATTTACTTGCAACGTGAAACACTTCACATTTTGGAGACAAAATGCAGCACATCTTTCTCCTGTGCAGTAAATTGCTAACTTTTTCCCTTCTGTGATGCATTCTGTTCGAGCAGTACTGGAATTAAATGGGACTGCAAAGGTGGGAAGCTGGACCCCTTTTGCATAAACGTGGAAACAGGAAACTAGATTACTGCTAATAATACTGATTCGAGTATTTTTTAAAAATGCACAATAGGAACAAGCTAGAGCGGACAACGTAGGTACGTAAAGCAGAAATCATTGAAAGTGTAAAAAAAAATTCTTACCAAGGTAAATTGGAAGCTGCCAAAACAAAGACAAGGTCATCAGAACGTGCCAAACCATCCATCTGGACTAGAAGCTCAGTCTTCATCCGCCGGCTTCCTTCATGCTCTCCCCTGTAACAAAAAACAAACTGCTTCCTCAAAAAAAATTTCAAAAATAAAAGAAAAATGCTGCAGATCTGAAAGACAAAACGCTGGTGAAACTCAGCAGGTCTGACAGCCTATGTGAAGAGAGAAATAGAATTAACATATCAAGTTCAGTCTGACTCTTCTCCAAACCAGGAATTTCTTAAAAAAAAAAATCATACTGGACTCAGAACTTATGAACAAAATCTTTCAAACAAATGAGACAACTTATTTTACTGACAACAAAAACCTCAAATTGTGACAACTAAACTACTGACTGTACCATTAACTAAGGATGATATAGCCAAACAGGAGGTTGCAATAAAGGGCAAGGCATTGCGACACAAAGCAAGTTCCAATAAATCTGAGGAAGGGCCCAGTTCTGAGGAAGGGTCACTGGACCTGAAATGTTAACTGTTTTCTCCTCCACAGATGCTGCCAGACTTGCTGAGCTTTTCGAGCAACTTTGTTTTTGTTTCAATAAATCTACTATGTCAATACAATTAGGGGTGGCAGTGCTGACTTTTCCAATGAGACACATTCTCAGAAATTGTAAGAAGAAAGTCTTGGATTTAAGATGGGTTAAACAAATGCACTAGAAATAAGTAGGGTATTTAGTAATGATGGTAATTCATTTTACTTTTATGCAAGCAAAGTTGTCAGATTAAGAAGAATTAAAAACACAAGCAAGTTTGAAATGTTGCTGATATGTCTGGCTGTCTGCCATGGGTACCTCAACGTTAAGACAGTAGCACAGAAGACAAAAGGAAGTAGATTAAGACCAGAGACTTTTGGCACCCGTGCTATTTTTCATTTGTGGGAAACAAGTTCTTTATCTGAACTAACAAGATGTAGAGCTGGATGACCACAGCAGGCCAAGCAGCATCTTAGGAGCAGGAAAGCTGATGTTTCAGGCCTACAGCCTTCATCAGGAAACTTGTTATCGTGGATTCCCCAGCATCTGCAGTTCCCATTATCTCTGATACCATTTATCTGAACTAGACCATTTTTAGAATAAAATGATGTATTATCTATATAAAACTTACAATGTATAAATATCAGATATGTGTCACTGGTTGGCAGAGACCTGCCTTAGAATCCTTTCTGGGAAAGTCTTCTCCTGATGTTGGCTCAATAAACGATCGTTAGGTCGGCCAAGTCTCCCGCAGATTATTTCGTTAAAAAAAACCTACTTTACCAAAATAAGCCAAACAATTGAAAGCACCCACAATAAAGTTCAACACGGCAAGAGCCTTGTTTGCAAGTGAACATATTTTAGAGATAACAGATCGTCAGCAATCTTTGTGAAAACAATGGTGGGTAATTCGCTTGGGACTAGAGCTTTGCCTCCTGTGGCTATACAAAGTAAGGGAGTTAGCAAAAAGATGATGGGGAATTTAGGGTTGTAGACAAAAGGAGGCTCCAACATCCACCCCAAATCAGGCTTTTAGAGAATGGCAAGAGAAACAGAGGGTAGTTGTGGTCTTATCCAAAGTGAACTCAGAGAGGGTAGCTATAGGACAGAGGGAAGACCAAGGAGTTGTGAAAAATTTGTTTAAGAATTAAGGGCAATGTGAAGAATCCAAAGGAAAGAAATGTGAAGATGACAAGGCTGTGTGCCAGAATGACAAGAAAGAAGAAGCCAGAGAAAACAAAGACCTACAGAAGTATGAACAAGATGTCATAGTTTTTGGATAAGTGGTAGTAACTTTAAAACAGAGATGAGGAAAAATTGCTTTTCTCAAAAGGGTCGTGAACCTGTGGAACTCACTCCCCAGAATGTAACGAATGCCAGGACATTGAGTAAATTTGGGAAGAGAGACATTTTTTAAAATTATTAAGGGTTGAAGGTTATGGAGGGCATGCAGAAAAGAACCATTGAGGCAGAGTGGAAATTAATCATCATATCAAATGGTAGAGCTGACTCAAGGACTGAAATTTCCTGCTCCTGCTCCTAGTTCTTATGATGCCTTATGTAATGGGGTGTGGCCCAGAACAATCAAAATACACTAAAAGAATAAAGGGGTTACACAAGCATGGCAACAAGTAATAGAGACATTGCTTGGTTATAATGAGGCAACACAGTCGAGCTGATATGATAGAATTCAAACCTAAAACTTAGATGTCCAGTTTAGTGATGAAGTTGACTTGCAGAAAGCTTGGAAGTCAGTTTAGAGCATGGAGTAAAGTGTTTCCAGTTATATGAAAGTTGTAGAGTCAGCAACAGATTATTATTTGAAGAGGCAGGCTCTGTGGATATATCATCAAAAGTTATGCAGTGGAAACAGAGTGACTAGGAATCATGGAGCATTGACCAGAAAAAGAAGCACTGATTCAAGAGTCAGTGGTGAGTGGTGTTCCACAGGGCTCTGTCCTTGGGCCTCTACTGTTTGTAATTTTTATTAATGACTTGGATGAGGGGATTGAAGGATGGGTCAGCAAGTTTGCAGACGACACAAAGGTCGGAGGTGTCGTTGACAGTATAGAGGGCTGTTGTAGGCTGCAGCGGGACATTGACAGGATGCAGAGATGGGCTGAGAGGTGGCAGATGGAGTTCAACCTGGATAAATGCGAGGTGATGCATTTTGGAAGGTCGAATTTGAAAGCCGAGTACAGGATTAAGGATAGGATTCTTGGCAGTGTGGAGGAACAGAGGGATCTTGGTGTGCAGATACATAGATCCCTTAAAATGGCCACCCAAGTGGACAGGGTTGTTAAGAAAGCATATGGCGTTTTGGCTTTCATTAACAGGGGGATTGAGTTTAAGAGTCGTGAGATCTTGTTGCAGCTCTATAAAACTTTGGTTAGACTGCACTTGGAATACTGCGTCCAGTTCTGGTCGCCGTATTACAGGAAAGATGTGGATGCTTTGGAGAGGGTTCAGAGGAGGTTTACCAGGATGCTGCCTGGACTGGAGGGCTTATCTTATGAGGAGAGGTTGACTGAGCTCGGTCTCTATTCATTGGAGAAAAGGAGGAGGAGAGGGGACCTAATTGAGGTATACAAGGTAATGAGAGGCATAGATAGAGTTGATAGCCAGAGACTATTTCCCAGGGCAGAAATGGCTAGCACGAGGGGTCATAGTTTTAAGCTGGTTGGAGGAAAGTATAGAGGGGATGTCAGAGGCGAGTTCTTTACACAGAGAGTTGTGAGAGCATGGAATGCGTTGCCAGCAGCAGTTGTGGAAGCAAGGTCATTGGGATCATTTAAGAGACTGCTGGACATGCATATGGTCACAGAAATTTGAGGGTGCATACATGAGGATCAATGGTCGGCACAACATTGTGGGCTGAAGGGCCTGTTCTGTGCTGTACTGTTCTATGTTCTATGTTCTAATCCAGTGGCTGCACGTTTACTTCAGTTAAAGCATTAAACAATGTAGACCCGTAAGTTCAGCACAAAGCACAGGAGTAAAATTTCTTCGGATAGTGGTGAGTAAAAATTAGTACAATGAAGATGAGAGTGTTGTTCTGTAGGAAATTTGTAGGGCTCATTTGGAGCTCAAGAAACAATTTAACTTTGTCCAGAAATGGAGTTCTAAACAGGACGAGCATGATCTTTGCCAAAAGAAAAAGCTAGATCATTCAGCAGCTAGGTAGCAGAATCCAACAAACAATTTGGAGGTAAGTTGGAACACATTGAAGCTAGTTTAGAAGGAAGTGGAACATTTCCAGCAGAGAAAGAATAATGAGCCATTAGAACCATGTCTGGAACAATTGTAATAGAGGCATGAAGAATATGGTCTCATACAAGGCAGTAATTAAATTGTGGGCACATTAAAACCCAGAACCCAGTAAAAAGAAACCAACCTAGAAATCAGGATTTCTGAGTCACGAAAATGTCAGACAGTAATTAGGAGTCCAGTTTTTTTTAAAAAAATTGACACAAAGGATGTGGGTGACACGGGCTGCAGAAGTTATTGTCCATTCCTAGTTGCCCCTGAGGTGGTAGTGAGCTGTCTTCTTGAATCGCAGACTTCCAGGACTTTGATCCAGTGGCAGTGAAGAAACAGTGCTAGATGTGCAAGTCAGAATGGTGAGTGGCCTGGACAGGAACTTATAAGTGGTGATATGCCCATCTATTTGATGACTTTGACCTTCTACATGGAAATAGTCATGGATTTGGTAGGTGCAGTCTAAGGAGATTTGGTGAATTTCTGCAATACATCTTGTAGATGGTACATATTGCTTGTTCCAAGCGTCAGCATGCAGGGAGTGGATGTTTGTGGATGTTGTGCCAATAAAGTAAGCTTTGTCCTAGATAACGTCAAGATTCTTGACTGTTGTTGGACCGGCACTCATCCAGGCAAGTAGGAAGCATTCCTTCACACTCATCAGTTTTGCTTTGTAGTTGGTGGATTTTGGGGATTCAGGGGAGTTACTTGTTGGAGTATTCCTCGTCTCTGACCTGCTCTTGTAGCCACCGCATTTATATGGTCAGTCCAGTGAGTTTCTGGCCAATGGTAGCTCTCAGGATATGGAAAGTGGTGGATTCAGTGATAGTAACACCACTAAATGTCAAAGGGTAGTGGTTGGATTCTCTCATATTGAAGATGGTAATTTACTAGCCATTTTCAGCCCAAGCCTGGATATTGTCTAGGTCTGCTGCATTTGGACGTGGAGTGATTCAGTGTGTGAGCCACCACAAACAGTGCCGAACATTGTGGAATCATCAGCAAGCATCCCCACTTTTGATTTCATTGTGGAGGAAAGATCATTGATGAAACAGTTGATTAACTTCAGTGGTGGTGAAGTTTCAAGTCCCTGATCCACAATTACTACCTCTACAATCTTTGCTGAACAAGGGCACAATGCTTGCAATTCTCCAATCCTCTGTCATTACTCCAGAATCCAGGGAAGACTGAAAGATTATAGCCAATGCCACTGCAATTTTCATTCTCACTTCCTTCAATATCCTTAGATGCATCTGATCTCATCCCATTGCCTTCGCAACTTTAAATATCAACAGCTTATCAAACACAATTTCTCTATAACTTTTAAGTCTTTCAGTTGACTGAGTTTCTGGCTCTATCGCTATGATGAAAGCAGCATTAGCCTCATCAATAGAGACAGATGGAAAGTATTTATTTAATGCCTCAGGCATGCCTCTTCCCTCGGTGAGTAAATTTTTTGTCCCTTAAATCAACCCTATTCTTTCCTTTACCATCCTTTTTACTATTTACATACTTATTGAAAATTTCAGGATTGTCAGCTGTCAATCTTTTCTTATAATCTCTCTTTGCTCTTTTCACATCCCTTAGAATTTGTCGTATTCAGTTTGGTTGTCAACTGTATGTACTACCTGACACTGTCATAAGTGTACAGTCTACCTTAATTACTAGCTCATTTGTCATTCTGAGAGCACAAGATGGTTTGTCCTACCTTTCCATTTTGAGGAAATCTACCTGGTGCCTGAACCACGAGGTAGATGGAGTCTTGATTACCAAGAGGATTAATGATTAAAATCAAGGATATCCAGGATTGTAGAGCTGGGGTTAAAAATCAGATCAGCCATGATATTATTGAATGGTGGAGCAAGCAAAAAAAAAAAAGGACTGAGTAGCCAACACTTGTTCCTTGTTCAGAACCACTTTATCCTTGAAGGTAGCTCATTGTTTAGCGATGGCTGAAACTGCAACCAAAGATCCATGAAATATCTGGCCCAGTTCTGTTCTTGTTCCACAAAACGGGATCTCCACTCGTTATTCATATTCTGGATTGATCAATGTCTTTTCACACCATTATCCTAAACATTACAGTGCAACGATCATTGGTTCTGAAGTGATCCCCCCTACGGACATTGATCTATTTGGTTCACATCTTTCCCAAGAAGCAGGTTTCGTACTGCCTCCTTTCTTTTGGACTGAACACACTACTGCAGAAAATTCTACTGAATTCATTCTAGAAATGCCTGTACGTTGGTGCTCCTGACACCACAACTATGGCAGTCCACAAACAGTTAATTAAAATCCTGCATTATATCTACTCTACGATGTTTACACTTGTCTAATTTCCTTGCATATTTGTTATTCTGCAACCCCTTCCTACTAATTGGTGGTGTGTAGATTTCGCCAAGCAGTGTAATTGGACCTTTCTTATTCTGCAGCTGTAGCCAAATTAATTCTTCTTGAATGCTTTGAAACATTCTCTTCCCCTTCCTCCCACCCCCCCCCCCAACTTCTCCTTAACCAAAAACACCACCCCTCTTCCATTTTTCATGTTTCCTATATTTCCTGGACACACAAATCAGGAATATTTCACACCCAGATCTGCCTTTCCTTAAGTCGGATCTCCACTATCACCACAGCATCATGATTCCAGATGGCAACCTACACCTGTGACTCACCAATCTTATTGGCTATGTTATCCATATTCACATATGTGCAGCCTAACAGTGTAACCCTGATTCAAATTTCGCAGTGATAATGGGAACTGCAGATGCTGGAGAATCCAAGATAACGAAATGTGGAGGCTGGATGAACACAGCAGGCCCAGCAGCATCTCAGGAGCAGAAAAGCTGACCGTTCAGGCCTAGACCCTTCATCAGAGAGGGGGATGGGGTAAGGGTTCTGGAATAAATAGAGAGAGAGGGGGAGGCGGACCGAAGATGGAGAGAAAAGAAGATAGATGGAGAGGAGAGTATAGGTGGGGAGGTGGGGAAAGGATAGGTCAGTCCAGGGAAGACGGACAGGTCAAGGAGGTGGGATGAGGTTAGTAGGTAGGAGATGGAGGTGTGGCTTGGGGTGGGAGGAAGGGATGGGTGAGAGGAAGAACAGGTTAGGGAGGCAGAGACAGGTTGGACTGGTTTTGGGATGCAGTGGGTGGGGTGGAAGAGCTGGGTTGGTTGTGTGGTGCAGTGGGGAGAGGGGACGAACTGGGCTGGTTTTGGGATGCAGTGGGGGAAGGGGAGATTTTGAAGCTGGTGAAGTCCACATTGATACCATTGGGCTGCAGGGTTCCTGAGCGGAATAGGAGTTGCTGTTCCTGCAACCTTTGGGTGGCATCATTGTGGCACTGCAGGAGGCCCATGATGGACATGTCATCTAAAGAATGGGAGGGGGAGGGGGAGTGGAAATGGTTTGCGACTAGGAGGTGCAGTTGTTTATTGCGAACTGAGCGGAGGTGTTCTGCAAAGCGGTCCCCAAGCCTCCGCTTGGTTTCCCCAATGTAGAGGTAGCCACACCGGGTACAGTGGATGCAGTATACCACATTGGCAGATGTGCAGGTGAACCTCTGCTTAATGTGGAAAGTCATCCTGGGGCCTGGGATAGGGGTGAGGGAGGAGGTGTGGGGGCAAGTGTAGCATTTCCTGCGGTTGCAGGGGAAGGTGCCGGGTGTGGTGGGGTTGGAGGGCAGTGTGGAGCGAACAAGGGAGTCACGGAGAGAGTGGTCTCTCCGGAAAGCAGACAGGGGTGAGGCTGGAAAAATGTCTTGGGTGGTGGGGTCGGATTGTAGATGGCGGAAGTGTCGGAGGATGATGCGTTGTATCCGGGAGGTTGGTGGGGTGGTGTTTGAGAACGAGGGGGTTCCTCTTTGGGCGGTTGTGGCGGGGGCGGGGTGTGAGGGATGTGTTGCGGGAAATGCGGGAGACGCGGTCAAGGGCGTTCTCGACCACTGTGGGGGGAAAGTTGCGGTCCTTGAAGAGCTTGGACATCTGGGATGTGCGGGAGTGGAATGCCTCAACGTGGGAGCAGATGCGGCGGAGGCGGAGGAATTGGGAATAGGGGACGGAATTTTTGCAGGAGGGTGGGTGGGAGGAGGTGTATTCTAGGTAGCTGTGGGAGTCGGTGGTCGACCCATCGTCTCAGCCTGCTCCTGCCCCACCGAACTCATCTCCACATATCTGGACTCCATTTTCTCCCCTTTGGTCCACGAACTCCCTACCTACGTCTGTGACACCACCCACGCCCTCCACCTCCTCCAGGACTTCCTATTCCCTGGCCCCCAACACCTCATTTTTCACCATGGACGTCCAGTCCCTATACACCTGCATTCCGCATGCAGATGGCCTCAAGGCCCTCTGCTTCTTCCTGTCCCGCAGGCCCGACCAGTCCCCCTCCACCGACACCCTCATCCGCCTAGCCGAACTCGTCCTCACCCTCAACAACTTCTCTTTCGATTCCTCCCACTTCCTACAGACTAAGGGGGTGGCCATGAGCACCCACATGGGCCCCAGCTATGCCTGCCTCTTTGTAGGTTACGTGGAACAGTCCCTCTTCCGCACTGACACAGGCCCCAAACCCCACCTCTTTCCTCCGTTACACTGATGACTGTATCGGCGCTGCCTCTTGCTCCCCAGAGGAGCTCGAACAGTTCATCCACTTCACCAACACCTTCCACCCCAACCTTCAGTTCACTTGGGCCATCTCCAGCACATCCCTCACCTTCCTGGATCTCTCAGTCTCCATCTCAGGCAACCAGCTTGTAACTGATGTCCATTTCAAGCCCACTGACTCCCACAGCTACCTAGAATACACCTCCTCCCACCCACCCTCCTGCAAAAATTCCATCCCCTATTCCCAATTCCTCCGCCTCCGCTGCATTTGCTCCCACGATGAGGCATTCCACTCCCGCACATCCCAGATGTCCAAGTTCTTCAAGGACCGCAACTTTCCCCCCACAGTGGTCGAGAACGCCCTTGACCGCGTCTCCCGCATTTCCCGCAACACATCCCTCACACCCCGCCCCCGCCACAGCCGCCCAAAGAGGATCCCCCTCGTTCTCAGACACCACCCCACCAACCTCCGGATACAATGCATCATCCTCTGACACTTCCGCCATCTACAATCCGACCCCACCATCCAAGACATTTTTCTATCCCCACCCCTGTCTGCTTTCCGGAGAGACCGCTCTCTCCGTGACTCCCTTGTTCGCTCCACACTGCCCTCCAACCCCACCACACCCGGCACCTTCCCCTGCAACCGCAGGAAATGCTACACTTGCCCCCACACCTCTTCCCTCACCCCTATCCCAGGCCCCAGGATGACTTTCCACATTAAGCAGAGGTTCACCTGCACATCTGCCAATGTGGTATACTGCATCCACTGTACCCGGTGTGGCTACCTCTACATTGGGGAAACCAAGCGGAGGCTTGGGGACCGCTTTGCAGAACACCTCCGCTCGGTTCGCAATAAACAACTGCACCTCCCAGTCGCAAACCATTTCCACTCCCCCTCCCCCTCCCATTCTTTAGATGACATGTCCATCATGGGCCTCCTGCAGTGCCACAATGATGCCACCCAAAGGTTGCAGGAACAGCAACTCCTATTCCGCTCAGGAACCCTGCAGCCCAATGGTATCAATGTGGACTTCACCAGCTTCAAAATCTCCCCTTCCCCCACTGCATCCCAAAACCAGCCCAGGTTCGTCCCCTCCCCCCACTGCACCACACAACCAACCCAGCTCTTCCACCCCACCCACTGCATCCCAAAACCAGTCCAACCTGTCTCTGCCTCCCTAACTTGTTCTTCATCCCACCCCAAGCCGCACCTCCATCTCCTACCTACTAACTTCATCCCACCTCCTTGACCTGTCCGTCTTCCCTGGACTGACCTATCCCCTCCCTACCTATCTTCTTTTCTCTCCATCTTCGGTCCGCCTCCCCCTCTCTCCCTATTTATTCCAGAACCCTCACCCCATCCCCCTCTCTGATGAAGGGTCTAGGCCCGAAACATCAGCTTTTGTGCTCCTGAGATGCTGCTGGGCCTGCTGTGTTCATCCAGCCTCACATTTCGTTATCTTATTTCAAATTTCGCAATTGTCTCCCTTATTCTGATCAACCCACTTAAACTTGTTGTCTTTTATTTTAGTCCTACTTGCATCCTCATATTGCATCCTAAATATTTGCTCAATATACAAATAAGGAACAAGTGTTGCCCACACAGAGCATTCAAGCCTATCTGCCATTCAGTAAGTTCATGGCTAATCTGATTTTAACCTCAACTCTACAGTCACGCAAATCAACAATCATCTTTCATTCCCCGGTAATCAAGTAACTATCTACCTCTGCCTTAAAAACATTTAAAGATTCTGCATCCAATGCCTCTTGAAAAAAGTATTCCAAAAACAACCTTCAGAAAAAAAAGCTCTCTCATCTGTTTTAAATGGGCACCTCTGTTTTTAAACTATGATGCCAAGCTCTGGATTCTCCCACAAAAAAAATCCTTTCAATATCCACCAACAAGTCCCCTCATGATCTTGTATATTTCAATTAAGTTACCTCTACAAGCCAAGCCCATCTAATTTTTTCTCATAAGGAAGTACGCTCATTCCAGGTAATACTTTAGCAAACTTCTGAGCTGCTTCCAACTCCCTTGCTTCTAGGCCTTGGTTCAAATCCTACATGCTCCTGGTATGTAGTAACATCTCTGAATAGTTTGAATGGAAAAGTAAATCTGAAATCATGTAGCATGTATTCCTGTATGATATTTCAATTCACACTTACACCAGCCTTATTGTCACATTTCTGTGCTTACTTGCTCACGGCAGTGGGGATAATCTACACATTACTAATTTAGAAGTCCTGTTTGTTAATTTTCTACCTAGCTTCCTAAACTCTGATTTTAGGACCACATTCTCTTCCTGCCTTGGTCATTAGTACCACTGCAGGCCTTTCCTGAGAAGAACATCCTGCAGCCATTCTGTGACATCCTTGACCCTAACATCAGTTCTGGAATCACATCAATTGCCTCAGAAATGCCTATATGTACCCCTGCAAAATTTCCCACCAGTACTACTTTTCTACTGTTCTTCTTCATCTCTTAAACAACTGGACCACCTGTGGTGCCACAGGCTTAGCTCTCACTATTCTTCTTCAAGGATCCATCATCCTCAACAACAATCAGATTTTAAAATCAGTTGCTGAGTGGGACATCTGGGGACTCCTGCATTACCTGCCTGGCAATCATCCATTCCCTATCTGTCACTAACTTGCGGTATGACCACCTCTCTGAATGTGCTATCCATGTAATTCTATACTTATTAACTCCAGTTGTTCCTAGAGTTCCTGAACATGGAATCATTTAGGTCATGGGAAGTGTTCACAACTGCCTACATACACTCTACAGAGATTTTGCTTGGTTGAGTTGTCCTGTTGTACATTAAGTATATATTTTACTTCAATTTCAGTTATCTTTACTTCTCTGAACTTATACTACTTACTTTAGAGCGGAATAGAAATTTGTTACTTTTACTGACAAAATCAACACTTTTCACTTTGTTAATAAATTCTGATTTTCCCTGCCGGAGTTCAGAAATTTCTGTTGTTTAAAATTATTGGAATTGTAACACAGTCATTATCAGCAGCTACTCAACAACTCACAATTGCTATGTTTCTTTGTTGCTACAGATGCACCACTCTTCCTTGCCTCAATTCTGGAGGGGAAGTCCCCCATTTTCTCTTTCATACAGTTTCAGAACCTGCTATCCCAGCTTTCTCCCTCCCTCCCGAGAGTGAGACACGTAGTTTACGCTGAAGTGCCCACTTTCAGTGTCTCTCACATACTGTTTATGAAATGGTTATCCTATTCTCTCCTAGATAACAAAGTGTGGAGCTGGATGAACACAGCAGGCCAAGCAGCATCTCAGGAGCACAAAAGCTGACATTTCGGGCCTAGACCCTCTGATGAAGGGTCTAGGCCCGAAACATCAGCTTTTGTGCTCCTGAGATGCTCCTTGGCCTGCTGTGTTCATCCAGCTCCACACTTTGTTATCTTAGATTCTCCAGCATCTGCAGTTCCCATTATCTCCCTATTCTCTCGTGTGCTGTTTACAATGCCTACTTCTGTCACTCATCTCAACTTCCACAAGTGCACATCAGGATGATAAACTTTGAGCTCAAGGTGAAAAGATAACAAAAATAATTTTTCAAATAAAAACTGCAATTGATGTTACTGACCCTGGGGCACTGCCACGTTGGCTCATCACTGACTCCAATTCATCCAGGAAGATGGTAGAAGGAGCATGAAATCGAGCAAGTTCAAACAATACCTGGAAAATCCAACAGGTAATGTGCTTTAGAAATAAAATTTATATATTAAAATAGGGATAATATCACGCAAACCAGGAGTGGGGAGAAAAACACAATATTAATATCTCTCAAAATGGTGATAGATAAAGCATAAAAAGCAGGATTAATCCAACCTAGTCAATTACCACCCCAGTCTACTCTAGATCATCAGTAAAGTGATGGAAGGCAACTTCAACAGTGCTATCAAGCAGCAGCTGCTCTACATTAATGTGCTGAGTGACACCCAGTTTGGGATTTGCCAGGGCCACTCAGTTCCTGACCTCCTGACAGTCTTGATTCAAATGTGAACAAAGGAGTTGAAATCCAGAGGCGAAACAGGAGAGATAACCCTTTAAATCAAGGCTGCAGGTGACCGACTGTGGTATCAAGGAGCCCCAGCAAAACTGGAATCAAAAGGGTATTGGGGGAAAACTGTCTACTGGTCAGAGTTATACCTGGCACACAGGAAGAAAGTCATTGTGTTTGTGGTCAGTCATCTCTGCTCCAGGACATCTCTGCAGAAGTTCTTCAGTTGCTCCAATGACCTTCCCTCCATCATAAGATCAGAAGTGGGGATGTTTGCCGATGATTGCACAATGTTCAGCAACATTCAAGACCCCTCACATACTGAAGCAGTCTACGTTCAAATGCAACAAGATCTAGACAATATCCAGGCTTGGGCCAACAAAGGGCAAGTAACATTGCACCAAACAAATACCAGGCTATGGCTGTCACCAATCAGAAGCAATATATTGCTCTACACCACCATGAAGAAACAGCTGTGCCTCAAGATATATCAGAAAAAAACTTGGAAGCTTGAAAACTGATTTGTTTGAAGAAGGTCCAAATCAACCAACTTATCTTTTAAGAAAAATTAGTCCTGAACCATGAGCCAAAATCTGTAAATGTTTCCCAGAGTTTATTTACCACTGTAACACTAAGCGAATTTACCCAGACAGCTCTTTATTCATACCTACGTGATTGATATTGTTCAAGTCTTGCGTTCATGTTTTGGGCATGAGGGACTATGTCACTCAAAAACAACCAAGATTACAACCACCCTCAAAAATACAATCACCTCCTCCCTCAGACCTGACTGCCTTGGTGTTAGAACCAGCTGATTTCCCATCCTCTCTGAAAAGGCTCATTGCAGTTTTTAAATGAACAAAATTTGAACTGGACTTCAGGTCAGCACAAACCTTTCTACAGAACTAAGATTCCTACGACTTTGGAAGCAAGTTGAATTTCCTGATTCCTAATCTTTGTTGTAACATAGTATGGTTCCTTAACATCAGTAACATACTGGTTTATCAAGAGATTAGCAACTGTTCATGTACAGGTCAGACAGTGGACAGTACTGTCCACTGCTCCTGGACAAATAAATCAGAGGCTTTCTGATGAAGGGTCTAGCCCGAAACGTCAGCTTTTGTGCTCCTAAGATGCTGCTTGGCCTGCTGTGTTCATCCAGCTTCACACTTTGTTATCTTGGATTCTCCAGCATCTGCAGTTCCCATTAGCTCAGAGGCTCAAGCATTTGCTCTGAGGACATGGCTTCAAGTAACAATACAGCAGACAGTGAAATTTTAACTCACTTAATAAATCTGGAATGAAAAGCTAGTATAATAGTGATCCCTGTTGATTGTTGTAAAACCCAACTTATCAAATGAAAGCATGCTATTCTTTCCTGATCTGGCCTACATGTGATTCCAGAATTACAGCAATGTAGTTGATTAGTAAATGCAATCTGAAAAGGCCTAGAAAACACACAGTTGTATCAAAAATGATACAAAGCCTAAGAATGGGACTAGAGTTATTTAGGATATCTGGTCAGCACGGACTGGTTGGATGGAAGGGTCTGTTTTCCTGCTGTATAACTCTGACTATAAAAGGAGTCAAACCAGATGCAGCATCAGAAACATCAATAGCAAACCCAGTTTGTTGACATTGTAAAAGCCTACTTACTAACATGTGGTTTATCGCAAAATCTGAAAAATTATCCTACAGACTTGTCAAGCAGCCTGACACAGACATACTCACGAAATTAGCATTTGTAAAATCCCAGATACCACATCGGTAGTGTTGTGGCACTGGTAGTGCAGACCTACCAGAACTGATGACAGTGGTATACAGCTGGGAAGGATTTACTTTGCAAGTTCTCAATAAAACAGAGTTTGTTAAAAGGTGTGAAACTTTTAAATACTGAAATAAGACAGAAAGTCTTGGCTGTACTCAAAGATGAAACATATGACAAGCAGTTAAAAGAGACAACTGGCATATTAGCATATTAGCTCTTATTGCAAGGGGACTGGAGTACAAGAATATAGGAACTGCATAGTGCTTTGTTGAGATCACATCTAGAGTGCGGTGTGTAATTTTGGTCTCCATATTTAAAAGGAAGGATATACTTGCCTTGGAAGTGGTTGGAGAAGGATCACTAGTTTGGTCCCTGGGAAAGAGGTTTATCGCAGGAAGTCATGTCTAACAAAACTTTTGGAGCTTTTCAAAGAGGTAACCAAGAGGATGGATGAAGTTAGGGCAGTGGATGTTGTCTACATGGACCTTAGTAAGGTCCTTGACAAAATCCTGCACGGCAGACTAGTCGTGAAAGTTAGGTCGCGTGGGCTCCAGGGAGAGCTAGCTAACTGGATTCAAAATTGGCTCGATGATAGGAAGCAGAGGGTAATGGTTGAAGTTTGTTTCCTGGACTGGAGGCCTGTGACTAGTGAAGTGCCACAGGGGTCAGTTCTGGGACCTTTGTTATTTTTTTATTTACATCAATGATCTGGATGTAAGTGTACAAGGCATCAATAGTAAGTTTGCAGATGATACAAAATTAGGAGGTATAGTTGATAATGAAGAAGGCTATAAAAAATTACAAAGGGATCTCAATCAGATGGGGAAGTAGGCGGACAATTGGCAAATGCAATTCAATGCAGATAAGTGTGAGGTGTTGCTCTTTGCTAGGTCAAACCAAGGTAGGACTTCTACAGTAAGTGGTAAGGTCTGGAGGAGTGTAGGAGAGATCTAGGAGTACAAAGTACATAGTTCATCGAAAGCAGCGTCATAGGTAGACAGGGTGGTGATGAAGGCATTTAGCATGCTGGCCTTTATCAGTCAAGCCTTGAGTGCAGGAGTTGGAACGTTATGTTACAGTTGTATAAGTCATTGGTGAAGCCGCACTTGGAGTATTGTGTACAGTTTTGGTCACCCTGTTTTAAAGAAAGACAAAATTAAACTCAAAAGAGAGTGTGCAAAGATTTGAGGATGTTTCCAGGACTAGTATGCCTGAATTGTAGGGAGGGGGTGGCCAGAATAGGACTTTATTCCTTGTACCGTAGGAAATTGAGGGACAACCTAAGGTGTATAAAACCATGAGGGGCATAGATAGGATGAATGCATCTAATCTTTTTCCCAGGGATGGGGAATTGAAAACTAGAGGGCATAGGTTTAAGGTGAGCGGGGGTAGATTTAAGAAGGACCTGAGGGGCAACTTCTTCAGGCAGAGAGTGGTGCATATACGGAATGGGCTGCCAGAAAAAGTGGTTGAGGCAGGTACAATAGCAATATTTAAACATTTGGATGGATATATGTATGGGGAGAGGGATATGGGCCAAACACAGGCAATTGGAACTAGCTGGGTGGGTGCCATGGTCAGCATGGACCAGTTTGGAACAAAAAGGCCCGTTTCCATGCTGTATTACTCTATGACTGTAGGATAAGGGGGCCAGCCGTTTTGCCTCAGCATCACATTACAAATGGAATTTACCGTATTTAATAGTGAAAATCTTCAAAGGGAGACACCTATGGAACAAAAACATTTGACAGCAGAACTGACCAGAAGTTCCCTACCCTAACAAGTTTTTCAGAATCTCCTCTCCATTTGCTGACAATGGTCGAGGCCGAAATGTTGAAGAAAGTCGTGTTGCATTCAGTGGCGACAGCCTTTGCGAGCAATGTTTTTCCAGTACCTTAACAAAATATAGTCATTAATAACGCATTAAACACTCAAAATTAAACAAAAATGCAATCAGTTATTATGCAAAATTTACAAGGAGTATATAGCAATGATGGTACTTCAGAATAATTAGTGGATAACTATGTACAACTCACTGTGTGCTGTTCATACATCATAAAACATCAAGCTGTGGTTAATAACTTTGATTCAAAGCAAAATTCTCACTAAAAATCATGAATATAGCTCCCTCAAAGGCCTATTGGGTCAAAAACACTGGCAAAGATAGCGCTGAATTGCAAAACAAAAATTTCAGGTTTCATTCTTCTTTGACACTGACCTTATTAAATGCATCCAGGCAACAGCTGGGGCACATAGTTAACTTTTTCACTTACTAGCCCAGTGTGCTAAGAACAGGGAGCCTGGTTGAAAGGGTTGAAGGTGCAAATCAATGACTGGCAGCCGAGTTAGCATAACTATCATGCTCACCTTGATCAAACAGCCTGTCAACACTTACTGTACTCCCTAGACTCTCACTGGGATGATTTCTCACCTTGTGGATCCATACACTAGTAACAGTAACAGTTAGGCAAAGAGCAATGGGGGAAAGAGAAAACTGGGAAAATGTCAGTGACATATTCCCAAACATTAACATAGATGTGATCAACTGACCAAGGTGATCCTGTGTTTGATCCACTACATCTGTATTGATTTGCCTAGTCTTAGCTGGAGAAAACGCAGGAGGCTTAGTGTCTCAATTTCAGTGTATTGCTTAAAAATATACTGAAAATTATTTAATAAGTTATTAATAAGTTTGTCGGGGTCAATCTGGAGTCACACATCAAATCCACTCAGGCAGCACTGCTGCACAATGATACCACTCCATTGTTAACTTAGCATTTCGAATTGGGGTCCTCGTGATTGGGGTAACATATTAAATTGAATTGAGAATTAGTGGACAGAGAAATCAGTATATGGGAAGAGGACATATTTAAGCGAGCAAGGTACTGCAAGGACTTAAGACTCAGCTGTTAAAAATTTTTATTAATGACTTAATGAGGAGACGGAGTCTGACATATCCAAGTGCACTGAAATTAGTTGGCCAAGTAAATGATGAAAAGGACAAAGAGGCCACAGAAGGGTGTAGACAGTGGGTAAAAATATGGCAAGCAATGTTTGAAATTATATACTTCAGCAGGAAAAGGAAGAAGCAGAATATTTTTTCCAATATATATAAGATTGGAAAATATTTGTATTCAAAGAGATTTTGGTATTTTGTATATGAATTGCAAAAAGTTAATGCACGTTTGCAGAAAGCAACTAGAAAGGTAATCGGTGTGCAACCTTTCTCTTTTCCTAAAAGAACAAAGATACTGGAATACAGGAGTAAAAATATCTGACCATAGTTACAAACGGGGAATTGAGAGACCATTAGTGGAGGGCTGTTTCCGTACCCAAGGAAGAACTTAGATTCGTAGAACAGTTATAGTAAAGAGGCTGTCAATTGGCTCCTCAAGTCCATGCTTTTCTCTGCAGGAGAAAATGACAACGATGATATGGCTTGTAGATTTTCCTAGAAGGCTCACTGGATTTGTTCCTATAATAGTATGATTGTCCTTTGAGGAGAAATTGAGTAGACTAGGTCTAGAGTTTTAAAGAACGAGTGATGATCAAATTAAATATAGAATATTCTTAAGAGGTTCATTGCTGAAAAGCATTCTTATGGCTAGGGATCTGGATCATAGGGTTGCAGTATCAGAAGTAAAGAGTCAGCTATTTATGACTGAATGTAACATGAGATTTGCACATGTGGACAGCCCAAAAGAACAAAGCACAATTTCCTAATTCCATTGCTATTGGGTCATTACAAGCAAGAGGAGTGGAAACAAAGGATAAATGAGGAACTATTTACACAATGTACAAGGAATTACCAGGTGAGTTATATTGAGTTGAAAAATTCTTTGGTCTGTCTACTCTTCCCTTCCTAACTGCGTCTCTTCAAAGATACTTTCATTTCCAGTGAGAACCTGTTAAACTGCTCTAGCTGCCCTCCCTCACTGTTGCCAATGCTGGCGGAGGACTCAGAATTGCTTGGCTCCCTTATTCAGTGCTCTCCATCACCAATGGCACCCAATACAAGGTGATAGTTCTTCAACAAAAATTGAGAGGACTAGGCCTAGAGTTTGGAAGAAAAAAAAGAGAGGTCATGTAATGAAATACAGAATATTCTTGAAGAGCTTATAATCGCAGAAGTGTTCTTCCTGGCTGGGATGGGTTGCAGTCTCATAAAGGAGTCAGCCATTTATAAATGAGATGAGGAAAAATTTCTCAAAGAGCTGTGAATTTTGGGAATTTGCTATCAGAGAAAAAAAATATGGATATTCAATCATTTTATTTATCAGGACAGAGGGAAGAGCCTGGATTAATGAAGGAATTACAGGTCATGGGAATAGTATGGGGAAGAAAAATCAAATTGGTTATGATCTTACCGAATAACTAAATAGGCTTGAAGGACCAAATGATCTACTGCAAATCCTTTTCCTACGTGTATTTCTGCTAACTAAGAATAGTTTGGGGACTAATTGGTGGGATAGATTCAGGTCAGAAATTGAATTCAGCTTACATAGACAGAATGAAAGTCAGCATCATGAGCAGCAGGGATTAGGAGTCCCTGGAATTAATTTTTATGAAACAACATTGCCCTCCTCTTCAGCATGTATTCCATGTGAACGCAATGTAGCTGCAACATTGCTGTCATGCTCCAGTCACAACAGGACAGTCACTTAATTTAACAATCAAGTGATGATTGAGCCTCATGTTTACCTATAATATAAACTATGGGTCCCATTGGCACTCTAACTACACTGGAGTGTAGGTAGTTTTATTTTTGAAAAACATGCATAATTAACAGTATTTATAAAACTTTGTTGTATATCCTTCCTTAAGAGATGAAATGATCATTATAGCATGTACTTCTTTTAAGATATATTGGAAGTAAGTCTGAAAGGAATAAGACTTGATGACAGTCTTCAATAGTTTAAGTTCTGATATTAAATCCTTTCCATGATTTTTAGCATCTAGAACAGGCTTGTCTAACAGCAGCCTACCAACTACAATGTGAGATAGTAAGGACTGCAGATGCTGTAGTCAGAGATAATGGTACAGAAAGAAGGGTTCTAACCCAAAACTTCAACCTTCCTGCTCTTCTGATGTTGTGTGGCCTGCTGCGTTCCTCCACCTCCACACAGTGTTATCTTTTGCCAACTACAAGGAGAAGTTCTAAGCGGTCTACAAAGCTGTTGTTCTGAATGCAGTCAAACCCAACTATGAGATTTTGAAAGGAAATGTTCCCTAACTGGAGGCTGGTTCTCTCAAGCATTTGTTTCTGATCAGCTCACTTATTAATAGTAGGATGTCTGTTGGTCAGGGGTGGTGTGACTATCTGGCGGACAATTGACAGGAGAGTGGGGGAGCGCGAGTGTGAGAATTTTGATGGTATTGGGGTTGGTGAGGGGTGCATGGTTGAAAGATTGAGATTCAGCTCAACCATCTCCAAAGTTCTATGCACAAAAGCAAACTGGGAGAGGAGGAAATTGCAGGAAAGGCAACCCCTATTTTCATATGAATTTCAATCTTCTGGCCAATTAATTCCTTCAGACAAGGGCTCGTGTGCCACACACACACACACACGACACATTGACCAACTGATTTACCCCAGCCCCACCCTAAATCCCCACTCCAAGTGAGAAAAATTGTAATGTTGCCCTGAATATGCAATTGAGCAACAACTTTCCACTGGAAGAAATGACAAACAGGACTTTGGTTTTTCTACAAACTTATTTGAACACTTTCAAAGGCCAAAAGCCACTGTACATAATCACTCATACTGGGCTCACGTTCTATTGATAATTGCAGCTCCCAAAATTTTGCCTACATTCTTATTCTTTGTACTTAAACCTGTCATTTCTATCATATTAGTTTACTTTGGTGAGCAACCTTCACCTCCCAATATCACTAAAGACCATGAAGGTCCTGGCTATGACCTGGTCTCAGCTACTTAAAGGAATACTATAGTTAACTCATACCCTGAAAGAATTAAAAAAAAAGCCAGGATTCCTATTCAGTGTTTGCTTTTGAAAAGTGGTAAAGGCACCATATAAATACAAGATGTTTTTGCTGCCATTATTTGACAATGTCAATCTCTCCTCTGAAAGTACATCATAGCATACAATTTCCTGATCCAGAAGCAAAATCATTATTTATTTTATTATTAAAACAATTCCTGTTTATGTTAATTCTCAAAAACACGCCATAAAATTCCTTTTGAGTTCTGATGAGAGGCCAGCAGGCTAGGAGAGGCAGTGGCCTAGTGATATTATCGCTGGACTGTTAATCTAGATACCCAGATAATGTTCCGGAGACCCAGGACTGAATCCCGCAATGGCAGATGGTGGAATTTAAATTCAATAAATATCTGGAATTAAGAGTCTAATAATGACCATGAATCGATTGTTGGGGAAAAAACCCACCTAGTTTAGGGAAGGAAGCTACCATCCTCACCTGGTCTGGCCTACATATGACTCTAGACCCATAGCAACATGGTTGACTCTTAACCACCCTCTGGGCATTAGGGATGGGCCCTAAATGCTGGCCTAACCAGTGACACCGATATCCCACAAATGAATTAACAAAAAAAACTTTAACATTGGTGCAGAGAGAAATAATTAGCCTGACCTGTTGAGTATTTCCAAATGTTCCTGCTTTTATTCCAAAAATGCATCCTTACCTGGTGGTCCATAAAGTAACAGTCCTTTCCACGGGGACAAAATCCCAGTAAACAGCTGAGGATACTAAAGGTAAAGATGTTCAAGACTAAGCATCATATGTATAATTAGGCAAACACCAAACAATGTTAAATTAAAAATAACTTGCCTTAATTGGATAGACAACAGCTTCCTTGACTAGTCGTTTGGCTGGTTCCAGCCCGATTATGTCATCCCATCTCACATTTGGATTATGTAGATAAATATCCTTAAGCAGATAAAATCAGTTCAACTTTTAAAATGTCTAGAATTTGGATATATTACTTTACATTTCTCTCAAGATTTCAGGTGCACAGACTTTTGAACAGCCGCTAAAGAAAAAAAATTATGCTAACAATGCCAAACAGGGTCACCCATTATCTGAACAAAAGTATGGTCATCATTTTGTGAAAGATCCTTCACCAGATTAACTTGTCCATTTTTACTTGTTCTGTTTCAAATTTAATGATGTTTGCAGATTTTTAAAAATATTTCTACTATGTTCCATTTTACATTTGTGCATTGTGCTCATAATTACTTGTACTAAAATGGACTACAAATATCTGCCTATAATGCAAAATCAAAGCTGCTAGTTCAAAGGCTATTCTCTGTTAATCCTTTACAACCGTTTGCTGAAGCTATTGAGAGGCTGTTCAATTGTGTGATTCAGATTTTGAAATTAATTTTTCTACAGCTTACCTTACTAACAACAACAGCAAGGTCTCTCAGTTCACCATTCATTCCTATGAAGGCACCCAGAGGTTTTATCAGCCGTTCCTACCAAAACAAAAAAAAATCCAAGCGCATTAGTACACAAGTATATGGTAGATGACTTTGAATATACCTTGTATACCCATCAACATATTTCTTGATGGAATGCAACATCCATCAGGCTACATGTCTGGATCACATTGCTAGATTTCTATCCTTTCATTGACACATACCAAAATCTCTGAATTGGCGTTTAAAATATAGAAGAATCCAGGCACAGATACCCCTGCTCCTAATCATACAAAAGTGTTCAGGTAACTCTCAATCGACATGTCACCAAGAGCAGAATCATTTATCATGGTAGTGATAGGTGGACACTGATTGGTTGATGGAGGGAGGAATCCAGTTGGTGGCTGGAGAGGGGTTGGGGGGTCAGAAGGTGGGGCTGGAAAGGGAGCCAGGGGATGGATGGGAAGTTTATTTGAAAAGGTGGAAAACTCAATATTGAGTGCTCCAGGCAGCAGATAAGGCATTGTTCTTCAAATTTGCGTTCCAAGTTGCTGTGACACTGGAGGAAGCCCTGGATTAAGGTGAGGGAGGTGGTGTGTGGGCAGGCGTCAATGAAAAAGATGCAACACCTGCCCACACGCCACCTCCCTTAAGCCCATCCAGAGTCCTAAACAGTCCCTCCAGTTTATACAGAGTTTCACCTGCATCTCCTCCAACCTAGTCTATTGCATCTGGCGCTCCTGATGTGTTCATCCCCACGCTAGAGACCAAATATAGGTTAGGTGGCCGTTTCGCTGAGCATCTTTGTTGTAACAGCCAGCCTAATCTTCCAGTCACTGCCCATTTCAACTCCCAGCCCCACTCCCCCTCCACCATGTCCATCCTCGGCCTCCTCCAGTGTCACAGCAACTTGGAACGCAAATTTGAGGAACAAAATTTCTTGATATCACGTGGAGTGAATCAAAATGGTTGAAGACTGATACCTATATTCTGGGGCCATTGGAGGAGGCACAGTTGGATCATCTACTCGGTACGCCTGCCTGAATATTACTGGGAATGCTTCAGCCATATCTTTTGCACTGATGTGCTGAAATCCTCCATCTTTGAGGATGAAAATATTTGTGGAGGCTCCTCCTCCAGTGAGTTGTTTCAAAGTCCACCACCATTCATGACAGGATGTGACAGGACTGGCAAGCTTACAGTTGATCCATTGGCTGTGGGATCACTTAGCTCTATCCCTTGCTGCACATGTTAGGCAAGCAAGTAGTCCTGCTTTGGCATTTCATCAGGTTGACACCTCATTTTTAGGTATACCTGGTGCTGCTCCTGGCATACCCTTTCTGCACACTCCATTGAACAAGGGTTGATCCCCTGGCTTGATGGCAATGGTTGAGTGGGGGATATGCCAGGCCAAGAGGTTGCAGATTGTGCTGGAGTATAATTCTCCGGCTGTTGATGGCCCACAGCACCTCATGGATGTCCAGTCTTGAGTATCTATACCTGTTCAAAGTCTGTCCCAATTAACACAGTGATAGTGCCAGTCACACAATGGAGGGTATTCTCAAATGTGAAGATAGGGCTTTGTCTCCACAAGGACTGTGCAATGGTCACTCTTACTGATACTGTCATGGACAGATGCATCTACAGCCAGCAGATTGGTAAGGATGACGTCAAGTATATTTTTCCCTCTTGGTGATTCCTACACCAACTGCTGCAGACCCAGTCCAACAGCTATGTTCTTTCGGACCCAAACAGTTCGATCAGTAGTGCTGCTGCGGATCTACTTTCCATGGTGGACATTGAAATTCTGCTCTCCACGCCCCAGAGATTACGTTTTGTTCTGCTGCCATTCTTGGTGCTTGGTAAGTGTTGTTCGACATGGAGGTGTACCTGTTCATCAGTGGAAGGAGGAGGAATGTGATAATAAGGAGGTTTCCTCACTCATGTTTAACCTGAAGCCACAAGACGTCGTGGGGTCTACAATCAATGGTGAGAACTCGCAAGGCAAGTTCCTCACAACTATATACCACTGTGCCACCATCTGTGCTGGGAGGGTGTTTGTTAGATGTGTCCAAAGGGTTTCTTGAAGCAATATATAAATATTAGTCTAACTAGTTAAGAGGCCATACTAGACCTGGTATTGGGGAATCAGCTTAGCTAGTGATTAAAGTTTCAACGGGGAAGCATTTTGGGAACAGTGGCCATAATTCCACATTTTAAGTTACTGATGGATAAAAGAGATGATTAGTCCTTGGATGAAAGTATTAAATTTGAGGGAAGGCTAACTACATCAATATTAGGTTGGACTTAGGGAATGTAGATTAGGGATGGCTGTTTGTGGATAAATCCATATCTGTCACATGGGAATCTTTTAAATGCCAATTATTAGAGTTCAGACCCAGCAAGTTTCTGTGAAAATGAAGGATAAGATAGCAAGAGTCATGAACCTTGGATGACAAGGAAGACCAAAAGGCACAATGAAATTTTCTTGCAAACAGTATTAAGAAAAATCACACAGCTTATTATAGGTACATAAGGAGCAAGAGGATAACTAGGGGAAGAGCATGCCCACTCACGAACAATAGGAGGGAATTTATGCATGGAGCCAAAGGATTTGGGTGTGATCATTAATGAACACTTTGTATCTGTATTCACAAAGATGATGATCATGGCAGATGTTGAGTCCAGAAAGGGTTACGTTGACATTCTGGGCATATTAACATTCTGGGGCATGTATTATTGAAACATTATTGGGTGTTTCAAAAAGGTTGAAGGAAGACAAGTCCCAATGACTTGATAGGATCTATCCCAGAATACGGAGGGAGATGACAGAGGAAATTGCTGGGGTCAAACTCTCGGTATCCTCTTGTATCAGTGATAATGGGAACTGCAGATGCTGGAGAATCCAAGATAACAGTGTGAAGTTGGACAAACACAGCAGGCCAAAGGGGAGGCGGACCGAAGATGGAGAGAAAAGAAGATAGGTGGAGAGGAGAGTATAGGTGGAGAGGTAGGGAGGGGATAGGTCGGTCCAGGGAAGACGGACAGGTCAAGGAGGCGGGATGAGGTTAGTAGGTAGGAAATGGAGGTGCAGCTTGAGGTGGGAGGAAGGGATGGGTGAGAAGAAGAACAGGTTAGGGAGGCGGAGACAGGCTGGGCTGGTTTTGGGATGCAGTGGGGAGAAAGGGAGATTTTGAACCTTGTGAAGTCCACATTGATACCATTGGGCTGCAGGGTTCCCAAGCGGAATATGAGTTGCTGTTCCTGCAACCTTCGGGTGGCATCATTGTGGCACTGCAGAAGGCCCATGATGGACATGTCATCTAAAGAATGGGAGGGGGGAGTTAAAATGGTTCATGACTGGGAGGTGCAGTTGTTGCTTGTGAACCAAGCGGAGGTGTTCTGCAAAGCGGTCCCCAAGCCTCCGCTTGGTTTCCCCAATGTAGAGGTAGCCACACCGGGTGCAATGAATACAGCATACCACATTGGCAGATGTGCAGGTGAACACCTGTTTAGTGTGGAAAGTCATCTTGGGGCACGAGATGGGGGAGAGGGAGGAGGTGTGGGGGCAAGTGTAGCAATTCCTGCCATTGCAGGGGAAGGTGGCGGGTGTGGTGGGGTTGGAGGGGAGTGTGGAACAGACAAGGGAGTCATGGAGAGTGTGGTCTCTGCGGAAGGCAGGCAAGGGTGGGGATGGAAAAAATGTCTTTGGTGGTGGGGTTGGATTGTAGATGGCGGAAGTGTCGGAGGATGATGCGTTGTATCCGGAGGTTGGTGGGGTGGTATGTGAGAACAAGGGCGATCTTCTTGGAGTGGTTGTGGTAGGGGCGGGGTGTAAGGGATGTGTTGCGGGAAATGCGGGAGACGTGGTCAAGGGCGTTCTCAACCACTGCCGGGTGGAAGTTGCGGTCCTTGAAGAACGTGGACATGTGGGATGTGCGGGAGTGGAATGCCTCATCCTGGGAGCAGATGCGGCGGACCAACCCCGCACGGCCCATTTCTATCTCCTTCCCAAAAATCCACAAACCTACCTGCCCTGGTCGACCCATTGTCTAAGACTGTTCCTGCCCCACCAAACTCATCTCCACCTATTTGGATTCCATTTTCTCCCCTTTGGTCCAGGAACTCCCCACCTACGTCCGTGACATCACCCACACCCTCCACCTCCTCCAGAACTTCCAATTCCCTGGCCCCCACCACCTCAGTTTCACCACGGATGTCCAGTCCCTGTACACCTGTATTCCTCATGCAGATGGCCTCAGGGCCCTCTGCTTCTTCTTGTCCCACAGGCCCGACCAGTCCCCCTCCACCGACACCCTCATCCGCCTAGCCGAACTCGTCCTCACCCTCAACAACTTCTCTTTCGATTCCTCCCACTTCCTACAGACTAAGGGGGTGGCCATGGGTACCCACATGGGCCCAAGCTATGCCTGCCTCTTTGTAGGTTACGTGGAACAGTCCCTCTTCCGCACCTACACAGGTCCCAAACCCGACCTTTTCCTCCGTTACATTGATGACTACATCAGCGCCGCCTCTTGCTCCCCAGAGGAGCTCAAACAGTTCATCCACTTCACCAACACCTTCCACCCCAACCTCAAGTTCACCTGGGCCATCTCCAACACATCCCTCACCTTCCTGGACTGCTCAGACTGCATCTCAGGTAACCAGCTAGAAATTGATGTCCATTTCATGCCCACAGACTCCCACAGCTACCGAGAATACACCTCCTCCCACCCACCCTCCTGCAAAAATTCCATCCCCTATTCCCAATTCCTCCGCCTCCGCTCCCAGGATGAGGCATTCCACTCCCGCACATCCCAACGTCCAAGCTCTTCAAGGACCGCAACTTTCCCCCCCGCAGTGGTCGAGAACGCCCTTGACCGCGTCTCCCGCATTTCCCGTAACACATCCCTCACACCCCACCCCCGCCACAACTGCGTAAAGAGGATCGCCTCATTCTCACACACCACCCCACCAACCTCCAGATACAATGCATCACCCTCCGACACTTCTGCCATCTACAATCCAACCCCACCACCAGTGACATTTTTCCATCCCCAACCTTGTCTGCCTTCCGGAGAGACCACTCTCTCCGTGACTCCCTTGTCCGTTCCACACTCCCCTCCAACCCCACCACACCTGGCACCTTCCCCTGCAACAGCAGGAAGTGCTACACTTGCCCCCACACCTCCTCCCTCACCCCCATCCCAGGCCCCAAGATGACTTTCCACATTAAGCAGATGTTCACCTGCACATTGGCCAGTGTGGTATATTGTATCCATTGCACCCGGTGTGGCTTCCTCTACATTGGGGAAATCAAGCGGAGGCTTGGGGACCGCTTTGCAGAACACCTCCGCTCGGTTCGCAATAAACAACTGCACCTCCCAGTGGCGAACCATTTTAACTCCCCCTCCCATTCCTCAGACGACATGTCCATCATGGGCCTCCTGCAGTGCCACAATGATGCCACCCGAACAGCAGGAACAGCAAATCATATTCCGCTTGGGAACCCTGCAGCCCAATGGTATCAATGTGGACTTCACAAGCTTCAAAATCTCCCCTCCCCCCACTGCATCCCAAAACGAGCCCAGCCTGTCTCCGTCTCCCTAACCTGTTCTTCCTCTCAACCATCCCTTCCTCCCACCTCAAGCTGTACCTCCATTTCCTACCTACTAACCTCATCCCGTCTCCTTGACCTGTCTGTCTTCTCTGGACTGACCTATCCCCTCTTCTCTCCATCTTCGGTCTGCCTCCCCCTCTCTCCCTATTTATTCCAGAACCCTCTCCCCATCCCCCTCTCTGAAGAAGGGTCTAGGCCCGAAACATCAGCTTTTGTGCTCCCGAGATGCTGCCCGGCCTGCTGTGTTCATCCAGCTTCACTCTGTTATCTTGGTATCCTCTTGACTCACAGGAGATGTCCTAGAGAGAGAACTGAAGAAGAATCAATATTGTTCTTTTGTTTAAGGGTAACAAGGATAACCTGGGAAATTACAGGCCAGAGAACCCTATGTCAGTGTTGGGGGGTTACTGGAGAAGGTTCTTCGGGATTTGCTCATATTTGGAAAAGTATGGACTTCTTAGCAATAGGCAGCAAAGTTGTGTGCTGGAAGGTCATGTCTCATAAGCTTAATTTTTGAGGTCATTACAAAGATGATTGATGAGGGCAGGGCCCACTATATATTTTTTTTAAATCAGGTACAAATTTACTGATCACACCTCCTACATTTAAGTAGGAATCATTTATATATACACACCACGAAATAGCAAGGTCCCCAATACTGACTCCTGTGAGAACACATTGACCAGACATTAGTGTCCAGAAAACACTCCTCAGCCATCACCTTTTTCTTCCTGGCCAATTGTAGATCTAATTTGCCAAATTTTCTTTGACCCCAACGGCGGTGAGTGTTGTCTACAGGGGCTTTTTACACAGTGTCCCTCATGTCAGGCTAATATAGAAGATAAAGTCACATGGAATCTGTGATGAGCTAGTAAAATGAATACAGAACTGCTTTGGTCATAGAAGACAGAGTAGCAGTGGAAGGGGTGTTTTTCTGACTGGAAATCTGTGACCAGCGGTGCTCCATAGGGATCACTGCTGGGACCCCTGTTGTTTGCAATGTACATAGATTATTTGGACGAGACATGATTAGTAAGTTTGCAGATGACAAAGATTAAGGGAACTGCAGATAGCAAGAAGGATTGCCAGAGGATACAACAGGGCATAAAATAGGCTGGATACTTGGGCACAGAAATGGCAGATGAGGTTTAATTCAAATAAATGTGAGGTGATGCGCTTTGAAAGATCTGAAGCAGGATGAAAGTATACAATTAAATGGCAGAAGCTTTAGAAGCACTAACATAGAGGGATCTAGGCATACAGATCCACAGTTCACTGACAGTGGCGAAACAAGTGGATAAGGTGGTCAGGAAGGCATATGGCATGCTTGCCTTCATCTGTCAGTGCAAGGACCATAGAATTTGGTAAGTCATGTTGCAGCTGTACAGAACTTTAGTTCAGCCAAGTTTGGAATATTGCCAACAGTTCTGGTCACCATGCTACTAAGGATATGGAGTCTTTGGAGAGGATACAGAAAAGAATGTTGCCTGATTCAGAGATTATTAGCTACGAAGAAAGATTTGATAAACTTGATTTGTTTTCACTTGAACATCGGAGGCTGAGGGACAGCTCGTGAAAGAAGTTACAGAATTATGACAGGTGTAGATAGAACGGAGAGTCAGAATCGAGTGAAGTACTTGGGCCATACAATCATAAAATCCCCACAGTTCAGATAGTAGGAATTCGGCCCATCGAATATGGCTCACCATCCGAAGAGCATCGCACCCTATTCCCATAACCTGCACATCTTTGGACCGTGAGAGAAAACTGGGAAGGAAATCCACGCAGCCACAGGGCGAACATGTAAACTCCACACAGCCAGTCGCCCAAGGCAGGAATCAAACCTGGGTCCCTGACACCATGAGGCCACTGTGCTACCCATTTAGAGTAAAAAGGAGGAAGCTCAAAATAGATGAAGAAGGTTCTTCGGGATTTGCTCATATTTGGAAAAGTATGGACTTCTTAGCAATAGGCAGCAAAGTTGTGTGTTTTTTTCTCACCCCGCAGAGGGTGATAAGTGCCTGGAATGTGCTGCCAGAGGAGGTGGCAGAAGCATATATAGAAGTAATGTTCAAGAGGCATTGTGACAGATATGTAAATGGGCAGGAAAACCAGGGATATGGGCCTTGTAAAGGCAAAAAGTTTGAGTTTAAAAAGGGATCATGTGTCAGTACAGGCTTGGTGGGCTGAAGGGCTTGTTCCAGTGCTGTATTGTTCTTTGGCAAAGAAACATAGAAGTCATATATCAAGATTATACTGATTGTTCCAACTCATTATTTGATTTTTTTTTAAAAACGTCAAACTTCACTGTGCACAAACTTCATCACACAAAAACTGTGGCAAGAAAAGTTTGATGTTTGATCAACATTTTAAAAATTTGACACAAATTGCTACATTAATTACATTAGGAAGCAACAATAGGTAAATGCCAAGACTGTAAACATATTGCTCATGGTTTGGGTTATTTTAGAGTCACAGATCTACAGTGGAAAAAAAGGCCCTTTGGCCCATCTCATCCATGCCATAAAAAAAAATCAACCATATAAATATTATGAGATAACACGGTGTGAAGCTTGATGAACACTGCAGGCCAAGCAGCATCAGAGGGGCAGGCAAGTTTGACGTTTCAGGTCAGGATGCTTCTTCAGAAGAAGGGTCTGAAGAAGAGTCCTGACATGAAACGTCAAGCTTTCCTGGTCCTCTGATGCTGCTTGGCCTGTTGTGTTCATCCAGCCTCACACCGTGTTATCTCAGATTCTCCTGCATCAGCAGTTCCTACTATTCACATAAGTATTCTACATTCCAGCATTTGGCCTATAGTTTTGATTGCTTGGGCATCATAGGTGCACATCCAAACACATTTTTAATATGTTAGGAGGGTTTCTGTCTCAACCAGTCTTACAGGCAGTGGGTTCCAGATTCCCACCATCCTATGGGTGAAAAAGTTTAAAATTGTTTTTCCTCAAATTTCCTCTAAACCTTATGCCCCCTACCTTAAATCTATGGCCCCCATCATGGTCCCTCAACCAAGAAAATTCTCTTCCTATCTATGCCCCTCATAATTTTGTATGTCTCAATCATCTCTGCTATAAGGAAAAACAATCTCACAGTGTCCAATTTCTCTTCATAACAAACTCTCCAACTCAGGCAATATCCTGGTAAATCTCTGCTGCATCCTTTCCACTACTATCACATTCCTCCCAAAATGTGGATTCAGGAACACAATACTCCAGCCTGGCTTAACCAACATCCTTTGTCATTTCAGCAAACCACCCTATTCTTAAACTCTATGCCTCAGATAATAAAGGCTAGCCTACCATATGCCTTTATAACCATTCTATCCACCCGGCTGGGTCATTGGTGCAACCCATGGTCCTTCTACGCATCATGTATTCCTTGTCTTACTTGTTCTTCCCAAGTGTGTTACCTCACATTTATCCAGACTAAATTCCATGTGCCATTGATCAGCCCATCTGACCAGCCTATCTATACACTCATGTAAACTAAGTCTTTTCTCCTCACTATTTACCATCCTTCCAATTTCTGGATCACCTACAAACTTACTGATCACCCCTCCTACATTTAAGTCCAAGTCATTTAAATAAACACAAACAGCAAGGGCGCCTATACTGATTCCTGTGGGACCTGACTGGGCACAAAAATCCAGTAAGAAAAATGCCTGTCAGCCATCATGCTCTTCTTCCTGGCACTTAGCCAGTTGTGGATCCAATTTACTTTCCTCGGATCCCTTGGGCTCTCACATTTGCTAATCAGTCTCCCATGCAGGACCTTATCGAAAGCCTTGGTGAAATCCAAAAAGACTACATTGAAGGCACTGCCTTCATCTACACACCTAGTCACCTCTTTGAAAAAATTTTAAATCAATATTGAGAGTAGTTTCGGGCCCCACGTCGAAGGTAGGATATGCTGTTGTTGGATGGAGTCCAGAGGAGGTTTACGAGAATGATGCTGGGGATGTAAAGTGAGTTTGTAAGAAGCTGGGGTTTGTAAAGTGAGGAGCATGAGGACTTTGGGTCTGTACTCTATGGAGTTTGTAAGAATGAGGGGGAATCTCACTAAAATGTACAGGATACTGCTAGATGGAGAGGATGTAGAGAAGATGTATCCACCAGGAGCAGAGCCAAGGATCCGAGGGCAAGCTCAGAGTGAAGGGGCAATCCATTAGAACAGAGGTAAGGAGGAATCTCTTCAGCCAAGAGAGTGATTAGGCCGTAGAACTCATTGTCACAGAAGTCTGTACAGGCCAAGACATTGAGTGTATTTAAAATAGAGATAGAGATAGATGGGTTCTTGATCGGCAGCATGGGCCTCTGCACAGTGAAGGTCATGTCTCACCAATTCAATTGAATATTTTTGATTAACTGACAAGAAAGATTGATGAGAGAAGGGCAAAAAAAATTGTCCAAATGGATATTAGCAGGACATTTGAGAAGGTACCCCCTGGCAGGTTGGTACAGAAGGTAGAGTCTCATGGGATCTTGGGTGAGCTGGCTAGATAGATACAGAACTGGCTTGGTCACAGAAGACAGAGAATAGCATAGAGGAATGTTTTTCGGAGTGGCAATCAGTTAACTAGTGGTGTTCCCCAGGGATTAGTGCTGGGACTTTTGTTGTTTGTAATATATACATAAAATGAACACAACGTAGAAAGTCTGATTAGTAAGTTGGCGGTTGACACCAAAATTGGCAGAATTGCAGTTGATGAGAAAAATTGTCAAAAGACACAGCGGCATATAGATAGATTGCAGATATGGGCTGAGAAATAGCAGATGGAGTTTAATCCAGACAAATATGAGGTGATGTATTTTGGAAGATCACATTCAAGTGCAAGTTATATAATAAATGGCAGAACCCTTAGTAGCATTGACATACTGAGGGATCCGGGCATATAGGCCCACAGACCCCTGAAAGTGACAACACAGTTGGATAAGGTGGTCAAGACTGCATATAGCATGTTTGCCTTCATTGGTTGGGGCACTGAATATAAAAGTTGGCAAGTTATGTTACAGCTGTACAAAACTTTTAGTTAGGCCACATTTGGAATATTGCATGCAGTGTGGTTGCCATACTACTAGAAGGACACAGATGCTTTGGGAGAGGGTGCAGAGACACTTTACTAGGATGTTGCCTAGTTTGGAGGGTTTTAGTAATGAAGAGAGATTGAATAAACTCTGATTGCTTTCACTGGAAAGATGGATAGCCTCTGACTATCAGCCCTAACTATGCATCATAATTTTGTAGACAGCTTTCTCCCAGGATGGAAAGGTCAACTACAAGGGGGCACAGATTCAAGGTGAGAAGTGGTAAATTAAAGGGAGAAGTGCAGGGAAAATTTTTCACACAGAGGGTAGTGGGTGCCTGGAACACACTGCCAGTGGAAGTGGTGGAAGTAGGCATGTTAGCAACATTTAAGGTTCCTCTTGAAAGACACATGAACAGGAGGCGAACAGAGGGACAGAAACCACAAACAGGCAATAAGCCGTGGGTCTAAATAAGGACTAGGAATTGGCACAGCCTTGGTGAGCTGAAGGGCCTGTTCCTGTGCAATACTGAATTGTATTTTTGGATTCCAGGTGGCATAATATTCAAAAGAGAATCAAATCTGGGCTCTGAGCACTTCAAATCTTAATAACCTAACTCACCGAAGGATCTTGGTTGTAATGTAGGCTATTTACTGCTATTTCAGTAGATGAATCTTTGACAGCATTTTGAATCATGCCTCGCAAATCGATGATCTGACCCTATGGATAAAATAAGAGTAATATAATATTGAGAAAACTTGCTCAAGTTTCAAAATCAACATCTCTCTGATCGCTCACAGGACTAAGAACGAGTATTTTAGCTCCTACCCGTCCGGCATGAAGTCCATCTCCAACTTTAATGGTCGACACATTCAAACCAAACTCTGACGTCTCAGGAGATGTAGATTGCCCATTCTCCTGAATAAATTTCCAAAACAAAAAGTGGTCACAGAGTCAGGGTCCAGAAGAGGTCATTTAGCTTATCAAGTCGGTACCAACAAAAACGACTCTAAATCTGCTCGAGTCCTTCATTCCAGCACTTGGACCATAATCTTGAATGTTATGACATTTCAAGTAACTTATCCAGGCTCTTTTTAAAGATTGACGTTTTCTGCGTCAACTACCCTCTCAGGCAATGCATTCCAGATTCCCATCACCTCTGGGTGAAAAATTATTTTCTAAAAGTCCCTCTAAACCTCCAGAAAAAAAAGCCGAAATAACTTCAGATGCTGGAAACTGGAAACAAAAACAGAAATTGCTGGAAAGTCTCCGATGGAGAGAAATCAGAGCTGATGGTAGCTAGGAAAGTGATGGATTTTATATAGAAGATGGGGTGTGGAAAGGAGGGGAGAAAGACTAAATAGTAGGTCGTAATAGAGCCCAAAGACAGAAAAACAGATTGACAGACAAAGGAGTAGTTGAAAGGTCAATCTGGAGGAATGAATAGTTCCAAATGAGGACTATTAACGGCTGACAGTGAATAGTCTGTCGTAGCAGCCCATATGATGACAAGGTATGGTGTGCTGGGGTGGGAGAAAGCATGGGAAAAAGTGGTCAAGCCCTAAAATGATGGAATTCCATATTAAATCCAGAAGGCAACAGGGTTCCCAAGTCGAAAATGAGGTACTGTTCTTCCAGCTTGCATGGAGCTTCGCTGGAGCACTGGAGCACTGCAACAAGCCTGAAACAGAGATGTTGGCCAGAGAACCATGGTGGTGTGTTCAGGTGGTAAGTAACTGGAAACTGTCTTTTTTTTGTGGTGGAATGTTGGTGTTCTGAGAAGCGGCTACCCAGTCTATCCTTCATTTCTCCAATGTAGAGGAAATATATTGTTAGCAGCAAATGCGGTAGACTAGACTGAGTGCAGTGCAGGTAAAGTGCTGCTTGAGCTGGAAAGTGTGTTTCCGGTCTTTGCATTTGAGGAGTGAGGACGTAAATGGTCAGTTTTACCCCTTTTGCAATTGCAAGAGAAGCTACTGTGAGGTCGTGGGGGCATGTTGGGAGATTCCTCGGAGCTTCTTAACGTCCTGCCATTCGTAACTTGTCTTGTTACTTCTTCCAAAGTGCATCATCTCACACTTTGAGTTAAATTTCAACTACAACTGATCAGTGGTGACCAATATTTCCAGATCCTCCTGTAACCAAGACCACCTTCACCACAAACCACCTGGCCAATCTTTGTGTCATTCGCAAAATTACGTATCGTCTCCCCCATATTCCCTTCTAAGAGTATTAATGAACCCAGCACTGATTCCTATAGACCTCACTAGATGTGAGCCTTCAGTCACAACAGTCTTCTGTGTCTCCTATCCTAAGCCAGTTTTGGATCCAACTTCCTAAACCACACTGGATCCCATGTGCTTTTACCTGCTTTAGTTAGTCTTCCACGTGAAGACACTTTGAAAGGCTTTGCTGAAATCTATATAAACTACATTAACTGTTCAATGGAAAGTGCAGGAGGACATGCCAGGAGCAGCACCAGGTATAGCTGACAATGAGGTATCAATCTGGTGAAGTGCCAAAGCAGGGGCTACTTGCAGACCAAACATCATTGCAGCAAGTGATAGACAGAACTAAGTGATCCAAAACGAATGGATCAGCCGTAAGCTCTGCAGTCCTTTTATTTATTTGTTTATCAGATGAGGGTATCACTGGCTAGGCAGTTGCCCATCCCTAATTGCCCAGAGGGCAGCTCAGAGTCAACAACATTGCTGTGGGCCTGAAGTCACATGTAGGTCAGACCAGGTAAGAATGGCAGTTTCCTTCCCTAAAAGGACATTAGTGAACCAGATGGGTTTTTCCGACAATCGATAATGGATTCATGGTCATCATTAGACTCTTCATTCCAGATATTTATTGAATTCAAATTCCACCATCTGCTGTGGTGAGATATGAACCCAGATCCCCAGAATGTTATGAGTCTCTGGATTAACAGTTCAGCGATAATACCACTAGGTCATTGCATCCCCACTTGCCATGATTAGACATGAGTTAGGAAGCATGGACTGGGAGCAATTGTTCCATGGTAAAGGCACTATAGACATGTGGAGACTGTTTAAAGGAACAGTTGTTGCGAGTGATGAATAAATATGTCCCTCTTGAGACAGGCAAGAAGGGGTAAGATAAAGGAACCTTGGATGACGAGAGTGGTGGAGCTTCTCGTCAAAAAGGAAGAAGGTAGCTTACATAAGGTGGAGGAAGCTAGGGTCAAGCTCAGTTCTACAGGATTACAGGCAGGCAAGGAAGGAGCTCAAAAATGGTCTGAGGAGAGCCAGGAGGGGGCACGAGAAAGGCTTGGCAGAACAGATTAGGGAGAACACAAAGGCATTTTACACTTATGTGTGGAATAAGAGAATGGTCAAAGAAAGAGTAGGGCCGATCAGGGATAGCATAGGGAACTTGTGTGTGGAGTCTGAGGAGGTAGGGGAAGCCCTAAATGAGTTTTTTGCTTCTGTCTTTATGAAAGAAACGAACTTTGCAGTGAATGAAAGCTTTGAAGAGCAGGTGTGCATGCTGGAATGGATAGAGATAGAGGAAGCTGATGTGCTGAAAATTTTGTCAAACATTAAGATTGACAAGTCGCCAGGCCCGGACCAGATTTGTCCTCGGCTGCTTTGGGAAATGAGAAATGCAATTGCTTCGCCACTCGCGAAGATCTTTGCATCCTCGCTCTCCACTGGAGTCGTACCCGAGGACTGGAGAGAGGCAAATGCAATTCCTCTCTTCAAGAAAGGAAATAGGGAAATCCCCGGCAATTATAGACCAGTAAGTCTCACGTCTGTCGTCTGCAAGGTGTTAGAAAGGATTCTGAGGGATAGGATTTATGACCATCTGGAAGAGCATGGCTTGATTAAATGCAGTCAACACGGCTTTGTGACGGACAGGTCATGCCTCACAAACCTTATCGAGTTCTTTGAGGATGTGACTAGAAAAGTTGATGAGGGTCGAGCTACGGATGTGGTGTATATGGACTTCAGTAAGGCATTTGATAAGGTTCCCCATGGTAGGCTCATTCAGAAGGTCAGGAGGAATGGGATACAGGGGAACTTAGCTGTCTGGATACAGAATTGGCTGGCCAACAGAAGACAGCGAGTGGTAGTAGAAGGAAAATATTCTGCCTGGAAGTCAGTGGTGAGTGGGGTTCCACAGGGCTCTGTCCTTGGGCCTTTACTGTTTGTAATTTTTATTAATGACTTGGATGAGGGGATTGAAGGATGGGTCAGCAAGTTTGCAGACGACACAAAGGTCGGAGGTGTCGTTGACAGTATAGAGGGCTGTTGTAGGCTGCAGCGGGACATTGGCAGGATGCAGAGATAGGCTGAGAGGTGGCAGATGGAGTTCAACATGGATAAATGCGAGGATGCATTTTGGAAGGTCGAATCTGAAAGCTGAGTACAGGATTAAGGATAGGATTCTTGGCAGTATGGAGGAACAGAGGGATCTTGGTGTGCAGATACATAGATTCCTTAAAATGGCCACCCAAGTGGACAGGGTTGTTAAGAAAACATATGGTGTTTTGGCTTTCATTAACAGGGGGATTGAGTTTAAGAGTCGTGAGATCTTGTTACAGCTCTATAAAACTTTGGTTAGACCGCACTTGGAATACTGCATCCAGTTCTGGTCGCCCTATTATAGGAAAGATGTGGATGCTTTGGAGAGGGTGCAGAGGAGGTTTACCAGGATGCTGCCTGGACTGGAGGGCTTATCTTATGAAGAGAGGTTGACTGAGCTCGGACTCTTTTCATTGGAGAAAAGGAGGAGGAGAGGGGACCTAATTGAGGTATACAAGATAATGAGAGGCATAGGTAGAGTTGATAGCCAGAGACTATTTCCCAGGGCAGAAAAGGCTAGCGAGGGGTCATAGTTTTAAGCTGGTTGGAGGAAAGTATAGAGGGGATGTCAGAGGCGGGTTCTTTACACAGAGAGTTGAGAGCATGGAATGCGTTGCCAGCAGCAGTTGTGGAAGCAAGGTCATTGGGGTCATTTAAGAGACTGCTGGACATGCATATGGTCACAGAAATTTGAGGGTGCATACATGAGGATCAATGGTTGGCACAACATCGTGGGCTGCACAACATCTGTGCTGTACTGTTCTATGTTCATATCCTGTAATGAATGGTGGTGGATTATGAAACAACTCACTGGAGGAGGAGCCTCCACAAACATTCCCATTCTCAAAAGATGAAGGATTCCAGCACATCAGTGCAAAAGATATGGCTGGAACATTCCCAGCAATATTCAGTCAAACGCACTGAGTGGATGATTCAACTCTGCCTCCTCCAATTGCCCCAGGATTATGGATACCAGTCTTCAAACATTTTGATTCAATCTATGTGATATCAAGAAACGGTTGGAGACATGGAATATCGCAAAAGCTATCGGCCCTGACAACATTGTGACAATAGCACAGAAGATGTGTGCTCCAGAAATTGCACTCCCCTAGCTAAGCTCTTCCAGTATAGTTACAACACTGATATCTACGCAGCAAATGGGAAAAATTGCCCAAGTATGTCCTGTACACGAAAAGCAAGGCAAATCCAACCCGGCCAATTACCATCTCATCAGTCTACTCTTGATCACCAGTAATGGAAGGTGTCTTCAACAGCGCTATCAAGCAGCACCTGCTCAGGGATGCCCAGTTTGGGTTCCACTAGGGCCACTCAGCCCCTGACTTCATTACAGCCTTGGTTCAAACATGGACAAAGGAGCTGAACTCCAGAGGTCAAGGGAGATTGACAGCCCTTGATATCAATGCTATATTCAATCACGTGTGGCATCAAGGAGCCCTGGCAAAACTGGAATCAATTGGTATCGGGGGCAAACTCTCCAGTGGTTGGAGTCATACTTGACACAAGGGAAGATGGTCATGGTTGTTGAAGGTCAATCATCTCAGCTCCAGGACATTTCTGCAGGAGTTCCTTAGGCCCAGTGTCCTAAGCCCAACCATCTTCAGCTGATTCATCAATGACCTTCCCCTTCCCATAAGGGGAGGAGTGGGGATGTTTGCCAAATGATTGCACAATGTTCAGCACCATTCGTGGCTCTTCAGATCCTGAAACAGTCCATGTTTAAATGCAACAAAATCTGGACAATGTCCAGTTTCAGGCTGACAAGTGACATTTGTGGGACGCAAATGTCAGGCTATGACCATCACCAATAAGAGACAATCTAACCAATGTCCCTTGACATTCCATGGTGTTACCATCACTGAATACCCCACTAATCAACATCCTAGGGCTTATCATTTACCAAAAACCCGACTGGATTCACCACATTAACACAGTGGCTAGAAGAGCAGTCCAGAAGCTAGGAATGTCGCAGCGAGTAACTCACCTCCCAACTCCTTGAAGTTTGTCCACCATCTACAAAGGCACCAGTCAGGAGTGTGATGGAATACTTCCCACTTGCCTGGATGAGTGAAGCCCCAACACTACAAGAAGCTTGACACCATCCAGGACAAAGCAGCCTGCTTGATTGGCACTACATCCACAAGCATCTATTCCTTCCACCACCGACACTCAGTAGCAGCAGTGTGTACTGCTGACAAGATGCACTTCAGAAATTCACCAAAGATCGTCAGACAGCACCTTCCAAACACAGAGCCACTTCCATCTAGACGGACAAGGGCGGCAGATATATTGGAACACCATCTTCAAGTTCCCCTCCAAGCTACTCACCATCCTGACTTGAAAGCGTCATGCCGTTCCTTCACTGTTGCTGAGTCAAAATCCTGCAATTCCCTCCCTAATGGCATTGTAGGTCAACCTACAGCAGATAGACTGCAGCGGTTCAAGGCAGCTCACCACCACCACCTTCAAGGGCAACTAAAGAAATGATGGCCAGCCAGCAACACCCACATCCCACAAGTGATTAGAAAAAAATAACTACCTTCATGTACACACCGGGTCTTCTCCTCAAAAGAAAAATCAAAAACTTGTTAAGCATGACCTCCCTCTGACAAAGTAGTGCTGACTGATCAAAGCTTGCCTCACCAATTGCAGATTCAGTCTCTCCTTCAGAATTTTCTCCAGTAATAGTTTTCCTACCACTTGTGAGAGAGAGACTTAATGACCAGTAATTCCCCGTTTTCTTTCTACCAACCTCTTGAAAAGTGGAAGCATATTAGCTGTCCTCTCCTGGGGCCAGAGAGGAATTAAAATTTTGGGTCATAGTCTCTATAATTTCCTTTCCTGTCTCCCACAGCAGTCTGGGATACAAATCATTTAGACCTGCTGATATGTCTATTTTTAAACCTGTCACACACCTTAGTTCACGAATTACATATTTGCTCCTCTATTGCCCACTGACTGGGGGATTTATAATACACTCCCAGCAGTATGACTGCCCTCTTTTTATTCCTAAACTCTACCCACAAACTTCATTTAATGACCCCTCCAAAATAATCTTCCTCTTCACAGCAGTAACTGACTCCTAATTAATAAAGCGATACTGCTTCCCCTGTCCTAAATGAGGATCCTCTACCCTGGAATGCTAAGTTGTCAGTCCTGCTTATCCTTCAACCATATTTCTGTGACAGCAACAACACCACAATGCCACATGCCCTTAACACATCTGTCTAACCAATAAAATTCCTAGCATTAAAATAGAGGCCATCCAGCCTCCCCAACTCCCTTGAAATTCAATATGGCTGAACTCTCCCAGACTTAGTTCCTTTGCAAAAAGTATGCTTTGTCCCATTTGGCCTATTGGTCTGTATCCCTGGCCCCTGCCAAACAAATTTAAACTCCTCCCAAACGCACAAGTAAACCTATCCAGAGGGATATTAGTCCCATTCTGGTTAAGGTGTAGACCATCTCTCTGTACAGGGCCTATCTTCCCCAGAAATGGTGAAAGTGATCCAGACATCTAAAACTATTCCTCGTGCTCTAATTCCTGAGCCACATATTCATTTGCCCTTGTCTTCTATTTCCATACTTGCTACCATGAGTCACCAGGGGTAATCCAGAGATTATAATCTTGGAAGTCCTTCTTTTTAATCTACAGTTTGGCTCAATGAGTTCCTGATGCAAGGCTTCATCCCTCATTCTACATATATTGTCTTCACCAATGTGTATTATGAACTCTGACTTAGACCGCAGCAAATGTCATGCTGTAGAATATCATGTGATCTAACCCCCAGGAGAATTAGGAATCTTAGTTTGTTCATCAATAAAATTGTGAACTCCAATGTCCCAAAGTCCTACAGTCCAGCAGTCACATCATGGTTCAAAGCACATTAACATTTGGAGATTTGGCTAGAGGAGAAAGATAACTGTATAAACTATATTGCATTGAGGAAGTGTTTTAATTTGTTTAATTTTCAACTGGTTTACTACAAAGAACCATTACAATCCAGTCAATGTCTTGCAACATTGAACCAAATATAAGCACATTCCTACCCTGACACCCAGTAGCTTTACTACACAACTACATCCAGGCAGACAGCTTGAAATTGTATCAGATAATGGGAACTACAGATGCTGGAGAATCCGAGATAACAAAGTGGGGAGCTGGATGAACACACCAGGCCAAGCAGCATCTTGGGAGCACAAAAGCTGATGTTTCAGGCCTAGACCCTTCATCAGAAAAAGGGGGAGAAAGAAGAGGGTTTGGAAATAAATAGGGAGAGAGAGGGGGGAGGCAGATCAAAAATGGATAGAGGAGAACATAGGTGAGAGGAGACAGACAAGTTAAAAGGGGCAGGGATGGAGGAGGTAGAACCAATCCACTTCCTTGATATATATATCTATTAAATATGGAATTCAAAATACAAACAGATTAGTCATAATTTTAGTGAATGGCAGAGTAGATTTGAGAACTTTCCATTTCGACTTCCATTCATTTCATCTATGTGCGGTAGAGTATGTTACCATGTTTAAAGTTTACTGACAATTTAATTTCATAATTCCTCTTTGTTCTCTAAATGGTGTTTTGAATTCTCACATCATTAGAAATGAATGGTCTTAAAATTTTAGTAGCTGGCAAACAATATTGTGTGGGTAGATTCACTGTCAACAACTGAATCCTTATTGGTATCAGTAGCTCAAATGGGAAGTAGGGAAGGATGTCAAAATGATGTGGCAGCATCTGTGAAGGGAGTTAACAGTTTGGGTCTGGTGGCCTTTCCTCAGAACAGTTAACGTTAACTCTTTTTCCCTTCACAGATGCTGCCAGACATGCTGAGCTTTTCCAGCAACTTTGTTTTTGTTCCTGATTTACAGCGTCCGCAGCTCTTCCAGTTTTTATTTTCTCAATACGATGTCTTCAGCAAAAGATTGCTCATCAATAGTGTGCTTCACTCTGTTACCTAGTATTTACAAGCTAAATCACATTGTAGAGTCAAAGATATATAGCATGGAAACAGATCCTTCAGTCCAACTTGATCCGTGCTGACCAGATATCCTAAATTAACCTAGACCCTTTTGCCAACATTTGACCCATATCCCTCTAAATCCTTCCCATTCACATACCCATCCAGATACCTTTGAAATGTTGTAATTGTACCAGCCTCCACCACTTCCTCCGGCAGCTCACTCCATACATGTACCATTCTCGGTGTACAAAAATTGCCCCTTTGGGCCCTTTTAAATCTTTCCCCTCTCACCTTAAACCTATGTCCTCTAGTTTTGGATTCTCCTACCCTGGGGATAAAGGCCTTGACTACTCACCCTATCCATACCCTTCATCATTTTATAAACATCTATAAAATCAACACTCAGCCTCTGACACTCCAAGGAAAACAGCCACAGCCTACTCTCTCTCTCTCCCTATAGCTCAAACCCTCCAACCCTAGTAGCATCCCTGTAAATCTTTTCTGAACCCTGTCAAGTTTCACATACCCCAATTGGCCTTACCAAAATATAACATCTCACATTTATCTAAATTAAACTCCATTTGCCAGTCTTCAGCCCATTGACACATCTGATAAAGCTCTCATTGTAGTCCAAGATAATCCTCTGTGCTGTCCACTACAGCATTAATTTTGGTACCATCTTCAAACGTACTCATCATACTTCCTGTATTCACATCCAAATTATTTATATAAAATGACAAAAAAAAGCAGAGGACACAGCACTGATCCTTGCCACACACAGCTGGTCACAGGCCTCCAGTCTGAAAAGCAACCCACCACCAGCATCACCGCCCTCTGTCTTCTACCTTTCAGCCAGTTCTATATCCAAATGGTTAGTTCTCTATTTATTTCATATGATCTAACCTTCCTAACCCCCAGTCTACCATATGGACCTTGTCAAATACCTTACTGAAATCCTGTCAGGTTGACAGGTAAGGCTGGTAGGTTTAGGGAATGCTGGATGACTACAGAAATTAAAGTTCTGGTCAAGAAAAATAAAGGAAGCATGTGTCAAGTATGGACAGCAGGGATCCCCCTGGTCTGCCTTCAATCTTCTTTGTTACTTCAAAAAGACTCAATCAAGTTAATGAGACACGATTTTCCACGCACGAAAGCCTTGCCTTTCCAAGTACGTGTAAACCTTGTCTTTCAGAATTCCCTTCAGCAACTTGCCCACCACCCATGTCAGGCTCACTGGTCTATAGTTTCCTGGCTTTTCCTTTCCACCTTTCTTTAAAAAAATAGCACTATGTTAATCAAGTTCCAGTCTTCCGGCTCCTCACCTGTGGCTATCAATGACACAAATATCTCAGCAAGGGGCCCAGCAATCACTTCCTCAGCTTCCCACAAAGTTCCAGGGTACACCTGATTAGGTCCCAGGAATTTATCCACCTTTATGCATTTTAAGACATCCAGCATGTCCTCCTCTGTAATATGGGCACTTTTCAAGTTATCACTATTTATTTCTCCAAGTTCTCGAGCTTTCCTTATCTTTCTTCACAGTAAAAACTGATGCAAAATACCCTGCTCTGAGGAAGGGTTACTTGACCCAAAATATCAAATGATTTCTCTCCACAGATGCTTCCAAACCTGCAAGATTTTCCAGAAATTTCTATTTTTGTCTCTGATGTAAAATATCCCACACATCTCCTGCAGTTCCACACCTAGGCAGCCTTGCTGATCTTTAAGGGGCCCTATTCTGTCTTCAGATACTCATTTTGTTCTTAACATATTTGTGGAATTGCTCTGGATTCTCCTTAATTCAATTTGTTATTTCATGTCCCTTTTCTGCCCTCCCAATTTCCCTCTTAAGTATACTCATACACTGCCCTTATACTCAGATTCACTTGATCCCAGCTGTCCATACCTGACACACGCTTCCTTCTTTTTCTTAATCAAAACCTTGACTTCTCTAGTCATCCAGCATTCCCTAAACCTACCAGCCTTACCCTTCACCCTAACAGGAATATATTGTCTCTGGATTTTCATGATCTCATTTTTGAAGCCTTTCCATTTTCCAGCCATGCCTTTACCTGCATATATCCATCACTTATATAATTGTCTTTTGTGCTTGAAGTGTCAACCTGAAGCTGCTACCAAATGGGACTACTTGCATCACTTGCATACACAGCAAGATAGACATAGCTAAGAGATCCCACAATGAATAGGCTAGATCTAAACTCTGCAGACCTGCCACACCCAGTCATGAATGTTGGTGGATAATTAAACAACTTATTGAAGGAGGCTCCACAAATATCCCCAGCTTCAATGCTGGAAGAACCCAGCACATCAGTGCAAAAGGATAAGGCTGAAGCAATCTTCAGCCAGAAGTGCCAAGTGGATCATTCATCTTGGCCTCCTCCAAGGGTCCCCAGCAATTCAGATACCAGTCTTCAGCCAATTCAATTCACTCCACGTGATATTATGAAACATTGGAGATACTTGGATTGCTTGGCGGCATGGTGGTTCAGAGGTTAGAACTGCCGTATCACAGCTCCAGGGTTCTGCATGGATTTTCTCCGTGTGCTCTGGTTTCATCCCACAGTCAAAAGATGTCATGTTAGATGGTCTGGCCATGCTAAATTACCATAGTGTCCTTGGGTGGGATGTTCTTCAGGAGGGTCAGTGTTCAAATGCAACATGATCCGGACAATATCGAGGCTTAGGCTGACAAGTGGCAAATAAGTGAAATACAAATGCCAGGCTAGAACCATCACCAATAAGACACAATCAAATCACCGTCCCTTGACATTCAAGGGTGTTACCATCACTGAATCCCCCACTATTTTGGGGAGAGGGGTTACTATTGATCAGAAACACAGCTGGACTCACCACATAAACACAGTGGTTACAGCAGCAGGTCAGAGGCTAGGAATGCTACAGTGAGTAACTCACCTCCTGACTCCCCAAAGCCTGTCTATCATCTACAAGCCATAATTCAGAAGTGTGATGAAATACTCCTCACTTGCCTGAATAGGTACAGCTCTGGCAACACTCAAGAAGTTTGACACCTGCTTGATTGGCACTAGCATCCACTCAGTCCACTACCAAAGCTCAGTAGCAGCAGTGTATTCCATCTAAAAGATGCACTGCAGAAATTCACCCAAGACCCTTGAGACAGCACATTCCAAGCCCATGACTACTTTCATCTAGAAGGACAAGGGCAGCAGATACATGGGAACACCACCACCTTCAAGCCACTCATCTTCCTAAATTGGAAATATTTACCATTCCATCACTGTCACTGGGTTAAAATCCTGGAATTCTTTTCCTAATAGCATTGTGGGTCAAACCACAGCAGGTGGACTGAAATGGTTCACAAAGGCAGCTCGCCACCACATTCTCAAGGGCAACTAGTGATTAGCAATAAATGCTGGCCTCCAGCGATGGCCACATCCCACAAATGAACTTTAGAACACACAAACAAGTAAGCCAGCAAATAATCATGTGCAGCTTAAGAGCAAGTGCAAATTAGCTACATGCTGTTAGTACTCCAGGAACACATGGAGACCTTGTAGGAAATACTACATAACTCTGCATAGCTCTTCTCAGAAACAGTACTTTACATCTTGATATACCATATTCATCTTATAATGTTAGTTCACCCTTTCAGGAAGTAACTGGTTTGTACAACAAATCCAAGCCCAATTCCTAAAGAGAAAGATGCTTAACACTCAAGTATATACAGTGTAGCACTCATTTCCTAAGCACGTTCATTTTCTGGTACTGTACAGACCTCCATTTAAAAGACATAAATCTGAGTTAGAAATGTTACAGATCTCATTTCAGTTTATATAACGGTTGCCATAACTGACCTGACTTTGATTCTTCTGCTCGGTCTTTTTCATTCCAGTTTTGGAACATGGGCGCTGTACTGTGGAGATTTTAGGAAGTGCTTTAGAAGTACAGCTTAGTGTCCTAAATTGAAGAATGCAGCAGAAACTTCATTTAGTATAAGCATGCATTACAGACTATTTCAAGGCCATACTCGGATTTAAATGCATATATTAAAAATTTTACAGCTGTATGTACTTCCTTTCTGCACAAGTTTCTTCCTGTTGTCATATTTTGGTTACACACTTGAATAAGCTTTTTCAGTATAATTTCTGAATCTATATTTATGTAAACTTAAAGTGTATACACATTTTCATGACAGTTATGCTGCCATAACCACTGGCTTTCTAAATTTCACAGCCATAGCTAAATAGCAGAGGAGCGTTTCAGAAGGATTTCATGTGGCGGAATCCAATCAAAAGAAGCTGTAGTAGCTACTTGAGAGTAGTACGGGAATGGAACGCTTTGCCTGCAACGGTAGTAGATTCACCAACTTTAGGTACGTTTAAGTCATCATTGGACAAGCACATGGGCGTACATGGAATAGTGTAGGTTAGATGGGCTTCAGATTGGTATGACAGGTCAGCACAACATCAAGGGCTGAAGGGCCTGTACTGTGCTGTAATGTTCTACGTTCTATGTAATTTTCCTAACGGTGCCAGAGGAGCACAAAATACAATGTATTCCCCTATCCTCTATTGATTGCCAATATGCTTCAGCCTGGCAGGGAATCTATGGTGAGAACGTTAAAACGCTGCTTCTGCCCTAGTTAAGATGAATCAGCATGAGAAACTGCAAATTAACACTTATCACAAGATTCCTGACCAAGCCCAGCAAAAAACCATTTCTCTGCCTTCCAAAATCAGACCATCATCGGAGTAATAACTATTGGTCAACCTATGGACCTGTGAAAAGTAAATGTGGAACATTGTTAATGTATTTATTGTTGTGTTCTAAAATGTCTTGTTTAAAAAGATAAGCAAATACTTTCTTGAAAGTATTTTGCTGGATATCTCAACTTCTACTTTCACCTTATGCGCATGTCCCAATTCTTATTACATTTGGTGGAATTTATTTGTTTTAAAATGATTATTTTTGTTTTTGCTTTTTACTTCCTGTTTTGCTGCTTATAAAAAAGTGACATCATTAACTCCAGACGTGATTTTCCATTAAAGACAAGGGCAGCAGATACATGGGAACACATGCTGCTTATAAAAAAGTGACACCATTAAATCCAGGCATGATTAACTGATTGTTGAGAGATAAATATCTTGCCACAAACAGATTGCTGGGATCAGTGGTTCACAGCTGGCTACTAAAACTGTGTTCACAATTTAATAACTCATTGCTAACTTCACTCCAGAGTGACCATCACCCATTGAGTGGCATGTTCAGCAGAGGGACAGTGTATAAAATGTTTCTCTATATCTTATTCCATCCTAGGAAATTAAGTTGATGTTTAAAATTAGAGGGTCAAAATATTAATACGTTAAGAAAATTGATTTTTCATGGTGTTGGATATAAAATCCCTTTTTGATGTTACATTTGGATTATTTTTCTTTACCTCTTTAGTTTTCCTCCACTCAGTGATTGAAATTTTGCATTTTCTACAGAAGTAAAATAAATAAAGAAAACAAGTTAAAACAACCTCCAATCTTTTAATTTAAGCACACTAGAATGTTCAAATGAATAAAAGATGAGAACTCTTCTAAAGCTAGAGCAATTGTGGAGAAAAACTTGAAGTTTCCCACAACCCCTTTAGGCAATTAAAAGCAATTTAGATCAAAATCAACCCAGGTTGGGTTACAGAATATCCACTTTCTGCACAAACTAATCTCCGTCTCACCTAAAAAAAATCCAACATTTTCTTGAAGGATACCCCACAAATCAGCATTCATCATTCAAAATGTTGTAGTGCCCACATCTGGGGAAACAATGGTTTAAACACCCAAACTAATCGTGTCATTATATAAAACCAGGAAGTGCTGGAGGAACTCAACAAGTCTGACACCATCTGTGAAGACAGAAAGGTAACCAATGTTTCCATTCCAATAGGAAGTCTTTGGAACTGGAAAGTGGTATTTTTTTCCATGTTGGTGACAACGTGAGGAGGAACATGTGGGTGAGGGTGCCCTGAGCAAAAGACAAAGTGAGTTCCAATGGTGGTAAAGGAGCAATAGAGATGTAAGCTAGATGTAAAGAATAAGTGTGATAGGATTCACTCAGACAGAAAATATATCAAAACACAAACAAGGCATGGCCAGGGTGAAACACAAAGTGAAGAGGACAGAGGACATGCTCTGAAGTTGCAGAACTCAGTACTGAGTCGTAAGAGGCTGTAAAGTACCCAAGCAAAAAAAATGCTACACCACTCTTCCAGTTTTCATTGAGCATCATTGGAACACCATATCAGAACCAAGATGGAAATTTAGCATGGGAGCAAGTTTTGCCTTTACCTACCTTGTGAACAGAATCATTGTTATAAGCTTTCACCTAAAAAAGGATGAAGGGAAATTTCCAGGATTTTTTCCACAAATAGCAGAGGTGCTTAAAGTGAAAACCCAATTGAACTAATTGGTTCTCACAATGTCAGTGTTGTGCCTTCCTTATTTTAAGAATTCTTCTCAAAGTATGCAAAGCCTCACTTTTCCTAAGTATGATCAAGCATGCACCTGTGGTGTTTTAGACTGAAACTGGTGACCTCTTTTAAAACACTATCCAAAGTTTCAATATCTCCACTATGCTAAGACATCAATAATTTTGCAATTTTCCTACTGAGTTTCCAGAAAATCTCATGACTACCTTGAATATAAAAGGTCAAATTTCTAACGTCCAAAAGGAGTATAAATAAGACTCAAGTATACAAGCAACATAGTATATATGTAAACATATTGACTATCTTCATTAATTAATAAATTTCAGACCTCTGATTCGGCATTGATATTTCACAATAAATGTGACACAGTTGAATTTAAACTCTACAATGCAAGGATGTATAAAGAAGCTAAATTCCTCAGATGTGACAGCACTCATAACTAATGGAACAGTTTTCTTCGGTATTATGCACTTTCTACTCATACTTCTGAAAAATCGTTTCTTTTTCAGAACTGGAGCTAACATTTATATTGAACTTTAATTTTAAAAACAGTACGGGACTGTTTGACAAAAAACGCAGTGTTCTCATACACACCTGCTACAGCTTTTACTTAGGGTTATAAATGTCAGAAAGTACATTAAGCTGAAGAAAGAGCAAGATAAATGAACCATGGTCAAAAGTCAGTGAAAAGAAAGTACGGGGTGGGGGACATGAAAAAATAGAGACAGTGAGTCTAAAAAGAAATCCATATTTTATGCAACTGCTAGTTCTATTGTCAATAAAGAAACAACACTGAATTTTAAAAGCCAATCACTTATCTATCTGTAGTTTTCTGATAGCTTAAAAAGGTACTTTTAATTTCTTATAAAATAATTCTTAACACATATGCTATACAGGAACAGAGATGCAGACACAACATACATAGAGGGGAATTAATAGTAGATAACAAGGAAATAGTGGATGAAATTTAAATATTTTGTTTCTGTCTTTGCTATACAAGATACAAAGATACTCCAATAGCTCAAATTCTGGAGGAAGAAGGGAGAGAAGAATCCAGTAAAATTTTAGTGCAGCTGCACTGATTGCTCAGGCGATTGAGTGTAGGAATTGGGACATTGTGTTAAAGTTGTACAAGATGTCGGTGAGGTCACTTTTAAAGTATTGTGTACAGTTCTGGTTGCACTGCCATAAGAAGGAGATGATTAAAATGGAGAAGGTTCAGAAAAGATTTACCAGGACGTTGCTGAGATCAGAGGGTTTGAATTATCAGGAGAGGCTGGATAGGGTGGGATTTTTTTTTGAAAACTGGATCATAAGAGGTTGAGGGGTGAGCTTTTAGGGTTTATAAAATCTATGGGGAATAGATATGGTGAATAGAAAAAGGTCTTTTCCCTAGGGTGGAGTTTAAAACTGGGGTGCATATTTTTAAGCTGAGAGGAGAAAGATTTAAAGGAAAGTGAGGGGCAACATTTTCACAGAGGACGGTCAGTGTGTGGAATGAACTGCCAGAGGAAGTGGAAGTGGTAGATGTAGATACAGTTACAACATTTAAAAGACATTTAGACGGGCACATAAATAGGAAAGGTGTACAGGAATATGGGCAAAACAGACAGAAGTGAGACCATATCTTGAATACTATGTGCTGTTTTGATTTCCTGACTTAAGAAAGAACGTAAGTGCTTTGGTAGTTTTCCCTGAGGCGTTGATGAGGATCGATTGGTCATATTTCCATTCAAGTTTAGAAATTTCTGGGGTGACTTGATTGAAGGGATTGCACAAGATCTTGAATGGTGTTACAAAAGTTTAAAAATATGTCAGCATAGAAAGGATCTTTGTTCTTCACTCCACAGCCAGGAAGCACTGTTTTAAAGTTGGGGATCACCCTTTTGACAAAGGGTTCAAGATATGAGTGTCTGTGTGTGTGAGTGAGTGAGTTTAATTTGTTTTTCAAGACAAAAGGAAGATAGATTCTGGAGTAGACGGGGAAATCAAGTGTTATTGGGGTTGATGGGAATATGGAATTCAAAACACAAACAGATTAGTCATAATCTTATTGAATGGTAGGGTAGATTTGAGAATGATTTATTTCTGCTCCTAGTTCACATAAAATATGGCAATTTTACATGCATACTAAACTGCTTTTCAGAATTTTGACTTTGCTGTGTGGAGAGAATTAACGCTCTGTATGCAGTTTTCATTTCAACAGTATGGGACCATGTTTACTTACCATTAGTCACTGATTTTTTAGTTAATTTTGGGTATCGTTGAAATTTGACATAATAGTAGCTTTCATACTCCATTAGGATAGTCTCCAGGTCAATATTATCACAAACTTCAAAACGTCGTAATCCTAGACTAGTTTCTTGTTCCAGAGTATTTGCTGTATCTATATAACTATTCAAATACACAGGACAGAAATGTAAAGTAAATCTCAGTTGATTGCATAATTCAAACAAGCAATACACTCAAAAAGACACGAGAACTGTGGTACCCAAAAAGGGCATTTAGAAAAGGAAAGATAAAACACTTTAAAAAGTTACTCAAGATTATTCCAAATCCTAACAGAAACTGCAAAACACACCCCCCATAACTTTTGGAAAAGAGAGGTATTGAAATTTGAGTATCATGTGTAGTTCTGGTCACATCATTGCAAAATTGCACCAGTTAAGTGCAGAGCAGATTTACAAGGATATTGCTAGGACTGAAGAGTGCAGCTCAGAGGAAAGATTAGATCGGCTGCATTTGTTTTTCTTGGTATAAAAGGAGGCTGAGGGGAGATTTGGTAGAGAGGTATAAAATTGAGGGGACTGGATAGAGTGGATGGGAAAGGTCTATCGGTCTGAGGGCAGAAATCTATCAATGGGGTCATAGACTTAAACTGATTTGATATAGCAAAGGGAAGTTGACAAAAAAAATCCTTTCACTCAGAAATCATTGCCTAAAATGGTAATAGAAGCAGATACCCCCATGTAATTTAAAACGTGTTTGGGCCTGCACCTCAAGTGCTGTAGACTGCAGGAGTAAGGACCAACTAACCAGAAAGTGAGATTAGGTTGTGAGTTCATTTTATAACCACCCATCAAGTCTGGGTGTAGTGGCATATTTCTGTTCTTTAAACTTTGAGATTCTATAAAATGTTTCTATAAAGCAGACTTCTTTCTCTAGTATATGGATACAATGAGGTGCAAAGTGCTAATAGACAATGAAATTGCTTAATTAATTGTTATCTTTGGAGGAACAAAGTGTAAAACACTAAAGTAAAACAAAGAACTGCAGATGCTGAAGATTTGAAACAAAAACAGAAATTGCTGCAGAAACTCAGAAGGTCTGGCAGCATCTGTGGAGAGAAAGCAGAGTTAACATTTCAAGTCCAGTGACTTTTCTTCAGAACAGTGTTACCCCAGGATCTTCTTGGGGGTTGTCTGGCAAACTTTTATGCAGTCACAGCTATACAGCATGGAAACAGGCCCTTTGTTCCAACTCATCCATGCCAACCAGATATTAATCTAGTCCCATTTGCCAGCATTTGGCCCATACCCCTCTAAACCTTTCTTATTCACACACTCATCCCGACACCTTTTAAATGTTGTAATTGTACCAGCCTCCACCACTTCCTCTAGAAGGTCATTTCATACACGCACCACCCTGTGTGAAAGTGTTGCCTCTTAGGTCCCTTGAAAATCTTTCTCCACTCACCTTTAACCTATGCCCTCTAGTTTTGGACTCCCCTGCTCTGGGGAAAAGACCTTGGCTATTCACCCTAAGCATGCCCCTCATGAGCAGTATGGTGGCTCTGTGGTTAGCACTGCTGCCTCGTTGCGCGAGATACCTGGGTTCAATTCCACCCTCAGGCAACTGTCTGTCTGGAGTTTGCATGTTCTCTCCATGTCTGCGTGGGCTTCCTCTGATTGCTTTGTTTTCCTCCACAGTCCAAAGCTGCGCATGTTGGGTGGATTGGCCATGCTAAATTGCCCATAGTGTCCAGGGATTTGCAGGGTAGGTGATTAGCCATGGGATACGCAGGGTTATAGGGTTCGGGGTAGGGGTGAGTCTGGGTGGGACAATCTTCGAAGGGTCAGTGTGGACTTGTTGGACCAAACGGCCTGCTACACTCTGTAGGGATTCTATGATAAACTTGATGGATCAGGTGCTAATATGGATCAACAACCATAGGATGGATAAACACATCTAATAACACTTCAAATAACAGTAGGACTGTTTTGGATTGGGATGTCAGTCAAGACACCATTTTAAATTATCGAATCTACAAATAACAATAGCATGGAATCAGATAAGCTGATAGAGGGACAGAGAAGGCCTCTGCTACACACACGGAAGTTGGTGGTCTCAGAGACAGAGTGCATATGGGTTGGATGCTCAGTACAAGATCAAACAGGATGCCAATGTTGTGAATAGCCTAGTTCAATCAAGCAGTGTCTGGAAATACAGATGGAGTTAGTAAATAGCAACAAATTTGTGTGGTGAGGACTAAAGATAAAGAACCCCTAAACTTGCTACAGACACTCTTGGAATGGAGGATTGCAAGATAAGACACAGGAACAAAAAAGAATAAACTTGGCAAAAATTATTTTCAACTGATGTCAGAATTAGGGGGGGGGGGTGCGGTTAACGGAAGCAGACAAAATTAGTTTACTGAAAAGAAAGTCCATAGTCAGCAGGTGTCAAACATTTACCTTACGCCTAATTCACTCACCCTTCTTCAGTTAAATGGTGCAAAATTAGAATCAAAAGATTCTTGCGCCGAGCTTCTGATCGAATTTCATCCTATAAATAATAAACAAAGATTTATAGTATTGTTCATGCATTAGCAAGAATATCATATATCCACTGAATTAGCACTGGTTACAAAACATTTTTGGAATAAAAACCTGTCAGCTGAATTCCAGAGATGACCTCACCAGAAAGAGAGACAGAATTTGCAAAAATTCTGCCAGGTGTCAATTTCAGGGACTTGCATGGAAACTCTACCAAATTTTCCCAAATAATTTTACAGTGCTCACTCAATAAGTTTGCACCACATCCCCATATCACACTATCTTGCGCTCATCAGCAGTGGATGCACTCACTGCCACTTGGACCTTCAGGATTTCTCACTGCCAGTGCCATATCGAAGGCCCAGCAGTGCAAATGCTAAAAACCAGGAGTAGACCTTCACAGTTGCAATTTGTTTCAGAATTGCTTCAGAGGTGTCCAATAGTTCTGAGGAAGGGTCACTGGACCTAAAACGTTAACTCGGTTTTTCCTTTCGCAGAAGCTGCCAGACCTGCTGAGCTTTTCCAGCAACTTTGGTTCCCACCACCACCTTCCCCCACACCCCACCCCCCCAACCAACAAAGGAGTTTTGACAGGTTGTGGACAGAGGGCCAACTTATTGCCTCAGGCTCGAAGCGATAGCCATCTTACATTTCCATTGCGATTCAGATGAGGATGGAAGACAACTCACATTGAGTGAGTTCACAGAATCACAATGGTGCAGAACGAGGCCATTTGGCCCATCCTGCTTGCACCTGTTCTATTACTTGGTGATACCCAAACCTTCATGTTCTTTTTATGCCGTGCACTCAATTCCATCAGATTTAAGCCTCTCCGTGTTCCCACCTAACTTTATGTTTCCCTTCTTCATCCCGAGCCCAGATCTACAGCTCAGTTAGAGGCTGTTTTCATTAGAGAGAAGAATGTTAGGTGACTTGACAGAGACATACAAGAAGGTCAGAGGATTTGATAGGGTGGACAGTGAGAGCCTTTTTCCTTGGATGATGATGGCTAGCACAAGGAGACATAGGTTTAAATTGATGGGTGATAGATATAGGAAAGATGTCAGAGGTAGGTTCTTTACTCAGAGTAGTGAGGGCGTGGAATGCCCTGCCTGCAACAGTCGTAGACTCACCAATTTTAAGGGCATTTAATTGGCTATTGGATCAACATATGGATGATAATGGAATAGTGTAGGTGAGATGGGCTTCAGATTGTTGCGCTGACCTGCGAAACATCGAGGGCCGAAGAGCCTGTACTGCGCTGTTATGTTCTATAAACATCATGAAACACTGTTCTCCCTCCCCATTCAAAGCTTATTGATGATCTCTTCCATTGCCCTTCCATGGTCTATCATTCTGTTATCTGCCAGCCTCAATTTGGGTTGATGTTCTTCACAATTATTGATTTCTCTGTTCCTAGCATGCAACCTCCAATTCTTATAATGAATTTCCCCATCTTCTGAATTTCCCCATCTTCATCACCACAGCAGTGAGGCTAGATAAATCTCAATTTTCAATGAGCAGATTGTGGTTCCATCATCTCTCCTCCTCCTCCCCCACCCACCAAATAATTGTACTCCTAACCGATGTCAGACCCTTTGATTAAACGGAGGACTCTTCCTCTTACTCTTTGAAACCGATTCATTTGGTTGAAGCCTACTCAGTATTTTTGTTGTATAAGCTGTTGGCACATACTGTAAATGTGACATTGATGTAGCATTGAGCTTTACAGTAACATGTCCAACCCTCCTTGACTGATCATCACTAATAAACATTACAGGACGTCCACACTCATAGCTGCACTAAAAGGCAACTCAAGACGGAATTTGTGTGAGCCAACTTCTGAATCAGGCAGCTGTGTGTAAAAAGGCAGAGATACACAGAGATACTGTGACATCCAAGTAGGTACAAAGTGAGTAAGCAAATGAACTTAAGAGTTCTGAGATGCACCGTGTTCCAATGCACATGATGTGTGCATATCCTTGCTCGCAAAATGGCCAGGCAGCAGCATTGAGCTTGTTGATAATATTCATAGCAACATGCAGAATTGAAGTGACCATAAGACACAGGAGTGGAAGTAAGGCCATTCGGCCCATCATGTCCACTCTGCCATTTAAATCATGGCTGATGGGCATTTCAACTCCACTTCCCTGCACTCTCCCCGTAGCCCTTGATTCCATCTGAGATCAAGAATTTGTCGATCTCTGCCTTTAAGGCATCTAACGTCCCGGCCTCCACTGCACTCCACGGCAATGAATTCCACAAGCCCACCACTCTCGGGCTGAAGAAACGTCGTCTCATTTCAGTTTTAAATTTACCCCCTCTAATTTTACGGCTGTGCCCATGGGTCCTAGTCTCCCCGCCTAATGGAAAAAAAACTTCCTAGCATCCACCCCTTCTAAGCCATACATTATCTTGTAAGTTTCTATTAGATCTCCCCTCAACCTTCTGAACTCGAATGAATACAATCCCAAGATCCTTAGCCATTCATCATATGCTAAACCTACCATTCCAGGGATCATCCGTGTGAATCTCCACTGGACACGCTCCAGGGCTAGTATGTCCTTCCTGAGGTGTGGGGCCCAAATTTGGACACAGTATTCTAAATGGGGCCTAACTAGAGCCTTATAAAGCCTCAGAAGCACGTCGCTGCTTTTATATTCCAACTCTCTTGAGATAAACGACAACATTACATTCACTTTGTTAATCACGGACTTTACCTGCAGGTTAACCTTTGGAGAATCCTGGACCAACACTCCCAGGTCCCTTTGTACTTCTGCTTTACGAATTTTCTCACCATTTAGAAAATGGTCCATGCCTGTATTCTTTTTTCCAAAGTGCAAAACCTCACATTTACTCACATTGAATTTCATCAGCCATTTCCTGGACCACTCTACTAAATTGTCTAAATCTTTCTGCAGCTTCCCCACCTCCTCAGCACTACCTGCCTGTCCACCTATCTTTGTATCATCAGCAAACTTCACCAGAATGCCCCCAGTCCCTTCATCCAGATCATTTATATATAAAAGGTGAATAGCTGCGGCCCCAACACTGCGGGACACCACTCGTCACTGGTTGCCATTCCGAAAAAGAGCCTTCATCCCAACTCTCTGCCTTCTGTCAGACAGCCAATCCTCAATCGAAGCCAGTAGCTCACCTCGAACACCATGGGCCCTCACCTTGCTCAGCAGCCTCCCGTGAGACACCGTATCAAAGGCCTTTTGGAAGTCTAGATAGATAACATCTACTGGGTTCCCTGGTCTAACATACTTGTTACCTCTCCAAAGAATTCTAACAGGTTTGTCAGGCATGACCTCTCCTTACTAAATCCATGTTGACTTGTTCTAATCTGACCCTGCACTTCCAGGAATTTAAAAAGGGAAGAAGATTTCCAATTTTGATTAAGGGGAGTATCAGAGCAGCTGTCAGAGAAGAAATAACTGAGGGATCATCCGGTGACGCTTTGTTGGTTGAGATAAGAAATAAGAAGGGGAAGGGTGACTTTTTAAAAATTCATTAATGGGATGAGGGTGTCACTGGCTACGCAGCAATAGATTCTTAATTCCAGATATTATGGTGAACTGTCTTTTAAAATTGAGTCAGATGTGTAGTGAAGCTGCTGCTTGGCCAATCAATGCCAGCCTCCATGGATTCAGAGAGCAGGTGGTCACCGCCCACAGGCATGGGGAGTGCACCTGGAAATTTTAGGGAATACTGACCAAGGTGGATGCTCAGAAAAGAGGCTCCTCAGGAATTAGTGCTGTCTAGTTTCTATCTGCTTCTTGGGAAAATAGAAGCCTACATACAAATGAGTCAAGAGTAAGTAACAATGAAATATTAATACATGTAAATAGGCCCCTTGGTGCTCTCTATCAAGATTCTCATTCAGTAACTGAACGCTTATATAGAACATAGAACATAGAACAGTACAGCACAGAACAGGCCCTTCAGCCCACAATGTTGTGCCGACCATTGATCCTCATGGATGCACCCTCAAATTTCTGTGACCATATGCATGTCCAGCAGTCTCTTAAATGACCCCAATGACCTTGCTTCCACAACTGCTGCTGGCAACGCATTCCATGCTCTCACAACTCTCTGCGTAAAGAACCTGCCTCTGACATCCCCTCTATACTTTCCACCAACCAGCTTAAAACTATGACCCCTCGTGCTAGCCATTTCTGCCCTGGGAAATAGTCTCTGGCTATCGACTCTATCTATGCCTCTCATTATCTTGTATACCTCAATTAGGTCCCCTCTCCTCCTCCTTTTCTCCAATGAAAAGAGACCGAGCTCAGTCAACCTCTCTTCATAAGATAAGCCCTCCAGTCCAGGCAGCATCCTGGTAAACCTCCTCTGAACCCTCTCCAAAGCATCCACATCTTTCCTATAATAGGGCGCCCAGAACTGGACGCAGTATTCCAAGTGCGGTCTAACCAAAGTTTTATAGAGCTGCAACAAGATCTCACGACTCTTAAACTCAATCCCCCTGTTAATGAAAGCCAAAACACCATATGCTTTCTTAACAACCCTGTCCACTTGGGTGGCCATTTTAAGGGATCTATGTATCTGCACACCAAGATCCCTCTGTTCCTCCACGCTGCCAAGAATCCTATCCTTAATCCTGTACTCAGCTTTCAAATTCGACCTTCCAAAATGCATCACCTCGCATTTATCCAGGTTGAACTCCATCTGCCACCTCTCAGCCCATCTCTGCATCCTGTCAATGTCCCGCTGCAGCCTACAACAGCCCTCTACACTGTCAACGACACCTCCGACCTTTGTGTCATCTGCAAACTTGCTGACCCATCCTTCAATTCCCTCGTCCAAGTCATTAATAAAAATTACAAACAGTAGAGGCCCAAGGACAGAGCCCTGTGGAACCCCACTCACCACTGACTTCCAGGCAGAATATTTTCCTTCTACTACCACTCGCTGTCTTCTGTTGGCCAGCCAATTCTGTATCCAAGCAGCTAAGTTCCCCTGTATCCCATTCCTCCTGACCTTCTGAATGAGCCTTCCATGGGGAACCTTATCAAATGCCTTACTGAAGTCCATATACACCACATCCACAGCTCGACCCTCATCAACCTTACTAGTCACATCCTCAAAAAACTCGATAAGGTTTGTAAGGCATGACCTACCCCTCACAAAGCCGTGTTGACTGTATTTGATCAAGCCATGCTCTTCCAGATGGTCATAAATCTTATCCCTCAGAATCCTTTCTAACACCTTGCAGACGACAGACGTGAGACTTACCGGTCTATAATTGCCGGGGATTTCCCTATTTCCTTTCTTGAAGAGAGGAATTACATTTGCCTCTCTCCAGTCCTCAGGTACGACTCCAGTGGAGAGCGAGGATGCAAAGATCTTCGCAAGTGGCGAAGCAATTGCATTTCTCGCTTCCCAAAGCAGCCGAGGACAAATCTGATCCGGGCCTGGCGACTTGTCAATCTTAATGTTTGACAAAATTTTCAGTACATCAGCTTCCTCTATCTCTATCCATTCCAGCATGCACACCTGCTCTTCAAAGGTTTCATTCACTACACAGTTCGTTTCTTTCGTAAAGACAGAAGCAAAAAACTCATTTAGGGCTTCCCCTACCTCCTCAGGCTCCACACACAAGTTCCCTATGCTATCCCTGATCGGCCCTACTCTTTCTTTGACCATTCTCTTATTCCTCACGTAAGTGTAAAATGCCTTTGTGTTCTCCCGGATTCCTTCTGCCAAGCCTTTCTCGTGCCCCCTCCTGGCTCTCCTCAGACCATTTTTGAGCTCCTTCCTTGCCTGCATGTAATCCTCTCTAGCTGAACTTGACCCTAGCTTCCTCCACCTTATGTAAGCTACCTTCTTCCTTTTCACTAGAAGCTCCACCGCTCTCAAAATTGGTTTTATTTTCTGGTTATCCACAATCTCCTTTTTCTATTCTCACTGTATTTCTCAATAGTCTATGTCGTTACAAATGTGATTGGCCATTCCACCCAGTTTCCAGTTCACCTTAAAAAGAATATGCACACCTTCCCCCACCCCACTCCTGCCCCAACATGCCCCCATTAGCAAAATCTTTATTGTAATCAAATGGTTTTTAAGTCAATGGCAAAAAGCAGGTAAGTTGAATTCCTAATCCATAACTAACTTAAATTCTACCTCTTCCATAAAATTCTTGTAAACATACAGACATATAAAGACATGACCAAAGACAAATACCAGAGGTGGGGAAGAGGCGTGGGGGTGTGGGGAAATAAATCAGAGAAGCAGAGTTCTGGCACCAGTCTGGATCACAGATGTTGATAATTTCAGGTTCTTTCAATTCCTTCTGAGTTTTTTTGCTAAATGATGCAAAGCTGTGGATACATCAATTCTCAGTTTTTTGTCTGTTGATTGAGATTGCGTCCTTTCAGTTGCTGTGACGGTGTTCTTCCCCCCAACCTTTTCCTTTCAATAGGGGATTTGCAGAGACAGAGACAGTCGTTTGCACAGAAAAGAGAGGGAGAATAGCTAACTACTAGGGATTTTCTTTTACTTCTTCACACAGGCAGGAGAGATTACAAGGATGCTTTCTGCTGTATTGAAACATGCAAGTCTGTATCAACCTGCCCAGGAACCAAATCAATTGGTGGTACTATGTGAAGACCTCATAAGCAAATAAGTAGTGCTGGTTAAAAAGCCAATCAAAACACTGCCTGTGGGCAAATTTGCTCTGAGCATGCACAGTATCATTTTTGTCTGAAATTGTCCCTCACTATTTGAGCAAGGCATCATTACGAAAATAATTCACAATGTGTTCCTTGGAGATAGCAAGAACTGCAGATGCTCCACAAATCTGTCACCCAGTCGACGATAACAAGGTGTAGAGCTGGATGAACACAGCAGGTCAAGCAGCATCAGAGGAGCAGGAAGGCTGACCTTACAGAAAACCCAGTCTACGTTTGGTCTAACTGATGTAGATGAGGCCACATCGGAGCAATGGATATAGTAGACCAGGTTGGAGGATGTACAGGTGGACCCTTGTTGGATATGGAGAGTTTGTGCTGGACCTTGGATGGAAGCGAGAGGAGAGGTGTAGGAGCAAATGTAACATCTCCTGCGATTGCAGGGAAAGGTGTTTACCACCTCACCTATTTCCACATTCAGCTCATCATCCTCTGCCACTTCTGCCACCTTCAATCTGACCCCAACACCAAAGAGATATTTCCTTACCCACACCTATCTATTTTTTGTAGGGACCTCACATTCTGCAACTCCCTCGTCCACACCATACACCATACTCCCCACCCCCCACCCCACCACCACATAAAATTCTTCAGCAAACAAATGCAGAAATTGCTGGAGAAACTCAGCAGGTCTTGCAGAAAAAAGTTAACGTTTCATTTTAGGATTCTTAAGGGGCTTGACAGTAAATACTGAGCAGATGTTTCCCCTCATGGGGGAGTTTAAGGCCAGAAGACATAGCCTTGAATAAAAGGCCACCAATTTAGGACTGATGAGGGAGAATTTCCTCTAAGAGAGGAGTGTCTTTGGAATTTCAAAGTGAGAGGAGGAAAGTTTAAGGGAGATATGTGTGGAAAGTTCTTTACACAGAGGGTGGTGGGTGCCTGGAACGTGTTGCCAGCGGTGGTGGTAGACGCAGACACGTTAGCGTCTTTTAAGATATATTTGGACAGGTACATGGATGGGCAGGGAGCAAATGGACACAGACCGTTAGAAAATAGATGACAGGTTAGACAGAGGATTGTGATTAGCGCAGGCTTGGAGGGCCGAAGGGCCTGTTCCTGTGCTGTAGGTTTCTTTGAATTCTTTACCACAGAGAGCTGCGTGGGTAGAGTCCTTGTGTATACTTAATGACTGAGATAGAGAGATAGATAGAAAGATAGATTCTTGATCAGAAGCAGAAATCAAGGGTTATTGGGAAAGGATAAGAAAGTGAATGTGATAAATACCAGATCAGCCATTATCCTGTTAATGCTGGAGCAGGCTCAAAAGGTCTAAACAAGATACTCCTGTTTTTCTTATAGTCTAATCATATCTGCTCATGTCTCTCACCCATCTCATCCTCCCAAACTAATGCTGGTCTTCTGCACTTTCTATTCATTGAAAACACCTCACCACCTCCCCTGTCTCTGCATCACCACTAACACCTCTCTGATCCACTTACATTATACTCAATCCTTTGCTTTCCTGCAATGGCATAAAGGGGAGTGTTACAACCAGAATGAGTGAGCAGAGACTGGGTTTAAATTAGAGGCCAACTGGGAATCAACGTGGTAGGAGCCTAAAGTAAGTATTGCCTAGAGATGAAAGACAATTTTGTTTTCTAAAACGACAATTAGCAGGAGAAGGTAGGACTAACAAGTTTGTATCAGAGATAATGGGAACTGCAGATGCTGGAGAATCCAAGATAACAAAACGTGGAGCTGGATGAACACAGCAGGCCAAGCAGCATCCCAGGAGCACAAAAGCTGACGTTTTGGGCCTAGACCCTTCATCAGAGAGGGGGATGGGGAGAGGGTTCTGGAATAAATAGGGAGAGAGGGGGAGGCAGACCGAAGATGGAGAGAAAAGTATAGGTAGGGAGGGGATAGGTCAGTCCAAGGAAGACGGACAGGTCAAGGCAGTGGGATGAGGTTAGTAGGTAGGAAATGGAGGTGCGGCTTGAGGCGGGAGAAAGGGATGGTTGAGAGGAAGAACAGGTTAGGGAGGCAGAGACCGGCTGGGCTGGTTTTGGGATGCAGTGGGGGGGGAAGGGACGAACTGGGATGGTTTGCTCGTCATCCCACCGCCTTGACCTATCCATCTTCCCTGGACTGACCTATCCCCTCCCTACCTATCTTCTTTTCTCTCCATCTTCGGTCTGCCTCCCCCTCTCTCCCTATTTATTCCAGAACCCTCTCCCCATCCCCCTCTCTGATGAAGGGTCTAGGCCCGAAACGTCAGCTTTTGTCCTCCTGGGATGCTGCTTGGCCTGCTGTGTTCATCCAGCTCTACAGTGTTATCTAGGACTAACAAGTTTGCCTTCTCTGTCCTTGCTGTTGATCTGGTGCTGAACTGGAAAGCACAGCACAAAGAGAGTGAGGAATTTGAGAGCAAGCACTGGCAAACTAATACCACTGCAATTGTGCAGCATGCATGTGCCAAAAGGATAATGATACACAAGACATTTGACTTGCCCATCAACTTAACCATCCTGAACGAAGAGAGAAAAAGCTGAGAAAAGTCAGGTCTGGTAGCATCTGTGGAGAAACAGAGTTAGCATTTCAAGTCCATGACCCTTCTTCAGGACTGTTGGTAGCTTGGAAAAAGTTGCTATACAAGATGAAGATGCATTCTGGTAGGAGAGGGGGCAAATAAATGATAGGTGGATGTGAGGACCAGTGAGAGAGAACATCAGTTGGACAAACAAGTGGGTAATGGTCAACCAAGTGCAGTCAATACCTGCTAATTGAGATTATTACTTTCTGATAATGTGGCTGTGGCAGCAGTCCATGTAAGTGACAAGGCCTGGGGTGTGTGGTTTGGGGTAAGGACATGGGAGAAAGTGCTCAGGTTCTAAAATTATGTCACCCTGCTTGGGCATCCAGTTTTCCATGCCGTGTGGAGGGGAGAGTGAAGAGATCCTCCGATGCAGCTGGGGGCGCTCCTGCGTCAGTCTCCATGGAAACGGCCGATTCTACGGGCCTGACGCTCAGAATAAACTTCAACAAAAATAATGAAATAAAAAGGAAATTTCATTCTTCCACCGTGTGACATAAAAGAAAGAGTCAAATTTTAATTCAATAATAATAAACTTTTTCATCTTTTGTCCGACTTCTGTCGCTGCTTTTAATTCAGTAACAACTTTAGCATCTCAGACAAATAATTCGAATTCATAAGATTCGAACTTAACAGTTTCAAGTTATTATTTACTATTTCATTTGCATTTTAGAAAGCAGCACGTTGCTATTGAACATTAATTTAATCCAACATTAGTGGAAGTGAACTAAAAACATCACTAATGGTCAAAACACAATCGCAAAAAATAGCCATACTTCGAGTATTCTCACAACGAATTTAAATAGCGTACTAGATAACAAATTGGCTCATAAAATCTGGGATAAAACTAAACTTGAATATTTGAGAAGGTTGATTTATTCTCATTTCATTCAGAATCACGTCATTGTCATAACTTACTGCTTCTCGAGCTTGGTGCGCCGTTTTTAGAGTTTGATAGGAGAGTTCCAAAGACATTATTTTGTTCGCAGTACTTTCGCTTTCTCCTCTCATTAGTATTAAAACGTTATCGTATTAAATATTTCATAAAAAGGTGAAGGGAGGAACAAAATGAGGCGGGCATCCAATTTATCCCGAGGATGATTGCCATGACCATACACCAATCAGATTCTGGAAAAGGCGCAACCTCGGGATATTTCATCCAATCAGCAGTGATGATCGGGATGGGCAGGGCTCCAGTGATTGACAGTTTGGGGGATGGCTTTAAGACTGTTTCAAATTGTGGCGAGGGACTAAGAGGCATTTAACCCTTTGAACTTTCAAGACTCAACATTCAGTTTAACCATTTCAGAATGTGAATACTGTCTACCTATTTTTTAAACTTTCCCCTAAGTCCTATAGTTAATGAGATCTGACACTGAGTCACTGAACTTGAAACATTAACTCTGTTTTCTCTAAACAGAGGCTGCCAAGACCTGCTGTTACAGAGGTAGGAGGAACTGCAGATGCTGCAGAATCTGAGTTAACACGGTGTGGAGCTGGATGAACACAGCAGGCCAAGCAGCATCTTCGGAACAGAAAACCTGACATTTCAGGCCGAGATAATGGGAAATGCAGATGCTGGAGAATCCCGAAACGTCAGCTTTTGTGCTCCTGAGATGCTGCTTGGCCTGCTGTGTTCATCCAGCCTCACATTTTGTTGTCTTGTTTCAGGCCGAGAACCTTCATCATGGGAAGAGGATTCTGAAATAAATAGGAAGAGACAGGGAGGCGGACCGAAGATGGACAGAGGAGAAGATGGGTGGAGAGTATAGGTGGGGAGGTAGGGAGGGGATAGGTCAGTCCGGGGAGGACGGACAGGTCAAGGAGGTGGGATGAGGTTAGTAGGTAGGAAATGGAGGTGCGGCTTGAGGTGGGAGGAGGGGATAGGTGAGAGGAAGAACAGGTTAGGCAGGCGGGGACGAGCTGGGCTGGTTTTGGGATGCAGTTGAGGGAGGGGAGATTTTGAAGCTGGTGAAATCCACATTGATACCATTGGGCTGCAGGGTTCCCAAGCGGAATATGAGTTACTGTTCCTGCAACCTTCGGGTGGCATCGTTGTGGCACTGCAGGAGGCCCAAGATGGACATGTTGTGTAAGGAATGGGAGGGGGAGTTGAAAAGGTTCGCGACCGGGAGGTGCAGTTGTTTACTGCAAAACAGCATAGGTATTCTACGAAGCGCGCCCCAGGCCTCGGCTTGGTTTCCCCAATGTAGATCATCACTGCTGATTGGATGAAATATCCCAAGATGGTGGCGTTTGCGTAGTTCCAAGAATCTGATTAGGTTAAGGTCACGTCAATCCAACTCCATGGGTTAAATAGGTTGCCGGCTTTATTTTAGTCCCCCCTTCAGCTTTTGTCAAATAGTTAATACGATAACATTTCAATACTAAGAGTGTCAGAGGTTCTGCCAGGGAGGGCTCCCTGATTGGATCAGATTAACAGCCCCAAACAGAGAACTTACATTCTATGAAGTCCAACTGGGCTGACATCGTTATAATCTGTACAAGAAATATGGGAAGAAATGTTCCCTTTTTGTCAGATGAGATCATGGCACCATGGCTTTTCTCATACTATCCTCTCATTCTTAACCTCATTAATTTACTGAATCAGGCTCTCAGGCATTCTTTCTGTGAATTTGCAGAGTCTGAAGTACTTGCCACAACCAAGACCTTACTGCAAACTGACAGCTCCTAAGATGCTCCTTGGCCTGCTGTGTTCATCCAGCTCTACACTTTTGTTATCTTGGATTCCCCATCATCTGCAGTTCCTACCATCTCTGAGACTATATTCAAAGAGATAGTAGGAACTGCAGATGCTGGAGAATCTGAGATAACAAGGTTCCGCTTGGGAACCCTGCAGCCCGATCCTATCAAGGTGAACTTCACAAGCTTCAAAATCTCCCCACCCCCTACCACAGCCCAAAACCAGCCCAGCTCGTCCCCACCTCCCTAACCTGTCCTTCCTTGCACCGACCCCCTCCTCCCACCTCAAGACCCACCCCTACCTAATAGGCTCATCCCGCCCCCTTGAACTGTCTGTCCTCCCTGAACTGACCTATCTTCTCCCTACCTCCCCACCTACACTTACCTTTACTGGCTCCATCCCCGCCTCTTTGACCTGTCTGTCTCCTCTCCACCTATCTTCTCCTCTATCCATCTTCTATCCACCTCCCCGTCTCTCCCTATTTTTTTCAGAACCCCTTCCCCTCCCCCATTTCTGAAGATGGTTAAGGCCCGAAATGTCAACTTTTGTGCTCCTAAGATGCTGTTTGGCCTGCTGTGTTCATCCAGCTCCACACTTTGTTATCTCAGATTCTGCAGCATCTGTAGTTCCCATTATCTTGAATCCCTTTGTCTGTCCAGCTCTTTCTTCCGCTCTCTCTCTTTACCCCAGGCTCTGTCTCCACATACCTGCCTGCTCCTTTTACACCCCCATCTCATCATCAGCATAAATACTACCATTACCCTCAGAGATAATGGGAACTGCAGATAATGGAGAATCCAAGATAACAAAGTGTGAAGCTGGATGAACACAGCAGGCCAAGCAGCATCTCAGGAGCACAAAAACTGACATTTCAGGCCTAGCCCCTTCATCAGAAATGGGGGAGGGAAGGGGGTTCTGAAATAAATAGGGAGAGAGGGGGAGGCGGACCGATGATGGACAGAGGAGAAGGTAGGTGGAGAGGAGAGTATCGGTGGGGATGTGGGGAGGGGATAGGTCAGTCCGGGGAGGGCGGACAGGTCAAGGAGGCAGGATGAGATTAGTAGGTAGGAAATGGAGGTGCGGCTTGAGGTGGGAGGAGGGGATAAGTGAGAGGAAGAACAGGTTAGGAAGGTGGGGACGAGCTGGGCTGGTTTTGGGATGGAGTGGGGGGAGGGGACGAGCTGGGCTGTTTTTGGGATGCAGTGGGGGGAGGGGATGAGCTGGGCTGGTTTTGAGGAGTGGGGGGAGGGGAGATTTTGAAGCTTGTGAAGTCCACATAGATACCATTGGGCTGCAGGGTTCCCAAGCAGGATATGAGTTGCTGTTCCTGCAACCTATGGGTGGCATTATTATGGCACTGCAGGAGGCCCAGGATGGACATGTCATCTGAAGAATGGGAGGGGGAGTTAAAATGGTTCACAATTGGGAGGTGCAGTTGTTTGCTGCGAACCAAGCATAGGTGTTCTATGAAGCTGTCCCCAAGCCTCTGCTTGGTTTCCCCAATGTAGAGGAAGCCACAATGGGTACAGTGGATTGGGTATACCACATTGGCAGATGATTTTCCATATCAAGCACCGCAGGAAGTGATACACCTGCCCCCACACCTCCTCCCTCACCCCCATGCCAGGACCCAAGTTGACTTTCCATATCAAGCAGATGTTCACCTTCACATCTGCCAATGTGATATACTGTATCTTCTCCTCTATCCATCTTCGGTCTGCCTCCCCCTCTCTCCCTATTTATTTCAGAACCATCTCCCCATCCCCCTCTCTGATGAAGGGTCTATGCCCGAAACGTCAGCTTTTGTGCTCCTGAGATGCTGTTTGGCCTGCTGTGTTCATCCAGCTTCACACTACCATTACCCTGACCACTTTCAGTTTGACAAAGGGTGACTGGACTGAAAATACTAACTCCCTTTTTGTGCAGAAGCTGCCAGACCTGCTGAGTTTCTCTATCAATTTCTATTTTGTTTGTTTGTAATCAGTGATTTTGTATTAAGAAGTAGACAGACTAGCAGCCTTCAAGTAAGCACGTAGTGAGTGAGCACCAGCAGGCAACCTAGGAGCCATAACATCCATTCTGCCTAGATTCATGAGATAAATGTGTGTCTGCACACAGAACATCCTGGCAGAAGCATGGGAGTAACCCTGGGCTACAAATTACGTGCTGAAGGGCTGAAGTGGTGTCTGATTTGGTCCAACAGCAGGAGTGGAGTTGTAATGAGGCTGGTGGTTTGTTAATGCTGACTTGTGTGGATGATTGGTCAGGGAAGATGGAGTCCATGGAGAGATAGTGTTGTGAAGAAGCAGTTGGATAATATCCTGGATAAGCAATTGGTGAGCTTCAGCCAACTCTGATTTACATGTCAGGAATTTGTGCCTTCTGGTTTCTCGAGGAAGGAGAAGAGAATTGCAAGTGACATATAAGTAAGGTAATTTAGGGTATTCCTGAGATACAAATACACAGGAATAAAGACAGATGTCACCTTAATGGTGAGATCTTGAAGGCGCCATTTAAGGCTTAAGAGGAAAATCACAAACATGTTTCTTCATATCACAATGCTTCTTTGTATTTTCCCAAGTTGCTCAACAGTGTACACACCACATCAGTGAGGGGAAAATACAGCTCTTTCTTCAACCTAATTGGTCGATACCCGCATTCGTGCACCATACGAGCCTCATGTCACCTGCGACTGTCAATACCGATACCCTATCCTGTACATTTACTAAACTATTTCACATGCTAGCAAGTCCAACAGTCTGGCCTCTGTTTGGTAAAGTTTTCTGCTAAGTTTCTTCCTGGATTTATTAATGACCATCTTATATTTATCACACGTTTTACACATTCCATTTTGCCTTGCATCATCATCCTTTTCATTATTTAACTTCTCCACTCCTCCAACCTATCTTCCAATTTGCTTTTTTCATCTAAGTCTGGTCAAGCTGGGTGTCCATAACTGACATTATTCAAACAGTGATTAACCATTTAGTGTTATGGACTGTTGAACACTATCCAAAACTCATTACTGAGCATATTAATTTAAAAATAGGAGAGTAGATAGACTGTGGCAATGTAGGATACAACTTGACTCAAGCACATCCTATTCAGTCATCATATACTAACCCAACAGACTCAGCTATGTCCCTTCCATTGACTCCAACAGGCAGAATCCAACTACTAAATAGATACTGAATTCTAGTGGGTCCAAACATTTCACATCATAGAAACCAAAGGTGGCTGAAATAGTATATCCCTAGGTAACAAAGTGTGGAGCTGGATGAACACAGCAGGCCAAACAGCATCTCAGGAGCACAAAAGCTGACATTTCGGGCCTAGACCCTTCATCAGAGAGGGGGATGGGGAGAGGGAACTGGAATAAATAGGGAGAGAGGGGGAGGCGGACCGAAGATGGAGAGAAAACAAGATAGGTAGAGAGGAGAGTATAGGTGAGGAGGTAGGGAAGGGATAGGTCAGTCCAGGGAAGATGGACAGGTCAAGGAGGCGGGATGAGGTGGTAGGTAGGAAATGGAGGTGCAGCTTGAGGTGGGAGGAAGGGATGGGTGAGAGGAAATACAGGTTAGGGAAGCAGAGACAGGCTGGGCTGGATTTGGGATGCAGTGGGGGGAGGGGACGAGCACTCCCCTCCAACCCCACCACACCCGGCACCTTCCCCTGCAACTGCAGGAATTGCTACACTTGCCCCCACACCTCCTCCCTCACCCCCATCCCAGGCCCCAAGATGACCTTCCATATCAAACAGATGTTCATCTGCACATCTGCCAATGTGGTATATTGTATCCATTGCACCCGGCGTGGCTTCCTCTACATTGGGGAAACCAAGCGGAGGCTTGGGGACCGCTTTGCAGAACACCTCTGCTCGGTTCGCAATAAACAACTGCACCTCCCAGTCGCGAACCATTTCAACTCCCCCTCCCATTCCTCAGACGACATGTCCATCATGGGCCTCCTGCAGTGCCACAATGATGCCACACGAAGGTTGCAGGAACAGCAACTGATATTCCGCTTGGTAACCCTGCAGCCCAATGGCATCAATGTGGGCTTCACAAGCTTCAAAATCTCCCCTTCCCCCACTGCATCCCAAAACCAGACCAGTTTTTCCCCTCCTCCCCCCACTGCATCACAAAACCAGACCAGCTCGTCCCTTCCCCTCACTGCATCCCAAAACCAGCCCAGCCTGTCTCTGCTTCCCTAACCTGTATTTCCTCTCACCCATCCCTTCCTCCCACCTCAAGCCACACCTCCATTTCCTACCTACCACCTCATCCTGCCTCCTTGACCTGTCCATTCTCCCTGGACTGACCTATCCCCTCCCTACCTCCTCACCTATACTCTCCTCTCTACCTATCTTGTTTTCTCTCCATCTTCGGTCCGCCTCCCCCTCTCTCCCTATTTATTCCAGTTCCCTCTCCCCATCCCCCTCTCTGATGAAGGGTCTAGGCCCGAAACGTCAGCTTTTGTGCTCATGAAATGCTGCTTGGCCTGCTATGTTCATCCAGCTCCACACTTTGTTATCTTGGATTCTTCAGCATCTGCAGTTCCCATTAGCTCTAGTATATCCCTTGGGATAGGTTCCCAAAAGCTCCAATCAGATGCCTTTCACCCTCTGCATAAAGAATGCTAATAGTCCCAAACAATTGCATTAGCATTTAAAGTATAGAAAGTGAAAGGATCCAAACAGCTCTGAAAATGTATAGCCCGTGCAGTTTCCAATGAAGCTAACTAATTTCTAGCTGATGCCATGAAGTTCCCCATATCTCTTAAAGTTTGCTGAGATGAAGGGTATTATTAAGCTAGACAGGATTCAGAAGAGATTAACTAGGATGTTGACTGGAATGGAGGGTTTGAATTATAAGGGGAAGCAGTATAGTCTGGGATTTCTTTGACTGGACCACAGGAGGTTGAGAGGTCACCTTATTGAGTTTCATAAAATATAACAATAGAAAGGGTTAATGACAAGGGTTTTTTTCCCCCGAGGGTCAGGGATTTCAAGACTAGGGGGCATACTTTTAAGGTGAGAGGAGAAAGATTTTAAAAAATTCATGGAGGCAACTTTTTTACACTAAGTGGTCCGTGTGTGAAAATAAACATCCAAAGGAAGTGGTGGATGCAGGTACAGTTACAATGTTTAAAAGACATTTGATAAGTGTATGCATAAGAAATGTTTGGAGGGTTATGGGCCAAGCTCAGGTAGGTGGGACTAGTTTAGTCTGGTATTATGGTCAGTGTGGACTGGTTGGACTGAAGAGTCTGTTCCTGTGCTGAATATTCTGTGACCTTTGGTGGGGAGGAGAGGGGAGGAGTGGTGTCACCTTTTTGATAAAAAGAAATTTATTTTCTGAGGGTAGTAATTCTGTGGAGAAATGTGAGGTTATGCATTTGACAGGAAAAACAGAAGAGCTGATAATAATTTAAATTGAGACATATGGCAGAAAGCCGTAGCACAGATGGATTTTGCATTCTTATGCATGAATCTCAAAAGTTTGCATCCAAATAATAAAGAAGGCAAATAGACTGTCAGTTTTTATTTAAAAGAGAATAGAGTATTATAATAATAGGGAGGCCTGGCTAAAACAATACGAGGTATTTGTTAGATCACAGCTGGAGCTCTGTGAACAGTGTTGGTCTCCTTATCTAAGAAAAGACATGCTGACAACGGAGGCATTGCAGAGAAGGCTCATTAGATTCATCCTGGGTAAGGAGAGATGTGGAATAGGTTGCTTATGCTCATTGAAGTTTTGAAGAATCAGCGGACATGTTTTTGAATTATGTAAGATCTTCGGGGACTTGGTAGGATAAATGTAGAAAGGTTGCTTCCCTTTCTGGGAGAGTCTAGGACCAGAATGCGTAATCTCAGAGTAAGGATGTCACCATTTAAGACAGATGAGGAGGTATTTCTTCTCTCAGATGGTTGTGAATCTGTGGAATCCTCTACCCCAGACAGCTGTTGAGACTAGATTGTTAAGAATATTCAAGACTCAGATTGTCAGATTTTTAAACAGTATCTGATCTGATACTGAAGTGGTTCATGTTCAAATACAACAGGAAATAGACAACATCCATCTTGGGATGGAAAGTGTCAAGTAACATTCACGCCAAACAAATGCCTGGCAATGACCATCTCTAATAAGAAACAATCTAACCACAACTCTTTGATATTCAATGGCATGACCATTGCTGAACCTTCCCCCCCAAATCACACACCCTACCTCACCACACCCACTGGCAACATCCTGGGGCTTACCATTGACCAGAAACTGAACTAGATTCTCCACATAAACGCAGTGGTTACAAGAGCAGGTTCTGCTCTTCTGCAGGCTAGGAATACTGCAGTGAGTAATTCACCTCCTGATTCCCCAAACCCTGTCCACAAGGCACAAGTCAGGAGTATGATGGAGTACTCCCCACTTCCCTGGATGAGTGTGCAGCTCCTACAACACTCAAGAAGCTTAACACCATCCACAAAGCAGCCGCTCAACTGGCATCACATATACAATATCCACTCCTTCCACCACCAACTCTCAGTAGCGGCAATGTGTACTATCTACAAGATACACTGCAGAAATTCACCAAACATCCTAGACAGAGCCTTCCAAAGCAACAACCAGTTCCATCTAGGACAAGGACAGCAGATACATCGGAACAGCACCATCTGTAAGTCCGCCACCACGCCACTCATCATCCAAACTTGAAAATGTACAGCTGTTCCTTCACTGTAGCTGGGCCAAAATCCTGGAATTCCCTAGCTAATTGCATTGAAGGTCTACCTATAGCATATAGACTGCAGTGGTTCAAGAAGGAAGCTCAAAGAACAAAGAAAATTACAGCACAGGAACAGGCCCTTCAGCCCTCCAAGCCTGCACCGATCCAGATTCTCTGTCTAACCCTGTTGCCTATTTTTTGAGGATCTGTATCCCTCTGCTCCCTGCCCATTCATGTATCTGTCTAGATACATCTTAAATGACGCTACCATGGAAGCTCACTACCAAATTCCCAAGGGCAACTAGGGACAGGCAATATATGCTAGCCAGCCAGCAATGTTCTAGTCTCACAAGTGAATCGAATTGAATGCCAGATTGGACTCAATGGGTCAAATGGCCTACTCTGCTTTTGATCCAGAGATAGTAGGAACTACAGATGCTGGAGAATCTGAGATAACAAATGTAGAGCTGGGTGTTCTAGGTCCGAAACGACAGCCTTCCTACTCCTCTGATGATGCTTGGCCTGCTGTGTTCATCCAGCTCTACACTTTGTTATCTCACACTCTGCTTTTGTCACCTTTTCAGGAAGTGTGTTCTAAAGACTCATGACCCTCTGAGAGAAACAATTGTGGTTTGTCTCTGTTTGGTCATGAGAGAGAATAACTTCTTCACATCTACACTCTCAAGACCAAGGGACTTCATATTTTTCGATCAAATCATCTCTTACTCTTCTAATTTCTCTAGATGTGAGCCTAGCTGTCGTACAAATCTGTATTAGACAAGTCCACGAGCCAGATATTAGTTTAGTAAACCATCTCTGAACTGTCTCCAATGCATTTTTCAGTACTTAATAATCTAATGACAATTAAAAATAACAACCTTTTAAAAATTCAGAAATATCTTTTAGTTTTAGATGTATAGTTTCATTGTTAGTTTCATGGTATAGTAGTACAGAACTTGCATATTCCTTAAAAAAAGGCATACTATTGAAGCTTTTTGACTATTATTCTTTGGACAGATGCAAGAATTCTAAATTTCAAAGGAAACACAACATATTTTGCATGAGAAAGGGTACTGATCAGCTAGTATTAATCTTTTAGCTGTTCTCAAAAGCAGAGAATTCATCACATCTACTCAATCTATGCTTACAAAATTCAGAACATGTAATGTCAAATGTTCCATGTGATTCTATAGTTGGACAGCACTTACTATGCAATTTCAAATGTGCTAAGAATTGCACTAAGAAACAATTTAAGATTGTCAGTCAAGCTCACAATATGGCTTACTTACTCTTGCTATAAGCTACTTATATTCATACAGAGGGGCCCGTTCACTGCAGGGAAAGGGAACATATTCAGGCGCTGTGTCTTTTATATAATTAAATGAAACTGGTATGGAACAGCTGCACAAGGGTGCATTCTCCATAGTAATGCCTCAACCAGTCAGATATGGTTTCCAATCTTTGCCATTTACTCACACAGCACAAACTGTTGCTCCTTTGAAATTTGGCATTTTTGTGTCAGTTCTGATGAGTGCAAGGTGAAAAACATGTGTCTTCTCCAACAAATGTGATCTATTTCCCCTAGTATTATGCGCATATCTTGACAAACTTCAATGGTTCAAGAAGGCAGCTAACACCACCTTCTCAAGAACAACTAGGACAAGAGCAATTAAATAATGGCCAGTGATGCTCACATGCCATAAATGTAACAAGGGCAATTTTGTTCCAAGTAAAGATGATGTGTTGATTAGAAGAGCACTTAGAGTTAAGTTGGCTGATAGGCTACCAAACAAGAGGAATTGTTTTGACCTGGATAGTGATAATTTTCTTGTTTGTTGATGAAGCTGCATGCATCCAGGCAATTAGAGAGTAATCCAACATACTGCTAATTTACAGATAGTTACCTGGATCTGTGGAGGCTGAAGGTGAGTTACTCACCATTAAATTCCCAGTGTCTGCCCTACTCTTGTAGCCAGGAGTATTTATTTGGCTGATCTAGTTAAAATAGGAGGTTATTACAAAACATGCAGAACACGATTGAAAAACATGAGGATAGATAAGTTTCCTGGGCCAGACGGAATATATCCAAGGTTCCTTCGGGAAGTGAGGGAAGAGATTGCTGCTCCTTTGGCAATGATCTTTGCATCCTCACTGTCCACATGAGTAGTACCAGATGATTGGAGGGTGGCAAATGTCATTCCCTTGTTCAAAAAAGGGAATAGGTATAATCCTGGGAATTATAGACTAGTCAGTCTTACTTCTGTATTGGGCAAATTCTTGCAGACAATTCTGAGACAGTATTCATGATTATTTGGAAAAGCACAGTTTGATTAGAAATAGTCAGCATGGCTTTGTGAGGGGCAGGTCATGCCTTACTGACTTCTTTGCCGATGGGACAAAACACATTGAAGGCAGAGCAGTGGATGTGGTGTATCTGGATTTTAACAAGGCATTTGAGAAGGATCTTCAGGGTAAGGCTCATTCAGGAAGTAAGGAAGCATGGGATTCAGGGAAATTTGGCAGTCTGGATACAAAACTGGCTGTCTAATAGAAGACAGAGGGTGGTAGTAGATGGAAAGTATTCAACTTGGAGCTCAGTGGCCGGGGTGTTCTGTAGGGATCTGTTCTGGGACCTCTGCTCTTTGTGATGTTTATAAATGACTTGGCTGAGGAAGTGGAAGGGTAGGTTAGTAAGTTTGCCAATGACACGAAGGTTGATGGAATTGTCGATAGCATGGAGGGCTGTTGTAGGTTGCAACAGGATATCAACAGGAAGCAGAGCTGGGCAAAGAAGTGCTAGATGGAATTCAACCCAGGAAAGTGTGAAGTCATTCATTTTGGAAGGTTGTATTTGAATGCAGAATACAGGGTTAATGGCAGGATTCTTGGTAGTGTGGAGGAACAGAGGGATCTTGGTGTCCACATCCTCAAAGTTGCTACACAAGTTGATAATGTTGTAAAGAAGGTGTGTGATGTGTTGGCTTTCATTAGCAGGTCGCCTCATTATAGGAAGTATGTGGAAGCTTTAGAGAGGGCGCAGACGAGATTTACCAGGATGCTGCCAGACTGGAGGGGAGGTTTTATGAGGTAAGGTTGAGAGAGCCAAGGCTTTTTTCATTGATGCGATGAAGGATGAGAGGTGACTTATATTTCATATTATTTCATTTCATTTCATTGGTCCATTTATTATTCAATGTATATTTTCATGTCTTTATGAATGTTAATTTTCAAGTTAATGTTAGAAATTAAACAATAACACAAATGAGAAGGGTAAACTACTTTTCCTACACCTCCCTTAATAAACTATCAATAATAGAAATTTATTAAGTGGCTGTTTGTTATGGTGAAAATCCGTCATTATCACATTTGTAAAAATATTTAATTTTCATTCCCCAGGTCTTTCCTTAATATTGATTATAAACTAGTTGAATCACAGAACCCCAACAGTGTGGAAACAGGCCATTTGGTACAAGAAGTCCACACCATGCCTCCAAAGAGCATCCTATGTTGACTCCTTCCCCTACCCCTGCATTTCCCACGTCTAACCCTAATATCCCTGGACACTACAGGCAATGTAGCCTGGCCAATCCACCTAGCCGGCACATCTTTGGACTGTGGGAGAAAACTGGAGCACCAGAGGAACCCACACAGTCGCCCAAGGGTGGAATTGAACCAGGATCCTGGCGCGGTGAGGCAGCAGAGCTAACCACTGAGCCACCGTGCTGACTGAGTCTTGGCTTGCTGCTGAAGTTATTTTGAACTCCTGAAATGTATTACAAACATTGAAAACGACATGTAACATGTGTCTCACACCTTAGTTACAGAAAAATAGTTCTGTGAAACTTATACTTAACCCTTTGTGGATCTTAGAGCTGAGTCATGCCGACCAAGAAAAAATATATAACTTAACCATGCATTTTGATAACTTCCAGCTATTTACACGGGCCACATGAAGCTTTGGTCAAAAACTTTACAAAAATTAGTGTAGGCTGTCTTCTCTCGTGTCTTACCATATTTTGCAAATTTATCCATAACCACCTATACATATCTTATTGAGCAAATTTCAGTATATCATGTATTCACTGTTCTAAGCAAAATTTCTTCTTAGGCACAACAGTTGCAACTTGAAGATCGCCTTGATAAAGAGCAGTTCCCAAGACAAGTATTGGTTTCTGTCCTAAGATAACAAGGTGTAGAGCTGGATGAACACAGCAGGCCAAGTAGCATCGAAGGAGCAGGAAAGCTGACATTTCAGGTCTGGACCCTTCTTCACTTAAGGCTCTCTTCACACTAGCTCTAAGAATTAACTAGCAGTGGGAGAGGCCCACACTAAGTCCTCAGTCCAGCAGAATGGGTTGGTAGCTGGTATTTGGTAACCACCCTAGTAGGCAGCCTAGGCACATTGGGGGACAACCACCCAAGGTGTAACTCCTCCAGATTTCTCTCCCATCAAGGCATGGAGCACCATTACCCAAGGCCCTAAGCTTGGTGCTCCTGGTGCTTGGTTTTGATTAGATTCCCTACAGTGTGGAAACAGGCCCTTTGGCCCAACAAGTCCACACTGCCCCTTAGAGCATCCCACCCAGACCCATCCCCCTATAACCCATACGCTCCTGAACACTACGGGCAATTTAGCATGGCTGATCCCCCTAGCCTGCACATCTTTGGACTGTGGGAGGAAATTGGAGCACCCGGAGGAAACCCATGCAGACACGGGGGGAATGTGCAAACTCCACACAGATAGTTACCTGAGGCTGGAATCGAACCTGGGTCCCTGGTGCTGTGAAGCTGCAGTGCTAACCACTGAGCCACCGTGAAAGATTGGCTTTGTGATGGTCCAGGCTATGCACACCACGCTCTGTAGTTTCTTATGGTTCTGGGCAGAGCAGTTGCCAGACCAGGCCGTTAAGCACCCAGATAGTATGTTTTCAATGGTGCATCTGTGGAAGTTGGTGAGGGACCTTATGGACATGACAAATTTCCTGAGCCACATGATGAAGAGGCATTGTTGTGCCTTCTTGACCGTCACATCTACATGAGAAGCCAAGGGCAGGTTGTCAGTTATTGTCACTCCGAGGAACTTGATGCTCTTCACCCTTTCAACCTCAGTTCCATTAATATAGATGGGGACATGTTCTCCTACTTTCTTTCTGAAATCAATGATTAGTTCTTTAGTTTTGCCAATGTTAAGGGCCAGATTGTTTTCATTGCAACACGTCACCAAGCCCTCTATCTTCCTGTTGTAATTTGACTCACTGTTGCAATACTATTGGTGGAAATGCCAGAGCTGCCAGTTTCTGATTGGCCGACAGCTTTCCAAGTTCTTGAAATATGGAAGCCCTACCTCCATCCTATTACTGGGCCAACTGGCAATTAATGGCTGCACAGTAGCCAGTATTTTCCTCAATGAGTTTCTATTCCCTTCCTTTACAGCTGATGGAGTTCAGTATTTCATATACTTTGTCCCACAGTTTCAGTTAATAAGAAAATAGTTATGAGCACAAGCAAATTAAGGGTATTCAGTTAATGCCCATCACTCGTATACAATTAAACATGTTTTGCTGTCTTAATATTTTCAAACTGTTTTTCTAAAGTCTGCTCATAACCTAGATGATGTTTTTCAATTAAACACCGGGAAATCAGGAAAAAAATGCCTTTGGTCCTCTTCTCAGGCTTCAATCCACAGACACTGATTCCATTCCCTGGTCACTGTTTCAAAGTCTGCAGTCTAGTTGATCACACACTGAGCTTTCTGCCTATGACTTCGGTTCTGAGGAAGTCGCAAAACATTAACTGTTTCTCTCTCCACAGCCAAACCTGCTGAGTCTTCTAGAATTCTCTGTGTTTATTTCTACCTCATGTCATTTTCATCGCAAAGACTGCTGTTTTCTATCTCAGAGAAAATTACTACAGATGCTGGAATCTGAACTGAAAACAGAAAATGCTGGCTATCACAGTGGGTCAGGCAGTATCTATGGTGAGAAAGCAAGCTAACGTTTGGAGTCTAGATGACCTTTGTTGGTGGGTTTTATACCAAAGTTAGAGTTGGACTTGAGAAAGCAAAGTTCAGCTTCATACCCCTACAGCCTCACCTTAATGGATTTTGGGCTCACCATGGCGTCGAACTGTTTTTCTGCTACCTCTGTCTCTGTGCTCACTTTCTCAGTCAGGATTCACCACCACAATGCCCATCCACACCCCATTCCACTGATCCCTTCACCTGTCTCCAGTATTCACCCTCCACTTGGACCCCTTCCCTCGTTCTCTTTGTTAAAAACTGCCAGCATGGCATCGGCTATCTTAATTTCCTCTCACCCACACTAATCTGTTTCCTTCTGAAACTGCCGCACTTTGCTCTCTCAGCTCCAACCCTAATTTTGTTACCAAACTAAAATTACCTCACTTCCTTAAAGGTTACAGAATTGGTACAATGCAGAAAGTGACTCAGCCCATGGTGTCTACATCTGCTCCAAGTAAGCAATTTACTTAATCCAATTCTCCTGTCTTCTTCCCTTAACTCTGCATGTTGATCATTTTCAGATGTTTCTTAAAACCTGCTATAGAAATGTAAGGTTTTTAAAAGTTAAGTCATAAGATTAATTATACTGTAACATTATCAGAATTGTTTTGTTAAATGTAACTATTTACAAGGCAAAATAAGAGATAACATTTGCTGAAACCTTACAGACTCAAGTTCCAGTTGACATATCTCCTTTTATGCTCAGTACTTGGAGTAAAAGCACTATGACCCATTTACACCTTCCTCTTCCTCTATTAGTGTATACTTCTTTGGCTCAGTATATTGGTTTGTCTAGTTAGGCTGTCTTGAAGAATTTTGGAATGTTTTATAATATTAAAATCATTACAAGTACATGCTGTGGTAAATAGTAAAATTAAGTGTCTGGAATAGCAAAGATGCTCATTTCTCCAACACTTTGATGAGGGTATCACCACCATCAAAGTGTGGGTCTCTTTACTGCTGATGAAGGATTTGTCTCTGACTGACAGTCGAATGTTAAGCAAGGAGGCAATTGCTCACAGATAATGGGAACTGCAGATGCTGGAGATTCCAAGATAATAAAATGTGAGGCTGGATGAACACAGCAGGCCAAGCAGCATTGCTCACAACCTGCTTTCATGTTTTACGTGGTGTTCAGACAGATGTTGATTTTCAGATACAGTTAGAAATATTGTTCTGTTGGAAATGCAGAAAAGAAAGGGGATTGTACAGTGGGGAACTAACCGTATTCTCCTTAAGCGTTGAGATTACTTGTTGGCTGACACATCGGCATCCGAAGGTTGCAGGAACAGCAACTCATATTCCGCTTAGAAACCCTGCAGCCCAATGGTATCAATGTGGACTTCACAAGCTTCAAAATCTCCACTTCCCCCACTGCATTCGAAAACCAGCCCAGATCCTCCCCTCCTCCCATTGCATCAAAAAACCAGCCCAGCTCGTCCCCGCCTCCCTAACCTGTTCGTCCTCTCACCCATCCCCTCCTCCCACCTCAAGCTGCACCTCCATTTCCAACCTACTAACCTCATCCCGCCCCCTTGACCTGTCCGTCCTCCCCGGACTAACCTATCCCCTCCCTACTTCCCCACCTACACTCTCCTCTTCGGTCCGCCTCCCCCTCTCTCCCTATTTATTCCAGAACCCTCTCCCCATCCCCCTTTCTGATGAAGGGTCTAGGCCCAAAACGTCAGCTTTTGTGCTCCTGAGATGCTGCTTGGCCTGCTGTGTTCATCCAGCTCCACACTTTATTATCTTGGATCTACCCATTGTTGTTTACGTTTCCCTCCATTCTGGTGGGGTGCAACTTACAGGCCTTTAAGCCTCAAGAGACGATAGCAATATCTCACAGTACAGTGATCAGGGTGAGTATCTGGCATGGTAGCCAGTAAGTCTTGCAGCAAATTTTGGAGCGTGAAGGAGTGGCCAAGGGTGAAGATGACGTCACGCCGTCGACGTCGAACGAGACGCCACACTGCAGTGCATAATGGGACGGGCCGAAAGATGGCGGATTTTGACGAGTTGAGGGTGAGTGGCTCAGTGTGCGAGGGAAGAGGGAGTGAGAGAGACAGAGAGAGAAGGAGAAGGAGAGGGAGGGGGCGGGCAGGAGCAGAACCTGGAGAAGAGAAGGTGCCCAGCTCGAAACGGCGGGCCAAGGTGAAAGAGGCAAGGCATGACTCTGAGGAACGAGCTACCCCAACCAGGGAAGCGTTCCTGGTAATTAGATTTTTAAAAAAAAAATCCTCAGACCGGAACCTTAACAACTAATTGGCCGCCGCGAGAAAATTTATATGAAACAAATCAGCCGACCTTTAATAATCTGGACAGCCCACCTCGCTGTTGGTGACCGGGCCGTTAGGCCTTTGATTTGACAATTGCCCCCGCCTTTTCTTCTCCGGGCATCTACTCTGTGAGGAGGCTATCGCCGATACTTGAAGTGAATTTAGTCCTGATTAGTTTAAGTTTTCGTTTCACTAAACTGCGTTTTCGGTGATTTATTTCCTGCCGCGTTCTTTTGTCTTTTAAGTTTTAGACAGCAATTTACGTATCTTTTAATGCGGATGTTTTAAGTTATTTTTGCTTTCATGATTGGTTTGTATTTTTGATGGTGCGAATTCCTCCGATCTTTAGTTTGTTTTTTTGTATTATCTGAGTAAATAAAAGATTTAATATACAAGTATCTTTTGAATGAACATCTCAAAGTAAAATTTTACTCATAAAAGATTCCCCATTTTACAAACAGAGCTGTCTGTTCCCGTCGTCTTAAACTTGTGACAAATTAGCCATGCCAAGTTTCCCTAATGGAAAAAACCCTGGTCCTCCGTTTTTTTTAAACACTTGATTAGTCAAACATCAAGTGTCATAATCTGATTGGATATTTTGAATCCTAATAAGGGATATCTGCTGTTAGGTCAAGTTACCTGATTTAAATAAAACACTAGGTGATATTTGGGTCCAGCTGGGTGCAATGTGAGTGCTGCCTATGTCAAAAGCTTAAGAATATAAAGTACTGTCATTAATGTGATTCCATCAAACATTTGTCATTAGGTGTTAACAGTGAACCGATGGAAAACAAGGAAGAGGGTTGACAATGTTACCAGACTGCAAGCAACTTACATATGCTTAGTGCTGAAATAATGATTTACCTGAGTTTAAATCACTTGAAGGTCAGAAAGGTGTAGATGATAACCTAGTGCTAAAATGCAGTTTAGTGGCGAAATGATTTTTGGAAATGTGAAACTTAAGATAAGACCATAAGACGTAGGAGTGGAAGTAAGGCCATTCGGCCCACTGCATCCACTCTAAAGACTGATGGACATTTCAACTCCACTTACCCGCACTCTCCCATAGCCCTTAATTCCTTGCGAGATCAAGAATTTATCACCTCTGCCTTGACATTTAACGTCCCGGCCTCCACTGCACTCCGTGGCAATGAATTCCACAGGCCCACCACACTCTGGCTGAAGAAATGTCTCCTCATGTCCATTCTAAATTGACCCCCTCTAATTCTAAGGCTGTGCTCACAGGTCCTAGTCTCCTCGCCTAACGGAAACAACTTCCCAGAGTCCACCCCTTCTAAGCCATGAATTATCTTGTAAGTTTCTATTAGATCTCCCCTCAACCTTCTAAACGCTAATGAATACAATCCCAGGATCCTCAGCCGTTCATCGTATGTTGGGCCTACTATTCCAGGGATCATCCATGTGAATCTTCGCTGGACACGCTCCAGTGCCAGGTTGTCTGTCTTGAGGTGTGGAGCCCAAAATTGGACACTGTCTTCTAAATGGGGCCTAACTAGAGCTTTATAAAGTCTCAGAAACATATCGCTGCTTTTATATTCCAACCCTCTTGAGATAAACGACAACATGGCATTCGCTTTCTTAATCACTGACTGTACCTGCAAGTTAACCTTTAGAGAATCCTGGACCAACACTCCCAGATTCCTTTGTACTTCGACTTTATGAATTTTCTCACTGCTTAGAAAATAATCCATGCCTGTATTCTTTTTTCCAAAGTGCAAGACCTCGCGTTTGCTCATGTTGAATTTCATCAGCCATTTCCTGGACCACTCTCCTAAACTGTCTAAATGTTTCTGCAGCCTCCCAACCTCCTCAGTACTACCTGCCAGTCCACCTAACTTCGTATCATTGCCAGAATGCCCCCAGTCCCTTCATCCAGATCATTAATATATAAAGTGACCAGCTGCGGCCCCAACACTGAACCCTGCGGGACACTACTCGTCACCGGTTGCCGTTCCGAAAAAGAGCCTTTTATCCCAACTCTGCCTTCTGTCAGACAGCCAATCCTCAATCCATGCCAGTTCTGAGGAAGGGTCACCGGACCTGAAGCGTTAACTTTTTTTTTCTCCTCCACAGAAGCTGCCAGACCTGCTGAGCTCTTCCAGCAACTTTGTTTTTGTTCCTCAATTCATGCCAGTAGCTCACCTCGAATCCCATGGGCCCTCACCTTACTCACCAGCCTCCCGTGAGGCGCCTTATCAAAGGTTTTTGGGAAGTCTAGATAGATAACATCTAGTGGGTTTACCTGGTCTAACATACTTGTTACCTCTTCAAAGTATTCTAACAGGTCTGTCAGGCATGACCTCCCCTTACTAAATCCATGCTGACTTGTTCTAATCTGACCCTGCACTTCCAAGAATTTAGAAATCTCATTCTTAACAATGGATTCTAGAATTTTACCAACAACTGAGGTTAGGCTAATCGGCCTATAATTTTCCATCTTTTGTCTTGATCCTTTCTTGAACAAGGGGGTTACAACAGTGATTTTCCAATCATCTGGGACTTTTCCTGATTCCAGTGACTTTTGAAAGATCACAACCAATGCCTCTGCTATTTCCTCAGCCACCTACCTCAGAACACTAGGAAGTAGCCCATTGGGGCTAGGAGATTTATCAATTTTTAGACCTTTTAGCTTTTCTAGCACTTTCTCTTTTGTATTGCCTACCAAACTCAACTCTGCCTCCTGACTCTCCTTAATTGTTGGGATATTACTCATCTCTTTTAAATTATATTATCTAAATTATATAGGGTATTGATTATTAGAATTGACGGATGAGGTTGATATTATAGATTAAATATATATTGTCAAATTAATAATATTAGTTCAGTGATGTATGTCCACAGTTAGCAAACCAAAAACAAATTGTTCCCTAGTTTGCTTTAGGTTGGAGAGTAGATACATGTTGAGACTTCTAAGATTTATCAGCCTGAAACTGCTCGACTTGGCATATCCTTTGCATGGTGCTGTCATGAAAGTCACAAAATCAGTGCAACAAAGAACTTGATGTTTAAAGCCTTGTTAATAGTTTGTTTTAAAGTTAGTTGGACACATTGTTTCGTAAATTAGAAAACCTGCTTCTACAGGAATTAAGTGGAGTGTCACTAAGTGATATTATAACGTTTGCTGTTGGTGATCTCCAGCTGATTTAAAGTATATTTGTACGATCCTGCTCTGAACTATCCAGTTGTAAGCAGCAAATCTCCTTCAAAGACTTTCCTGTCCCTTTCCAACACCACCTTACCATCCCCCAGCACTGTTCTCATTGGAGTCATCCAGAGGTCTGACCTTGACCCCTACTAATTCTCAACTCAACACCATGCTGCCCTTACTACCTCATCTGAAGCCATGCCTGCCAAGTTCATGTCGGTTGGAATCACCTGGCTCAACCTCACATTTCCTCTGCACTCTTCCAGTGCCTTTGTGGGTAGACTATTTGGCTTATGTCCACCCTGGAATAAATTGCAATTTCATCAAATTGAACATTGGGAAGACAAGTCAGTATCTTTAAATGCCATGTCTAACTGTTCATTCATCACTGATTTCAGTTCCCTTTCTTGAGACTTCACTATCTGAGACTTGACTGAACGTTTTGCAACTTTGAAGCACTATTTGACCCTACAGAAAGTTCTGACCTTATACCCTAGCTCCTCAACAATTAATTTTTGCTTCTGACTGCTTTATTATATTTCGAGTTGTGCTTGGTAATCGAGGGTGTGCATATAAACAGGATTGTGGTTTTGAGTGCTTTCTGCAATTTTCTTCTCAGTAATAGATATTCTGCAGGCAGAGAGTTCAATGGAGATTAGTCAGACTAACGTCTGGGCTGACATGATTATTTCGCAAGAGATTGGGGAAACTGAGCCTGTATTCTCTAGAGTTTCAAAGAATGGAAGTTAATTTAGTTGCATGTTTTTTGAAGTAAATATCTTGAGTCATGATTGGATATGTGACTGTATGTAGGACTATTGAGTCAAAAATGAGATGTAACTTCAGTTTGAGATACCTGTTTAAAACCGAGATGAGGAGGAATTTCTCAACAGATGGTTAACCGTTGGAATTCTCTACCCCAATGGGCGTTGGAAGCTCAGTCGATGACCAGCTTCAGCATTGAAATCAATAGACCTCTGCAGCTGATAACATCAAGAGATATTGGGGAATAGCAAATAGCACAAAGGTAGATGATCAGCCATAATATAATTGGATGATGTTGATGAATGGACTACTCTTGCACCTTTGTTCCTTTGATTCCCAAAAATGATCTTGAGTATCCTTTACTGCTATAATATGTGAACTAGTTCAGATGTGTAGCAGGAAGTTCTGTTATGATTTGAGCTGGATTTTGTAACTTATACATGTCTTTGTATTGACTTCTATAACCCATCTGATGAGGACTGAAACACTCGGTTAGCTGAAGTTAGATAGGAATCATTAAATTGTTCTATACCTCCCTTAATCTTATTTCTCTCCTCAAAAAAAATAGACAAAATAAGAACCTGGAGGTGCATACTCCTTTTGGGAGATGGATTTATTTCAGAAAATAACATATTAGAATGTAGTGTGTTAATAAGTTGACCTGACATGATAAGACATGACAATATATAAGGAAGGAAGATAATGACTTTGGATCTGTGCTCCCAAAGCTCCCCATCCCTGAGGTTTTCCATATGTCTGGGTCTGTTGTAATCTAATTGAAGAAACATCATTATTATCACTAATAATCACTTTCCATTCTATCAAAAGACTGCCAGAATAGGAGAAGCTGAACTTGATAGATCCTGATTTCACCTTGTCAGACAATTCTTAACAGTGATTCACCAGTTACTTTGTCAAAAGAATTGCAAATTTCATTCTTCTCTGCAGTATGGATTTAACGGTAACCTTGCCTTTTTGTCATTTATTAATTTGGAGATACTCATCTGTTAAACCTGAAAGCTGAAATGTAGATAATCAACCCTAATCTAACTGAATGATCAAGCTGGCTTGATGGGCTGAATGGTCTATTCCTGTTCTTATGTACCCAGTTTAAATATGTGTGACGGTAAATTACAGTAAGTTCAACCAAACATGAATAGCATTGAATATAATAGGACTACTGAAAGTATTGACTCGTAAATTATTAAGCATTATAGCTTTAAAAAGATATTGAAACTAAACATTGATGAAAATATTTACATTGAATGCTTTTAATCTTTCAGAATATGGTTTCGAGTTTTCGTGTCTCAGAGCTTCAAGTGTTGTTGGGTTTTGCTGGTCGTAACAAAAGTGGTCGTAAACATGAACTCCTTGTGAGAGCTCTACACCTTTTAAAGAGTGGCTGTAGTCCAGCTGTTCAGATTAAGATTAAGGAACTGTACAGACGCCGTTTTCCTAGATCTATTGAAAGCCTTGCTGACTTGTCAGCTATAAAGTCTTCAGTGTTCTCTTTGGACAATAACCTATCAAGTGACTCTGAGTTAACCTCAAGCATTGCGCATTCTTCGGCATCTGCATCAGCCACACCTCAGTCCTCATCTCCATTGGTTAGCTCTGTGCTGCTACATGAGACTAAGCCAAACATAGAAATGCAAGAGGCTTCTCCCTCCATCCATCCTGTCCATCCAGATGTCCAACTGAAAAGCATACCGTTTTATGATGTACTGGACGTGCTTATTAAACCCACAAGTCTGGGTAAGTCTAAAAAAAATCTTAACTGGAGCACAAAATTCCAAGTGTCTGCATGCTTTTTATTTCCAATCCCTTCTTTCTGAAGGACAGCAAATTTCAAAATATACAGTTACAAAAATGGGCATATTTTGAATACTTTACTCACAATTTTAAGTGTTAGTTACGTGACTGTTGGTGAGAGTTTTCATAATTTGCATTTGTTTAGATGTTAGATCTCAGCTGGAGTATGCTGTACAGTTGCAGGTGTCATATTCTAGGAAAAATGTGAATACTTTGGTGAGAATGCAGAAGTGATTTACAAGAATATTTCCAGAAATGGGAAACTTCAGTTATGAGGATAGATTGAAAAGTTGGGACTCTTGTCCTTGGAAGGAAGTTTGAGAGGAGATTTGGTAAAAGTTTCCAAAATCATGAAAGTGCTGGATGGAGTAGATGGGGTGAAGATGCTCCTGCTACTAAGAGGAAAAGGACGTGAGCGCATAGATTTAAAGCGATGTGCAAATGTAGCACCGCTGAGGTGAGAAAGCTTTTCACTCAGTGAATAGTTACAACATGAAATGCACTGCCCAAAAGTGTGGTGGAGGCTGATTCAAATGAGGCGTTCAAGAGGACATTGATTATTTGGATTTAAAAAAATGTGCAAGGGAATGGGGGGAAAAAGTAAGAGACTGACACTAGGTAATGATGCTAGCGGAAGCACGCTGAGCTAAAAAGACTCCTTTTATATCGTAACAGTTTTGTGATGAACTGCCACAATCTAAATAGCCAAATTTTGTTTGGAGGCAAAGAAAGCCACAGCATTATCCTAGTTGGGAACTGTACTGCAGAAATTAATATGGGTTTTCTTGGGTGCATAGTGTTTGCTGACCTCTGCTGAGCTGCTATTTATGTTAATATAGTTGGCTTGTGTTCCTGGCTGAGGGAGGAAGTTTATCCAGAGTTTCTGCTTATAATAGTTAAAGGATGTCAAAGAACCTGCTTATATTTGCTCACTTAACTCACATTTGGAAATCAGCTGTTTGGGATTATAACATGGGCCAATGACAGGTATCATAGTGAGTTTCATAATCTGATTTAGTCTTTAGAGTTTTCTTCATATTTTAAGATATCGCAGTACATAATTGGAAATCTCTTGATGACCCTACTGCAGAGAGGAGAAGTAAAGGTAATGTTAATTGTAATATGTAAGGGCTTCCTGATTAGTGCAAGAATTGATCTTTGGTTAATTGTTTTTCATATGTCTAGTGGGAAAATAAACTACTTCAGTCTTTCAAAGATTGCAATATGAAGCTTGAAAAGGATAAATCAGAACACATGCACACACCACACGCAGTTAAATTTTCAGTAATTTTAGCTGTATCATTTGTTATTTCTACTTGTATAGAACATTACAGCACAGTCCAGGCCCTTCGGCCCTCGATGTTGTGTCACCCTGTCATACCGATCTCAAGCCCATCTAACCTACATTATTCCATGTACGTCCATATGCTTATCCAATGACGACTTAAATGTACCCAAAGTTGGCGAATCTGCTACTGGTGCAGGCAAAGCGTTCCATTCCCTTACTACTCTTTACTCAAAGAAAATACCTCTGACATCTGTCCTATATCTTTCACCCCTCAATTTAAAGCTATGCCCCCTCGTGCTCGCTGTCACCATCCTAAGAAAAAGGCTCTCCCTATCCACCCTATCTAACCCTCTGATTATTTTATATGTTTCAATTCAGTCACCTCTCAACCTTCTTCTCTCTAATGAAAACAGCCTCAAGTCCCTCAGCCTTTCCTCGTAAGACCTTCCCTCCATACCAGGCAACATCCTAGTAAATCCGCTCTGCACCCTTTCCAAAGCTTCCACATCCTTCTTATAATACTTAAAGGGGAATGCATTTTTTAAATTTCAGCTTGTCAGACTGAAATGAAAACATTCTAGCAAAGCTATATTGAATTCCTTGTGGATTTTTTTCCTCATTGTTGTATGTGTTACACTCGTTGGTTCAATAGACCAGACCTTGTGGACTGGTTCTAGAGGTGGGCAAGCCTAGAATTTGCAGCTGCAGTCTGTTGTGCCAATTTCCTGCCACAGTCCAGCCTCTGGACTGTTTTCTTGAAGGCTGGGCTGAGCGTCATATGACCCCATTAAAGACTCTGTCCTGCACCTCACATGAAAACTGGGGAGGGGAATGGTTGCTTGCACTGCAGACAGTCCCAACAAACAGGAACCCAGAGGTAATTCTGGGTATTCTTTGAGGTCACGTTTGGCAGTCTGTAGTGAGGATGCTGGGGAGTCGATTGTGAGAGGCTAGGAAGAGGTAGAGGTGGATAAATGGGGAGGTTCGACTGTTTGGGAACCTGGATAAATGTACAAAGGAGGTGTGTCACCCAGGACTGATACCATCTTTCACAACTACTGGGCTTTTCACATGGCATGAGCACACCCAGCTTTATTGTGGTTTAAAATCCCAGTGGGTGTGAGATGAGGCTATTAAGTGGCCATTGATTAGCCAGTTTAGGACCTCCGAAGGCCTGTATGTGGTTGGATGGTCCTTCTGATGTCTCCTCCATGCTTTTTCCAAACTGCCAAATAAGATACAGACCGATTGACTCACCCTGTAAAACATGTCATAGGCTATCCTTTTTACCATGAGTCATGCTGGGGAGAAAACCCAAATTGTAATAATAAAATCAATCTTTGAATTGTTTAAAACATTTAAGCTTCCTGATCTCTCAGACTAGTTTGGAGAACAACAAATTAGAGCATTTTCATGATAGCAAGAGACCACACGTTGTGGAGAAACAATGTAGTTTTGTTATCCGTGAATGCACTACTCAAAACTGCTGCATATGCAGAAAAATAATTTACGACAAGTAGTATGCTGGGTTTTACTTCAAAATGGTTGGATTGAAAAGGGCAGGTGCTACAGTTCAATAGAGACTTGGTCAGACTGCATTTTGTTTAGGGCACTAAAAATCAGGAAAGATGTATTGTTGACAACTGTGCAGTGGAGATTTACCAGAATGATACTTGTCATACAAGTTTAATTTCCAAGGAGAAGTTGCATAAACTTGGCTTTTATTAATTTGAGTTTAGAATGTTTGAGGTGATCTAATCAGATCTGTAAAATGATCACGGTACAGCTGTGTTGAACATGGTAGGAACAGCAAAATAGTTTCCTATAGTAGGGAACTCTAGAACAAGAAGTCATAATTTTAAGGCAGACTGAATTTCTCCCATTGAGTATAGAGTTGGGATATCGTATTGCAGCTGTACAGGACAGTGGTTAGGCTATTTTTGGAATACTGCATTCAATTCTGGTCTACCTGCTATAGGAAAGATGTTGTTAAACTTGAAGGGTTCAGAAAAGATTTACAAAGATGTTGCCAGGATTGGAGGGTTTGAGCTATAGGGAGAAGCTCTCTCCCTGGAATGTCAGAGGTTGAGGGGTGACCTTTATGGGGTTACATAAATATTTTTTAAAAAGAGGTAAATATGGATAGGGTAATTAGCCATGGCCTTTTTACCAGGATAGGGGAGTCCAAAACTAGAGGACATATGTTTAAGGTGAGAGGGGAAATATTTAAAAGGAACCTAACGGGAAACTTTTCCTTGCAGGGGGTGGTGCATGTACGGGATGAGCTGCCAGATGAAGTGGTGGAGGAGGCTAGTACAATCACGACATTTAAAAGGCATTGTATGGGTATATGAATAGGAAGGGTTTAGAGGGATACGGTCCAGATGCTGGCAAATGGAATTAGATTAATTTAAGATATCTGGTCAGTATGGACAAGTTAGTCTGAACGGTCTGTTTCAACACTTATAACTCTAAAGGGTACTTTTTCCTAAGACATAGACACGGCTGCTGGAGTCAGCAAATCTCTCGAGTGCTGAGGGCTGCTAGCTCTGGCCATTGGCAGTTAGCTCTGGGGCTTTGTCCAGCTGTCCCCTTCTTTTATAGTCTTGATGACATATCAATATTCCTTTACAATAGGATAGATCTTATGTTGTCAAAATCATCAGATTTAAAGTTAATTGTTTATTGGTAACTAAGTGCCTGGCTAAATTCAAAAGCCTATTGTCTAGGTTAAAAAAAGAAACTGCTGCTGGGCCTGCTAACTGTATGGCCTTTTGATACCAATTTTTCAAATCAGGTGCTGTCTGTGTACTTGAAAACTTTCAAGCTCCTGCTCACAGATGTCCAATTTAAATCTCTTAGCATAGAAAAAGCCCTTCATCTTTTAAAGGGACCACACAACGTTCCTCCCCACTATCATTTTACAAACACCAAATTTGAACTTTCTGCTTCCCAATCTATAAGCACTCTACCCAACTTTGCCGCAATGTTGATATCGGTCTAGTTCTAATATGTCCACCTGCACACTTTCCAATTCGTTAAGTATAAATACTGGCTGATTTTTTTTTTGCTTCTTATTTTCCAAATCCCCTGGAGCATGAGTACGCAATCATAATCTTTAATGCACACTGTTTGCCTGATTCAGAACCTAACATGGGAATTGAGAAGTGCTTTGGGATGTTTTGCTATGTTAAAGGCTGTTTTTGTAAATTGCCATCAAATATAGTAAGTTATGAGAGAGCATAAACCTATACAAATCACCATTATTTGAATCTATTGTTAAAATTGTAAATTATTCAAGGTGTCAGTATACAGAAAGCGTAACTGAATTAATATGTTTCAAGAGGCAGTATAATTATCTGTGACTGATTTTCAGTTGGGAATGAATTCCCCACAGACTTCTTGCATCATAGATGAAGTTTGGGAAATTCTGAGTATTTATTGTAGCCTCCGCTCTGCCAAGGGAAACTTAGATTTGCAGCAAGTCTGCAACTTTAATGATTGATGCATTTATGCTATGAGATCAGTTAGAGTCATAGAAATATACAGCACGGAAAACAGTCCCTTCAATCCAACTGCTCAATGCCAACCAGATATCCGATATAAATCTCGTCCCATTTGTGAGCTTTTGGCCCTTATCCCTCTAAACCCTCCTTATTCGTATTGCAATTCAGATGCCTTTTAAATGTTGTAATTGTACCACCCTCCACCACTTCCTCTGGCAGCTCATTCCATTCACTAACCACCCTCCGCATGAACAAGGTGCCCATTAGGTCCCTTTTACATCTTCCTCGTCTTACCTTAAACATTTGCCGTCTAGTTTTGAACACGCACACGCACACCTCTATAAGATCACCCCTCAGACTCTGATGCTCCAGGGAAAATAGCTCCAACCTATTCAGCCTCTCCCTGTAGCTCAAACCTGGCAACATCCTTGTAAATCTTTTCCGAACCCTTTTAGTTTTCACAACATGCTTCCTAAAGGAGAAAGACCAGAATTACATGCAATGCTCCAGAAGTAGTCTAACCAATGTCCTGTCCAGCCACAACATGACCTCATAACTCCTGCACTCAATGCACTGACCAATTAGGGCAAGCATACCAAGCACTTGTTTCTCTGATTTGTCTAGACTTACACATTAATGAGTGACTTATTTATACTTACTACCAATTGGTTCTACTTCACGTTTATCTATATGAGCTACCATGGTCCCAGCATAGATTCCTGTTGGGCATTACGTCCCACTATCTGTCACTCCTAACTATCCTTAACTCCCACTCTGCTTTCTGTTCTGAAGCCAACTAGCAATCTATTCTGCATCACATTCGATCACCTTGTTTATGAGTCTATTATAAGCACCTTTTTAAAAGATTTATTGCAAATGCAGATACATCACATCTACTGCATTACCATTGTGTGGTTTAATGATTATGTTTTAAAATTCAGTGCCGTCAAACATTCAACGATTCCAAGAAAAGTACTTCATCTTCGCATTGACTCCTCAGCAAGTAAAAGAAATATGCATTTCTAGGTAAGAATGACAAATGATTTCTCTGTGACAGTATTGTCAGGGCTTACTTAAGCAAATGTAAATTCAAACAAATTTTCTGTTTCATTTATTTTAACATTAATCTAAACAGTTCATTTTAAACTTGGTCACACAGCAGTAATCACTGACGGGGAGGCGTTTACTTAGCAGTAATAATGTAAAGAATTAAAGATACACTGGAGGTTTCCTGAATTATTAGGCAGAAAGAGAATTCTAATAGATCTGTAATTCAAGGTATTTTCTCACCATGGATCTATAGTAATCTGAGGGAGAGAGGTTTTTTGAGATCAAATAAGAAAAAAGGTGTTTTAGAAGATTTCTGTCAGGTGGTGAGGGTGGAAAGTAGCAGAAGCACTTTGAGCTCTCTGACTAGCTTCTGTAACTTGTAAGTGATCTAATTATTTTATAAAGTAACGCTGAGCAGTTAAGTAGTTCAATAAACGCTTACTTTGTAAAGGCACTACCAGCAGTACAACAACAAAAAAGGTCAGTATCAACAGCTTTTTATCTTATCAGATACAGTATTACAGTTATACAGATACAGTGATTTCAACTGGAGTCATATATTTGGGTTTAGCAACCCGAGAGTAGGCCAAAAAAAATTCAATCAGGCTACTTCTTATTTTTGATCTGTTGCTCCCTGTGGAGAAACTGTACATTTTAAATGCCCACCGAGGACTCAACAGTAATAACGTTGTTCTTAATTTGTTCTTGGGATGATTGACTACACCAAAATGTAGTGGGAGAGGTGATGGCTTCGTGGTATTATTGCTAGATTGTTAATCCAGAGACCCAAATTATGTTCAGGGGACCCTAATTCAAATCTCACCATGGCAGAGGGTGGAATTTGAATTCAATAAAATATCTGGAATTAAGAATCTAATGACCGTGAATCCATTGTCGATTGTTGTAAAAACCCACCTGGTTCAATGTTGCCCTTTAGGGAAGGAAACTGCCAACCTTACCTGCTCTGGCCCACATGTGACTCCAGACCCAAAGCAATGTTATTGACTCTGAACTACCCTCTGGGTGATTAAGGATGGGCAATAAATGCTGCCCAGCCAATGATGCCCCCATCCTGTTAATGAATGGAAAAAAAATAGTTTATTGCCGTACTAGTTGCCTTTGAGAAGATGGTGTTCAGCCTGCCACCCTGCTGTTTTTGGGGTGTAGGGATGTTCTGCACTGTCACGGAGGTTGTCTAGGAGTTTGTCCCAGTGACAGTAAAGCAGCCCTAATATATTAGAGTCAGGATAGTAAGAGATTTGGAGCTGAGGTTCCTCTGCATCTTCTGCTCTTATCCTTTTAGGTGGTCAAGTTTTTAAATTTGAAAAATGTTGATGGATGGTTGATGTGCTGCAGTGCAATTTGTGGCTGGTACACACTGCTGCCATTGTGCATCGGTGGTGACCTGCCAGAATGTTGAAGGTGGTGAATGGAGTATGCTTCTTTGTTCTGGATGGTTTCAATCTCTGAGAAAGCTGTCAAGATATTCCATTTTGGAGTGACTCACTTGGAACAAAGTACAGCTGGAATTTGTGAGGCAGTCCTCTGAGATGAGTTGATACCTTCAGGAATGAGCACATGAAAGCAAAATTCAAAAAGTTCTAAGATTTGTATTCATTTGGGGGTGTAGTTTTGACAGTTATTGAGATTTTATCTTTGCCAATTTGATTGGAGATAGTTAGCATGGATTCGTCAAGAGCAGGTCGTGTCTCTCAAACCTCATTGAGTTTTTTCAGAAGGTGACCAAGCATGTGGATGAGGGTACGGCAGTTGGCGTGGTGTACGTGGACTTCAGTAAAGCCTTTGATAAGGTTCCACATGGTAGGCTATTGGAGAAAATACAAAGGCACGGGATTGAGGGAGATTTAGCTGTTTGGATTAGAAACTGGCTTTCTGTAAGAAGGCAGCGAGTGGTGGTTGATGGAAAATATTCAGCTTGGAGTCAGGCCACTAGTGGTGTGCCTCAAGGATCTGTTTTGGGACCACTGCTGTTTGTCATTTTTATAAATGACTTGGACGCAGGCATAGGTGGATGGGTTAGTAAATTTGCAGATGACGCTAAAGTCGGTAGAGTGGTGGACAGTGTGGAAGAATGTTGCAGGAAGACTTGGATAAACTGCTGAGTTGGGCTGAAAGGTTGCAAATGGAGTTCAATGCGGATAAATGTGAGGTGATTCACTTTGGGAAGAATAATAGGAAGGCAGAATACTGGGTCAGTGGAAAGATTCTTGATCGTGTGGATGTGCAGAGGGATCTTGGTGTCCATGCACATAGATCCCTGAAAGTTGCCACCCAGGATAGTGCTGTTAAGAAGGCTTATGGTGTGTCAGGTTTTATTGGTAGAGGGATTGAGCTCCAGAGCCGTGATGTCGTGCTGCAACTGTACAAAACGCTAGTGCGACCTCCTTTGGAATATTGCATGCAGTCCTGGTTGCTCCGTTACAGGAAGGATGTGGAAGCATCGGAAAAGATGCAGAGGAGATTTACCAGGATGTTGCTTGGTCTGGAGCGCAGGCCCCATGAAGAAAGGCTGAGGGATTTGGGTCTGTTCTCATTGGAGAGAAGGAGGCTAAGAGGGGATTTAATAGAGACATACAAGATGATCAGAGGATTAAATAGGGTGGACAGTGAGAGTCTTTTCCCGAGTTTGATGACTTCAGCTTGTATGAGGGGGCATAGATACAAATTGAGGGGTGATAGATTTAAGACAGATGTCAGAGGCAGGTTCTTTACTCGGAGTGGTAAGGGCGTGGAATGCCCTGCCTGCCAATGTAGTTAACTCAGCCACATTAGGGGCATTTAAACAGTTCTTGGATAAGCATATGGATGATGATGGGATAGTGTAGGGGGAGGGGCTTAGATTAGTTCACGGGTCGGTGCATCATCGAGGGCCGATGGGCCTGTTCTGTGCTGTATTGTTCTATGTCATGTTGTTTTTCAAATATTGTTCTTATGGCTGAAAAACATATGTGAATGTTCACAGTTTGAGAGAAATTGGAGCAATCCTGTAACTTCATCTATCACATTCCTTATAGGGACTTTTTGCCAGGTGGAAGAAGAGATTATATTGTGCAGGTTCAATTGAGGTAAGTTAATCCATTTTTAGCAGCTTGTTCAAATGAATGGAGAATTTTTTTTTGCTTTGTTTTATTTCTACCTTTACAGAGACTAATAAGTTGCACGATATTTTGGTCACAAATCTGAGTTGTAAAACATAAGTATGGAGGAATAATACATAAGAAGGAATTGTTCATCAGGACGTGTCCAAAAGCAAGATACATATTCACCCTCTTCCATGGAAGATATGTGAATTTGGTATGGAAAAACATACAAATAAAATTTCCCAAAAGTTACCAATTGAATGCCAAAGACCTTTTGAATTGTTAGTATGATTTTAAGGATCTGACAACGGAACAAAAATTATTGCTTGAGGTGCATTGTAAAAGAGAAAACAATGTAGAGTTTTAATGCAAACTTCAGTAAACCTAATATTGGTGGCAAATGTTGAATACAATGCAGGAAGGTGGTGGCATAGCAATAATTTCATTGAGCAAGTAAATCCAGAGGCCCAAGCTGTTGATCTGGGAAAATGGATTTGAATCCCATCACAGCAGCCACTCAGTTCAAGGACAATTAAAGATGGGCAATAAGATGCCCTTGCCATTGGTGTCCACATCCAAAAAGAATTTTTTTCAAAAGTTTCAAGAGGGCAACTAGCCAACTTTGTGTTGCTTAATCGTTTTTGTTTTTTGTTCACGGGTTGTGGGTGTTGCTGGTTGGCCAGCGTTTATTGTCCATTCCTAATTGTCCTTGAGAAGGTGGTGATGACCTGCCTTCTTGAACCACTGTAGTCCACTTGCTGTGAGTTGACCCACAAAGCTGTTCGGGAGGGAATTTAAGGATTTTGATCCAGCGATGGTGAAGAAATAGTGCATATTCTTCTAAGTGGAAGTGATCGTGTGTTTGGAAGGTGCTGTTGAAGTTTCATTTGTGAATTTCTGCACTGCATCTTGTAGATGGTGCAAGAGTCGTGGTGGAAGGAGTGGAAATGGTGCCAGTTAAATGGGATGCTTTGTCTTGCATGGTGTCAAGCTTATTGAGTGTTGCTGGAGCTGCACTCATCCAGGCAAGTGGGGAGTATTCCATCACACTCCTGACTTGACTTGTGTCTAGTAGATGATGGACAGGCTTTGGGGAGTCAGGAGACAAGCTACTTGCCACAGTATTCCTAGCCTCTAACCTACTATTGTAGCCTCTGTGTTTATGTGGCAGTTCCAGATGAGTTTCTGGTCAGTGGTAGCCCCCAGGGATGTTTGAATGCCAAAGAGCAGTGGTTGGATTGTTTCTTATTGATGATGGCCATAGCCTGGCATTTGTGTGGCACGAATGTGACTTTCCACTTATAAGCTCAAGCCTGAACACTGTAAAAGTCTTCTTGTATTTGAATACGGATTGTTGCAATATCTGAGGTGTTGCAAATGGTGCTGAACATTAGGTAATCATCAGCGAACATCCCGATTTCTGATCTTATCAAAGAAAGTCATTGAAGCAGCTAAAGACGGTTGTGCCTAGACACTACCTTGAGGAACTCCTGCAGAGATGTCCTGGAGCTGAGGTGACTGACCTCCAACAACCACAAGCATCTTCCTAAGTACCAGGTATGACTCCAACCGGAGGGGATTTTGCCCCTGATACCCATTGATTCAGTTTTGCTAGGGCTCCTTGACACCGCACTTGTTTGAATGTTATGATTGCATAGATGGTGGTTTGTGAAACCCTGGCAATACAGGTGTGAAATTTGTAGCATTGCTCAAGTTTGAGAGGATGAGGTGAAGTATATGAAATGTTGGCATGAGGGCTAATTGCTAATCAATATTGTCTTTGATGTCTTTGAAAAATCTGTTTCCAGCTATTGATCATGGAGCACCATTTTGATTGAGGTCCATTATGGTTGGAGCAAGTGTTGGGATTCATGTTTGAAGAGAATTTGCCCTGAATGAGCGAGGGATAGCAGAACTGAGAGTGAGCAGGTTTCAAGTTATTTGGATGCTGTGGTGAAGGTCTTGGTGCAGGAGGTGGAAAGGTGGAGAAAAGTCTTGTGTTTGCAGGGGGAGGCAGGAAGGAAGGAGATTGACTAAACTAAAAACAAACCTTCTGCGCTTAGTCAGTCCATATTCCTGTCTTCCTTCCCTATTCATGTAACCATCCAAGTGCCTCTTAAATGTCACCATCATGCCTATTTCCACCACCTCTTCTGGTAGTACATTTCAGGCTCTTACCACTCTGTGAAAAAGTTCCCTCACACGTCTTCTTTAAACTTTCCCCTCTCACCTTGAATCTGGTGCCCCCTTTTAATGGAAAGTTCAACCTGGGAAAAAACCTCTGACTATCCACCCTATCTATGCCTCATAATTTTGTACACCTATAAGACCATAAGATATAGGAGTGGAAGTAAGGCCATTCGGCCCATCAAGTCCACTCTGCCACTTAAATCATGGCTGATGGGCATTTCAACTCCACATCCCTGCACTCTCCCCGTAGCCCTTGATTCCTTGTGAGATCAAGAATTTGTCAATCTCTGCCTTGAAGGCATCCAACGTCCCGGCCTCCACTGCACTCCATGGCAACGAATTCCACAAGCCCACCACTCTCGGGCTGAAGAAATGTTGTCTCATTTCAGTTTTAAATTTACCCCCTCTAATTTTAAGGCTGTGCCCACGGGTCCTAGTCTCCCCGCCTAATGGAAACAACTTCCTAGAGTTCTCCCCTTCTAAACTGTACTTTATCTTGTAAGTTTCTATTAGGTCTCCCCTCAACCTTCTAAACTCTAATGAGTACAATCCCAGGATCCTTAGCCGTTCATCATATGTTAAACCTACCATTCCAGGGATCATCCGTGTGAATCTCCGCTGGACACGCTCGAGGGTTAGTGTGTCCTCCCTGAGGTGTGGGGCCCAAAATTGGACACAGTATTCTAAATGGGGCCTAACTAGAGCTTTATAAAGCCTCAGAAGCACATTGCTGCTTTTATATTCCAACTCTCTTGAGATAAACGAGAACATTACATTCGCTTTCTTAATTACGGACTCTACCTGCAAGTTAACCTTTAGAGAATCCTGGACCAACACTCCCAGATCCCTTTGCATTTCTGTTTTGCGAATTTTCTCACTGTTTAGAAAATAGCCCATGCCTGTATTCTTTTTCCAAAGTGCAAAACCTCACGTTTACTCATATTGAATTTCATCAGCCATTTCCTGGACCACTCTCCTAAACTGTCTAAATCTTTCTGCAGCTTCCACACCTCTTCAGTACTACCTGCCTGTCCACCTATCTTTGTATCATTGGCAAACTTTGCCACAATGCCCCCAGTCCCTTCATCCAGATCATTAATGTATAAGATGAACAGCTGTGGCCCCAACACTGACCCCTGCGGGACACAACTCGTCACTGGTTGCCATTCCGAAAAAGAGCCTTTTATCCCAACTCTCTGCCTTCTGCCACACAACCAATCCTCAATCCAAGCTAGTAGTTCACCTCGAACACCATGGGCCCTTACCTTGCTCAGCAGCCTCCCATGAGGCACCGTATCAAAGGCCTTTTGGACGTCTAGATAGATAACATCCACTGGGTTTCCCTGGTCTAACATACTTGTTACCTCTTCAAAGAATTCTAACAGGTTTGTCAGGCACGACCTCCCCTTACTAAATCCATGCTGACTTGTTCTAATCTGATCCTGCACTTCCAGGAATTTAGAAATCTCATCCTTGATAATGGATTCTAGAATTTTACCAACTACCGAGGTTAGGCTAATCGGCCTATAATTTTCCATCTTTTGCCTTGATCCTTTCCTAAACAAGGGGGTTCCAACAGCAATTTTCCAATCGTCTGGGACTTTTGAAAGATCACCACCAAAGCCCCTGCTATTTCCTCAGCCACTTCCCTCAGAACTCTAGGATGTAGCCCATCGGGGCCCGGAGATTTATCAATTTTTAGACCTTTTAGCTTTTCTAGCACTTTCTCTTTTGTACTGCCTACCATGCTCAACTCTGCCCCCTGGCTCTCCCTAATTGTTGGCATACGACTCATGTCTTCCATTGTGAAGACTGATGCAAAGTACTTATTAAGTTTTTCAGCTATTTCCTTATCTCCCATCACTAGCCTTCCAGCATCAATTTGGAGCGGCCCAATATCTACTTTTGCCTCTCGTTTGTTTCTTATGTATTGAAAGAAGCTTTTACTATCATTTCTAATATTACCAGCTAGCCTTCCTTCATATTTGATCCTCTCCTTCCTTATTGCTCTCTTTGTTATCCTCTGTTTGTTTTTGCAGCCTTCCCAATCTTCTGATTTCCCAGTGCTCTTGGCCACTTTATAGGCTGTCTCTTTTTCTTTGATGTATTTCCTGACTTCCTTTGTCAGCCATGGCTGTCTAATCCCACCCCGGATAATCTTTCTTTTCTTTGGGATGAACCTCTGTACTGTGTCCTCAATTGCACCCAGAAACCCCTGCCATTGTTGGTCTACTGTCTTCCCCGCTAGGCTCTGCTTCCAGTCGATTTTTGTCAATTCCTCTCTCATACCCCTGTAATTACCTTTATTTAACTTTAATACCATTACATCCGATTTTGCCTTCTCTCTTTAAAACTGCAGACTGAACTCTACCATATTATGATCACTGCCTCTATCGGGTCTCCTCTCAGCTGCCATCTTTCCAATGAAAACAATACTAGTCTTTTTACCCTTTCCTCATAATGCCCCCAAGTTTGGGCAGCAGTCAGCAATGCCTCCTCTTTGGGACTGGGGATCTATAGATGCACATGTCATCCTTCAGTTGGCTGTTGCAGGTTGCCATGAAGGAGTCTTCTCGACTTCTCCTCTTGCCTTAGGTGTGGTGACCCTTGGCTTAAACCACCACCAGTTGTCTCTTTATCATGAGAGAACAGTTCTGTGGTCTGGTAGGACTGTACAACTTTACCTTTATTCTATATAATCCATCTCTAGACATCGCACTTCTTGCTCATTCCAGGTTCTCTTCAGGCTTACATAAAGACAGATGATATAAATATGCACCACAGCGTTTTCCCCTGTTTCCGCCCATCACAGCCATTCCTTTGTATCTTTTTCCTTTCAGATGATTGAAAGGTGCAATCTGGTCAGGCAGTGGGAAGCTGCAAGAAGGTGATGTTGAAAACACAATGTCATCATTTTGTTTCTCACGTGCTTCCACCAAGTGAGATATTGACAGTCTATTTACGATAGAACATAGATCAGAGGCAGAAACTGCATGTGTTAACATAATGGGCATGAATGGGTTGTAGCCAATGCAGAGTGAAAGGATAATGCAGTTTCTAGTTCATTACAGTAAATAAAGGCCACTGAGAACTTTGACAAGAACTTCGATGGGCCAGAGGACAGAAAATATTTGGCATGTTAGTAAGCCTGCCAGAAAATCTGTGCTCATTGGCTTTGTGAAGAGCTTGTAGTTATGTCTTTTCTAGCATAGAAATAGTGATCAGCTGTATAGAACTTGTTAGGCCACATTTGGAATATTGAGTACAGTTCTGGTCATCACTTCACTGAAAGTATGTGGAGTCTTTGGAGAGGGTACAGGTAAGGTTTACCAGGATGATGCTTGGTTTAGAAGATATTAACTGTGAAAAGAGATGAGATAAACTTGTTTCAGAGATAGTAGGAACTGCAGATGGTGGAGAATCGGAGATAACAAGGTGTAGAGCTGGATGAACACAGCATGCCAAGCAGCATCAGAGGAGCAGGAAAGCTGATGTTTTAGGCCTAGACCATTCTTCAGAGAGGGGGGAGGGGAAGGGGATTCTGAAATAAATAGGGAGGGTGGGGGAGGCGGATAGGAGATGGATAAAGGCAAAGACAGGTGGAGAGGAGACAGACAGGTCAAAGAGGTGGGGGTAGAGCCAGTAAAGGTGAGTGTAGGTGTGGAGTTAGGGGGATAAGTCAGTCCAGGGAGGATGGACAGGTCAAGGAGGCAGGATGAAGCTGGTAGGTAGGAGATGGGGGTGGGGATTGAGGTGGTTGGAAGGACAGGTTAGGGAGGCAGGGACAAGCTGGGCTGGTTTTGGGATGTGGTTGGGGAGGGGAGATTTTGAAGCTTTAGTAGTCCACATTGATCCCCATTGGGTTCCTGCCCTGCAGCCCAATACCAGCCCAGCTTGTCCCTGCCTCCCTGACCTGTCCTTCCTCCCACCTATCCCCTCCCGCCACCTCAAGCCATATACAAACCAAAGGCCTGTTCCTGTGCAGTATTCTGTTTTCGCAAATTAGTATACTGAACCAAAAGAGCATGTTGTATAGCTGACCTTGCAGCAATAGCTGTCCAGAAGTGCTGGAGGTCGTCTACGAAGGCCGCCTGCAGTTTTGACCCATGAAAGTCAGCTGCTTTCCACCAAAAGTACTACAGCTACTGGAGTACCTGACGTAGGAGAGCTCTGACAGGCTAAGCCACGCAGAAGGCAAGTACTAATGGAACGTGCAACAGGCATCACTTAAATTCTGCGTGCGCTATAACTAACTTCATTTATAAATGTGGTTTGGTAATGACTTTTGTTTTGTCATGACCAGGTAGGCATTATGATGGGCAGAGAAAAGATCGGCTGTGGTGAACTTGTAAATGGGGACATTGGGATAGCAGTTATTGGTACTGCATTTGGATGAGTGCTTCATAGATAGCTGAGTTGTAAAGTGGCTGGCTAGGTTGTCTCCTCCTCTTTCACTACTTCATTAGGATTTCCCTCATTTCTCTGCTCCTTTCTGTATGGATGGTGGCAGGAACTGCCTGCTCTTCCTGTGAAGTTGAACAGTGATGCAACAAACCACAATCAATCTGTCATTTGTTTTGCCATGTATTGCAGAATTCTTCGAGCTGCTTGAGAAACGGAAGATTTTTTACAAGACTGAGTGATGTCCACATTTTTTGTGGGAAGTTTACAAACCTAGCCAAGCTTTATGCTTGCTCCATCTGCCTGTTTCTGAAAAGATAGAATGCATTGGAGGCTTTGAATTGAGAGCCTCAGTTATCTCTCGTGCAACAGCAATTGACAAGATGCACAATGATTCTTCAACATGATCAACTTTAAAGCCACAGACCTTGCCCTGCTTGAGATTGAAGCTGTGACTTCAACTGATTGCAGGTTTGAAGAAGGACATCTTGCTCAAATGCAGATCCCTCAACATTATTCCTGTCTAATGTTCAGGTAAAAGAATTGTTTCCTGAACAAAGTGTGGAGCTGGATGAACACAGCAGGCCAAGCAGCATCTTAGGAGCACAGAAACTGATGTTTCGGGCCTAGACCCTTTATCCCGAAACGTCTGCTTTTGTGCTCCCAAGATGCTGCTTGGGCTGCTGTGTTCATCCAACTCCACACTTTGTTATCTTTGATTCTCCAGCATCTGCAGTTCCCATTATCTCTGTTTCCTGAACACCCTGGGTGGAAATGTACACCTGTGTGAGCTTTTCTCTCACTGCTCCTTCTCCTTGTCCCCGCAATTTGATCTCCTCTGTATGGCCTCAATTTATTCTTCAAGTCGTAATATAAATCCAAGAAAAATACCTTCTAGTATCCTGGATGGCTAACGACATTAATGAGAAAAATAAGGAAGAAAAAGGAGGCACATGATGCATACTGGAATAACAGTCGCAACATGAGATCAGGAAGAGTATCACAAACGCAGGAGAGGCTGAGGCTAAAAGGAAGCATGAGGAATGGATGCCTGGCTGAGCTAACACCGGTAGTAAAATGTTCTTCAAAAAATATTAGTAAAGGATAAAGTGGGGCCTAAATGGAACAAGCAGGGAAAGCTCAGAAGTGCTGAATGAATATATTTCTTCAATATTTACTAAATCAAACGATGGTGGTAATGGCCTATTTAAAAACATGGGTGTTGAGCAACTGAACAGTGTAGTCATAGATAAAGAAGTGCTGCTGAAAAGGCTGGCAACACTCTAGATAGAGAACTCACTAGGCCCAGATGGCATACGTCCTAGATTGCTCAGAGTTAAGGGAGCAAATATCAGAACTGTTGACCGAGGGGCTGGAGGATAGCAAATCTGACACTATTGTTTAAGAATGGGACAAGGGATAACCCAGGCAACTAGATCTTTAAGCTTGACATCTGAAATGGGAGAATTGATGGGGGCTGTAATACTGTAAGTATTATGATAAAGTAAATATACACTTGGAGAAAAATGAATGACAATCAAGGTGGCTTTATCCACAGTGGGTCATTGACAAATTTAATTGAGTTCTTTGACAAGGTGACACAAGCAGTAGATGAGTGAAGTGCTGTGGATGTTTCATTTTTGAACTTTGCAAAGGCATTTGATACAGGTTGGTTAGCAAATTAGGAATGTTTGGGATTGATGTGTCCTTGACAACACGAATTAGAAGTAGGCTGAAAGATTGAAAACCAGGGGTCAATATAGATGGTAAAATGTGAGGCTGGATGAACACAGCAGGCCCAGCAGCATCTCAGGAGCACAAAAGCTGACGTTTCGGGCCTAGACCCTTCATCAGAGAGGGGGATGGGGTGAGGGTTCTGGAATAAATAGGGAGAGAGGGGGAGGCAGACCGAAGATGGAGAGAAAAGAAGATAGGTGGAGAGGAGAGTATGGGTGGGGATGTAGGGAGTGGATAGGTCAGTCCAGGGAAGACGGACAGGTCAAGGAGGTGGGATGAGGTTAGTAGGTAGGAAATGGAGGTGCGGCTTGGGGTGGGAGGAAGGATTGGGTGAGAGGAAGAACAGGTTAGGGAGGCAGAGACAGGTTGGACTGGTTTTGGGATGCAGTGGGTGGAGGGGAAGAGCTGGGCTGGTTGTGTGGTGCAGTGGGGGGAGGGGACGAACTGGGCTGGTTTTGGGATGCAGTGGGGGAAGGGGAGATTTTGAAGATGCGGTGGGGGAAGGGGAGATTTTAGGTGGGCAGTTTTCAGATTGGAGATGAGTTGAAAGATGAAGTGATCCGTAGGGACTGGTGTGGGGAGCCTTGTTTTTTCTGATTTATGCAAAAGATTTGGAGATGGGTATTGAGGGGAAAATATCTAAATTTTCACATGATACTGAGCTAGGGAATTGTGAAGATAATGCTGAGCAACTTTACAGAGACGTTGGTAGGTGAATTTCAAAGCAAAGAAATGAGAGGATACCAAATGCATTTTGGTAGAAGAAACATGAAGAGACAATACAGGCTCAATGGTATGTCTGATGAAGCGTCTAGGCCCGAAACGTCAGCTTTCCTGCTCCTAAGATGCTGCTTGGCCTGCTGTGTTCGGCCAGCTCCACACCAGGTTATCTCGATTCTCCAGCATCTACAGTTCTTGTTATCTCTCTCCGGCTCAGTGGTACCACTTTGAGAAGAGTACAGGAGCAGAGGGATCTCAGAGTTCATGTAAATAAAATAATTGTTAAGAAAACTTATAGGATCCTTGTGTTTAGAGAGGCATGGGGTATAAAAGTAAGGAAGTGATGCTACTCCTCTACAAATCATTGGTCAGACCACATTTGGAGTATTGTGTTAAGTTCTGGGCATCTTATTTAAGGAGGCATGTTAAAACCCTGGACAAAAAGTTCAAAGGAGATGTAGAGGAAAAATACCAGGAATGAAAGATTTTAGGTACAAAGAAAGATGAGGAAGATTGGACTTTTTCTCCTTGGAGCAGAGAAGATTAAGAAGTCACCTTATTGAGGTGTTCAAATAGAGTCATCGAAGTCTACAGCATGGAAACAGACCCTTTGGCACAACTTGTCTATGCCACCAAGTTTTCACAATTAGTCTAGTCCCATTTGCCTGTGTTTGGTCTGTATTCTTCATACCTATGCCATCCCTGTATCTATCCAAATAGTTCTTAAAACTGTACTTGCCTCTACCACTAGCTCTGGCTACCTGTTCCAGACGCTTGTCGTCTTCCATGTGGGAAAAATGGTTGCCGCTCTGGACCCTTTTGTATTTCTTCCATCTAACCTCAAATCTATGCCATCAGTTTTAGACTCCCCTATTGTGGGGGAAAGGCTGTTGGCTATCTACCTTATCCATGCCTTCCACGATTTTATGGACCTCTGTAAGGTCATCCCTCATTCTCCCATGTTCCAGGATAAAAAATCCAACTATCCAATCTCTCAGAATAACTCCAATCTTCCAGTCCAGGTAGTATCCTAATAAATCTCTTTTGCACTCTTTCTAGTTTAATAATATCCTCTTCATAGTAGGGCAACCTGAACTGCAGGCATGTGGCCTCACCAACGTTTTGTACTGCTGCAACAAGACGTGTCAACTCCTGAACTCAGTGCTTTGACCAATGAAAGTAAGCATGTTGAAAGCCGCCTTCACCCTGTCTACCTGTGACTCCACCTTCAAGGAGCTATGAACCTGGCCTCCTGGATGTTTTTGTTCTATAACACTTCCTAGGGGCCTACCATTGACTGTGTGAATTCTGCCCTGATTTGACCCACCAAAATGCAACACCTTGCATTTATCTAAATTAAGCTCCATCTGCCACTCTTTAAACCACTGGCCCAATTGATCAACATCTTGCTGTATTCCCAGGTAACCACCACCTCTGTCGACTATGCCACTATTTTTGGTCTCATCTGCAATGTATTAACCATTACTCCTTAATTTTAACAGTGGACCCAGCACTGATCTTTGTGGCACACCACTAGTCATACCTCCAGTTTGGAAAACAGCCCTCTTCCACCACCGTTTATCTTCGATGAACAATTTTGACAGGGTAAAGAAGGATATCCTATTTACGTTAGTTAATATGTCAGTAACTAGAGGTCACAATTTCGAGATTGTCATCAAGAGAGCTAGGAGTGGGATGAGAAGAAATTTCTTTGCTCAGAGTTGTTAGGATTTGGAAAGTGCTGCCTGGGAGAGTCGTGAATGAGGATTGCATAGGAGGTTTCAAAAGAGACCTGGACAGTTGTTTGAAAGGGATGAAGTTGAAGGGCTGCGGATTAAGGGCTGGAGAGTGAGACTAGCTGGGTAGCTATTTTGGGAACTGGCACAGACATGATGGGTCGAATGGCATTCTGTACTGTAAAATTCGATGAGTTTAATCCACCCATGTTTGGGAAGCACTGGTTTCACAGAAGCCTTGAGGTCACTGAAAAGCCTTCAAACATTTGCCACATCATTTCTCCTGTAGACATTTGTAGCTTTAAATTATAGAAATAAGCATATGCTTGTACAATCATAGAAATAGCCAGAACAAATCACCAATAATTAAAGTGTAAATAATCGATGAAGTTAAGCCAGGATGTTGGTTGAAGTCTCAAGCTCCAAAGTGACAGTACTAGCATCAAGCCTGTTTTATAGATATTTTCTAATCAACCTGTTCAGAGATGGTATGACACACACATGGAGCAGGTGGGACTTGAAATTGGATCTCCTGCCTCAGAGGTAGAGACATTACCGCCATGCCACAGGACCCCTTAAACCTGCTTTGCACACTCACTGACAAGATGCCTTGCATGCTATTCAGATGTTTGCTTTATGCGCACCAACAGCAAAATGGCAAACAGAATGGATTGGTGCATAAATGGAACTCTGAGGGCACATAACAAACAAACCATTTGCACTGGCAAGCCCAGTTTCTCACCCTATAATTGATTGCTGAGTATTTTGAATTGACTGGTTAATAGTGAGGACATTAATATCACGTCTGTTTATTGTAATTTTTATCAATATTCATAACTCCTGCATATTTTAAATCTTTCAAGGTAGTTAATATGTTCAGTAGTTCTGTCCTTCTATTCAATATGCTGTGTTGAATTTTAATCCTAGATTTTGTTTTCCTAAGTATATGGTGATATCTCAATATATTCTTGAGACACGTTTTTAAAAACTTTGGATGTTTTTCTGTAAATGCAAATTATTAATACTCTGTGATAATGTGAACTGCAGATGCTGGAGAATTCCAAGATAATAAAATGTGAGGCTGGATGAACACAGCAGGCCAAGCAGCATCTCAGGAGCACAAAAGCTGACGTTTCGGGCCTAGACCCTTCAGAGATTAATACTCTGTTGGTTTTGGGTGGAAGTTTACATTTCATTGGTAGATTAGATTGAATTGGCACCTACTCTGTTTCTGATAAGAATTTTGTTTTTTTCCAGATCAATTGCTAATCCAGTTCTTCCCCCAATTGTATGATTTCAGGTTTTGTCTCGCAGAGACTAGCTGTCCACAGGAAGACAATTATCCTAATAATTTATGTATAAAAGTGAATGGAAAACTTTACCCACTACCGGTAAGTTTATACTTTAAATAAAATTATGGGGTTGGTTGGGGGATGGAGGCAGTTATATAAGAGGCACACTTTCTAGTGAGATAAAATCTGTCAATGCACTGGAAATGGAATGTTATGTTACTTGGGCATTTGAATCAAACGGATCTTGCAAAAATATTACCTATATTGTTTATTTGAAGGACTTGCCTTGGGAGGAATGCTAAGTACACATTTTTACTTGTGTTAATTTTAGCCCGTTTATTGGTAAGGCCAACATTTATTACCTCGAGCTAAAATTGACTGTCTCTGTTGGTCATTTTAGAGGTCTTAAGAGTCAACGATGTTACTGTGCACCTGGAATTAACACACAGGCCAGACCGGGTGACAGTGACAGATTGTCGTCCCTAGAGGGCATTAGTGAACCATTTGGGCTTTTATGACTAAGCACAATGGTGTCAAGCTTGCCACTAAACTAGCAATTTTTTAAACACACAAAATTTTATTGAATACAAATTTCACTATCTGCTGTGGTGGGATTCAAACCCATGTCCCATTACCTACCTTCCTGATCATTACTTTTAATTTTCAGGGGTTTACGCCACCACTTAAAAATGGTGTTGAGCAGAAGCGACCTGGTCGGCCTTTAAACATCACGTCGCAAGTTAGACTGTCATCAGCTGTACCCAATCAAATTTCAGTTTCTTGGGCACCAGAAATGGGAAGAGTAAGTACGTTATCTGCTACCAAATGTTAAATCTGGGTCATACCCATGAGCACTTGTAGCCATTTCATATTTCTGGCTTTATTGTTAAGAGATACAGAAGTAAGAGGCTTGGGGGTGGGGTGAGTGTGGACAGGAAAACACTAAGAGAAGCAGTAGGAAATAGAAAAAGAGGTTGTGAGTGGTAGGAAAGAACAGCTGCAAAGGAGAAAGAAGAGTTTAAAATGTGTCCAGAAAGTAACTCGATGCAAACTAGGGACCAGAGAAACTTGAAATAGCTCTGGCAATGTGCACCTTGCTTTGTGTTGCATATATTCAGATGCTATTATATGGGGAAGAAGATTGTGGATGCTCTTGTTATGACCACTATTTCAATTGTTGAATTTGAGATGGAGACCTGAGATACACTGAAGAGAGTAGGAACTGCCTGTTTGAAATCATTCAATTTTATGCATGTGATGGAAGGAGATTAGTTGTGACTACACTAATCTATGGAATGTGTTTAGAAGTGTGTGAGTTAGTTAAAAAACCTTTTGCTAACTAATTCTTGCACAAATTCAAATACTGTATAAGAAATAGTTTCCTTGTGTGTGGTGGCTTTAAGTTTATTGGAGGTTTGGGATATTAATGAACTCTTCTAATTTTGCCTGTGAGTGTCTAAATAGCCCGTATTTCAGTGCAAATGCAGAATATATTATCACTAACTCATTAGGTGACAGTTAATGAGAATGAAAATAATAACCCCTGAAAACCAAACTGTTGGCTCTAGAAGTACTTGTGAGGAGAGAGTGATGGCCCTTGACATCAAGGTTGCATTCAATCACGTGTGGCATTAAGAAGCCCTGGCAAAACTTGAATCATTGGGTTTCGGGGCAGACTGTCTGCTATTTGGATTCATATCTGGCACCTAGGAAGATGGTCATGTTTGTTATATCTGACAGGCTTAAAATTGAGGTTTAAAGGATTAGGATAATTATAATGTAAGGAGACAATCCACTGGGGATGGCATGCAAAGAGTCACCATGCTCTGACACCATCTTGCCAATTCAGTTCACCAAACTGATTGCTGGGGAACCAGATGTATAGGAGGAGAGATTGGGTCACTTGGGTCTGTATTCACTGAAGAGTAGAGGAATGAGAGGAAATCTCTGAACAAGAGGTCACGGTCCCTGGATGTGCAGCAGGTGATTTTCCACTAAGACGAGAAGTTTCTTTATCTGTGGAATTTCTTCCACAGAAGACTACACAGGCAGAATTATTTAACAAAAATAGATTTCTGGAGTATAAACATTGGAGCAGTATGGGTGAGAGTAGAAACATTGCTTTGAGTCAGAGGATTGGCCATGGTCATGTTGAATCGTGGAATGGGCTTGATGGGCTGAATGGCCCACTCTAGCTCCTATTTTCTGTTCCTACACTTCTAAGAACATAAGTTGGAAGCCATTATAATGTAGTGGTGGCAACCTTGCTATCACATCATACTTATTTGATTTCAGAGTTCAGAATATATTAATAAGCAAAGTACAGACTGTTGTTAAATGTAAATGTATGATTGCGCAGCAATTGCTGAACAAATGAGTGTTTTAATAACACTAACAACCAGCTTAAGATAAAGCTAAGAACTGTGGATCCTAAAGATCTGAAACAAAAGCAGAATTTGCTGGAGGAATTAAAGTCTGGCAGCATTTGTGAAGAGAAAGCAGAGTTAGCGTTTCAAGTGTAGTGACCTTTTTTTCAGAACTTGGAAACTCCTCCTCAACCTCTCCCCTTGACTAAAGGTCATGAGTTAAACCACTATCAATCCTCACTCTCGTGATGGATCCCTATGGTCCCGTAGGGTTTGGCAACTTTATTAACTGATGCACTTGTGATAATAGTATCTCCAATATTTGTTTATTCTGTTGAGTAATTGGGCTCTCTCAGAAGCAGATTTAGAGTAATCTATCAATATGGTCAATAATCATCGCTGCTCCATCAAACCTAAGGCAAAAACAGACAAGGAAATCATTAATTCCTGAACATTGCAACATTTAAGTTGGTGCGAACAATGGGTTGTATCTCTGCAACAGTCACTGTGCCTAAAATGTTTCAGGTGCACTAACAAGTCAGTGCCAATCCTTATGAATGAAAGCTGTTGGGTATTAAATTATCCAATGGATGCTATGTATTAAAGCAGCAACCACTATAATGTTCTTCATTTAGTAACTATTGAACTTGAGCAATCTTGAACTAGACACTATGCATTAATTTGCAAGGAACTCATACCTCAGTGACTTTCCAGATGTCCTGGTTGCCAGTTAGGTAAGTCTTGCATTGTTGAAAGATTGAAATTACTCTCTACATACACACACCAGCTCCTTGCTCTTCTTTCCAACCTCACTTATCCAGTCCTCATCTGGCCAGACAGTATTATCTCCTCCTAGGTTTGAATCTCCCTCCCTTTCTATTGCCCCTCTCTAACAGTTCTTCTTCCTTTTATCGTGGTAACCTTTGCTTCCTCTAACTTATCAGCCTTGCTCATTGCTGCGTTCACCTTCTTTATGCTGCTCCAATCACAGCTGACTGCCTCCCACCTCTACTGTTGATAGGCATGCTTTGAGCTTATCAACATCAAACATGAAAGAGAAAGCTAGCCTGTGACTGGAAAAACATCTCAAAGACAACATTGACATGACTGTTCCCTGATTTGTTGTCCCAGTGGTTGAACTTTCCAGATGTTTTGTAGACTCTTGGGGCTTCATCTTTTCACGTAGCAAATGGTTCAGCTCAATGTGCTGCTCAGAGGAGAATTCATAGAATTCCTACAGTGTAGAAGCAGGCTATTCAGCCCATTGAGTTTGCACCAACCCTCCAAAGACTATCCCACCTAGACCCACCACCTGCTCTATCTCTGTAACCCCACATTTCCCATGGCTAATCCACCTAACCTGCATGTCCTTGGACTGCGAGGAAACTTACACAGACATGGGGAGAATTTTCAAATTCCGCGCCGACAGTTGGCCAAGGTTTAATTCCAATCTGGGCCCCTTGTTCTGTGAGGCAGCAGTGCCACTGAGCCGATGTATCGCCCTGATTCAGTTGAAGCATTTGAGCGTTGGATGATTTATTTCAGTAGAAGCAATGTGCAATGGTAGGGGAAAAATAGAAGCAGGGAGGTTATTTTCACTGACACTGGGCTGAATGGCCACCTTCTGCATGCGTTAAAAAAAATTTAAGATGCATCTCAAGCTGGAAACATCACTACAATCCAGCTTTAGCCCTTAAAGGCACTATTGCATGCTACTATTAAAAGGCAGCTTCTTGATTTTTGTAATCTGTTACAATTTAAATCTTCCCTTTCTCTTTTGTTGATGTCTGTATGTAATTCATGTTGACAATAGCCAGGATTATCTCATTGCAGCGACTGAATAAGTTAAATCATTATTGACTTGAATTGCTGTGGTTGTACATAATACAACTTATCAGTATCATACGTTAATGATAACTTGCAGATGTGCCCTGCAAATGTTTTCAGCCTTACCCAACTCTAGAACTTAAAAGTAAATTTGAGAAGTAAATCTATATCTTGTTTTGTTTTCCAGAATTACTCAGTGTCTGTGTTCTTGGTGAAGCAACTGACATCGGCTGTATTACTGCAGAGGCTGCGGAACAAAGGCATCAGGAATTCTGACCATTCCAGAGCACTTAGTAAGTTGAATGTTAATATATTTTTGGGTTGATGTCGTGCTTCAGTGTGTTTGATTTAGAGAAAATTTATCTTGATTATTCATCTTTGAAACAACTCCTTTATCATGTGAACAATAGCATTGAAGCCCATTCAAGCTGATTAGGTTAGCAGAGTTAAAAGTCATAGAGAAATACAGCATGAAAACCGATCTTTCAGTCCAAGTTGTTCATGCTGATCAGATATCCTAAATAAATGTAGTCCCATTTGGCCCATATCCCTCTTAAACCCTTTTGATTCATATACCCATCCAGATGCCTATTACGTGTTGTAATTGTACCAGCGTCCTCCACTTCCTCTGGCAGCACATTCTATCCATGCACCACCCTCTGTGTAAAAAAAAATTGCTCCTTCGATCTGTTTAAATCTTTTCCCCTCTCACCTTAAACCTATGCCCTTTAGTTTTGGACACCTCCACGCCAAGGAAAAGACCCTGTCTATTTACCATATCCATACCCCTCCTGATTTTATATGCCTGCAAAGTCATCGTTCGGCCTCCAGGGAAAATAGTCCCGGGTCTATTCAGCCTCTCCCTGTAGCTCAAACCCTTCAGCCCTGCCAACATCCTTGTAAATCTTTTCTGAACCTTTTCACAACATCCTTCCCATAGCAGGGAGACCAGAATTGCACGCAACATTCCAAAAGTGGCTTAACCAATGTCCTGTACAGCTGTGACATGACCTCTCAGCCCCAATACTCAGTGCACTGACCTATAAAGGCAAGCATACGAAATGCTGCCTTCACCATCCCATCTACCTGGGATGCCATTTTCAAGGAACTATGAACCTGCCCTCCAAGTTCTCTTTGTTCAGCAATGCTCCCCTGGTCTTACCATTAAATGCATAAATCCTCCCTGATTTGTCTTTCCAAAATGCAGCAACTCACATTTATCTAAATTAAATCTAAGTGCCACTCCTCAGCCCCTTGGCCCATCTGATCAAGATCTAACGGGATCTTGGTTGTCCACTGTGCATCCAATGTCAATGTCATCTGCTGACTTACTAACCATACCTTATATGTCAAAATCATTTTATATAAATGACAAAAAGGAGCTGACCCAGCACCAATCCTCGTGGCACACTGCTGGTCATAGGCCTCCAGTCTGAAAGCAACCCTCCCACCACCACTCCTCTCACCCTGCTTCTCCTTTATCCATCTTCTGTCCGCCTCCCCCATCTCCCTGTTTATTTCAGAATCCCCTTCCCCTGCCCCGTTTCTGAAGAAGGGTCTTGACCCGAAACGTCAAACTTTCCTACTCCTCTGATGCTGTTTGGCCTGCTGTGTTCATCTAGCTTCACACCATGTTACCTCCACCACCACTCTGTCTTCTACCTTTTTGAGCAAGTTCTGTATAAATAGCTAGTTCTCCCTCTTCTGTGTGATTCAACCTTGCTAACCAATGTGCCTTGAGGAAGCTTGTCGAACACCTTATGAAGTCCATGTAGGTCATGTCCACGGCTCTGCCCTAGTCAGTTCTCTTTGTTGATTCTTTTAAATACTCAAGTTCATGAGACACAGTTTCCCATGCACGAAGCCATGTTGATTATCCCTAATTGGTCCTTGCCTTTGCAAATGTATGTAAATCCTATCCTTCAGGATTCCATCCAGCAACTCACCGATGTCAGGCTCACCAATCTTTTCCTTACCACCTTTTTTAAATAGTGGCACCATGTGAGCCAATCTGTAGTTTTCCAGCACCTAGGCTGTGGCTATCGATGATACAAGTATCTCAGCAAGGTGCCCACAGTCTCTTTCGTAGCTTCCCACAGGAAGTGCGACACCTGTCCCTGTATCTCCCCCTCCCCTCCCCTCCATTCAAGGCACAAAACAAACCTTCCAAATCAGACAGGGGTTCACCTGCACGTCCATCAGCTTTGTCTACTGTGTCTGCTGCTCCCAGTGTGGCCTCCTGTACATTGGCGAGACTAAGCGTACACTCTGAGACCATTTTGTAGGGCATCTGTGCTCTGTACACGACAAACAACACCTTCCAGTTGCCAACCATTTTAACCTTTCCTCTCACTCCCTGGGTGACATGTCCGTCCTGGGCCGCCTCCAGTGCCGCAATGATGCCACCCACAAACTGGAGGAGCAGCACCTCGCATTCCGCCTTGGGAGCCCACAGCCTGATGGCCTAAACGTGGAATTCACCAGTTTCGAAATCCCGTCTCTCTCCGCCCCCCGCCCCGCGTCATCTCATGCACAAGCCTCCTTCTCATCCCTGCTTCCTTGACCTGACACAATCTTATCATCTCTCCCACCTATCTGCCCCTCCCATCCCACGGACCAATCTCCACCATTTCTGACCTGCACTCAGCTATCACCATTGCACCTACCTTCCCCTTGCCCCGTCCTTCCTTATTTCCCAGCTCCCTTCTTCCTCCCCATTTCTGAAGAAGGGTCCTAGCCCAAAATGTTAACTTTCCTGTTCCTCTGCTGCCTGGCCTGTTGTGTTCCTCCAGCTCCATACTGTGTTATCCCTAATTTTGAACTTTTCCTGCAATTGCGTAACTCATTATTAGCAGCCCAAGTTTAATCTTTTGTAAAATATCAATAACTCTGCTGCAATTTGTGACCATTTCTCACCTTGTGTCTTTTCGTTAGTTAAAGAGAAGCTGACTGCAGATCCTGATAGTGAGGTTGCAACAACAAGCCTAAGAGTTTCGTTGATGTGTCCAGTAAGTTCCTTAAATGCGTGTCATTTGATCAGGGTTTTGTTGGGAAATGAGGGTCATTAAATATGTGATACCTTTCCTGTTCGTGCCCTCAGATGAGCTCACATTGGACTCCGAGAGATTCTTTTTTGTGTGAGTTATGTGATGTGTTGAAATAAAGCCTCTTTTTTATATTCATATGCTATAGAATAATATTCAGATGCCATGATCTGGACAAATACTTGTAGCAGGGATTCTTTTGACCTCCCACTGTTTTGTAGGCAAAAGTCCCAGAGGGATAGCATAAGTTCTGATATTCACCTTCCAAATGTTTTAAAGTTTTGCTGTTTGGAATTATGAAGAACATTCTTGATAAGTGTTTTAATTGTCATGTGTTCTTTGAAATTGGAAAATGTTTTTATCTTGTGATACGTTTTCACCAGATTTTTTTTGTAGTTTCCAGTTTTCCTGGATCCAGTGGGATGGCGTGTTAAATAATGGCAAAACTTGCTTAAAAGTTCAGCATTAAGTACTGCACAACTTTCTTTCATATCCCATTTTTCCAATATTCCACATTGGTCAATTTCATTATAAATAAGTGTGGAATAAGTGTACTAATTCTTTTTATTATCAAGATTAAAGCAGGCATGCAAATTTTTTTTCACATGTGCAGATATGTAAGTATGGTTCAGTATTGATGTTCCAGTAAACCTTTTAAAGAGTATTAGTAAGCTTAACCTTGATTTATTTTTGATTTTATAGTTGGGGAAGATGCGCCTGATAGTCCCTTGCCGTGCAGTCACCTGTACACATCTACAATGCTTCGATGCTGCCCTCTATCTTCAAATGAATGAAAAGAAGCCCACGTGGATTTGTCCAGTGTGTGATAAAAAAGCATCCTATGATAGTTTGATAATAGATGGGTATGTCCAGACCATTAGCAACAAAATTGATTTAGTACAACGTTTTTTAAAACAAAATTGTCTCTTGAATTCTCTACAAGACGCAGGAACAGAGAAATTATTTTTCAGTAGGTCGTAGAAATTATATAATACTTTGGAGCGAGCAGAGAAACATTGTACATACTTGTGTAAAAATCAATCTCGTGTAACTGTTGATCTCATGATTTTTAGCTTAAATGAAATAGGTTTTCAATATATCACATAGCAACAGGCGAATGATATTTGACCATGTGAGTCTGCTCCACTATTGTGAATTATGGGCTATTTAGTTGTTATTTTAGCTTCATTCTCGTGTCTGTACCATAATCTTTGACTGCTTTTGTCTATCTAAAATCTATTTATTTCAGCCATGGATTCACTTAAATACTGGTCTCCATTACCCTCTGGGGAACAGAATTCTACACTCCATTGACTCTCAGAAAAATATTGTTTTCTGCTTTAAAAGTAAAACCACTTCGTAAACTAATATCTAATTTGACACTTTATTTTTGTTTAATTCATTCATGGGATGTGGGCATCACTGATTAGGCCATCCTTTACTGCCAACAAAACAGTGAAGAATTTTGAAGATTTGTAGCTCAGGTTGAGGTTCTGGGTGTGAGTTTGCTCGCTGAGCTGGAAGATTAGTTTTCAGACGTTTCGTCACCATTCTAGGTAACATCATCAGTGAGCCTCCGACGAAGCGCTGGTGTTATGTCCCGCTTTTTATTTATCTGGTTAGGTTTCCTTGGGTTGGTGATGTCATTTCCTGTGTTGGTGATGAAGAACAGGAAATGACATCACCAACCCAAGGAAACCTAAATAGATAAATAGAAAGCGGGACATAACACCAGCGCTTCATCGGAGGCTCACTGATGATGTTATCTAGAATGGTGACGAAACGTCTGAAAACTAACCTTCCAGCTCAGCGAGCAAATTCACATCCACAGTGAAGAATCAACTATATTGGTATGGGTCTGGTGTCATGTATTGGACAGAACCAGGAAAAGATGGCAGATTTATTGCCACACTCAGATTTACTAAATGACACTGGTGAACCATATAGGTTTTGATGACAATCAGTAGCTGTTATATAGTCACCATTAGGCTAGATTTTTATCCAGAAGTTTATTGAAGTCAAGTTTGACCACCTACCATTGTGGGATTCAGACCCATGTCAGCAAAGCATTAACCTTTTGGTTTTGGATTACTGGTCCAGCAGCATTACCTCTACGCCACTGACTCCCCTAAATATTTTGTAGAAATACAGAATCAAATTTTTGAGTAATTTTTCAGTCAAAAAGTTAAGGAGTAGGAATAGGCCATCCATCCCTTCAAGCCTATCGATATGATCCTCGGCCCTCATTCTCCGGTTTTCGCTTTGTAACTTGATCCCCTTACTAATCAAGGACCTATCTATCTCTGTCTTAAATGCACTCAATGACATGGCCTCTACAGCCATTTGTGGCAATGATTTCCACAAATTCTCTCACTCCTTGTCACAGTTCTAAAGGGTCGTCCCTTCATTTCTCAGTCTGTGCCCCTGGTTCTTAGTTTTCCACTGGTAGGAGAGACTTTCTCCACATCCATTCTATCCAGCCTCTCCATATTTTGCAAGTTTCAGCTGGATTCCCTCTCATCCTTTTAAACTCCATCGAGTTAGAACCGGAATCCTCAACCACCACTCCATCTAACAAGTGCTTTCTCCCCATGATCATTTTTAAACCCCGCCCCAGCACGCATGCACACAGCGTACCCTTCCTTAGATACGGAGCCAAAAACAGCTCATAATATTCTAAATGCAGACTGACCAAAGCCTTAGACATCCTCAAGGGTGCATCTCTGATCTTCTATTTTTGCCCTCTTGAAATGAATGCTAATGTTGCATTTGCCTTCTGACCTCCCAACTGAACCTGACTGTGTCCTTTTTTACCATGCACTTCCAAGTACTCTGTAATCTTATCCTTAATGATGCACTGTTAAAAGCTTTCCAACAACTAAGATTAAGCTAACCAGCCTATATATTCCTGTCTTCTGCCTTGCTCTTAAACAGGGTGTTACATTAACCATTTTAGCTCCTCTGGTACCATCCCTGACTTCAATGACTCCTGAAAGATCACCATCTCTATAGTTTCTGCAGCTATCTCCTTCAGAATCTTCGGGTACAGTTCATCCAGTCTGGGTGATTTATCTACCTTCAGACCTTTCAGTTTCCATAGCGCTATCTCCTCGGATGGCTTCTATGCTTAACCCTGCCCCTTGACTCCATTTGAAGTCCTGGTGTGTTAATGGTGTCTTCCCCTGTGAAGACTGATGTAAAGTACCAGTTGAGTTTCTCCACCATTTCTTTGTTTCCAGCCTAATTTTCCAGCAGTCCAATGTCCTCTTGCCTATGTCTCACCTTTTATAGATCTAAAAAACAGTTGCGATCTTCTTTTATATTACTAGCCAGCTTACCCTTGTATTTCATCTTATTGCTTGTTTAGTTTTAGTTTTAGTTTTTTTTTAGCTTATGATGGTTTTTAAAGGCTTCCGAGTCTTCAACTTCCCACTAGCCTTTACCATATTTGTATGCTTTTGCTTTTATGCTGTCCCTGACTTCCCTTGTCAGTCATAGCTGCTTTGCCCTCCCCTTTGAGTTTTTCTTCCTTGGGATTAATTTCTGCTTTGCCTTCCAAATTATCCCCAGAAACTCCAGCCATTAGTGCTCTCTCATCATTTCCTGCTGGGCTCCTCTTCCAAACAACTCTGGCTATCTGCTCCTTCATGTTTTTGTAGTCAGCTTTATTCAGTTGTAATACTGTTGCATCTGATTCCAGTCCCTCAGACTACAAGGTGAATTCTGTCATATGGTCATTGCCCCCACTGCACCTCCCAGTTGCAAACCATTTCCACTCCACCTCCCATTCTTTAGATGACATGTCCATCATGGGCCTCCTGCAGTGCCACAATGATGTCACCCGAAGGTTGCAGGAACAGCAACTCATATTCCGCTTGGGAACCCTGCAGCCCAATGGTATCAATGTGGACTTCACCAGCTTCAAAATCTCCCCTTCCCCCACCGCATCCCAAAACCAGCCCAGTTCGTCCCCTCCCCCACTGCACCACACAACCAGCCCAGCCCCTCCACCCACTGCATCCCAAAACCAGTCCAACCTGTCTCTGCCTCCCTAACCTGTTCTTCCTCTCACCCATCCCTTCCTCCCACCCCAAGCCGCACCTCCATCTCCTACCTACTAACCTCACCCCACCTCCTTGACCTGTCCATCTTCCCTGGACTGACCTATCCCCTCCCTACCTCCCCACCTATACTCTCCTCTCCACCTATCTTCTTTTCTCTCCATCTTCGGTCCGCCTCTCCCTCTCTCCCTATTTATTCCAGAACCCTCACCCCATCCCCCTCTCTGATGAAGGGTCTAGGCCCGAAACGTCAGCTTTTGTGCTCCTGAGATGCTGCTGGGCCTGCTGTGTTCATCCGGCCTCACATTTTATTGTCCCGCCCCCAAGGAGTTTGTTCACTTTAAGCTCCCTAATCAAGTCTGCCTCATTAGGCATCCCTAAATCCAAAATTGCCAGACCCCACTAGGGATCAATCACAGGCTGCTCTTTAAAAAAAACACACCTCATAAACATTCCACAAATTCCTTTCTTGAGGTATTCTACCATCCTGATTTTCCCAATCTGCCTGCACATTGAAGTCCCCATGATTACTGTAATAGTGCTTTTTTTACATGCGTTTTCTGTCTCCTGATTTATCTTTCTCCCCACATCCTGACAACTGTTAGGAGGCCTGTATACAATTCCCTTCAGGTCCTCTTTACCTTTTGCAGTTTGTCAACTCTACCCAATCTGTCGCTTCTTGCTATTCAATCTCATTTCTTATGAACAAGCAACCCCGCCCCGATGTCCATCTGCCTGTCTTTTCAGTACAATTTGCATTCTTGGACGTTTGGTTCCCAACCCGGATCCCTTTGCAGTCACGGCTCTGATACCCACAACATTGGACCTGACAATTTCAATCTGCGCTACCAGCTCATTTACTTCATTTGTATGCTGTGTGCATTTTAGCCCAAACACCCTCAGTCTTGCATTGAATGACTTCCTTCTCATAATTGTCTCCTCATCTGCTACTCCTGAAGATAGATTCCTGAACCTTTCCACATTCTGTCCTATTACTTGTTTTTGAAATTTTAATAACATTTGTTGTGCAACATCAAACTTCCCCCAACTAACTCTTTCCACAATTTCTCATGCAACTGGACCTCCCCCCAATATTTAGTTTAAAGCCCTATCCACAGCTCTAGCTATTCTCCAGAACTCATGATTCAGATGGCGTGCATACTATCAGAACAGCTCCCCCTTCCCCAGTACTGGTACCAATGCCCCATGAATTTGAACCCGTTTCTCCCATACCAATCTTTCAGCTACACATTTACCTCTTTAATCCTGTTGGCCCTGTGCCAGTTTGCTCAGTTGCTTGAGTAGTAATCTGGAGATTACCTCCTTTTTGGTTCCGCTTTTTAATTTAGTCCCCAGCTGTTTACGTTGCCTCAGCAGAACCTTTCTACCTATATTGTTGGTACCTATGTGGCCTCCCACTCCAAGTTCCTCTACAGCCCAAGTGAGATAGGGCAAAACGGCCAGGTCAAAAGGCAGACAACGCAGTCTTTGAGACTGTGTCGATCCTGACCACAGTGAACAATGTCTATTCCTTGTGATGATACTATACACAATTACAACTGCAATTCTCTTTTCTTCCCCCCCCCCACCACCTCTCGAATGGCTCCTTGTAATATGGTGCAGTTGTCAATTTGCTCATCCTCTGTACAGCTCCATTCTCATCTATGCAGGGAGCAAGAATCTCAAAACAATTAGACGAGCTCAAGGGCTGAGACTTCTTCAGTACTACCTCCTGGATACCTCTATCAGCTAAAATGCCCACATTGGGGAATGTTGTGCCTTACACTTCGCAACCTGTATTTATTACTATACTGACATCTTCCTTTCGAGCAAGGCCAATCCCAGCCTCCTCTAATCACTTCTTCACTCCAGTCTGTCCTCGTTCATCTATCCTTCCCCTAATGACCAGCACAAAATAGTGATGCACTTTTCTAAAATTGAATCTATCCATGAATCCTCATGTAGCAACCCCATTTAAATTAGCTAGTCTCCAGCATAAGCCCAGATCTTTTCCACAGCTATAAATGTATACACGCGTGTCCCATTTTACTTCTGTAACTTGATTTGCTGGAGTACATGCACACAGTAGCCATGATTTCCTGTCCCTCTGTGTGCCTATCTCAAATTTTCTTAGAGCTTTCAACCCGATCGATTGAACTCCCCAACTTCTCCTCCTGCCTGTTTAAGGCAAAATGCAGCTCTCAACACTTGCCATTTGGCATAGTCAGTAAGGTAGCTCTCTTAAATCACCCCCTGCTTGGTCCTTCTCTCTCCGGGGCAAAGTGTCTTGGAACGTTATATTTTGCTGTAGATGCTTACCAAATCCAATTCTTGGTGTTTCATTTGCTGTTACTCAAAATCTCAGGTAATTCTTTGATTTTTAAAATGTTCCTCTCAGTCCAATTCCAAATCCTTCTGTGGTGATTCCCTTTGTATTTTTGTAATGTCGTGCATTCCATTAGCCGTTTTGAAGTATTTGCATTCTTCTAATCCTCGTGTTTTAGACATTTGTAATTTTAAACTCTTCACCATAGTTAGCTGTGCCACCTGTTGCCAAGCCCCAAACTGTGGAACTCCTCTCTTAAGCTATTTCATTAACTCCCTTTCGTCTTTTAAAATGTTCATCAAAACTTACCTCTTTGGTCAAATGTTTAGTCATCTGTCGAGGGCATCATCCTTCTCTGTAGGTCGCTGTCATTTTTTTTTTAATACTCCATGAAGTGTGTTGGGTGCATAAAAATAAGGAGCAGGATTAGGCCATTTGGCCTCAAATCTGCTCCGTTATTCAATAAAATCATGGCAATTTAATTGTAACTTAATCTACATTAGTGCCTATGCAAGTAACGACATGTCCTCTTGCTTACTAATAGTTTTTTCCGGTTGTACATTAAATATATTCAGACTGTGCTTCACTATCTTTTTGGGAAGACAGTTCTAAAGACTCATAATCGTCAGATTTCTTTTGCTTTGTTGTTTCTCTTTTAAATGGACATGTCCTTATTGTTAAACAGTGACCCCTATTTCGAGATTCATCAGTAAGCGCAAGCATCCAGTCAGGGAACCATAGAATCCCTGCTGTTTGGAAAGAGTGCACCGGCCTTTCGAATCTGTACTGACTCTCCAAAGAGCCTCCCATTCTGACCCAACCCCTCCATGCCGTCCCCATAACCCTGCACTTACTGTAACTAACCCACCTAGCCTGGTCATCCCTGAACACTAAAGTGCACTTTACTATGGCCAATCCACCTAACCTGCACACCTTTGGACAGTGGAAGAAACCAGAGCACCTGGAAGAAGTCTACACACAAATGGGGAGACATGCAATCTCCAGTCTATGTGCAATCAGTCAAGATCCCGCAATGATTATCTTTCAATTAATTGGTTTTTTATCATATTAAAAACAAAAGTATACAATTACAGGATGTCAGATGTTTTTTGCACCCTTCCCAATTTTAGATTTGTGCCACATAGAGCTCCCTCACAAGATGCGTATTGGTAATCCCAAAATATCCACCATCAGGGAGCAAGGGAAGTATGTTGATTATATAGCCCTCTTATTCCTCTTCCATTGCAGAATGAGGGGTGCCCTATATGTGTGTGAAAAGTGAAATCTTTAAGCTTTGGTTCATGATATTTCAACCTTTTTGTTAAGTATTACAGTAACCCTTAGTTTTCTCTTCCAGTCTGTTTATGGAAATCCTGAATTCTTGTACAGATGTAGATGAGATTAAATTCCAAGAAGATGGCTCCTGGTGTCCAATGAGGCCCAAAAAGGAATCTTTAAAACTATCCAATGCACAGTGTACAAAAGTTGAACTTTCATGTGAGTTCTGAGATGTGTGAATACTTTCTCTGGAGAGTGATCTGAATGTTGTGTTCATTATCTGCATTCTTAATGTTTATATTATTTTTATATACCATGACCCTGTGAGTTAAATTAGGCAGAAAAATAGAGATATTTTGCACACACTACTTTTATGTTCATTTTTCTCCTTTTGAGTTTGTGGTCTGTTTGCCAAGACCATTGGTGTCAATCACTAAAGGTAACTGATTACATTGTCTTGAGCCAATCTACATAGTTAGTAGATGTTGGTTATTTGAGTTAATCATGTTTTTTATTGTTGTGCTGTGATTCATTGAAGTATAACGGTGAGATTTTTGATATGCCAGATACAGACTAGATGTACAGATTTGCTTGCTAAATAAATATGATCAAGTTTGATCCAGGGCTTTGATGGAATGTGCTGAATGGATCACCCTTCTACAAAAGTCTGAAATATATAAAGTGTTCCTCAAATTAGCATCTATTCTGTTTGCAGCTTTTAGTACGGCTCAATTAATAACATTTCCGTAGTGGCTCCATTTTTTTAAAGCATTTCTAGTTACTTCAAAGTGATATGTGGAAAAGGTGTACCGATCCAAAGGAGGTGTCATTAGAAGGGTGTCTATATAAAGTTTTTAAAAGGGGTGAGATTTTAAAGAGGAATGGGAGCAAATTTTGAGTGGGACCTTGGCAACTGAAGGCCGGGCCACCATTGAGGCAGCAAGAGGAGGAGCTGTGTACAGAAGTAATTGGAGTCAGGAACAAAGTGAGCATATTGTAAAGTTGGAGAAGATTCCAGAGATTAAGTGAAATGTGACAGTGAAGGGATTTAAAGATGAGCTTGTTTTTATATTTGAGGACTCTAGTTGATAGAAACGGCAAGTGTTTCGAAGGTGCAGGATTTGTTTTGGAGATTGGTATGTAAACATGACAGGTTTAAACAGCCGGGTGCCTGTTGAAGGTGTAGAATGAAAGATCAACAAGAAAAATGTAGGAATAATTGAGTCTACATTGAAAAGCCTAAAGTCATTGTCGTTGAACTTTCTCTCAACTCCATGCCCTCGCCACCATTTCCTAAGACTGTAAGATGTAGGAGCATGTGGAGGCCATTTGGCCCATCGAGTCTGCTTTGCCATTCAGTGATCCAATGGCTGATATTATAATTCTTAACTCCACTTTGCTGACTTAACCTTAACTCCTTCATTCCCTAATTGATGAAAAGATCAGTCTATCTCAGCTTCAAATATACTTCAAATGAGACAGTCTCGAGCCCTTTGTGGGAGAGAAACCACAGATTCACTACCTTCTGAGAGAAGATATTCCTCTGCATCTCTGCCTTAAGTAGGTGAACCCTTCTGCAATTTTATGCCCCAGTGTCTTAGACTGTCCCACAATGGGTAGCAATCTCTCCACATTTACCCTGTCAAGCCACCTAAGAATTACGTGCTTCAATAGGTCTTCTCTCATTCTCCTCAACTCCAATGAGTACTGGTCCAACCTACTCAATTTCTCGTAAGAAAATCCCTCTATGCCTACAAACAAACTTTCTTTCCCCTTTCCTGAGCCCTGTCTTGGGTTGCATGGGATTGTTTTGAACTTCAGGGACCTATTTGAGCTTTCAACTTTATATCATATGCTTATCAATGTCACTTCCATCTATCTCCATAACATCACCCTCCACCCAAGCCTCTGCCTTTGTCACCTCCAAACTGTGCTGTTTTAATTTTATTTTCTCCAGAGGAAGCTTACCGACTATTGATCCTTATTTTTCATATCTAGGGTGGTTTTCTGCAATTGAAAAAAAGTTTGATCAGAGTGTAATGTCTAATGACATTTTCAAATCAGGATTGTCCACATGTTTTAAAACAACTTGCCTGCTTTCTTGATCAGGGAATGATATTGAATGTGGGAGGACAAACTTAAGTTGGAAAGAATAGGAGGCATTTTTAAAACATCTTACCTTGGTAATCAGTATCATAGCAAACGTTTAAACAAAGACGTGTTCAGTTATAAAAATAGAAGTGTATTCATCTGTAGGTATGAGAGTTTTTGGTGTTTTATTTCTGATATACATCTGAAATGTCAGACGGATTATTTTTCACAATTGATAATTGACATACTATGTATTTTGTTTTTAGATTTAGTTTAGAATTCCAGCATTTACCTCCTTCCCTTGTTATTTTGCTATTGCAACACTGTTTTCTAATTCCAGCAACTCCAAATGTAACCAACAAGACTGCTTCTGCAGTGCCGACTAGTGAAGCAAGTAACAACAAGAGGGCTGAAGTTATAGATCTCACCATTGAAAGTTCCTCTTCTGACGAGGAAGCAGAACCTCCACTGAAGAAAAGGTGCTTATATCCAGCAGATACAGAGGACACTAGCAACAAAGGGTTAGTATGTTACACGTTCCATTGTCACTTTTCACAAGTTATTTTTGCAGGCAATTAGATTAAAAACAAAGATGCAGATTTTTTTCTCACCGCACTTTAAGTATACACTGAAAGAGTTAAGCCAAAAGCTGTTTGTGTTTCTTTTGGACCGTTGTTCCTGAGGCCACTGTTGCTGTCCTATGATACCGCAGATGCTGCTAACCATCTTTGCCTTGTTCACTTCACGTATTTTTCACGTGAGAGTGGAAAATGCTGCCTTTTCACAATGTAATCATTGTGACTGACCTCGGAGATAGTAAGAACTGCCAATACTGGAGTCAGAGATAAGTGTGGAGCTGGAGGAACACAGCAGGCCAGGCAGCATCTGAGGAGCTGGAAAGCTGACGTTTGGGGTCAGGACCCTTCTTCAGAAAAAACCTCCAGCTCCACACTATTATTGTAACTGACCTGCTGCTGTCATCAGGTGCCAGTGTTATGTTCATGTGAGGAAGAGTGAATCAGCTCCCCTTGGATGGCTGCAAAACTATTTTTAATTCAGCTATCTCCCATTTTGATTAAAACAGTATTACTCAAATCTAAGGAGCCAATTACAAAGTGAGTGAAAGAGGTGAATTTTTATTACTTACTAAAACATGCAACATCAAATGCATGCATGAGCACAGGTATGAAAGTTTAAAAGGAGTGGGTGTCCAGGACAAAGAATATGGAGCTCAAAAAAAATCCATAATGTTAGGTTATACGTGAAATCACGTTTGATTAATTGGTGACATATTCTCAGTAGTGGCAAAATTTGTAAATACCGTTTTTGAGTCCTCAGTGAATGACCAATTTGCTTTCTTAGATTTTTGGGAGGGATGAGTGAAAGAAAGCAAACATGCCAGTTTATAAAATCATAGAGTCCCAACAGTGCGGAAGCAGGCCATTTGACCCATTGAATCCACACTGACCCTCCGAAGAGCATCCCTCCCAGACCCAACTCCTACTCTATCCCTGGATTTCCCACCTTAAACACTATGGGCAATTTAGCATTGACCATCCACCTAACATGCACATGTTTAGACTGTGGGGGCGGATACCGGAGCACCTGGAGGAAACTCATGCAGACACGGAAAATGTGCAAACTCCACACAAGACCGTTGCCCAAAGCAGGAATCGAACCTTGGTTTTTGGTTCTATGAGGTAGTATTGCTAACCACCAAACTGTCGTGCTGGCCCTTTTTCCCCCCCTCAGGGGTACTGCAACAAATACCCGCTTCGGCAGTCAAGCAGACAGTTATCAGCAACAGTCATGTATTCAATTTCATTGTTATATTATTAAAGTTTAGAAAATGTAAGTGTGGCCCAGTGATTTTCCCCAAAAAAATTAAATATCCAAAGCAAAAATAATTGAAAAACATTATTTCCAATAATCAAACTTTTTTTTAAAAAAAGCAATCTCCACCACCAGGGTGAAGGGATCAGCAGGTTTGCTGCATGGACTAAGACCAGCTTTGGCGATCCAGCACAGCACCTAGAACTATTCGTTAAACATAGAACATTACAGCATAGTACAGGCCCTTCGGCCCTCGATGTTGTGCTGACCTGTCATACCGATCTGAAGCCCATCTGACCTACACTATTCCATGTACGTCCATATGCTTGTCCAATGATGACTTAAATGTACTTAAAGTTGGCGAATCTACTAACGTTGCAGGCAAAGCATTCCATTCCCTTACTACTCTCTGAGTAAAGAAAATACCTCTGACATCTGTCCGATATCTTTCACCCCTCAATTTAAAGCTATGCTCCCTTGCCGTCACCATCCTAGGAAAAAGGCTCTCCCTATCTAACCCTCTGATTATTTTATATGTCTCAATTAAGTCACCTCTCAACCTTCTCTCTAACGAAAACAGCCTGAAGTCCCTCAGCCTTTCCTCGCAAGACCTTCCCTCCATACCAGGCAACATCCTAGTAAATCTCCTCTGCACCCTTTCCAAAGCTTCCACATCCTCCTTATAATGCAGTGACCAGAACTGTATGCAATACTCCATGTGCGGCCGCACCAGAGTTTTGTACAGCTGCAGCATAACCTCTTGGTTCCGGAACTCGATCCCTCTATTAATAAAAGCTAACACACGGTATGCCTCCTTAACAACCCTGTCAACCTGGGTGGCAACTTTCAAGGATCCGTGTACATGAACACTGAGATCTCTCTGCTCATCTACACTACCATGAATCTTACCATTAGCCCAGTGCCAAATTGCATCACCTCACATTTGTCTGCATTAAACTCCATTTGCCATCTCTCAGCCCAGCTCTGCAGTTTATCTGTCTGTCTGTAACCTACAACATCCTTCCTCACTATCCACAACTCCACCGACCTTAGTGTCGTCCGCAAATTTACTAACCCATCCTTCTACATCCTCATCCAGGTCATTTATAAAAATGACAAACAGCAGTGGACCCAACACCGACCCTTGCGGTACACCACTAGTAACTGGTCTCCAGGATGAACATTTCCCATCAACTACCAACCTCTGTCTTCTTTCAGCAAGCAAATTTCTGATCCAAACTGCTATATCTCCCACAATCCCATTCCTCCGCATTTTGTACAATAGCCTACTATGGGGAACCTTATCGAACGCCTTGCTGAAATCCATATACACCACATCAACTAGTTTAATGGTTTATAAATCTTTGAGCAATTGCCACAGCCTGCATGAAATCCCTTTTTTTTCTCTCTTTGCCTACCCAAAGGATATAGCCTGAAGTACAGTTCCTATGTGTTCTGCTGTGTTTCATTTTTTACTCCTCAAGCTGGATAATACCTTGGCAACTTTCATCACAAGAGTTGTAAATCAAATGGGAGGCACAGATCTGATTGGTCTTGTTCACTTTGATTTCAGTTCACACTTGGGTTTAACTTATTGATGGTTTTGTCAACAGGCTCAACCTGTAGTCAGGTGATTACTATGACTGTCATAAGTCAGTATTTTTTGGTTATTTTATAAAATACATTTTAGTCCATTTCAAATATGTCTGAATAAGAAGGTCCAAAATTGGTAATCCATTTTTACCATGATGCTGTCAGCATGTGTCAAAGATAGGAATTCTAGGCTCAGACTCTAAGATACACATCTAAAGATTTCTATTTAACTTGAGTATACAACAAGTTATGCATTTCCTCATAGAAGGTGGCTGAGGAAATAGCAGAGGCTTTGGTTGTGATCTTTCAAAAGTCACTGGAGTCAGGGAAAGTCCCAGATGATTGGAAAATTGCTGTTGTAACCCTCTTGTTTAAGAAAGGATCAAGGCAAAAGATGGAAAATTATAGGCAGATTAGCCTAACCTCGGTAGTTGGTAAAATTCTAGAATCCATTGTCAAGGATGAGATTTCTAAATTCCTGGAAGTGCAGGGTCAAATTAGAACAAGTCAGGATGCGTTTAGTAAGGGAAGTTCGTGCCTGACAAACCTGTTAGAATTCTTTGAAGAAGTAACAAGTAGGTTAGACCGGGGAAACCCAGTAGATGTTATCTATCTAGACTTCCAAAAGGCCTTTGATACGGTGCTTCACGGGAGGCTGCTGAGCGAGGTGAGCTACTGGCTTGGGTTGAGGATTGGCTGTCTGACAGAAGGCAGAGAGTTGGGATAAAAGGTTCTTTTTTGGAACGGCAACCGGTGACGAATGGTGTCCCACAGGGTTCAGTGTTGGGGCTGCAGCTGTTCACCTTTTTATATATAAATGATCTGGATGAAGGGACTGGGGGCGTTCTGGCGAAGTTTGCTGATGATACGAAGATAGGTGGACAGGCAGGTATTACTGAGGAGGTGGGGAAGCTGCAGAAAGATTTAGACTGTTAAGGAGAGTGGTCCAGGAAATGGCTGATGAAATTCAATGTGAGGAAATGTGAAGTTTTGCACTTTGGGGGGGAAAAAAAAATACAGGTATGGACTATTTTCTAAATGGTGAGAAAATTCGTAAAGCAAAAGTACAAAGGGATCTGGGACTGTTGGCCCAGGATTGTCTAAAAGTTAACTTGCAGGTAGAGTCCGTGATTAAGAAAGCGAATGTAATGTAATGTTGTCGTTTATCTCAAGAGGGTTGTAATATAAAAACAGCAATGTGCTTCTGAGACTTTATAAAGCTGTAGTTAGGCCCCATTTAGAATACTGTGTCCAATTTTGGGCCCCATACCTCAGGAAGGACGTGCTAGCCCTGGAGTGTGTCGAGCAGAGATTCACACGAATGATCCCTGGAATGGTAGGTTTAACCTATGATGAACGGCTAAGGATCCTGGGATTGTATTCATTAGAGTTTAGAAGGTTGAGGGGAGATCTAATAGAAACTTACAAGATAATGTTGTTGTTTCCGTTAGGCAGGGAGACTAGAACCCTAGGGCACAGCCTTAAAATTAGAGGGGGTAAATTTAAAACTGAAATGAGATGACATTTCTTCAGCCAGAGTGGTGGGCTTGTGGAATTCATTGCCACGGAGTGCAGTGGAGGCCGGGACGTCAGATGCCTTCAAGGCAGAGATCAACAAATTCTTGATCTCAGAAGGAATCCAGGGCTACGGGGAGAGTGTAGGGAAGTGGAGCTGAAATGCCCATCAGCCATGATTTAAATGGCAGAGTAGACTTGATGGGCCGAATGGCCTTACTTCCACTGCTATGTCTCATAGTCTTATAATAACAACGGCTATGGTCAAGTAGCTTAATTTAACATGATTCATATCAATAGAAAAAGCTAATTGATTTTTTTTCTCTGAATTATAGGGTCCTTGCCTATCAGCCACCTGCAGTTCGGTTGCCAAATGCCACAACAGTTGATACAAGTTTTCTGCCTCAGTTAGCAGACTATCCAGCCACATTCCATCACTCAACAATGGCCCTTCCACCTGAGATTCAAAGTAAGGACAGGATATGAAATGGAGTATGCCACCTTTTATGCATTGTAAAAAGGCAATTTGGTCAAATGTCCCATCAGCCTCTCCTGATTTGAAAGCAGGGATTCATGGAGAATAGTACAAATGGGTGTTGGCTGTATCCTGGGAGCTCATCAAAAAGTCACAAGTATGGGTGCAAACGTAAACGTGTTGCTTTGTAGGCAGTGTGCAGCACAGCTGTACTCAGTACCCAATCCAGTGCTCACTCAACATCCTCTCAATTTCTCTTCAACTACCCTTTCTCATCGCTTCCCTTGTTAGCTTTAGTTTTAATGCTGCCTGAATATAAACACAAAATTAGAAGCTTGCCCATTTCTAAGAACCCATTGTTAATTGCAAAACCTGCTGAGATGTAAAGCACAAAATGTTAGAATGTTTATGCCTCTGAATGAACCCTTTGCTTAAACAAGTCAGTACTTCCCACACTGCCCTCCAACCCCACCACACCCGGCACCTTCCCCTGCAACCGCAGGAAATGCTACACTTGCCCCCACACCTCCTCCCTCACCCCCATCCCAGGCCCCAAGATGACATTCCACATTAAGCAGAGGTTCACCTGCACATCTGTCAATGTGGTATACTGCATCCACTGTACCCGGTGCGGCTTCCTCTACATTGGGGAAACCAAGCGGAGGCTTGGGGACCGCTTTGCAGAACACCTCCGCTCAGTTCGCAACAAACAACTGCACCTCCCAGTCGCAAACCATTTCCACTCCCCCTCCCATTCTCTAGATGACATGTCCATCATGGGCCTCCTGCAGTGCCACAATGATGCCACCCGAAGGTTGCAGGAACAGCAACTCATATTCTGCCTGGGAACCCTGCAGCCATATGGTATCAATGTGGACTTCACCAGTTTCAAAATCTCCCCTTCCCCTACTGCATCCCTAAACCAGCCCAGTTCGTCCCCTCCCCCCACTGCACCACACAACCAGCCCAGCTCTTCCCCCCCCCCCCCCCCCCCACCACTGCATCCCAAAACCAGTCCAACCTGTCTCTGCCTCCCTAACCGGTTCTTCCTCTCACCCATCCCTTCCTCCCACCCCAAGCCGCACCCCCAGCTACCTACTAACCTCATCCCACCTCCTTGACCTGTCCGTCTTCCCTGGACTGACCTATCCCCTCCCTACCTCCCCACCTATACTCTCCTCCCTACCTATCTTCTTTACTCTCCATCTTCGGTCCGCCTCCCCCTCTCTCCCTATTTATTCCAGAACCCTCACCCCATCCCCCTCTCTGATGAAGGGTCTAGGCCCGAAACGTCAGCTTTTGTGCTCCTGAGATGCTGCTTGGCCTGCTGTGTTCATCCAGCCTCACATTTTATTATCAGTACTTTCCTCCTTGTGCATTATTCTAAACCCAGCATCCTCATTGCTTCCCTGTGTCTATTAGTGTTTCTTTCTTGTACTTGTAAACCCTCTGACTCATTAATGGGTGGTACAAACTGAACATTCAACTGTCTCTTCGTTAACACATGAGGACCATCTATTCTATGTGCTAATGATGAGAAATAGGATCGATGACTCTATATGTTGTACTTGGATTTGTGGGATTTTCAGAATGAGGTAGGGATGGGTGTAATCTTTGAATTATGGCAAAGGAACAATTTGCACCCCATATCCAGTAAGAGTTTAAGAAATCGGCAAAACAACATGTTTAAATGACCTTTTGAGCCTATTCCACTACACAATTCAGTTGCATCTGCTTTCTGCCTCATCTTCCCCTTCCTGCCTGCTCCCTTTATCCCTTAATTCCCCAAGAGACCAAATATCTATCTGTCTTAATCTTCTGTGCATTCTTATTGGAACAGTCAGAACACTCTAGGGTAGAGAATTCCAACGATTACATCTCATTCCTATAAACTTGAGTGAATATGGATCAAATTTACTACACTATGTCTTTAGGCAACTTTCTAGTGAACCTTTTCTGAGCACTTCCAGTGTCAGTTTGATAGAAAGTCATTAATATAACAAGTATCTGAGACATTGATCATTGTGGCACTCCTCCAATACACAGTGGTAGCAGTATGTACTATCTATAACATTCGCTCCAACAACTTCCAAACCTGCAACCATTTTATGGATAATGGCAAAAGATGTATGGCAACACCACCAGCTGCAAATTTCTCTCCAAGTCTCTCGCATCCTTCAATATCTCTGTTCCTTCACTATCCCTGGGTCAAATTCCTGGAACTCTTCTGAAGAACACTCTGTGACCCCCTGAAAATCCAGGGCTGTAGTGATTCTAAAAGGCAGCTCATCACCACCACCTGTATATCAATTAGGTATTGGCAATAAATTCTGACATAGGCTATCCCTGTGAACAATAAAATGAAGCCTAGCTCTAAAACCTGTAGTGAAAACATGTATTTTATGTGGCTCAGTGCCATATTTTGTTTTCTAATGTACATTTGAAGCACCTTGGAAAGTTTAATTGTGTTAAAGGTGCCATATGTAGTTACTGAGGGGCCTAGAAAAATCAGATGATAATCCCACCCATACAGAAACTACATTTATTTAGTATAGCACCACCTGCTTAGAATCCGAGTAAGGGTGGAATATCAGACCAACAGTGTCATGTCCATAATTTGAGATGTTCTTTTGTTTGAAACAAAGACTGAGAGTTATTTAAAACTTTGCAATCCATTGAAACCTTCTTCACTGTTTTTAAACTTGTGGCAAAGATCTGTAGCTTGGGTTGAGGATGAAGTTGCTGACTTGCTTGCCAAGCTGGCTTGTTTTCATTGTTTCAAACAATAGTCAGCTTCTGTTTCTGGATGTCAGAGTTGAGCATACGACCAATGGTGAATTCCAAACCTCAGTATACAGAAAAGCACTCCACTGATCAAACCCTCAACTTCCACAGCAACCACCCCAGTATTCACAAACAAAGCTGCATTAGGGCACTATTTAAATGGACCACGACTCACTGCAACACTATGGAACTATGCAAGAAAGAAGAACACCTATACAAAATTTTTGCTATGAACGGCTATCCCTGCAACTTCATCTGCAGGTGCCTACTAAACAGACAACAACAACAAGAGAACGTAGTACGCCCTAACACACCGGCCACACTGCCCTACATCAAGAACATATCAGAACTGCCAACAAAACTCGTAAGACCATTAGGAATCATGGTAGCACACACGCCCACAACCACTCTACGGCAAACACTCAAGGATTAAAGACCTCGTTCCCACAACATGCAGAACCAACCTAGTTTACGAAATACCATGCAACGACTGCCATAAACAACACATTTGACAGCCAGGAAGGAAACTAACCATCAGAAAACAAGAACATCAACTAGCAGCAAAACAATAAGATGAACTTTCCTTAATATCAGTAAACATGGACAGTGAAGGCCATCAGTTTAACTGGGATAATGTAACTATAATAGCCCAAGCCAAATGTAGACATGCATGGAAATTCCTGGAGGCACGGTCCTCCACCTGTAATGCAATCAAAAAGTATTTTAGAATTGGACCCAAAATATAAACCCCATACAGATCAGAACCAGACATGACACTCCTCACCATAACAGACTAGACACTATATCATAGAATCCCTACAGCATGGAAACAGGCCCTTAGGCCCAACAAGTCTACACCGACTCTCAGAGCATCTCACCCCCTTTTCCCCGCCCCCCCAATCTACAGACTCCTAAACACTACAGGCAATTTAGCATGGCCCATCCACCTAACCTGCACATCTTTGGACTATGGGAGGAAACCCATGCAGACACGGAGAATGTGCAAACTCCACTCAGACGGTTGCCTATGACTGGAATCGAACCCAGGTCCCTGGTGCTATGAGGCAGCAGTGTTAACCACTGAGCCATCATGTCACAGTATAAATTCCAAGCGGAGTAGAGCAACATCACTTCATTGGAGGCCTCACTGATGATGTTGTGTAGCATAGTGATGAAACGTCTGAAAAAAAAAGCCAGCTTGGCGAACAAGTCACAACCTCACTTACTCACCTACTTCAGACTTATCCAATGTAAGATGTGTCCATGTGCATTTCTAGGATTAGTCGCGTTGCTGTGTTGGGAACCACCCCTGGTATACTACCAGTACGATGATTTGCAGCTATGCTGTGGTCCTGTTTTTTTGTCTGCTGGACACAGGCCACCAGAAATGTTGAACTTCCCTCTGACTACATATTCCCCTGCAGCTTGCTGTAACCAATGGATTGTTTAGTATATTTTATCAATCTTGTTTAACTGTCATATGGACGTACTTGGAATAGTGTAGATTAGATGGGCTTGAAATCAGTATGACAGGTCGGCACAACATCAAGGGCCGAAGGGCCTGTACTGTGCTGTAATGTCCTATGTCATGCATGTTAACATTTCAAATGTTAAGTTTGTTTTTTCTAGTGCCTGCTTAGCTTGTAGTGTATTTACATACATGTGCCCTTGCTGTATTTTTAAGTTAATTACCTGGGGACCTGCTAGAGTCCTTGTGGTGTGGAGACATGAGCTGTTAGGAAGGGAGTTCCAGGATTTTGACCAACTACAGTGAAGAAAAAGACACATAGCTCCAAGTCAGAACACTGGCTTAGAGGGGAGCCTCCAGTTGGTGGTAAAATCATATGGTATGGAAGAAGCTGTTCAGGTCTGCACCAACAAAAATCTGTTCTAAATCTATTCGAGTCTCACTTTCAAGCACTTGGCCCACAACCTTCGACATGCTGACATTTCAAGTGCTCATCCAAGTAGTTTTTAAAAGTTGAGATTTCCCACCACAACCACCCTCTCAGGCTGTGCATTCCAGATTCTCGCCATCCTCTTGGGGAAAATATTTTTCTTCAAAACCCCTTTAGTGATACCCACCTTGTTATTGACCCTTCAACTAAGGGGAACAGTTGCTTCCTATCCACGTTGCTCGTGCCTCTCATAATCTTATACAACTCAATCAGGGGCGCCTCTCAGCTTTCTCTGTTCTAAAGAAAACTACTCCAACCTGCTCCCTCCCAGGCCACATCCTGATGAATCTCCTCTGCAGTTTGATCATGTCCTTCTTGCTTTATGGTGACTGGAACTACACACAGTACTGAGCTGTGGCCTAACCACAGTTTTGTGAAATGTCAGTGTAACCTCCCTGCTCTTATAATTGCAAATTAAGGGACCCAGTACTGATCCCTATGGTATGCCACTGGACAGCGGCCTCCAGTCACACAAATAGCCTTGAACCACCACCCTCTGCTTCCTACCACAAAGCTAATTTTGGAACCAAACTGCCAAACTACCCTGGATCCCATATGATTTTACATTCTTTGTCAGTCTTCCATGCAAGACTTTGCTAAAAACCTTACTGAAATCCGTACAAACTACATAACTAATCTATCGTTATCTGCACAACCGTATCACCTTAAAAATATTTTCAAATTCATCAGGCAGGACCGCCCTGTGACAAAGCTGATTTTTAGAAAAGAAAATTCATTCATGGGATGAGGGCATTGCCAGCTAGGCCGCCATTTATTGCCCTAATTAGATTAGGGATGGACTGTCCAGAGGGCAGTTAAGTATCGACTACATTACTGTGGGCCTGGAGTCACGTGCAGCTTCCTTCTCGAAAGAACTTTAGTAAACCCGGTAGGATTTCCCAACAAATGGCAATGGATTCGAGGTCATCATTTGACCCTTAATTCCAGATTTTTCTGGAATTCAAATTCTACTATTTGTGGGGTGGGGTTTGAACCTGGGTCCGCAGGAAATTCCCTGGTTTATTTCAACCACCCTTGTTTAAAAAGTAGAACCACATTAGCTGTCCTCCAGGCCTCTGGCACCTCGCTGTGACCCGTGAGAAATTAAAACTTCTGGTCAAAGCCCCTGTAGTTTCCTCCCCAATCTCCTAGAGCAGTGAGTTCCTTTGTATCTACTGAACTTGCCCTTCTAGTTGGTTGGGTTCGCAGGTTTTGAAGCTGCTGTTGAAGGAGCCTTGGTGAGTTACTACTGGAGTGTATCTTGTAGTAATCCACACTGGCATTATGCATCCATGTAGAGGAAGGAAGATGGTGGATGGGGTAACAATCAAGTGAATTACTTTGTCCTGGATAGCGTTTAGCTTTTTGAATGTTATTGGAGCTGTAACCAAACACGTGGAGAATTTTCCATCACGCTCCCTGACACATCTTGTAGATTGTGGAGCGGCTTTGGGGAGACAAAGTTGAGTTACTTGCTTCAAATTTCCTAGCCTGTGACTTGCTATTTTAGCCATAGCATTCATATGGATGTTCTAGTTCAATTCCTGATCAATGGTAAACCCCCACCCACCCAGGAGGTTGATAATGGGGATCATTGAGTGTAGTACAAGTGTTCATGAAGGGAAAATGGTTAGATGCTCTCTTGCTGGAGATGCTCGTTGCCTGACACTTGTGTAGTGTGAATGTTACTTGCTACTTACTAGCCCAGGCCTGGATATATTCCAGATCTTGCATATTAGCACAGACTCGTTCAGTATTTGAAGAGTGGTGGATAATGCTTAACAGCATGCAATCAGCGAAGAATATCTGCATTTCTGACCTTATGATGGAAGTAAGGTAGTTGATGAAGCAGCTGAAGGTGGTTGCATTTAGGATACTGAGTGAGAACTCTTGCAGTGATGTCCTTGGATTAAGATGCGTGACCTCCAAGAACAACACACATTGTGCAACCAATAAAGAGATTTCCTTGGATTTCCTTTTGACTTCAGTTTTGCTAGAGCTGCTCCTTGCCTTATTTGGTCAAATGCCATGTTGATGTCACGGACAGTTTCCTTGCCTCCAGAGTTTAGTGCTGTTCTCCATGTTTGAACCTAGTCTAAAATGGGGTCTGGAGATGGGTGTTTCAGGCAGAATGCAAAGTGCACGTAGTAAGCAGGTTATTCCTTTGTATAGTAACACATTCAATGACCCCATTCCTTCATTTTGCTGATGACTGCGAGTAGGCTGATAGGGTGATAATTAGTGAGGTTGGCATTGACCTTTTTTTTTGTGGACTTGGGAAATTTTCCCCATTTTTCACAACTGGCTGCCATGGTGATTTAAGATGGTCATACTACCAGATTAACAGAATTAAATTATATATTTTCCAAAACTATACGTTGGCTATTACAGTCAATGCAATCAGTATAGGAGATATCAAGAACTGCAGATGCTGGAGTCAGAGTCAATACAGTGTGGAGCTGGAGGAACACTAGTCACGCAGCGTCAGAGAATGAAGGTTCTAGGCCCGAAACATTGGCCGGATACATTAACTCTCCTATTCCCCTGCTGTCTGACTTGCTCTGTTCCTCCAGCTCCACACTGTATTGACTCTGACTCTGGCATCTGCAATTCTTGCTATCTCCTATATGTTGGCCATCTGGCATCTTTGGCTGCCAAGGACCAATTTGTGGCAATGCTTTCTGTTTTGTGTGAATAAACTTGGATGTTTCCTATTATCAATGTCTGCAGACTTTAATACTCATCTCACTTTCCTGCAATGATCACCTAGTTCTCATGTGATTAGCTTAACCTAATTTTAAAAAAGCCTCATGCAGGCTCCTCCTCCTGTCCCACAATTCACCTCACTTCCTCTGGAAAGTAAGTAACACATTGCGTCTCTCTTTTAAATGGATAACACACCCAAATGATTGTTCTTTACATTTATTCTTAAATTACATTTTGAAGATTGAGCATACTGATTTGATTCTGAATTTCAAATCGTTTTACAGCATCTCATCTGTTTGTAAATGCAATTTATTTTTCAGATCTGGACTTTTTCTCATTGTTTCAGAGCGATCCACAGGTATGTATGTGATGTAGCTTCCTGGAGACGAGTGCACCGCAAGAAATAGTTTTTACTGTGACAGTTGGTGCTATCTCTATATTGAGGCACGTTTATCATCTGTCCTGAAGCACTACAAGCAATTGTATATTTTTGGGAGAGTGACTCAAGCAGTATCCCAATACTGCTGTCCTCTGCCCTAACCCTCCCTCCCTCTCATATTATTCAATATCAAATTCTTAGCTGAGACAGAGATATATTCTGTGATTGCTTCTGAGACACCCTGTAGTGTCTGCATGTAGATTTGACTGGGAATTGCAGTATGATGACAGTTCATTATAACAAATGTGTGTATTGACTGATACTAGTATCTCCTTAATCAGTGCAAATTGTCTGTTGGTCTTTTGCCCAGCATCCAAGAATTTAGGTCAACCTTTTCTCAGGAGCTTTATCTACACCTAGACCCTGGACTCTCCAGATTGCTTCCTGGGCCACATGCAATTCATTATAGAAATAGGAGGATAAGATAGATGAACGCAGGAGGGAGAACTTCAAATTCTTGGTACACTGGGAATGGTTCTGGTGAAGGTAGGGTCTCTACAGGCCTTTTCACCCAAACAGAGCTGGGACTACAGGGGGACTGTGGTGGGGGTTGCTTTGCTTTCGGTGTCCAGGAGAATTTAAGCTAACTCAACAGAGATGTGGAGATCAGGGGGGTAATAGACTAGAATACAAAGTTTCACAGAATATTGGGAGAGAGGGGTGATCTTAAAATGGAGAATAAGGGAGGACAGGAGAATGTAAGAGCACTGCTTGTGGAAGAAGTAGTCATGGCTGAAATTTTAAACAAATGTCTTTATATTGCACATGAATGTTTGTTTTTATCAAGGAGTAAGATTCTACCCAGCCCTTGGAAATTCAGTCACTAGAATAGTCTAAAATTGATGAATGGGCTGTTGTATTTAAAGTTGACATGGCACCAGGACCAGTTGAGATGCATCCAAGAATACTGAGGACATTGGAATTAAAACTGCGGAGGCAGTGGCAATAATTTTTCCATCTTCATTAGTTTTCAGGGATGATGCCAGAAGACCAGAGAACTACAAACATAATTCTGTTGTTCAAGTAAAAATTTTGCAAAGAAAAGCCAAGCAACTGTTTTAGCTTAGATGGTTGTAAAACCTCCAGAAACAATAGGGCAGAATTGATAGTCACATGGGCAGTTTATTTCACGGGATGTGGATATTGCTGGCTAGACATCCATTTATTTCCTATTCCTATTTGCCCAGAAGGCAGTTAAGAGTCAACCACATTACTGTGGATTTGGAGTCACTTATAGAGTAGACTCCCTCCCCCGCAAAGATATGGAAGATTTCCTTCCCTAAAGGATATATCAGCACTTCTGTGGTTTCAGAAATATCAGAAATGTACTCATTTGGTTTCTTGGCATGGTCAGTTAGATGAATTGTTGAGTTCAAGAATTAAAATAACTTTTTTTGCTCAAATAATTGTAGTACTGTTCCAGCCTGGATCCCTCCTATTAACTTTAAATACAAAATTATGCAGGTGCATCTTTGCATAGCAGTGATAGTATGCTCAAGATCATCTTCAAGCTGTGTATAATTTTATACTTTCTCTTTTTAGTTGCATAGTGGATAACAGGTTAGCATGATTGCTAGGTTAGCACGGGGGTGAGGCATGGTGGCTCGGTGGTTAGCACTGCTACCTCACAGCACCAGGCACCTGGGTTTGATTCCAGCATTGAGTGACTCTGCATGGAGTTTGTGTGTTCTGTCCATATCTCTGTCCATGTGGTGCTCTGGTTTCACCCGGCAAACCAAAAATATGCAGGCTAAGGTGGATTGACCATGCTAAATCGCCCTGTAGCGTCCAGGAACGTGTGGGTCAATTGGATTAGCCATGGTAAATGAGGGGTTACAGGATAGGATGGATGTAGGTCTGGGAGGAATGTACTTAGGAGAGTCTTTGCAGACTTATTGAGTTGAATGGCCTCTTTCCACGTGACAGGGTTCTATGATGTTTTGATAAATTAAGTAGGGATTAAGTAATGTTTTTAAATTAAAGCTTGACAGGCTCTTTAAAAGAAAAGCTTCCATAAAGGAAACAAAATACAGGTTTCATATCAGTAATTTTTATAGATATTGGTATGTGCTAAGTAGCAGGACAAATACTTTATCAGAATGAAGGATAAACTGCATCATCTGCTCTGGTATTCTCCTTGCAAATGTGTCAGAGGTCTTGTGAGCATTTTACTTGAACAGCTTCAACTGTGGAAATTAAAAGCCAAAAGAATTGCGGAAGCTATAAGTTAGGAACAAAAACAGAAGTTGCTGGAAAAGCTCAGCAGGCCTGGCAGCATCTGTGAAGAAAAAATCAGGTAACGTTTGGGGTCTGGATACCCTTCCTCAGAACAATAAGGGGTCACCAGACCCGAAATGTTAACTGTGATTTTTTGTTTTCTTCACAAATGTTGCCAAACCTACTGAGCTTTTCCAGTAACTTCTGTTTTTGCTGAGCTTCAACTGTAGGATGGTTCAAAGGGAAAAACAATTTTTCCCTCTTCTCCCAACAAAAAAAGTCTCAGTTCATATTGAATTTTAGAGCACTTATTTACTTTTATTGTTCCCTCTATTTCCTCAACTGCAGTACTGTCAATCTATATTTCTGGACAATCTCTCCACTGCTGTTGGATCACCTACTGTGACACCCACCACTGTGGGTGGAAGCATCATCTCATCAACCCAGCATCATGAGGGCAGCACCAGCAGCCGAGCAGAAACTGGGGTGATAGCAGGAGGCGGTGGAGGCAACAGCATACCAGACATCATCTCTTTAGATTGAGTTTTGCATAGACTTGATTTTGTATTCAAGAGCTGAATGGGGTGGTTGCGGTCAAGAATGAAACTGCAGCCGAGAACACACACTCAACATTTTGTGCATTCTCCACAATGCTGCCACTTTTTTCATTTGTTTTCAAAGTATCAAGAACTTTGTTGACTGGCAGCATTCATAGGGTGCTAGTGCAGCGCTTTCTTGGAATGGGACTGGCAACATAAATGGATGACAGAAACTGAGACTGAAATCCTTGGCTTGAATGAGCTTGAAGTTTGATGGAAGCAGAGGAAAATGTTGTAATGTTTCGTTGCGATTATTGTGGTGTAGTTCCATTTACAGCCATTGTTGAAATTCACAGCAACTTTTTATTCTTCTATTGACTGAATTTTCAAGGCACCCCACCCACCCCAAAATATATGCATTGTCTCTGTAACAGTTCAAATAATTGGTGCTTTATTGTGAAGTATACTATACTCTCAGTTACTGTTGAAGAATCTCTTTCTTTCACAGTTGTTGGGGTGTTAAGTACTGTAATTCTGACTCAAATGCAATAACTGAGCCAGATGTTAAAATCTTTAGTATAAGATTGTAGTAACCAGTTCTGAGATGTAATTCTTTATCAATGATTGAATTACATCTAAGCATGTACAGTGTTTCTAGGATGGAGAAAATACTCTTCTTTTTATGATTTGCATTCCTTTTGTAATTTTAATGCAATTTTCTCTACTCTTTTTCAAAAAGGAAGTAATTAGGAATACAGATGGGAAAAGCAGGGAATAAGTCTGCAAGCAAACTATACTTCTGACAAACAGTGCATGGTGTTGATTAAAATTAGGAACAATCTAATTTCAGTACCCATTGATCTGGCTGATTTGAGACAACATCAGTGCTGTGTAATGTCTCAGTGATTCAGGATAAGAGAAAATCCAGTGACTTCTGTTTAGAAGTGGAAAGAAAAAAGAACTGTAGGCAAGATTTAATATGCACTGTCCAATTTAATATCTACCTGGCAGTCACTATCTGGTCTCCTACATAAACAGTGGCAATGCAGCTGAGGTAAATGGACCACCAACTCTGGACAGCATCCCATTCCTCTACTGTTTTATAGTTCAAGATAGGAGAAAATTGGGAGTAATAAAAATGTAATCATTAAATCATATACACTTTGATTACTTTCTCTTGCCCTCTGCCGCAGCCCTCCATTTGAGTCTGAAACATTGATGAATATGGTACAAAATGGAAGTCTGTTATTTTAGTTTTATGGGAACCAGATAGGAGCAGACATCTGAAGTTATACAATATTTGGAGAAATCCTAATAGAGTTGTTTACAGCTGTACCCTAGAGTTTCTGATTTGGATACCAACTCCATTTCAGAAAAAGTAATAATTCTAACCTGGAAGGGACTAGTACTTGAGTGCCAGGACATGCTGAAATAGTTGGTGGTCTTTAGTTTCTAGCTCACCTGATGAACTAACGTGGATAAATGTGCCCAGTACTGTGGTAAGCGATGTAGTCCAGAAGGTTCAATGTACAGTTTCTAGTCTATCCTGAGCTTGTTGATCACAGCCAGACTATTTATTGTGGTATTTTGCTTGGTCTCATCCCTAAGCTAAATGGGGGTTCTCATTCAATGGCCATTAAATGAATCCTCCAAAATTTGCCCAGGTTAATGAGCCTTGGATAACAGCACAGTGTTTGCTCTGCAGTTTTCTGTGATAGAAGATGGTGCCTGTTGAACTGCACCCCAGTAATAGTGCCTTCAGGAGAGAATGATGGAGGAGTTAGCAAAAAAAAGGTTTTCGTTGATTTGGTTGAATGTTCTAAATTTATTTTTGCAAGTGTGCAATTCTTTTTTAAAAAATCATCTTGGCTGCATTGACTGTGTCAAAATAGGTCAAACCTATTCTTCATCTAGCTTCTTAAAGTAGGGCAAAGCATTTATCTAAAGATGTTTTCTGGATTTTCTAAAGGAAGCTGTCAGATTTCTTTTAAAAGAAAGTTAATATTTTGAAGCAATTGATGTTGTCTCTTTTGTTCTGCTGTGGGGTTTTCAATAAAGTTCTTGTGCCACTATATTCTTCTATGCTAAAGAAGTCTTGGAACATTATAAATTTGGGACCTAAAAACTAAAATGTCTTCTCTAAAGCCCAAGATCTTTGTGATGATGCTTTTTTCTTGGGGTTGGAATGTATGTGTGTGGTGCTCCAGTTTTCTAAAAAAAATTGTTACTGGGACGTGGACATCACTTGCTGGAGCAACATCTATTGCCTATCACTAATTGCTCTCAACAAAGCGAGCTGAACATTGAGTTGTACCTTTGTTTCCCCGGGACTTGCATTATAAAACTTAGTTTTAACCTATATTTGCTTTAGCACTCAAGTTTTTTTTTCCAAAATTGATGCAAGAAATGTCAGTACCTTGTGAACTTTGCAATGTAAATCTGCCACTGACAGACCTGTAGTGATTGAAGTAAATGTTGGAGCCATAAATGATTGGATTGTGAATGCTGTGATGCCACAGAGATATAGAACATAGAACAATACAGCGCAGAACAGGCCCTTCAGCCCTCGATGTTGCACTGACCTGTGAACTAATCTAAGCCCCTCCCCCTACACTATCCCATCATTATCCATATGCTTATCCAAGGCAACATGGGAACAATGGGCTTTGACCCTACTCCAGGCATCCGTTCCTCACAATGAGACAGAACTGTGCAAGTAAGCACCCAGACAGAGCAGGGCCACATACAGGCCTTGCAGAACACTGCGCTCAGACTCTAGATGCATCCACATCTTCCATCTCCACCCAGCCTGCCATGTTTACTCTTGTGGGAGTTCAAGCCAAGGAGGGTGCCTGTGTCTCTGGGCAATTCACATTTAGCATGCCTGATCCCCCCAACCACAAATGCCCCTGGGGTCATCTGACCAAAACTCTAAGGCTAATGGATTTCATCGTACAGCGGGCTCCATCTGTCATAGCTGCAGACCCCAGGGCTGTACAGGCTGTAGATGAAGGGAAAGGGAGAAGATGATGACCTTCTGATGGCATACAGATAGCACAAGCACAATATTTAGAACATCTTCTTAATTGGTTACGAAGTGCCTGTTGTACTTGTTTTAAGATTCTCTTTATTATATTTTGATGCAACATCAAATCATTTGGTTACAAACAGAAGATGTTGAATAATGCAGTTTCTGAATTATCTAGGCTGATTGGCACAGCTTCCAATTATTAATATAGCTGGTTGTAAGGGTTAAGGCAGAGTTAATCAAACTATCTGACAAATTCTAAGGAATATGAACATTTTACCCCCAAGACCATTTGCAAAAAAACTTCATTACAGCATCGACATTGCATCCATTCCATTACATTGTATCATAGCAATTTTGTGACACATGCATTACATCAGTTCAATTTTGTATTCCTAAAAAAATTTAAATCACAATATAAGAAATACGCAAATAAAAACATGCTACTAAGGGTATGTACAAATCTTCATAGCAGCTGAGGGATACAGTGGCTCTAGATTGATTGTTTAACTAATTTAAGGCCTTGTTACTTGGATTTTCAGAAGAAAAATCAAAACATTTTACAAGAAAAGTTATGTATGTTGTAGCATTTTTTTTGTTTAAGATGCCTGTAACTATGTTTTTTGTTAGAGGGCTGTGCCTCTGCGACAAGTGCAAGAGCCTTGCGTTCATACAGGTTCCCAGACCCATTAGTTATTGGCAGAAAACACTCCATTTGATGGATCACCTCCCCAGTATGCAGCTATTTAACCCAAGAATCCATCATTAGCAACACACTATCCTGTTTATAAGCACCTGTCTCCTTCAAAGCAAGACTACTAAGAATTTCCAGGAAATCAGATTTTTGGAAAAAGAACATTGTCGCATTAAGAAAAGCAGGATAATTCAAACAACTCTTCAGGGCAGAATCAGCTCATCTTACAATTACAGTGAACAACGAAAATAAGAGCAGTATGTTGGAACAAGTCTTTGCATTTTTGAGTTGTATCTCAACAGTTATGAAGGCAGTGGTTTAAAATTTGTTGATATGAACAACAATAATAAGTTTTTAAGACGAGTTCTGAATAAAAGTTCTGAAATTAAATATTTTGATAGTCTTAAGTATTTTTGAAGTGCTTTTTCAGATTTTTATAAAGTGGTTCAGTGCTTCATTCTCCCAAACAATTCATGTCCTAACTTCAATGATTATGACTGAAATTCTAGAAAAGAAATGGCATCACCTTTTCCAGTTTCAACTTTTTCTGTAGTTTTCTTCCTCCGAGTCTAGCTATAAGTATTCTAGTTCATTATTAAGAGGTATTCCAGATGACAAGGTACTGCATGATAGACTAAATAGTAAAGTTTAATCACATGGGATTCAGGGAAGGCTTGCCAACTGGATACAAAATTGGCCTAATGGCAGGAGGCAGTGATGGTGGAGGGTTTTTTGGGACAGGAGGCCTGTGACCAACTGTGTTGAACAGAGATCTCCTCCTGTATCAGAAATAATTAAAATATAAACATAACCTTCTAAAATGTGGCACATCAATGTTAATTAGGCTGGTGAACTAGAAAAGGCTCCACCAACTTCAAGCAGCATTGTGAAACAAAGCAAAAATTGGATATCTCCGCTTTATTACCCGGCAACAATAACGATCTTGACCCTGGTTGATTGAATTGACATGATCTTGTGAACAAGTTGATTGGCAAATGCTAACAACTAGATATTTCTATGGAGTCATTGTTTTCAATAAGAATTAACAGTAACTGTAAAGCTTATTGTCATAATTCCACTGACACCTAAAAATAAAATTTGCACAGGAAATGTTTTGCTCCCTTTCAGCTCCTTTCACCTCATACAAGCTAAACCACTGTTCCCTTACTGTCCATTTTTGTTTGTAATTTATATAAATGACTTGGATGAGAATATAGAAAGCATGGTTAGTAAGTTTGTAGATGATACCAAAATTGGTGTATAGTGGACAGTGAAGGAGGCTATGTAAGATCACAGATTTTGATCAATTGGGTCAATGAGCCGAAGAGTAGCAGATGGAGTTTACTTTGGACAAATGTGAGGTATTGCATTTTGTTAAAACTAAGTGGAGGGACTTAGACAATTAAATGTAGGGCCATGGGTCATGTTGTAGAAGAGACATGTAGGAGTTCAGGTAAATAATTCTTTGAAGTTTGCATCACATACATGATGGTTAAGGTGTTTAGCATGCTTGCCTTCATTGCTCAAACTTTTTGAGTATAGGATTTGGGATGTTATGTTGAGGTTATACAGACAGTGAGGCTTCTTCTAGAGTATTGTGTCCCTTTCTGGTCACCCTATTACAGGAAGGGTATTATTAAGCTGGAGATGTACCGAGATGCTGCTGTGAATAGACAGTTTGAGTTTTAAGGAGAGGCTGGGACTTTGTTCACTGGAGTGCAGAAGGTTGAAGTGCGACTTAAGAGTTTTTTAAAATCATTGCTCTAGGGTGAATGGCAGGCGTCTTTTCCTTAGGGTGGGGGATTTCAAGATTGGGGCATATTTTTAAGTTAAGAGAAGTAAGATTTTAAAAAAGATGAGTTTTTTTTTAAACACACAATGGTTCCTGTGTGGAATGAACTTCCAGAGGAAGTGATGGATACTGGTAGAGTTACTATGTTTAAAAGACATTTAGGTAAGTACATGAATAAATGTTTGGAGGGATGTAGGCCAAGCACAGGCTGGTGGGACTAGTTTAGTTTGAGATTAAGGTCAGCATGGACTGGTTGGACCGAAGCGTCTGCTTCAATGCTGTATGACTGTATATTAAACATTCAGACAGGAAATTAGAAGTACTGTCAACTTCAGTGGTATAAATGGAAGTGAATGTGAATATTCATAATTTAACTTGATTATGATTACTGTTTTTCTTATTGATTGAAGGTATAGACTAGCGCTCTCAATTTGTTGACAGCAAAATACGGCTTGAAATTATGTGCATAATTGTTTCTGTGAAGAAGGTTATATTGAGAGTCCCTAAAGTGCAGGTTTCTTCTTCGCCTAAGTTATCAGATTTCTTCCATAAGACCAGCAAAGCTAAATTCTTTTGGTATTGGCTAGGAAAGAAGCAATCTGATTGTGACTTCTATACAGGTTGCATTTTTAATCTAAACATCTAGATATTCAGAACAAAAAAATTGAACAAAAATAGCACTTTGTCCATGAAAGTGATAGAGGAACAAAAAAAGTGGCCAGAGCTATTAAAATAAAGACAGCAGTGGATAGGAAGAAATTCCAGAACTTAGGGTCTTGACACTTGATCTTATGAGCAAGGTTACTAGTTTTTTTTCTTTCAATAATCTGGGAATGCAGAACAGTGGGAAAGGATGTTAGGGCAGTTGCATGCTCCTGTAGTATGTGGGAGGTGAGGGTCACCACTAGTGTCCCCACTGACTTCATCTGCAGGAAGTGCACCCAACTCCAGCTCCTCAGAAACACATTAGGGAACTGGAGCTGGAGCTGGCTGAACTTTGGATCATTTGGGAGGCTGAGGGGGTGATAGAGAGGAGTTATAAGGAGGTGGTCACACCCAAGGTACAGGAAAAAGGTAGCTGGGTGACTGTCAGAAAGGAGAAAGGGAATAGGCAGACAGTGCAGGGATCCCCTGTGGCCATTCCCCTCAATAACAAGTATACCGTTTTGGATACTGTTGGGAGGACGACTTACCAGGGGTAAGCCATGGGGTACAGATCTTTGGCACAGAGTCTGTCCTTGTTGCTCAGAAGGGAAGGGGAGAGACGAGGAGAGCATTAGTCATTGGGGACTCCATTGTTAGGGGGACAGATAGGAGATTCTGTGGGAACAAGAGAGACTCTCAGTTGGTGTGTTGCCTCCCAGGTGCCAGGGTCCATGATGTCTCTGATCATGTTTTTGGGATCCTTAAGGGGAGGGGGAGCAGCCCCACATCGTGGTCCACATAGGCACCAACAACATAGGTAGGAAAAGGGATAGGGATGTAAGGCAGAAATTCAAGGAGCTAGGGTGGAAGCTTAAGAGCTCGAACAAAGTTGTTATCACTGGTTTGTTACCTGTGCCACATGCTAGCGAGGCGAGGAATAGGGAGGGAGAGCAGTTGAACTACAGGGATGGTACGGGAAGGAGGGATTCAGATACCTGGATAATTGGGGCTCATTCTGGGGTAGGTGGGACCTCTACAAACAGGATGGTCTACACCCTGAACCAGGGGGGGGTACCAGTATCCTTGGGGGGGGGGGGGGTGGAATTTGATGTTCTTTGGGAGGGTTTAAACTAATTCAGCAGGAGGTTGGGAAACCTTAATTATAGCTCCTGTGTGGAGGTTGAGAGTAGTGAGGTCATGAATATGGTTTCAAGGTCGCAGGAGTGTACCAGCAGGCAGGAAGTTGGTTTGAAGTGGGTCTACGTCAATGCCAGGAGCATCCAGAATAAGGTGGGTGAACTTGCAGTATGGGTTGGTACCTGGGACTTCAATGTTGTGGCCATTTCGGAGACATGGACAGAGCAGGGGCAGGAATGGTTGTTGCAGGTTCTGGGGTTTAGATGTTTCAGAAAGAGCGGGGGAGGTATGGCATTGTTTGTCAAGGACAGTATTACAGTGGCAGAAAGGACGTTTTGATGAGGACTGGTCTACTGAGGTAGTACGGGCTGAGGTTAGAAACAGGAAAGGAGAGGTCACCCTGTTAGGAGTTTTCTATAGGCCTCTGAAAAGTTCCAGATCTGTCGAGGAAAGGATTGCAAAGATGATTCTGAATAGGAGCGAAAGTAACAGGGTAGTTGTTATGGGGGGACTTTAACTTTCCAAATATTGACTGGAAACTCTATAGTTGGAGGACTTTAGATGGGTCAGTTTTTGTCCGGTGTGTGCAGGAGGGTTTCCTGACACAGTATGTCGATAGGCCAACAAGAGGCAAGGCCACATTGGATTTGGTACTGGGTAATGAACCAGGCCAGTTGTTAGATTTGGAGGTAGGTGAGCACTTTGGTGATAGTGACCACAATTCGGTTATGTTTACTTTAGCGATAGAAAGGGATAGGTATATACCACAGGGCAAGAGTTATAGCTGGGGGAAAAGGCAATTCTGAGGCGATTAGGCAAGATTTAGGATGGGGAAGGAAACTGCAGGGCCTGGGCACAATTGAAATGTGGAGCTTGTTCAAGGAACAGCTACTGTGCGTCCTTTATAAGTATGTACCTGTCAGGCAGGGAGCAAGTGGTCAAGTGAGGGAACCGTGGTTTATTAAAGAAGTTGAATGTCTCATCAAGAGGAAGGAGGCTTTTGTAAAGATGAGGCATGGAGGCTCAATTAGGGCACTTGAGAGTTACAAGTTAGCCAGGAAATCTAAAGAGAGAGCTAAGAAGAGCCAGGAGGGGACATGAGAAGTCTTTGGCAGATAGGATCGAGGAAAACCCTAAAGCTTTCTACAGGTATCAGAGATAATAGAAACTACAGATGCTGGAGAATCCGAGATAACAAGGTGTGGAGCTGGATGAACACAATAGGCCAAGCAACATCTTAGGAGCAGGAAAGCTGACGTTTTGGGCCTAGACCCGCCTAGGCCTGAAACATCAGCTTTCCTGTTCCTATGTTTCAGGCCTAGGCGGGTCTAGGCCCAAAACGTCAGCTTTCCTGCTCCTAAGATGCTGCTTGGCCTGCTGTGTTCATCCAGCTCCACACCTTGTTATCTCTTCCTATAGGTACGTCAGGAATAAAAGAATGACGAGAGTAAGATTAGGGCCAGTCAAGGACAGTAGTGGGAAGTTGTGCATGGAGGCTGAAGAGATAGGAGAGGCACTAAATGAATATTTTTCATCAGTATTCACACAGGAAAAACACAGTGTTGTCAAGGAGAATACCGAGATACAGGCTATTAGACTAGACGGGATTGAGGTTCACGAGGAGGAGGTGTTAGCAATTCTGGAAAGTATGAAAATAGATAAGTCCCCTAGGCTGGATGGTGTTTATTCTAGGATTCTCTGGGAAGCTGGGAGGAGATTGCAGAGCCTTTGGCTTTGATCATTGTTGTCATTGTCTACAGGAATATTGCCAGAAGACTGAGGATAGCAAATGTTGTCCCCTTGTTCAAGAAGGGGAGTATAGACAACCCTCGTGGTTATAGACCAGTGAGCCTTACTTTGGGTTACGGGTAAAGTGTTGGAGAGGATTATAAGAGATAGGATTTATAATCATCTTGAAAGGAATAATTTGATTAGGGATAGTCAAAACGGTTTTGTGAAGGGTAGGTTGTGCCTCACAAACCTTACTGAGTTCTTTGAGGTGACCAAACAGGTGGATGATGAGGGTAAAGCGGTTGATGTGTGTCTATGTATTTCAGTAAAGCATTTGATAAGGTTCCCCACGGTTGGCTATTGCAGAAAATAGGGAAGCATTGGATTGAGGGTGATTTAGCGGTTTGGATCAGAAATTGGCAAGCTGTAAGAAGACAGAGGGTGGTGGTTGATGGGAAATGTTCATCCTGAAGTTCAGTTACTAGTGGTGTACAGCAAGGATCTGTTTGGGGACACTGCTGTTTGTCATTTTTATGAATGACCTGGGTGAGGGCGTAGAATGATGGGTTAGTAAATTTGCGGATGACACTAAAGTTGGTGGAGTTGTGGAAAGATGTTGCAGGTTACAGAGGGACATAGATGAGCAGATGGTGCAGGTTACAGAGGGACATAGATAAGCTGCAGAGCTGGGCTGAGATGGCAAATGGAGTTTAATGTGGAAAAGTGTGAGGTGATTCACTTTGGAAGGAGTAACAGGAATAAGAGATACTGCGCCAATGGTAAGATTCTTGGTAGTGTGGATGAGCAGAGATCTCGGTGTCCATGTGCATAGATCCCTGAAAGTTGTCACCCAGGTTGATAGGGTTGTTAAGAAGGCGTACAGTGTGTTAGGTTTAATTGGTAGAGGAATTGCGTTTCGGAGCCATGAGGTCATGTTGCAGCTGTACAAAACTCTGGTGCAGCCGCACTTGGAGTTTGCATACAGTTCTTTCACTGCATTATAGGAAGGACGTGAAAGCATTGGAAAGGGTGCAGAGATTTACAAGGATGTTGCCTGGTATGGAGGGAAGGTCTTATGAGGAAAAGCTGAGGGACTTGAGGCTATTTTCATGAGAGAGGTGGTTAAGAGATGACTTAAGAGACATACAAGATGATCAAGAGGATTAGATAGGGTGGACAGTGAGAGCCTTTTTCCTCGGATGGTGATGGCTAGCACGAGGGGACAGAGCTTTAAATTGAGGGGTGACAGATATAGGACAGAAGTCAGAGATAGGTTCTTTACTCAGAGTAGTAAGGGTGTGACATACCCAGCCTCAACAGTAGTAGACTTGCTAACTTTAAGGGCATTTAAATGGTCATTGGATAAACATATGGATGATAATGGAATAGTGTAGGTTAGTGCAGATCAGCGCAACATCGAGGGCCGAAGGGCCTGTACTACGCTGTTACGTTCTCCGAACAGTAAAATGTAGGGTATTGACATGAGGATTTCGAATGCAGCATTCTTGAAGGATAAAATAAAATTATTAATTATCCTAATATAAATAAGTCCCATCAGATAAGCAGGAACAGAAATGAAGCAGGGAACTATACCCAGTTAGACTAACATTTGTATTTCAGAAAATGTTAGTAGTCAATTGATTCTATGAAGTTGGAGTCATGAAGTCATACAGCACAGAAACAGACCAACATGTCCAAGCTGACCAGATATCTTAAATCAATCTAGTCTCATTTGCCAACATTTGGCCAATATCCCTTAAGCCCCTTATTCAAGATACCCATCCAGATGCCTTTTAAACATTGTAATTATGTCAACTTCTGCTACTACCTCTGGCAGCTCATTCCATGTATGCACCACTGTCTGGAACAGTTGCGCCTTAAGTCCTTTTTAAATCTTTCCCCTCTCACCTTAAACCTATTGCCCTCTAGTTTCAGACTCCCCTATCCTGGGAAAAAGACCCTGCCAATCACCCTATCCATGCCCCTCATGATTTTATAAACATGTGGGGAAAATGGCCCCAGCTTTTAACCTATATCTTCAACCCTCCTATCCTCTGGAACATCCTTAGAAAAGTTCCCAGAGGTTTATTTTAAATCCAGGCACAAGATGTAGGTGTAGTTGGCTTGGTCAATGTTTACTGCACACCCCAACTGGCCTGAAAGATGAAGAGCTGTCGACTTGAATTCCGCAGTCAATTGGGTGTATCGACACCCAAAGTCCTGTAAGGGAGTGCCAACATTTTGAGCCAGTGACAGTGAAGGAACTTTGACATTGGTTAAAAGGATAATGCAAATTTTAAGTTTTTTTTTTAAGATTAGTTTCCCTACCGTGTGGAAACAGTCCACACCACCCCTTGATGCATCCCACCCAGACCCATCCCCCTATAACCCACACACCTCTGAACACTACGGGCAATTTAGCACAGCCGATCCACCTAGCCTGCACATCTTTGGACTGTAGGAGAAAACCAGAGCACCCAGAGGAAACCCAAGCAGACGCGGGGAGAACATGCAAACTCCACACTGACAGTTGCCCGAGGCTGGAATCAAACCCGGGTCCCTGGCACTGTGAGGCTGCAGTGCTAACCACTGAGCTACTGTGCTGCCCCATTTCTAAAGATATTTGTCAGAAATCACATGACACCAAGTTATAGTCCAACAGGTTTACTGGAAATCACAAGCTTTCGCAGTGCTGTCCCTTTGTCAGGTGATGAAGGGGCAATGCTTTGAAAGCTTGTGAATTTCAAATAAACCTCATATCTTATGATTTCTGATCTTATCAGCCCCAGTCCAATACTGGCATCTCCACATTAATGATAATTGATTCTTGAAAGGTGGCACAAAATTTTTTGTAGAGGATGAAATATCAACATGGCTCGAGGATTACTAACCAAACGTCAGTTGACATTTTTAATTAATGATTCAGATTATGGAAACCAACTATACTGTCACATTTGTTGACAGGACTGAGTTAGGTCAAAAACCAGAAGTGGTATCAATCTGGGCCCCAGAATCAATAATGAACATCCAGCCCTTTTGATACTACAGTCTTTCCCAATATCATTTGTGCTAAAATTCAGACAGCTGTCTCTCACACCAGTCAAGCAACAGCCTGACACAATCATACTCATGAAATCTTTACAGACAATATCCCAGACACAACCATCACTATCCTTAACATATCCTGTCCTATTGTTAGGACAGAGTCAACTGAGATTAAGGTGTAGTTATCCTGGAAGGTCTTCACGTGACTAGACCACAGGAAATCTCATCCCATCGAGCTAAACATGGACAAGCAAAGTACCTGATTGCCACCTCCCGTCAGGCACACTCAGCTGATTAATTAGTACGCTGTGTTGATTACACCAAGAATTTCCCTTCTTAACAGTATTGCGTGTCTGACCACCCCATGAACTCAAGAAGGCAGTCACAGTCTTCTACATGAGGACAATTAGAACAGACAGTAAATGCTGTCAGGGAGGGAAAACATCTAGACGGCAATGCTCACACCATATTAACAAATGAAGTAAAACTGGGACACGGGGAATTTTGATTTGTAGATGTCATTCAAAGGAATAAATGCCATAGTCAGTGTATTACAGACATTCTTCAGTGCTCAAGCTTAAGACCAATTTTCAAGGAACTTTATTTTGTAACTACTGACATACAAGAGAATGATAAGAATACCGATGCAAACAAAGGAGAACACGATTTAGAGAGAAGCATCGCAGGTCTGTTGAGAGAAAATCAAATTAGTGTCAAGTCCAGTGACACACTGTTATAACGTTGAAACATCAATTTTTTTTTCCTCTCAACAACTGCTGTGTTTCTTCGGCACTCAGGGTTTCTGATTTCCAATTTCCACAACTGTATATTTTTTTCAACAACACAAATTAATAATACACAACAGCCAGCTTTAACACGTTGCAATTTTCTTTGTTTACCTTTTTATCTTAGCATTCTGTGCCAACTGCAAACTTGATAGACAAACCATGTACAACATACAACATGAAAAAAATGATTTTACACTTTGAGTTTTCCAAGACTCTTTCATGCACTTGTAGGTCTCTGCAATGATCTGGCTGAACTGAGGCCATTTCAATGGAGTCTCCAGGTAGGGTCTGCCAATGCTCAGAGATGCCGAAGCCTGTCCAATACTGTTGGACTTCAAGGCAGCTGCAAAAGTGGTTAAAAATAACAAAAATAAAACTGTAATCAGTTTGAAACTGGCAGAATCACATCTCTCATTCTGAAATGTTAAAGGGTTAATATAATGTTGGATTCCCTTTTAGGGGATTCCTACACACTTGATACAAATGCAATACGCTGACTTCTGTGAACAGCCACAGTTTATTTAAGCAAGTACAAGTTTTTGGAGGATCACTGAACAAACTTCGCAGGGCTTGCAGATTTATCAAACGATGCTCTCTATAAGGGGACCATCTCCAAGGGCAGCACGGTGGTCACCACTGCTGCCTCACAGCACCAGAGACCCAGGTTCAATTCCAGCCTCGGGCGACTGTCTGTGTGGAGTCTGCACGTTCTCCCTGTGTCTGCATGGGTTTCCTCCGGGTGCTCCAGCTTCCTCCCACAGTCCAAAGATGTGCAGGGTAGGTGGATTGGCCATGCTAAATTGCCTGTAGTGTTCAGGGATGTGTAAATTAGGTGGGTTATAGACAGATGGGTCTAGGTGGCATGCAGTGAGGTTTGGTGTGAACTTGTTGGGCCGAAGGGCCGGTTTCCACACTGTAGGGATTCTAAGATTTCACTGTGCAAAAAAGACAGTAGCGCATTCAATAAACCATGTCACAGATAAGTTTTTTTTAAAAAAATTCTTTGTCTTTCATTAACTTGATAGCTGATGTACTGTGCAACCACACTGTAGAATTAAGTGTGTAATAACAGTGAAGGTTTTGAAAGTGGTGTATGCACAATTAGCATGATGAAGAAATAGATTTTCATCTTCCCTTTATATAGGTTTTTTTTTAAAGCATAGACATGCAGGCAAGACACAATTTTTTCTTCCTCATAGTTACATGCCTAGCAACAGTGATAGTACGTAACTTAATCATTTAACAGTAAAACAGAGGTCAGCCGCCCAAAAACTGTGTGGGACTAGGTAGTTCTTTATCTTTTTAGCCTTAATTCAACCTTTACAGAGAGCAGAGTATAATTAGCTTACTGTATTTTGTCTGAGAGACAGGGGCACCCACAAAGCATGTAATTTCTTACAGATGTTACATTTACGGAGAGCAGAACAGATATTTACCCTTTAACATTTCAATTCCACAGCATAAAATGCACTTTTTGAAGCTTTTTTTGCAGAAACATTTCCATCTCCCTGTCTTCCCCAATTTTCTCCTCACTGATGATTGGTAGCATACAAACATATAAATTAGGATCAGAAATAGCTTACTCCACCAGTCAATAAGATAACATTTCCCTAATGATCTTCACACCTATGGCCAATCAAAGTATCTACCTCCATCTTAAAAATATTCAATGACCTCCACTCAACTTCAGAAGCAGACAGCTGCAAAGTCTCAACCTCAGTAAAAAAATATTCTCACCGGTCCTAAAGATGTTGATAGAGGGAATAAAAATTAAATAGGACACTGGAGATAATTCTTCATCTTTGAAACAGTGCCATAGATTTTGTTTTATATATTCAGACAAGATGGATTTTGGCCTCTGCTTAATGTTTAATCTGACAAATGGCGCTACCACCAGTTCAGTACTCCCTCAGTACAGTCTTTATTTCTTTGTACAAACATCAGGTGAAAGAAAAAAAACAGAAAGAGTCCATTTAACAATTACCAAACAGTAAGGTACAGAGAGTAGTAAGCAGTAAGGGAATGGAATGCTTTGCCTGCAACGGTAGTAGATTCGCCAACTTTAGGTACATTTAAGTCGTCATTGGACAAGCATATGGACGTACATGGAATAGTGTAGGTTAGATGGGCTTGAGATTGGTATGACAGGTCGGCACAACATCGAGGGCCGAAGGGCCTGTACTGTGCTGTAATGTTCTATGTTCTATGAGTTGTATACAAAAAGCAGGATATACCAAGCCAGCCAGTTATCACCCCATCAGTCTACTCTCAATCATCTGTAAAGTGATGCAAGGCATCATCAACAGTGCTTTCAAGCAGCCCATTTACCTGAATGAGTGCGGCTCCAAAAACACTCAAGGAAACTTCACATCATCCAGGACAAAACAGCCCATTCAACTGGCACTACATCCACCACCAATACTCAGTAGTAGCAGCGTATACCATCTACAAGATGCACTGCAGAAACTGACTACAGCTCCTTAAACAGAACTTTCCAAACCCACAATAACAAAGTGTGAAGCTAGATGAACACAGCAGGCCAAGCAGCATCTCAGGAGCACAAAAGCTGACGTTTCAGGCCTGGATCCTTCATCAGAGAGCTCTAGGCCCGAAACGTCAGCTTTCGTGCTCCTGAGAAGCTGCTTGGCCTGCTGTGTTCATCCAGCTTCGCACTTTGTTATCTTGGATTCTCTAGCATTTGCAGTTCCCATTATCTCTGTCTCCAAACCCACAAACACTTTCATCTAGAAAGAGAGGAGCAATAAATGTATGGGCTTTTGTCCCTACAAGCTCCCCTCAAAGCCACTCGTCATGTTGACTTCAAAATATATCATTACTTCAATGTCACTGGGTCAAAGTCACGGAACTTTCTCATGGCATTGTGAGTCTACCTATACAAAATGGACTACAGTGGTTCAAAGAAGATAACTGACCATCTTCAGAAAAGGCAACTAGGAATTGGCAATAAATGCTTGCCAAGTCAGCAACGGTCAAATCGCTTGAGAATAAATGTAAAACTTGGGCTTTTTAAAATTTGATTAGATCATGTCTACTCTATCAGCTACAGTTAAAACTGATGAGATGTGAAACTGAAGCCATATATATAATCTCAGGTAGATTAAAAAAAATCCCAAGGCACTACTGCAAAACAAAAAGGTACCCTGGCCATTTATGTCCCATTCATCATCATAACAGTTTATATGGTCTATATCACACTGCTGTATGTGAGAGTCTTCTGTGTGCAAACTAGCTACTGCATCTTCTACATTAGAACACTAACTGCACTAAGGAATTTCATCAACCGTGAAGCATTTTTACAGTCCTGTATTTGTGAAATAAATGTGTAATACATGGTTTTTATGAACTTCTCTGTACCTCTATTTAGTTACCCTTGCTCAAAATCCCATGCTGTATTGCAAGTGAGCAAGGATATCAAGCGTAGCCATGCAAAGTGAGCTTGATTTGGCATCCACAGCCTTTTTGGCAGTGCTGGAAAGAGGAAAAGGATTTCAGATTTTCACAACACTTGTGTAGAAGTATCTGCTGATTTCACTTCTGCATGGCTTAGCTCCCATTTTGAATATCAATCACACGAAATGATAGCACTAAAAGATGGTTAGTCTCATCCTCAAAGCTCTTTATAATACTCATTGTTGGTTCAAGACATTAATTTCTTAAGTTCCCTACATTATAAATCAACCATAGTAACCGTGACATTGTTTTGACCAGTAAAGGCCGTGAAAACTTGAGGCTGTACCACTTTGATCTTGAATAGAGAATCAACACTTTGGGTACATATGCAGCTGCAAGTTAAATTTCACCATCAATTGCAATGCTATAAAATCCTTTCGAGAAAATAATATGCTGCATTAGCACTGACTTTATATTTAACTAATACAACAAGAATCACAAGAGGAGTAACTGTCGTTGACCTCAAAGCAGCATTTCACTGAATATGGCAATAAGAAACCATTGCAAAACTGGAACTGGGGAAAATTCTCCACCACATGGAGTCCTATCTAGCACAAAAGAAGACAGCTGTTGTCGAAGGTCAGTTCCAGGACTTCATCTCATCAGGTGTGCCCTAGGCCCAACCATCTTCAGCTGCTTCATCAATGACCTTCCCACCATCATAAAGTCAGAAGTGGGGATGTTCACAGGTGATTGCGCAATGTTAGCACCATTCACAACTCCTCAGACACTGAAACAGTCCATATTCATACACAGCAAGATGTGGACAAGTCAGGCTAGTAAGTAGCAGATACTATTCATGCCACACTAGTGACAGTCAATGACCACCATCAACAAGAAAATCTAGTACACCTTTGTATTCAATGACAGTATTATCACGGAAAACTTCACAAACAATAGCCATGGGATTATCATTTGACCTGAAATTTAACTGAATTTGATCAACAATGTAAAAATTACAGCTATAATCACAGGTCACACACAGGCTGAGAATTTTGTGGGCCGTAACCAATCTCCTGTTGCCCGTCTACAAAATACACATCAGAGTGTGATAGAATATTCTCAACTTGGCCAGATTAGGTACAGCTCCAACAACACCCAACAAACTCAAACACGATCCAGGATAAAGCTGTCTGCTCGGCACCCCCTCTGACACCTTCAACATTCACTTCCTCTGTAGTGACACACAATGGCAGGATGTGCCATAGACAACACGTATTGTGGCAACTCACCAAGGCTCCTTCTGATCTTCCAACCCGTAACCGTTCCCTCACAGAAGGACGAGGGCTACATATGCAAGTTCAGTCTTGAAAGGATTTCAGAAGCGAATTAAGAGTCAACCACATTGCTATGGATCTGGTGTCACATGAAGGCTACCACTGGTAAGGATGGATGGTTTTCTGCCCTGAAGGACGTTATTGGACCAGGTGGAATTTTACAATGATCGACAGCAGTCACCATTACTGAGATTTGTTTTAGCTTCATATTTCAGTACTTTTATGAAACGATTTTACATTCAACCAGTTAAAATATGGGATTTGAACCCATGTCACCAGGGAATTCACTTGGGCTTCTGACTCACTAATCCAGTGATATTATGCCACTGTCTCCCCAAAATATCTTCGAACAAGATTCTGGTTTCTTTTCTGTTGCTAGGACAAAATCAAAGCAACATAACAAACAGAAATAGCAGGCCACTTGATAGCCAATCATATTCAAATTCACATATATCCATGACTGATCCTTTAACAACATACTTTTCTGTTGTTTGCAAGTTACCCGTTATATTCTATTTTCCCCCTCTTAATCTCTTGATCTTCATGTGCTGAATTCCGAATGTCTAATCTGCTCCCGATTCTCAGACTTGCTCATCTTTCCAGCAACTTTATAGGGTCCCTCTTTGGATCTAACACCATCCTTAATTTATTTTGTTTAGACATGGTTGGACCACCTTTCCATTGAGATTGAGCACCAAAAAGGAAGGTATGCCTGTTGCAATGCTTGTATTCCTTAAATATTAGCGATTGCCTATCCATCATCATGTCTTTTAATGCAGTTAACTAATCTATCATAGCCAACTCACTACTCACAGGCAGTATCCCCTGTTAGACTTAGGGTCCTGGTTTCATTTTGGACAATTTCACTTTCCATCCTAATGAAGAATTTTACCATGAAGGCTGACAGCCTATATCCAGATTTAGCAAAATTATTTGGAAAATATTAGAATAGATTCCCTACAGTGTGGAAACAGGCCCTTCGGCCCAACTAGTCCACACCGCCCCTTGAAGTATCCCACGCAGACCCGTCTCCCTATAACCCACACACCCATGAACATTACGGGCAATTTAGCATGGCCGATCCACCTAGCCCGCACATCTTTGGACTGTGGGAGGAAACCGGAGCACCCGGTGGAAACCCATGCATACACAGTGAGATTGTGCAAACTCCTCACAGACAGTTGCCCGAGGCTGGAATTGAACCCGGGTCCCTGGTGCTGTGAAGCTGCAGTACTAACCACTGGGTCACTGTGTCGCCCAATATTTTGTATGTAGCATATTATTATCCTCCATGTTCACAAGTCAGAGCACAGAGGCCCATGAGCTACATGTTTACTATGTGCAGCCATTTCCAAGTATAGTCTATAATAAAGAATACACACAAGTATATATGACTGCATGGTCAGAATTTTACCCCATCCAATACCCCATTTTGATCTCTTGACTTGTACTGTCATAACTTACTTCTTTGAACGCCACTGGAAACCTGAAAACACAGTCCTTCAACCAGATATTGAACTCCCTTGGTATTGTCAGCTAAGATATCTTTTGACACCCCTTTGGAAATGAGATGAGGAGAATTTCTTCAGCCAGAGTGTGGTGAATCTGCAGAACTCATTTTCTGAGAAGGCTGCAGAGGCCAAATCATTAGTGCCTGTAAAACAGAGATATATACATTTTTGATTAGCAAGAGTATCAGGGATTACAGGGAGAGAGCAGGAGAATGATGCTGAGAAACATAATCAGCCACGATTGAATTATGGAGCAGACACGATGGGCCAAATGGTCTAATTTTTCTCCTTTATCTTATGGTCTTATATCATGAGCTCTAAAAGCTAGATCTTACATGCATTAGAAGGGTTCTACTTTATTTTTCAGCACATACTTGCCAATTAGACACATCCCCTTCGCCCTTGTACAGGGGAAGGGGCAAGCCTTCATGTTCAACCAATAGTACTGGATGGATAATTGTACAGATAGAGGTGGCTTCCCTTTTCAACTACGATTTCACATTAAGATGTAACTTGATCATGTTTCTGTTGAAAAAAAAGTTTAAGAAGTCTGAATACAGCATTAATAATCCTCATTCATCAGTTAACATTTATAATCACAGAATCCCTAAAGTGTAACAAGAGGCTATTTGGCACATCCAGTCTGCACCAACACTCCAAAGAGCATCCCATCCAAACCCACCACTGAGCCTATCCCCGTAACTGCACACTTACAATGGCTAATCTACCTTGCCTGCACATACACATATTTTAGCTTAGCCAATCCACATACCTGGCACATATTTGGACTGTGAAAAGAAACCGGAGCACCAGGAGGAAAACCATGCAGACATGGGGAGAATGTGCAAAGTCCACTTAGGCAGTCACTTGAGGATGGAATCAAACCCAGGTCCATGACACAGTGAGAAGTCGCAGTGTTAACTACTGTGCCACAGTGCCACCCAAACTAACAGAAGTGTGAATCTCTGTTTAACAGCCCATCCAGTATATCAACAAGTCTAGAACACAATGAGAAGACAACAGGTAAAATACACCCTTACCCACACACTCCAGCATACGTGAGATTGAAGGCTTTTACCCGTATTTTGCCCTCATTATGGTTCAAGCAACATCATGCTACCCCACACTTACTTTCAGTTCTGAAAAAATTATTAGACTAATAAGCATAAGTTTGAAATGATTTCCAACTTGTGGAACACTGAAAACATATGGCAATAAACGAGAGCGCTCAAGATGAAATATTGTGAAAGAGCAGCAAAGTGGTCAGAACAGAGTGAACATGAAGGCAAACAATGCCAGAGGCCAAGAGAGAAGAAAGAAGGCAATAGATAACACAGGGAGAAATAGCAGCACTGTGATGACAGCCTGACAGGGAAAAGCTGGAGATGTCAGTTTTAGAGAGTGACACGGAAGGGAACAGTGCAACAGGGCAAGTGAGCAGTGGTACAAACAGTCAAGCAACCCAAGAATATTGGACTTGGAGCACAAGCTAAACGTGGAACAGACAAACCATTCACAAGAGATGTCGCTGATTCTCAGCTGCTCTCCAGGCAATTAGGAGCCTGAGTCAGACAAGACAGAAACAGGCTCTTCGGCCCAACTCATCCATGCCGATCAGGTTTCCCAAACAAATCTAGTCCCGTTGCCTGCATTTGGCCCATATCTCACTAAACATTTGCTATCCATGTACCTGTCCAAATGTCTTTTAAATGTTGTATCTGTACCTGCATCCACCAACTTCCAGAGTGGTAGGGTGTTCCAGAGCCCTGGACAGCTGAAGGCACAGCCCCCAACGGTGGAGGCATGGGAATCAGGAAATGTTCAAGAAGCTGGGACTGAAGGAGCTCAGAGATCGCAGAGGATTATAGGAGGTGACAGAGATAGGGATAGGGTGCAGGGGCTGGAGGAGCTGACAGAGGTAGAGGGGATATAGGAGGTGGAAGAAGTGAGAGATAGGGAGGAGCGTAGGGGGCCAGAGGAGGTTGACAGAGATAGGAAGGGATGTAGGGACTGGAGGAGTTTAGAGAGGTAAGAAGGTGTGGTTAGCAGAAGAATCGGATTAGTAGTCGACAGGTAAGCATTAGTTTGGTTCAATGCACTTTTGTATTTTTCCACTGTTGGTGATAACTTGGTATCTTTTTGCCTGCCTTTCTCACAGCTTACATTGGCACCTAGCTTTGTACTAAGACATTAGCTGAGGCCCCAGCACTGAAACTTGCAGCATTCCACTGTTCACTTCCTGCCAGCTTGAAAACTGCAGTTTACTCCTCTGTGTATTAACCGATCCTCCACATGCCCTCAACTTCTCGAACTCCTAGCTTGCAAACTAACCTGTAACACCGAGTGCCTCTTTAAAACCAAATATACAAGGGTAATTGTGAGGGGTCTTGTAGCACAGTAATAGTGTCCTTGTCTATGAGCCAGCAGGTTCAGGTTGAAGTCCCACCTACTCTGGAGGCATTGTCATAAAATATCTGACTAACTAGCGTATGAACTGGTTTCCTTTTATTGACCGAGTAGTCACATCCTCAACAACTCTCAAACACAATTTTTCTTTCATGAAACAACGATACCATGATTTTTAAAATGCACTGTTAGGACTTCCACAACATAGATTCCAGCATTTTCCCCAATGACTGGTACCAGGCTAACTGGTTTTTAATTCTATTGTTTATCCCCTTGTCCCTTTCTTGAATAGCAGCATTACATTTAGTAATCTAATGTCTGCAAGGGCCATTCTAGAATTTATGGAATCTGGATTTTCCAGTGCATACAATATCTCTAAAGCTCTCTCTTTCAGAACTCTTGGATGTAGGCCAGCAAACCTTGGCTTTTACAGCTTGAATTTTCTTTTTTCTCTCTGCTTATATAAATGCCCTTCAACTTTATCACTATTACTTGCTCTTTACTTAGCATAGTAAGTGTTCATTTAAAATCACAGTTATGTTCCTTAAAATCACAACTAAGTGAATCCACGTTATAACCAGCATTAGGTTCCCTCACACAATTAGAACATAGAAAAGTACAGCACAGTACAGGCCCTTCGGCCCACAATGTTGTGCCGTGGAATATGCCTAGGTTGAAACATTATTTTTCAATCTTTCACCTGGAAACAAAGAAATCAACAAATCTAAAAACATTGTAGAATTCAAATAATACTCACTGGTCTTAGGCACTCTCTTAGGCAGTTCCTTGGTTTGGAGATGGCTTGCTTCCACTCTAGTTTAATGAACTGAGATGACTAGTAAGTCCACTGCTTGATCTGCCAACTGCCTCATGTGGAACATAACTCTCCAGAGTGTCAAATAGATGAATTGTTGAGGATTTTTCTTTTTTTTTCACATTTTTGATGAGGTCTTTGTGCCCTATGTCTTCCCAAATCAGCCATTTTGGTCAGTCAAGAACAAAAACAGAAGTTGCTGGAGACGCTCAGCAGGTCTGGCAGCATCTGTCAAGGAAAAATCAGAGTTACGTTTCGGGTCCATTGATCCATCCTCACCAGACCTGAAACACTAACTCTGATTTTTCTTCACAGATGCTGCCAGACCTGCTGAGCGTCTCCAGCAACTTCCGTTTTTGTTCCCGATTTACAACATCTGCAATTTTTTCAGTTTTTATTTGGTCAGTCAACAGTTGGTGGAGATGTCTGACCCCTTCAGGAATGTTCTGAGGACACCTTTAAAGCTCTTCACAAAGAGTTGGCTTTGTGTGATTCATGCATTGACATTGGCTAGAAGGAAGACCTTACTGTTACACCGCCTTTAAAGCCACTGGATTTCGAAGATCTTTCAAAGATAATGCCAGTGGTACTGAGATGCCTGTTGCAGGTTTTCCAAGTTTCAGAAACAGGTGAGAATGTAAACCACGATCGTGCTCTGATGGTTCAAAAACCTCTTTCTCAAAACCTCTCATCTTAAATCAGCCAAAATCTGAGCTGGCACATTGCCTTTTTCAAGAGAGATTCTGCAATACATGGAAACTGTTCCAATTAATCTTAAATAGACGCATGCTATTGTGTTGTGGCAGCTGGCTGGAAGACGACCTTTATTTTTTGGATTTTGATAGTCAAAGACCCACTTTCTCTCAGCAAGTGCAGACACAAGTACCTTCTGTGTTGAGAAATGCAATAATTGAAGACATAGTGATTTTGGTTTTGAATTTTAGGCAGGACCTTTAACAGCCAGGTCCTCTTCAAGTTAAGAGGAAAAGAACCAGGGTCTTGAAGATTTGTCCCAAGACACCAAACAGTTTTCTTTTTCTTTACCCAGTGGATATACCTGCAGTAATTAACACCCTCACAGATTACCCTGTTCAGTTTAGCACTTCGCTCTCTGTTTGGGGCTTACTCCATAAAAATTTCCATTAGTCTTCCACGAGTTGGAAAGCTCTTGACAGTTCCTTCATTGGTGAAATTCAAAGGTGTCGTGTTCCAGTGCTGTCATCCTCTTCAGCTTGTTGACTGACTAAAAGATTTGTCCAGTGAAGACAATACAATGGGATGCAATTTGTCTTCCCCTGTGAAGACAGACCAAATGTTTGGTAAATGTCTCTGCCATTTCTTTATGCCACATAATTTCTCCTTTCTCTGTTTCTAAGGGTTCAACATTACTTTTGTAGATTCATAAAAGCTCTAATAATATATTCTTAGTCAGTTTACTCTCATGTTGTTACCCTTTTAAATCCACAATTTAGTCATTCCTTGCCAGTATAATTCTCCCACATGACAGGTTCCATATATTTACTACCTTTGTCTTTCCAGATGGTAGGTTTGTCGATTTACAGTCACATGACCTGTTATGTTGTAGCAGTGACTTTTGTAGATAGCTACCACCGTGCATTGGTGGTGGGAGTTAATATAGAAGAATTAAATGGGGCACCAGTCAAGAAGGCTGCTTTAGGAACACACTAACAGGAACAGACCTTCAGACTGTCAAGCCTGCACCACCGTTCGGAATGATCGTTACTGATCAAACACTTCGATGCCCTCTACTCACCCTATACCCAAGTATGCCACTAATAACCAGAAGTCTATATATCCAACAATTCCACAAAGACTGATTTATACAGTCCATGAGTTTTCCTGTACAGATGAGATGAGAATCTGAGACTTGTTTTATTGGATTTCAATGCTATAACCTCACAATTTAGGAGAAAAACATAATATTATAGCACCTTTGTCAAGAAAAAAAAATTAAAACAAATGCTGTGATTGAAGAGGGCTCATAGAAAACGATTGTTATGAAAATCAATGTTTCATGTAAATATATTAGTATATATTACTAATAATTAATATTGAATTAATATATTTACATGAATAGTATATTACTGTCAGTAAAACAACAGTTCACAAACAGAAAATTTTGATAGAAAATGAAAATGCCTCAAATAAGATGAATTTCTTCTCTTGACAGGTTGGGTATCTTTGGAATTCCTTGCCACAGACAGCTGTGGTGGCAAAGTTCTTGCAGGTATTTAAGGCTGGGATAGATTCCTGATCAAGAGGGGAATAAAGGGTTACAGGGAAAACACAGAAAATGGGCATGAGGAATGCTGGGTCAGTCACAATCTTATGGAATGGTGAAGCAGACTGAGACCGCCGCCGACTGTGCTTATTTCTTATGGTCTTAATGGGAGGGGGAGAAAGAGGGAGAGGTGGGGCGGGGGATAGAATTACTGCAGAGAGGAGCAAGAGGGTGTGATGTAGGACTATGGATTTGAAAGTGGAGGAAAAATAGAACTTACTTTTCAGTTTTGTGAATGTAACAGTTGTGACAGTTTTGTATCCTTAAAGACAGAAGTCGTTTTGGGCAATGATTTGTGTGACTTTAGCACACATGGTTGAGTTCAGAAAAAGTAGTAATTCTAGCGGAAGGATAGTAGTTTAGTATGTACAAGTCTCAAGGCTGTGAGACTTAGAATGAAGTATCCAGGACACCAGAGCTGGAAACAAAAATTAAGCATCTTCAGCAGTTTAAGGAGAAAGGTTGGAAAGTTAACTGACAGAGAAATTAAACAGTGCTAATTCACAATATTAAGTGATTATTGAGGCTATCGCTGGAGAAATGTTACGCATTCTTCGCTAAGTTCTTTCAATAAATTGTCTCTTAGCTACTATATTTTTGTATGTGTTTTTTTCGTCGGGGTTGCCGGATGAGCAATAAATGATCGTTTGGGTTGGCAGCGTTACCTGGAAATTTGAACCAAACTTCAGAACAGACTGTAAACAGCCGGGATGAAAATTTTAAGGCAGATAGCAATAGCACGTGTTCGTAAACAGAAGGGGAAACTCGATCTTTCTCGAACTCCCGGACTGTTCGAAACTTCAAGCTATCTGGAGACTGGCTTTCTGAGGCAATTCCGTTAGAAATAACTCGCACTACAGCAACCGATGGTTTATGTAACCCCTTCCAACACTGCCACATATGTAGAAAATGAAAACGTCACCTGTTTCTCGAATTCCATCGAATGTATCTGGACTAAAGCTGAAATATATCAACAGTATCTGCATTCTCTGTTCCCGTGGAGACCGACAGATAACGTCCCAACATGTTTGCAGATGCCGGTGGATTGTAGTTACCAGGCCTACAACAATGTCAACCCCCAACATGGAGCAGGAAAAGGAGAGAGACAAGGAAAGCGCCTGCGCGCCAACGGCTCAAACCCCGCGCACGCCGACCGCCCGGCCCCTGACTGTCCCCGCGCACGCCGACGTCCCGCCGTCTCACATCGTGCCCGCCAGACTTCGCTGTAGTTTCTGCTTTCGCACAGAAACTATGGTCAACCCATCCGCTCGGCCAGAATTAGTCATTCCTTCAGTAAGAAGCGGATTCTGCAGGCTTTGATTAGATGACATTTCCACATTAAGCAGAGGTTCTACACTTGCTCCCACATCTCCTCCCTCACCCCTATCCCAGGCCCCAAGATGACATTCCACATTAAGCAGAGGTTCGCCTGCACATCTGCCAATGTGGTATACTGCATCCACTGTACCCAGTGTGGCTTCCTCTACATTGGGGAAACCAAGCGGAGGCTTGGGGACCGCTTTGCAGAACACCTCCGCTCGGTTCACAACAAACAACTGCACCTCCCAGTTCCAAACCATTTCCACTCCCCCTCCCATTCTTTAGATGACATGTCCATCATGGGCCTCCTGCAGTGCCACAATGATGCCACCCGAAGGTTGCAGGAACAGCAGCTCGTATTCCGCTTGGGAACCCTGCAGCCCAATGGTATCAATGTGGACTTCACCAGTTTCAAAATCTCCCCTTCCCCTACTGCATCCCTAAACCAGACCAGTTCGTCCCCTCCCCCCACTGCACCACACAACCAGCCCAGCTCTTCCCCCCCACCCACTGCATCCCAAAACCAGTCCAACCTGTCTCTGCCTCCCTAACCGGTTCTTCCTCTCACCCATCCCTTCCTCCCACCCCAAGCCGCAACCCCATCTACCTACTAACCTCATCCCAACTCCTTGACCTGTCCCCTCCCTACCTCCCCACCTATACTCTCCTCTCCACCTATCTTCTTTTCTCTCCATCTTCGGTCCGCCTCCCCCTCTCTCCCTATTTATTCCAGAACCCTCACCCCGTCCCCCTCTCTGATGAAGGGTCTAGGCCCGAAACGTCAGCTTTTGTGCTCCTGAGATGCTGCTTGGCCTGCTGTGTTCATCCAGCCTCACATTTTATTATCTTTGATGTAGTGTTTTGTTTCCCCCAGTGCTTTTTGTTTTTATTTCAGGTTTCTAGGGTCCGCGGTATTTTGCTTTCGCCCACATAGTTGATTCTTGGGAATACATCTTTCAGTATCAGATGTCATAAAATTTCAGAATATGTCTTGCACTAAAATTTACGACTCAGAACAGTTTACTGGGATACTGTAAGGACTGGTGAGTTTTAGCCACGAAGATAGATTGTACAGACCGAGATTGTTTTTCATGGAGCAGAGGAGATTGAGAGGGGACATAACTGAGGTATGAAATTATGTTAAAGACAAAAAAGAACTGCAAATGCTAGAATCCAAGGTAGACAAACAGGAGGCTGGAAGAACACAGCAGGCCTGGCAGTATCTGGAGGAAAACAGCAGTTAACGTTTTAGGTGTTGCCGTTCTTTCAGGACTGGATTTGGGGGGTAGGGGGAGGGGTGGAGCCAGAATGGTGGCGATAGATGGACACTGATGGTTGGTCAATGTCAGGGATGAATCCGGTTGGTGGCTGGAAGGAGAAGCGGGGGATGGTTCAGAAGGTTATTTGAAATTGGAGAACTCAATGTTGAGTCCTCTGGGTTTGAGGGTGCCCAGGTGAAAGACAAGGTGTTCTTCAAATTTGTGTTCCGAGTCGCTACGACACTGGAGGAGGCCAGGGACAGACATGCCTGACGGGGAGTTCAAATGGGCAGTGACCGGGAGGTTACGTTGGCTGTTACAGGCCAGGCAGAAATGCTCAGCGAAATGGTCACCTAGTCTATGTTTCTTCTCACCAGTGTAGAGAGGACCACATCAGGAGCACTGGATGCAATAGATTAGGTTGGAGGAGACGCAGGTTAAACTCTGTCTCACTTGGAAAGGTTGTCTAGAGCCCTGAATGGAGGTGAGGGAGGTGGTATGTGGGCAGGTGTTGCATCTTTGGCTCTCTGATGAAGGGTCTAGGCCCGAAACGTCAGCTTTTGTGCTCCTGAGATGCTGCTTGGCCTGCTGTGATCATCCAGCTCCACACTTTGTTATCTAGGTGTTGCATTTTTTCCGGTTACAGTGAAGGTACTGGGCGAGTTGGAGTAGTTGGTTGGGAGTGCGGTGCAAACTAAGGAGTGGTGAAGGGAATGGTTCTTGCAGAAGTCAGAGAGGGGACGGGAATGGAAACTATTCTGGGTGGTGGGGTCTAATTGGAGTTGGCGGAAGTATTTGAGGACGATACATTGCATCCAGTGCTCCCGTTGTGGTCTTCTCTACATTGTAGACTAGGTCACTGTTTTGCTGAGCATCTCCACCTGCCCCATAATGGTCAACCTAATCTCCCGGTCATTGCCTATCTCAACTCCCCACTCCATGCCCCCTCTGACATGACTGTCCTCGGCGTCCTCCAGTGTCACAGCAATTTTGCAATGCAAATTTGAAGAACAACACCTTATCTTCCGCTTGGGCACCCGACATCCTGGAGGACTCAACGTTAAGTTTTCCAATTTCAAACAACCTTCCCAACCATCTCCCAGCTTCTGTTCCAGCCCCACCTCCTCCCTTCCATCCCACTTTCTGACCCTCCCCTCCAGCCACCAACCAGATTAATGCCTCCCATTGACCTACCACCAATGTCCACCGATCACCACCATTGTGCCTCCACCCCTCCCTTTATCAGCAGCTCTCCCTACCCCCACATCCAGTCCTGAAGAAGGGTAATGCCAGAAACGTTGACTGCTCCTTTCCTACAGATGATGTATGAAATTATGACAGGCATAGATGTGGTAGACAGGAAGCAGCTTTACCCTTGATGTAAGGATTAATGACCAGGGGCATAGTTTTAGAAGAGATGGGAATAAAAACTTTTCACCCAGAGAGTGGTGGTAATCTAGAACTCACTGCCTGTAAGGGTGGTACAGCCAGAAATCCTCGTAACATTTAAGAAGTAATGTGTTTTTGTGATGTCAAGGCATAGAAGCCTTTGGGTGCAGTGCTGGAAAATAGGATTAGAATATTTAGATGGTTGCTTATGACATGATGGAGCTTTTTGTGTGCTATAGATCTCTAACACCTTAGTAACCTTTCCTGTTTGCTTTCAGTTAGAGACATAGAAACTAGGTGCAGAATTAGGCAGCACCGGCCCACACTACAGTACCAAGTCAGGAGTATGTCAGAATAGTCACCACTGGTCTGGAAGAGTGCAGGTCCAACAACACCAAAGAAGCTTGATACCATCCAGGACAAAGCTGTCTACTTGACTGGCACCACATCCACAGACTTCCACACCCTCCCCCACTGACACACAGTGACAGCAGCATGCAAGATTGACAAGATGTACTGCAACAGTTTACTGCGTTTCCTCCAACAGCTGCTTCCAAATCCATGCAATCAGTATTTCCTCATACGTTATTAGGAAAGGAAAGGGGGCAATGATGTTGGTTGCGCTGGTTTAGGGAGAGTAGTACTGGAGAAAGAGGATGTCTTAGAGGGTTCAAGAATTAGATTGGCTTGAACTGAGGAACAAGGGCGCAACTACATTGCTTATTGTACTCTATAGATAATATACCACTGGAAAGGAAGTAGAGTGATAGGCAATAGGTCCTGATGATATGCACATTCCATGAACAAATAAAATAATTCGATTTCACCTTTTTCACCATTGGTCTTTTTTTCTTAATTTTTAAAGCTGAACAATAGACCTTCACAAAGGAAACAATCCAATTACAATCAGTGTATATTCAATGTTCCCTGATGAAAAATAAGATTAAAATTAAAACAAAGAAGAAAATATGTGCTTCTGAAGGGTGTAAGATAGAAAATACAATTGATATCCAAAAGGAATATAGAATGATCAATGAAGAGGTGGAAAAACATACTAGAGGAGGTTCTGCATGGTCTGGCAGGCTTAAAAGTAGACAAATCTAGACCAGATGAAATGTATCCCATGTTGTTTAGTGAGGCAACAATGGAAATGGAGCACTTGCAAAATTTTTCAAACTTCTCTGGCTGCAGGAGAGGTGCTGCAGGCAGCCAATGTTATGCTGTTATTCCAGAAGGGAGCAAGGCTAGGATGTGATGGGCCAAAAGGCCTCTTTCCACATTGTAGTGATTCCATGATTCTTCTATGTATAAACCAGAACACTACAGTCATATAACCTTGGTTATCGTGAAACTATTGGAAGCAATTCTGACAGACATAATTAATCTGCATTTGGAGAGACAGGGATTAATCAAGAACAGACAGCATGGTTTTGTTAAGGGGAGGTCATGTCAGACCAACTTAATTGAATTTTTCAAAGAGATGACCAAGCATATAGCTGAGGACAAGTTTTTGATGTAGTCTACTTGGACTTCAGGAAAGCTTTTGATAAGGTTCCACATGGCAGACTGATAACAAAGGTAAGAACTCATGAGATCCAAGGAGATTTGGCAGATTGGATCCATGGCAGGAAGCAGAGGATAATTGTTGAGGGTTTTTTCCTGACCGGAAGTCTATGGCCAGTTGGTTTGCCTGTATAGTGTTGGGATCCTTGGTGTTTGTGATTAATATAAATGATTTAAACTTGAATGTGGGTGGGATGATCAGTGCATTTGCAAATGAAAGAAAAATGATTGAGATGTATAAAATTATGAGAGCCATGGAGTGGTAAAGTCACCATAGTCCTAGACCATAACACTGCTCTTTCTTAACAGAGAGACGAATGAGGGTTGTTTAGCCTGAAGGTCACCACACTGCTTAGATAGGGTAGACAGAAAGAAACTCTTCACCTTGATGGAGGGATCAAGTATTGGGGCATAGATTTAAGTAAGGCAAGAGGCAGAAGGTTTAGAGGAGATGTAAGGAAAACTCTTTTCACCCAGAGGATGGCGGGAATCTAGAATTCACTGACTGCAGGATTTTAGAGACAGAAACCCTCATAATATTTAAGAAATATTCAGATGTACATTTGTGATACCAAAGGCAGTGGGTCAAGTGGTAGCAAATGGGATTAGAATAGTTAGATGATTGTTTTTGATTGGCATGTGATGGGCCGAGAAGCCCTTTTCTCTGCTGTCAATCTCTATGACCCTGAAGAGGGATTATGAGAAAAAACAGTGGCCAACATATCGGGAAATCCAAAAGACATCAGTCCGCCTCCCCCTCTCTCCCTATTTATTCCAGAACACTCACCCCATCCCCCTCTCTGATGAAGTGTCTAGGCCCGAAACGTCAGCTTTTGTGCTCGTGAGATGCTGCTTGGCCTGCTGTGTTCATCCAGCCTCACATTTTATTATCTTGGATTCTCCAGCATCTGCAGTTCCTATTATCTCTGATACTATTTTAACCTCACTGCGAAGCCTCTTCCAGGGATGCCTAACCTGAAGAAGTTATCCTCCTCCCTCCGGACCAACCTCAGGGAATCTCTCTCCCATTGCAACTCTCTTGTAATCTCTTCGGCCTTGAAACTGCTCGACCATGTCCTGAACCCGGAGAAGACAGCCACACTGAACCCTGCCGCATCTTCACCATCCCCGCAGACCTCCCACTGACTGAGGACGAACGGTCAGTCCTAAGCAAGGGGCTCACCTTTGTCCCACTACAACCACACATCAACGAATACCAGTCACGATTGGACATAGAGCAGTTTTTTCGCCGTCTTCACTTCTTTTCTCTCCATCTTCGGTCCGCCTCCCCCTCTCTCCCTATTTATTCCAGAACCCTCACCCCATCCCCCTCTCTGATGAAGGGTCTAGGCCCGAAACGTCAGCTTTTGTGCTCGTGAGATGCTGCTTGGCCTGCTGTGTTCATCCAGCCTCACATTTTATTATCTTGGATTCTCCAGCATCTGCAGTCCCTATTATCTCTGATACTATTTTAACCTCACTGCGAAGCCTCTTCCAGGGATGCCTAACCTGAAGAAGTTACCCTCCTCCCTCCAGACCAACCTCAGGGAATCTCTCTCCCATTGCAACTCTCTTGTAATCTCTTCGGCCTTGAAACTGCTCGACCATGTCCTGAACCCAGAGAAGACAGCCACACTGAACCCTGCCGCATCTTCACCATCCCCGCAGACCTCCCACTGACTGAGGACGAACAGTCAGTCCTAAGCAAGGGGCTCACCTTTGTCCCACTACAACCACACATCAACGAATACCAGTCACGATTGGACATAGAGCAGTTTTTTCGCCGTCTTCGCTTCTTTTCTCTCCATCTTCGGTCCGCCTCCCCCTCTCTCCCTATTTATTCCAGAACCCTCACCCCATCCCCCTCTCTGATGAAGGGTCTAGGCCCGAAACGTCAGCTTTTGTGCTCGTGAGATGCTGCTTGGCCTGCTGTGTTCATCCAGCCTCACATTTTATTATCTTGGATTCTCCAGCATCTGCAGTTCCTATTATCTCTCAGTCATAAAAGGAGGAGCGGGGCTGATTAAGGTCCAAAATGTGGATTTATACATAGAAGCAAAAGGAACGATTGAGGAATTAAATGAATAATTTACATTTGTCTTCACCAAGTAGGTAGATGTTGCCTAGGCCAATGGGATAATGGCGGAAACTGTCACTGGAATGGGTATAAAATTGATAAGGAGAAATTTGTAGAGACTGGAACAATAGAATATGAGTCTCCTGATCAGGACTGTTAATCTTGTCCAATCAGGGAGTATTTGCTGATAGATATAAATAGGACTGTGAAAGATTCCATTCCGTCTAAGGAAGCTGGATTAGTAGCAAGGACTTTCCATGTGTGGAGGTCTGTGACCAGTGGAATACCACAAGGATTGGTGCTGGGTGCACTGCTTTTCATCATTTATATCAATGATCTGGATGTGAATATAGGAGGTATGGTTAGTAAGTTTGTAGATGACAACTAAATTGGAAGTGTAGTGGACAATGGGCTGAGGAGTGGCAATTAAGTTTATTTTTGATAAATGTGAGGTGCTATCTTTTGGAAAGGCAAATCAGGCAGGACTTACACACTTAATGATAACGTCCTGGGGAGTGTTGGTGAACAAAAAAACTTGGTACGTAGGTTCATAGTTCTTTGACAGTAGAGTTGCAGGTAGATTGGATAGTGAAGAGGTTATTTGGTATGCTTTCCTTAATTAGTCAATGCATTGTGTATAGGAATGGGAAGCTGTGTTGTGGCTGTACAGGACATTGGTTAGGCCACTTTTAAAATACTGTGTGCAATTCTGGGCTCTCTGCTATAGAAAGGGTGTTGTGAAACTTGAAAGGATTCAGAAAAGATTCACAAGAATGTTGCCAGGGTTGGAGGGTTTGAGTTATAGGGGAAGGCTGAATAGCCTGGAGCTATTTTCCCTGGAGGGTCAGAGGGGTTACCTTATAGACAGTTATAAAAGCATGAGGGGCATGGATAGGGTAAATAGATAAAGCCTTTTACCTGGGGTTGAGGAGTCCAAAACTAGAGGTTATAGGTTTAAGCTGAGAGAGTAAGGTTTAAAAGGGACCTAAGGGGCACAATTTTTTCACGCAGAGGGTGGTGCATGTATGGGGTGCCAGAGGAGGTGGGTACAATTACAAAATTTAAAAGTCATCTGCATGGCTATATGAATAGGAAGAGTTTGTAGAGATATGGGCCAAATGCTGGCAAATGGAACTAGGTTAATTTAGGATATCTAATCAGCATAGATGTGCAAACTGAAGGGTCTCTTTCTGTGCTGTACATCTCTATGACTATAAAGGGTGACTTGGTGACAGGATACCACCCTCTGTGGAGTTATTTCAAAAATGTTATATTGTCTATCAATATTTAAAGTTAACAGGGCATTATGACCAGATGAGATGCACCCAAGGATACTGAAGGAAATGCAAGTGGAAATTGCAGGATACTGGTAATCTTTCTGTCTTCCCTAAACTCAGTGGAGGTGCTCCTTTATTCATTCATGGGACAAGGGCATCTCTGGCTAGGCAGCATTTATTGTCTGGAGGGCAGTTCAGAGTCAACCACATTGCTGTGGATCTGGAGTCACGTGTAGGCCAGACCAGGTAAGGATAGCAGTTTCCTTCCCTAAAGGATATCAGTGAACCAGATGGGTTTTCCCCAACCATTGACAGGGATTTACGGGCACCATTACATTGTTAATTCAAGGTATTTATTGATGTCAAATTCCATCATCTGCCATGGCAGGATTCAAACCCAACTCCCAGAACATTAGCTGGGTCTCTGGATTAACAGTCCAGCAGTAATACCACGAGGCCATTTGCCTCCCCTCACCAATCCTTGTGGCACACCGCTCATCACAGACTTCAACACATGGAAACACATCCTTGGATTAGCATATGGATGATGATGGGATAGTGTAGGGGGTGGGGCTTAGATTAGTTCACAGGTCGGCACAACATCGAGGGCCGAAGGGCCTGTTCTGCGCTGTATTGTTCTATGTTCTATGAAAGTCCTTGACAGCGATCCAACTTCCTCAGAGCCATCTCTTAGAGTGAATAGAACCTTTGACACTCCTATTTATACCTGTCAGCAAGGGCTCCCCGATTGGACAAGATTAACAGCCCCAATCAGGGAACTAATATTCTATAAGGTTCACCTTCCAACTTTTTCTTGACCAAAACTTCAATTTCTGTACTTATCCAGCATTCCCTTCATCTATCTGCCTTGCCCTTCACCCTAACAGGAACATACTATCTCTGGACACTCAAAATCTCATTTTTGAAGGCTTCCCACTTTCAACTCTCCCTTTAACTGCAAATATCTGCACCCAATCAACTTTTGAAAGCTCTCATCTAATCGTGTCAAAATTGACCTTCCTCCAATTTAGCACTTTAACTTTTAAATCAAGTCTGTCCATAACTATTTTAAAACTAATAGAATTATGATCATTTCCTCCAAAGTGCTTCCCCCACTGACACCTCAGTTACTTACCCTGCCTTATTTCCCAATAGTAGACCAAGTATTGCTCCTTCTCTAGTAGGTACATCCACATACTGAATGAGAAAATTTTCTCGTACTCCCTTAACAAATTCCTCTTCATCCAAACCTTTGACACTATGGCAGTCCCAATCTGTTTGGGAAGTTAACATCCCCAACCATTACCAGTGTATTATTCTTATAGATAACTGGGATCTCCTCACTAATTTGCATCTCCATTTACTGCTGACTATTGGAGGGTCTGTAGTACAATCCCAAAAAGATGATTATCCCTTTCACATTTCTCAGTTCCACCCAAGTAACTTCCCTGGACATACTCCCTGGATTATCCTCCCCAAGTATAGCCATAATCATATCCCTAATTAAAAACAGCACTCACCCTTTACTTTCCATCCTTCCTAGAGCATTTATACATGGGGACATTAAGCTGCCAGTCCTGTCCATTCTTGAGCCACATCTCTAATTGCTATGATATCCCAGTCCCATGTTCCTGACCATGCCCTGAGTTCATCTGCCTTACCTGCCAGGACTTTTGCAATGAAATAAATAGTTTAATTTATCAGTCCTACCATGTTCTCTGCTTTGCTCCTGCCTGCCTCGAGTATTTCACTTGCTCCTTTTCCCAACTGCGCTAGACACAGACTGATCCCTGTTCTCACTATCTCTCTGGTTCCTACCCCATCATCATTCACCACCCCTCCCCCTCCCTGCACCCCTCTTACTAGTTTAAGTACTATGAGCAGCTTTAGCAAATCTCACTGCCAGTATATTACTCCCCTTCCAATTTAGGTGTAACCTGTCCTCCTTATCAGGTCATTTCTACTCCAGAAGAGATTCCAATGATCAAAAAAGTAAATCCTTCTCCTCATGCCAGCTCCTCATCTGCTCTATGGTCCTCCAGAAGGCAATAAATGTAGTGCCTCTCGACAGACTTGTCGAAACGTTATAGGCCATGGAATAAAAGGAGCAGTGTCGATACAAAGTTGGCAGAATAATTGGAAAGATGGAGTAGTGGTCAGTGTATTTTTTTTGAGTTTGAGAATGGTTTGTAGTGGAGATTTCCAGGGATCTGTATTGGATCCCTTGCTTCTCCTGGTATATATTAATGACTTAGTTCTGATGTGTAAAATTGGAAGCACTGTAGATTGTAAAGACAATATAGACCTTAATAAGGACATAGACAAATTGGTGGAGTGAGCTTAGACAAGTAGGTGGCAGATAAAGTTCAAGATGGATTTTGATAGGAACAACATTGGCGGCAAGTACAAATTAGGAGGGCCACAACACTGGAGGGGATGCAGATGCAGAGGGACTTGGATGCATACGTGCACAGATCATTGAAGGTAGCAGGATAAGTGGACAACAGTTAAATAATACTTGAAGTATTTTGGGCTTGATCAACTGGGACACAGAGCACAAGAATAAGAAGGTTACACTGAGCTAGGGTGGTATGGTGGCCCAGTGGTTAGCATTGCTGGCTCATAGCCCAAGGGACCTAAGTGCAATTCTAGCCTCTGCTGACTGTGTGGAATTTTGTGTTCTCCCTGTGTTTGTGTGGATTTCTGCTGGGTGCTTTGGTTTCCTAAGGTTAGGTGGACTGGCCATGCTAAATTGTCGTGTAGAATTCAGGCTGGTGGATTAGTGATGGGAGAGTTGGGTCTGGGTGGGATACTTTTGTAAAGAGTCAGTACAGATTTAAGGGCTGAATAGCTTCTTTTCACACTGTTGGGATCTCATCATTATCCAGGCACTATTAGACCTCACCAGAGTATTGTGTCTAGATATGTAACACAATAGGAAGGATGTGAACACATTGGTTCCAGAGATGAAAAACCTCAGTTATGAGGATAGACTGGAGACAGTGGTACTGTTCTCTTTGGAGAGAAGGTGGCTAAGAAGAGATCCAGTAGATTTTCAAATCATAAGGGACTGGATAGAGTAGATAGGAAGAAACTGTCCCTGCTTGTGAAAGGATTGAATTAAGAGGGCAAAGATTTAAAGGAATTTGCAAACAGCAAACATGAAGCGTAAAAAACTTTTTCCACACAACAAATAGTTAGGTTCCAGAATACATTGCCTGAAAGAGAAGTAAAACAGATTGGATTGAGGATTTCAAAAGGGCATTATATGAATATTTGAATAGAAGTAATACATAAGGGCAAAGACAAGACAGGAGCACGGTACTAAGCCATGATGCTAGATAACAAAGTGTGAAGCTGGATGAACACAGCAGGCCAAGCAGCATCCTGCTGTGTTCATCCAGCTTCACACTTTGTTATCCCGGATTCTCCAGCATCTGCAGTTCCCATTATCTCTAAGCCATAATGCTTGTTGGATAGCCGAACGTCTCCTCAGATTTTGTCTTTGTCTGCCAGGACCTTCTGAAGTCCGCACGGGGCAGCAATTACCGAAACCGGGAATCAGTGCTGATCGGCATGCGTTGGACCCTCGGAGCTTAAAGGGAACATTGATAGCCATTACAAACATGGGGCCCAATAACCTCTTGCGATGGTTTATTCCCAACCTTTATGAGGATGCCAGTGCCCTGTTGTCCTTGCCGCTATTTTTAGTCAGGCATGTAAAGAGATGTCAGATATCTGCAAAAGCTTGACAATATTACAGGATCGAGAAATGGAATTTCATGATGTGGCGTATACTAACGCCAACAACAGCCATTTGTAAACTCTCACGCTCTGTAGTATATTCATGCAGATTTAGTGCTGCATAATTTCATCTATGACAGTGTTTTGTAATAATTTATTACTTCAGCATTTCGGATTGTTTTTGAAGATCATTGTAGTCGCTCGCCGTTATGTTTAGAGTCACGGTGGAAACAAATTTAAAATATGTTAATTTGTATACCAATTAAATAGTTGGCCCAAATGGAATGTATGTGTTTGGAGATTCGGTGGATGTTTGTGTTGGGGCGGGGGAACAATTTTTTTGTCCTTGACAAGATGCGCTAGTGACCTTGTTGATTATTCTGGGAGAGACTGAACAGATTGAAAAAGCAGTGGGAAGCAAACCGGAAAGCTAGTGCAATGTGAAACGGGCAGATGAGACACAGAACCTAACTCGATTGCAACTGAAGAGTGGACTGGCTTATCATTTTTAAACGCTTATTTTTAAGTACTAATATCAGCTTATGGTTTTATTTTGCAGGGTAGGTAATTGAAGCCTGTTTGCATGTTGTTGCAGGCTGGAGAGAGGACTTGAATTGTGGAGCCGCTGGAAGGTCATTCTGCAGCGAGAGTCTTCCGTGTGTGTGCGGCACCTGGACACTCTGCTGGAGACCGACAGATCAGCGGGAGAAAAACAGTGCTTGCGAGCGACAGCTTTCTGTCCTGGAAATGCCTCTCTCGATTAGGTTTACGATTAAAACCTTACACCCGGAGCATTTGTCTCTGCATCTTTTAAATCTGTTAGTTTGTGTTGCTTTGTTTAATTGACACATCAAAAATATATTTTGTTTTGCAATTTTTTTTCTTATTTTCAAAAATAGGACGAACTTTTTTCTTTAAAATTGGGGGTTGCAGAGCTTTAAGAAGATTCAGTCATCTGCGACAACAAATTTCAAGGGTGAACGGGCAGAATCAGAGTTGGGCAATTGATGGGATTTAATTGAACGCAGAGCGGCGCTTTGGCTTCACTGGTACAGTAGATAAAATTGCTTTTGATTAGCGAATATATACTGGGTATACTTACGCAACTCGGAGATTTCCCCAGGAGAGCGCTAAAAACAAGTCCAGAGAGACTTCGGTACTCGTCCACGACCCTCTTCCTCTGAGAGACAATGTATTCGGATCCCTCGGGGAGAGATCTGTTGGGAAACAGAACCCTGTTTTTCATCTTTATTTGTTCTTTTGCAATAGTCACTTTGCTGCAGCAGATTCTCTACGGCAAGAACTACATTAAAAGGTAAGAACTTTTGTCAATGATGTTTTGCCTTCTAATAACTGACAATGAGCGGTTTACATATTTAAAGAACTTGATGGCACAGCAGTTTCTAATTAGGCAAAGTTTAATAATTTCACCTGAATTGCCCACTTTTCTCCCAATATTATTTTTCTTGTAAAATGACTGCACGGGGGCTGTGATTTCCATGATGCCGTGAACTCCATTTATGGACCATGCCTCCATTCCCTCTCATACATGGAATATCTCCATCTATGATCTGAACCAGAAAATTTAAGCGTACTTCCACAGTATTCATTGTCGTAGTGAAGCCCAATGATGCTTTTTATTCAGTGCTTAGAAGCGTGTATTTTTCAGAATAAAGTCAATGCATAGAAAGCATTGTAAGATTAGGCCCAATCAAGGATAGTAGTGGTAAGTTGTGTGTGGAGTCAGATGAGATAGGGGAAGCGCTAAATGAATATTTTTCAACAGTATTCACTCTAGAAAACGACAATGTTGTCGAGGAGAATACTGAGATACAGGCTACTAGACTAGCTGGGATTGAGGTTCGCAAGGAAGAGGTATTAGAAATCCTTCAGAGGGTGAAGATAGATAAGTCCCCGGGGCCGGATGGGATTTATCCTCGGATCCTCTGGGAAGCCAGGGAGGAGATTGCCGAGCCTTTGGCATTGATCTTTAACTCATCATTGTCTACAGGAATAGTGCCAGATGACTGGAGGATAGCAAATGTGGTTCCCCTGTTCAAGAAGGGGAGTAGAGACAACCCTGGTAATTATAGACCAGTGAGCCTTACCTCAGTTGATGGTAAACCGTTGGAAAAGGTTAAAAGGGATACGATTTATAATAATCTAGAAAAGAATAAATTGATTAGGGATACTCAGCAGGGTTTTGTGAAGGGAAGGTCGTGCCTCACAAACCTTATTGAGTTCTTTGAGAAGGTGACCAAACAGGTAGATGAGAGTAAACCAGTTGATGTGGTGTATATGGATTTCAGCAAGGCGTTCGATAAGGTTCCCCACAATAGGCTATTGTACAAAATGCGGAGGAATGGAATTGTGGGAGATATAGCAGTTTGGATCGGAAATTGGCTTATTGAAAGAAGACAGAGGGTGGTAGTTGATGGGAAATGTTCATCCTGGAGACCAGTTACTAGTGGTGTACCGCAGGGGTCGGTGTTGGGTCCACTGCTGTTTGTCATTTTTATAAATGACCTGGATGAGGGCGTAGAAGGATGGATTAGTAAATTTTCAGATGTCACTAAGGTCAGTGGAGTTGTGGATAGTGATGAAGGGTGCTGTAGGTTGCAGAGAGACATAGATAAGCTGCAGAGCTGGGCTGAGAGGTGGAAAATGGAGTTTAATGCAGACAAGTGTGAGGTGATGCACTTTGGTAGGAGTAACCAGAAGGCAAAGTACAGGGCTAATGGTAAGATTCTTGGTAGTGTAGATGAGCAGAGAGATCTCAGTGTCCATGTACACAGATCCTTGAAAGTTGCCACCCAGGTTGACAGGGCTGTTAAGCAGGCATACAGTGTTGTAGCTTTTATTAATAGAGGGATCGAGTTCCGGAACCAAGAGGTTATGGTGAAGCTGTACAAAACTCTGGTGCAGCCGCACTTGGAGTATTGCGTACAGTTCTGGTCACCGCATTATAAGAAGGATGTGGAAGCTTTGGAAAGGATGCAGAGGAGATTTACTAGGATGTTGCCTGGTATGGAGGGAAGGTCTTACGAGGAAAGGCTGAGGGACTTGAGGCTGTTTTCGTTAGAGAGAAGGTGGTTGAGAGGTGACTTAATTGAAACATATAAAATAATCAGAGGGTTAGATAGGGTGGATAGGGAGAGACTTTTTCCTAGGATGGTGACGGCAAGCACGAGGGGGCATAGCTTTAAATTGAGGGGTGAAAGATATAGGACAGATGTCAGAGGTAGTTTCTTTACTCAGAGAGTAGTAAGGGAATGGAATGCTTTGCCTGCAACGGTAGTAGATCCGCCAACTTTGGGTACATTTAAGTCGTCATTGGATAAACATATGGACGTACATGGAATAATGTAGGTTAGATGGGCTTGAGATCGGTATGACAGGTCGGCACAACACCGAGGGCCGAAGTGCCTGTACTGTGCTGTAATATTCTATGTTCTAAAGCCAGACTGCAAATATTGGTTGAGGGCCAGGTTCCTTCATTTATCTTTAAAGTTGACAAGATCATATTTAATACTCATGATGAGCTCCATTGGAAAGGTGGTGGTCTTTCACCTTAAACAGTGGTGATACAGCCCTCACAATGATAATGGGTAGGGATTGTCAGGATATTGTCTTGCTGAGCTATCCAAATTGAGATGGTGCATGAAGACTGGAACTTGGAAATGATTATATTTCCAAGATATTACTATGCCTGTACTTTTTACAGTGAATAAAAAATTGAGAGGGGCAGTAGAAGGAGAAAGGAAGAGACAATTTGTATTTAGTGTGAAGTTTTTCATGACATTGGGCACCCCATCAGTTATAGCCAATTAGTACTTTTTGAATGTGTAATTACAGTTGGTTGTAATATTGGAAACAGGGCAACCCAATTCTGCACAGCAATGTTTCAAAAACAGAAGTGTGATATTCGTCAGCTGGTCTGAATTAGTGATGTTGGGTGAGGATAAACGTTGGTCAGAACAGAGATTTCCCCTGTTCTTTAAAAGTGTCTTCGAATCTTTTGCATCCATTTGAGATGTCTCCTGGAAAGTTGGCACCTCCAACAGTGCAGCACTGTCTTTGTATTGCAGATGACAAGAAGATCACAGATGACACGAAGATTGGTGGAGTAGCAGGTAGTGAAGGGGACTGTCACAGATTACAGCAGAATATAGATAGATTGGAGAATTGGACAGATAAATGGCAGATGGAGTTCAATCCGGGAAAATGTGAGGTGCTGCATTTTGGAAGATCTAATTCAAGAACGAACTATACAGTAAATGGAAAAGTCCTGGGGAAAATTGATGTACAGAGAGATCTGGGTGTTCAGGCCCATTGTTCCCTGAAGGTGGCAGCACAGATCAATAGAGTGGTCAAGAAGGCATACGAAGGCATGCCGACACCCTCATCCGCCTAGCCAAACTCGTCCTCACCCTCAACAACTTCTCTTTCAATTCCTCCCACTTCCTACAGACAAAGGGGGTGGCCATGGGTACCCGCATGGGCCCCAGCTATGCCTGCCTCTTTGTAGGATACGTGGAACAGTCCCTTTACCGCAACTACACAGGCCCCAAACCCCACCTCTTCCTCCATTATATTGATGACTGTATCGGCGCCACCACTTGCTCCCCAGAGGAGCTCGAACAGTTCATCCACTTCACCAACACCTTCCACCCCAACCTTCAGTTCACCTGGGCCATCTCCAACACACCCCTCACCTTCCTGGACCTCTCAATCTCCATCTCAGGCAACCAGCTTGTAACTGATGTCCATTTCAAGCCCACCGACTCCCACAGCTACCTAGAATACACCTCCTCCCACCCACCCTCCTGCAAAAATTCCATCCCCTATTCCCAATTCCTCCGCCTCCGCCGCATCTGCTCCCACGATGAGGCATTCCACTCCCGCACATCCCAGATGTCCAAATTCTTCAAGGACCGCAACTTTCCCCCCACAGTGGTCGAGAACGCCCTTGACCACGTCTCCCGCATTTCCCGCAACACATCTCTCACACCCCGCCCCCGCCACAACCGCCCAAAGAGGATCCCCCTCATTCTCACACACCACCCCACCAACCTCCGGATACAACGTATCATCCTCTGACACTTCTGCCATCTACAATCCGACCCCACCACCCAAGACATTTTTCCATCCCCATCCTTGTCTGCCTTCCGGAGAGACCACTCTCTCCGTGACTCCCTTGTTCGCTCCACACTCCCCTCCAACCCCGCCACACCCGGCACCTTCCCCTGCAACCACAGGAAGTGCTACACTTGCCCCCACACCTCCTCCCTCGCCCCCATCCTAGGCCCCAAGATGACGTTCCATATTAAGCAGATGTTCACCTGCACATTAGCCAATGTGGTATACTGTATCCATTGTACCCGGTGTGGCTACCTCTACATTGGGGAAACCAAGCGGAGGCTTGGGGACCGCTTTGCAGAACACCTCCACTCGGTTCGCATTAAACAACTGCACCTCCCAGTCGCAAACCATTTCCACTCCCCCTCCCATTCTTTAGATGACATGTCCATCATGGGCCTCCTGCAGTGCCACAATGATGCCACCCAAAGGTTGCAGGAACAGCAACTCCTATTCCGCTCAGGAACCCTGCAGCCCAATGGTATCAATGTGGACTTCACCAGCTTCAAAATCTCCCCTTCCCCCACCGCATCCCAAAACCAGCCCAGTTCGTCCCCTCCCCCCACTGCACCACACAACCAGCCCAGCTCTTCCCCTCCACCCACTGCATCCCAAAACCAGTCCAACCTGTCTCTGCCTCCCTAACCGGTTCTTCCTCTCACCCATCCCTTCCTCCCACCCCAAGCCGCACCTCCATCTCCTACCTACTAACCTCATCCCACCTCCTTGACCTGTCCGTCTTCCCTGGACTGACCTATCCCCTCCCTACCTCCCCACCTATACTCTCTCCACCTATCTTCTTTTCTCTCCATCTTCGGTCCACCTCCTCCCTCTCCCTATTTATTCCAGAACCCTCACCCCATCCCCTCTCTGATGAAGTGTCCAGGCCCGAAACGTCAGCTTTTGTGCTCCTGAGATGCTGCTTGGCCTGCTGTGTTCATCCAGCCTCACATTTTATTATCTTCCATTTAATGGTTAGTTTTCTTTTCCTAAAATGACTTAAATTGTGTGTATCTCATGTATACCACAGCTTAATTTACTGTAAAATTTAATGCCTACCATTTTGGTGTGAATCAGTAGACAGGTAATCCAGAGACTGGCTAATGCCCTCGGGATGTAGCCCATGCAAGTTTAATTCAGTTTTTAAAACATCTGGAATTGAAAACTAGTCTCAGAAATGGTAAGTGTGAAACTATCATCAACTTTATTAAAGGCCACATCATTCATCAATTTTTATTATTGAATAAAATCTACCATTCTGACTGTTTATGTGTGACTGTCAAGGCCAATTAGAGATGAACAACAAATGTTAACCATACCAATAATGCCCATATCTCACAGATGAATACAGACAACCTGGGGTGGTTGGGGTAAAGATGTAATTAGAAAGAACTTGTCTTTACACCAAGATATCTTGGTGTTCTACAGCCAAAAAATGTTTTCATAGAACACTTCCATCGAAAATCCATTAAAGCTACATCCATAGGGTTTTGTAAGAAATGCAAATATACCAACAGTCCCTTTCTCTTCCCACAGTAGTTTGAATCCTCTACGGAAAATGTTAATTCTTGCAATGTCAAGCTCTATTAATTCAGCAGCCAATTTTTGCGTCATTCATAGTGTACACCCTTGTGGCACATTGATGGTAGGTGGAATTTAATGCCCTCTCCTGTTGTGGGTTTGGTGGTAGGGTTGGAGGGTGGCATTTATTCAGGCAGGAAGGTTCCAGTCGGGGACCAACTGCTGCTCCGGTCATGTTCAGGATGGCAGTGTTCATGGATAACTTTCCTGCCATATCATCAATTAAAGCACTTAAGTCCCCATTTAATACCCAGTTAGGGGCCTCATCATAGTACTGCTGGTATTCAATCAGCTCTAAGCAGGGGCCTTGTTGACGGGAGAGCCTGATTAATAAACCTTATTGCGGGGTGCTGAGCTCATTTTTGTTCTGAGATTTAATCTCTGGTGGAGGGATACAGCATTGGGGAAAGGGAACCCTCTCAGAGACAGGGACCTTCCCTTGCTGCCAACCCCCATTCTTTTCTGCCTTTTATTTCTGAACCTCTTACAACAACACATACTTGTGCCCGTAGTCTTTCATAATTGTGGAGCTTGTGGTGCATTTTCAGCAGCAACCATCACTTCCACTGTCAGATTACTGAGGAATAACATGCAATGCCTTGCAGCCAGCCTCTGGTTGTCATATCTGGTGGGTGGAATTTCTATCCAGGGTCTTTGATCTGAAGGAAAATTCACCAGTGACCACTTACTTGTCTAATTGGACTTAAATTGGCAGGTCTAACTGATAATAGGCAATGTGGGTTTCTCACCAGCTGTCTGGTGTTCGTTGAGACCCTATCTCCTGAAGTAACTTCCACCTAATATGTGATGACAGATTATTTGAACCTGGGAGTGCAATTCAGATAGTCCTCATCTAATGCCCTATATTACATTTTGCCAGAAGGCAGCATTGAAAATTGTGACCTGGAACAGTCTTACTAACCTAAGTGTGTGGAGGTCAGTTGTGACACCCGAAAGTGTGCTATCTCACCCTGTATTTAGGATTGAACTTTGAGAGCATCCTGTTTCGTTAGCATGTCATTGCCCACAGCCGTATGCTGCAAATACACTGTACATGAACAGAATTAGCAGAATTCATCATTGTTCTCAATAATTACAAATCACCATTTAACTTGAAGCCACAACACAAAAGCAAAGTCTTCATTTCTTGTATATTGTAGTAATTAAATTGGCACAACACAATAGCCATAAGCTGGTAGTGTTTTTCTAAAAATAACTGACACTATTTTGCACGAAAATAAAAACTCAAGGGAGCTGCCCAAATAGGACAGAGATGAGAATACCTTGTTTTGAGGATTATGAATCTGTGGAATTCTTTACCATAGAAACTGTAGAGACTGCAGCATGAGATTGACAGATTTTTTATGACTAAAAGTATTGAGGGTTATGGAGTTGGCAGGGGGGAAGGCAGGAAAGTAGAGCTGAGGATTATCAAATCAGCCATTGTAGAACAAACTTGATGGGCTGAATGGCCGACTTCTGCTTGTACACCTTAAGGTCTTTTAAAACAAAACCCTAAATACACCTTACACAGACTGGTGCAATCACAGTTACTGTGTGTTTTTGTTTTCAAATATGCAAAGTTGGAAAGTTTTAACTAGGCAGAGTTTTAAAAAATTCATTCACAGAATGAGGGCATCACTTGCTTGACCGGAATTTATTGTCCTTCCCTAGCCCGTCAGGGGAGGTAATGGCCTCGTGGTATTATTGCTGAACTGTTAATCCAGAGACCCAGATAATGTTCTGGGTTCCTGGGTTCAAATGCTGCCATGGCAGATGGTGGATTTGCATTCAATTTAAATAAAAAATCTGGAATTAAGAGCCTAGTGATGACCATTATCAATTGTTGAAAAAAATCCATCTGGTTCACTTATGTCCTGTAGGGAAGGAAATTGCCATCCTTACCTGGTCTGGCCTACATGTGATTCCAGACCCACAACGTGGTTGACTCTTAACTGCATTCTGGGTAACTAGGGATGGGCAGTGAAGCCTTCATCCTGTGAGTGAATTAAAAAAATTGCCTAGAGGCCAGTTAAGAGTCAACTCTTGAGTCAAATGTCATTAGAATCTTAACTGCAGATTTTGTTTTATTATTGAATTCAAATTCCACCTTCTGCTATGGTCAATTTTGAACCCAGGTCTCTAGAACATTACCTGGATCTCTGGATTAATAGTCCAGTGATAATACCATTACCTCCCCCAACTATCTGATTACTACCTTCCTTACTGCTGAGCATTCAAGGGAATAGAGAAGAAGAGTAGACCATTCAGCTAATCAAGCTTCATATCTGATCACTTAGCTCAGCACCATATTCTCGTGCTATCCTCGTATCTCTTGGAGCTGTTAGTTGGTTCGTTGAGCTGATGGGTTTTCATACAAATGTTTAGTCTCCCTTCTAGGTGACATCTTCAGTTCTGTTAGCCTCAGTTGAAGCGCTGTCCTGTACCGCTCTGAATTTGCATGGTTTGGTTTGTCATGGTGGGCAGTCTTGTTTCCGATTTTGTACCGTAGTAGTATTTAGGTCGGGTTTATTTCAATGTGTTTGTTAATTGCATCGGTGATTGAAAACCAGGCCTCCAGGAATTCCCATGCTTGTCTCTTGACTGAAGAAGTTCCTCCTCGTCTCGGTCCTAAATCACTTTTATTTTGAAAGTGAGAGCTCTAGTTTTTGGTCTTCATAAGTATGGAAACCATCTTTTCCATCTACTCGATCTCTTTAAGAGCAAATTATTGCAGATGCTGGAATCTGTACTGAAAACAAAAAATGCTGGGCTCTGTCATGTCATCCGGACTAAATTTTAGCATGCTTTCTCTCCATGGCTGCTGCCTGACCTGTTGTGATCTCCAGCATTTTTTGTTTTCACTATCTCTTAAGAATTTTGTTAGTTTCTGAGATCCCCGTGCTTATGACAGTCTATCAATTCCAGGATCCAGTTTGGTGAACATTGCTGCTGTGTTCGCAGTATCTCTTTCGTCCTCCATCTGCATCTCTCTTTCTGTCCTTTTCTCATGTAGCCTTATTAATCTCCCCATCTTCTCCCTGTAGCCTCCCTCTGCCCTTTGTGCCCCCCCAACCCCTTTCAACGCCCTTTCTCTCTTTTTCTGTCTCCCTGTCTTTTCCCCCGAATTATTGCAGCTTCTTTCTTGCTTGTGCCTCTTGCTCCTGGTCAGGTAGACACAGCTGCCCAGCCTTGGCAGCCCTAGCAACAGACTTCCTGATGAGCAACACCCAACCCCCTCCTGGACCTGGTAACCCCAGGGGGGTAAGCATTTTTAACTCCACTTCTTGTCCTTCCCTGTCAAACCCGATCCCGGTAACCCCCAGCTCAAGGACTCCCCAGTGGTTAACTTACTTTCCTTTGTTTTTGTTCATTATGCTCGCTGTTCCACTGTTGTGACTGGAGGAGCAGCAACCCAGCGATTTCCAGCCATTCTGATTACAGAGGTGCTTTCCTCAGAGCTACTGGTTCAGTAAGTGTGTTCATGACAGCAGATCATGTAGACCTCACCCTCTAAGAAGGATTTGAGCAATAGGGAGAGGCTGAATAGGCTGGGGCTATTTTCCCTGGAGCATCAAAAGCTCAGGGATAACCTTAAAGATGTTTATATAATCATGAGGGAAATGGACAGAGTGAATTGCCAAGATCTTTTCCCCAGGGTAGGGGAATTCAAAGTGGAGGGCATAGGTTAAAGATGACAGAGGTGGGAGGAAAAGGGAGGTGGGTGCTGGTAGTGGGTGGAAGGGACCTAAGGGCAACTCTTTCATGCAGAGAGTGGTGCATGTATGGAATGAGTTGCCAGAGGAAATGGTGGAGGTTGGTGTGTTTACAACATTTAAGAGGCACCTGGATTTATGAATAGGAAGGGTTTAGAGGGATATGGGCTAAATGCTGGCAAATGGGACTAGATTTATGTAGGATATCTGGTCAGCATTGATGAGTTGACCAGAAGGGGTCTCTTTTTGTGCTACACATCTGTGACTCAATGGCTGTGATGAGCTGGCACCTTGTAACATCAAAAGCACTGAGGCCTCTCAGCTTATCCAGTCTGCATTAACGTATCCTGCACTTGCAGTAGTACTGCTCCCTGCCCTAGTTGCACCTGCGCCTGGTATCACACTATCTGCAGATTCTGCTGCTGGTCTGTCCTTTTAAAATACATCCATATCAGTAGCTGAGCTGGTGACGGTGACTATTTAATCAAGTAACGGTGCTGTGTTGTCTTTATCACTCTGACCTTCAGTCTGTTCTTGGTTTTGGTCCACTGCCCGTACCTGGATAAGACGCTTCTCATTGATACCTGAATGGAAAAAATTGCGAGGTAAGAAATAATTGAGGATGAGCAGGGTAGGGTGGAAGGGAAGAGATGCATGCTTCTACCATCCGCTTGTAAATCAAAAGAGATTGTGGGGAAAATAGGATATGGGAAGGTGGCCTGAGAATGAAGGTACAGTTATCTTTGACACTTTCAGCTCTGTTGCTAGCCAAGCCCTCAGCAATGGGCCTCCCAATAATGGTCAGCATCATCTCTTGCACGTGGGTTAGGGCATGGAGCCATGTCTATCTGGTTCTGGTTACACCGCAATGGTTCCACTTGGACACCGTGCATCACCAAGACTCTGAAATGTTTGTTTAGCTATGCAGTTGAATAGCTGGCAGTGTGCACAAACCATGAGATGTGGATATGAGGCTTGCAGAAGTGCTAAGAGCATGAGGATGAGGTGAAGCACATGAATGTTAAGTATGAAGCCTGATTGAGCGAGGTTATTTGGTGAATGATGTGGGTGCAGCCATTTGTTGAGTGTTTGAGGCTAATGGTGCAATTGGTTACAGTCACTAACCATGACCACTTGTGTGTGATTAGTGAGCTTGTGTCATTCTACTACAGTCCTCTAGTCTTCATTCCATGGTCAACTTCTAGAACCCTTCCCGTGCTCCATAATCACTCCTGTTGTGACTGGACAGTCAGTTTTCCTCACCTGCCTGTGGTTACAGGATAACTTGTCTCCTTTTAACTTTCTTCACCAGTTCTTCCAGGACAGCATTCAAAATCCTCCCCCAGTGTGTCATCCTTCACTTTCCCAAGTCAGAATCTGTTCACCCATAATTTTGACAGCCACTGGGTGCAATGTTTTCATCCTTGCTATGAGGCTGCAGATCAGGCTGTAAGAGATGGCCCAGGTAAGCAACCAGCTCCTTGCTAAACACAGGCCCCTCCCACTTTACTGCTGGCTGAGATGGAGGTGGGAGAAGTGCACCCAGAATCCAGAATGAAAAGCCCATGAAACTTGTAAATGTCACACATCGGTTGGTCTATCCTTGTATATTTCAAAATGGAGCTCCAGCAGACCAGGAGATCCTTTCCAATGTTACTGGTTTTTGCTGGGGTTTTTTACTCCCCCCTGTTTGGTGAGGTACGTGATTAGGTTAACAAACAGAAACAGATTTTCCAGAAATTGCTGGAAAATCTCCTCAGGTCCAGCAGCATCTGTGGAGAGAAATCAGAGTTGACGTTTCAGGTCCAGTGACCTTTTTTCAGAGCAGGTTAGGTTAACATTACTTTGTTAATATTATTTAATAAAGGGTTAATATTTATTTAAACTCTTCGTGAGAAAATGACATGATCAGTTTGGCTGCCAGATGATTTTTGCATTCTGTTGAAACTTTTGGAAAATAAAATCAAATTAGCCTTTGTTAAGTGGACTTTTCAAAGACCATCTTTTACAAGATGCTGCTCCAGTTCTAACCTCATTTTGTTTTGCCTCTAAAGCCCTTGAACACAGGCTGCACTTCCCACTACACACCATTACTTCTGAAGTACCCAGATGATCTACCTGCTGTGATCCTTTCATCTGAAGATCTGATGCCAGATTTCATGTGCAAGCTGAGGTTAACTAGCTTATCTACCACTTTTCTTAATGTCTCAACATTTGTACGGTGATCTCTCCAATATCACGTCCTGGGTGAGACAACATTTCTTCGACTAACCATCAGGAAGTCTGAATGTAATATCTTGAACCAAATTCCATTACTTATTTAGCCATTACTTATCTAATCGCTGACCTACATTGGCTGATGGATCACTAACACCCAGAATTTAAATATCCCATTCATACCCCACATGGTCTTATGGTCTTATGGTCAAAGATCTTGCCCACTCTTCTATCTCAGTAACCAGATCCAGATTCTTCCAACTTTGGCCTCTGCAGGTACAAAACGTTACCAAAGGCCTCAAACATCCCAGCTATTTCACAGGAACTTCTGAGCAAAAGAGAGATTGAGACAGGTGACTGCAAACTCAGTCAAAATGTAGATTTTTAATTAACATCATTTTATTTTAAGTGTTTATGTGAGAGAGAGGAAATGATCGAAACAGAGATTTACCAAGTCACAGAATGGTTTCAGTGCAGAAGACAGCCTTGCCTATGCTGAGTCTCTAAAGGAACAGTTCACCCAGTGCTACTCACCTGGCCTTGTCTTAAGACCTGCCTGATTTTTATTATTTGAGAATTATGCACTTCCTTGCATCCACACTTGGCCTGTACATTCTAGATTCTAACCACTGTCATGAGTAACTTTTTCCTCATGCTGCCATTGCTCATTTTGTCAATTACCTTAAATCTGTTCCCTCTTGTTCTGCACCATTTCACCAAAGAAAACTGTTTTTCTTCTGTGCTCTGTCCAGATCCATCATGCTTGGAAGAGTTCTAAAAAGATTTCCTCGCAACTTTCCCTTCACTGAAGAAAACATTCCCAACTTTTCCAACTATGTAATACCTGAGGTTCCTCATTTTTAAGCAGGAAATTCCAGAATTTAGGGCTGAAAACACCAACACTGGTGGCAGGGTGAAGAAAGCGGGAAATAGATCAGGTTAGATCTGGAGGAATGCAATGTTCTTGGAGAGTTATACTATATGCCTGAAGTGGTACTCACTGCCTCCAGTCTCTAATGGTGCTGGGAAGCATGCTACATTTTTTTTTGAAGTGTTTATGTGAGAGAGAGGAAATGATCGAAACAGAGATTTACCAAGTCACAGAATGGTTTCAGTGCAGAAGACAGCCTTGCCTATGCTGAGTCTCTAAAGGAACAGTTCACCCAGTGCTACTCACCTGGCCTTGTCTTAAGACCTGCCTGATTTTTATTATTTGAGAATTATGCTGGCTACATGGAGTCTGAAATACATGAAGCTCCTTTCAAGAATCTGTTTGTTTTATTGTCTTCATTTGTGAATTTGGGTTACCGTTCTGCTCTTTCACAATGGGAAGTGAATTAAATCAGATTTTGTTTCTTTTCTACCCCTAGGACCCTATTCTACAACCAAGACTATACTTCAGCTAAAGTAATTGATCATGTGGGAAAAAAACTCAGGATAAACATAATGGTTAAAATCTTTACAAAATATGGCAAAACATTTTTTAAATATGTAGACTGATGTAAATCAATTGAATGATTTTCTTGTCAGTGGACTGCATTATAAAGGGGAGAATACAGAAGAGTTGGATAATGTGACAGGGACCTATAATTTCATGATTGATGAAGGACAGAAGACTAACAGTGGTTTGAACAGCAGGTACTTTCAAAATAGATTTATTTGAATTCTTTTGAAGCATTATTTCTGAAAGTTTTCATGATGATAAGTAGAATGCACTTTGGACTATATTTCAAGATCAAAGTTATAGATAATTTAAAGTTGAGTAGCTTCTTATTATTCACTTGCTTTCATGACAGGAACAGGAGAAAGCCGTGTTTTCATCTTTTGATTTCCCCATGTGACAACTTAATTAACAAAATAACAGAACTGTTATTGTGCAGAAGGACGCCATTCAGCCCACTGTAACTGTATCTCATAGAATCTATCCTATAATAGAATCCCTACAGTGTGGAAGCAGCCAATCAGTCCATCAAGTCCACACTGACCCTCTGAAAGAGCATCCAACCCACACCTGCCCCCTAACCTAGACACTATAGGCAATTTAGCACAGCCAATCCACCTAACCTGCACATCTTTGAACTGTGGGAGGAAACAAAAGCATCCAGAGGAAACCCACGCAGACATGGGAAGAATGTACAAACTCCAAAGTCACCTGAGGCTGAGATCAAAGCCAGGTCTCTGGTGCTCTGAGGCATCAATGCTAGCTACTGAGCCACCATATCTGGTTTCTGAGCACTTTGAAGTTCTGTTAATCCTGCCTTTCTCCTGTAACTGTATCCATTTATTTTATTTGAATAATCACCTCTACCCTCTTGAATGCCACAATTTAACCTCCACACCCTTCCAGGCAGTCTGTTCCAGAACTTAATTACTAGAAAAAATGTTTTCTTATCTTCTATTTACTACTTTTGCAAAGTACTTTAAATTTGTGTCTGCCGGTTCTTAATCCTCTTACAAGGGAGAATGGTTTCACTTTATCTACTACAAACAGATGCTTCATGATTTTGAAAATGTCCATCAATTCTCCCTTCATCCATATCTAATCCAAGGAAAACAAGCCCAACTTCTCCATTTCTCCTCATAACTATGATTTCTTAACCCATTGAGCCAGAATGCTGTTAAAGAACAGCCCTCTCCTTAGATATTTACGGACGCTTCAACTTTAATCACATCATAGCAGACTGTTCATGTGAAAGGAAAATTTAAGGTTCCATTGTGGGTTGAAAATTAGACTGAAGTTTGAAATTTCTATTTCTAGCCGCCATTGAGAAGGTGGTTGTGAACTGCTGCTGTAGTCTATTTGGTATGGTTGCACCCAAAGTACTATTAGGGAAGGAGTTCCAGAATTTTGACCCATAACTCTGAAGGAGTGATGATCTGTTTTCAAATCAGGATGATGAGTGGCTTGGAGAGGAATTTGCATTTGATGTTTGCATGCATCTCCTCCCCTTGTTCTTCTAGATTGATATGGTGGTGGGGTTGGAAGGTGCTGTCGAAGGAGCCTTGGTGAATTTCTGCAATGCATCTTGCAGTATGTACCACTACTACAGTGTGTAGATGGTGGAACAAGTGGATGTTTGTGGATACGATGCTAATTGAATGGGCTGCTTATTCCAGGATGGTGTTGAGCTGCTTGAGTGTTATTGGAGCTGTGCCCATCCAAGTGATTGGGAAATATTCCTTCATTCCTGAGTTGTACCTTGTGAACAGGTTTTGAGGAGTCCACAGGTGAATGCTCACAGGCTTTCTTTTTAAAAGTGTCTTCATAGGATGTGGGTGTTGCTGGCTAACCCAGTGCTAATAATGTGTCCCTAATTGCCCAGGAGGCAGTCGAGTCAACCCCATTGCTGTGGCTTTGGAGCCACATGTAGGTTAGACCAGGTAAGGATGATGGTTTCCTTCCTTAGTGAACCAGATGGGTTTTTCTGACAATCGACAATGGTCTCATGGTGTTCATTTAGATTTTTAATTTCAGATTTTTATTGAATTCAAATTCCACCATCTGCCATGGCAGGATTTTGAAGGTACCTGTAATGTTACTTAAGTCTCCAGATTGCTAGTCTGATAATAAAGTTGGGTTTTAGGCTTCTAATGGTCTCAATATGGACTTCACTAGTTTTAAAATCTCAGCACCCCCCGGCCTCATCCCATGACCACCCCTCCCTCCCATTCCTGCCTCCTTGACCTGACACAACCAGTCCATCTTCTCTCCCACCTATCCGCTCCTCCCACCTCATTGACCAATCCCCACCACTCCCTACCTGTATTCACCTATCACCATCCCACCTACCTTCCCCAGCCCCACCTCTCCTCTCTATTTATTTCAGAGCCCCCTTCCCCCTCCCCCATTTCTGAAAGATCCCAACCTGAAAGGTTAGCTTTCCTGCTCCTCTGATGCTGTCTGGCCTGCTGTGTTCCTCCAGCTCCACACTGTGTTATCTCTGACTCCAGCATTTCTTACTATCTCTGGAGCAAAAGCAGTTGCTTTTGTCAAGGTCTGTCCCAAGCAGCTCCATGATGCAGGTGTCTGGTCTGAGGTCTGTTCCCTGGGATGCACAGAGACATGAACTGTGAATGGAGAACCATCAATTCAGTAAAAGACTCTTTGGTCTGCCCTAAATCTGTTGGCCTACTACAACAAGGAGTTGGCCCTGACAGAGTGTTGCAGATTGGAACATTCCAAGGTCCAGGACTATGTATTGAGGGATGCACTAAAGCTTGGGGCAGCTGCTGCCAAGGCACAGTGAGGGAAAAGACCATTGTCTGAGGTCATTCTGCCAAGGTGTAATGGGGATCCATTCAGTTATCATACCCTCCCTGTGCCTCAAATATAAAGCCTTGTACAATTAAGAAATGCCTTTGAGTTGTTGGAACTATCAGAAAAGTCAAACTCCAATGTTGGTTTATTCTCAATATGCTAAGACTATGCAGAACTGAACTGCTGCTGTAGCTATGCATGTATATGAAGATATTTTTATGAATACAGTATGTTTTTGAAATTTAACAAAAGATTTGGTCAAGAAACAATCAAATATCTTCTTGGGAATGTGCCTTTACAAAGGTCAGGAGAGAAATGCCGTGGCTTTTGTTGAGGTTCATCCTGAGCAGCTCCGTGACACAGGTCTTTGTGCTCTATGGTCTGTTCCGTCAGATGCACATCGAGACAAACATTGACTGTGCCTAGAGAACCAGTCACTCAGTGAAAGACTCTCTTTGGTTTGTCTGAAAGTCGTGTGTCATCCAGAGCAAAGAACTGATCTTGACTGAGTGTTGCAGATTGACAAATTTGAAGATCCAGGACTACATGCTGAGGGACGCACTTAAAGCTTGGGACACCTGGCACCAATGCACAGAGGGGAAAGACGATTGTCTAAAGTCTTTCTGCTGAAGTATAATGAGGGTCTGTCTACTTATTGGACCCTCTTGTTGCCTCAGTCTATGTAAACAGTCCTGCATGAGTAAGAAATGCCTTTGGTTTCTGAAACTGCAGAGAATGTCAAATTTCTTGCTACGCAGAGACTGTACAGAACTACTTTAGTGCCTGTGATGTAGATAAAGATTTGGATAAATAATGTATATTTTTGCTATACAACAAAACACACTAGTCCTAGCAGACTATCTCTACAAAAAGAGAATGGGAGTGAGAGACCGGAGTTCATTGATGGGTAGGTAAAGTGGTGTAATCAGTTCCTAGATTGCTGTTTGTAGTCAACTTAAGGTTTGAAATGGCAGGAGAGTTTGACATTATGGAATGCTCCTCCTGCAATATGTGGAAAATCAGTATCTGGTTGTTAGTAACCACCAGGATTTTGATAGTTGAGGATTCAGTGATGGTAATGCCATTGAATGTCCAGGAGCGCTGGTTTGATTCTCTCTGTTCGAGATGGTCTTTGTCCAGCATTTGTATGGTGGGAATGACTGCTCTCTAGCATCTGCCTTTGTTCTAGGTATGGCTGCAACTAGTAGTTTTTTCCCTCCTGAAGGCTGTGGAGGCCAAATCACCATGTCTTAGGATTTGACTATGCGAGGGATCAAGAGTTAGAAGAGAATATTGTTGAGCAACATATAAGCCACGATCAAATGGTGGAGCAGACTCAATGGGCCAAACAGCCTAATTTTGCTCATACATCTTGCTGTCTTATTCCAGTTGACTCCAGTTTTGCCAGGGCACCTTGAGGCTGCACTCAATAAAATGTGACCTTGATATTGAGTGCAGCACTGCAGTATATCCAGTTTGGTTTCTGGTTAATGCTAACCACCAGGATGTTGATAGTGGAGGATTCAGCAATGGTCATGCACTTGTGTGGCATGAATATTCCTTGAACTTGGGGCAGCACGGTGGCTCAGTAGTTAGCACTGCTGTCTCACAGTGCCAGGGACCCTGGTTCAATTTCACCCTCAGGTGATTGTCTGTGTGGAGTTTGCACATTCTCTCCCTGTCTGTGTGAGTTTCCTCTGGGCACTCTGGTTTCTTCCCACAGTCCGAAGATGTGCAGGCTAGGTGGATTGGCTATACTAAATTGCCTGTAGTGTTCAGGGATGTGTAGATTAGGTGGGTTATAAAGGGATGGGTTTGAGTGGCATGCTCCAAGTATTGATGTGGACTTGTTGGGCCGAAAGGCCTGTTTGCACACTACGGATTCTATGTCTACCTTTGAAGAAGGGTCCCAACCTCAAATATCAGCTCTCCTGCTCCTCTGATGCTGCCTGGCCTGCTGTGTTCCTCGAGCTCCATGATGTTGTCTCTGACTCCAGCATCTGCAGTTCTTACAATCTCTAAAGGTCTTGCTGCATTTGTACATGGATTGCTTTGTTACTTGAGGAGTTATGAATGGTGCTGAACATTGAGTAATCATTGGCATACACCTTAACCTTTCTCCATATAATGGAGAGAAGGTCATTGAAGCAGATAAAGGTGTTTGGGCTGAGGACACTGCCCTGAGGAACTCAGGACTCCAGTTTTGCTAGGCCACCTCAAAGCCACACTTGGCCAGATGTTACTGATACTAAACACAGTCACTCTTTATTTGCTGAGATAATAAAATGTGAGGCTGAATGAACACAGCACGCCAAGCAGCATCTCAGGAGCACAAAAGCTGATGTTTCGGGCCTAGACCCTTCATCAGAGAGGGGGATGGGGAGAGGGAACTGGAATAAATAGGGAGAGAGGGGGAGGCGGACCGAGGATGGAGAGAAAAGAAGATAGGTGGAGAGAGTATAGGTGGGGAGGTAGGGAGGGGATAGGTCAGCCCAGGGAAGATGGACAGGTCAAGGAGGTGGGATGAGGTTAGTAGGTAGATGGGGGTGCGGCTTGGGGTGGGAGGAAGGGATGGGTGAGAGGAAGAACCGGTTAGGGAGGCAGAGACAGGTTGGACTGGTTTTGGGATGCAGTGGGTGGGGGGGAAGAGCTGGGCTGGTTGTGTGGTGCAGTGGGGGGAGGGGACGAACTGGGCTGGTTTAGGGATGCAGTAGGGGAAGGGGAGATTTTGAAACTGGTGAACACACAACTGCACCTCCCAGTCGCAAACCATTTCCACTCCCCCTCCCATTCTCTAGATGACATGTCCGTCATGGGCCTCCTGCAGTGCCACAATGATGCCACCCGAAGGTTGCAGGAACAGCAACTCATATTCCGCCTGGGAACCCTGCAGCCTAATGGTATCAATGTGGACTTCACCAGTTTCAAAATCTCCCCTTCCCCGACTGCATCCCTAAACCAGCCCAGTTCGTCCCCTCCCCCCACTGCACCACACAACCAGCCCAGCTCTTCCCCCCCACCCACTGCATCCCAAAACCAGTCCAACCTGTCTCTGCCTCCCTAACCGGTTCTTCCTCTCACCGATCCCTTCCTCCCACCCCAAGCCGCACCCCCATCTACCTACTAACCTCATCCCACCTCCTTGACCTGTCCGTCTTCCCTGGACTGACCTATCCCCTCCCTACCTCCCCACCTATACTCTCACCACCTATCTTCTTTTCTCTCCATCTTCGGTCTGCCTCCCCCTCTCTCCCTATTTATTCCAGTTTCCGCTCCCCATCCCCCTCTCTGATGAAGGGTCTAGGCCCGAAACGTCAGCTTTTGTGCTCCTGAGATGCTGCTTGGCCTGCTGTGTTCATCCAACCTCACATTTTATTACCTTGGAATTCTCCAGCATCTGCAGTTCCCATTATCTCTGATACTCTTTATTTGCTCCATGTTATATCAAATTGGCTGAAGACACACATCTGTGAAGATGGTTGCTGCAGTGTTGCAACTGCTTTAGCCTTTTCTTTTTATGTGCTGCTTGTTCCCCCATCATTGGGGATGGGGATATTCCTGGAGCTGCAGTGAATTTTCTAATTGCCCACCACCATTCACGTCTGCATGTGGTCAGACTACAGAGCTTAGATCTGATCTGATTGCTTGTAGTATTTGGCACACAAGCAGTTTTTGTAGTTTTACAAAATTGACACCTCTTCAGGAATGCCTGGCATGTCCCCCAGCACTTTTCATTGAACCAGGGTAATTCCCCAGTCTTGAGGGTCTGGCAAGACTTCCCACTCTACTATTTACCATGAGGTTGCACATTATGCTGGAGTATAATTCTACTGCTGTTGGCCCACAGCACCTCATGGATGCTCAGTCTTTAGTTGCTAGGTGATTGAATTCTGTTCCAGGGAGAATGGTGGTAGCATCAAGTGCATTTGGAGAGAACTCTCAACTTGAAGATGGGACTTCATCTTCACAAAGCCTGTGTGGTGGCCATTCTTACCAAAACTGTCATGGACTGATGCAGACAGATTGGTGAGGATGAGATGAAATATGTTCTTCCCTCTTGGCTCCCCCTGCACCCACCATGGACGCAGTATAACAACTATATACATCTTAAATACTACTTGGTCAACTTAAATACTACTTTTCAACTTGGTCTGAGAGTCTCCTCTGTTTGTACCATGAACTTTTATCAACATTTTTTTCGTAATTAGACAGATCCTTCAGGGACCACCTGGAAAATCACAAACATAGAAGCCAAAGGACAATAGATATTGAGAATCTAACATAGCTGCAGTACAGGTATATTAGAATTCAAGCTTAAAGTAGTGTCCCTGCTTCTGAAGTGGGGGGGAGCCCAGGTTCAAGTCCCATCTGCTCCAGACGTGTGTAATAACATTTTTAAACAGATTGATTTGGAAAATGGGTTAAATTAAAACAAAAAAGCAAGGTGTTCGGTTAAGTTTAAGGCTCAGGAATGTTAAGGCAGGATAATGAGAAGCTTGCTTTACATTTGAACATCTGTATTTGATTTGGGAGCTTAAGTTGCTGCACTGCATGCTTCAAATAACTAAGATTTCTGGAAAAAAATGTCTTTTCCAGCAACTGTGGTAACTAGCTGCAGACCTATGGTGCTCGCAAATCTGCTAGTCGGGAACTGTAAAATTTTGACCGTGTCTGACCATTTCATCATTTGCCTTTTACTTGTGAAATCTGTTACTACACCTTGCTTTTTCCTACATTTCTGTTATATCATCTGCAATCTTTGAAAGTATGTCTGGTATTTAACAATTTTAAGTAACAAATTTTGTTATTTCTAATTTTAACACAAAAAAATCCCAAACCAATCACCAAGGCGCTCTCCCTGAGCACTTGCCTCCAGTTCGAAAAAAGCAGAGTATGGTGAACTGCTGTTTATGCATTCTATAACCGCAGAGCCACTGGTCCATTTAAATGCATTGCCTTTGCCAGCATCTCTATATAATGGTACATTATTGTACACTATTTAAAGTCCATAAGTACAGTTGAAATCCTACTGCTCTCATTAACTCTCCTCATGATCCCATTAAAGATTTTGATCTCATTTAGTCAAACATAATTCTCCTTTGGTAAATCTGGTTCATTTATTCATGGTGTCGGTGGTTTATTTTGTAGGATCCCTGCAGTGTGGATAGAGGCCATTTGGCCTATCGAGTCTGCACCAAACCTTTGAAGAACATCTCACCCAGACTCATCTCTGCACCATTTTCCTGTAACCCTGCATTTCCCAAGGCTAGTCCACTAGGCTTGCACATCCTGGACTCTGTTGGTAATTTAGCCTGGCCATTCCACCTAACCACCACATCTCTGGATTGTGGGAGGAAACCGGAACACCTGGAAGAAACCCACACAGACACAGGGAGAATGTGCAAACTCCAAATGGACAGGCACGCAATGCTGGAATTGAATGTGGGTCCCTGGTGGTGTTGTGAGGCAGCAGTGCCAACCACTCTGCCTTCATGAAGAATTTCTCTACCACAACTGTTGAGTTGGCTGACCTGTAGTTACCAGCTTTATCCTTCATTGTTTTAAAATAAAGTTCAAAATATGTATATGCTCCTCTGGCATGACCATACCGAAGTAAGATCGGAATAACATGTCAACTTCCACACCTGCTTCACTCAGTATAACAACCCAACGTTATCCTAACCGGATGACTTTTCTGTGTTAAACATTTGAGGATAGTGTAATTAATGTTTACGCGGATTTCAGCAAAACCTTTGAAGTTCCCTCATGGGAGACAGATAAAGAAGGTAAAAACACATGGGATTCTGGGTAACATGGTGGATTAGAGACCAAATTGACTTAGTGGTAGGAGGCAAAGGGTGCTGGTAGAAGGCTGTTTGTGTGTCTTGAGTCCAGAGTCCGGTGGCATACCAAGAGATCGATGCTTTGTCCTTTAATTGTTTCTGATATATATAAACAATATAGAATGATAAGTAAATTTGTGGATGAAATGAAGATTGGCTAGATGGTTAATAGTGAGGAAGAGCATTTTGGGTTACAGGCAGGCAATGGCCTAGTGACATTATTGCTGCAGTGTTAATCCACAGACCGAAGAAATGTCTTGGGGAACTGGGTTTGAATCTCACTTCAGCAGATGGTGGAATTTTGAAATCAAAAAATATCTGGAATTAAAAGTCTAATGGAGTCAAAGAGTAATAAAGCATGGAAACAGGCCCTTCAGCCAAAACTGGTTTATGCTGACCACGGTGTCCACTGAGCTTGTTCCAGTTGTCCACATCCCTCTAAATCCTTCTCACCCATGCATCATCCAAATGTTTTTTAAATATTGATATTGTACCTGCCTCAACCACTATCTCTGGAAGCCCATTCCATATACGCACCACTCTCTGCAAATAGAAGTGGCCCCTCAGGTCCTTCTTAAATCTATCCCCTCTCACTTTAAATCTATGCCCTCTAGTTTTCAATTCCCCATTCCTGGTAAAAAGACAATATGTATTCATCCTATCTACGGCCCTCAAGGTTTTATTCAGCTCAGTAAGGCCACCGCTCAATCTCCTACATTCCAAGGAATAAAGTCCTACCCTAGCCAGACTCTACCTGTAAAAGCCTACAAGTCTGGCAACATCCTTGTAAGTCTTCTTTGCACACTTCCCAGTTTCACTATGTCTTTGCTATAACAGGGTGACCAAAACTGTTCACAATACTCCAAGTGCGGCCTCACCAATGATTTATACAACTGTAATATAATGTCCCAACTCCTCCACTCATTGCCTTGACAGATGATGGCCAGCCTTCTTCATCACCCTGTCTACCTGTGATGCTGCTTTCAACGAACTATATACTTGTACTCCAAGGTCCCCCTGTTCCACAACACTCCTCAGGACCCTACCATTTATGTATAATTCCTACCTTGGTTGACTTTCCAAAATGCAACACCTCACACTTACCTGTATTGAATTGTATTTGCCAATCCTCAGCCCACTTCCCCATCTGATCAAGATCCCTTTTTGATTTTTGATACCATTCTTTGCTTTCAACGATAACCCCTAATTTTGTATCATCTGCAAACTTGCTAATTAATACTGGTACATTCACATCCAGATCATTGATGTAACTAACAAATGACAAAGGTCCCAGCACCAAACTCTTTGTCACACACTATTCACAGGCCTCCAGTCTGAGAAACAACCTCCAACCATCACCCTCTGCTTCCTACCATCGAGTCAATTTTGAATCCAGCTCTTCCTGGATCCCATGCAACCTAAGCTCCATGACCAGCCTGCCATTTGGGACCTTGTTAAAGGCCTTACTAAAGTCCATGTAGAAAACATCCACTGCCCTACCCTCATCCATCCTCTTGGTTACCTCTTCAAAAAAAACTCGAAAATTTGTCAGACGTGACTTTCTGCGCACAAATCCATGCTGACTATCCCTACTCAGATGTTGACTGCCCAAATGTTGGTTGTTCCTGCCCCTCAGTGTCCTCTCCAATAACTTGCCTACCACTGATGTCCAGCTCATTGGCCTGTAGTCCCCTGGCTTGTCTTTGCTACCTTTCTGAAACAATGGAACAACTTTAGCCACCCTCCAGTCTTCCAGAACATCACCAGTGGCTAAAGATGAAGAAAAATCTCTGCAAGGGCCTCTGCACTTTCGTCCCTAACTTCCTACCATGTCTGAGGTTGGAATTAAATAGGCCAGGGGCTTTTCCCACCTTAATGCAATCTAAGGCCTCTCGAGTAATTTGTATGTGGTCCAAAACATCCTGACTTCTTTCCCTTATTTCCTTAGCATCTATGATTCTCTCCTCAGTAAACACTGAGGAGAAATATTCATGAAAAATCTTCCTCATTTCCTGTGGCTCCACACATAGATGGCCATACTGATCTTTAAGGGGACCTATTCTCCCCCTAGCCATGCTTCTACTTTTTACATAGCTACAGAACCTCTTGGGATTATCTTCAACCTTATTTGACGGATCCATCTCATACCCTCTTTTTGCTCTTCTGATTTTCCTCTTACGTGTGGTCCTACAGTTTTCATAGTTATCTAGGGATTCACTTGAGCCCAATAGCTTAAATCCAATGTATGTCGTCTTCTTTTTCCTGACCAGAGCCTTAATATCCCTTGTCAGCTGGGGATCCCTAAACCTTTTCCCTTCACCCTTACAAGGACATATGCTAGATCCTATCTAATGGGCCCAAAATTGTCCCTGCTCCAGTTTAACAGCTTAATATGTGGACCTCTCCTATCTTTTTCCATAACAGTTAAAACTAAGAGAGTTATGGTCACTGGACCGAAAATGCTCTCCTAATGACAGTTACTACTCCAATGTTGATTCCTAAGAGGAAGCACCAGTGTTGCACCCTCTATGTATTGATACAGAAAACATTCTCAGACACATTTGACAAATTCTACCCTGTCTGGGCCTTTTACAATCTGTGTGGTCCAGTCCATACAGGGGAAATTAAAATTCCAACCAAAACTACTCTGTTATTCCTACAGGTATCTACAATCTTTCTACACATCTGCTCCTCCAGTAACCGCTGGCTATTTGGGGGTCTATAATACAGTCCCAACAGAGTAACCAACCCCTTCTTTAAGGTTTTGGACTAGATCTGTAGCTCGGGTTGTGGATATTGTGGTTGGTTGGCTCACCAAGCTGGATTGTTGATCCGCAGACGTTTCGTTACTGTGCTTGGTGACATCCTCAGTGCAGCCTCTGATGAAGCATTGGTGTGCTTGGTTTTTAAAACCGCCTGCTTTTTAAATTCTGGGGTCCATTGCTATGGATTGCCTCACTTCCGGGTTTCCCCCATAGTGGAATGTTTATGGGTTCGAGTTTAATGTGTTTATTAATAGCATGCTTCGTGGTGCGCCATGCTTCCAGGAATTCTCGTGCTTGTCTCTGCCTAGCCTGTCCCAGGATCTTAGTGTTGTCCCAGTCAGAGTCATGGCTCTCCTTGTGCATGTGGATTGAGATGAGTGAGCGTCGGTCGTGCCTTTTTGTAGCCAGTTGGTGTTCATGTACTGTTGTTGTTAGTTTCCTTCCTGTTTGTCTGATGTAGTGTTTCTCCTAGTCTCTGTAGGCGATCTTGTAGATGACGTTGGTCCTGTCCATGGTCGGGAGTGGGCCTTTAGTTCAGGTGGGCTCTTTTCGAAGGGTTGACGTGGGCTTGTGTGCCGCTCTGATGCCCAGCGATCGTAGAAGCCTTGTGGTGAGTTCTGACGTGTTCTTGATGTAGGGGAGTGTGATGAGTGTGTCAGGGCATGTAGAATCTTTCTGATGCTGTTCCTATAGGCATCTCCTGACCCAGTTCTTTAGATATCCATTATCCTTGAACATTTGGAAGAGGTATTCCTCCTCCTCTTGGTGTAGCTCCGTGTTACTGCAGTGTGTTGTTGCCCTTTTAAATAGTGTTCGCACGCGGTTTTGTTTGTGTGTGTGTTAGGATGGTCGCTATTGACGTTCAATACCTGGTCTGTGTGTGTGGCTTTTCGGTGTACTTTCGTTTGCAGTTCGCCGTTTGTCTTGCGTTCTACCATGATGTCCAGGAATGGGAGTTGTTTGTCCTTCTTCTCCTCTCTGGTGAATTTTATTCCGGTGAGGGTGTTGTTTATGAGTTTGTGTCTCCCTTCTAATTTGGTCCGTTTAATGATGACAAAGATGTCATCTACGTAGCGTGTCCATAGTTGAGGTTGGATTTGCATAAGGGCAGTCCAGTCCAGTCTTTGCATCACTGCTTCTGCTATGAGTCTGGAGATAGGTGATCTTGTGGGTGTCCAGTTGATTTGCTCGTATGTTTGGCTGTTGATGGTGAAGTGGGTGGTCAGGCATAGGTGCAGTAGTTTAAGCATGCTGTCCTTGAAGATGGTTTCACTGGGATCGTGTTCAGGTAGTATCATTGTTTCCCTTGCTAGTGGTATGTCTATTGATGTGAATAGGGTGGTGACATCAAACAATATCATGGTCTCTTCGCCCTCTATCTTTGTATCTTTGGAGTTGAGGAATTCTTTGGCTGAGTGGATGGAATTGGGTGATTTGTTGTCTAGGTGCTTGAGTCTTCTTTGTAGTTCTTTGATACGGTGCCTCACGGGAGGCTGCTGAGTAAGGTGAGGACCCATGGTGTTCGAGGTGAGCTACTGGCTTGGATTGAGGATTGGCTGTCTGACAGAAGGCAGAGAGTTGGGATAAAAGGCTCTTATTCGGAATGACAACCGGTGACGAGTGATGACCCACAGGGTTCAGTGTTGGGGCCGCAGCTGTTCACCTGATATATTAATGATCTGGATGAAGGGACTGGGGGCCTTCTGGCAAAGTTTGCCGATGATACGAAGATAGGTGGACAGGGGGGTAGTGCTGAGGAGGTGGGGAAGCTGCAGAAAGATTTAGACAGTTTAGGAGAGTGGTCCAGGAAATGGCTGATGAAATTCAATGTGAGGTTTTGCACTTTGGAAAAAAGAATACAGGCATGGACTATTTTCTACATGGTGAGAAAATTCACAAAGGAGAAGTACAAAGGGATCTGGGAGCGTTGGTCCAGGATTCTCTAAAGGTTAACTTGCAGGTAGAGTCCGTAATTAAGAAAGCGAATGTAATGTTGTTGTTTATCTCAAGAGGGTTGGAATATAAAAGCAGCGATGTGCTTCTAAGGCTTTATAAAGCTCCAGTTAGGCCCCATTTAGAATACTGTGTCCAGTTTTGGGCCCCACACCTCAGGAAGGACGTACTATCCCTGGAGCGTGTCCAGCGGAGATTCACACGGATGATCCCTGGAATGGTAGGTTTAACGTATGATGAACGGCTAAGGATCCTGGGATTGTACTCATTAGAGTTTAGGAGGTTGAGTGGAGATCTAATAGAAACTTACAAGATAATGTATGGTTTAGAAGGGGTGAACTCTAGGAAGTTGTTTCCATTAGGCGGGGAGACTAGGACCCGTGGGCACAGCCTTAAAATTAGAGGGGGTAAATTTAAAACTGAAATGAGACAACATTTCTTCAGCCCGAGAGTGGTGGGCTTGTGGAATTCGTTGCCATGGAGTGCAGTGGAGGCCGGGACGTTGGATGCCTTCAAGGCAGAGATTGACAAATTCTTGATCTCACAAGGAATCAAGGGCTACAGGGAGAGTGCAGGGAAGTGGAGTTGAAATGCCCATCAGCCATGATTTAAATGGTGGAGTGGACTTGATGGTCCGAATGGCCTTACTTCCACTCCTCTATCTTATGGTCTTATGATCTATGGGTCTGAGAGGGACTTAGGGCTTGTGTACTTTAGGGAGGCTGTTGAATCGGAGTGTGTTGGTTCCTTCGGGTTTCATTCTTAAGAAGTCTGTTTTGTTGACTTGCCCTGTTTGTTTAAGTCTTTGTAGCGTCTCTAGGATTTGTTACCTAGTTGTGGTGTCAGGTCAGTTTCCACTGGTTGGTATGTGTTCTCTTCGGGGAGTAGTGCTTGTGCTTTGGAGATGTAGCCTGGGACAGGCTAGGCAGAGACAAGCACGAGAATTCCTGGAAGCATGGTGCTCCACAAAGCAGGCTATTAGTAAACACATTGAACTCGACCCCATATACAGTCCACTATGGAGAAAACCTGGAAGTGAGGCAATCCATCGCAATGGACGCCAGAGTTTAAAAACCAGACAGGAAAACACACCAATGCTTCATCAGAGGCGGCACTTAGGATGTTACCAAGCATGGTAACGAAATGTCTGAGGAACAACAAACCAGCTTGGCAAGCCAACCAACCTCAACATCCTCTTCTTGTTTCTAGGTTGTAACCATATGGCGTCATTTGATGACCCCTTAAAAATATTCTCCCTGACCACTGTGGGTATGTCCTCCCTTATCAAAAGAGCAACTTTCCCTCCTCACTTATTTGTACTTCTGTCATGCCTGTAGCTTCTGTCTTGGAACATTGAACTGCCAGTCTTGCCCTTCTCTCAGTGATAATGGGAACTGCAGATGCTGGAGAACCCAAGATAATAAAATGTGAGGCTGGATGAACACAGCAGGCCCAGCAGAGCCCTCACCCCATCCCCCTCTCTGATGAAGGGTCTAGGCCTGAAACGTCAGCTTTTGTGCTCCTGAGATGCTGCTGGGCCTGCTGTGTTCATCCAGCCTCACATTTTATTATCTTGCCCTTCTCTCAGCCATGTTTCTGTTACGGCTACAATACCCAAGTCCCCAGAGCCAATCCATGTTCTGAGCTCATCTGCCTTACATGTCAGGCTCATGCGTTGAAATAAATGCACTTTAAACCAGAAGCCTTTTCCCTCCCTTTACTGTGCCCCCTCTGTCCTGAATTGTAAACTTTCTCTTGATGGCTAATGTATTTTCCCAAGACTTCTCAAAGGCCCATCTCTTATTCAGAGCCCCAACCTCCTGCTGGAACTAATTTAAACCCTCCTGCATAACACACGCAAATCCCTCTCTGGTTCAAGTGTAACCATCCCTCTTGTACAGGTCACCTCTACCCCAGAAGAGATCCCAACAATCCAAGAACTGAAAATTTTGCCCCCTACACCAGCTTTTCAGCCACACAATCATCTGGCCAATCTTTCTATTTCTATCCTTGTTGATGACCATGAATCCATTGTTGATTGTTGGAAAAATCCATCTGGTTCACTCATGTCGTTTAGGGAAGGAAGTCTGCATCTTTACCTGGTCTAGCCTAAATGTGACTCCAGACCCACAGCAATGTGGCTGACTCTTAATTGCCCAGAAAGCAATTAGGGATGGGCAATAAATGCTGCTGAGCCAGTGACACCCTCATCCCATGAATGAATGAAGAAAAAATGCGGCATGTACAGGGAAAATAGGAAGCAGCTGTTCTCTTTAGTTGAAGGGTCAGTAGTGAGTGCTATCTTTTTAAGATGAAGGGCAGGAGATCTAGTGGCGATTTGAGGAACATTTTTTGTTCTCCAGGGATGCTGGGAATCTGGAATGCACTGGCTGGGAAGATGGTAGAGGCAGAAAACCTCACAACCTTTTAAAAAGTCAGTGTTTGAGCATTTGAAATGCCAAACGTCTAAGGCTATGGGCCAAGTGCTGGAAAATGGGATTAGTGTAGATAGATGGGCACAGACCCAATTGCACAGGTCTGTTGTGTGCTATATGTCTCTGTGAACTGTGCCTATCTTTTTAATTACCTCCTCTATTAACTGTTCTCCTAATGACATTCTTTACTGCTTGTGTGCACACTGGCATTAATAGCAGCCATGTTAGTGATGACAGATGCAAAGTAAAAATTTTTTATCCAAGTTTATGCCTTCTACCTCCACAAGGAAATCTACTTTTTGGGCTCCAGTAAATGCTAGCTTGCCTTTGACATCAACTTTTTTTGCCAGGCAGCTTTTTAAAAACTGGTAATAAATATATGAAGAAGCTTTTGTTCCTGTAAATGCATAGCATTCTTGCATCATCGAAGACCTTCCGCTGTTTTATACCTAGTGAGACGGTGCAGTCAGGGCATTTGCTATAAATAAGAGCAGCTCTTATTTATCTCATTGTCACATGTTCATAGTTCAAGTGCTATCTGGGTAATGTTTGCTGCTATTTTACAAGAAAGGAAGTAATGAGTGGAATGGAATTCACATAACGTTGTGAAGGACAACTGTTTGATATTTATAATCAGATCCTTTTGACTGCACAGTTAATGTGACAAAAGTCAACCATCCCTTTTCATTTTAAAAGTTTGATTATTTTCAGGATATGTGTTCAATTAAGAATGTAGTCTTGGAACAACCCCGCCACCCCACCCACCCATGAGCCGTAATCCACAAAGGACCATACGTATCTCTCTGCTTGAAGAGCACCAACGAAATGAAGTGTCGGTCAAGGCAAGAAGGCAGACCTGAGTGGATCACCGCATGCTTTACAAAGAATGAAGCCCCCATGCTGTTGGTGTCATTCTGTAGTATAGTCCTTAGCTCATTTTGTCTTATCATAGTATCATTTCCTATTTTATTCCACTAACATACAAAATGAACTAAAAACAAAGAACTGAAGATGCTTGAAATTTGAAGCAAAAGCAGAAATTGCTGAAGAACCTCAGCATGTCTGGCAGCATCTGTGGAAAGAAAGCAGAGTTATGTTTCTGGCCCAGTGACCCTTTTTTCTAAATTTTTTTTGTAGCTAGATAAAGATGGTATTTATGCTGAAGACCACGGTGCGAGGGAAAAGGAGAGAAGGAGTGGGTGTGTGAAGATGGAGTCCAGAGAGAGAACAGCAGTTGGATATGGTGAACTGGGAGGAAAGAAAAATTGTTGATGGGAACCATCAGCTGGTGAAAATGAGTTGGCTGTGATGAAAGTAGCCCATGTGATGACAAGGCCTGGGTTTGGGGTGGGTAAAGAAAATTTTTCCTATGTTCGCTGATAATCTTTCACTGCCTTGTTTATCAAGACTCTGTCCACCTCTGCCTTCAGAATATTCACTCTTCTTTCAGCACCTTTTGACGATGACAGCTGCAAACACATTCAGCACATTGAGGAAAAAAAATCATCTTCTTCTGTGTCTTTAATGAGTGACTCCTATTTTTGAACAGGGACCCCTAAGTCTAGATTCTCCAATAAGTGGAAACATCCTCCCAACATCCACTCTTTCAATATCTCTCAGAACTGTATATATTTCAATCAGGCCATCTCCTACAAGCCAGGTCTGTCCATTTCCCCACAAGACAATCCATCTAGCTGAAGTACTAGTTCAGGAAATCTCTCTGAATTGCTGCCAATGCATTTACATCCTTCCTTAAATAAGGAGACTTGTTCTGTATATTGTACTCCAGATGTGGTCTTACCAATGTCCTGTTAAGCTGAAACATAACTTCCCTACTTCTGTAAAATAAAAATGCTGGCAATCTGAAATAAAAATAGTGTTGGAGAAACTCAGTAGGTCTGGCTGCTTCTGTGGAGAGAGAAACAATTTGTGCTGAGCTGAGTATGATACTTCCTTGGAAATGCTGAATATATAACCAATAAATTGGTTAAACATGACTTCCCTTCCACAATACAATGATCTGATTACCTCACATCTTCCTATGTGCATCCCTGTAATGTCTGTAAAAATATCTTGTAACATCTCGCACTCTTCTGCAGATTCATGGACTTTCCCTTGTGCATGTGCACATGCACACTTGTGCTCTGTGTGTCTGCCTGCCTCCTGTGCTTACTTCTGTGAGCCACCTCTTTGTAATGATAACGGTAATGCAGCATTAGCCAGATGACTTCCTTAGGGTGTGCAAGTAGGACAAAATCTGAGCCAGTGTGGGGCTTTTTAGTCGTATTGTGCAGCTGTTTATTTGAAGGACACTAGAACCATGCAGAATAAACAGTGACTTCTGAGATATTGTTATTGCTTCCTTGGTGACTCAATAAGTATGTCACTCAAAGTGAAACTGAACACATGGCCGAGGAAGATTCTAAATTTAGCTTTGATCTTTCCTCACAGTAATCATATTTGATCCTTGTGTCTCTAGGCTGCAAAACTTGGCTCAAAATCTAACAGGATTTCAGAGCTGCTAATTGTCTATTCAGAAGTCCGGTATGGATGGTGGAAGGTGATCTGATGACCAGCAAAGATTTGTATTGAACGAGATGAGGCTGTAAATGGATAAATGATACTCGGTCTGTGGAAGGAATGGGATTGTGGGCTGAATGGTTCCAGTGCCTATTTTTTTTATAGACTTGTCACCTTTGGGACTCTGTGGCCTATATTTCATAATGGAATGTGACTCTCTTCCAGCTAAAATGGTGTCAGAGCCCCAAATCTGCCATTCACTTGACCCGAAATGTTAACTCTGATTTCAGTCCACAAATGCTGCCAGACCAACTGAGCTTTTCTAGCAATTTCTATTTTTGTGTCCATATTAAAGTGCAGTTTTAAGTGCAGAATCCTAACTGTATTGCAGCAGTGCATACTGAAGTGCGCCTGCCTCCAAATAGATTAAATTCTCGCTGTTGGGAGATCAAAATGTAGCTTGTGGGTTTTGTACATTTCAGGAGTAGTTCTAAGGCTGCCAGAGGTCTTTAAAGAGGCAGAGTACCCTTCCAGAAAGACCCAGCAACGCCATCAGGATTGTCAAAAGTAGATGTTAACGTGAATAAAAAGTGGATAAATTCTTGGAACTATCAGTCTGTCAGCAGATTTAAGGCCTTTGCATATTCTATGTCTTTTCAAAATATTCAGCTGCTGAGAAGATTACAATAAGAACCATTTGACAGAGCAGAGCAGAGGCAGAAGACGTAGGGTAGATTTTAAATTCCAGGCGTGGAATGGACAAGCAGTGGGTACAATACCTACGCGTCCCTGCTATGTGTGTGTCCATTTGGGGGTTTGTGATTGCTGTTACCTAATAGAGACAGTCAACAATGTGTGAAAATTTTCTCATAGTCTGTTGGGTTTGTTAAGAAGTGGTTGTCCAGATATGAAACATTAGTTAATTAGGTAAAGAAAGTATACAACCATGATAAGCTTAGATGGTTCGATGAAACCAGAGGACAAACCAGCTGTTGGTGTGATATTGTTTGGTCTCAACAACGTTGTGAAGGCAGCTTTCTGTTCTGTCGCCAGTGTAAGGGAAGGCTTCCCAGGGTCTTCCTCCTCTCCTAGTCTGCCATACATTTGGAGCAGACACTCTCCAAAACACTGCCCTCTGCCCCTGATCACTTGTTGATTTCTTCTATTTCTAGGGGCAGTTAATTTACACCCTGTAAATCAGTTGCCTGAATCCTTTTGGATGATGACCATGGGCCATCTACTACTGATGTCTGATCCCTGATCCCTGGACCACCTACATTTGATGTTTAGTTTTCATTCCTTACATGAGCAAACCCCACCTTATTTTCAACAATATTTCTGTCTTAAATCTTCTGTTTACCATGGTAGGAGGTTAGTGACATATTTAAATGAGGGCTCATGCTACACGAGAAATACTATACGTGGAATTCTAAAAGCACACAGTTTTAAAGGGGACCCCAATTTTCAACAGAGAGCCATGGTCTTACTTGACGGCCAGCCCTTACAAGCCAATGCTGACCTTGAACTCCTAACTGACCGTTCTTCATAACCAGCGTAATATTATCTTGCTGGCAGACAGCTATATCTGGAAGATGTGCGGGGAAATGGTGTACAATGGGAGCTCAGCGGGATGAGGGCAGGGAACTTCCAGTTGGCAGTGTCCCCTGTTACTGTTTAGAGCCCTGGGTGAAACACACATTTTTTACTTTGACCTGGAAAAACGTGTTTGAAGTTTTTCCACCCTCATCAATAGACGAGAATGGGACATAAACAACGTGATTGCGTATGTATTAGTGCCAAAAGGAACGATGAAAATGATGGTTAAGAAAGGAGAGGGAACGTCCTGAAATATTGAGGATGGTACAAAAAAGAAGAAATTCAAATAAATCTTCAGAGACTTTATTCGTTCTCATAAGTGGCCTGTTGATTTATTCCAAATATCACTTTTTAAAGTAGGAAGAGTATTTATGAGTTCCAGCGTGCATGCAGTCAAACCACCTAGACTGTTCAGACTGAACTGATCATTTGGAGATTAGTTTTGAACTATTGCCAATACACTGAATATCTGGGCGGTCGAATCTGTGAGAGGCCACCACTGGTTACTCAACTACTGACCTTTATCAGAAGGCACCTGGCTTCAACTGTCCAAGTTTCTGCAGAGGATCAGTTCTTGAGGGTTGAGAATTCACCACGTGGGAAATTCCAATACACACCTTGGAGATCTTGCACGACACCCAATTGCTGTCTCTTGTTGCACTTGTTCCTTGCTCAGTTTAAGTATACACAGAGAAGAAAACCATTCAAAATCACTGTTCTAACATTTGTAAAGAATAAAATATCCAGTACGGTTGATGAGAACATGTTGTGTGAATTTATTTTAAAAATGCAAATTTTATTCACTGCAGGTATTTTGAGTTGCGTGAAGCTTCATTTGAATACAACTCATCAACATGCTGGAAGCTACGGAATGAGATCACGGAGGTGAAGGGACTTTCTATGTAAGTCACTGTTATTTTAAAGTGGAGACTGTACACAGCGTAACATTGATTTGTTTCTGTACTGTCTGTTCTATCAGCCTAACTAATCCATGCCAGAGGTTACTCATGAGATGTAACTGGCGTGTGGACATCTGCCTTGTCTGCCACTTCTCGGCTGAATGGCTAAGATCAAGTATAGTCTCTGTTCTTATCAACTTACCTAGAAGGGGAGATACCATGATCCAGAAGATAGTTCTCCAAGGATGAGTCTGAGCTGAGAACCTTCATCATCAGAAGATCTTGAGATCATCGCTGGATGCAGGTTCAGTGGGTTGGCCATTAGAAATGCAGGGTTATTTGGATAGGGTAGGGGAGTAGATCTGGATGGGATGCTGTCCAGAGGTTCTGTGTGGACCCTATGGGCTGAATGGCCTGCTTCCACACTGTAGGGATTCTATGGCTTCTTTGGATTGTGATTGCAAGCAGAGCTTGGACGACCATTGGTTGAGCTGAGGTGCATCTTTTTGCTGGCTTCAGCTTAAAACCAATTCAGTGTCTCGCCAACCCGAGCAATGGCCTGTGCCAGTGCCAGCGCCCCATGCCAGAGGGTCCAAAATACAGCCAGGCTGATTGTGAAGAAGGTGCAGGAAGGATCGCTGTTTGACTGAACCTTCTTTGTGAAGAGAGTCCTCCTGGATTGCTGCAGGTTCCAAGCAGCAGATATCTCTGTCTGCAGGATTTCTTCAGCGGGGGTTGCTTCGACGTGACCTCAAGTGCATGAAGCAATGTGAGCATCTCCTGAAAGTATTTGAGGAGAAAGGATGTGTGAGCCTCCTCTCCATCTTGTCTGCAGCATATTGTTTGTTCTCCCTTACACAGAGCAGCAGTGTCATTAGAATTCATTCATTCAATCTGCACATCCCAGCAGCAGGTTCCCTGACCTTTGTAGGAAGATACATGCAGTTTGAAGGAGGCACCTTCGGAATCTGGACCAGCCAATAACAAGTCAAAGTGACCCTGAAGGTGGACGCCATAGGAACATCCTTCACCTGCACTCCAACTTTGCAATCGAAGGGAGTCGATGCTGTCTGATGTACTCTGGGCAGCCTAGAGTATGCTAAACCTGCGGAGGTCAGGGCACATAGCAACGGACTACAAAGTGACCCTTTGTAGGAACTGCAGACTGAAGAGCTACCTGACTAAGGACTGCAAGGAGTCCAAGGACCACAGCCTGTGTGGGGAAGCAGGCCATGTGTACAAGGCCTGTCCAAGATGGAGAGGGCACCACAGGAGTTCAGGTGGCAGGAAATGGCAATGCGAACTGTGGACTCCTAAAGGCCAATGAGGTGCCACACTCCAGCAATGGAAATGAAGGGCATCGAGGAGGAGGGAAATGCTGGACAGGAGGAAAAGGTAGCCAGTGCGGAAGTGCAGCAACCAACCCAATCTCCACCTGAACAGATGGAGTCAATGTAGGAAACGAAGGAGGTGGGGGAGTGGATGCTGGTGAGAAACAATCAAAAAAGGAAAACACCTTGGGGCCCCACAGGCCCACAGTAAAATGGCAAGAGGCAACTGCATGATGAGTGCACCAGCAGCACCTCTGACAATGAATACGTGTGGAGGTATGGTCACCAACAAATAAAAAGGAGTACAGCACCAAAGGGGAGAAGAAGAGGAGTACCTCCCAACCTGGAATTGTCAGAAGTCACGAGGGGTTTGGTGAAAGTCAACCTCCAGCTGTCAGAAACCAAAGGGTAACCAACTCACCACCGCTCAGGGTAACCAGGAGCAGTGACGCTTTGAATCAGGAGCAGACCCTCTGTCAGGCTCTGCACCAGACCTTCCTGGCTCTGTACTCACCCCAATGACACCAGATCAGGGCATCACCTCCAGGGAAGAACAAGACAGCTACCTCAGTGCTGAGAATGTCCAACAGTTCACACATACCACGGGGATGCAGGGACTCACCCTAATGACAATAGAACGTAGAACGTAGAAAAGTACAGCACAGTACAGGCCCTTCGGCCCACGATGTTGTACCATGGATTAATCCTAATCCAAAAATAAAATAACCTAACCTACATTCTCCTCAATTCACTGCTGTCCATGTGCATGTCCAGCAGTCGCTTAAATCTCACTAATGACTCAGTTTCCATGACTACCACTGGCAAAGTATTCCATACGCTCACAACTCTCTGGGTGAAGAACCTCCCTGTGACGTCTCCTCTGTACCTTCCTCCTAACACCTTAAAACTATGACCCCTCGTGGCAGTCAGTCCTTCCCTGGGGAAAAGTCTCTGGCTATCGACTCTATCCATGCCTCTCATTATCTTGTACACTTCGATCAGGTCACCTCTCTTCCTCCTTCTCTCCAGTGAGAAAAGTTCGAGCTCAGTCAACCTCTCCTTGTAAGACAAGCCCTCCAGTCCAGGCAGCATCCTGGTAAACCTCCTTTGCGCCCTCTCCAAAGCCTCCACATCTTTCCTATAATAGGGTGACCAGAACTGAACACAGTCTTCCAAGTGTGGTCTCACCAGGGTTTTGTAGAGCTGCAGCAAAACCTCGCAGCTCCTAAACTCGATGCCCCTGTTAATGAAAGCCAAAACACCATATGCTTTCTTAACAACCTTATCCACTTGGGTGCAATTTTGAGGGAGCTATGCACTTGAAATGACTTCCCTTTTTCTGCCACTCAGAATAACTAGCCTGTGGAAGGTCAGTGATGAGCTTATTGACTCCAGAGTTTAAATACCAAGCGGGAAAACACAACAGCACTTGATCGGAGGCTGCACTAATGATATTACCCTGCAGAGAATTGAAACGTTAGTGAACTAATGCACCAACTCAATGAGCGAACCAACCACAGCATCCACAACCAGAGCGACAAATCTACCCCAAGTCTTAGATCTTACTGAATACTAGAGCAGACTTGAAGAGCCAAATGGCTTGCTGCAGCTCCTATTTTTGATGAGGAACAAGAATTTTACACACAAATCTCAACTGCTTTAATTTGTTTTTTACACAAGGCTCCAAATAATGGAAGTAACTCTTTACGCAGAGAGTTGTGAGAGCATGGAATGCGTTGCCAGCAGCAGTTGTGGAAGCAAGGTCATTGGGGTCATTTAAGAGACTGCTGGACATGCATATGGTCACAGAAAATTGAGGGTGCATCCATGAGGATCAATGGTCGGCACAACATTGTGGGCTGAAGGGCCTGTTCTGTGCTGTACTGTTCTATGTTCTATGTTCTATGTTCTACAAATGAACATGAAATAGCCATGTGATACTGACTATTTGTTCTGCAGGGTGAAACAGTCTGAACTGTTTGACAGATGGAAGACCCTGCAGCTGTGTAAGTGGGAAATGAATGAGACTGCAGCCAATATGTTCAGGTAAGTGAATGAGAAGGCAGGAACAATGAAAATGAGAAATGAAAGAGAAGGCGGAGCTGAAGAGAAAATGAGCTGGAGCAATTGAAGATGAGTTTCAGTAGACATGCAAGAGGAGGGAAAGGAGATTGGGTGGATAGATTGGAAGAAGGTGGGGGAAAATAAAGAGAATTTGAGTAAGCAAATAGGAAAATAAAGTAAAAGTATCAATGAAAAGGGTAGGTAAAACATTTGGAGAAGGAAATGTTTGAGAGACGGCGTTCCATAGAATCCCTACAGTGTGGAAACAGGCTGTTCGGCCCGATGAATCCATACTGATCCTCAAAGCATCCCATCCTGACCCACCCCTCTATAACCCACCTAATCTACACATCCCTGAACACTACGGGCAATTTAGCATGGCGAATCCACCTAGCCTGCACATCTTTGGACTGTGGGAGGAAACCGGAGCAACGGGAGGAAACCCACACAGAGACGGGGAGAATGTGCAAACTCGACACAGTCGCCCGAAGGTGGAATCAAACCTGGGCCTCTGGCATTGAGAGGCAGCAGCATTAGTTACTTAGCCACCACAGTGCCCATGGCTAGTTACAAGGGAGTTTTAAATAAAACATAAATACAGGACTGGAAGCAAGGGAGAGAAGAGAGAGAGGAATGGGGAAAAGGAGAGAGGGGTTGAGTCAAACTAAAAGAAAACAGCAGAAATAGGTAAGAATAGATTGAGAGATAGGGTGAAATAGGCCACCCAGAATAAAATTACTACATATACTCAAAAGCCCAAATATTATTTTATTTTACTATTTCAGTCTAAAAGTTATTGGGTCAGATGTTACATGGGTAATATGAGGAGTTGACATGATGCTTGATTTGGGCCTGAGTGCGACCCAAAAGAGATCACTGCAATAGTATGAAATACTAAACAATTCATATAATTATGTATTTAACACTCGTTAATTTTCTGACAATACAAAATCTACAATTCATTCATACAATATAAATATGTAATGAATTACATACAATACTTTGTGTTGACATTCTTCCAAGTCTTTGACTTGAATCACTGAGCAATTCATCACCATTGCCCGATTGTTTAACATCATCATACAGATTCTCTTTGTCTTTATTACAGAATTGTTAATACTAACTTTGGCATCACCATTTTACAAGTATCACCCTCCGTACCATTAGGTTTGTATGCAATATTCCACACTTGGAAGTAAACTTTTATCAATATTGAGATCAATTTCATTCCATGCATCTGCGGCCCTTTGTCCCAACATTACAAGTAAGGTAAGTAAGGCAAAGCTCAGAAAAAAGCCCTTCAGCCAAATGATCTGAATTAAAGTGGAGTATGAGATCTTTCAAACCCTCAGGTCATGTGCAATGGTGTCATAAACATCTCTTAAAGTACTACTGACTGTGAGATATAACACAACTCCTTTTTGCCGATGGTAAAAACTTATCCCGAACACACATACTTGATTGTATATGGTAAATATGTGGTAAATTTGTTAATTATTCAAACAGATACAACAGAGTTGCCAGATTAACATTTCAAATTTCAGCAGAGGTTTGATCATTTGTCCTGATTTGATGATTGGCCTTTTGGAGAGGGATGCATTGTTCCTTATTGCAGTTGTTTGACAACTTGCTTGTCTTGTTGCTGGTTTCTGAACATCACAGGGCCATCGTCTTTGGAATGTTATTCCACCCTCCCTTTGTACACGATTTGTGTTCTGTGTGTTGATCTGAGTTGGCTTCTGTTCCTTCACAAGTGGCATCATGATTAGTAATGAATTGGTATGATCTGGCTGGTTGCATATTTGGGAAACCTCTGTGGTATCCAAGTGTTTGTAGAGGATTTTCCAACTCTAACTTTCTGCATATGTGCCGTTTTGGTTGTTCTGTACCTGCTTGCTTGTTGTGGATCTCTGACATGCTCCTCAGTCTTTGAAGAAGAATATCTTGGGAATGATTTGACAGTTCATGAACCAGGTTGTTTACACATGCTTTCTGAGCATAAGTTGTGATGGGAATGGTAATTCCTTGTCCATTGGTGCACAAAAATGCAGCAATGTGAAAATTTTGCTTTCATGCTCAATACTTTAATGATCTTGTAGCATGTACCATATATTCAGCTGGACCATTCAAGCATGACTGATGATGGGTCTCTCCCCACTTAGTATTTGTGATTTTAGATTTGTGCTTTACCTGTGTACTGCAGTCCATTGCTGGATACTTCCTTACCTGGCATGCAGAACCCACTGAAAATAGCACTCATCAATGCTTTGTGATTGTGTTGCTAAAATATCAACCAGTGGGCAATTGGAAGAAATAATTGGTCACAAGAATGTAATCTTTCCCTGTGAATAGGAGTCTTGATACTTTCAATCAAGGAGTGCGTGGAATATTGTGTGGTTGCAGAGACTCTCTCTACTGCTAGAGTTAATACGTTTTGGCATGTTGACATGCATTTATGAGTCACCTGAATATCCTGATTCAATACCTGGCCAGTACATAGATTCATGTAGTAGCTATCTAGTGCATCCAAAGCCCATGTGACCCAGGTATAACATGGATATGATATCTTGACGTAATGCTTTCGATATTAGGACTTGTTTGCCCTTGAAAATGACTTGCTGTCATTTACCAAGTTTGTCCCTGTACGACCAGAATGAATAAACTTTCTCGGGTACTTTAATGTTGTCAGGCCACGCCTGGGATAATGGCCCTTTGCTTCTCATAGTTGCTGTTCTTTGAGAGTTATCAATTGAAAGTAGCCTTGGTCAATGTGCAGTAGATTAGCTTTGAATACATCTTTCAACTTTGCAGTGTAGAGCGACATGCAGAGGAATATCTTGGTGGTAGTGTGGATTGGAGGCTCTTGGAGAACATGAACTGAGGAAGAGTCACCGGACCTGAAACGTTAACTCTGTTTTTTCCTTCACAGATGATGACAGACCTGCTGAGCTATCCCAGCAATTTTGTTTTTGTTCCTGATTTACAGGATCCGCAGTTTTTTCAGTTTTTATTTTGAAAAGTACAATGGGTCTGATTTCTGAAAAGGGGGGCAAACAAGAAATAATACGCTTTTGAAGCAGAGCCTCCTTTCTTGTCCATATGGCTCTATTATAACACACCTAGACTTGCTAAACTGATGAAGGATTCCTTGAATGGAAACCAAGCCCCACCTTGTGATTGTACTTTACTCGCATGTTACCTGCTAATCCGATTGACCAATAGGTCAGTTGTCACAGTAGCACCAGGATTGGGTGGCACGGTGCCTTAGTGGTTAGCACTGCTGCCTCACAGCACCAGGGTCCTGAGTTTTGTTCCGCTCTCGGGTGACTGTCTGTGTGGAGTTTGCACATTCTCCCCGTGTTTGTTTGGGTTTCTTCCGGGTTCTCTGGTTTGCTCCCATAGTCCAAAGATGAACAGGTTAGGTGGACTGGCCATGCTAAATTGCCCATAGTGTTTATGAATGTGTAGATTAGGTGGGTTATAGGGGGTTGGGCCTGAGTGGGATGCTCTGAGAGTCAGTGTGGACTCATTGGGCTGAATGGCCTGTTTCCACACTGTAGGGAGTCTAAGTCCAAGACTGGGACTACAGATAGTCATAGTCATACAGCACAGAAACAGACCCTTCAGTCCAACGAGCCTATGCTGACCATAATCCCAAACTAACCTAGTCCGACCTGCCTGCACTTGGCCCATATCCCTCTTATTCATGTACTTATCCGAATGGTACCTGAGTGACTTCTGAACATCCTCGGGAAGTTCATTCCACGCATGAACCACACTCTGTGTGAAAAAACAAAAAAAATTGCCCTCATGTCTTTTTAAAATCTTTCTCCTCTCACCTTAAAAATATGTCCCCAGTCTTGAAATCCACCACCCAAGGGCAAAGAAACATGCCATTCACCTTATCTATATCCCTCATGATTTTATAAACCTCTATAACGTCATCCCCCAACCTCCAATGCTCTAGTCAAAAAGTCCAAAACAATCCAGCCTTTCCTTCTAACTCAAACCCTCCATTCCTGGCAACATGCTGGTAAATCTGTTCTGATTCCTCTGCAGCTTAATAATATCCTTCGTATAACAGGGTGACCAGAACTGGACACAGTACTGTAGTCCTTAGATCCAGATCCAGGTAAGTTGGTGGGGGAGAGGGTGAATTGCAGTGGTGGGGTGATGTTGTGGAGAGAAGGAGAGGAGAGAGGTAAGACCCATGGAAATGAGAAAAAGGGGTATGGATCTTGATGGAATAACCAGGGAGGGAGGAGCAGTTGTGATAGGTAGGTTTATTGAGGGGAATTGCCATACAGGAAAGGAAGCTGTTCAAGAAGGTGCTGTTGCTCCCTACCTTCCCGTCTGAGACTTGAGTACTTATCCCTGAACTCCTGTCAAACTCAAAACTGTGACCAGGCCGGGTACAGATTCTGGAAAATCTCTCCGACTATCTTTCTTTATCGGCTGGTGATCTTACACTGTGTATCAGTCTTCCCTGATAGTCAGGTTGATTTCTAAGCTGTCCACATGAGCTCCAAAATCACTCGACTTGTGTTTCCATCATCTGTCTTTACTCAGATCTCATTTGACTCGATGCTGCAATGCGCCAGTGTTTCTATTTACGACACAGAAGAACACCCCGAAGGGCATTAAACTGAAGTATGAAGTAGACAGCAGTGGCTTCCTCTTCATCGATGCTGAAGTCTTCCAGTTGTTTCCGAAGGTAAAGTGGCTGACGAGCAGGCTGTAGTGGGGGCTCAGCCATTTCCAGATGATGAGCAGGAGTGCTCTTTTCTGGTTTTAATACCAATCTAAGTCAAATTAGTGATGCATTTTTGAAGTCTTGAGGTAAGGGGTCTTCTGGTAGTGGAATGTAAGACGTATTACAATGTTGCCAGCATTTGCATCAATGGAAACATTATGCACAGCATTCTTAACTAGGATGCAGGCCCACATTTATAACAGTTTCACTCCAAAATTTAGTTCCGAGATCTCTAATTCCTTTGTCTCACTGTGTCCCTCTCTCTGTCTCTCTCTCTGTTTTGCTTTTTTATTGGTAATTCTGAGATGTAGTCATCCTTTTCATTATCATTTTTACTTACAGACCAAATTACAGATTATTAAGGACTGTGTGAGTTTTGGATATCCCAGCTGAACTGTTACCTCCTTCTGGATTTCAGAATGGACTCTAAGCCTAATGTTAAAGGCTGAAACTAGAAACAAAATGTTACTGTCAAATTGTGTGATCTGAGTGAGCTTGAAGTAAAATGTGGGTCTTAAAATTGTGCACCACTGTTTCATGCTCAGCATATTAATACTGAAGCATCAGATTCCCATTTGCAATATTTACAATAAATAATCATACTAAATAGTCCTGAGGTATAATGTCTATCTTGCGTAGTTTCATTTGCAGTGGTTATTCATATACGACTTGATTCCTAAAAGGAAAGCCCTGTTGTTGGAATGATATTGATAAATTCCATTTTCAGTTCCATCAGCTGAAAAATCTTCCAAATTAAGCTGAAGCTAAAAGAGGTGAAATACGTATTCTTTCATGGTTTTTAGCTGATGAATATGAAACCAGTTCAACTTTTGTTCACTTTTGTGTCCAACTAGAAGCCTTAACAGATGAACAAGTTATTTTGTCCATGATTGTGTACAGTCTTGTTCATTTCGCATGGAAGAAATGACTGTGGAGCCAAACTGAGAATCAGGTTACTTTCAATATTACAAACCGTCATCAGAGAGGAGTTATCTTCCTGAGTTTGGATGCTCATTAGATGAGCCTATGGTGTGGATTGTGAAAGTGGGACAGTTCCACAGATGCTGGGCTTTGATATTGCTGGACACAGGTCCAGACACTCACAAATATCAGGTTCAGTTACTTTAAACACAGCTTTAAACTCTACAATGGGATCAGGTAGAACCTGCCCTTGAGGGGTGGGAACTTCCTTCTTTAGCTAACTTGTCACTTTGACTGTAGTGGATAATGCTGTTTTCCCTTTGCACCTTGCAGTAAGTCACTTTAGTTGTTTCCAGGCTGTCAGGCATGTACTTATATGACCTGATTCATATGTTCTGCAATCAACTTAACATTAACAGAAGCTTTCCATACCCATGAAAGCAAAGAGTATGCGTGTACCATCAGTGAGCCTCTTTTACTTTCAGAAAATCTACCATTTCATAGAAGTGTTATGATAACATGTATTTCCTTCTGGGGAAAATTGATGAACATCTTAAATCATAGAACCTCACAGCATAGTAAGAGGCAGTCTGGGCTGCAAGTCACTTTCAGGCTTTTGTCTCTGAACCTTAGTCCCTCATTGCGATATTTTGTTCCTTGTAGCCGTAGTCTGTTTGAAGTATTTGTACAATTCCCTTTTGAATATTTCTAAAGCGTCTACTTCCACCACACTTTCAGATAGTAAACACCAAATTTTAGCTGTATGGAAATCATTTTTCCCTCACTTCCTCTCGAGTTGTTTTGACCTTCATTTTAAATCAATGACCCCTGATCACTGACTCACTTACCCGACAAAACAATTTGATAAGTAGAAAAACCTCATAATGTTGAATGATATTTTTTCACCATCGCTGCTTTAAGGAGAATTGTCCCAGGTTCTCGAATTTCGGCACATAACTGAAGTCCCACATTGTCTTGGTAAATCTGCACCCTATGGTAATAGGGAGTATTAACTAGTTTATAGACTGTGCTTGAGAAGATGGTGCAGATGGTCATGGTGTAAGGTCTTACCACATAGACTCCAGTAGGTATGCCCAGATCTAAGCATATAGCTTCAAATTTGGGAATCAGTGGATACCAAATATCTTGTGATACAGTTGTCTGTATCTTTTCCAAGAAAAACCTTCCTCCAAATTCAGGATGGCACTAGATCCGTCAAAAAACTTGCCAGTAAATATCTAGCTGAAAATCTGTATGCATTGCAAGATTCAATTTCAGATCAATGCAGAGCTAGCTAATACTAAAAAACGTTGCCTTTGCACATCACTGTCAGGAAATTATAGGGGTATATTTTACAGGTGACAAATTAAAGGTCTGAATGCAGCACACTTGTTTTGCTTTACTCTTGCACAATGTTTGGGCTGGTGTTGCCTGCATTTACAATAAGCTAATTAAATTGTCTCTAAAAATACCTAAAAATTTCCAGTCTGGCTGTTAGACACACCGTTATTTCTCAATATTCTGATAATGTGAACTATCAACATCCTTTCTCCCACAGCACCGCCTCCCCACCCTCAACAATTACATAAATGCTGCCCCCTCCACACTTCAGCTGTGATGAAGAGATAACTATTTGCTTGCTTTCTCTCCTTGGATGCTGTCTGACCCATTGTGATCTCCAGCACTTTTTGTTTTCAAGACATTGACTTTGTTGATAGAAAAAAAATTCTGTAGAAGTTTCATGCCAATGAGAATTGGCAAAAGCACATGTCCATTAGAATAAAACATAGTATTTTTATGAACACAATTTGTAATGTATGAAATACATTTACTGTGTCCATATTTAAAACTATTATGCAAATATGGAAACTTCTTTGTATAAATACATGTATAAATGTGTTCATATATATATATATATGTATATCTCGACATATGCACACAAACCTGTAAAGGCATATAAGCTGTGTGTGCATGTATATGCAGATGTGTCTGTCTACGCTTGTTGGAGTTTCATGGAAATACACTGTAGATCAGGAAGCATGCTAGATTTTCAGCATCCACCATTTCTGCATTCTTTTAACTACAATAAAGAGTTTCTTCTTCATAGGAAATGCCATTTACACGCTCCCAGTTTAAGAAATGTGCAGTGATTGGGAATGGAGGAATCCTGAAGAACAGTAGGTGTGGGAATGAGATTGACTCTGCAGACTTTGTGTTCAGGTATGATGGAACTGAGCATTTCCTTATGCTACAGATGGACAATATTTCAGTCTTTAGCTGCATAATGGTGGAATACTAGCTGACAACTTGAGTTCTAAATTGTTTAATAAATTGCATATAGAACGGTAATGGAAATCCACATTTGAGTTGAACAATGCATTTGTTGCCCAAGTTCTACCCTTCTTTAACTTTGGTTGATCACTGTTTTCCATTATTTTGCTAATGGTTGGACTATGGGAATGATCTCACTGTCTGTTGTCACTTTACACCATAATATTTTGAATTATGAAACTGGCAGAGAAACCTTTAGAAGTATAGAATTTTACAGCAGAGAAAATGTCCATTTACCAGTCAAAGTCATTTATTCTTGCCAAAAAGACAATGATCCTAATGCTAAGTAATGAGGAAATTCTCAAAAACCTTCAAATTTTGATTATACACCCTTCTCACATGGAACAAATTGTATGAACTCTTGCCCATTTATAGTAAGCCCAACTTTGAACCTAATTTATGAACTATTATCAAAAACTGTGGAAAACTGCTGTCTGTATGCAACTGAAACCCTTAATCATTTTTAGTCATCCCTGGACTTAATGTCCTCCAATCCTGTACAAACATAGCAACCTGTACCCTATTCTGTATTAAATCCTATTCATCCATTATTGATTTATATTGGTTCCCTGTCTTAGAGAATGTTAAATTTCAATTTCAATAATCCGTTCTTTTTAGATTCTTCCATGGCCCTGCTGTATCCTACCCATTTTTTTTCCAAGTTTTGTATTACTTTCTATCATATCCTTCAGTGCTCTGGCTAATTCTTGCAATCTCACCTGCTGATGACATTAATTCCATTTTCCCTCTCCAACCACTCCTACAAGTCCTTATAAAATTCTTCTCAAAAACTATCTTTTTATTTAGCTTTCCTTTCCCATCCAACTTCCATTTGTGAAGTTCTTGACTATTTAGGGGTTCAACGAACTTCTCTTCTATGAGCTCCTATGTTGTTCTTCATGTGTAAAGATGTTATATGAATGTTAACTTCTTTGAATGGTGTATCTGTAAACAAATAAATTGGGTCTTTTATAACATCTTGTAATATTTGTGCCATTAAACTCTCATTCATATTAAAAAATGATATATTTTGTTAGTGCAATGTTAAATAATTTATAGACCTTCTCATTCAGTGATTGAATTTTTTCACAGGAACATTTAAGGAGTATTTTTTAAACTGAATTTCTTAGCCCAGTGTGTTAAGCTTTCCATCCTTGTACCATATTATATGTGCAATTGTCCAGCCTTTCCTGCCTTGGATAGCTCCATTGTGCAGCAGCATGATCCAGGTTCCAGGCTTCTTTCAGTATGTAGGCTCTGTTCACACAGAGTGAGCGACGTGTCACTCCATCTCTGAAGGAGCTAGCCCACACACATGAATGTCTTTCAGAATCCCTGGTCAATAGTTGGTGTGAGCAGATTGGAGCAGTTGCACAAGTATGCACCACACCTACCAGCTCCCCCATGACCTCACCCCATGCTCCAAATGCTGTAAGTTCACCTCCTGTCAGAATTCAACAGTTCTCAGAAAGTCATTGGTGCTCAGCTTGCCTTTTTTCTCCAGACTAAAGGTCATGTAATTGCAAGTGCTTGAAGTGACTCTGCTGGCTCCGTGCATTAGGATAAACATGGGTCCTCTTGTGTAGAATTTCAAAGTAGCCTGTGTCACTGCTGACCAAAAGGCACACAGATCTGTACTGTGCGAGAAACCCCAGATTATTCTTCACCACTTGCCCTTCTATTTGAAGGTGAAAAACAAATGTAAAAACAAACCAGGGTGAATCCTAATGTTTTTGTCCTTGTATGCACACCAACGCACTGAAAAATGAATCATTGTTATTTTAAAATATGTGGCAAATGTTCACCATGGACCTTAAATACAATATTGGATGATTGCTCCGACAGACGCCCCAGGAATAAATATCCCTATGGATTGGGTACTATGCTATGGGAACTGCTATGACATTAACCCTACCATTGTGGCTATACCACTGCAGGCTGCGCCCTGCTTCACGTGAAACTGTAGCCTGGCCAATACAGTGGAAATTTCTATGATATAGCTACATGTGCTATAACTGAGAATGTCCTCTTTCCCCTTAGAAAAGCATTGCCTCACACAGGATGTGGTTCCAAGGACTGTTGGAGAAATTGATAGGCTGAAATCTGGTCAAGAGATGTAAATGCTTTAAAAACAAATTAATTGCAGGGCCTATCATGCTGTTGCAGTGCAGTAAAAGCCCTTCATCCGTCATCGACAGAGTAAAGCAATGTTTACACCAATGTAGAATAACAATGCCTCTTTAGTGCTCAGCAAGCATTAATGCACTGTAATGCATTGAACATGTGAGTAGTTTACATTTCAAACAGCGTGTAAGAATAACTTTGCCAACTATTTATTTTATTGTCACCTCTTAACATTAGATGTAATTTGCCACCAATTTCTGAAAAGTATGCCACAGATGTTGGACTGAAGACTGATATTGTGACAATAAATCCAAGTATTGTAACTGAGAGGTGAGTTTGCTCATTGTATGCAACCATTGAAATTCAATAAATTGTCTTTAATGATGTTTCAGGCTCCAGCTATTGGAAATTTCAGAATTGAATTGTAGCCCTCAAAGCAGGTGATGGTCTCAGTTTGATCCTAACAAGGAGGCTGTCAGCTGAAGCTGGTCACCATCATGAAAACTGAACTGTACTGGGAGTAGGAAGTGATGATATTTTTAGGCTGGCACTGTCCTGCTCTTTCAGCACAGAAACTCCAGCCGCAGTTGTTTTAACTTGCATTGTGCTTTTACTGCGGCTAACATGGGATGGGTAAAGAGTGGTGATGGTTCAGGACATTAGCGCTGGAAATAAACAGTAATGAGCGATGTTTTCAGTGCTCATAACAAAACTTTTAAAACAAACTGAGGGCTCTGTGTTTTCTGCTTTTAGATTCCAAAAACTGGAGAAGTGGAGACGACCATTTTATGAAGTCCTACAAGCCTATGAAAATGCATCTGTTGTTATGCCAGCTTTCTACAATACCCGCAACACAGATGTTTCATTCAGGGTCAAGTACGTCTTGGATGATTTTGAGTCTCAACAATCCATGTTCTACTTCCATCCACGATATATTGAGAATGTTTCCCGTTTCTGGATGAGACAGGGGCTCAGGGCCAAACGACTGAGCAGTGGCTTAATGTTGGTGACAGCTGCCATGGAGCTGTGTGAGGAGGTCCATCTCTATGGGTTTTGGGCATTTTCGATGGACCCCTCGGGTTTCTATATCACCCACCATTACTATGACAATGTCAAACCTCGGCCTGGTTTCCACAAGATGACTACTGAGATCTTCAACTTTCTGCACATGCATAGTAAGGGGATTCTCCAGGTCCACACTGGGACTTGTAGCTGAAATTCAACATCCTTCTATAACTTGGGTGGACCTACCTATAAATGCCTATCAACTATATTGAATTTTACACAGTACACTTTGATTTTCATGGAATGGATCATCCTTTAACATTACTCTTTAGATAAATTTACAATAAATAGGCTAGTGATGCTGTCACTGTGATTAACTGTTCAAAAGGTGGAACACGGGTGTGTAGTTTTAAAGGCCCCTTAAGAGTTGGATTTTGATTTGTTAGGATGTCAAAATATTAATACACTGCTTTTGGGCTTTATAGATCAGTCATTATTTTACCAAAGATAATGGGAACTGCTGATGCTGGAGAATCCAAGATGACAAAGTGTGAAGCTGGATGAACACAGGAGGCCAAGCAGCATCTTAGGACACAAAAGCTGACGTTTCGAGCTAGACCCTTCATCAGAGAGCTTTTTTTTCGGTGGGCTTGATATGGACATCAGTTTCTAGCTGATTGCCTGAGATAGAGACAGAGAGGTCCAGGAAGGTGAGGGATATGTTGGAGATGGCCCAGGTGAACTGATGAAGGGTCTAGGCCTGAAACATCAGCTTTTGTGCTCCTAAGATGCTGCTTGGCCTGCTGTGTTCATCCAGCTTCACACTTTATTATTTTACCAAACTGTTTTCCAATGACCTGATTCTCCAAAGAACTCAAGAAATTCTTCCATAATTTAGTATAATTTAATCATGGATTGGTTTAGGTTTTCTAAGGCGCAGTTAGGGTTTACATACAAGGGTAAAGAATATAACATTCCTACCCTGCTTTGCCACCAAAAAGCAACATTCACCACCCTTAAATCAGAGGAAGTCAATTATCTTCAAGATATGGACTGAAAATGATAAAGAGAACATGTAGAGATAATCAAAATAAGCAGGTTTTAAGTGATGTAAGTTTCAGAGCTTAATTTCATTAAATTTGCGGGGACTGTTTCCTGCCTGGAATGTGTATTGAGATTTTGTAGGCATGCTGTCAAAAGTCCCTCTTCTGGGGAAGTGATGACCTAGTAATATTATCACTAGACCGCTAACTTAGAGACCCAGTAATGTTCTGAGGACTGGGTTTGAATCCCGCCACAGCTAACAGTGGAACTTGAATTTAATAAATATCTAGACCTAAGGGTCTAATGATGATCATGAAACCATTGTTGATTGTTGGAAAAACCCAGCTGGTTCACTAACGTCCTTTAGGGAAGAAAATCTGCTGTCGTTAACCAATCTGGCCTACATGTGACTCCAGACCCAGAGCAATGTGGTTGACTCTGAACTGCCCTCTGGGCAATTAGGGATGGGCAATAAATGCTGCCTAGCCAGCAACACTCTCATCCTGTGAATGAATAACAAAAAAACTTGCATCTAGTAAATTTTAATGATTGTCCCTTGCTAATAACATAATTGGACAAGGATGTTTATTGGAAGAATAGGTAAATCTTTAACAGTCTTGTTCATTTGTCCTTGTGTGAAGTAGGAAGAAGCTTCAAGAAACCAATGCAACTAGTTAATGTTCCAGGTGTCTGTATCACATTATGATTATTGTCCTGAAATAATGTAGCACCATGGTCAGTAATAACTTTGTATGATCTGAGCTGCTTGCATATTCTATACCTGTTTGCTGGTATCTAATTATTTATTGTGTGTCTCTAGTTGGCACTCACTGTTGCAGTTTTGATAGTTCTCTCGCTGCTCTTTCAATCATCATTGTTCTTCCTGAATCGCAGAACTGTTACAATCCATCATGCTTGATGGGCTGTCTGACTCAATATCAATCTCTTGTGCTTTTGCCTGTAGCCCAGCATGTTGTTTCTGTTTAAATGATCATCAAATTCCGTCTTGAATGCTTCAGTGGAGCCTGCTGCCACCGACACTTCCAGGCAGAGCATTCTAGACCTTAACTGTTTGGTTTGTGAAAAGTATTTTTTTCCACTTCATGCTTGGAGAAATTCGGACTGTTTTCCATGGGGAAAAGTATGCTAAGAGGAGATTTGATAGACTTGATAGATAAATCATGAGGTATTGGGACAGAGTGGACAGGGAGCACGGCTCCTCCTGCTCACAAGATGATGAAGAACCAGACAGCACAAATTTAAACAGTCTCCAATTTTTTAAACCCCTTTATTGAAGTTTCTTTTCCCTGATTTGTGTAAAACTTTTCTGCACTCTCTCCAATGCGTTCCTCATCTTCCTAAAGTGTGGTATATGGATTGTACACGGTTCTGCAGCTGAGATCTAAGCAGTGTCATATAAAAGTTCAGCTTAACCACCAGCTCTTGTACCCTGTGCCCTTATAAATGAAGCCTAGAATACTGTACTCTATTAACAACACTCACAACTAGTCCTGACACATTTAGTGTCTTATGCACATGTACATGTAGGTCTGTCTGCTTCTGCACAACTTTAGAATAATTCCCTTTATCTTATATTGTCCTTCCATGTTCTTTATACTAAAGTGTATCACCTGATACTTATGAATATCAGATTTTATCTCTACCCACTTGCCCACTCCAACAACTTGTCTAAGATAGCAAAGTGTGGAGCTGGATGAACACAGCTGGCCAAGCAACATCTTAGGAGATGCTGCTTGGCCTGTTGTGTTCATCCAGCTCCACACTTTGTTACCCCCCCCCCCCCAACAATTGTCTGTGTCCTTTTGTACTTCAGCACTGATTACAGTGCTCCCATGTTTTGTGTCATCCCCAAACTTGGAAATTGTACAATGCACCCTAAGGCTAAACAAGAAAGCGAGAAAAAGCCTGGGTTCTAAAGCCTGACCCCTGGGGACTCTCCAGTGCAAACTTTCCTCCAGCTAGAAATTACCCATTAACTATTCTGTCTGATTCCTATCACTCAAGCCAGTTTTGTATGCATCTGCTACTGTCCCTTTCTTCCATGAGCTATGACTTTCCCCACAGGTCTATTGTGCTGCAGTGTTTCAAATATCTTTTGGAAGTCAAGGTACACCATATCAATAGCTTTTTCCCATCAACCCTCTCTGTTACCTGTTCATAAACCTCAAGTTAGTTAGACACAATTTTCCCTTAAGTCAATGCTGACTCTTCCAAATTAATCCATATTTTTCATTGTGACTATTAGCCCTATCCTGAATAAATGTTTCTATAAGTTTCACACAAAGAACAATACAGCACAGGTATTGGCCCTTTGGCCCTCCAAGTCTACGCCACCACATTTTGCCATTCCATATGAAAACTGTCTTCACTTACAGGGTCCGTATCCGTCTGTTCTCTTCCCAATCATGTATTCATCCAGGTGCATCTTGCATGCTGCTATTGTGTCTGCTTCCACCACTTCCTCTGGCAATGCATTCCTGGCACTCACCACCTTTTGTGTGAAAAACTTGCCTTGCACATCTCTTTTAGACTTACCCCCTCACACCATGAACCTGTGTCTCCTGGTAATTGACTCCTCCACCCTGGGGAAAAAGCCTCATATTTCCCACTCTATCCATGCCATTCACAATCTTGTAAACTTCTATCAGGTCACCCCTCATCCACCTGCATTCCAGTGGGAAAAAAAACCTAGTCTATCCAACCTTTGTTCATAGCTAAAATCCCCCCTACCAGGTAATATCCCGGCAAACATTTACTGTAACATCTCCAAAGCATCCACATCTTTCTGGTAGAGTGGTGACCAGAACTGTACACAGTTTTCCTAGTGTGACCTAATTAAACTTCTGTAAAGCTGCAGCATAACTTGCCAATCCTTGTACTCAATGCCCCTTCCAATGAAGGCCAGCATGCATTTACTATCTTTTACTATCTTATCTACCTGCACTGCCACCTTCAGTGATCTGTGGACCTGCACACCCAACTTTCCCATCAATGAAGTTAAGCTGATTGGCCTGTAATCGCTGAGCTTATCTTTGCAGTATTTTTTGTAAAAGGGCAAACTGTTTGCAATTCTTCAGACCCTAGCACCATCTCTGAGTGTAGGGTCTCACTTCCTTCAGTACTCTTTGAAGGATCTCATCAGGTCCTGGTACATTATGAACTTAGCATAACTCATCTTTTCCTGCCTTGATTCAGTCTTTTCTCCCTTGGTCCAGTCTGTGCCCACATACATCTGCAATTTTCCGAATGCTTTCCACCTTTTTGGAATTTCCAGTTTTCAGGCTCCAGCCACCTCATCTTTACCATGGATGTGCAATCCCTTTACACAACCATCCCTCACCAGGATGGTCTCAGGGCTCTCCCCTTCTTCCTGGGACAAAGGCCTGAACTGTCCCCAGTCACCACCACCCTCCTTTGCTTGGTTGAGCAGATCTACCTCCCCCTCTCTCCCTATTTATTTCAGAAATCCACCTCCCCCTCTCTACCTATTTATTTCAGAAATCCACCTCCCCCTCTCTACCTATTTATTTCAGAACCCTCTCCCCATCCCCCTTTTCTGATGAAGGGTCTAGGCCCGAAACGTCAGCTTTTGTGCTCCTAAGATGCTGCTTGGCCTGCTGTGTTCATCCAGCTCCACACTTTGTTATCTGGGATTCTGCATCTGCAGTTCCCATTATCTCTTGTAACTCCTCTCATTTTCTTCAGGCCAGAGGGCTGGCAATGGGTACCACAAGATCTCCAGTTATGCCTGTTTCTTTGTGGCGTATGTGGAACATTCCTTGTTCCAGTCCTACTCTGGCCCCCAACCACAACTCTTTCTCCGACATGTCAATGATAACATCAGTGCTGCTTCCCTCTCTCATCCAAAATTGGGAAAAAGTTCATCGGTTTTGCTTCCGATTTCCACCCCACTCTCACTTTCACCTGATCTCTGTCTGACTCTTCCCTTCCCTTCCTTGACATCTCTGTTTCCGTTTCTGGGAAAGACTGTGCCATTAATGTCCACTGTAAACCCACTGACTTCCACAGCTACCTGGACTGGACAAATAAAACTGCATATGCTGTTTGAACAATTACAATTCATAAGAGGAATCACTGCATGTCCATTCCTCAGTGAGGTTTCAGCTATTCTTAATGTGAACCCTAAAGATATTTGAATGATATTTTCAGCCATATTTTAAAAAATGCTTCTTGATTTTGTCAGTGGAAATGAAAAGTGTTGCCTATTTAAGAATCAACCTCTCCAGTTGTTTTGTGAGATTTTTACTTTTGTATTACACTGAAGTAAGAAAGTATAGTGGGCTTTCAGCTCTCTTTGTGTTTGTGCCCAGTGGCCTTCAGCTTTCAACTTTTAAATTTAATAATTCTTAGAAATTTCTGTTATCTTGAAAGAGCTTACAGTTCAAATGAAACAAAAATAACTCTGTCCTCTCGTTGGACAGTACCCTATCTCCAGATCTGTTTGGCTGTCTATACTCTCAGAAACTGATACTGCTAATTGTCCAAATGGTCTGACATTCAAAACAACTATCTGGGCTTGCCTTCATTTAGTTATCCAGATATCTGCCACCAGGATGTTGGAGGTTTTTTGATAGGCAGTTGTTACTACTCACTGGGGCATGAGCACAGCAGCACGTGTTATAACAGTTCTTGCATTGTCCGTCATAAAATGTAAGGGGCTGAGTATGGCATTTCATGATATTGAAAAATCCAGCAGGTATTTATTAGACCTAATTATTATACACAAACATTACATTTACAATCCAGACACCTAGGTGTGCCTTGTGTTAATGCGTTACAACTGATGAACATGCTTGTAGTGGCATATTATGCTTCAAATGATCCAAGGTAAGATGGAGTATGTAACCTTTATTCAAGATAATAAAGTGTGAGGCTGGATGAACACAGCAGGCCAAGCAGCATCTCAGGAGCACAAAAGCTGACGTTTCGGGCCTGGACCCTTCATCAGACTTTTATTCGATCAGGTTTAATGCTATTGATACAATGATGAGCTACTGACTGTGAGACATAGCAGTACAGTGTAGTGATAATGTCACTGTGCTAGTAATCCAGCAACCTAAACTGATGCTCTGGTGATACAGGTTCAAGTCCAATCGTGACAGCTGATGATATTTAAATTCAATTACTAAATCTAGATTTTCTTTTCGAATAAAGAAGCTTAGTCTCAATAATATTGACAGCGAAAGTATCATTGATTATTGTAAAAATCTATCTGGTCCAAGATATCCATTAGGGAAGGAAATCTGTCATCCTTATCAGGTCATAAAGTCATAGAGCTATACAGCATGGAAACAAATCCTTCAGTCCAATAGTATCATGCTGAGCAGATATCCTAAATTAATCTAGTCCCATTTGGCTCATTTCCCTCGAACGCCTTCCTACTCATGTACCCATCCATATTTCTTTTAAATTGTTGTAATTGTACCAGCCTCCACCACTTCTTCTGGCAGTTCATTCTATACACACACCACCCTCTGAATGAAATGGTTGCTCCTTAGGTCCCTTTTAAATCTTTCTCCTCTCACCTTAAACTTATGCCCTCTGGTTTTGAACTCCACTACCCTGGGGAAAAGACTTTGTCTATTCACCCTATCCCTCATGACTTTTTAAACTTATGTAAGTCACCCCTCAGCCTCCTACAATCCAGGGAAAATAGCCCCAGCCTATTAAGCCTCTCCCTGTGGCTCAAACCCTCCAACCGTGGCAACATCCTTGTAAACCTTTTCTGAATCCCTTCAAGTTTCACAACATCCTGCCCATAGAAGGGAGACCAGAATTGAACACAGTGTTCCAAAAGTAGCCTAACCAATGATCTGTATTATATGTGATTCTAGAACCACAACAATGTGGTTGAAATTTTTTAAAGAGCTTCTATCTTCCTGAGAAGGTTTCAAACCATTTCAACTCTAATAACCTATTCTGAAAACTCTACACGCATTTTGACAGCTGAGACAGATTGTATGGCAGCAGCTAGACATACATAACATTCTAAAATAATCAGCAACATTCTAAATGATCCACAATATTCTGAAAAAAATGTCAATTCTCTCTTAACACCCAGTGTTAATGCAACTTTATTTCTTTCCTGGGCCGTACCCTATCTGTGTAAAATGATTTGAGATGTAGTTTGAGATTCAAGCAGACAAATTAACAACCAGGGGCAGAAGCATTACCTTCAACCAGTAGCAGAAGTAATTATGAATTGAGGTAACATCTACTGCTTTTTTGTGGTAATGAGCTCCACACTTCTACCTCAATTGAAAGACAGGTTTTACAGACTCTGAATATACAAGATTATGCCCTTCATTCTAAACTACTCTATCAATTCCTTTCTAAATTCTAAAACTGCACAACCGTATCATCTTTTAACCTTTTGTTCAAGGAATGCATTTGAGCCCAGTTTGCATTATCTTTCTGCGCAAGGTAACCCTTAGAACATTGATAACATTCTGGTGAATCTGCACTCCAGTCTTTCCAAGTCCAATATACCCTTTCTAGAATGTGACGTGCAGAAAACCGTTACAGTGTAATCTAGATGTCGTATAACAGGACTTTGAATAGCTCCAGCAAAACACCTATTAAGTTCTAGCCCTCAGTTTAATAAAGCAAACATTCAAACAGCCTTTTTATGTAACTGTTGATTAAATTAATGTGATCCGTGGACCTGGGTCACGACCACTATCTGCTCCTCCAGCTAGTTCTTGGCTTTTCATCATTTTAAAATAGTTTGATCCATTTTCAGTTAAAATATATAATCTGTAACGTAACTTTATCAAAATTTAGCTGCTATGTCCTGTTGACTCATTCAATTGATCAGCTTGTGTTTGTAGATTTGTGCTCATGTCTGCAGTCTTAAAATGCCACTAGTCTTTGTGCCATTTGAAATAGTAAGGCTTTCTATAATGCAGAATCATTAATAGATACAGTGAAGAGTTGAAACACTGGCTCTGACTCTTGTGGGGCACCACTATTCATTTACTTACAATTTGAGTGAACAGCCATTATTATTGCTACTGTCTTGCTTATATCTAAACCAGACCACTATAACTTCTTCAATCCCAAGAGATTGTATTGTTTAACTGAAATTTTAACTAGACTAGTATAATTTTGCTAATCTCATGATTGCATTCCAGCTGAAAGTCTCTTATTTGGAAAGTTAGTGAATGCCTGGAAGCCCATACACCTACATTCTTTTAAAAAATCTATCTTTCTTCCTCAAAGAGCTCAAACAGCTTTATTAGACATGACCTACCTATTTCCAATTCAATAAGTTCCCTCAAATGAACTCAAATCCTCTGTTGTGAAGGATTGCTGAGTTTTATTGGATGTTGAAATTTGGTATCTTTCTTTTCCGGATATACACTGTTGCACAGAGTCCAATCTAGGAGTTCATTTGCACAGCACTACTCCACTTAAATACATTCAGAACTCAAAACTGATATGAAGTTTATACATCAAGACTTGATTTAATTTAGAATGTTGCTGATTATTTTGGAATGTTGTGGGCTGCCTAGCTGCTGCCAGACGAGATTTGGTGTTGAGTTCACTCGTTGTAAACCAGCACAAATGAATATTTCAGTCATTTTTCCTGACTCATTTCCTGATATTCAGCTGGGTACTTCTGGAATATATTCTGCAGTCATTAAAGGAAGCTTGATACGCTTACATAGAAATGTTATTTATATTTCATGGCAAAGTAGTGTCAAGCCACTATTCAATTCATGGGCAGAGAGTAGAATTTTTTTTCACTGGCCCAAGTGAGGGCACTTATGGTAGAATGATTAGTTCTGTTCTCTTCACATCATAACAATGTTAGAAAGAACTACTTTCTCCACTCAGCTCAAAGGGCAACCCCCAGGGACAGGCAACAATTCTTTATCCAATGAAAAATTAAAGGAAAAAGCAATAAACAATGGGACAAAGGACTCCATTCATCCGTATATATGGATAATGCAGCTAGCTTACAAACTTGGAATGTTTTTATTCCAAGTACTTCAGTATCTTCATAGCTGGATATTTAGATCAGACCAGGAACAATTGAAAATACTTAAGATCAATGACAGAATTTTTGAGACACGGTGCCTGTAGTATTAATGTATCCCATATGCCAGAATTAAGCAGCAGCATAAAGCTTTCTGACTGCATTGCCATTTTATATTTTACTTTGCTACTGTCCTGTAAATCATAATTTTCTTTTGGTAAGTTGAGATGTAATGCTATTTAATTTTCGAGTGTTCGCATTTGTATAATTTGTGTCTGTTGTAAGCTAATTCATCGTCACTATTAAAAAGTTTATGTACACTGTCCATCTTAAAGAGCAGTTTCATTACCAGAATCCCTTTTAAAGGTAAGCAATTACAAAATTAAAAGTGATACATGAACTGATGACATTTGGCTGTCCTTTACTGTTGTGTTCTAAAACTTGCTAATCAGATACTAACACTATTTCTTTTTAAATCTTCACTTCCACTGTCACTGGACTCATCTTCTCTCTAATGCTGAGCTCCTACTAACTGATTTATTTCTGATGTAGTTTCAGTCAACCACCTATGTTCTTAGGCCAAGCTGGGAAGGATAATGAATATTGTACTATCAGCACTTCCTGCATCAAAGGATATTTTTAGAAGTTTCTCCTTGATGCCATTAGTTTGGAGCATGGATTGACTTTCACAAATATGTTGATGATAATAATAGTCTCAGGAACTCAGCCATATTGTTTTCATATTCTACGTCCACCCTTAACCCTCTTTTTGCCTTTCAAAATAGATTGTTTAAAACTGCCACCTAACTTCACCCCTGGTTATCAATTTCTCATGAAATGTCTGCTCAAGTCAGAGATCTTCCCCAAAATTCTGAAGTGCTAAACAACATTTTACCATGTTAAGAATTTAAATGAACGTCATTGTTGATCTTTTGATGCAGGCTGTTGAAGGTCAAGTGTATGACCTAGGAGAATGATCAAGCAGTTGCACTGATAATTGCCCAATATTACAAATACTCTGAGCTCCTGATTTTGATTATAATTCTACATGAGGCCCAGTTATTTCCCCACAGGGAGTAATGAAAATTGAAGAACGAGTTTCCGTCTTGATGAAATTGTTTTGTGACTGTCCGATGTCTCGAAGAAAGAGAGAATCAGTGAATTATAGAGAACAAGATCAAACAGAGTAATTTCTTTAACATTGATTTTTCAGTCAGCAAGGTGTTTGAAGTATAAAGAAACTTATCATCACAGTTTGAGCTCCAAATCTTTGTGATCAGAAACGGCGATGTGGAGGTGCTGATTTTGGACTGGTGTGGACAAGGACAAAAATCACATGACACCAGGTCACAGTTCAACTCATTTATTTGAAAACACAAGCTTTTGGAGCTCTGCGCCTTACACCCGAGGAAGATGCAGGGCTCCAAAAGCTGGTGTTTTCAAATAAACCTGTTGAACTATAACCTGATATCATATTATTTTTTGACCTGATCAGAAACTAAACTGGATTAGCCACATAAATACTGTAGCGAAAACAGCTCGCATGACACTCTGTCACCACGTGACACACCAATGCCTTTTTTCATCCCCATAGCGTAAGTTAGCAGTGTGCTGAACTAATCTCCACTAGACCACTTCTCACAACTCTCAGACACATCACCATCCAGACCTAAGCAGCTCACATCCTATCCATTGCCTTACACTTTGCTTCCTCCACAATGGATGTGTGTATCTATGGTTTACAAGAACGGATATCCTTTCATTGTCACATACATTCAGTATAAAGTACAGCAAAAAGCATGTACCTTTGCTTATGCATAAGTGTCATTCACAGAATAAAATAAATTAAGGAGAGCCCAACTTTTCCTTCTGCGCTGTTACAGCATACCGCCGCGAGACACCCGCTCTGGGCTACACCAGTCCATGCTGTGCTCCCAAGGGAGTGTCCCATCCTGGACTTCATAGCCCATGCTATGTGGCGAGAGAGTGTTCCGCTCTGGGATACACCAGCTCACGTCATGCCACCGCTAGAAGCCCAGTCCACATGGAAGGGAGAGTCTTGCTCCAGGCTTCATAGCTGACCAACTGTCTCTGCAGCTACACTGACTCTGGAAATATCGCTGCTACACTGGAGCCCAACAAAGCTGCCTCCTGCCAAAGAGCTCTCTTTATAGGGTAAGTTTGAGGGAAAAGGAAGGGGTAGAAGGAAAAAGAAAAATGCAGAGGAGGCTTTCCCAAATCCACAATCTCAGCCATCCACAAGGGCAAAACCAAGACACCCATTAGCAACACCACTACCTCCAAGTTCCTCTCCTAGTCATCCAATCTCCTTCCCTCATCATCATTGGTCAATATCCTATAAATCCCCTGCTAAACATACTGAGTACCTTCAACAGATGAACTGCAGCAATTATAGAAGGTGGCTCTGTGATGCAGTGGTAATGATTCTAACTCAAAGCCAGGAGGCCTAGGTTCAAATTCCACTTGCTCTGGAGGCATGTAATAACATCTCTGAAAAATTTTTTTTTAGAATGTGGCTCACAACCATCATGTCAATGGCAATTACAAATGGGCAATAAATGGTGACTTTGCAGCACTGATCATAACCCTATGATTAAATTCGTCAACCTTAGAATCCTACATCTCAAGAATTTCTTGTACCTGATGTGGAGTGCACGCTACCTTCACATAAGGGCACACTCCAGTCAGGTCAGCTGAGGTGCAGGTTGACAGAGAGGTTGGAATCATTGTGTGTACATAATGAATAACTAAAATTTAATCCATAACAACATATAGCCAATATGGAATGATTAAGTATTCTGTGGTTTATCTTGATACACTAATAGGAAGATTTATTTGGGGCTAAGTAACCCATTCACTGGTGTCTCATCTATCACATTAGGTTCCAAGAGAGAACGTGCTGATAAATTCATAGTGTCCTGAGGTGTTGTAGACCTATCTGAATCAAATGTATCATATTATTATACTTCCGTCATCGAGTATATCACCTTAGAACTACATTGACCTCCAAAAAGCTGCCATTATTTTGCTTAATTGATTGGTTTGTTGTTGTCACATGTACCAAGATACAAAGTGTTGCTTTGCATGCTATACAAGCACATTGTACTATACAAAGTGCATCAGAGTAGTAGAACAGAATGCAGAATACAGTGTTATAGCCGCAGAGACAGAGAGATCAGGATTAACATTTGAGAGGTTCGTTCAAAAGTCTGATAACAGTGGGGAAGAAGCTGTTCTTGAATCTATTTGCACATGTTTTCAAATGCTTATAAATTCTGCCTGACAGAAGAGGATGGAAGAGAGTATAACCGGGGTGGGAGGGGTCTTTGATTACATTGGTTACTTTCCTGAGGCCATGGGAAGTATATACAGAGTCAATGAAAAGAAGGCTGGTTTATGTGATGAACTGGGCTGTGTTCATGACTCTCTCTAGTTTCTTGTGACCTTGGGAAGAGCAATTGCCAAACCATCTCATCCTTACCCCTTCCAAGGAGAGAGCTAATAGAGAATTGCCAAGTATGACCTTTCTCTGTAACTACAGTTAACTGGAACTGCTCAAGACTGACAGCACATTCTGCAACTCACCATAAAACATAACAGTGTGTTATCACCATCCTGTTGATTACAGCATATCCCGTTAAATGGTGCCATCAGAGGAGAGCAATGGCACTTTGACAGGTATGCTCACTTACTTGTAACCTGATCATGGTAGCCAGCAAACTTTGAAAACATGAAAATAGATTTTAGGCTTGTTTACCAAGGAGCACCTGTGTAGAAAGAGGTACATTATATGTGCTAGCATCTTGTTATTCTAGATATTCATGTTCTGTGCCATGTACCTGGCTAAATCATTACCAACTGTTTCACATAGAGAGTTTTCAAGAGACTTTGGCAGATATGCTTTGAGACTCGGTCCCACTTAGGGTACATTTGGAGACCAGTTAGTTCATGTTGCATTGAACCTGGTGCTGCAGGTTTACATACAACTTCATTTGGACCAGAGCGTATTGTTCTTGTTCATAAGCACTTTGTGCCTCAATGAAGGACTTGGGTGTTAGGAAGTTGCAGTGGTACTGAGGGCCACATCCCACCCTCGCTTCTGACTCACCTCCCAACCCCATTGCTGGTCACCAACTCTCCGTGACCCTTATCCTGTCATATTAGGTTCCATTTGTGGTGTCATCTGCAATCCCTAAGCTAGGCTCAAATATAAACTGGAGAGCCAGAATCCCCTATTCTAAATATTACTGATCTTTCCTTTTAAAGGACCTGTTCAAACATGTTATGACACAGTTTTGGAGCAACGGGACTCGAACCTAGACTGTCTAGTCCAGAGATAAGAATGCTACTACTTGCACCACTAGATCCCATGAAGGGTCACCGGACCTGAAACATTAACTCTGATTTCTCCGCACAGATGCTACCAAACCTGCTGAGCTTTTCCAGCAATTTCTGTTTTTGCTTCAGAGCCCATGATGTGCCTGGTTACCTTGTAAAAGTATTAGACATCCTGCAGAAGAGAAGCAATGAGGTGGTGGCTGTACTCATTGGGAGGAAACTAGGCAGACCCGAAACTGCCAGCGCTAAATTCTGACCAAACTTTCTTTTAACTTTTGTTTAGATTTTGTGGAACGGTGGCTGGGAGGGAGCCTTCCTGTTTGCACTGACCAATCACCAAATACACTGGTTCAAAATATAAACCATGTGATTTTATGTTTGTTCATTCTGAATACACTGTTCCTTTAGTGTAAATTGTCTTCAGAAATGATTGCTTGTTTATTAGCCCTTAGTTATGGGGAAATGGCACAAAATTGGCCCCCTACTGTATTGTAAGTGGCTATAATTCATTAAATCGATTTTCACAGAGGACTAATAGTGAATCTCTTCATAATTCAATGGAAAATATTACAGTAAATCTATGAAAGAGTGCAATAAAATATCTGATCTCTAAGTCAACTTCTTTGACTCTTTATTGCATAACAAAGTTGACACTGACTTTTCTCACAAATCATCAGCCTCTTAATAGGAAGAATGTATAAAGCACCTTACCCCCTCAGGATGTGGCAAAATACTTCACAACCAACAAAATAACTTTAAAATGTATAGCAGGTTTCAAATGGAATATATGAAGTTAGGCAGGAATTTAAGAAATAGGTCCTTGAGGGTAGTAATATCTGGATTACTCCCCTTGCCACAGCTAGTGAGGGTAAGAATAGCAGTATATAGCAGATGAATGCATGTGAGGAGCTGGTGTAGGGGAGAACAAATCACATTTTTGCATCATTGGAATGTATTCTGGGGTAGAAGTTACTTGTGTAAGAAGGATGGAATACACCCAAATAGGAAAGGGTCTGATATACTGAGAGGGAGATGTCTTACAGCTGCTTGGGAGGATTTGAACTAGGAAAGTGGGGGTGGTACGACCCAGGGAGATGGCGACGAAAGAGGTCAGTCTGAGACTGGTACAGTTGGGAAAAGGAGTAAGTCAAACAGACACGGCAGGCAGGAACAAAGTAGAGAATGAGGAGGACTAATATATTAAACTGTGTTTATTTCAGCGCAAGATCCTAACAAGTAAGGCAGATGAACCCATCTCATGGTTGGGAACATAGAACTGTGATAACATCAATTATAGAGATATGGCTCAGGGATGGACAGGACTGGCAGCTTAATGTTTCAGGGTATTGACACTATGGGAATGATCAAAAGGGGAGTTAGAGTGGAGGGGGAGTGGTGTTTTTGATTAGAGATAACATTATAGCCATATTTAGGGAGGATATTCCTGGGAGTATATCCAGGAAAGTTGTTAACATGGAACTGAGAAATAGGAAAGGGATGATCACCTTATTGGGACTGTACTGTGGACCACCCAGCAGTCAGCGGGAAAATTGAGAAACAAATTTGTAACAAGATCACAGTTATCTGTGAGAATAATAGGGTGGTTATAGTAGGGGGGTTTTAACTTTCCAAATGTAGACTGGGACTGCCATGGTGTTAAGGGACGGAGAGAAATTTGTTGTGTGTACAAGAAATTTTTCTGATTCAGTATGTGGATGTACATACTCGAGAAGGTGCAAAACTTGACCTACTCTTGGGAAATAAGGCAGGGCGGGTGTCCTGAGGTGTCAGTGGGGGACTGCTTTCGGCCAGTGACCATAAGTCTATTAATTTTAAAATAGTGATGGAAAAGGATAGACTGGATCTAAAAGTTAAAGTTTTAAATTGGAGGAAGGTCAATTTTGAAGGTATTAGGCAAGAACTTTCAAAAGTTGATTGGGGGCAAATATTTGCAGGTAAACGGATGGCTAGAAAATGGGAAGCCTTCAAAAATGTGATAACGAGAGTCCAGAGGCAGCAAGCTCCTGTTAGGGTGAAGGGCAAGGCTGATAGGTGTCAGGAATGCTGGATGACTAGAAAAATTCAGGGTTTGGCCAAGCAAAAGAAGAGAGCCTATATCAGGTATAGACAGTGGAGATTGAGTGAATCCAGTTAGCAAACCACCTGTACTCATTCTGCTGTTTATAACTGGTCATTCCAGCAGAAATTATTGAGCTGTGGTATGCTGGTTACTTCTGTATCATTAGCATTGCTGGCAGTCCATTCTGCTAAGCTAAAAGCAACTTAAAAGTGAGGGTGCTTGCTTCAAAAGATGGTTTTGAATGAACAAATTATTGTTTGGGATGTTATCATGGCTTTGTCTCTGTGTCAGAGAATAAGGAAGTATTAAGTATGATCGAGTGATTTCCAGCTTCAACTTCTGTTCCCTCAGTGCTCTCATTGGATGTTCAGGACCAGTTTGTCAATGAGATTTTCTGGGTCTTCCTCAGTTTAGATCTTTAGTTGTACATCGCTGTGATAGATGAAGCAGTCAAGGTGTGGCAAATATATGACACAAATGCAATGATAGCTTGTGCACACCTTAAAGAACATCCTTACGTCAGTAACTGGACATGAATGTTGAAGATAGAGTAAATTGGATGGATAAAGTCCCCTTAAGCCTTTAGTATGACAACAGTTTCCTGTGTAAGTTGCAATTTGTATATGTGTCATGTTGATGTACAGCCATGATTCAGTGATTTCCAGAAATTAATAATGTGATTAGCATTCATATGCTGATTGCCACTTGTGGAACCTCAGAGATAATAGAACATTGGTTGTAGGCATTCCACAATGTTGTTAGGGAGGAAGTTCCAATATTTGACATCATGGTGAATTTCTGCAGTGCATCTTGTAGATGATACACACTACAGCTACTGAGCATTGACAGTGGAAGGGGTGGATGTGGTGCCAATCAAGCGGCTGCTTTTTCCTGGATGGTGTCAAGTTTCTTTGAGTTTTGTTGGAGCTGCATGCATCCAGGCAAGTTCGGAGCATTCCATCACACTCCTGACTTGTGCCTTGTTAGTAGTAGACAGGCTCTGGGAAAATCAGGAGGTGAGTTACTCACTTCAGGTTTACTAGCCTCTGGCTTGCTCTTGCAGCCACTGTAATAATAATTCTAATCTAGTTCAGTGTCTGATCAATGATGATGCTGTATATAGTAGGGAATCAATAGTAATGGCAATGTAGGATAGTTAAATTCTCTCTTATTGGAAATGACTATTGACTAGCACTTATATGACACAAACATAACTTGGCAATTGTCAGCTAGGCCTGGATATTGTCCAGATCTTGCTGTATTTGAACATGGACTGCTTCAGTATCTGAGAAGTTATGATTGATGCTGAACATTGTTCAACCATTGGTGAACATCCTACCTCTGACCTTATGATGGAGGGAAGGTCGTTGATGTAGCAGCTGAAGATGGTTGGGCCTAGGTCAATACCCTGAGAAACGCCACTGCTACGCCTTGTGCTGGTAGCTGACATAACAAGTCTTTAAAGGCTCTTGCGGCACAGTGGTAGTGGAGGCTTGGATTCAAGATCTACCTGCTCCTGCATGTGTGTAATAGCATCTCTGAGCAGGTTGATTAGAAAATACCCTAAGAAACTCCTGGAAATATCCCGCAGCTGAGATGACTGATGTCCAACAACCACAACCATCTTTTGCTGCGGCAGATATGAATCCAAACAATGGAGAGTTCTCCCATTAACCATTGATTCCCATTTTGCAAGGTCTCCTGATGTCACACTCAGTCGAATGCGGCCTTGATGTCAAGGGCTGTCACTCTCGCCTCATCTCACCTCTGGAATTCAGCTCTTTTGTCCATGTTTGCATCAAGGCCATAACGAGGTCAGTCCAAACTAAGTGTGCGTCAGAGAGCTTATTATTGCTAAGCAAATGCTACCTAATCACTCTCGACACACTGTCTTGCATCACTTTACTGATGATTGTGAATAAGCAGATGGTGCAGTAATTGGCTGGGGTGGATTTGTCCTGCTTTTTGCACACAGGACGTACCTGGATAATTTTCCACATCGTTGGATAGATGTTAGTGTTATAACAGTACTGGAAAGCTTGGCTAAGGGATTGGCACATGCTGGAGCTCAAATCTGTCGTAATATTGCCAGAACGTGTTCAAGGCCCAAAGCCTTTGCAACCAGTGCCTCCAATCATTTCTTGATATCACATGGAATGAATTGAATTGACTGAAGACTGGTATCTGTGATTCTGGGGACCACTGGAGGAGGCCAAGGTAGATCGTCCAATTGGCATTCTGACTGAAGATTGTTGCAAATACATCAGCCTTATATTTTGCACTGATGTGCTGGGTTAATCCAGAATTGAGGATGGGGATATTTAATCAGCATCTCACAGTAATTCGACTCACACTAATCAATCTAAATGTTCAGAATATTTTTCAGTTCCAATTAGAAGTTTCAAGTGCATGATTAAGTATCTTTCATCAAGAATTGCGAGTTACAATGTTAAATGGTTATATGACATGTAGCGCTGTGAGTGCCTGTCGCTCATTGCCTTTCAGGGGTGTTCCGGGATGACTAGAATATGTTCCAATTCTTGCAAATTTTTTCTTCTCTCTGATGTAGATATTCTTTTGTGCTTAATTGCTCTACATTTTCCCTCGATGGAGAGCCTTTCCCTGATTTTTTCTTATTCTTTAACCTTGTTTTTGTTCTTTAACATTGTCACTGTGTGACTTGCCCATGAAGAGATTTCTTGTGTATGGTCCTGCTGCCCTCTACTGGGAATGTTAAGTTGTGTAAGCAGTAAGTCGACTGATCCAATAGGTTAAATGCCAGATAACAAGGTGTAGAGCTGGATGAACACAGCAGGCCAAGCAACATCCTAGGAGCAGGAAAGCTCACATTTTGGGCCTAGACCCTTCATCAGAAAAGATCTAGGCCTGAAATGTCACCTTTCCTGCTCCTATGATGCTGCTTGGCCTGCTGTGTTCATCCAGCTCTACACCTTGTTATCTCGGATTCTCCAGCATCTGCAGTTCCTATTATCTCTGAGCCAATAGGCCAAACGCCAACTTCTTCTTCACAAATTTTCTTGAAAAATATTTGACCTGATCCCAGAAAACTTTGTGTGGGGTCACACATCAATACTGATCCAAATAGTTCCAGATATGTAAAGGAAAGGATAGCAAAGATGATTCTCGATAGGAGTGAGAGAGACAGGGTAGTTGTCATGGGGGACTTCAACTTTCCAAATATTGACTGGGAACACTATAGTTCGAGTACTATAGATGTGTCAGTTTTTGTCCAGTGTGTGCAGGAGAGCTTCCTGACACAGTATGTAGATAGGCCAACAAGGGGCGAAGCCACATTAGATTTGGTACTGGGTAATGAGCCCGGCCAAGTCTTAGATTTGGAAGTAGGGGAGCACTTTGGTGATAGCGATCACAATTCTGTTATGTTTACTTTAGTGATGGAAAGGGATAGGTGTATACCACTGGGCAAGAGTTATAGCTGGGGGAAAGGCAATTACGATGAGATTAGGCAAGATTTAGGCAGCATAGGATGGGGAAGGAAACTGCAGGGGATGGGCACATCAGAAATGTGGAGCCTATTCAAGGAAAAGCTCCTGTGTGTCCTAGATAAGTATATACCTGTCAGGCTGTGAGGAAGCTGTAGAGCACGGGAGCCGTGGTTTACGAAGGTAGTGGAATCTCTGGTCAAGAGGAAGAAGAAGGCTTATGTTAGGATGAGATGTGGAGGCTCAGTTAGGGCACTTGAGGGCTACGAGGTAGCCAGGAAAGACCTAAAGAGAGAGCTCAGAAGAGCCAGGAGGAGACATGAGAAGTTGTTGGTGGATAGTATCAGGGTGAACCCTACGGCTTTCTATAGGTAATTAAGGAATAAAAGAATGACGAAAGTAAGATTAGGCCCAATCAAGGATAGTAGTGGGAAGTTGTGTGTGGAGTCAGAGGAGATAGGGGAAGCGCTAAATAAATATTTTTCGACAGTATTCACTCGGGAAAACGACAATGTTGTCAAGGAGAATACTGAGATACAGGCTACTAGACTAGGTGGGATTGAGGTTCACAAGGAAGAGGTATTAGAATTCCTTCAGAGTGTGAAGATAGATAAGTCCCCTGGGCCGGATGAGATTTATCCTCGGATCCTCTGGGAAGCCAGGGAGGAGATTGCCGAGCCTTTGGCATTGATCTTTAACTCGTCATTGTCTACAGGAATAGTGCCAGATGACTGGAGGATAGCAAATGTGGTTCCCCTGTTCAAGAAGGGGAGTAGAGACAACCCTGGTAATTATAGCCCAGTGAGCCTCACCTCATTTGTTGGTAAAGTGTTGGAAAAGGTTATAAGAGATAGGATTTATAATCACCTAGAAAAGAATAATTTGATTAGGGATAGTGAGCATAGTTTTGTGAAGGGTAGGTCGTGCCTCACAAACCTTATTGAGTTCTTTGAGAAGGTGACCAAACAGGTAGATGAGAGTAAATCGGTTGATGTGGTGTATATGGATTTCAGCAAGGCGTTCGATAAGGTTCCCCACAGTAGGCTATTGTACAAAACAAAATGCAGAGGAATGGAATTGTGGAAGATATAGCAGTTTGGATCAGAAATTGGCTTGTTGAAAGAAGACAGAGGGTGGTAGTTGATGGGAAATGTTCATCCTGGAGACCAGTTACTAGTGGTGTACCGCAAGGGTCGGTGTTGGGTCCACTGCTGTTTGTCATTTTTATAAATGACCTGGTGTAGAAGGATGGGTTAGTAAATTTGCAGACGACACTAAGGTCGGTGGAGTTGTGGATAGTGTTGAAGGATGCTGTAGGTTGCAGAGAGACATAGATAAGCTGCAGAGCTGGGCTGAGAGGTGGCAAATGGAGTTTAATGCAGACAAGTGTGAGGTGATGCACTTTGGTATGAGTAACCAGAAGGCAAAATACTGGGCTAATGGTAAGATTCTTGGCAGTGTAGATGAGCAGAGAGGTCTTGGTGTCCATGTACACAGATCCTTGAAAGTTGCCACCCAGGCTGACAGGGCTGTTAAGAAGGCATACAGTGTTTTAGCTTTTATTAATAGAGGGATCGAGTTCCGGAACCAAGAGGTTATGGCGAAGCTGTACATAACTCTGGTGTGGCCGCACTTGGAGTATTGTGTACAGTTCTGATCACCGCATTATAAGAAGGATGTGGAAGCTTTGGAAAGGGTGCAGAGGAGATTTACCAGGATGTTGCCTGGTATGGAGGGAAGGTCTTACGATGAAAGGCTGAGGGACTTGAGGCTGTTTTCATTAGAGAGAAGAAGGTTGAGAGGTGACTTAATTGAAACATATAAAATAATCAGAGGGTTAGATAGGATGGATAGGGAGAGCCTTTTTCCTAGGATGGTGACGGCGAGCACAAGGGGGCACAGCTTTAAATTGAGGGGTGAAAGATATAGGACAGATGTCAGAGGTAGTTTCTTTACTCAGAGAGTAGTAAGGGAATGGAACGCTTTGCCTGCAATGGTAGTAGATTCGCCAACTTTAGGTACATTTAAGTCATCATTGGACAAGCATATGGACGTACATGGAATAGTGTAGGTTAGATGGGCTTCAGATTGGTGTGACAGGTCAGCACAACATTGAGGGCTGAAAGGCTGTACTGTGTAGTGTTCTATGTTCTATGTTCTCTGCCCTCCTGATTATATGCATCTGTGCCAGTGCCTTTGTTAAGTCTGTCATGTTTCATCAGCAGGACTTTTCCAGAGATGGTGATGGTGGTATTTGGGATATAGTCTGGATGTTGGTGAGAGGGCTGTTTGTCATTACTGTACATGTGTAAACTGACAATATGGCTTTTGGATAATGTCTCCAAGTGTCAAAATGTAAACAAGGGATAGGAGGGGGTCAACAATAGATCCTCATGTAACTCTAGAAGAACCTTTGCAAATGAATTGATAATTAGGTCGATAAGAACAAAGCTAAATATGAGGAGTCCCACCCAGCTGCACAACAGTAGAGAGGCATTGAAGAAAGATACTGTAGACAGGTTCAGAAGCACCAGGAGGGAACGATTACTTTTGTTACAGTCATGTTGGATTTTTTAGTGACTTTAAAAAGAGCCATTACTCTACCTGTGGCAAGTGGAGTGCTGATCCCAGAGATTCAAATATGAAGCTCTGGGAAAGATAAGACCAGCTTTAGCGCAGTCCAAAACATTCCGAATTTTGGAAAGGAAAGGGAGGTCGGAGATAGGAGACAGTTTGCAAGGATAGGAGGGCCAAGGGTTGTGTGTTTTTTTTGGGGGGGGAGAATGATGATAATGCAATAAATATTTTTATTTTAAAATAAATGTAATTCTTAATTTCTGTAGGTAAATACAAGTACAAAATAGTTCAGTACAGACTTTGCACAAAATACAATAGCATTTTGACATTCCTTATTAGAATTTCTATCCAGTTGCAACAAAAGGATTTTTCTAAACACAAAAGGAAACTATTTAAATAATTTCACTGCCCCTGGGTCAAAATCCTGGAAATCCCTCCCTTATGGAATTGTGGGACAACCCACAGCAGCTAGACTGCAGCAGTTCAAGAAGGCAGTGCACCAGCACCTTCTCAAGAGCAACTAGGGATGGGCAATAAATGCTGGCCAGTCATCAATACTCCTGTCCCAAGAAGGAGTACATATCTGCCACCTTTGGCAAGATGCCACCACCAGACACATATTACCCTCCCTCCCTTGTCCACCTTCCGCAGGGACTGTTCCCTCCAGAGCACCCTGGTCCATACTTCCTTCACCTCCAACACCTCCCCACAGTCCTACGCCATCTTCCCCTGTAATCGGTGAAGGTGCAACACCTGCCCATTTACCTCCTCCCTCCCCAGTATTCAAGGGCCCAAACATACCTTCCAAGTGAAGCAACACTTCACCTGCACTTCCCAGAATCTAGTCCACTGCATTCGCTGCTCACAATGTGGTCTCCCCTACACTGGGGAAATGAAGCATAACTTGGCGACCGATTCGCAGAGCATCTACGTTCTGCTCACAAAAAAGACTCTGAACTACCCGTTGCCTGCCACTTCAATGCACCACCCTGCTCCCTGGCCAACATCTCTGTCCCCGGCTTTGCTACAGTGTTCCAGTGAAGCCCAGCGCAAGCTGGAGGAACAACACCTCATTTTCCACTTGGGGACCCTACAGCCCTCCGGACTCAATACTGAGTTCAATAATTTTAGGCCTTAAACTTTCCCATGACCCAGCCCCCCACCCCACACACCAGGCCATGTTACCACATAGACTGCCATTACACACCCCCTGTTGTTGGTCACTAACAGTCCCCATTAACAACTGTTCACCCTCCCAGCCTGATCGTTAGCAACTCCTTTGTCTGTCCAACTGTCTTTCTCTCTCTTTGGGCTCTAACCTATTGTTTACTCCCTAACCCACCCATCTCCCTATTTTCTGCATGTAAACTGACGTTTTCCCAGCCACCATCAGTTCTGAGGAAGGGTCACTGGACCCGAAACATTAACTCTGTTTTCTCCCCAACAGATGCTGCCAGACCTACTGAGCTTTTCCAGCAACTTTGTTTTTGTTCCATATTGCAAAATTACTTGTTAAAAATCTACAAATATATAACCAGGTTTTAAACCAGTTCACTGTAGACTTTGCTCAGATTTCTGTGCAAAATGGAAAAGAATGGCAGCAGAAGTTATCAAAAACAGAAAGAACTTAAAGATGCATTTAACCCTTTTGCACCTTGATGCTGGTTGTCCAAAATGGTTTGGAACAGGTGATGAGCAGGTGCCATGGTCCGTTTTGGAATTTTCTGAAGTAAAACTCCAAAGGGAGAACTTTCCAAGAAAAAGGCCCCATTTATAACATCAAAAAAGCCCGTCCCTATATTAACAAACCAATTTATTGATTTGATTGAAGTCCCCGAGGAAGGGTCAGTGCATCCGAAACGTTAACTTTTATTTTCCCACAGATGCTGCCAACCTGCTGAGCTTTTCCAGCAGCTTTTGTTTTTGCTCCTGCGATTGTTCAACACACAGAGTCAAAATGGTCTGGAAGGGTGCGCCATTCTCAATGAGGTGATGATGGCCCCACACATTTCGGTTAAATAGCAAAAATAATGGGAACTGCAGATGCTGGAGAATCCAAGATAACAAAGTGTGAAGCTGGATGAACACAGCAGGCCAAGCAGCATCTCAGGAGCACAAAAGCTGACATTTCGGGCCTAGACCCTTCATCAGAGAGGGGGATGGGGAGAGGGTTCTAGAATAAATAGGGAGAGAGGGGGAGGCGGACCGAAGATGGAGAGTGAAGAAGATAGGTGGAGAGGAGAGTATAGGTGGGGAGGTAGGGAGGGGATAGGTCAGTCCAGGGAGGACAGACAGGTCAAGGAGGCGGGATGAGGTTAGTAGGTCGGAAATGGAGGTGCAGCTTGAGGTGGGAGGATGCAGTGGGGGAAGGGGATTGCACCTCCCAGTCGCGAACCATTTTAACTCACCCTCCCATTCCTTAGATGACATGTCCATCATGGGCCTCCTGCAGTGCCACAATGATGCCACCCGAAGGTTGCAGGAACAGCAACTCATATTCCGCTTGGAAACCCTGCAGCCCAATGGAATCAATGGGGACTTCACAAGCTTCAAAATCTCCCCTTCCCCCACTGCATCCCAAAACCAGCCAACCTGGTACCCACCTCCCTAAACTGTTCTTCCTCTCACCTGTCCCCTACTCCCACCTCAAGCCGCACCTCCATTTCCTACCTACTAACCTCATCCCGACCCCTTGACCTGTCTGTCCTCCCCAGACTGACCTATCCCCTCCTACCTCCCCACCTACACTCTCCTCTCCACCTATCTTCTCCTCTATCCATCTTAAGTCCGTCTCCCCCTCTCTCCCTATTTATTTCAGAACCCTCTCCCCATCCCCCTCTCTGATGAAGGGTCTAGGCCCTAAACGTCCGCTTTTGTGCTCGTAAGATGCTGCTTGGCCTGCTGTGTTCATCCAGCTTCACACTTTGTTATCCCGGTTAAATAGCAGCCTTCGGCCAATTGCATCTCCAGCATAAAGAAATGACGATGCCTTAAAAACTGAGGCATCGCCAATTCCTGTTCTATAGATCCTCCTAAAAGTTGACTTCGGTTTTTCTTCCTGATTTTGCTTGAACGGATTTGTAATTAAAGCAGAGCAATGACAATGACGTTTATTTAATTTCCCAGTTACTGTTTATGCTTCCTTAGCAACAAAAATAACTTACACACGACACGTAGCTGGGACATATCGCTCGGTGCCGGCAACTGCTAATAGACTTTAGCCAACGGAGCACGGCGATTATTCATTCAGTTCTCTCAATACAAGAGCTTTCGCTACTGTATAGCAAATATTTAGAGTTAGTCAAACCATTTACAAATTTGATTAGACTTGACTTAATCGGAACCCCGTTGTTGATAGTGGTTTCAGGTAAGATCACTCTACCTGGTCCCTGTATTGTACAGATCAGACTGTTAATCTGTTTTGTGGCTCTTATTCCCCTTAGTTTTACCTGTTTTATTCATTCTGTGACTATAGCAAACACTGGACTAGACTTTAGCCTTTGCGGTTTTGCAAGTAGTTTATGCGAAGCAATAGCCTCACTGATCATATGGTACTTATTCGTGAGGAATGTTTTATTTTGTTTCTATTTTGCCCATTTCCCTGTTTTCCTCGAGCACTTACTGGCCAGTTTCGAACTGATTAGGCCTGGGACAACTCTCCCACTCAATTACCTGTATTGCTTTGGTTGTTGGGGGTACATAATTGTGGAGACAGTGTTTTTCAATACTGACTCCATCCCCCTCTCAGTAAGCTTCTATTAGTGACTGGTGATAATATCTCTAAGCTAGTAATCAGACTATCAGATTCTTGTTCCAATGGTATGGGTTCAAATCCCCCTTGTGGGAGATGGTGAAATTTGAAATTAATAGAAGCCAGTCTAATTATAATATTGTGGTTTAAAAACCCATCTGGTTCAGAAGTGTGCTTGATCTGGTGTTTTTACCTGGTCTACATGTGATGTAGACCAACAGCAATGTAGTTGACTCTTAACTGCCCTCTGACATAGAGAGCCAATCAGGTAACTTCTGCAAACAAATGCCAGCCTTGACAACAAAGTCAACAGAACAATCAGAAGCAGCCTGCTCTGCCATTTAATACAATGTGACTGATCTCATCTTGGCCTCAACTCCACTTTCCTGTCCACTCCCCATGTCCCTTCAGCACACTTCATTGGAAGTAGTTCTGTGAAGGTTCATGAGGGTAATCCCTTGTACGGGAGGTCTTAAATTCAAAGGTTAAACAGGTTGGGTGCTAAACCAAAATTAAAAGGACTGTAAATCAGAAATAGAAGTTGCTGGAAAAGTTCAGCAGGCCTGGCAGCACCTGTGGAGAGGAATCAGAGTTGATGTTTCAGGTCCGTTCCTGACGAAGGGTCACCGGACCCAAAACATTAACTCTGACTTCTCTTTACAGTCGTCGCCAAATCTGCTGAGCTTTTTCAGTAAATTCTGTTCTTGTTAAAGGTAAGGACTCCACCCATTGGAGTTTAGAAGAATGCGACGCAATCTCATTGAAACATATAGGATTCTTAAGGGACTGGACAGAGTAAATGCTCAGAGAATGTTTCTCTTCATGGGAGAGCCTAGGACAAGAGGATGTGACCTCAGAATAAAGGAATGCCAATTTAAGGCTGAGATGAGGAGGAATTTCTTCTCTCAAAGTCTTTGGAACTTTTTGTCACAGAGAACTGTGGGCAGAGGCCTTGTGTATATTGAGGGCAGAGATAGATTCTTGATAAGTAGAGGAATCAAGGGTAACGGGGCAAATGTAGAGGGGTGTTGGCTCGGCCATTATCCATGGAGCACACTTGATTGGCCAAATGCCTACTTCCAATTACTTACGGTTTTATATGGATTTAAACTGCCTGGGATGCATATGACAAAGACCCTTTTTTCCGAAAGCAAGCAGAATTGACCTTGATTCACAGAATGATTATAGCACAGAAGTACGTGAAAATAAAACAAAGAACTGTGGATCAGAGATAATGGGAACTGCAGATGCTGGAGAATCCAAGATAACAAAGTGTGGAGCTGGATGAACACAGCAGGCCAAGCAGCATCTCAGGAGCACAAAAGCTGACGTTTCGGGCCTAGACCCTTCATCAGAGAGGGGGATGGGGAGAGGGTTCTGGAATAAAGAGGGAGAGAGGGGGAGGCGGACCGAAGATGGAGAGAAAAGAAGATAGGTGGAGAGGAGAGTATAGGTGGGGAGGTAGGAAGGGGATAGGTCAGTCCAGGGAAGACGGACAGGTCAAGGAGGTGGGATGAGGTTAGTAGGTAGGAAATGGAGGTGCGGCTTGGGGTGGGAGGAAGGGATGGGTGAGAGAAAGAACAGGTTAGGGAGGCAGAGACAGGCTGATAAAGTGTGAAGCTGGATGAACACAGCAGGCCAAGCAGCATCTCAGGAGCACAAAAGCTGACGTTTCGGGCCTAGACCCTTCATCAGAGAGGGGGATGGGGTGAGGGTTCTGGAATAAATAGGGAGAGGGGGGAGGCGGACTGAAGATGGAGAGAAAAGAAGATAGGTGGAGAGGAGAGTATAGGTGAGGAGGTGCGGGGGGAGGACAGGTCAGTCCAGGGAAGAAGGACAGGTCAAGGAGGTGGGATGAGGTTCGTAGGTAGGAGATGGAGGTGCGGCTTGGGGTGGGAGGAAGGGATGGGTGAGAGGAAGAACAGGTTAGGGATGACATGTCCATCATGGGCCTCCTGCAGTGCCACAATGATGCCACCCGAAGGTTGCAGGAACAGCAACTCATATTCCGCTTGGGAACCCTGCAGCCCAATGGTATCAATGTGGACTTCACCAGCTTCAAAATCTTCCCTTCCCCCACCACATCCCAAAACCAGCCCAGTTCATCCCCTCCCCCCACTGCATCACACAACCAGCCCAGCTCACCCCCTCCCCCCACTGAATCCCAAAACCAGCCCAGCCTGTCCTTGCCTCCCAAACCTGTTCTTCCTCTCACCCATCCCTTCCTCCCACCTCAAGCCACACGTCCATTTCCTACCTACTAACTTCATCCCACCTCCTTGACCTGTCCGTCTTCCCTGGACTGACCTATCCTCTCCCTACCTCCCCACCTATACTCTCCTCCCTACCTATCTTCTTTTCTCTCCATCTTCGGTCCGCCTCCCCCTCTCTCCCTATTTATTTCAGAACCCTCTCCCCATCCCCCTCTCTGATGAAGGGTCTAGGCCCGAAACGTCAGCTTTTATGCTCCTGAGATGTTGCTTGGCCTGCTGTGTTCATCCAGCTTCACACTTTGTATCAAAGAACTGTGGATACTAGTTAAGAAGCCTCCTGGCTGCTAAAACACAGACTGCTAGCTTGGTGAAACAGCAAGGGATGCTGGGCACATTGGCCAAAGTAAAACCCTGAAATCACTAAACCCACACATGAAACACAGTGCAAATACAGCAGCCAGATGCTAATGACATTAGCATAATGTAAAAGGCAACAGTTATCTTGGACTTATCCCCAACAGCACTAAACAAAGGGGGGCCCAGATAGGGACCGGGTCCTACTCTACAAAGAAACAAACAGCAGCAAGCCATCCAAAGGATTGACAATATTTCAAACTATTAAGTGTGTCTCCCTGATTGGTGAGAACAATAGAAAGTTCCAGAAAACCATCTGAAATGTATAACAACAGGGTTCACCTGCAGCCCTTCTCACTTGGAATCTTTTGAATCGACTTTTGAGGAGACCACATGGCAAGAGGCAGAGACCAGCTGACCATGTAGGGGGAGAGAGGAAGAAAGCAGTTCTGCAGATCCAGAAGTTGAGCCAGTGACACAGCAACTGCATAAATCTACAAGTGCCTTGGGAAGTATTATAACTTTAAAGGGCCAAATAGGATGAGAGATAATATGCTTGTTGAGGTTGGTTGGCTCGCCGAGCTGGTTTGTCGTTCCGCAGGCATTTTGTTACCGTGCTGGGTGACATCGTCAGTGTGGCCTCTGATTAAGGTGTCATCAGAGGCTGCACTGATGATGTTACCCAGCACGGTAACAAAACGCCTGCGGAACGACAAACCAGCTCGACGAGCCAACCAACCTCAACACCCACAACCCGAGCTACAGATCTACTCCAAAACCGTAGATAATATGCTTAGTAGTAAAGACTATTGTAACTTTGTTCTTATTAAAGGTGGGACTGTTTTGCAATGGTACTGGCTTGTGTCTGTATTGATTTGACCGCATTGGTATTGCGCGACACAATTCTGGTCAGAGTTGCCTAAATTGTTTTAAAGAGAGACAATACTAGAGATCTAGGAATAAAAACAGAAATCGCTGCCGAAACTCAGCAGGTTTAACAGCATCAGTGGGGAGAAAGCAGAGCTAATGTTTCAAGTTGGGTACCCTTCAGAACGAGATTATTTGGTCCATCATGTGTATGCTGGCTGGGAGTTGGATGTGGAGGTGATCAGTCATTTCAAAAGGGAATTGCATCTAGGATATTACTATTTGAAGGAAATAAACTTGCAGGACTTTGGTCCCCAGAGCATAACCTGGGCCTCTGGGTCTCTATTTATCTCTTGTGTTATTATTAGGCCATTGCCTTCCTCAAATGTTTTTAAATTCATTCCTATGGGCATCAATGACTAGACCAGCATTTACTGCCAATCCCTAGTCATACTTGATAAGGTAGTAGAGCTACCTTGTCAAACTGCTGCAGTCCATTTGGTTTAGGTAGATATAAGTGCCCTTAGGGAGAGTGTTCCAAAATCTTGATCCAGCAACACTGAACGAATGGCAATATATTTCCAAGTCTGGACAGTGAGTAGCTTGGACGGGATCTTGCAGGTCATGGTACTTCCATGTATTTTCTGCCTTTGTCCATCCAGGTGGAAGTGGTTGTGAGTTTGGAGGATGCTGTCAAAATGAATTTCGGCAGTACATCTAGAAGATGATACAAACTGCCCCTACTAAGTGTCTGTGATGGATGCAGTGCCAGTCAGCGGGCAGCTTTGTCCTGGGTGGTGTCAAGCATCTTGAGTGTAGTTGGGCCTGCAGTCATCCAGGCAGGTGGGGAGTATTCCATGATACTCCTGACTTGTGCCTTGTAAATGTGGGTAAGCTTTGGAACTCAGGAAGTGAGATCCTCACTGCAGGATTCGTAGCCTTTAGAAACATAGAAGCTAGGAGCAGGAGGAGGCCATTTGGCCCTTTGAGCCTGCTCCATCTTTCATTACAATCATGTCTGATTGTCCAACTCAATACCCTAATCCTACTTTCTCGAAGATTTCCAACAGGTTTATTAAACATGATTTCCCTTTTACATAAGACATGATTTTATTGGATGGCAGAGCAGATTCCAGGGACCAAGTATCCTACTCCTGCTTCTAATTAATGTGTTTCTATTCTAGTTAGCAATGCTGTTAAATGTATTCTGTGACCATATTTTCTAATTAACACTTCCCCATTTTCAAGGTTGCATAACACAATGCCAACACAGATTCAGTACTTTAATTCTTCAGCAGCGATGACTGGTGTACTACAGCCACAGACCTCCGAGTGCTCAGGCAGGACTGTTAGGCCAGTAGACCCTTATCCAATCAACACAGTACCGCGTATTCGCCCAGCCACTGGTAAGTTTGTTTATTTGAATAGGTTCAAACGTTTTCCTTTGTTTATTTCACAATTCCAGTCTCTACAGTATTTTGCTGTTCTATCAAATTCCAATTTTTCTAACACTAAAGGTTTACAACTCGACTTGAGAATCTGCTTTCCAGTTTCGTCCTCAGCCCTAGTCCATCCAAGAATTTTCACACTCAGTTTGACATTCCTGACCGTACATCCGTTCTGACTGACCTCCAGCATGTTCGGTGGGTGGGTTGAAGTTTGGAGGTGGTTGAAATGGCAGGGTGACTTAGGTTGTGCTCCTGTTATATTCCTACCTTGCCTTCTTAATATGCCAGAAGAGCGTGGGCTTCATTGAAAGGACAGAGTTACATCCTTATGACATTGTAAGGATGTGCACATCATGTTAATTGTAGCCTCAGCCAAGATTTCACACTCGACCAAGAAAAGGCAAAGCAGCAGAATGCTAAGGTACATATCTTTTATTTTTAAATATATTTCATCTCCTTGTCCCACAATAATACCTTAAGCCTCTTCTTGCCCCAAATAAACATTCCTACCTGATTGCAATTTGATAATAGCCTCCTGACTGGTAACTGTGCACTGTAACGGGAGATTGAGAATGATGGTATGGACAGCTCGCAGTGAACACATTGTGAAATGTGATGACAACACTGTTTGCAAAATGGTGGGCAAGGTTGCCTCGTATGTTTGGTGGATAACTTTCTTCCACTAGAAAGTCAATAATTGGACAATCAAGGCCCATCCGCTGTTACAACAGCAGTGCACTACATTTTATCTGTAGTGTCAACGGCCACGGAAGGAGATGCCAAGTCAGCAAAGATTCCTGCTGTTGCTCTCTAACTAGTGTCATCTGCTGGATGTCAAGTGAGGATTAATGACTTCAGGCTGAATCTTAGGCTTTTTTGGCTGCGTCTGAGTTGTGTTGAACTTTTTGGAGGCATTCCCACCGCGAGGTCTATTTTCTTACCATGCCTTACCGAACCATTTCTTACCAAACTTACCCCATTATCTATACTCTCCACCCAATGGCATTCCTCACATCCAGTTCTAGCCCCATCTTACCACACACTGCTCACAGAACAAATCACCACTCGGTGGATATCCAGGAACTCTGTGGCATACTTTGCACCACACTCTTTGTAAAAACCCATTGTACACCCAGACAAGCACAGTCAGCCTGGAGCTGCCCGCATGGTTCCCCACATTGGCCTGCGCAGGCCAGATAGGAGAAAAATGGCATCTTGCTTTGCAGGCAGGATACAGCAGATTCTGCTGGTCAAGACAGTGCAGAGGTGGAACAGTTTCTTCCACCAGGACTAGCAGTGGAGGCCATGACACCATCATGCCAACATGGTCTGAGATTGTCAGCCAGGCCACAGTGGTCTCAGCTGTCTCTAGGAATGCTCAGTAGGAAGAACTCCAGTCTGCCTGAGTATATTCCATCATCATCTCTCTGAAACCTCACAGTGATTCCATCACTGCTTTTGTACACCCCCTACCACGCAAACCAGGTTGATACTCTTACTCTCTCACTAATGCCTGCATCTTGCCCCACTCACGGCCACCCCCAACATCATTCACCCTGCAACCTACTCACCTGCTCGGGACACTTCTCTACCTGCACCAGTAGTAACAGCTGTGCCAGCCATCTCCCTAATACTTGCCCCATCTCATTCTATAATTAGAGCAGCCCACAAGGGGGAGATGAAAGAGTCGATGGGTGATGCGCTGCCCAATGTGAGCTCTTCACCCCCTTATGTGGAGAGTATTCTGACTCTGAATTCCTAAGTCGCTGACTGACCATTTCCCAGTCTCTGACCTTGTATTGAAGGCTGCCCTTGACTTACTGCTGGGACCCCTGAATGAAGAATGCCTCCCTTAGCTTAACTGAGGACTGTTGACAACCATGACATGTTTTGTTGTGTATTTCTAATCAATAAGGCAAGGCAATGCGAGACAGAGTTGCTGTGAGCATTCAGGTGAGCTCAGAGTCAGTGTGCTCCACAACAGTGAGTGAAGAGCCTGAGACGTATCTTAATTCAGCCCCTGAGCTGGCTACATTTCTCTCAGTGCACAGTTTCCTTGCTGCAGTATTACAGTATTGGTTACTAGTGCAGTCCAAGGTGCAGCATTGACATTCAGAAATGACCTTTAAAGTGGATCAGAGGTGTGCCATGAGGGTTCTTAGAGGCTGCTACATGTTGGATGCCAATGCTGAAGGACATGCACGTGACTGGTGTCTACAGAGCATGTCCTGAGATGCTTGTACCTGGTGTCCATTGTGGAAGTCCTTTTGAGCGAGTAGTAAGCTGAAGTCACCAAGTACCCACTTTGGTTTCCATGATTTCTCGATGGCTTGCATGTTTGACAAGTTTGGTAAGATAGAAATCTGCATATTAATGAGGTGAGTTGGGCTATAATCGAGGTGTTTAACAAGCAATAACTTGTCAATTGCTAACTCACAGCTGCCTAGCGAGAAATCTACCACACTGCCTTGTGAAAAGCATAAAAAGATTGAGCAAGATGCTTCCAAAACTGAGATGGGCCTTTTCAGGCTTCCTGTCCAATTCTATGACACCTTTTACCCACATTGCTGAGATCACTGTAAGATTTCCCCCACTGCCATTTAGTTCTGATGTCCAGTCTGTAGTCAGAACACTTGTCATCTTCCCCTGTCTAGACTTCCATATATAGGCTGGTCATCTGGCAAAATGTCAAAAAACATGAAAGTGATTTAATTAATTCAACACTTGGAACTGAAGAGAAAATTGGTTGATATTGGATGAGAGAAAAGGGGATAAATGTAAAATATCTCAAAACAGGAAGTCTCACACATTAATAATTGAGAAGCACCCAGGCTGCTCAGTCTTTGCTGATGAGTGCCCTCAGCCTGATACTCTCCATTCGACAGTGCCTGCATTTTTTTAATATTGGAGAATGCACATTGTTAGGAGGATGTAAGAGTCTGCAAAGAGATACAGACAGATTAAGCGAATGGACAATAATTTGGAAGATGTAACGGGACAATGTGAGGTTATCATTTTTCAGGAAGGTAGAACAGTAGAAAATTATTCAAATGGGGAGATTTAAAAATGGTGCAGTATAAAGGAATCTGGGTGTCTTTGTATATGAATCACAAAATGTTAGCATGCAGGTGCAGCAAGTAATTGGAAATAAAAGCAGAATGTTGGCCTTTACTGCAAGAGATTGGAGTATAAAAGTATTGAAGTCTTGATACAACTGTAAGTGCTACAAGTGAGGCTGCACCTGGGATAGTGTGTACAGTTTTTGCCATCTTCCTTAAGGAAAGATGTATTTGAATTGGAAGCAGTTCAGAGACTGGTTCTTGGGATGAGGGGTTTGTCTTTTGAAAACTTGTCAGAGCTTAGGAGAATGAGACATAATCTTACTGAAGCATTTAAGATTCTGAGGAGGTCGGCATTGACACTAATAGGATGTTTCCACTTGTGTAGGAAACTAGAACTGGGAGATGAATTCAAAATAAGGGGCCTCCCACTTAATACATTAAGGCGAGGGAATGTTTTCTGCCGGAGGGTCGTTTGTGTTTGGAATTCTCTTCGGTAATGAGCATTGAAGGCTGGGTCATTGTATATATTCAAGGCTGAGCTAGATAGATTTTTGATTAAAAAAGGAATCAAAAATTTTGTGCTGAGCATACAGGTAAAACATAATCAGATTCACCAAAGTCATATTGAATAGTGGACCAAGCTTGATGGACTGAACGACATGTCTTTGCTCCTATTTTTATATTCTTAAGGAGCTACTAACAATGTGCAATACTCTAAGTTTAGTATAAACAAGGTTACACGTGAGTTTAACGTAAATCCTCAATATTGAATTCTATTCATTCATAAATTAACATTGGTGTTTTGCTTACAATTTTTATTTCCTGGTTAAACTGCGCTCTGTTGATGTATTTTGAATGTGAACTTTAGTGAATTAATCCCACTCAGAATCTTATTTTACAAGATATCCTACCAAAGTATACCATTTCATAACTATCTGTATTGAACTTAATTTCACATTTACCTTTCCATTCTTCAACAAGTTGCAGTATCTGCAATATTATTAACAGCTCTCAGTCTTCCTCAGTATTAACGGTAACTCCCAATCTTTCTTCTCCCATAAATTGTGGCTTAATACCTATAATTCCTGAATCCAAATTATTTAATGTAAATGATTAGTAGTTTCTTGAATATCACTCCTTACCTTTAGCCAGTCTTGGCCTGCTGTGTTCATCCAGCTCCACACTTTGTTATCTCGGATTCTCCAGCATCTGCAGTTCCCATTATCTCTGACCTCTTTCCCTGTTCTTTTAAAATCAGGATTTCAGTACAGGGACATTTCTCCTCCCAGAGGTAAACCTGTGTGGAATGATCCCAGAAAAAAGAATGAACAGTGGACCAACGGTCCAAGGAAGTACAAAGTCGTCCTAAAACACAGAACCATGGAGTCTGCAGTCAGCAGAAAACCCCCATTTTCTGGTGAGTACTGCTGGATGCATCATTTGTCATGCCATACCTGTGGGAGGTTGACAGGAATACCATACCTACCCTATCTCTAAATTAGTGTACTCCAGTTACTGACCCTACTAACACAGAAATCAGAGAGGCCGGAGAGCAGAGCTGATGTGATCATTGGGAGTCAGGGAGACAGACATCCGTATCAAGACTTAGTGATGGCCTAGTGGTATTATTGCTAGACTGTTAAACCAGAGACCCAGATAACGTTCTGGGGACCTGGCTTTGAATCCCACCATGGCAGATGGTGGAATTTAATTTCAATAAATATCTGGACTTAAAGTCAATTGATGATAATGAATCCATTGTCGATTGTTGGAAAAACCCATCTGGTTCACTAATGTCCTTTAGGGAAGGAAACTGCCATCTTTACCTGGTCCGACGTACATGTGACTCCAGACCCACAGCAATGTGGTTGATTCTTAACTGCCTCTGGGCAATTAGGGATGGGCAATAAATGCTGCCTCATCCTGTGTGTGAATAAAGAAAAAAATTTGGAGGGAGCAATCACCTGGGAAAGTACAAATGAATACAGAGTGGAACACGTAATACAATTTGTCTGTGGTGCCACATGGTTTGTGATATAGTTAGCACAAAGGACATAGTAATTTTAAGTTCTCCAACTGGGGGCATCCCAAGAAGGTACAGGTAAAAGAAATCTGGTTCCTATTGAATCTATCCTTTATAATCTTGATGCAACAAAGTAGCACGAACCCCAGTCCTCCCCAGCCCAGAAACTGTGTAATCAGTTTGGAGGCTCCAAGAACAATTGTAACAGCAATCATTCCAGAACTCCAATACACACAGTGAGCATAGCTATCCCCGGCAACCTGTTACATAAAAGAACAAAAGTAATTCTTTCTCCTACCTAGGAACTGTCCTTCAATCCCAACCTAGCTTAAATAGCAAAGTGTGAAGTTGGATGAACACAGCAGGCCAAGCAGCATCTCAGGAGCACAGAAGCTGATGTTTCGGGCCTAGACCCTTCACCCGAAACGTCAGCTTTTGTGCTCCTGAGATGCTGCTTGGCCTGCTGTGTTCATCCAGCTTCACACTTTGTTATCTTGGATTCTCCAGCATCTGCTGTTCCCATTATCTTAAATAGCAAGTTAATGTATAGCTTATACCTTGCCTAAAGCTTTGAAAATCCGAACATACAATGTCTATCAACCATCCCAGAAATCTTCATGAGAATTTACCAAGTTGGTAATGCATAGCTTTCCTTTCTAGGAACTATCTTGCATGTCTCAAATAACTCCTTTGTCAAGGTCCATCTTATAAAAACTTTCTTGAAACAGAAGCCTTTTTTTCAGATAATTTGACTTTCTAATTCAATCTCATCGCCCTTTTTGAATGTCAGTTCACCAGGAAAACTATCATTACTTCGGAGAGTAACAAGATGTGTGAGGAAGACATCCCATTGCACAGGTCTAACTTCTTTCAGAGTTCTTCGATCAATGCTGTTTGGACCAGCTGGTTGCTTTAATTTGAAATCCTCACTCTCCACAATTTCATTTGCATCTATTTTATTATTTACAACTTTATTTACAACATTGCGCTCATGGTAATTGAAACTAAAATGTTAGCAGAGCACAGCCTAAAGGATTGAAGTAACTATTTACCATTTCTGTCATGTTTTGGGGTTTATTTGGATCAGCTCTGAGGAATCATTATCAATATGATCAACCTTCTGAATTTTAATCCAGATCCCAGCCATGAAAGGCCACAAATATGGTATCAGTCCTTCTGATTCTGAATTTTTAATACACCATATTCAAGTCCTTATTTTCTATTATGTTGAGATTCCACTGACTCCTTTATTCATTCACAGGATGAGGGTGTTGCTGGCTAGGCAGCTTTTTTATTCCCATCCCTAATTGCCAAGAGGGCAGTTAAGGGTCAACTACACTGCTGTGGGTCTGGAGTCACATGTAGGCCAGACCAGGTAAGGATGGCAGTTTCATTCCCTAACGGACATTAGTGAACCAGGTGGGTTTTTCCCTATAATCGACAATGGATTCATGGTCATCATTAGACTCTTAATTCCCAATATTTATTGAATTCACATTTCATCATCTGCTGTGACAGGGTTTGAACCCAGGTCCCCAGAACATTATCTGGATTAACAGTCCAGCGATAATACCACTAGGCCGTTGCCACCTTGCTTGTATTTAGCACATTCATTAAGATGCTTCTGTTAATTCTTATTAACTAAGTAATTCATTTTAAATAGGGAATAATTTGTTTGAAATATAAAACATAGTAATTTCTCATATAAAATTACTAGTACATCAAATTGGTGTTCAAGCGCATTAATTTAAGATGGATGTGGAAACTTTGGAAAGGGTGCAGAGGAGATTTACTAGGATGTTGCCTGGTATGGAGGGAAGGTCTTATGAGGAAAGGCTGAGGGACTTGAGGCTGTTTTTGTTAGAGAGAAGCAGGTTGAGAGGTGACTTATTTGAAACACATAAAATAATCAGAGGGTTAGATAGGGTGGATAGGGAGAGCCTTTTTCCTAGGATGGTGACGGCGAGCACGAGGGGGCATAGCTTTAAATTGAGGGGTGAAAGATATAGGACAGATGTCAGAGGTAGTTTCTTTACTCAGAGAGTAGTAAGGGAATGGAACGCTTTGCCTGCAACGGTAGTAGATTCGCCAACTTTAGGTACATTTAAGTCGTCATTGGATAAGCATATGGACGTACATGGAATAGTGTAGGTTTGTGGGCTTGAGATCGGTATGACAGGTTGGCACAACATCGGGGACCAAAACGTCTGTACTGTGCTGTAATGTTCTATCTATCTATCTATCTAATTTTAACCACTCTGTGTTTACAGAACGGACTCTGGACACTGGCTACAAACATAAGGATAAGCGGATTGTCAGTTTTCCTCAGTATAATACCCTCAATGACCCACATCTCTTCAACTACTATTCCAAGAAGTTTGGACTCCAGATGCAGCCACGTTGTCCTTCTGTAAGCCACTGTTTCTTTTTCCAGATATTCACAAGTAGGAGTTTCACAAACTGCATGAAGTTCATTTAAATGACTTGCGAATATTGGGAGATGCCTAAAAGTTAATTCACACCTTAGAATCATATTCAGATAAGACTATTGTTATTGGGAAATAGGGCCCACAGAAGGTTTAGCTTTGATCATGAGGATTGTTGTAAGACCAAAAGGGGTCATCATGCATCCCATGTTTTTCCTCTGGAAGACCAGACTTACAAGAGCGTCTCAACGGAATCTTACTGTCCAAATGTAAACATTTAAAGGCATCTCACTGTCCTCATAAAAACTTTCGAATGTTACTCCCATTTAAACCGAGGCTTGTTTTAAAATCGTATAGGATGGGTAAGATGCCAGCAGTGAGTTTTCTTTTTAAAATATGATCTTGCTACTGTTGATTATCAGATAGCTGTGCAACTCAAATTACTCCCTGTGTTTCTCTCCATCCAAGTTTATAGAGAGCAATGCAATTCTGTCACTGAACTGGTGACAAAGAGCCTGGACAATTATCCTTGAGCCAAAAGTTCCAATCTCAATGGATACCTGGGAAATTTTAAATTCAATTAATTAAATAAATTTGGAATAAAAACCTGCATAGAACTGACAAAAAATTGCAATGGTGACCATGAAGTGACCAGATTGTAGTATAAGTGCAACTGATTCACTACTACATTTAAGGGAAAGAAAGAATACCATTTTTAGCTGACTTCGCTTTCATATAACTCCAGTCCAATGGTGATGTCACACAGCAGGTTTCTATCTGATAACATGATGGTTTGTGCAGAGTCGCTGACTATGTGTTAATTATCGTCCCACGCTGGAATTACCCAGAATCCTCCGAAATGAAAACGGGAAGTGCTGGAGGAACCCAGCAGGTTTGACAGCATCTGTGGAGAGAGAACCAGAATTAATAATTTTGAGTCTAGTATGACTGTGTTTTTCAGAACTGGAATCATTGGACTCAATGTTAATTCTGAATGACTGTCCACAAATGCTGCCAGACCTGCTGAGTTTTTCCAGCATTTTTTGTCTTTATTTCAGATTTACAGCATTCACAGCATTTTGATTTCATTTGTACATGGACTGCTTTAGCGTCTGAGAAATTGTGAATGGTTTTCAAACTATGAAAACATCGCAAATATATTCACCTCTGACCTTATGATGGATGGAAGTTTGTTGAAGAAGCAGCAGAAAATGGTTGGTTGCAGAGATGTCCTGGAGTTCAAATCATTGCCCTCCAACAACCACAACAATCTTCCTGCTTGCCAGATGTGACTCCACCAGGGGAGAGCTCCCCGCATCCCAAATTCCCATTGACTCCAATTTTGATAGGTGCTTGGATGCAATATTCTGACAAATACCATAGAACATAGAACATAGAACATAGAACATTACAGCACAGTACAGGCCCTTCGGCCCTCGATGTTGTGCCGACCTGTCATACCGATCTCAAGCCCATCTAACCTACACTATTCCATGTACGTCCATATGCTTATCCAATGATGACTTAAATGTACCTAAAGTTGGCGAATCTACTACCGTTGCAGGCAAAGCATTCCATTCCCTTACTACTCTCTGAGTAAAGAAACCACCTCTGACATCTGTCCTATATCTTTCACCCCTCAATTTAAAGCTATGCCCCCTCGTGCTCGCCGTCACCATCCTAGGAAAAAGGCTCTCCCTATCCATCCCATCTAACCCTCTGATTATTTTATACGTTTCAATTAAGTCATCTCTCAACCTTCTTCTCTCTAATGAAAACAGCTTCAAGTCCCTCAGCCTTTCCTCGTAAGACCTTCCCTCCATACCAGGCAACATCCTAGTAAATCTCCTCTGCACCCTTTCCAAAGCTTCCACATCCTTCTTATAATGCGGTGACCAGAACTGTACACAATACTCCAAGTGCGGCCGCACCAGAGTTTTGTACAGCTGCAAGGGCAGGCACCCTCATTACTTTTTGTCCATGATTGAACCAAGGTTATAATCAGGTGAGTGGCCCTTGGAGAATCCAAAAATGGATTCTTTTGGAAGTACTGCTTTATAGCACTGTCGATCACTGTTTCCATTGTTTTACTTAAGAATAATCAGAGATAATTAGGACGGTCATTGGCCTGCTTTCTATGATCAAAACATACCTAGGTAATTTTTCACACTGCTGGGTAGGTGCCATGTTGTAGTTTACTGGAACAGCTTTGCTAGGGACACTGATGTCTCCAGTACCATTACTGAGTATTGTCAGAGCAATATTCAATGTCTTCAGCTACTTCTTGATATGAGATGAATTGACTTAGCCAATTGAAGACTGGCATCGTTGATGCCGGCGACTTTGAGAGGAGGTGGCCAAGATAGACAATCCACTTAACACTTCTGGTTGAAACTGGATGCAAATGCTCTTGCCTTTGGCAATGATGTGCTGGTCTCCCTTCTCTTTAACCACGTGGAGACATTTATGGAGCCATCTCCTCCTGGAGTTGCCTAATTGTCCAACAGCATTCACAGCTGGATTTGGCAGGGCTGCAGAACTTAGATCAGGTTAATTGCCTCAGCTCTCTCTACCAATTGATGTATCGGGTGTTTGGCCCGCACGTAGTCCTGTGTCACCTTGTCAGGTGGACACCTCATCTTTAGGTATTACTGCATGCACCCCTGCACTCTCCATTGAACCAGGGTTGATCCCCTGGCTTGATGGTAATGGCTGGGTTGGGTGATATGCTAGGCCATGAGTTTGCAGATTGTTTTGGAATACAATTCTGCTGCTGTTGATGGCCCACAGCACCTCACGATTGCTTAGTCTTAAGTTGCTAGATCTGTTTGAATTCTATCCCATTTAGCATGATGATAATGCCACAATGTAGAGCATCCTCAATTTGAAGGTGGCACTTCATCATGGGATGTGCTTTTTGCCCATGCCTACTTGTCTAGAGAAGGTGGCAAGCTGCTTTCTTGAGCTGCTGCAGCCCTTGCCTCGGAGGGATATGTAGGGTGCTGTTAGGAATGGTTTTTCGGGACTTTGACCAATCAGTGACATGTACATTGGTGGGAACAAGGTCAAGTATTTACTTTCCTCTTGTTGACTCCCTTGCAACGTGCCCAGGCCTAGGTTCGCAGCTATGTCCTTTAGGATTGACCAGCTCAGTCACTTGTGGTCCTGCTGAGTCGCTCTTGGTGATGGACATTGAAATTCCCCACCCTGATTATACTTTACACCCTTTATATCCTTGATGTTTCCTCTAAGTGGTGTTCAAAATAGAGGAGTACTGATTCATCAGCTGGGGACAGAGGTTGTTTTCTTCTCCATGTTTGACCTGATGCCATGGGACTTCATGGGATCCGGAGTCAATGTTGAGGATTTCTAGGACAACTCCCTCCTGACTCTATGCACTTTGCTGCCATCTCTGCTGGGTCTGTCATGTTGATGAACAGTTGATGGTGGAAGTGCCTGGAGCATTGATGATAAGGTATGATTCATGAGGTATAACTATGTCAGGCTGTTGCTTGACTAGCCTACAGGAGAACTCTCTTCATTTTGACACAAAGTCTAGATGTTAGCAAGGAGAACTGTCGTTAATCAGTCAAGAGTTTAGCCTTTTAGTTGGCTAGTATCAATGAATCATCCTCCCAACATACATCAGTGCATCCACATGAGGGCTTTGGGGCTGCATTTGCTCTTGATATTGTGATCCAAAGCATGCTGGTAAATTTAGACCCACTGTATTTCCAGTGGGTAAAGAAAATCCCAGAGTTACTCTTACGAGGAAGGTGCATGACTTTCCTTCTGAAACTTTTCCTTGGCTATGTGAAGGTAAGTAGATAATAGAATTGCAATGTAACATTTTTAATATACCTTGCAATCTTGGTTGCAATTCAATGATGATATTCCCAGTGCCCTCAAAAGAACAGGGACTGTGTATAGCTGCAATTGAGAAGGGGAAGATAGGTTTTAATGTGGACAAATTAGATAAAATTGCTAAATAGAATAGAAATGTGTATAAGTTAATAGATGCCCTTTAGCAAAGAGAGAACAAGAAATGGAATTGAATTGACTCATTATTGGTTGAAAGTTTCCTGTTATTGTGAAATATTCAATTTATGTCACATTAGCATTTTGAGGATATGTGGTTGAAAGCTGAAGGGAAAATTTTTATTACTGAATGCTAAGTAGTGGCAGTAATTCGACAGTCCATCTTATACTTCTCCAGAGTTTCTTTTCCACAATGAGCTTTGAATTGCTCTCTCATATTTGATCCAGTGATAAAAAAAATTACTGCACTGTGATCGTCACAGAGTAAAGAGTCATAGACATCTATAGCACAGGAAAGGTCAGCACTTTTTACGATAACATTGTATGCCATGGCAATGCAAGTGCACATCTAAATACCCCAAATGCTTTGAGGGCTTCTGCCTCTACCATTTTTACAGTGAGTTCCAAATTCCAACCACTATCTGGGTAAAGACGTTCTCACTCACATCTCCTCTGACCCTGTGGCCCCCTACCTTAAATCTATGCCCCTGGTCAATGGCCTCTCCATCAAGGAGAAAAAATGTTAGCTGCCTACCCTGTTAATGCCAATCATAATTTTATACATTTCAATCATGTCCTCTCTCAATCTCCCCTGCTTCAAGAAGAATGACCCTAACCTATCCAATCTCTCTTTGTAACTGAAACACTCCAGCCCAGGCAACATCCTGATAAACCTCTTCTGCACCCTTTCCAGGGGTCTAGATTGTATAAAGCCCCTCTGAGACCACATTGGGAATAGGAGGAGCAATTTGTTTTTATTCATTCAGGGGATGTTGTTCTTTATTGATCATCCTTAATTGCTCTTGAAAAGGTGATGGTGAGCTGTCACTTTGAACTGTCCACGATGCCTTTTGAAATAACCCCAAAGAGGCCAGTATCCCATCATCAAGTCACCCTTTATTTACATGTGGAGAGTCCTTGACACTGATCTAGCTCCCTCACAGCCAGGGTGAACAGGACACTCCTTTTCTTATCTGTCAGCCAGGGCTCCCTGATTGGACCAGATTAACAACCCCAGTCAGGGAACTCATATTCTATGAGGTCTACTTGGCTGACCTCATTACAAACACAACATCATGAAGGAGGGAGTTCCAGGATTTTGACCTAATGACACTGAAGGAATGGGGATATAGTTCTAAGTCAGAATAATGAGTGGCTTGGAAGTGAACTTGTAGGTGATGACGTTTGCATGGTTCTGCTGTCTTGTTCTTCTAGTTGATTGATGTTGTGTGTTTGAAAGGTGCTCCTTAAGGAGGCTTGGTGAATTTCTGCACTGCATCTTGCAGATAGTGCACACTGATGCTACCGATCGCCGATGGTGGAAGGAGTTAACAGTTGTGGATGTAATGCCAATTAAGAGGCTGCTGCTCCATCTCTCTACCTGGAATAAATTCCTTTACATATATAATTGTAACAAGCATGATTCTGGGGCTCTGATTTTCAGGCTGAGCTAAACTTGTCTTCATGTGAAGAAAATTAAAATAATGTAATGAAAGAGGCAGAACTTTCCAAATGTTTCCTCTTCTGTAGCCCCATTTGAAGGTGATAATACCAATGATGGTAAATGTAGAACATAGAACAGTACAGCACAGTACAGGCCCTTTGGCACACAATGTTGTGCCAACCTATTATCCTACTAAGACCAATCTACCCTGCATACCCTACATTTTACTATCCTCCATGTGCCTATCCAAGAGTCGCTTAGAAGTCTCTAAAGTATCTGACTTCACTACCACTGCAGGCAGTGCATTCCACGCACCCACCACTCTCTTTGTGAAGAACCTACCTCTGACATCTCCCCTATACCTTCCTCCAGTCATGTTAAAGTTATGCCCCCTTGTAATAGTCATTTCCGCCCTGGGAAAAAATCTCTGCCTATCCACTCTATCTATGCCTCACATCATCTTGTACACCTCTATCAAATCACCTCTCATCCTTCTTCGTTCCAATGAAAAAAGCCCTAGCTCCCTCTACCTTTCCTCATAAGACCTGCCCTCCAGTCCAGGCAGCATCCTGGTAAATCTCTTCTGCACCCTCTCTTAAACTTCACGTCCTTCCTATAATGAGGTGACCAGGACTGAGCACAATATTCCAAGTGTGGTCTAACCAGAGTTTTATAGAGTTGCAGCATTACCTCACAGCTCTTAAACTCAATCCCCCGCCAATGAAAGCCAACACACCATACACCTTCTTTACAATCCTATCAACTTGTGTAGCAATTTTGAGGGATCAATGGACGTGGACCCCAAGATCCCGTTGTTCCCCCACACTGCCGACAATCCTGCCTTTAATCCTGCATTCTGCATTCAAATTCGACCTTCCCAAATGAATCACATCACACTTTTCTGGATTGAATTGCATCTGCTACTCCTTTGCCCAGCTCTGCATCCTGTGAATGTTTTGTTGCAACCTACCACAGCCCTCTACGTTGTCCACAACTCCACCAGCCTTTGTGTCATCAGCAACCTTACTAACCCACTCTTCTACTTCCTCATCCAAGTCATTTAGAAAGATCACAAAAAGCAGAGATCCCAGAACAGATCCCTACCGAACGCCACTGGTCACCGAGCTTCAGGCTGAATAATTTCCATCTCCTACCACTCTCTGCCTTCAATTGGACAGCCAGTTTTGTATCCAGGCAGCCAAAGTTCACTGAATCTCATGCCTCCTTACTTTCTGAATGAGCCTACCATAGGGAGCCTTATCAAATGCCTTGGTAAAATCCATATACACCACATCCACTGCTTTACTGTCATCAATGTATTTTGTCACAGCCTCATAGAATTCAGTAAGGCTTGTGAGGAATGACCTGCCCCTCACAAAGCCATGCTGACTATTTCTAATCACTCTGTGCTTTTCCAAATAATTGTAAATACTATTTCTGAGAACCATATCCAATAATTTGCCCAACGCAGAAGTAAGACTGACTGGTCTGTAATTTCTAGGATTATCCCTATTCCCTTTCTTCAATAAGGGAATAACATTTGCCTCCCGCCAATTTCCTGGTACTACTTCAGTGGACAGTCAAGATGCAAAGATTATTGCCAAAGGGGCAGCAATCTCTTCCCTTGCTTCCCATTGCAACTTTGGATATATCCTGTCTGGCCCAGGGGACTTATCTATCCTCATGTTTTTCAAAATTTCTAGCACATCCTCTTTCCTAACATCAACCTGTTCAACCAATTGGTGCTCCGTGGTTCTTGCTTAACAGCATTGTAATTCCCCGTCCCCCAATTAAATACTTTCCCATACCGTCTGCTCCTATCCCTCTCCATGACTATAGTAAGGATCAGGGAGTTGTGATCTGCCTGTTTTATGCTGCCCTCACAAATGTCAAGGACCCTCTCACTGGTGAATTCTGAAGCAAAGTATTCATGAAGGACCTCCTCTACCACCTCTGACTCTGTGCAGAAGTTCTCTCCACTATCTCTGATTGGCCCTACCCTCACTCTGGCCATCTTTTTGTCCTTCACATAAGCATAGAGTGCCTTGGGGTTTTCTTAGATCTTACCCACCAAGGTTTTCTCACACCCCCTTCCAACTCTCCTAAGTCCATTCTTCAGTTCCTTCCTGGCTACCTTGTAGACCTCTAGAGCCCTGTCCGATCCTTGCTTCCTCAACCTTAAGTAGGCGTCTTTCTTCCTCATGACTAGATGTTCCACATGTCTTGTCATCCAAAGTTCCTTCTCCTTACCACCCTCCCTTGCCTCAGTGGGACAAACCTATCCAGTACCTGTAGCAACTGCTCCCTAAACAATCTCCACATTTCTGTCTTGTGTTTCCTTGAGAACATCTGGCCCCAACTGGTGCTCTGTAGCTCTTGCTTAACAGCATTGTAATTCCCCGTCCCCCAATTAAATACTTTCCCATACCGTCTGCTCCTATCCCTCTCCATGACTATAGTAAGGATCAGGGAGTTGTGATCACAGTGGGTCTAGGGGAACTGTGAGACCAAGGGATGGGTGCTTGGGTAGTCTATGACTGTAGGGTTGTGAGTGGGAAACCGTAAGACCCAGGGTTTGGGGAGTGGTGAGACTGCATGCAGGACGTGGGGTTTGATGAGCTGTGAGGCCAAAGCTAGATGAGCTGCTTAATCTGCAGTGATTTTAAAGAAACTACCTTTATACTGACTTTGTTGTAGCAGGAATCAGGTCTCAAAGATGACTTTGAAAGTCATTTATTTTACAAAGCTCAGGGGAGACAATGGCCTAGTGGTATTATTTAGGTTTAGATTTATTTATTTATCACATGTACTAAGTATAGGAGTACGTAAGTACAGCAAAAAGTGCATCAAGTCACCATTCACTGGTGCCCACTTGGTTACAAAAACCAGAATTAACAAATTTTAACAGTCGAAAGGTGAGCAGTAAAAAAAATTCTGGATCTCAGAATCCCAAGTCCCATCTCCACAATGGTGCAGGCACCGCTCCAAACGCCAGGATACCCAGAATGCCGATGCCGCCACCCCCACCAAAAGGCCCATTCTCACCACTATCTATTGCTGCCTCACTGGCCCGCTTTCACTGCGGCTGAATCGCCAGCTCACTCTCAACGCCGACTGCTATCCCCTCACCGGCCCAGTCTCACCACTGTGTGCTGCCCCCTCACTGGTCCCGCTCACACTGCCCACTCCTGCCTCCTCCCTGGTTCTGCTCTCACTGCCCTCTGCCCCCTCACTTGTCCCATGCTCACTACCCACTGTCCCCTCACTGGTCCTGCTCTCATTGCCCTCTGCCCCCTCACTGGTCCTGCTCACATTGCCCACTCCTGCCTCCTCCCTGGAACCGCTGTCACTGTCCTCTGCCCCCTCACTGTCCCACTCTCACTGCCCACTGCCCCCTCACCGGCCCCACTCTCACCGCCCATTGCCCCCTCACCAACCCTGCTCTCACCACCTACTGCCCCCTCACCAGCCCTGCTCACAACATCCATTGCCCCTCACTGGCCCCACTCTCACGCTATGAATCATTGGCCTGCTCTCACAGCTGGCACTGCCTCACCGGCCCGTTCTCGCCATCACTCCTGCCCACAGTTGTTTCACTATCACTGCAGGACCTGGCCTTTGCATTCAGCTCCTGGGCTCAGGTAGTTATTAGGGCGAGTGGTGCAGAGAGAAGGGAGAAGAACAAGAGAAAAGAAAGGAAGAGGTAAGAGACTGCTGAGTTGAGTGGAGTTCTGAATGGAGCGACTATCACTGGATTGTCAATCCAGAGTACCAGCTAATGCTCTGGTGACCCAAATTTGAATCCCCCCACAGCAAAGGTGGAATTTGAATTCAGAACAAAAGTCTGAAATTAAGAATCAAATGATGACCATGAAACCATCACCAAATTCTCCTGGAAAGACCCATCTGGCTCACTAATGTCCTATAGGGAAGGAAACTGCCACCCTTCCCTGGTCGAGCTTACATTTGACTCTAGACCAACAGCAATGTGGTTAAGCCTTAACTGTCTTCTGGGATGGGCAATAAATGTCGACCTAGCCAGACCCCATACCATGAAAGAATAGGAAGAAACTCAATTAGGCTAGCTTCTCCTCGCAGTCTGATCAGTTGCATTCGCTGCACTCAATGTGACCTACACTACATTGGAGAAAGCAAACACAGACTGGGTGACTACTTTGCAGAACACCTTTGGTCTATGCAAGCATGACCCTGACCTTCCCATAAACAGTCATTTTAACACAGCATCCTGCTTGCATGCCCACTTGTCTGTACCCGGCACATTGCAATGCTCCAGTGAATCTGAGCACAAAGTGAGGAACAACATCTCATCTTCAGACTAGGCATTTTATAAATTTTTGGACTTAATGTTGAGTTCAGAACCTTCAGATTGTGAACTCACTCCCATTCCTTCCCTTTTAGCTTTACTTGTTACATTCTCTGTCACCATGTTCTCCCTCCCCTCCCTCCACTCCTGTGTGGCTATCTGTTTTTTCCAGTCTGACAGTTAGACACACCCTTGTTCTGCCATTCTCACATTCCAATCACATAAACTGTACTATCAACATCCTTCCTCCTCCAGCACTCTACACTTCATCCCACCCCCGAACAATAGCATAAATTGTTCCCTCCACACTTCACATCAGCTCTGATGAGCCATCAGGTCTTGAAATGTTAGCTTGCTGTCTGCCCATGAATGCTGCCTGTCCTGTTGTGATCTCCAGGATATTTTGTTTTCAGCTTCTTGTGTGGAGTTGCAAGATTCATTTCTTTAAAATTCTCATAACCTTTGCTTCTATCATCAGTGCAAATAAACTAAAAGTCAGAAGTACCAAGCTGGCATGCCTCAAGCATGTGTAAGGAATTTATGTCAAGGAAAATGAGTGGTACAAGCATCACCGGTTGTAAAATTAGATAACTATCCTGAGTTTTAAGAGTTGGAGCAAGTTTTATAGGATCTTTTTCCAACAGAATAAGTGCACTGAATTGATTATTAAAGCATATGAACTAAGTCTGGGAAGATATTGGCCTAATAATGTGAATGGTCTTTGCATGTTCTTTGTGATCTTATTATGAGTTTACTTATTTTGACAAAACTAGCTAAATGAAAAACTTAATTCAAAATTGTAATAAGATTCAATTCATTGTGATATTCAGCGTCCTAAGAGTGCTGTCCACCCGCAATCATCCTACTTTCGAACTGAACGTTCCAGGCCTGGAACAGCAACAGATGGTGACATATTGTACAAAGTCACAGTGAAGACAGGAGAGAAGAAAGATGCAGGTACTAGTGCAAAGGTGAGTTCTTTCTGATTAAGTCTTATCAGATGAGACATCCATGTATGTTAATGAAAGCACTGCCTGGACCAGCAATTAATGCCTGTCCCACTTGCTCTTGAGCAGGTGCTGGTGAGTTGTTTTCTGGAACTGCTGCAGTCCAAGTGCAGTATGTAGACTCTCAATGCAGTTAGGAAGGGGTTACAGAGAATTCCCACCAGACCTCCGAATGCTCTGTGAGGGAGAGCATATGAAATGCTTATGCGTGGATCATGTGGAGAGACAAAAAGAACCCGGATACTTTAAAGACATGAACTTTTGGGAAAGAAAACAGATCTTTCATATCTCAGTGTTTCTTGTACAATTAGATTTTGGAATTACTTCAAAATATTGTCAAATTCCTAGACCTGTGTATTTGGGGAAATGGGTGAACTAAATAATAGTTAGACCAATGATGTTTCAAAGAGTCCCTTTAGAAATGACAGAATATGTTGTTCTGCCAACAGTCTTCTTGAAATGTCCTCTAAAGTAGTTTTGAAGTCATTTTAGTTAAAATAATAACTATTTTAGAAAGTCAACCCCTGGAATTTGGTAGGGGTCTGAGTGATTTAGGGAATGGAGTCCTGGGCATCTGTTCATTGATCATTCAGGGTGATGCCAGGCCACATAAGCAGTTGAGGGAGTGAGGTTATCACTGCCAAAAGGGGTGTGGGAGTCAAGGCTTGGGAGGCAGAGTCTGGAAAGCAGAGATACTTGCAAAGATGGGGAAAAGGATGATGACAGGGGAAATTCAAGGTGGATAGATGGCATGCAGAACAGCATTGGAGGGCAGGGTAGCTACAGGAGGGACGATTTACTGTTAATGAGCACCACCATGTCCTCCGTAGGTGCAGCATAGAGGAGGTGTAGTGCCAAAGGATGGGGAGGATATTTGGTGGTGAAGTTCACTGTGGGGGATTGGGGTGGCAGTACAATTTGGGTGGATGTGGGCTGTCAGGGTACTGCGAGAAGAGATGGTGACTTTGGGGAGGGGGATTTATGAAAATTGCATTCCCTGCCATCGTTTGCTGTTCTCTGGATATGAAGTGCTACTAGAAAATAGCTGGAACAAAACCTGCTGTGGGTGGAGTCTGTGTCACTGATGGATGATGGCAGGGGATCCACTTCTGCTGGATGCTAGGACATTGAAGTGGCAAACACATGAAGCATGTGTTGGCAAATCCTGGCTCCATTTAATCTGTAATTATTTCATTGCCCATTTGTTCTGCATTTAGAGAAAAGGTCCTGAGGGGTCAGATAGCTGGTCAAAAGCAATTTTCACAATGACAGGTGCTTGCTAATGGATGATAAAATCAAGCCCATAGAGATTTAGAGTGTGGAAAGAGACTGTTTAGCTATCAACTCTATGCTAACTAATGAATGGGCTATCTACTTAGCTCCATCCTCTCTGTTCTTTCTGATTGAATACTAGAGCATGTTGAAGGAACTATATGGCCAACTCCTGTTCCTATTTATTATGCTGTTCTAATATGTTTTGTACTCTATTTTATATATGTATATAGTATATATTTCTTCAAATATATGCAGTAATTTAGTATAGATTTCAGAGCAGCTTATGAACATTAGTGCTCTTCAAAGGTGCTTTGATAATAATACTGTAATATGTATAAAAATATTACAACCTTTTTGAATTATGCCAAGAATAATTATGTTTATCTTATGTTGGGTTATGAAAAGCAGAATGACAAAAGAATAAACTCAGAAATAAGTCAAATGCTCCTTTGAACTCTATTTATCAACTGTGTGCAGCACCATTTCAAGATCTCATTTGCTACCCCACCTCAAACCTTACCTCTCCAATACTCCAATCAGACCTAACTTCTCCAATATTTATTTCAACTGTAACTTCTCCAAAGCTCAAATCAGATCTTACTTCGCTAATATTTAATTCGGCCATGATTTCTTCAATACAGAGATTAGGTCTGACTTCACCAATACTCAGTTCAGAACTAACATCTCTGGTATGCAATTCAGGTGTCGCTTTGAAAAGACGATTCTCATTCTTCGGGCCTTCTTCAGAGTTGTATAGAGGTGCTGATGATTCATGTGTTTTATTACAGGTTACATCAAAAGGATCCTCATCCAGTGTTGCACCTAAAATATTGACTTCATGTCTGGGTGTTTCAGGGCAACTTTTAACATTGATTTTTGTAAGACTGTCATTGAGTTTGATTTCTGTCTGTTTTTTCTGAAGCATCTCTGCTGCTGTTGTCTGAGTAGGCTCAACCTCTGTAAGATTCTCAGAGAGCCTGACATCTTCAGGACTGAGATTTGACTTCTTTAGCTCTTCATCAGAATTCTGCTGTGGTGTGCCTGCAGCAAGACTTCTTTGAGATTCAACAGCAAGAGGTCTCACAAGTGGTGTGTCTTTACTTGTACTATCTTCAGATTTGACAGGCTCAGGAACGTCTTGAGACTGAAAAAGCCTTATGACATACAGCTGGGAAGTGTTTGCTGCAGAAACATTTTTAGGCAGGAGGTCTGCTTGACTCCCATGAAAGTTGACATTTTCAAACTGGTTTAAGTTTAACATTTCTGAGTCGTTTACAGACGTATCTGTTGTAGAACTGTCCTCTGTCGTCTCAGCTTCAAGGGATTGTTCATGTTTAACTTCTTCAAGAACATGTAGCGGCAAATCATTTAGCTGTTCTCCAGAATTCTTGTGGGATTGAAGAATGTTTAGCTTCCTCAGATCTGTACTCCCAGTAGGTGTGACATCTGTAGAACTACACTTATTTGACATCCTCACGCTCTCTCTGGATCTCTCTGGTCTTAAATTAACAACACTCCCCTGAAGACTGATAGCTTTAAATTGCCTTGGAGTTGACTTTCTTAGGTCGTCATCAGAACTCCAAAGAACTGAGACTGTACCAAGACTACTTCGAGAACTGGTCCCTGCCTTTGAGCTAGCTGTAAGAAAATGTGGAGATTTGAATATGGTTATACTTTTATACCATCTGAGGTCAGTGTGACTCATCTGAGGTGTACTGCCTACACCAGCATCTTTAGGCTCAGCATCCATGTAAGTTTGACTGACACTGCGGCTTAAGGGATGAATGTGATCCATTATCTTCAAGTTATGTCCAGATATAGTATTGTTTGGATTCTCTTCATGGTTCCTATCTATTTTATCTTGGTGGACTTCTGCTATACCAGGCAGGTTTGATGTATTTAGTTGTTGTATAGAACTCAGATGGGCTGGAGTTGGTTTCAGGGGCTCTTCAGAATTGGAAGCCAAAGACTTCCCCTGAAATTTGCTTGCTAATGGACCATTAAGAATTAGCATTCTCAAGTCTGCACTGTGTTGATCTGTGACATCTATTGATCTCTCTATGCTTGCTTTCTTCAAATCAAGAGTAGGCCTTTCTGCTGTTTTTGTGGTAACACTCCCCTGATAAATGGCAGATTTGCCTCTTTTCTGATTTGACTTTTTCAGTTCATTATCAGAACTCCACAGATATGCATCAGCGCCAAGACTTACTTCAGAAGTAGTTACCACAGACATTATGCTCTCTTTATGATTATCGAGCACTATCAGACTCTCTGTAGATGTGGATTTTATATAACTCTCTCTGAATTTGGTGTCCATCTGATTCCTCTGAGGCATGTTTACCACAAACATACGTGTGAGGTTGACATCAGCATGACTGGCTTCGAGGCTGATAGTTTCAGGAAAATCCAAAAATGACATTTCTGAGTCCTCTCTAGGCTCATGTTCTAGGCTCAAATTCTCACTTGACCCTTTAATTACAGAAACAGAGTGTTGTTTGATTGCTGCTACACCATCAGTATGTGAATTGTCTAGTTGCTCTCCAGAATTTCTATGCAAACTAACTGTCCTAAAACTCTCTTCAAAGTTAACTGGTGAAGGACTCCTCTGATCTTTTCCTTGTGAGGAATTAAGATCAAATCTTTCCAAATCATCACTCAATGAAGGAATGATATCTAAAGAAGTAATCAGAATGGATTGTTTCCTGTCTTCTCTAGAAGTCTTTTCTGATGTTGTTGTAATGCCACTCTGCTGCTGACTGACTGCTCCAAGGTCATTCTGATTTGACATTTTCAGTTCTTGGTCAGACTGCTGCTGAGGTGTCACTGAAGTAATAGTATTTTCAGCAGAACTCTCAAATGGTGTTCGTTCTTGAGCACTAACCGCAGTTTTTAATGTCATAGAGCTCATTTGAGACACTAATTTTCCAGTATTCTGATCGGGTTTGACATCTGTGTAACTTCTCTGAGGTATGTTTTCTACAGAAACATGTGTAAGGCTGATAACTGCTTGACTCAGTTTGAAGCTAGTCTTGTCATCAATTTTCAAAACTGATGATCTGGAGTCAAAATTAGACAAAGTCTCTTCAGGATTCTCCTGCATTTTCTCTCTTTCCATATTCGTCAGGGTGGACTTGATCAGTAGCTGTTCACAACTCCAACAGGATCTAAGTGCTGTAAGGTGATCTTCAGAAACGATTTGCAAAGACCTCCTTCGATACTTTTCTTCTCTAAGGCTATTAATGTTCAGTTTTCCCATGTCTGTACTTCCCTTAGGTGTAAAATCCATAGCGCTGTGTGTAGTTGATGTTCTTTGATCTTCTCCAGGTGACCTTGCTTGGCTTCCTCTTACATGACTCTGTAAACTGTCTGCTAAAAATGTCTTCAGATGTGACAGCCGCACCTCTTTGCTAGAATTCCACTGAACTGATGTTGCACCAAGGTTACTTCGAGGATTAAACACAGAAGGACTACCTGGTAATGAGCCAGCTTGTAGATTACTTTCAGGTTTAGGTGTCAAAAGATCTTGAGATTTTAATTCTGTAGAACCCCCATGGTGTGTCTCCTCTGTGTGGCTCATGCGAGATGTGCCAGGCACAAGAATGCGTTTAAGCTTGATGTTTTTTTGACTCTGATGATGGCTAATGTCGACAAGATGTTTGAGATTTGACAACTGTGGATCATCTCGAGGTGTGCTATTTTGAGGATTCTCTTGAGGTTGCTCCCCTGAAGTTTCCTTTTGGCTTACCTCGACACTATTAATGGTGGAATCATCTAATTGCTGGCCAGACTTCATAAGGAATTTATCTCTTATAAGAACTTCTTCGGAATTGATTTCCAAGTGACTCCCCTGGTACGTTCTTGCTGTGAGACCATTAGGATCAAACTCTCCTAAGTCTGCAGTCTCTTTAAGTGTGTTATTTACAGAACTATTAACACTTGACTTCATCAAGTCCCCAGGTGATGTTTTTAATGTTACTATTACTATGCTCCCCTGATTTTTGATTGCTTCAAGATTCTTCAGATTTGGCTTTTTCAGTTCTTCATCAGAATTCATCTGAGCTCTATCTGCTCCAAGCATTTGATCAGGAATAGTTGCAACAGGACTACCAAACAGTGTGCCACCTTTCTGACCTTGACCATGATAATTATAATCTGTGTAACTCTCCTGAGGTGAATTTGCTATAAAAAAACGTGTAAGATCAATTTCTGCATGACTTGCTTTGAGATTGATAACTTCAGGAATATTCAGCATTAGTGTGCTTGGAAGGTCTTCAGAAATACCCTCTATCAAGTTCCCCACTTCTTCGTTTGTATCCTGTTGGTTGGCTTCTAATACATCATTAATGAATAAAATGGCTAACTGATGTCCATAATTTCCATGAGATCTAACTATTTCAAGATCCTCTTCAAAATTAACTTCTGCATGTCTCCTCTGGTAGTATCTTGCTGAGGAGGTATTAGGATCAAGCTCTCCCAAGTTGTTACCCCACTCAGGATTGTTATCTACAAAAATAACCACCATGGATGATCTCCTACTTCCTTCAGAAGTCCTTTCTTGTGTTATTGTAACATTACTCTGCTGATGACTGACTGTTTCGAGACTGTTTTGACTTGGTTTTCTCTGTTCTCCATCAGTACGCTGCTGAGGCGTAAATGAATAAAAAATGCTTTCAGAAGCATTTGACGTGCCACTCCCAACTGGTGTTCCACTCACAATGTTGATATGAATTGCCTGAAGTGTTTCTAGTGTAGAAACTGCTTCTTGTGTGATGTGTACAGTCCCATCCAGCTGCCCTGCAGAATTCCTAAGGAATCCAACTGTTGAAAAGCCTTCTTTGGTATGGACCTTGGAAGGATTGTCCTGAAATTTTCCTGTTTCAAAACCATTAGTGTTTGAGTTTGTTAGGTTTGTACTGTCCTCAGGTGTGGCATTCACAGAACTATCCATATTTGGTATACTACGATCTTCTTTAGAAGTTCTTCCTGGTTTAATTGGAAGAGCATTGTCCTTCCTCAGTTCTTCATCAGGAGTCCATTCAGGTATGGCTGCACTAGTACTTCCTTCAGAAGTAGGTGCAGCAGGACTATTGATTGGAATGATTTCTTTAGGACTAGTTTCAGATTTGAGTTCATTTGAAGACAGTTGATGGATCAATTTTGTAGGAGTCACATTGTGCCTCATGTTTATGTCACTTCTTTGAGGTGTGTTTGCTCCAGAAAGGGGTTCAGGATTGATATCCACCTGATTCTCACTCAGGCTGCCTTCTTCTGGATTACTCAAACCTGAGTTATCTGCGTCATGCTTAGATATATCTTCTATCACATTCCCCTGAGGTTTCTGCACAATGGAAGTATCATCTTGTTGAAATTTATCTATACCATGAATGTTTGAATTATTGAGTTGCATTCCAGAATTCTCATGAGATCTAATTGTTTTATAGCCTTCTTCAGAGATGACTTCCAAAAGACTATCCTGAGGTGTTCTTGTTAAAGGGCTGTTCAGCACTGGTTTTCTCATTTCTGAACTTCCTTGAGGTGTTGCATCTGTAGAATTAATCTCACTTGAGTTTAAATCATAGCCAGTATTTTGTATTATTACAGAATTGTCACCATCTTGATCAATGGCAGCTGCCGGAAGATTATTCAGATTTAACTTCTTCAGTTCTTCAGTGGATCTCCACTGAGGTGTACCTGAAGCAAAACCTCTTTCAGTAGCAGTTGAACTAGGATTCTCATATGGTGTGTCATCTGAAACACTAACTTCAAGTTTGAGTGCCTTAGGACTCAAATCTTGCTGATGAAATTTATATGGTGTTCCTGTAGTAATACTCCTTTGTTGATTACCTGGTGCAAGGCTCTGCAGAACTAAATTACTTGGGTTCTTATTAGAAAACGATTCAACAGTGGCTGCACTAAGACTGCTTTGAGAATTGAATTCAGAAAGATTCCCTGATGGTGTGTTTGCATTAGCACTGACTTTGGGTTTCATTGCCACGAGGTGCTTTTGTAGCTTGAGTGCGCTAGGATTCTCCTGATGCCTGTCCTCTGTGTGGCATGTTGGAGGTATGTCTGCCAGAGGAGTATCTTTAAGATTGATGGCCGTTTGACTCTGACTGAGGCTGGCTTCGACAGGATGATTTAGATTTGGCATCTCTGAGTCATCCCCAGTTGTATCATTCATAGAACTAGAAGCAGTAAGTTTGTTTTGGTTATTTTTTTCCATACCATAAACGTTTGAGTTGTTTGCTTGCTGTAGAGAATTCAAAAGGGGTGTAACCATTGTAGGATTCCCTTCAGAATTAGATTCTAAGGGATTTCCTTGATCATTTCTTGCCACAGCACTGCTTTTAGGTTTGAGTATCATTTGAGGCTTAGATTTGTTAGGGCTTTGATGGAGTTTTATCGTGATATTCAGATTATTATGAGTCTTCCCAAGTGGTACAAGTGCACTGTTTATTTCTACAAGTCTTTCTGGATAACTGTTGCCTATGGAGCAGTTGAGATTTAAGTTCTTCTGGTGTTGTATTGCACTCTCAGTGGATGTAGCAATGTTAACACTCCCATGATGGACATCTTTTGGCAGGTTATTTACATTTGTCTGCAGTTCTCTTCCAGAGCCTTTGACTGTTACAGCAGCGTCACTGATTTGAGGAATGACTGCGGGAGGAGTATCAAGATTTGATTTCCTTGCAAATTTTCCGAGGCACAAAGAGGTTGTGGGTGCTGCAGGGTTCTCTTGTGGTCTCACTTCAGTAAGACACTTTTCCTGACTGACCTTTTCAGGAGTCTGTAAATGCTCCTTTCTGATAGCTTCTTTTGGCCATACTGATAGATTATCCTGACGGATAGTGGCTGTCTCCTCATTTGCCAAGTTTGGCATTCCAAGGTGTTCTTCATTGTATTTCTGACATCTGAAAATTGTGAAATCTCTTTTGGAAGTGGTGTCTAAAAAGCTCCCATGTGAGGTACCCGTGTCAGAATTAATGAGCTTTGATGCCTCGTCTTTTCTTGAATTATTTTGAAGACTTACTGCTACGGAACTTTGCTGAGATTTAACCTTTATAGGACTGTTGCAAAGTCCAACTGTTGTCGTGTACTCTGTAGGGTTCGCTAACAAGAGTTCTCCAGAACATTTTACATGTGACTCTAATACAGAACTGCCATGGGAATCGGATAGTAGAGGATTAACAGTTGGGCTTAAATCTGTAGGGTTCACACATGGTTTGACTGGTTTGGGATGCCTGTTAATTCCAGCTGGTGGTTTGCTAATCACATTTGGCTCCAGTTCTGCTGTGAGATCCTGTTGTGGTTGGATGTTTAGAAAATGTCCTTCAGCAGTTGCTTCTGAGGGGAGGATGACTTTTACAGAAATATTGATAGTTGCCTTTGAGTTTTCTCGAGGATTCACTATGGTAGTAACTGGAACTGTGCCCTGGGGTGTCAATGCCATATGACAGCCAGTGGATCTAACTTGTGAAGCCTGCTTATTGTTCTGGGTCTCGAACGCACTCTCAGTAGGTATGATAATTGTATCACTGCTCTGAGATCTATATTTGAAAAGATTTCCTTCAGGATTCACTTCCACAGGAATGTCATGGCATCTCATTGCTTCTTGGTTGTTGTCCAGTCTCATTCTAATGACATTATGTAATTTTTCTATCTCATCTAGATCATTGACTACATTAATTCCTTCAGAATTAACCTCTCCAGGACTTTGGAGCTGATTAATTTCTAGAGGGTAATAGTGCACTTTTTCCATATTTAAATTTTCTTCAGAACCCGTTGTACTGGCAAGGTGCTCTGTACAATTCACTTCTGAGAGTTTCCACTGAAGATTTTCATTCATATCTAGGTACTTTACAGCACTCCTTCCAGGTAAGACTTTCACAGCATTCCCTTGAGGTCTGTCAGTTACTGTGTCACTCTGAGATTTGATTTCTGCAAGACTCTCACAGGGTCTCATTAATACAAAATTACCTACATTTGGATTGTTCGAATCATCACCGAAAATGTCTTCATAGCGTACTCTGGCCAGACTGTTACAGGAACTAACTGTTATGGGACTTACATGAGTCACAGGTTGTGGAGAATTTATCATAGTCCTGAGGCCTTCAGAACTGCAGTTGGGTTTGATGTCTATGGGGCTGTGAAACTCCACATTTTCCACATCATTCCCAGAGATTACATGTGAGACACCAGTTACAGGATTCCCATGGGTCCAAGAATCTGTATAACAAATGAAGTTAGGTTCTTGAAGATTACTTTCAGGAATCTTTTGATATGTGAAAGTTCCCAGACTCTCATCAAGTCTCAAACCCAGGGAACTCCTTTGATGTTTAATTCCTACAAGACTAATGGGATGCTTTATATGATGATCCCAATTTAAAATCTCCAAGTCTTCTCCAGTACAATCCTCATGCAATGTTGTAATACAACAGTCATGTGGTCTGATCTGTGTAGGACTATTGCAGGATTTGCCTGATAGAATAGTTTCATAGTCTTCTAATAGTAAAGAATTCGTAATAGGTTGAATATCCACAAGATTTCCTTGGAATTTGTTTCTTAGAGAATTGCATACATTTGAATTTTCTATGTCGTACTTTGGTCTCCAGTGATATTGTAGATCTCTAGGAATCTTGTGAATTTCAGTTCCTGCTGAGTCAGTTTCTCTCATTAATTCTGTTGAAAGATACTCTTGGTTTGCCACTACAAATCCTTGAGCTTTGACTTCCTCAGGTTGTGCTTCAGTCCTGATTTCTATCGGACATTGATGAAATCTGTCATCTTTTGAGACATCTATGCTTGACTTCCTTATGTGGTATTTGGTGTTTATGAATGACCTGACAGTTATAGGGCTGTTTTCAGATGCAACCTTCGAAAGACTATTTTCACGTTTTATTGCTAGACTGTCACTCTGAGTCAGAGTCTCTGTAGTTCTCCAGTGGTGTTCAGTTTTTGCAAGTCTCCCTTGGGTCTTCGTTGTCATTGGAGTGTCTTTGTTTAAATGATGCAGCTCTTCTTGAGGAGTCAATGATGTGAAACTGCAAGAGGGGCTGACCATTGCAAGGCAATACATATTTGACATTTGTTTGTCATGTTCCAGGTATTGTTCTGATTTCACTGCGACAAAGGTCTCTCCAAAAATGTGTGCTCCAGGCTCCTTTTCTGGTTTAATGTCTGTTGAACTCTCATAGTATTCAACCTCGGGTGGACTCTGTATCTTTGCCATCAGATCTTCACTTAAACTCGTAGGTAGCATATCTAACATAGGGTAACAAAAGGATCTAGCTATCGCAGGGCTATCTGTGATTGGCTTATTATTTTCTAGATTGCTCTGAGGCCTACCTTCTCTATTAACATCCTGAGAGTCACAGTTTCCAAGTCCCCACTGAGAATTTACTACAGGAGAAAAGCGATTGGAATTGAGGTCTTCAGGAATGCTCACATGCAGGCCTTTAGAACACTTCTCTGGGCTGAGCATTAACTCACTTCCCTGAGGTTTGACTGCTGCATAAGCACTGAGATCTAAATTCTTCACATCTTCTTCAGGACTCCAATGTAATCTGACAGTTGTCACACTACTTTTAGTTTTGTCTGATTCTGCTCTCATTTCAGATCTAAATGCTATATAATCCTCATCAAGTTCAATTCGAAAGGGACTCTCATAGTATTTCATTGCCGTGGGATTGTCTAGATTTTTAACTCTCGTGACATCTCCAAAGTTTTCTGCATACCCTACTGCCAGAGGACTACTGTGGGATCGTTCTCTTGCAATACTCTCCTTGGATTTGATTGTCATGGAATGATCTAAAGTCCCCATCTTCAGATCCTCATCCAGATTCCAATGAACTGTAGGACTTCTCTGAGGTCTAACTGTTAGGAGATGTCTTTCAGATTTCACTTCAACTGAATTCCAAGGGAACTTCCCTTCTGTAAGAATTCCGTGTGGACTTAATTCTGTTGGACACCGGTGGGACCTTGTTTCCATTGGACTTCCATTAAATCTCATTTCTGTTGAATTTTCATGGGGTCTACTTTCTATTGTACAGCATTGGGACTTTGTTTCAATTGGACTTCCATTGAATTTTATTCCTGTTGAGCTTCCATGGGGCCTTGTTTCTATTGAATTTTCATTGAACCTTGTATCTATTGAGCTTCCATGAGGCCTTGTTCCTATTGGGCACCAATGGGGCCTTGCTTCTATTGAATTTCTATTGAATCCTGATTCTATTGAGTTTTCATGAAGCCTTGTTTCTATTTGGCACTGGTGAGGTTTTGCCTGAATCAGACTTTCATGGCATCTTGTTTCAAATAAATTTTCATGGCATCTTGTTTCTGTTGGACACCATTGTGCCCTTGCTTCTACTGAACCTCCATGGGATCTTATCTCTTGTGGACTTCCATGAGATCTTGTTTCTAATGGACAGCAGTGAGGCCTTGCACCTACTGAACATTCATGGTTTCTCATTCCTGTAGAACTTCCACAGGATTCTGTTTCTACTGGAAACCAGTAGGGCCTTGTTTCTGTTGAACTCCCATTGAGCCTTGCTTGAAGTGAACTTTCATAGGGCCTTGTTTCTATTGGACACCATTGGAGGCTTATGTCTGTTGGACTTCTTTGGGGCCTGACTTCAGCTGACCTCCCATTAGGCCTGAATTCGATTGGGCTCTCATTGTGGCTGATTTGACTGCCATTGTGACTGGTTCCCTTTGGACTTCCATGGTTCATGACTACTTCAGGACTTCACAATATCTTATTTCAATAGGTTTTCCATGGGGTGTGACTAATGATACCCAGATTTGAGTTCTTCAGCATCCGTAGCGTTTTGCACTTGAATTGTTCAGGTTTTACTGGGGTTTGACTGCAGGAATATTATTCAGATTTGACTCCATGATATCTTTTCCAGAACTCCCACTGAGAGTTCCTAAGGTTCACTGAGGCTTGACTTCCAAGGTAAACAATTTGATCTTGACTTCTTTGATATTCCCATGAAAACCGACTGCCACACAGCATTGTAGATTTAAGCTGGAGAAAACTGTGATTCCTATGGGAAAGTCATGGAGTCAGACTTCCTCAAATCTTCTTCAGAGCTTCTGTTGGCCTGATGTTTACATGATTTATTTAGCTCAAATCTGAAGATACAAACTCAAATCAGATGAAACTGAGATTTTTGGGCAATAAACTCAGCTTTTATAGCCCCTCCCATCTCAATTATGACAGGTATGAGAACATGGTTGCTATGGTTACATGATAGTTAAATCCCACAGCTTTTATCAGGGTCATTTTGAATGGATGGAGTAGGAAATACAATGAGGAATAACCTCTAGAGGAGGATTCATAAGGTTTCAGATAGGAGTTGACTGTTTGAAGGGAAACATATTCAAATGCTCCCATCTTATGGAGTCTCTAACACACAAATCATTACTGTACTAATATGTGGAATTACAAATGTATTAGCTAGATAGACCTGCTGTGTAAGAAACATTAAGAATCGACACCTACAATTTAACAACTCTCATCTCAACTAGTGGGAGGGGCCAGGGCTTTTCCAAGGTAGATTGTTGTATTTTTCACAAGTCAGCCATCTTACATAGCACATAGAACGTTACAGTGCAGTACAGGCCCTTCGGCCCTCGATGTTGCGCCAACCTGTGAAACTAATCTGAAAAGCCCATCTAACCTACACTATTCAACTATCATCCATATGTTTATCCAATGACCATTTAAATGCCCTTAAAGTTGGCGAGTCTACTACTGTTACAGGCAGGGCATTCCACGCCCTTACTACTCTCTGAGTAAAGAACCTACCTCTAACTTCTGTACTATATCTGTCACCCCTCAATTTAAAACTATGTCCCCTTGTGCTCCAGGACATCTCTGCAGGGGTTCCTCAGGGTAGTGACCTATGCCTAACCATCTTTAGCAGTTTTATTAATTACTTTGCATCCATTGTAAGGCTGAAAGTGGGGTGTTGGCCAATGACTTTGCAATATTCAGCTCTATTCACAATTCCTCAGATATTAAAGCAGTCTGTGTTCTTATGCAGCAAGGCCTGGACAATTTCCAGCCTTGGGCTGGTAAATAGCAAGCAATAGTCACATGACATGAGTGACAGGCAATAACCATCTCCAACAGGAGAGAATCTAACCATCATGTCGTAGAGTCATAGAGATATACAACATGGAAACAGACACTTTTGTCCAACTTGTCCATGCTGACCAGGTATCCTAAATTAATCTGGTTCCATTTGCCGGCATTTGGCCCCTATCCTTCTAAACACTTCCTATTCATCTACCCATCTATATGTGTTTTAATTGTTTTAAATGTACCAGCCTCCAACATTTCCTCTGGCAGTTCATTCCATACACGCTGCATCCTCCGCCTGAAAATGTCTTGTTGTTCAATTACATTACAATTACTGAATCCCATACTGTCAACAGTCTAGGTGTTACCATTGACCAGAAATTGAACTGGACTAGCCATCTAAATCCTGTGAATACAAGAGAAGCTCATATCTAGGAACTCTGCAATAAGCAACTCCCACTCCTGACTCCGCAATATGGCTGTGAGGAATGTCAGATCAGCCGTGATCTTATTCAATGGTGAAGCAAGGTTGAGGGGACCAGACAACCTATTCCTGTCTCTTTTCTAATGGTCTAACAGGTTGATTGAAGGAAGATATGAAAGAGCTGTGTTGTGGTCATAGTTCCTGACTGCTTGACCCTGTGTCTGGTGTTTTTAGAGAGGGAGCACGTAGAGTCCACCAGCATCCTCAAGGCATTTAGAGAGAGATGGGCTCCACAGACCTGGGATGCAGTATTACCCCTTCCAGCTCCATTTTAATTTGGTCCTCCCTCTTTCCCTACCCTTCCTTTATTCAATCCCTTGAGGACAGTGGTTGTAAATTGTAGCTTATTTTAATTAGGTATTGGATGATTTGATGCCAAAAGAACTATATAATTTCACCACCAAGTGTATGTTATCTTCACCTCAAATGCCATTTTGATAAAGATTGTCCTTGTTTCGCCTGGCTTTTAGTTGTTGGTTTTTGGCTTTTTTTGTTTTTTATTTGTATTTGATGATTGAGTTTATTTTGAATAAAAGGAAGTGCGGGGTCAGCTACTGGTCAGGAAAAGGGTCCAGAAGTGACAGGTGTAAACTGGCATGTATAATTAACTATAGATGTTTAGTAAATCTGAAAGTCTTTTACTGCCAATTCAACATATACACACCAAACACCTCACCAGGATTTCCATTTACTTTGTGAGTTCTCAAAATTTGGTGTGTTTTTCAAGGATATCCAAAACTCCTGTGCAGCAAGACGAGAATGGTATTTGGGAAGAAAGCCAATCTTTATCCCCCATTTAAAATGTGGGTCTCAGCCTTAGTGAGAGTGGCTTGAGTTTTATAGCCTAAGCAACGCTGACCCACATAAAAGCCAGAGAAAAGTGGCAAGGCATTGGGACTATAGAGAAAAATAGATTTCCTCCAAAAAAAAGTTGAATGGCCATTCACAGACAGAAAGATGCCTCCAAACACCGTTGGAAGTTTGGTCTTGGAGCTCTGTTTAATTCTGAAAATAGTCCACAGAGGAGGAGACAGCAATATCTGAACTACAATCTACTTGGGAATTGGGAATAACAGTCAATTGTCTTCCATCTTTCCTAGGTTTTCCTTCAAATGAAAGGATCAAAAGGAAAAATTAACAAGAAACATCTGTGCAAGACAACTGTATCAAGAAAATTTGAGAAGCCCATAGCCTTTCTGTTCACAAAGGGATCATCTTACACGTTTAAAATCTATGGACCAGAAATTGGGGAACTCCAAAACATCATCTTAGAGGTACTTCTGTAAAACACATCTGTCGAGTCATTACTAACTGATCAAATCAGGAGAGCTGATGTCTTAGTGGTATCATTGTTATTAATCCAGAGACCCAGGTGATATTCTGAGCATCTGTGTTTGAATCCTGCCATGGTGGAATTTGAATTCAATAAAAAAAATCTGGAATTAAGAGTTTAATAATGACCATGAAACCATTGTCAGGGAAATTCCCTTCCGGTTCACTCACGTGTTTTAGGGAAAGAAGCTGTTGTCCTCACATGGTCGAGCCCACATGTGACTCTACACCAACAACAACATGGCTGACTTTTCACTTTTCTTTGGGCAAACAAAGATGCACAATAAATGCTGGCATAGTCAGTTGTGCTCACATCCTATGAACGAACAAGAGAAAGTTGTAATTTTTGTTTGTATTTGCCCCATTGGAATCAAAGCCCTCCTGCGCACTCTGGACAAAAACTGACCCATCTATACTACTTGAACTAGAGTGTTCCCAGTCACTATTTGCAAAGTTGAAGTCCCCCATGATAACTACCCTGTCTCTCTCACTCCTATCGAGAATCATCTTTGCTATCCTTTCCTCTACATCTCTGGAACTACTCGGAGGCCTATAGAAAACTCCCAACAGGGTGACCGCTCCTTTCCTGTTTCTAAACTCAGCCCATACTACCTCAGTTGACGAATCCCCAAACATCCTTTCTGCAACTGTAATACTGTCCTTGACCAACAATGCCACACCTCCACCCCTTTTACCATCTTCTCGGTTCTTACTGAAACATCTAACTCCCGGTACCTGCAAAAACCATTCCTGTCCCTGCTCTATCCATGTCTCCGAAATGGCCACAACATTGAAGTCCCAGGTACTAACCCATGCTGCAAGTTCACCCACCTTATTCCTGACACAGTATGTAGATAGGCCAACAAGGGGCAAAGCCACATTAGATTTGGTACTGGGTAATGAGCCCGGCCAGGTGTTAGACTTGGAAGTAGGTGAGCACTTTGGTGATAGCGATCACAATTCTGTTATGTTTACTTTAGTGATGGAAAGGGATAGGTATATACCACTGGGCAAGAGTTATAGCTGGGGGAAAGGCAATTACGATGAGATTAGGCAAGATTTAGGGAGCATAGGATGGGGAAGGAAACTACAGGGGATGGGCACATTAGAAATGTGGAGCTTATTCAAGGAAAAGCTCCTGTGTGCCCTAGATAAATATGTACCTGTCAGGCAGGGAGGAAGCTGTAGAGTGCGGGAGCCGTGGTTTACGAAGGGGGTGGAATCTCTGGTCAAGAGGAAGAAGAAGGCTTATGTTAGGATGAGATGTGAAGGCTCAGTTGGGGCACTTGAGGGCTACGAGGTAGCCAGGAAAGACCTAAAGAGAGAGCTCAGAAGAGCCAGGAGAAGACATGAGAAGTTGTTGGCGGATAGGATCAGGGTAAACCCTAAGGCTTTCTATAGGTATTTAAGGAATAAAAGAATGACGAAAGTAAGATTAGGCCCAATCAAGGATAGTAGTGGTAAGTTGTGTGTGGAGTCAGATGAGATAGGGGAACCACTAAATGAATATTTTTCAACAGTATTCACTCTAGAAAACGACAATGTTGTCGAGGAGAATACTGAGATACAGGCTACTAGACTAGGTGGGATTGAGGTTCACAAGGAAGAGGTATTAAAAATCCTTCAGAAGGTGAAGATAGATAAGTCCCCGGGGCCGGATGGGATTTATCCTCGGATCCTCTGGGAAGCCAGGGAGGAGATTGCTGAGCCTTTGGCATTGATCTTTAACTCGTCATTGTCTACAGGAATAGTGCCAGACGACTGGAGGATAGCAAATGTGGTTCCCCTGTTCAAGAAGGGGAGTAGAGACAACCTTGGTAATTATAGACCAGTGAGCCTTACCTCAGTTGTTGGTAAAGTGTTGGAAAAGGTTATAAGGGATAGGATTTAAAATCATCTAGAAAAGAATAAATTGATTAGGGATAGTCAGCACGGTTTTGTGAAGGGAAGGTCGTGCCTCACAAACCTTATTGAGTTCTTTGAGAAGGTGACCAAACAGGTAGATGAGAGTTGATGTGGTGTATATGGATTTCAGCAAGGCGTTTGATAAGGTTTCCCACAGGCTATTGTACAAAATGTGGAGGGATGGAATTGTGGGAGATATAGCAGTTTGGATCGGAAATTGGCTTGCTGAAAGAAGACAGAGTGTGGTAGTCGATGGGAAATGTTCATCCTGGAGACCAGTTACTAGTGGTGTACCACAAGGGTCGGTGTTGGGTCCACTGCTGTTTGTCATTTTTATAAATGACCTGGATGAGGGCGTAGAAGGATGGGTTAGTAAATTTGCAGACGACACTAAGGTCGGTGGAGTTGTGGATAGTGATGAAGGATGCTGTAGGTTGCAGAGAGACATAGATAAGCTGCAGAGCTGGGCTGAGAGGTGGCAAATGGAGTTTAATGCAGACAAGTGTGAGGTGATGCACTTTGGTAGGAGTAACCAGAAGGCAAAGTACAGGGCTAATGGTAAGATTCTTGGTAGTGTAGATGAGCAGAGAGATCTCGGTGCCCATGTACACAGATCCTTGAAAGTTGCCACCCAGGTTGACAGGGCTGTTAAGAAGGCATACAGTGTTTTAGCTTTTATTAATAGAGGGATGGAGTTCCGGAGCCAAGACGTTATGGTGAAGCTGTACAAAACTCTGGTGCAGCCGCACTTGGAGTATTGCATACAGTTCTGGTCACCGCATTATAAGAAGGATGTGGAAGCTTTGGAAAGGGTGCAGAGGAGATTAACTAGGATGTTGCCTGGTATGGAGGGAAGGTCTTACGAGGAAAGGCTGAGGGACTTGAGGCTGTTTTCATTAGAGAGAAGAAGGTTGAGAGGTGACTTAATTGAGACATATAAAATAATCAGAGGGTTAGATGAGATGGATAGGGAGAGCCTTTTTCCTAGGATGGTGACGGCGAGCACGAGGGGGCATAGCTTTAAATTGAGGGGTGAAAGATATAGGACATATGTCAGAGGTAGTTTCTTTACTCAGAGAGGAGTAAGGGAATGGAATGCTTTGCCTGCAACGGTAGTAGATTCGCCAACTTTAGGTACATTTAAGTCATCATTGGATAAGCATATGGACGTACATGGAATAGTGTAGGTTAGATGGGCTTGAGATCGGTATGACAGGTCAGCACAACATCGAGGGCCGAAGTGCCCGTACTGTGCTGTAATTTTCTATGTTCTATGTTCTATATGGTTATTGTGGCTACTCTATCCAGAGAAAGATTTGTTGCCTGTGGACATACACATTATGGGGAGGAAGAGGTGCTTGAAGCTCAGTTTTCAAATGCTCAGTGTGATGCTATTCAGTTGATCAGAGATGGCACCTTTGCTGATGAGACTGTATCTCATAGTAACACATGGGGAGGCCTTTTCAGCTCAATATGCATATATCAGTTCTGAGAAAGAGCTATCCATTTCATCCCCTGTTCTGTCCTATAAATGGCCTCTCTTCAAACATTTTCCAATGCCTTTTTAAAAAAAAAATTCTTGAATCTGTTTCCAATCAGGGCTAACACCCCTGTGAATATTTTGTCTTGCTGCCTATTACTGTTTTAATCCTGATAAATTTATGTCCACCTGTTACCAACTCCTCTGCTTCTGGAAACAGTTTCTCCTTACATACCCTGAGCAATGCGTCGGTTAAGTTTAATCTCATCCTTCTGTTCTGGAAGGAGAACTAGCAAGGTTTCTCCAGTCTGTCTACATAATTGAAGTGCTTCATCCCTGGTACAACAGCAATATATTTCTGATGGACTCTTGATGCTCTTCCTACGAGGGGGTGCCCAGAATTGAGCTGTAGCTGTCATCGCACCAGTGTCTTCTAGAAGTTCAGTGTAACTTCCTGACATTTACAAGGATGTCTCCAGGGCTGGAGGGTTTGAGCTAAAGGGAGAAGCTAAGTAAGCTGCAGGTATTTTGAGGTTGTAGACATGCTCACCAGCCGGTGTGTTTGAAAGCAGACGTTTCTTCAATGCACCTCCGGTGAAGCATTGGTATTCTGTCACACTTGTTATTTATATGCCTCAGTTTCCTTGAGTGGATGGCATCACTGCTGGCTCTGTTTGTCAGTGGTTTGTACACCGTGCCCAGTTCAATGTTCTGGTTGGAATGCCAGGCCTCCAGGAATTCCCTCGCATGTCTCTGTTTGACTTATACTATTATGGATGTGTTGTCCCAGTCAAATTTGTGTCCCTGAGTCCAGTGGATTGTGCTCTTTGGGTATCCATTCCTTTTAAGCTCCAAATGCATCAAGACATTATTCAAACAAGCCATAACGCGCTGCAGCGATTAGGAATTGCGTAAAGCAGAACAGGAGCACTCATGCGGGGTTTTTAAAAGGAATAGATACCTAAAAAGTCTCCACAACAAACCATAACAAGAAGTCACAACACGGCCAGACACACTAGTCACCCAACCGTACATCAGGGAAATATCAGAGATGACCACAAGACTACTCTGACCCCTAGGTATCAGGGTAGCCCACAAACCAACAACCGCCCCATGACAGCTACTGACAAATGTAAAGGATCCCATACTCACAACCAATAAAACTAACGTAATATACAAAATACCATGCAAAGACTGTGAGAAACATTACATTGGCCAAACTGGAAGAAAACTGACAAGAACGATACACCAACACAACTAGCCACCAAGAGACATACCAATTCTCACTGGTCTCAATACACACTGACAAAGAAGAACACGAATTTGACTGGGACGGCACATCCATAAAAGCGCAAAAAAGCCAAACCTAGGCATGCCAGGGAATTCCTGGAGCCCTGGCATTCAAACCATAACTCCATCAACAAACACATTGAACTGGACCTGATATACAAACCACTGACAAACAGAACCCCAAGTGATGCCAACCACCCTAGCGAACCGAGGCGTATAAAACAAGCGGGACAGAACATCACTGCTTTACGGGAGGTGCACAGATGATGTTACTAGAAGGGTGACAAAATGTCTGCAATCAAACACACTGGTTTGGTGAGCAAGTCTACAAACTCATTTACAACCCAAGCTGCAAATCTTCTCAAAAATTTTGGGGCTATTTTCTCTGGGCCGTCAGAGGCTAAGGGGTGACTTTATAGAGGTTTATTACATCATGAGGGGCATGGATAAGGTAAATAGATAAGGTCTTTTCCTTGGGGTGGGAGAGTCCAAAACTAGAGGGCATAGGCTTAATGTGAGCGGGGAAAGATTTAAAAGGGATCTAAGGGGCAGCTTTTTCACACAGAGGGTGATGTGTATGTGGAATGAGCTGCCAGAGGGAGTGGTGGAGGCTGGTACAATTACAACATTTAAAAGGCATCTGAATGGGTATATAAATAGGAGATGTTTAGAGGGATATGGGTCAAATGAATGGAAATGGGACTAGATTAATTTAGGATACCTGGTCGGCATGGACGAGTTGGACTGAAGGGTCTGTTTCCACGCTGTACATCTCGAAGACTCTGTGACTGTATTTGCACTACATTCTTCTTTAAGTACACCAAGAATCTCATTTGCTTTTTCAAAGTCTCCTCAATATCTCTTTTCAATACAGAGATTTGTACATAATGACTTGTCCCTCCCATCACTATAAGATAACTTTGATCTCAACTTTATTGTTAACTTTTCTTGATCCTTTCTCAAGAATTCATGCTTTAACATTTTTCCCTTCAAAATGGTCAAGGATAAATGCAATCTTGTGAGCATAAAACCAAGGAAAATATTACAAAATTCGGCTTGGACTTCCTTTCCAATCTGCACCAAAGATCTGAGGGCAGTCATGTTGGATCAGGCAACATTTAGTTCCCCAAGGAGCCTTCTAAAACTGACACTGAAATCATTGTTTATGCAAATTGTGACAATACCACTTGATTGTGTCACGTAAGTTCAACCAGCTTTCTGAATAAAATAATTTTCATTATCGATGCCCACATTTATTGTCCATCCTTTTGTAATGGAATGATTATCACCCTCTCAGGGTTTAGTGAGGTTCAGCCACATTGCTGTGGGTCTGGAGTCATATTTAGGACAGACAGGGAAAGAACAGCAGATTTCTTATCCTGAAGAACATGAGTCAACCAGGATGGGTTTTTATGATAATACAGCCACGTCGTGATCACTAATAATGAGCTGTTATTCCTGACTTCTTCAATCAATTGAGTTTAAAATCCCCAGTTGCCTTGGTGGGATTATACCTCATGTCTCAGGATCATTAAATGTGGTCTTCTGGATTATTAATCTGGCAACATAACCCCTGTTCTATCATATCCCTCAACTACTGGGTCATATGCAGACTTATCCATGAAACTTAAGCAAGATTGCAAATTCTCAAGGCTGCAGATAAGTGGCCCCATGACTTTCCAAGTTTTTGATCTCAGAAGGAGCAAGGATGATGGATTAGTGCCCACAAGAGAAGCTGCTGCCAACTCACACACCCTCATGACCACCTTCTCCCTGATCCAGGTTCAAACTGAGGGAAATTGCAGCACAGCAACAGGTTCAAATTGCTGCACAGGAGTCTGTCCAGTTGACACCCACAACACAATGGCTGAATCAGAATGTGGCCGGTGCCGAATTTAGCAAGGGCGTATTGTTGGTACAATCTGGCACAAGAGTCAATCTCTCTGCCAAGTTTTTGCCAAGGTAGCATATGTGTCTAATTTCATGATCAGTGATATATTGTGTTGCAGAGTTTTCAGAAAAATTTCAGTGCTTTGCCTGAGTGACTATTTGCCAGAGTGATTACGGGTGTATTATGAGTTAGTGTAATGAATATTGTTAAGATGCTTGACTATGTAGGAAAAATCTCTTAAGAGTTCAGTTCTGCCCTGTTCACATACACGCAGTTGCAGAAGAGCACAGCCAATAAAAACAGGGGAGTATTGCCTCTAGGCTAGCGCAGTTCAAATCGGGAGGGCATCACTTATATGATATGGGGAGAAAGATTTAAAAGGGACCTGAGGAGCAACTTTTCCACACAAAAGGTAGTTCATATGTGGAAAGAACTACCAGAGTTAGTGGTAGATGTAGGTATGGTTACATAATTTAAAAGACATTTGGACAGATACATGAACAGAAAATGTTTAGAGGGATATGAACCAAATGCAGTCAAATGAGACTAGTTTAGTTTGGGAACCCTGGTTGGCATGGATGAATTCGACCGTAGGGTCTGTTTCTTTGACCAGCAGAAGAGGTGAGAGCGCGAGCCAGGGGACAGCCAGGAAGGTAAAGTTTCCTTACAACAACGTGCCTCGTGAGTCAGCAGCCTTCTTGTTTGGACCAGCAGGAGTGGTGAGAGTGCAAGCCGGGAAATGAACAATTATATTCAGGCATTCTCTAAACCCGAAACACTACATGTGTAGAGTCTCCTACCCATCCTCCTCCTCTCACCAAAAAAAATACTATGGAGGGTCGGAAATGTAAGCTTTTTAAAAATTCTTTGGGCAATCTAGAGGAGAGGAACTGGAAACTAAGGCAGTTGCATGCTCCTCTTGTAGGATGTGGGAAATAAGGATCACTATTAGTGTTTCTTCTGACTTCACCTGCAAGAAGTGCACCCAACTCCAGCTCCTCACAGACCGCATTAGGGAACTGGGCCTGGAGCTGGATGAACTCGAGATCATTCGGGAGGCTGAGGGGGTGATAGGTAGGAGTTATATGGAGGTGGTCACACCCAAGTTACAGGGTAAAGGTAGCTGGGTGACAGTCAGGAGGAGGAAAGGGAATAGGCAGACAGTGCAGGGATTCCGTGTGGTTGTTCCCCTGAATAATAAGTATACCGCTACAGTTGTGGGGGACAGCCTACCAGGGGAAAGCCATAGGGGCCAGGTCTCTGACACTGAGCCTCGCTCTCTGGTTCAGAAGGAAACGGGGGAGAACAGGAGAGCGATACTGACAGAGATTCACTGGTTTGGGGACCAGACAGGAGATTCTGTGGTACTGAGTGAGACTCCCGGATGGTATGTTGCCTCCTGGGTGCCAGGGACAGGGATGTCTTGGATCAAGTCTACAGGATTCATAAGGGGGAGGGAGAGCAGCCAGAAGTTGTGGCACATATTGGTACCAATGACATAGCTAGGAAAAGAGATGAGGACCTGAAAAATGAATATAGGGAGTTGCATAGAAGCTAAAAGTCAGGAAGCACAGAGTAGTAATCTCAGGATTACTACCCGTGCCACGGGCTAGTGAGGCCAGGCATAGAGAACGAGTGCAGCTGAACACGTGGCTACAGAGCTGGTGTAGGAGAGAAGGCTTCAGGTATGTGCATCATTGAGATATATTTTGGAGAAAGTGGGACCTGTATAGGAAGGACGGGTTGCACCCTAACTGGAAGGGCACCAATATCCTGGACGGGAAGTTTGCTAGAGCTCTTCGCGAGAGTTGAAGCTATTTTGGCAGGTGGATGGGAACCAGAGCTGCAGATCAGAGGATGGGGTAGCTGGTATACAGGCAGATGCAGTATGCAGAGAATCTGTGAGGAAGGATAAGCAATTGATAGGGCAAAGTTGCAGTCAGTGCGATGGGTTGAGATGTGTCTATTCTAATGCAAGAAGTGTCAGGAATAAGGGTGACGAACTTAGAGCATGGATCAGTACTTGGAGCTACGATGTTATGGTCATTACGGAGATTTGGTTAACACAGGGGCAGGAATGGGTGTTGGATGTTCCGGAGTTTAGATGTTTCAAAAGAAATAGGGAGGGAGGTAAAAGAGGTGGGAGAGTGGCATTGCGAATCAGGGATGGTATCACAGCTGCAGAAAGTGAGGTCATGGAGGAGGGTTTATCCACTGAGTCAGTATGAGTGGAAGTCAGAAACAAGAAAGGAACAGCCACTTTGCTGGGAGCTTTCTATAGACCCTCCCCCAGCAGCAAAGGAGACACTGAGGAACAGATTGGGAGGCAATTTGTGGAAAGGTGCTGAAGTATTAGGATTGTTGTCATGGGTGACTTCAACTTCCCCAACATCGACTGGAACCGACACGCAAATAGTTTGGATGGAGCAGATTTTGTCAGGTGTGTCCAGGAAGGATTTCTGACTCAATATGTAGATAGACCAACTAGAGGAGAGGTTATATTGCATTTGGTTTTTGGCGACAAACCAGGCCAGATGTCGGATCTCTTAGTGGGAGAGCATTTTGGCGACAAAGAATAAAACTCCCTGACCTTTACCACAGTCATGGAGAGGTATAGGAGCAGACGGTATGGGAAAGTATTTAATTGGGGGACGGGCAATTACAAGAACTACGGAGCACCAAGTGGGATCAGATGTTCTCAGGGAAACACAAGACAGAAATGTGGAGATAATAAAATGTGAGGCTGGATGAACACAGCAGGCCAAGCAGCATCTCAGGAGCTCCTGAGATGCTGCTTGGCCTGCTGTGTTCATCCAGCCTCACATTTTATTATCTTGGAATTCTCCAGCATCTGCAGTTCCCATTAATAACAGAAATGTGGAGGTTGTTCAGGGAGCAGTTGCTACAGGTACTGGATAGGTTTGTCCCACTGAGGCAAGGGACGATGGTAAGGAGAAGGAACCTTGGATGACAAGACATGTGCAACATCTAGTCAAGAGGAAGAAAGAAGCCTATTTAAGGTTGAGGAAGCAAGGATCGGACAGGGCTCTAGAGGTCTACAAAGTAGCCAGGAAGGAACTGAAGACTGGACATAGGAGAGCTAAAAAGGGGTATGTGAAAACCTTGGTGGGTAGGATCAAGGAAAACCCCAAGGCTTTCTATACTTATGTGAGGAACAAGAGGATGGCCAATCAGAGATAGTGGAGGGAACTTACGCGTGGAGTCAGAGGTGGTAGGGGAGGCCCTCCATGACTACTTTGCTTCAGAATTCACCAGTGAGAGGGACCTTGATGTTTATGAGGACAGCATAAAACAGGCAGATATGCTCAAACAGGTGGATGTCAGGAAAGAGGATGTGCCAGAAATTTTGAAAAGCATGAAGATAGATAAGTCCCCTGGGCCAGATGGAATATATCCAAAGTTGCAACGGGAAGCGAGGGAAGAGATTGCTGCCCCTTTGGCAATGATCTTTGCATCTTGACTGTCCACTGAAGTAGTACCAGGAGATTGGAGGGTGGCAAATGTCATTCCGTTATTCAAGAAAGGGAATAGGGATAACCCTGGGAATTACAGATTGGTCAGTCTTACTTCTGTGTTGGGCAAATTATTGGAGAGGATTCTGAGAGACAGTATTTATGATTATTTGGAAAAGCACAGTTTGAATTAGAAATAGTCAGCATGGCTAAATCTGCCTCACAAGCAGAGCTGGACAAAGAAGTGGCAGATAGGTATTTAAGGAATAAAAGAATGAGGAAAGTAAGATTAGGCCCAATCAAGGATAGTAGTGGGAAGTTGTGTGTGGAGTCAAAGGAGATAGGAGAAGCACTAAATGAATATTTTTCAACAGTATTCACTCTAGAAAACGACAATGTTGTCGAGGAGAATACTGCGATACAGGCTACTAGACTAGGTGGGATTGAGGTTCACAAGGAAGAGGTATTAGAAAGCCTACAGAGTGTAAATGTTCATCCTGGAGACCAGTTACTAGTGGTGTACCGCAACGTTCGGTGTTGGGTCCACTGCTGTTCGTCATATTTATAAACGACCTGGATGAGGGCGTAGAAGGATGGATTAGTAAATTTGCAGACGGCACTAAGATCGGTGGAGTTGTGGATAGTGACGAAGGATGTTGTAGGTTACAGAGAGACATAGATAAGCTGCAGAGCTGGGCTGAGAGGTGGCAAATGGAGTTTAATGCGGACAAGTGCGAGGTGATGCACTTTGGTAGGAGTAACCAGAAGGCAAAGTACAGGGCTAATGGTAAGATTCTTGGTAGTGTAGATGAGCAGAGAGATCTCGGTGTCCATGTACACAAACCCTTGAAAGTTGCCACCCAGGTTGACAGGGTTGTTAAGAAGTCATACAGTGTTTTAGCTTTTATTGATAGAGGGATCGAGTTCTGGAACCAAGAGGTTATGGTTCAGATGTACATAACTCTGGTGCAGCCACACTTAGAGTATTGCGTATAGTTCTGGTCACCGCATTATAAGAAGGATGTGGAAGCTTTGGAAAGGGTGCAAAGGAGATTTACTAGGCTGTTGCCTGGTACGGAGGGAAGGTCCTACGAGGAAGGACTGAGGGACTCGAGGCTGTTTTCGTTAGAGAGAAGAAGGTTGAGAGATGACTTAATTGAAACATATAAAATAATTAGAGGGTTAGATAGGGTGGATAGGGAGAGCCTTTTTCCTAGGATGGTGACGGCGACCATGAGGAGGCATAGCTTTAAATTGAGGGGTGAAAGATATAGGACAGATGTCAGAGGTAGTTTCTTTACTCAGAGAGTAGTAAGGGAATGGAACGCTTTGCCTACAACGGTAGTAGATTCGCCAACTTTAAGTACATTTAGTTGTCATTGGATAAGCATATGGACGTACATGGAATAGTGTAGGTTAGATGGCCTTGAGATCGGAATGACAGGTCGGCTCAACATTGAGGGCCGAAGAGCCTGTACTGTGCTGTAATGTTCTATGTTCTATGTTCTATGGAATTCAACCCAGGAAAGTGTGAAGTGATTCATTTTGGAAGGTCAAATTTGAATGCAGAATACAGGGTTAATGGCAGGATTCTCGGCTGTGTGGAGGAACAGATGGATCTTAGAGTCCACGTCCATAGATCCCTCAAAGTTGCTACCCAAATTGATAGGGTTGTAAAGAAGGCATGTGGTGTGTTGGTTTTTGTTGGCGGGGGATTGAGTTTAAGGGCCGCAAGGTTATACCACAACTCTATAAAGCCCTGGTTAGACCACACTTGGAATATTATAGTATCAGAGATAATAGGAACTGCAGATGCTGGAGAATCCAAGATAATAAAATGTGAGGCTGGATGAACACAGCAGGCCAAGCAGCATCTCAGGAGCACAAAAGCTGACGTTTCGGGCCTAGACCCTTCATCAGAGAGGGGGATGGGGTGAGGGTTCTGGAATAAATATGGAGAGAGGGGGAGGCGGACCGAGGATGGAGAGAAAAGAAGATAGGTGGAGAGAGTATAGGTGGGGAGGTAGGGAGGGGATAGGTCAGTCCAGGGAAGACGGCAAGGTCAAGGAGGTGGGATGAGGTTAGTAGGTAGATGGGGGTGTGGCTTGGGGTGGGAGAAAGGGATGGGTGAGAGGAAGAACAGGTTAGGGAGGCGGAGACAGGTTGGACTGGTTTTGGGATGCAGTGGGTGGAGGGGAAGAGCTGGGCTGGTTGTGTGGTGCAGTGGGGGGAGGGGACGAACTGGGCTGGTTTAGGGATGCAGTTGGGGAAGGGGAGATTTTGAAATTGGTGAAGTCCACATTGATACCATTAGGCTGCAGGGTTCCCAGGCGGAATATGAGTTGCTGTTCCTGCAACCTTCGGGTGGCATCATTGTGGCACTGCAGGAGGCCCATGATGGACATGTCATCTAAAGAATGGGAGGGGGAGTGGAAATGGTTTGCGACTGGGAGGTGCAGTTGTTTGTTGCGAACTGAGCGGAGGTGTTCTGCAAAGCAGTCTCCAAGCCTCCGCTTGGTTTCCCCAATGTAGAGGAAGCCACACCGGGTACAGTGGATGCAGTATACCACATTGGCAGATGTGCAGGTGAACCTCTGCTTAATGTGGAATGTCATCTTGGGGCCTGGGATACGGGTGAGGGAGGAGGTGTGGGGGCAAGTGTAGCATTTCCTGCGGTTGCAGGGGAAGGTGCCGGGTGTGGTGGGGTTAGAGAGCTTTTGTGCTCCTGAGATGCTGCTTGGCTGTGTTCATCCAGCCTCACATTTTATTAACTTGGAATATTATGTTCAGTTCTGGGCACCTCATTATAGGAAGGATATGGAAGCTTCAGAGAGGGTGCAGAGGAGATTTACCAGGATGCTACCTGGACAGAGGACAGGTTTTATGAGGAAAGGTTGAGTGAGCTCGGACTTTTTTCCATTAGGGTGAAGGAGGAGGAGAGGGTGACTTGATAGAGGTGTAGAAGGTGATGAGGGACATAGATAGAATGGATAGTCAGAGACTTTTTCCTAAGGCAGAAATTACTATTACAAGGGGGCATAATTTTAAGCTTAATAAAATGTGAGGCTGGATGAACACAGCAGGCCAAGCAGCATCTCAGGAGCACAAAAGCTGACGTTTCGGGCCTAGACCCTTCATCAGAGAGTTATTGGAAGAAGATATCGGGGAGATGTCAGAGATTTTTTTACATGGAGAGTGCTGGGAGGTGTCAGAGTTAGTTCCTTCACACAGCGTGTGGTATGCGCTGCCAGCAGCGATAGTGGAGTCAGATACTTTAAACACTTTTAAGCAACTCTTGGATAGGCACATGGACAATAGTATAATTTAGGGCATGCAGGGTAGTTAGATCTTAGAAGGTTAATAGGTCGACACAACATCATGGTTTGAAGGGCCTGGACTGTACTGTTCTATGTTCTGTGCTGTATGACTCTATGACTCTATGACCCTGATGCCACTTGCAACATCCCTAATTCAACACCATTTGGAAGTGAAATCTCCATCCTAGCATGTACAATGCCGAATCAGTTAAGCTGATAGAGTCTGTTGTAACCCTGGACAGGTTCCATAATTGTTGTGATTTTAGTGGAAATCTGTAATTTAAAAAGCCTAGGTAAATGGTGATTTAGTAGTGATGTCACTGGATTAGTAAGGCCAAGACCATGAGGATCATAAATTCAAATCCTATCATAGCAGCTGGTCATGTTTAAATTCAGTTAATAAATCTTGTTTTAGTCATGGTGACCCTGCAACCATTATCAATTGTTGTTCAAATTCATTAATCAATATGAATCAATCTGTATGAGTCAGTGACAACGAAATGATCATGAATGCAATTGCTTATAATCTAAACTGAACTCTTTAAATTACATTACCCCCTGCACCAGTCAGCTTCCATCCCAATAAATTTGAGTCAGTCACTCATGAAAAACTGGAGGGTTAACATTTTGCCTGAGCATTGATTTGAAGATTTATGTAATGGGGAAATAACTTGAGTCGTGCATTTACTTCGAGCAAGGTTTTCCCTTCAAATCTCCTCCAGTTGTCCTTTGGTTGAAATTCTCCATTCAACAGGAGCACCACTACTGTCCTGAATATAGCCAACTGAGGTCAGAACTCTCCCAACTCTAATATTCTTTAACTCTGCAGTTTTGCATCTAAAACTCTTCCCCCCATTCGCTAGCTCTTAGCGGCACTGTTCAAGGAATCCTTCAGTTAACAAGAGATGTAAAAACTGTTAGCCAACACAAAAATCTGACTGAGCCCTGTATTAAAGAGATTATTTCTCTTTGGAGGCAGCTTGTTCTCCAAACCAAAACCTTAACTACTTGAATGCCAAACCATGCTCTCATAATTAATATATGATTTTTTTGTCCTTCTGTTGTTTATCACCAAGGCAACCTGGTCACAAGATCATTTACTAAATACCGGATATTTTATCATAGACTAAAGAAACTTGGCCCTTAAAGGGGCCAGTATCTTAAAAAATCAAAAATGTAGGCTTATCCCCTCAAAACCCATTAATTATCACAACCAACATTGACAGGAACTGCAGGAAATCTATGCCTTTATGCTCTGCAGCATAGTTTTTTTTCAAAGCTCTAATTCCACCATTTCTTTACATTATCAAATTTTTAACAGTGGGCTGGCTTTGTTTATTGCTAGTATTAATTCCAAGGTTTTTTAAAAAAATTTCTTGTTACACAGCATGATGGTTTGGAAAAGCAGCAGGCATGGTATGTGGAAGAGGTTTCCATCATTAATACTGCTCGGAACAAGTTGTGGACCATTCCCTGCAAAAGCTGGCTATCCCTGTTTCATACAGATTGCCAGCTGAGCCGCACATTCTTTCCAGTCACTGGGAGACGTAATGAATACACTGGTTAGTACAAGACAATTATCCAGCATCATTAGATTGGAACAAAAACAAAGCTGCTGGAAAAGCTCAGCAGGTCTGGCAGCATCTGTGAAGGAGAAAACAGAGTTAATGTTTCAGTTCCGGTGATCCTTCCTCAGAACCGACTCTGAGGAAGGGTCGCCAGACCTGAAATGTTAACTCTGTTTTCTCCTTCACAGATGCTGCCAGACCTGCTGAGCTTTTCCAGCAGCTTTGTTTTTGTTCCTGATTTACAGCATCTGCAGTTCTTTTGGTTTTTATTATTATCAGTGTGAGACAAATCCTTCTGATTTTTCCCAGAGTTCAAGTGAAAAATGTTGAATGAATCAGCATTAAATATGTTCTATACTTGAATCAAAATAAGTTGGACTTTTTAAACAGAATGTGTTGATTTTAATTGGTGAGACAATTTTGGATGTTTTCTAATAAGATATTCATATCGTTGTCTGAATAAGGCGTTATATTAAAAGAAGTTGATCATTAGCTACATCTTCAGAACTTCCCTCATGAAGCATCTAACTGAAGGTACGGATAAAAATATGTGATATAATGAGAATCTGACATTTACCCTGCCCTAGGTAGCTGACACAGGTGCCTGAATGTAATGTATTGGAATTAAAGTTTTTGGCTCTCAATTTACGTGGTATGACAACTGTATTGCAAGTGGTGAATAAAATTGCCAATCAGGCAGCACATCTAATTCTGGAAAATACCTTAAGATATTTAAAGCTTTGCTGTCCTTCTCCTCGGTAAACATGGGAGAATTATCTAAAAATCATACAATATAGCCAGGCACCAACCATTCCACAGAATTAAGAACTTAACTGAGCCTGAGCATTCTTGCGGTTGAAAAGCCCGACCATTGTTGACAATTAGAATGGGGCCACAAAGATCATGACAATATCAATTAGTTTCTTAATAAATAATTCATGTGAGTTAGAGTTTTGCTAATTTAGGAATGAATATGTTCATGTCAATCCACAGTCAAGCAAATGGTTTAATTAACATTTTACACAGAGAGTGATAGGTGCCTGGAGCGCGCTGCCAGAGATATTGGTGGAGGCAGATACAATAGGGGCATTTAAGGGGCTTTTAGACAGGCGCATGAATAAGCAAGGAACAGAAGGATATGGACCAGGGCCATGCAGAATGGCTTAGTTTAATTTGGTGCAATGTTCGGCCCAACATCATGGGCTAAAGATCCTGTTTTTGTGATGTACTTATCTGTGTTCTAACATGAAATAAATACAATGGAAGATGCTGATAAGTTTGTTTTTAATGTCATAAAACCACTTCCCTAAAACTTGGTCACTTTTTTTACTTCTTTACATAAGTGGCCATTTGCACTTAAATGAACGTTGACAATGAATATTGGCATTACTTTGATTTAAAAGTTATAATTATCATGATTCTTTTATCAGCAGGTCAGGTCTGGTTCAGCTACTGCTAACCACATTCATAAATGTTGACAGAAAGTGGATGTTAGACTGTGGTACCAACACAAACAAAGCAGAAGAAGCATTTAAGGTAGCGTAGCCAAGCCTGATCATGTCACAACTGATAGCCACATACATGTACCTTCCAGAGTGATTGTTTGATAGATCCATGTTGGAACTTGCAACATGTTCATTAGCTGACTTATTTCTCATCTTTAACATCTGTCGAGGTCAATGTTCACATCTGTCTCTTGCTGTTATTGAGGTGGTCATGTTCTCTAAAATGGGATCAGTAACTTTACTGCCCTATTGAAATGACTGGCTAAATTTTGTAGGGGATCCACCACTGGGCACCCAAAGTACTTGCCTGTTTCTGCTAATAGGTGCTTCTTAATAGAAAAGTTAACTTCTAAAATATACAAAGAGTAAAATAACCATATACTGATATATGCAACAACCAGAGGGGCCTGGGAAATTAGAGAAATACAGAGGGACTAAAGAATGCAGCAGTTTTTAAAAGCAATTGTTTATTAGTTGTCACAGTGCCCTGATAACAGAGTTTAATTACAACTGTACAATGCCAGTTAACTGAAAGTCCATTTGCTGATTTAGAAGGAAACGTTGGAATTCTGCTCTCTCCTTTAATTTCCCTTTTCACTCCATTCCTTCTCCAGACAATAGTGGGCCTCATTTTTTTGGTTGTTTAAAGCTCTATATGTCAGATAACCACATAATTTTGTGTCAGAGGAAGCCCGGCTCTCATCACATCTGCATCGTGTCAGTTTCCTCTGAGCCTGGCTTGACATTGTCTGGTGAAGAAAGTCACAACCTTTACTTTCACGTCAGCCTGTGGAGGTGCTGCAGTGAGCATAGACAAAGTCATAGCTTCCATAAGGTTAGATAAAACAGCACCTTTTAAAACAATTAGCAACTTTGTGACGATGTGGTGGAAGCGTGAAAACATTAAGGAGGAAAAGAAAACTGGTGAGGCTGAACACTCTGTTTGCTGTATATGAATTAATATTTAATTTACGAAAACAGTTTTAGACTTCAGCACAATCCGTACTAGGATTTTCTTTGAAATTCAGCTGAATCTTTAAATGTTTACTGAGAAATCATTCACTCTTATGAAATGTTTGTTGAAACGAAAAGAGTGCAGGAAAGCCTGTAAATATACAGCAAATCTAATAGTGCTGTAAAGAGAGATTATGGGTTAATACTTTTGAGGTGTGTTCTGATGAAGGATTCTGCCTTCGATACTTATTTATTGTACCGTCAAATCTTATTTATTGACAAATGTTAATGAGTCTCTTGCAGATTTCTGGCATTTTCATAATGGAGTTCTCATGTCAGACAGTGGCTGAGTTGCTGGAGTTGTGTATCACTCAAAATTCAGTTTTACCAAAAATGTCAGACTACACCTCAAGATACAGTTTAATTTTTTAAGCTTTGAGCACAGTGAGAAGTTTGAGATAAGGATATTCATGATAAAGTTTCCCTATCCTTCCACCAGTTTTCATGAAGGAAGTGGATATAGTTCTGAGGGCTAAAGGGATCAAAGGATATCAGCAAAAGCAGGAACAGGATACTTGGATGATTTTGAAAGGCAGAGCAACTTGAAGGGCTGGATGGTCCGTGTTTCTAAGTACACTGCAAAGTGAGATTACCACTGAACTGAAGATACCAATCAAGCATATCATCTCAACATCGCTATTTGTAGTTAGAAATTTTAACTGGAACTTTTTTTATTGCTGCATACAATGCAGCTTGTGTGTGAAAGGAGATGACAGTGAGAGATATGTAGTCTCCTTCCTCCTGTGGAACTGTAATACCAGAAAAACTGGCAACCATCCATTTCATTTGGTAACCAGATAGAAAACAAGCAGGGAATAGTATTTCTGTGTGCGATGGTGGGGAGAGAGAGAGAGAGGGAGAGGCAAACCACAGATTTTTAGTTTTCATACCTGCTGCTACATAATCGTAAAGCCATAACCGTGATGTAGAAATGGAACTAACAACAGTGAGTCTTAAACAATAGAAGAAAAGTTTTTAAAAAATTGTACAACATTTTTCACTTGTTGTTTAAGACTTTAAGCAAATTTCTAAGTCACAGGATTGTTTGGATGGAGTTCTGGGCTGCTTGAGGGGATTGATGTTATCATAGGGACCATAGCAGAGAGCTTTTGTGCTGTTTTGATGCTGGTTTTGCGCAATGCAGGTGAGGAGGCAAACTGTTGTTCAAACCAGAGCTGTAATAAATAGCCAAAGTCAGAAGTCACACAACATTAGGTTATAGTCCAACAGGCTTATTTGAAATCACAAGCTTTCGGAGCACTGCTCCTTTGTCAGGTGAAGTGAACACCTGAATGCCACCTCTTTGAATAAACGTATTGGACTAAAACCTGGTGTCGTGTGACTTCCACCATCATCCACCCCAGTCCAACACAGGCACCTCCACCACCTAATAAATAGTTGTCCATTCAGGCATTGGTAACAGGGAAAAAATCTCCATGGCCATCCTTAATGCACTGTTCTGAGGAAGGGTCATCGGGCCCAAAACATTAACTCTGTTTTCTCCTCCACAGATGCTGCCAGACCTGCTGAGCTTTTCCAGCAACTTTGTTTTTGTTGTTGTTGTTAACACAATGTCAATTCAACTATGAATGTAGACCCACAATAGAAATAAGGGGAAAAGCATAATCTTTCAAGAAAATGATTGAGAAAGGTTACTTGAGAGAAAAAAAGCAACATAAAAAACAGAGATGGTAGGAACTACTGATGCTGGAGAACCTGAGATAACACGGTGCGAAGCTGGATGAGCACAGCAGGCCAAGCAGCATCAGAGGAGCAGGAAGGCTTGACATTTCGGGTCGGGACCCTTCTTCAGAAATGGGGGAAGGGAAGGGGTTTCTGAAATAAATAGGGAGACGGGAGAGGTGGATAGAAGATGGATAAAGGAGAAGATAGGGTGAGACATAAAAAACATAAAAAACACTTGGCTGAAAAATTTGGCTTTTTAATGCCTCTTTATGACAGCTTTGTCCAAAACGTTCTCCTTGGACTACAGAAGAATAAGAAGAAGCCAAACTGAGGATTTCGATTGAATTTATCTTTGGGTCTCACAAAAGATGGCTAATGAGGAAGTAGACGTTTAGATTCTGGTAAGGTGGCGGCAGAATAAGATGTTCCAGGCAGAGCTCCTTCGCTTGCCAGATTTTTTCTTTTTTCTTTCCTCTTTGCAGCAGTTTATCTTCTTAAATTGTTCTACCTGTGAGACAAAGGGAGAGGAGTCGTGGACCGGATCCCGGAGCAGGGAGAAGGGCGAGCGCCGCCCGGGTCCCAGAGTGGGAAGTGGAGCGAGTGCAGGCGGAGTTCCGGAACAGTGAGCGGAGTGAGTGCAGGTCGGGTCCCAGAGTGGGGAGCAGGGCAAGTGTGGGCCGGGTCCCGGAGTGGGGAGCGGGGCATGCGATGGCCGGGTCCCAGAGTGAGTGTGGTCTGGCTGTAGGAACGAGTGCTGGAGGTGAGTCCGGGACAGAGAGGAAGACTTGTATTCTGAAGCCCAGTGGGCATGGTCTCAGAGAAAACGACTATAACTTGAGTACTTTAAAGACACTTTTTTTTCTCATTCTGGACTTTTAAACTCTGTATTACCATTCTAATTTTTATTACTATTTCAATTCTGTGACAACACTTAAAGTATCTGTACCTTGGAACCCTGTAACTAAGATGGCACCAAGAAGCAACATTACAAACTTGTCAGTGCACTCATTTGAGTGCATGTGACAACAAAGGCTATTCTATTCCAGATTCTGGAAGGAATTTTTTTAGACTGGGAAGTAGCAAACATAATCTCTCCATTCAAGAAGGGAGGGTGACAGAAAACAGGAGGCTATAGGCCACTAAGCTAGACATCTGTTACACAGAAAGCGTTGCAATCGATCATTAAGGTGGTCATCATTGGATAATTAGAAAATGATAATCAGAAAGAGTTCTCATGGTTTTGTGTAAAGGAAATCGAATTTAACTAGTTTAACCAACAGAGGAGGCAATGGCCTAGTGGTATTTCCACTGGACTGTTAATCCAGAGACCCAGATAATGTTCTGGGAGATAACAAGATGTAGAGCTGTCTGAACACAGCAGGCCAAGCAGCATCAGAGGAGCGGGAAAGCTGATGTTTCAGGCTTAGACACCTTCGAAAAGAAGAAGGGTCTAGGCCCGAAACGTCAGCCTTCCTGCTCCTCTGATGCTGCTCAGGTCAGCCAGCTCTGCATCTTGTTATCTCAGATTCTCCAGCATCTGCAGTTCCTACTATCCCTAATGTTCTGGGGACTTGGGTTTGAATCCTGCCATGGCAGAACTGAATTCCAGTTTTAAAAATCTGGAACTAGGAGACTAATGATGACCATGAATCCATTGTCAATTTTTGGAAAAACCCATCAGGTTCACTGATCTCAGAGATGATGGGAACTGCAGATGCTGGAGAACCCAAGATAATAAAGTGTGAAGCTGGATGAACACAGCAGGCCAAGCAGCATTTCAGGACCACAAAAGCTGACATTTTGGGCCGAGACCCTTCATCAGAGAGGGGGATGGGGAGAGGGTTCTGGAATAAAGAGGGAGAGAGGGGGAGGCGGACCGAAGATGGAGAGAAAAGAAGATAGGTGGAGACAGTATAGGTGGAGAGGTAGGGAGGGGATAGGTCAGTCCAGGGAAGACGGACAGGTCAAGGAGGTGGGACGAGGTTAGTAGGTAGGAAATAGAGGTGCCGCTTGAGGTGGAGGAAGGGATGGGTGAGAGGAAGAACAGGTTAGGGAGGCAGAAACAGGCTGGGCTGGCTTTGGCATTCAGTGGGGGGAGGGGAAGAGCTGGGCTGGTTGTGTGGTGCAGTGGGGGGAGGGGACGAACTGGGCTGGTTTAGGGATGCGGTGGGGGAAGGGGAGATTTTGAAGCTGGTGAAGTCCACATTGATACCATTAGGCTGCAGCGTTCCCAAGTGGAATATGAGTTGCTGTTCCTGCAACCTTCGGGTGGCATCGTTGTGGCACTGCAGGAGGCCCATGACGGACATGTCATCTAAAGAATGGGAGGGGGAATTAAATTAGTTCACTACTGGGAGGTGTAGTTGTTTATTGCGAACCGAGTGGAGATGTTCTGCAAAGCAGTCCCCAAGCCTCCGCTTGGTTTCCCCGATGAGAGGAAGCCACACCGGGTACAATGGATACAGTATACCACATTGGCAGATGTGCAGACTTTCCACATTAAGCAGAGGTTCACCTGCACATCTGCCAATGTGGTATACTGTATCCATTGCACCCGGTGTGGCTTCCTCTACATCGGGGAAACCAAGCAGAGGCTTGGGGACTGCTTTGCAGAACACCTCCGCTCAGTTCACAACAAACAACTGCACCTCCCAGTCGCAAACCATTTCCACTCCCCCTCCCATTCTTTAGATGACATGTCCATCATGGGCCTCCTGCAGTGCCACAATGATGCCACCCGAAGGTTGCAGGAACAGCAACTCATATTCCGCCTGGGAACCCTGCAGCCTAATGGTATCAATGTGGACTTCACCAGCTTCAAAATCTCCCCTTCCCCCACTGCATCCCTAAACCAGCCCAGCTCTTCCCCTCCCCCCACTGAATGCCAAAGCCAGCCCAGCCTGTTTCTGCCTCCCTAACCTGTTCTTCCTCTCACCCATCCCTTCCTCCACCTCAAGCGGCACCTCCATTTCCTACCTACTAACCTCATCCCACCTCCTTGACCTGTCCGTCTTCCCTGGACTGACCTATCCCCTCCCTACCTCCCCACCCATACTCTCCTCTCCACCTATCTTCTCTCCATCTTCGGTCCGCCTCCCCCTCTCTCCCTATTTATTCCAGAACCCTCACCCCATCCCCCTCTCTGATGAAGGGTCTAGGCCCGAAATGTCAGCTATTGTGCTCCTGAGATGCTGCTGGCCTGCTGTGTTCATCCAGCGTCACACATTATTATCTTGGATTCTCCAGCATCTGCAGTTCCCATTATCCCTAGCTCATTTGAACCTATGTATACATACTGTCCTGCCAATGTGATATTCAGAGTGTAAGACAACAAAGTGTGAAGCTGGATGAACACAGCAGGCCAAGCAGCATCTCAGGAGCACAAAAGCTGATGTTTCGGGCCTAGACCCTTCATCAGAGGAGAGGGGAGAGGCTTCTGGAATAAATAGGGACAGAGGGGGAGGCAGACCGAAGATGGAGAGAAAAGAAGATAGGTGGAGAGGAGAGTATGGGTGGGGAGGTAGGGAGGGGATAGGTCAGTCCAGGGAAGGCGGACAGGTCAAGGAGGTGGGTTGAGGTTAGTAGGTAGGAAATGGAGGTGCGGCTTGAGGTGGGAGGAAGGGATGGGTGAGAGGAAGAACAGGTTAGGGAGGCGGAGACAGGCTGGGCTAGTTTTAGGATGCAGTGGGGGAGGGAGAGATTTTGAAGCTGGTGAAGTCCACATTGATACCATTGGGCTGCAGGGTTCCCAAGCGGAATATGAGTTGCTGTTCCTGCAACCTTCGGGTGGCATCATTGTGGCACTGCAGGAGGCCCATGATGGATATGTCGTCTAAAGAATGGGTTCGCATCCTACGGGGAAAGAAATTGCAATCCTTACCTGGTCTGGTCGAAATGTGACTCCAAACCCACAGCAATATGGTTGACTCTGAACTGCCCTCTGGGCAATTAGGGATGGGCAATAAATGCTGCCTGGCCAACGACACTCTCATTCTGTGAATGAACAAAGGATGGGTGGTGCGGTGACTCAGTGGTTAGCACTGCAGCCTCACGGCACCAGGGACCAGGGTTCGATTGCAGCCTCAGGTAACTGTCTGTGTGGAGTTTGCACATTCTCCCTGTGTCAGCGTGGGTTTCCTCCGGGTGCTCCGGTTTCCTCCCACAGTCCAAAGATGTGCGGGCTAGGTGTACTGGCCATGCTAAATCGCCTGTAGTGTTCAGGGGTGTGTGGGTTGTAGAGGGATGGGTCTGGCTGGGATTCTCCAAGGGGCAGTGTGGACTTGTTGGGCCAAAGGGCCCGTTTCCACATTGTAGGGAATCTAATCTAATTGGAGTTTTCTGAATGAGTGACCTGCTGTTGAAAAAGGGGAGCCTGTAGATTTATAGTACTTGGATTTACAGAAGACATTTGACATGGAAAGAAGTCATTGTGTAATACAATCAGAGCCAATTCCACTGCAACATGGGTGGCTCAGCTATAGAGAAAAGGAGGATGAGGTCAGAAAGGTAATGGTGAGAGAGTATTAGAGCAGAGGAATTATGCTTGAATTGTAAAAAAGACAAATTACAATGAAAGTATTATGTCCGGTTTTAGTTGGCTCGGGAACGTAAAGAAGAGATTTACATGGAGGTTGTCAGGAATGGACAATTTTAGCTGTAACAAACAAAAATCAAATACTTTTATGCAAGTGAACACCGTCAATATCAATGCCCTCCAACAGCTTCCCAGGTTTTAGTCTGTACATTCTTCAATTTACCCAAAACCTTGGGTGATATTTAATAGGCGTTGAGAGTATCACCCATCAGCTGGAAAGCTAATGACAGCCCAGGTCCCCTTTCTTAGAGAAGGTCTTGCACATTTAAATGCCACTTCAGCACTAGCCTGACCACGGTGGGCCTTCCCTGGGATCTAGGAGTTACCAACCAATGAGAGAAGAGACTGGCAACTTTATTGTACAGCAGCACCACTGGTGGCTACTGTCAGTATGACACCCACCTTGGGGCTCGGCTCCTCACTGGGACAGAGGTGAATGATGAGGCTGGGATTTGTGGGTTTAGAGTTGAGGGGAGTCAGCAGACAGGGCAGGATTCCCACAGACACTGAGTGCCCTTGAAATAAGGACCACAACCCAGGAGCCTGCAAATGACCCCCCACAAGGTTGCTTGCTGTACTTCCAGCGTGTGAATCCCCTTACTTTCTGATGGACTAATACTCGTCTTCCATGTATGACCTCATGAAAAATCTTGCTACATTAAATTAAGACAATCAGAGTGGAGATGGTAAGGTGGTGGGATGCCCACCCAACAGCCATTCACCTGACGAACTGCCCCCTTACAAACAATATCATTAGGAGGGAGAGCATTTAATTCTACCCATTGTCGGTCACAACCCCATAAGGTGTACATTAACATATTTAGCATTTATTCAACCCAAGGAAAGAAAAGGAATGAGGAAATTAGAAAAAAAAAGAAGTTGATTTCTCCTGATCCTGTTCGCAGTAGAACTAAATTACCTGTGTGTGAAAAATGATAATCTTTCATCCAATTTAATTAAGAATAAGAATACAACCTGCCTCACAGCAGCTGATCAGTTACCTATTGCACCTAGATGTTATAGACATAGGAAGGTCTCCACTATTATATTCTGGGCAAAAATGATTGCTGTTAACTAAAACCCTGTGAGACTAGAGTGCAAATTGGTTCTGCTGTATTTGAATTTCACTTCTATATTTAATAGCAAATTTCCCTATCACTTTCTCTGAGACATCGATATGATGCAGGTAGAAGGCTGATTAATTGTGCCACAAGATATGATGATTGTTCCTTATTAGCTCTGAAATCCTCTTAGCAAAGGTAGTAAGGGAATGGAACGCTTTGCCTGCAATGGTAGTAGATTCGCCAACTTTAGGTACATTTAAGTCGTCATTGGACAAGCATATGGACATACATGGAATAGTGTAGCTTAGATGGGCTTCAGATTGGTATGACAGGTCAGCACAACATTGAGGGCCGAAGGGCCTGTACTGTGCTGTAATGTTCTATGTTCTATGTTCAAAGTGAAAACAGTTGGAACTCCCCATTCCTTGACCATCTGGATTATGAAGTTTCCTAATGTTTCACTTGAGGTTGTGTTGCCAGTTGTAAGAGAAATTGTGAATTACTCACTAATGTCAGATCCATATTTGCCTATTTTTTTTGTGTGGTTCAATTAGCCCAGACCTACCCCATTGACCTGGATGTGAAATCTAATAGTGAAGGCCTGAACAATTCTGACTGGGTAAGTGGCACGCTGTATGCCACTTTGTCCTAACCTTGGTCATTTGATGTGGTGCAGTTTTTCTCAGTGTCCCAAACTAGGATTTGCTTCTGGCCATAAATTCACAGTCCTCACTAGTCAGTGCAGTCAACTTGCATAAGACAATACTCTGCTTTATGTCACAATTGCCACTGTAAAGTGCAGGATCCATGTCTTGCTTTTGGCGTCTGATCTGACATCAAGTTGTGGCCGAGCCAGAACTTTCTTTAGTTTAGTGTGGCAAAACTGAATCCATCCTATTCACCCCCTACCAAAAACTCCATGCTGTGGCTTTGGATGGCAGCATAGATTTTGTTAAAAAAAGGAAACATTCTGTACCTGTGACAGCTCCTTGAAAGAACTAGATGATTAGAAATGACTACTTTCCTGCCCTTCGACTTAATTCTAGGTTTTCTTGAAGCATGAAACTTTTTGTCTTTTAAACTATCCTGCCCTTCACCCAGTCAGATCTGAATGGTGTGGCTGACCCTGGCCTTTGGTAAGCCCAAGCTTGGTTGGCCATTCATGGAAGGGTTTTGTCTACAGGGTGACAGCGCCAGGATGGATCTGATGTATTCCATGTTATGAAGGGAAGGCACTATAAGCTCGGAAGACAACGTCTGGCTCGTGCCAAATAGAGGATCATCTGGAAAGAAGATTTGTCTTGCTTTTGAACACACACACGGAAAGCAACTAGAAACTGTCTCCTGCTTCCCTTATTCCTGAGTTAAATGTGGTTGGTGTGAATGTGGACCACAGTGTGAGAATGAGGTTGGCATAATTTGTTTTAACATCTCAATCAATCTGGACAGTGGTTGACGTGTAGGCGAGCCCAGACTGTCACCATGGTGATATTAAAGACTGGCTCCTCTAGACCACGGCTGATTACACCACTGATCATGGCACCGAGATGGCAACGCCTTCAACACTCTCTCACACATTCTACTTCACCTACCCAAAACCTTTCTAACTTTTCTCAATTCTGCTGAAAGGTCACAGATCTGACCTTTTCAGGGTCAGGCCTTTTCAGCATCGTCTGTTTTTATTTATTGTTCCTTTTGCTCAGTCTTAGTAGGGCCCACCTAAGGATCCAGGCCCAGACTGCAAAGCTCATGGATAGCTTTAAAACCTCAATAGCCCACTTCTCATGACATTCAAATGTAAACATTTAGGAAACAGAAAGAAACCACCTAACTGTAAAATATAAAGTTTTGCCCAAAAAAAGGAGCTGGTGGAAATCGGAAACTGAGACAGAAAATACAGGAAATACTTGGCAAGCCAGGCAAAATCTATGGAGACTGAGCATTGAACCTTTTTTTTAAAAACACTCCTCCAGAGCAGCTGGGATTTGAACCTAGGTCTTTGGCTTCGAGAACTAACAGCAGGAAAGGCACTTCAACCCCATGAGTCTACTCAGCCATTTAATACAACCATGGTTGATCTGATCTTGGCCTCAACACCACTTTCCAGCCTGCTCTTTATAACTCTCCAACCCATTTCTAATTAAAAGTCTCCACCTTAAATTTACTCAAAGTCCTGGCGTCCACCACCCTCTTGTGTAGTGAATTCCATAGGTTTGCAGCTCTTTGAGAGAAGACATTTCTCCATACCTCTGCTACTCCTTACCTTACAATTATGACCTCTAATTCTAGATTGCATTACATGAGGAAGCATCTTTCTATGTGTACTCTGCCAAACTTCTTCAGCATCTTACATGCCTCAGTTAGTTCTCTTCTCATTCTTCTGTACTCAAGATTATTGGCATAAACTGCTCAATCTCTCTTCACAAGACAAGTGCCTCATCTCTGGAATCTATTCAGTGAACCTTCTCTGAACTGTCTCCAATGCAAATACATCTCTTCTCAAGTAAGGAACCAAAATTGTTCTCCAGATGTAGTCTCACTGATGCCTTGTACAGTTACAACAACACTTCCCTACTTTTTTACTCTATTCTTTTAGCAATAAATGCTAATATTCCATTTGCCTAAATTATTAACTGCTATACCATGTACCTGCATACTAGTTTTTTTGTGATTCATGCATGAGAACACCCAGATGACTCTGCACTAAAGCTTTGATCATTTATATAGAATAGAATCGAATCGCTACAGTGTGGAAACAAGTCTGTCAGCCCAACAAGTCCACACCGACCCTCAGAGCATCCCACCCAGAACCCACCCCCTTAATCTACTCATCCCTGGACACTATGTGTAAGTTAGCATGGCCAATCCACCTAGCCTGCACATCTTCAGACTGTGAGAGAAAACCAGAGCACCTGGAGGAAACCCATGCAGACACAGGAAGAACGTGCAAACTCCACACAGACAGTTGCCTGAAGGTGGAATCAAACCTGGGTCCTCGGCACTGTGAGGCAGCACTGCTAACCACTAAGCTAACGTGCCACTCATATAATAATTTGATTTTCTATTGCTCCAACTAGAAACTTCACAATTATCCATGTCAAACTTCATCTGCCACATTTTAGTCCATACATCTCACCTATCCATATCCATTCATAAATTTTTTATTTCTTCATTGCATCTTACTTTACCACCCAGTTTAGTGCTAGGCTTCTTAAGCTAGCAAAACTTAACTTCTCTCTAATTTCATCTTGCATTTTTCCATTAATATCTTGAAAACCTGTTTGTTCTGATTCTTCACTATTCATGATTCTTCAGTCTGGTTTTGGGAAGAAGATATACATTCGGTCTGTTCGCACGGCTCTTTTCAAGAGTCCTGTGCTGTTTTGGCTCTAATTTGTAGTGAAATTCATAAAATGCAAGTGTACGACTGTCACCCACTAGTGACCATTAAGAGCAAAAGTCTGCATGACTTTTAGGCCATATTATAAAGCACAGCAATCCTGCTGTCACTGTGATGGTACTACATAACCACCAGCCTCTTCACTGCAGTTTGTGGTGTGTGTTTTGACTAGATAGCTGTACACTTGGGCCAACTTGTAGTTGCATAATAACACTTACATAATGCATCCACAGCAGACAAGCGGGTAGATTGCATTTAGATGAACAATTTCATTCATAAAGCTAATGCATTCTAAGGTTACAAGCCATAAAGTGCAGAAGTTCCAAGGGCAGTGTAACTCAACCTGTCTGAATTTGAAACCTGACCTACAAATAAGTTAAAGTAATCTTTAAAGCCAGATTAGTTTATCATTTGTCATTTGAAGAATACAGATCATACAACAACGCACTTGAATATTCCCATTGAATTCAGTACATAATATAAATGTATTGTACATAATGCTAAAGAACCATTAATTTTTTTCTATAATATAACTATTATACATAATAAGATAACAGTTATGAAGATCATTCCATGGGAAAGTCTTAAATGTAGTCAGTGTCTTATGAACAACCACAATCAATAGCTCCCACACACATGATTGAAATAACAAATAATTTGACAGTTTTATGTCTCAGAGAATGTGTTGAATTAGGACACAGTGCAATGACTGAATTCCAGTACAGGTTGAGGATTCAGGACTTACTCAACTTCACAGAAGCTAGATTGCAATGTGATGGTGTGAACATAAATATGAAATTGAATGTTCTTTGGGTCTCATTTCCTCCCTCACTCTGCTCCAACTCCCATCAGCTTTGCTATTTTGTCTTTCTGCCAGTCAGATCTTGGGATGATCGCTCAGGACCAATATATTGACAACAAGAAAACATCTCACCAGAAACTTTACACCTTGTCTCCAATTCAGTCTCCCTGCCCAGCTAACTGCTTAGCCCTAATCAGGCAGTATGGAATGTCAACATTGTGTTCAATCCTTAACTGAAGTTTATTCTCATTTCCTAAAACCAAGATTCCCATTATCCATCTCATCAAATCTCCAAATTCTTTCTTGACCCTATCAACACTGATGGTAATTTTTACAAATTCATTGTTTCCTGGCTGTATTACTCTAATATGGCACTTTCCAGTTTCCACTCCATCTTATGTAGTTCCATCTCATCTGAAACAGCACATTTTCCTTCCTACCCTGTACTAAGTCTCACACATCAATTAGTCTCACTCCTAACCGCCATCCATTGGTTCCCCAGCACACGTCTCAATGCATTGATTTGCAAACCCTGATCCTTATGTACATCCCATTTCATGAAAAAATAACTTAGAAAAAGAAATATTTGTCATCTTATCCCACTTACTTTAGTAATATCCTCCAATGCCAAATCTCAGTTTGTTTGCACAGTCTGCATTTTCAAAAGACATCACAATAATTACTTCCTTGACCACAACAGCAATCATTTCCTGTATTGTCCTTTCTGTGCATTGTTCAACTTCTGTTCTATGTGGGGACATTTCTCTATATTAAAGTATGGCATTAGTGTGCATTATCATTATAAGCAAATTAACAAATTGAGGCAACTTTAACTTTGGTTCGCATTGGTCTTTGGTGGGCAAGAGGGCACAAAGCAGATGATGCGCCAAGTAGAAGAGAATGGGGTGGAGCCTCATTCAGTTTAATATTGGACATCTGTCTCCCCCACCCAAAGTTAGAGGGACGGCATAAAGGTTGGTGGACAAGATGGGAGTTGAGGTGAGAGCTAGAGACTGTCAGATTCCATCTTATGATCTCCAGCATAGTGAAATGGTGCAAGTGATGGTGAGAAGAATTAAATGGCCAAGGACAAAAAATGTCATGTGGGTCTCATAAATTCATTACGAGGGCCCAGCAGATCATTCCAGTTCTTGCTGGCCCCCAATGGAATCCTTTCAAAAGTATATTCAAAAGTGAGATATTGCTGGCAAACATGGTTAAGGAAAATCCCAAAGCCTTTTATTCATATATAAAGAGCAAGAGGGTAACTAGAGAAAGGATTGGCCCACTTAAGGACAAAGAAGGAAAGTTATGCACTGAGTCAGAGAAAATGGGTGACATTTTTAACGAGTACTTTGCATCGGTATTCACCAAGGAGAGGGACATGACGGATGTTGAGGTTAGGGATAGATGTTTGCTTAGTCTAGGTCAAGTTGACATAAGGAAGGAGGAAGTGTTAGGTATCCTAAAAGACATTAAGGTGGACAAGTCCCCAGGTCCGGATGGGATCTATCCCAGCTTACTGAGGGAAGAGAGAGAGGAAATAGCCGGGGCCCTAACAGATATCTTTGCAGTGTCCTTAGACACGGGTGAGGTCCCAGAGGACTGGAGACTTGCTAATGTTGTCCCCTTGTTTAAAAAGGGCAGCAAGGATAATCCAGGTAATTATTGACCGGTGAGCCTGACGTCAGTGGTAGGGAAGCTACTGGAGAAGATACTGAGGAATAGGATCTATTCCCATTTGGAAGAAAATGGGCTTATCAGTGATAGGCAACATGGTTTTGTACAGGGAAGGTCATGTCTTGCCAACTTAATAGAATTCTTTAAGGACGTGACAAAGTTGATTGATGAGGGAAAGGCTGTAGATGTCATATATGTGGATTTCAGTAAGGCGTTTGATAAGGTTCCCCATGGCAGGCTGATGGAGAAAGTGAAGTCACATGGGGTCCAGGGTGTGCTAGCTAGATGGATAAAAAACTGGCTGGGCAACAGGAGACAAAGGGTAGTAGTAGAAGGGAGTTTCTCAAATTGGAGACCTGTAACCAGTGGTGTTCCACAGGGAAATGTGTTGGGACCACTGTTGTTTGTGATTTATGTAAATGATCTGGAGGAAGGTGTAGGTGGCCTGATCAGCAAGTTTGCTGATGACGCTAAGATTGGTCGAGTAGCTGATAGTGAAGGGGACTGTCAGAAATTACAGCAGAATATAGATAGATTGGAGAGTTGGGCAGATAGATGGCAGATGGAGTTCAATCCGGGCAAATGCGAGGTGATGCATTTTGGAAGATCTAATTCAAGGGCGAACTATACAGTAAATGGAAAAGTCCTAGGGAAAATTGATGAACAGAGAGATCTGGGTGTTCAGGTTCATTGTTCCCTGAAGGTGGCAATGCAGGTCAATAGGGTGGTCAAGAAGGCATATGGCATGCTTTCCTTCAATGGGCAGGGTATTGAGTACAAGAGTTGGCAGGTCATGTTACAGTTGTATAAGACTTTGGTTCGTCCACATTTGGAGTACTGTGTACGGTTCTGGTCGCCACATTACCAAAAGGATGTGGATGCTTTGGAGAGGGTACAGAGGAGGTTCACCAGGATATTGCCTGGTATGGAGGGTGCTAGCTATGAAGAGAGGTTGAGGAGATTAGGATTATTTTCATTAGAAAGACGGAGATTGAGGGGGGACCTGATTGAGGTCTACAAAATCATGAGAGGCATAGACAGGGTGGATAGCAAGAAGCTTTTTCCCAGAGTGGGGGACTCAATTACTAGGGGTCATGAGTTCAAAGTGAGAGGAGGAAAGTTTAAGGGAGATATGTGTGGAAAGTTCTTTACACAGAGGCTGGTGGGTGCCTGGAATGCGTTGCCAGCGGAGGTGATAGACGCAGACATGTTAGCGTCTTTTAAGATAGATTTGGACAGGTACATGGATGGGCAGGGAGCAAATGGACATGGACCGTTAGGAAATAGATGACAGGTTAGACAGAGGATTGTGATCAGCGCAGGCTTGGAGGGCTGAAGGGCCTGTTCCTGTGCTGTAGGTTTCTTTGTTTCTTTGTTTCTTTGTTGTAAACTCACCATGGTCTCTTTTGTCCACACTGCAGCATCCTTCCTCCCTAGTTGAGTGCAAACTACACGGCAGCACCAGTCACGTCTTTGGGCAAAGGCTTGCCTCAAGTGGCAGTCACTGAGGGTAACATCATACGGGGCAGGTACAGAATAGCCTCTTGCGAGTAAGACAGCTCACCCAGGTTTAATCTGTCACGCTAATTCCCATCAAGAAGGGGGAGTTAAAATCATTCCCAATGTGACAGGAAGGTAAATTATTGACATAGGGTTCCTCCAAACAAAGTGATTGTGTCTTTGCCTTAAACTTATAGTATGGGAATGTAGCAGAATTTGACGAGCTGAGTAAAAGCAGTACTAGTTAAGCAATATGGTGTAATAAAGGTACCCTAATTCAATAATAAGTTTCCACTCTCTCACAAGCTTTGGCACAGAATTTGTTCCTAAGGTCTTACTATTATGTCTTCCAAGTATAATGTTTAGTTTGTGGTTTTCTAAATGCAACCCAGTCATTGTCTACAGCAGTGGTGGGAGATCTCAAGTAAAGCTAAGACATTCCCCCATCTGTAAAGTGATCCCAATACATAAATTATGGAAAGACCTGAAGCCTGATGATAAGGTTTGTGCTTCTGGGCTCTTTTTACACTCTGCTTTCTCTTTAAGTCACGTGTGTCTGGCAGAGCAGTAATTTTTCATGAGAGTCGTGAAGCTATGCAGGAGAGAGCAGAGAGCAACTTGTTACATGAATGTGACACATAGGATAAAAGGCAGGAAAGAAAATTTGAAAATGACACCAACATGAAAGACAAGAAGAAAAAATCAAAGGAACGCTTAGAAGATGATGAAGAAGAAGAAATAGTATTGGAAAAAAGGAAGAAAAAGAAAACATCTCCAAATGAAGAGCCTAACAAAAGGTCCAAGTCAAAAGGTTCAGTTGAAGATGATGATCATGTTGATAAACCTCGAAAGGAGAAGAATAAAGGGAAAAAATCCAAGAAGGGTTCAAATGACAGTGAAGAAGAAAAAAGAGAAAAGAAGAAAGAGAAACAGAAAGGAGATAAACCAAAACACAAAACATCTAAAAAACCATTCAACTATCAAGAAATTTATGAGAGAGAACTTCTGACATACCGCACTGAATCCTCAGACGAGGGAGAGGATCCATACCACAAGAAGAAAGGTCATTATTGAAGAAATGTCTTATTTATTGCCTTTCTCATTCAGATTCACTTAATTTATCTTTTTTTTTGTTTCTGAGATATGAGACAACGTCTCAATTAAATGGGGTTTAAACAAATTTGGCAGGGAGATGGGATGTGGAGTGGAAGTACAGTGGGGGATGATCCACAAGACAAGTGTAATTGAAGAACCAACTCAGCCTTGAAGGCAGTGTGTGAATGTAGTTAAGGCGCATGGGAGCATTGCAAAGTTAATGGCATTTATTATAATGCAAAAATCTTGCAAATAAGGCAAATGGATTCAGAGTGTTGATTAACGCGTGGGGATGTGATGTCGTTGCTATCACCAAGATATGGTTGAGGGAGGGTCAGAACTGGTGGCTCAATGTTCCAGGGTAGGGAATCTTTAAGTGAAACAGGGGCAGGGGATTGTGAAAGAGGAGGTGGTCTCACATTATTAAGCAAGGGAGTGAATTACTGTGGTAAGGTGAGGTGATCTTAGAAGGTTCGTCAAATGAGATTATATGGGTAGGATTTAAAAACAAAATGAGAGCAATCACTTTGCTTGGTGTGTCAGGGAGATATAGAAAGACAGATATGTTGGCAAATCTAAGAGGTATAGAAATATTAGGGTATAATAGTGAGGGAATTCAGCTTCCAAATATTAGAAGGGATGAAAAGCGAAAGGCTTACATGGGCAGCAGTCTTAAAATTTTCCCAGGACCATATTTCAAGGCCATGAAGAGAGTCACCAGTGAAGGAGTAAAAGAAGATTTACAGGGCTGATAAAGGAAATGTAGGGGTGTGCTGATCAGGAGAGAATGAGCATGTTGAGTCTCTGAGAAGGCTAAGTGGGGGCCAAGTAAAATTATGAAAGGTATTGATAGAGTAGAACAGATGGCATGCCTCCAGAGGTGAATTGGCGGACAGGGAGTGGCATAATAAGATTAGGTGCAATGCCATATATATCATTCTACGTGCCTACCCATTTGCCCACCCACTTTTACACATGGTGGTGCAGCATAGGGCAGCCCATCTGTCCACTAGACAGTGAGGCCCATGCTAAGTGTGAAGCCAGCAGCTTCCAGGCAAGAGAGAGAAAGAGAAAGAGAGAAAGACATAGGGTTCCTTCTCCATTTCCCTAGTCTCATTACATTGTTCATCCCAGCACTGCAACCTCTTCACTGCCAGGCCTCAGTAATACTTTAATTTATCTCAGTGTCTGGCTCCATTGAGCGCTGCCATTGGTTACTGATTGCAGACCCAGCAGTGACCATTGCTTCTAACAGTGCTGCTGGGATCACAGGGCCATTTGCCTGGCCTTGTGGAAACAGAAGTAGGGCATCTCCCAGATGGGGGTGGAATTCTCCCCCCTAGCCATTTAATTGTCCAGGGACCATTAAATTTTCTGGACCATTAAATGGCTATGAGGCAAATTCCCACAGTGGGGTTGGGCTGAGCCACAACATTTCTGCCAGGCCTGGAAGAGGGAAGGACCTGGCCCAGTGGAGAAAACCAAACAGGAGAAATTAGTGGTGTTTAATAAGATTGGAGGAAGAAGCCAACTCTGTAGCCAATACTAGCAACACCCACGTCTATCAAATTTCAGGAGCGCTAAGGGTATTAAGCCCCTGTTTGGCAGTACTCTGTTACTAGGGCTCCCGACTCTTTAGATTGTCAGACTTCTGCCAGCAGGGTGGAAGTCACACATCTAAAAGTTACTGGCGGTTCAGAGGAACTCTCCATTACCAGTATTGTCACCAGGAGCTCATGGCTGCCCGCAGTGATACACTGGACTGGATCTTCATTGGCATTCATTGTTGGGTATTCGCTCAGAAAATGCTGGAGAAATCCAGCAGATCTGGCAGCATCTGTGGAGAGAGAAACAGCATTAATATGTCAAGCCCAATATGACTTCTTCTGAAGAAGAGCCCTACCAGACTCAAAATGTTAATTTGTTACTCTCTCCACAAATGCTGTAAGACCTGTCAAGTTTTTTTCTTCATTTATTTAAAGGATGAGGGGATTGCTGGCTAGGCCAGCATTACACCTCCCCAGAGTCAACCATACTGCTGTGGATCTGGGGTTATATGTCGGCCAGACCAGCTGAGGATGGCAGTTTCCTTTCCTAAAGGACATTAGTGAACCAGACAGCGTTTTCCAACAGTCAACTCATGTCCATTGTTAGACTTTTAATTCCAGACATTTATTGAATTCAAATTCCACCATCTGTTGTAGCAGGACTCAAACCCAGGTCCCCAGAACATTAGTGATCATGGGAACTGCAGATGCTGGAGAATCCAAGATAATAAAGTGTGAAGCTGGATGAACACAGCAGGCCCAGCAGCATCTCAGGAGCACAAAAGCTGACGTTTCGGGCCTAGACCCTTCATCAGAGAGGATTTGTGCTCCTGAGATGCTGCTTGGCCTGCTGTATTCATCCAGCTTCACACTTTGTTATCCCCAGAACATTACCTGAGTCTCTGGATGCAGCAATATTACCACCAGGCCATCATCTCCCCCTGTAAGTTTCCCCAGCAATTTCAGTGTTTGTTTCAGATTTCCAGCATCCATAATATTTTACTTTTGTTTCTTGTTAGATTCCTGGGGGAATTAAGCAAGGGCAGGATACACTTTTCTAGCAGCCTGGAGCATGGAAACGAGATATGAGTTGAGGACACTCAGGGACTGGGTATCTTTGAACGTGGGACCCCTCCCCCCAGAATGACACAAGCAAACCCTTTTATGTTTACTCATTGCTTCCCTGCATGGCAAGCTCCACCCACTACAAGTTGAACACTTTCATTGGCAGGAGAAAGCCCTCTAATGGGTAGCAATTGCCCACTTAAAACCCTCAACTGGCATCCAGGTGGAAGGATTTACATTCAAGTTGCCCTTAAGCGGGAGAGATTGAAGACATTCCCCATCCTCCTGCCCAATCAAATACCATCACCTTCCTCACAACCCACCTCCTGTGTGGGCATGAAACTACATCAAATGTTTTCTTGTATGAGGAAGAGTATAACTAGAGTCCATCAATAAAAGAAAGTCAACAAGGTAGTGAGTGAGCATTTGAAAAGAAACTTATTTCCCGAGAGTGATCAAACGTGGAACTGATTAGCAGAGGGAGTGCTTGAAGCAATTTGTGTGGATGCATTTGAGAGGATGGTAGATTGGCACACGATGGAGAAGGGATTAGAGGATTGTGCTGATAGAGCTAGCTCGATCACAGCATAAACAGTGGTATGGACTGATTGGTCTGAATGTGCTGTCTCATTTAATTCTATGTAATGTGAAGTCAAATAATTGTGTTGAAGTTATGATGGGTTCCATGTGAAAATTTTCACTGATAGACTGAGGATTTCCCAGTCTATTCTGTAAGGTTATTTGAAAAGGAACAATGTGCAGGGCTCTGAGGAGAAAGCAAGAGAATGATATGAATGAAATGTTTGTTCAGAGATACCATGCAGTCACAATGGACTGAATGACTTCCTTCTCTACTGTAACAAGAGAGATTCTGTGATTTTCCCTGCTTATTGTCATTTTGGTGCCCATGCAGGAAACACTTCAAAAACCCTCCACCAAACTCTATCACTGCCCATTCTCAACCCTGAGCTCACTGCCAGTCAGTGTTGTGGCCTGATTAGTAAGTTACCAGGAAATGCACAGTGTCCCTTTGCCATGCCATCTGATTCTATTTCTCCTCTACTTGCCTGCCCACCTCTGGGGTGGGGTACTTAAAAAATCTTGTCATATATTCTAATGCTTTGTTCTCTCTAAATAAATTTCAGATAGGGTTCCTTAAACCTATGTAGGGCCTGATATTACCTCTTGCATAGGTGACTAAATTTTGATTGAATTGACGAGTCTGATCCATAGGATTTAACACAGCATTTGCAGTGAAAGATTCTAAATATATCATTCCATGTGAATGTATATTTTGACATAATATACACAATATATATCATACGGCATTTATAATGAATATAGGTTCTTACAGACATACTGAGGAGTGTTGAACCTGTTACGGTGCCCTCTGGGGTGTGGATTTATCTACATGAGTTTGGATTCCAAAGCAGAATCCAAGGTGAAATTCTGACACAGCTTTCCAGCATTTCCCATGAATATAAGCTCTAATGCTGTGTTCCTCATGAATGTGGGTTGTTTATGATGTTCTCCTGAAGTGGAAGTTCCACTGCAGTCTTCAGTCATCATAGAATTTCTACCATGCTCCTCATGATTCTCAGTTCTGATAGTACTGTACATGAGTATAGGATTTTACATTCAAATAATGTTTCTTCTTGATTTTAATCATAAAATCATACAGTACAGAAGAGGCAAAAATAGAAATTGCTGGCAAAGCTCAGTAGGTCTGGCAATATTTGTGGAGAGAAATCAGAGTTAACATTTCGGGTTGAGTGACACTTCCTCAGAACTCAGAACAGAAGAGGCCTATTTGCATGGAATGCTATATTTAGAATCTATCACTACAAATGCCTTTGGTCTATTAAGAGTATACCACCAAAAAGGTATACCACTACCTATAGGCCCAAAGCCTTGAATGTTAGGACATTTCAAGTATTCATCCATGTACTTTTTAAAGTTTGTGAGGTTTTCTGCCTGAATTCCTTTACCAGGCCATGCATTCCAGAACCCCACCACCTTCTGGGACAAAAGGTTTTTCTCAAAATCTCTCTAAACTCTTGTTATTGATCCTTTGTGTAAAGGGCATGGCTACTTTCTATTCATGACCCTCATACACTTATACATCTCTAAAAGGATCCCCCCACCCTTCAGTATTCTTTGCTCCAAAGAAAACAACCTGACTGTACGTGTGTTTGACAAAATCAAATATTATAGCCCTGATATTTGCAGGGAGTTGCCTGCAGAACACAGTAGCAGCAAATTGGCAAGTCCTGAGACTTACCCAATATTCAGCCTCAAGCCTCACTTATATCGGACCAGTGTGTGTTGTACATGCACCAGGCTTTCTCAGGCAGCTCACTGCTGATGAATATTTGAATCTCACGGTAGGTATGTCTTATAAGTAGGTCACCTAATGCGTGGGACACATGCTGAGTGAGAGGGATGGAGACTGCTGTGAAAGCGAGCAGGAGAGGGAGGAGAATAAGGGAGCTAAAGGGAGAAGGAAGGGAGTGATGATCACGATAAAGAAAATAAGGTGGGGCAATTGGTGACAGGCAGAGCCTGTGTTTTTATGTGTAACTGAGGACAGCATTCTTGCTTGTGGTGAGCAGTTTTTAAAAACCTACCTTCAAGGACCATTCCGGTAATGACACAAGATAAGCTTGTTTTCCTGAGCACAAGATAATGAAATGTGAGGCTGGATGAACACAGCAGGCCAAGCAGCATCTCAGGAGCACAAAAGCTGACGTTTCGGGCCTAGACCCTTCATCAGAGAGGGGGATGGGGTGAGGGTTCTGGAATAAATAGGGAGAGAGGGGGAGGCGGACCGAAGATGGAGAGAAAAGAAGATAGGTGGAGAGAGTATAGGTGGGGAGGTAGGGAGGGGATAGGTCAGTCCAGGGAAGACGAACAGGTCAAGGAGGTGGGATGAGGTTAGTAGGTAGATGGGGGTGCGGCTTGGGGTGGGAGGAAGGGATGGGTGAGAGGAAGAACAGGTTAGGGAGGCAGAGACAGGTTGGACTGGTTTTGGGATGCAGTGGGTGGAGGGGAAGAGCTGGGCTGGTTGTGTGGTGCAGTGGGAGGAGGGGACGAACTGGGCTGGTTTAGGGATGCGGTGGCGGAAGGGGAGATTTTGAAAGTGGTGAAGTCCACATTGATACCATTAGGCTGCAGGGTTCCCAGGTGGAATATGAGTTGCTGTTCCTGCAACCTTCGGGTGGCATCATTGTGGCACTGCAGGAGGCCCATGATGGACATGTCATCTAGAGAATGGGAGGGGGAGTGAAAATGGTTTGCGACTGGGAGGTGCAGTTGTTTGTTGCGAACCGAGCGGAGGTGTTCTGCAAAGCGGTCCCCAAGCCTCCGCTTGGTTTCCCCAATGTAGAGGAAGCCACACCGGGTACAGTGGTTGCAGTATACCACATTGGCAGATGTGCAGGAGAACCTCTGCTTAATGTGGAATGTCATCTTGGGGCCTGGGATGGGGGTGAGGGAGGAGGTGTGGGGGCAAGTGTAGCATTTCCTGCAGTTGCAGGGGAAGGTGCCGGGTGTGGTGGGGTTGGAGGGCAGTGTGGAGCGAACAAGGGAGTCACGGAGAGAGTGGTCTCTCCGGAAAGCAGACAGGGGTAGGGATGGAAAAATGTCTTGGGTGGTGGGGTCGGATTGTAGATGGCGGAAGTGTCGGAGAATGATGCGTTGTATCTGGAGGTTGGTGGGGTGGTTTGTGAGAACGAGGGGGATCCCTGCTGGCCAGGCCACATTCAGCACAAAGCACTTCGGTCAAGGAGACCAAACAGATACAAGCCCCTCATTTGCCTTTAATGCAGGCCCTCTTTCAATGCCTATAGCAACATGGTGGGTATAAGCATTTCTAGCTTTTTACATTTAGATAGAAAATATACAAACACAAGAACTAGGAGCTGATATATGCCATTTGGCCCCTTAGATCATAAAATGTGAGGCTGGATGAACACAGCAGGCCAAGCAGCATCTCAGGAGCACAAAGGCTGACGTTTCGGGCCTAGACCCTTCATCAGAGAGGGGGATGGGGGGAGGACACTGGAATAAATAGGGAGAGAGGGGGAGGCGGACCGAAGATGGAGAGTAAAGAAGATAGGTGGAGAGGGTGTAGGTGGGGAGGTAGGGAGAGGATAGGTCAGTCCAGGGAAGACGGACAGGTCAAGGAGGTGGGATGAGGTTAGTAGGTAGCTGGGGGTGCGGCTTGGGGTGGGAGGAAGGGATGGGTGAGAGGAAGAACCGGTTAGGGAGGCAGAGACAGGTTGGACTGGTTTTGGGATGCAGTGGGTGGGGGGGAAGAGCTGGGCTGGTTGTGTGGTGCAGTGGGGGGAGGGGATGAACTGGGCTGGTTTAGGGATGCAGTGGGGGAAGGGGAGATTTTGAAACAGTTTCAAAATCTCCCCTTCCCCTACTGCATCCCTAAACCAGCCCAGTTCATCCCCTCCCCCCACTGCACCACACAACCAGCCCAGCTCTTCCCCCCCACCCACTGCATCCCAAAACCAGTCCAACCTGTCTCTGCCTCCCTAACCGGTTCTTCCTCTCACCCATCCCTTCCTCCCACCCCAAGCCGCACCCCCAGCTACCTACTAACCTCATCCCACCTCCTTGACCTGTCCGTCTTCCCTGGACTGACCTATCCCCTCCCTACCTCCCCACCTACACCCTCTCCACCTATCTTCTTTACTCTCCATCTTCGGTCCGCCTCCCCTTCTCTCCCTATTTATTCCAGTTCCCTCCCCCCATCCCCCTCTCTGATGAAGGGTCTAGGCCCGAAACGTCAGCTTTTGTGCTCCTGAGATGCTGCTTGGCCTGCTGTGTTCATCCAGCCTCACATTTTATTATCTTGGAATCTCCAGCATCTGCAGTTCCCATTATCTCTGGCCCCTTAGATCAGTTGTGTTATTCATCTAGATCATGGCTGACCTGCCTACCATTTTCCTGCGCTACCACCATATCCTTCTATATCTTTAGAAACTAGGAGCAGAAGTAGGCCATTTACTATGGGTGGTTCAAACTGTGGATAATCCTTTTGATGTTTAATGCACCATGATTCATGCATATTGTAAGAGCAGATACTCCCAAATTCATCCATGTCATAGTTAGCACGGACAAAGCTAGTTGTGGTAGTTGAAGACTAACCATCTCAGTTCCACAATGTTCTTGTAGTGGTGTGTAAGAGCAGTAGCCAAGGCCTAATCATCTTGAACTATTTAATTTGTGACCCTCCCTCTAAGAAAAGCTCAGGAGTGAGACTGCTCATTTGCAGCTCCTCTGATACTGAAGCAGTCCACATCCATGTCCAGGAATATTCAGGCTTTTTCTAATGATTGGCATTTAACATTCACACCACACAAGTTCCCCAGGTAATGACCAACGACTACCATTGAAGAGAACTTACCCATCTTCCTGTCACATTCAGTGGCATTACCATTGCTGAGTCATCCACTATCCTGAAGGTTGCCGCTGACCAGAAATTAATTGCAGAATCTCTATGAACACCATGGCTATGAAAGCAGGTTAGACGCTAGGAATTCTGCACCTCCGAACTGCGCAATGCCTGACCATCTTTTAAAAGATAAATGGAAAATAGTTTTAAATGAAAATACCGGTTGATGTGGTGTATATGGATTTCAGCAAGGCGTTCGATAAGGTTCCTCACAATAGGCTATTGTACAAAATGCTGAGGAATGGAATTGTGGGAGATATAGCAGTTTGGATCGGAAATTGGCTTGCTGAAAGAAGACAGAGGGTGGTAGTTGATGGGAAATGTTCATCCTGTACACCAGTTACTAGTGGTGTACCGCAAGGGTCGGTGTTGGGTCCACTGCTGTTTGTCATTTTTATAAATGACCTGGATGAGGGCGTAGAAGGATGAGTTAATAAATTGTTTGCAACAAACAACTGCACCTCCCAGTCGCAAACCATTTCCACTCCCCCTCCCATTCTTTAGATGACATGTCCATCATGGGCCTCCTGCAGTGCCACAATGATGCCACCCGAAGGTTGCAGGAACAGCAACTCATATTCCGCCTGGGAACCCTGCAGCCTAATGGTATCAATGTGGACTTGACCACTTTCAAAATCTCCTCTTCCCCCACTGCATCCCTAAACCAGCCCAGTTCGTCCCCTCCCCCCACTGCACCACACAACCAGCCCAGCTCATCCCCTCCACCCACTGAATCCCAAAACCAGTCCAACCTGTCTCTGCCTCCCTAACCTGTTCTTCCTCTCACCCATCCCTTCCTCCCACCCCAAGCCGCACCCCCATCTATCTACTAACCTCATCCCACCTCCTTGACCTGTTCGTCTTCCCTGGACTGACCTATCCCCTCCCTACCTCCCCACCTATACTCTCTCCACCTATCTTCTTTTCTCTCCATCTTCGGTCCGCCTCCCCCTCTCCCTATTTATTCCAGAACCCTCACCCCATCCCCCTCTCTGATGAAGGGTCTAGGCCCGAAACGTCAGCTTTTGTGCCCAAGGGTCTACAATGAAAAGTGTTGTCTTACGTGCCTTACAGACAGATCGTACTGTACAAGTGCATCAGGGTAGCACAACAGAGTGCAGGACACAGTGTTACAGCTGCTGAGAAGGGGCAGGGAGAGATCGACATTAACATTTAAGAGTTTCATTATCAGCAGTCTGATAACAGCAGGGAAAAATCTGTTCTTGAATCTGTTTGTACGTGCATTTAGACATTTATATCTTCTGACCAATGAAACAGTGTCAAAGACAATATAACCAGGGTGGGGATTGGGGTCTTTGATTATGCTGATTGCTTTCCTGATGCAATAGGAAACATAGATGGAGTCAATGGATGGAAGGCTGGTTTACGTGATGGACTGGGCTGTGTTCAAAACTCTCTATAGTTTCTTGTGGTCTTGGGAAGAGTAGTTGCCTTACCAGATTCTGATGCATCCAGACAGGATGTTTACTATGGCACATCTATAAGAGCCATTATGGACATCTCAACTTTCCTTAGCCTCCTGAAAAAGTAGAGGCATTGCTGTGGTTTCTTGACTCTAGTGTCAACGTGTGTGGACGAGAGCAGATTGCTGGTGATCGTCAGCCCCAGGAACTTAACACTGTCAACCATCTTCACCTCAGAACCAGCCTCCACTTTGCTTTCTGAAGTCAATAAGCAGCTTCTTCATTTTGCTGATGTTGATTGAGAGCACGCAGAAAGTGAAAGATGCTGCTTGGCCTGCTGTGTTCATCCAGCTCCACACTTTGTTTTCTCAACGCACAAATGTCTCACTTTCGGAGAATATGTAGTGAAAAACATTCACTGCTGTACATGCTTTGTCATTTTGACTCACAGTATAGTGTACTTGTACTTACTGGAAGCTACATGTTTTAAAACACAGGACCCTGTTCTTTGGAGACAAAGGGGTGAGTTTCATTGGCTAGGCCAGCATTTTATGCCGATCACCAGTTGCCACTAAGAACTTGGTAGTGAGCTGATTTGTTGAACTGCAGTATGTACATACACTGCAAACACATCTCAAAGTACATACTGCCAAAGAACCATTTTTGAGGTGTGAACTCTATTATTGTGTAGGCCAATTCATCAGTCACTTTAGGCATAACAAGATCTCAGAAATAAGATAAATGCCTATGGAAGACCATTAAACTGTTGTTAGCTAGAAGAACAAGTTGACAGAATCTCTTTTTAACATCATTGGAAGGGATTGGGAGATGGTATTTGGGCGACACCGGAATCAATGAGATTTCTAGCCTGCATTACAAACATCTTAAGTTCTAGTTGGTGGGAAACATCATTTCTTTTGTCCACTTCATTTTACTTAAAAAACAGTTTTGGAGTTGCTTAGATGGGTAGGAGGGTGTGGGAGAGCATTGCTGAGTTTCCCCAGCGGTTCTGTATTGTCCTCCTGAAATCCTTGTTGTGCCCATGATTCAATTATATTCCACACAGAAAGCTCATTGGGGTCCTGTTCCGGTAGATTTCCAATTTTGAGTCAAATGATCTCTAGTCAATTCTTCTATCTCCCTGAATTGTTTCATATTTCCTCTTGTCCTTAATTTACAGTTTATGAAGTTGTAACTGTAACGGGTGATGTCCGAGGAGCCGGAACCGATGCTAATGTCTTTGTAACTCTCTTTGGCGAATATGGGATCACACCAAAGGTGCACCTGACCAGCAAGTAAGTGAAATGTGTTTCCAGAGTACAAGGCCATGAAATCAGATTGTTGTGCCATAATTATTCTATAATTAATATTAATCTTGCCACCACTGAGGGGTATAAATGGAGAGGATGGCATTTATTTTATTCACAGCCACCTCCTGCACTGATTGTGTAACACTCAACACGTTTCCAAGACTAACATTTCCATTAACGTTTAATAGTTGTGCATGGATTATCAGTGCATGTTTTTATTCAGCCTCACACCAGGTTAGTTTGTATGAAACAAAGCCTGCACAATACCAAGATAATAAAATGTGAGGCTGGATGAACACAGCAGGCCAAGCAGCATCTCAGGAGCACAAAAGCTGACGTTTCGGGCCTAGACCCTTCATCAGAGAGGGGGATGGGGGGAGGGAACTGGAATAAATAGGGAGAGAGGGGGAGGCGGACCGAAGATGGAGAGTAAAGAAGATAGGTGGAGAGGGTGTAGGTGGGGAGGTAGGGAGGGGATAGGTCAGTCCAGGGAAGACGGACAGGTCAAGGAGGTGGGATGAGGTTAGTAGGTAGCTGGGGGTGCGGCTTGGGGTGGGAGGAAGGGATGGGTGAGAGGAAGAACCGGTTAGGGAGGCAGAGACAGGTTGGACTGGTTTTGGGATGCAGTGGGTGGGGGGGAAGAGCTGGGCTGGTTGTGTGGTGCAGTGGGGGGAGGGGATGAACTGGGCTGGTTTAGGGATGCAGTGGGGGAAGGGGAGATTTTGAAACTGGTGAAGTCCACATTGATACCATATGGCTGCAGGGTTCCCAGGCGGAATATGAGTTGCTGTTCCTGCAACCTTCGGGTGGCATCATTGTGGCAGTGCAGGAGGCCCATGATGGACATGTCATCAAGAGAATGGGAGGGGGAGTGGAAATGGTTTGCGACTGGGAGGTGCAGTTGTTTGTTGCGAACTGAGCGGAGGTGTTCTGCAAAGCGGTCCCCAAGCCTCCGCTTGGTTTCCCCAATGTAGAGGAAGCCGCACCGGGTACAGTGGATGCAGTATACCACATTGGCAGATGTGCAGGTGAACCTCTGCTTAATGTGGAATGTCATCTTGGGGCCTGGGATGGGGGTGAGGGAGGAGGTGTGGGGACAAGTGTAGCATTTCCTGCGGTTGCAGGGGAAGGTGCCGGGTGTGGTGGGGTTGGAGGGCAGTGTGGAGCGAACAAGGGAGTCACGGAGAGAGTGGTCTCTCCGGAAAGCAGACAGGGGAGGGGATGGAAAAATGTCTTGGGTGGTGGGGTCGGATTGTAAATGGCGGAAGTGTCGGAGGATAATGCGTTGTATCCGGAGGTTGGTAGGGTGGTGTGTGAGAACGAGGGGGATCCTCTTGGGGCGGTTGTGGCGGGGGCGGGGTGTGAGGGATGTGTCGCGGGAGATGCGGGAGACGCGGTCAAGGGCGTTCTCAATCACTGTGGGGGGAAAGTTGCGGTCCTTAAAGAACTTGGACATCTGGGATGTGCGGGAGTGGAATGTCTTATCGTGGGAGCAGATGCGGCGGAGGCGGAGGAATTGGGAATAGGGGATGGAATTTTTGCAGGAGGGTGGGTGGGAGGAGGTGTATTCTAGGTAGCTGTGGGAGTCGGTGGGCTTGAAATGGACATCAGTTACAAGCTGGTTGCCTGAGATGGAGACTGAGAGGTCCAGGAAGGTGAGGGATGTGCTGGAGATGGCCCAGGTGAACTGAAGGTTGGGGTGGAAGGTGTTGGTGAAGTGGATGAACTGTTCGAGCTCCTCTGGGGAGCAAGAGGCGGCGCCGATACAGTCATCAATGTACCGGAGGAAGAGGTGGGGTTTGGGGCCTGTGTAGGTGCGGAAGATGGACTGTTCCACGTAACCTACAAAGAGGCAGGCATAGCTGGGGCCCATGCGGGTGCCCATGGCCACCCCCTTGGTCTGTAGGAAGTGGGAGGAGTCAAAAGAGAAGTTGTTGAGTGTGAGGACGAGTTCCGCTAGGCGGATGAGAGTGTCGGTGGAGGGGGCCTGGTCGGGCCTGCGGGACAGGAAGAAGCGGAGGGCCTTGAGGCCATCTCCATGCGGAATGCAGGTGTACAGGGACTGGACGTCCATGGTGAATATGAGGTGTTGGGGGCCAGGGAATTGGAAGTCCTGGAGGAGGTGGAGGGCGTGGGTGGTGTCACGGACACCGCTTTGCAGAACACCTCCGCTCAGTTCGCAACAAACAACTGCACCTCCCAGTCGCAAACCATTTCCACTCCCCCTCCCATTCTCTTGATGACATGTCCATCATGGGCCTCCTGCACTGCCACAATGATGCCACCCGAAGGTTGCAGGAACAGCAACTCATATTCCGCCTGGGAACCCTGCAGCCATATGGTATCAATGTGGACTTCACCAGTTTCAAAATCTCCCCTTCCCCCACTGCATCCCTAAACCAGCCCAGTTCATCCCCTCCCCCCACTGCACCACACAACCAGCCCAGCTCTTCCCCCCCACCCACTGCATCCCAAAACCAGTCCAACCTGTCTCTGCCTCCCTAACCGGTTCTTCCTCTCACCCATCCCTTCCTCCCACCCCAAGCCGCACCCCCAGCTACCTACTAACCTCATCCCACCTCCTTGACCTGTCCGTCTTCCCTGGACTGACCTATCCCCTCCCTACCTCCCCACCTACACCCTCTCCACCTATCTTCTTTACTCTCCATCTTCGGTCCGCCTCCCCCTCTCTCCCTATTTATTCCAGTTCCCTCCCCCCATCCCCCTCTCTGATGAAGGGTCTAGGCCCGAAACGTCAGCTTTTGTGCTCCTGAGATGCTGCTTGGCCTGCTGTGTTCATCCAGCCTCACATTTTATTATCTTGGAATCTCCAGCATCTGCAGTTCCCATTATCCCTGCACAATACCATCCAGGTCGTTACATGGCAACGCACAGCTTAGTTGGAGTATTGCTGACCTAAGGATTTTACTTGCCATTAGTAATAGTTTCAATTAATACATCTTAAATAAAACTACAGTCTTGTGGCAGCATAGCCGAGCAGTCCGAAGCGCTGGATTCAGGTTCCAGTCTCTGATGAGGCATGGGTTTGATTCCCTTTACTGCCTGGTAGTGTGCAGATATTTTCTAATCAGACTGTTCAGAACTTACAAACCTCCGGAGCAGATGGGATGTGAACCTCGCTACCTGGCTCAGAGCTAGTGACCTTACCACTGCACCAAAGAGCCTTGTATCCCTTATCAATGGCCTGTTAACACCTTCAGGTGAGCAAGTTGTCTTCTGATCAGAGAGCTCTTGTGGGCAGGGTCCCACTTGCCTTAGAAAGGGTTGAATAAGGATATCTAAATTTATATCTTCCTCAAAGTTTGATGCCATGTTATATTTTGGTGCACCAGGAAGAAAAGGGGGAAAGGAAATCCCTTGTTTGGAATGCTGTGATGATGACTAAATTGCAACTAATTTATTTAAGTCAGAATCTTAATACAATTAATGACAATAGATTGTGTCAGCAGCTAATTTATGTTAAGATTTAATCATCACTACTCAACTCAGGCTGATTTACGTGCTGCAGTTACTGCACTAGTTTGGAGGTTTAGGAGTTAAACACTTGGGTCCTTGTTGACATATGTGGTGAAAAGATGACCAAAGGCTGCAAATGGTAGTTAAGAGAATGACTGTTTTACCCGATGAATTGAAATAACTTCTTTTTTTAAATAAAAACAAACAAGTTGCCAATATATACACAACCATTAAGCACTTAATGACTGAATTGTAATGACTGTAATGGAAGAAAACTGCATGTACTCCCAACTGTTCAACATCCCCATCTGAATGCACCACACCTAATCTTGCAACCTCAGAATGAAATTCGAAGCTTGTTTCTTTGTGAAAGTCCTAGGAGCTATAATTATTCTAAATAGCACACTTTATTCTTTCTAGGGATATGGGTATTTGTCCATCTGCAGTATTAGTTGGCAGCCCAGATATTTTTACAAAAGAACTCCAATTGGAATGGAGAGCACCTTGTCACTGAGACTTTCTTTGGGTATTGGATTAGATTCCCTACAGTGTGGACGCAGGCCCTTTGGCCCAACAAGTCCACACTGCCCCTTGAAGCATCCCCCCCAAACCCCTCCTCCTATAACCCAGACACCCCTGAACACTACAGGCAATTTAGCATGGCCAATCCACCTAGCCTGCACATCTTTGGACTGTGGGAGGAAAGCCACACAGACACGGGGAGAATGTGCAAACTCCACACAGACAGTCTCCCAAGGCTGGAATCAAACCCAGGTCCCTGGTGCTGTGAGGCTGCAGTGCTAACCACTGAGCCACTGTGCTTCCCTGTATTTTTGTGAGTGTTGCCATTACTTTTGAAGCACACCTGTACCACTATGTCACACCTAGCCAAGCCTGGGCCAGGACTTGGTCCCTCTCAAGATTAGATCCACAAAGCACTGGCCTCTAGTTAGGCTCAGACCCGCCTGCAATCTGAAGCAGGCCTGTCAATTAGTTTGACCTCCAGACTGGTCACCTGTGAGTATCAATAGGCGCAAGCTGCGAAATTAATTATTTTTGAAGTTCCCCTGCAAGAACCCAAGAAAACAGTTAGGGAACCAATTGTTTCAGAGAAAGTGGGAACTGCAGATGCTGGAGAATCTGAGATTACAAGGTGTAGAGCTGGATGAATGCAGCAGGCCAAGCAGCATCATAACTGCTATGATGCTGCTTGGCCTGCTGTGTTCATCCAGCTCTAAACCTTGTTAACAAAGTGTGGAGCGGGATGAACACCGCAGGCCAGGCACCATCTTAGGAGCACAAAAGCTGACGTTTTGGGCCTAGACCCTTCATCAGAAAAGGGGGAGGGGGAGAGGGTTCTGAAATAAATAGGGAGAGAGGGGGAGGTGGATCGAAGATGGATAGAGGAGAAGATAGGTGGAGAGGAGTCGAACAAGTTAAAGAGGTGGGGATGGAGCCAGTAGAGGGGACTGTAGGTGAGGAGGTAGGGAGGAGATAGGTCAGTCTGGGGAGGACGGACAGATCAAGAGGGTGGGATGAGGTTAGGAGGTAGGGAATGGAGGAGCTACTCGAGGTGGGAGGAGGGGATGGGTGAGAGGAAGAATAGCTTCAGGAGGTGGGGATGAGCTGGGCTGGTTTTGGGATGCAGTAGGGGGTGGGAAGATTTTGAGCTCCTCCACACAATGCGCAACACTCTGCTCCCTCCACTCCCTCCGCTCCAATGCCAACTTCACCATAAAACCCGTGGACAAGGGAGGCACAGTGGTAGTATGGCGCACTGACATCTACATCGCTGAGGCCAAACGCCAACTCTCCGACGTCTCCTCCTATCGCTCCCTGGATCATGACCCCACCCCCATCACCAAACTATCATCTCTCAAACCATCCACAACCTCATCACTTCAGGTGACCTTCCACCCACAGCCTCCAAACTCATTGTTCCCCAACCCCGCACCGCTGCTTCTATCTCCTTCCCACAATCCACAAACCCGCCTGCCCTGGCTGACCCATTGTCTCAGCCTGCTCCTGCCCCACCGAACTCATCTCCACCTATCTGGACTCCATTTTCTCCCCCTTGGTCCAGGAACTCCCTGCCTATGTCCGTGACACCACCCACACCCTCCACCTCTTCCAGAACGTCCAATTCTGCAGTCCCCAACACCTCATTTTTATCATGGATGTCCAGTCCCTGTACACTTGCATTCCCCATGCAGATGGCTAAAGGTTTCTTCCTGTCCTGTAGACCCGACCAGTCCCCCTCCACCGACACCCTCATCCGCCTAGCCGAACTTGTCCTCACCCTCAACAACGTCTCTTTCAATTCCTCCCACTTCCTACAGACAAAGGGGGTGGCCATAGGTACCTGCATGGGCCCAAGCTATGCCTGCCTCTTTGTAGATTATGTGGAACAGTCCCTTTTCCGCACCTATACTGGCCCTAAACCCCACCTCTTCCTGCGTTACATTGATGACTGTATTGGCGCCGCCTCTTGCTCCCCAGAGGAGCTTGAACAGTTCATCCACTTCACCAACACCTTCCACCTCAACCTTAAGTTCACCTGAGCCATCTCCAGCACATCCCTCACCTTCCTGGACCTCTCAGTCTCCATCTCAGGCAACCAGCCTGAAACTGATATCCATTTCAAGCCCACAACCTCCCGCAGCTACCTAGAATACACCCCGTCCCACTCACGTTCCTGCAAAAATTCCATCCCCTATTCCCAATTCCTTCGCCGCCGCTGCATCTGCTCCCAGGATGAGGCAATCCACTCCCGTACATCTCAGATGTCCTCATTCTTCAAGGACCACAACTCCCCCCACCGCAGTGGTCGAGAACGTCCTCAACTGTGTTTCCCGCATTTCCCGCAACTCATCCCTCACACCCCGCCCCCACAATAACAGCCAAAAGAGAATCCCCCTCGTCCTCACATACCACCCCACCACCTCCGGATCCAATGCACCATCCTCCGACACTTCCACCATCTACAATCCGATCCCACCACCAAAGACATTTTTCCATCCCTATCCTTGTCTGCTTTCTGGAGGGACCACTCTCTCCGCGACTCCCTTGTCTGCTCTACACTCCCCTCCAACCCCACCACACCTGGCACCTTCCCCTGCAACTGCAGGAAATGCTAAACCTGCCTCCATACCTCCTCCTTCACCCCCATCCCAGGACCCAAGATGACTTTCCACATCAAACAGACGTTCATCTGTACGTCTGCCAATGTGGTATACTGCATCCGCTGTACCCGTTGTGGCCTCCTCTACATTGGGGAAACCAAGCGGAGGCTTGGGGACAGCTTTGCAGAACACCTATGCTCCTTTCGCAATAAACAACTGCACCTCCCAGTCACGAACCATTTTGACAGCCCCTCCCATTCCTTAGACGACATGTCCATCCTGGGCCTCCTGCAGTGCCACAACGATGCCATCCGAAGGTTGCAGGACCTGCAACTCATATTCCACTTGGGAACTCTGCAGCCCAATGGTATCAATGTGGATTTCACAAGCTTCAAAATCTCCCCTCCCCCCACTGCATCCTGAAACCAGTCCATCTCGTCCCTACGTCTCTAACCTGTTCTTCCTCTCACCTATCCCATCCTCCCACCTCAAGCCGCAACCCCATTTCCTACCTACTAACCTCATCCTGTCCCCTTGACCGGTCCGTCCTCCCCAGACTGACCTATCCCCTCCCTACCTCCCCACCTACACTCACCTCTACTAGCTGCATCCTTGTCTCTTTGACTTGTCTGTCTCCTCTCCACCTATCTTCTCCTCTATCCATCTTCGATCCGCCTCCCCCTCTCTCCCTATTTATTTCAGACCCCTCTCCCCCAACCTTTACTGATGAAGTGTCCAGGCCCGAAACATCAGCTTTTATGCTCCTAAAATGCTGCTTGGCCAGCTGTGTTCATCCAGCTCCCCACTTTGTTATCTCGGATTCTCCAGCATCTGCGCTTCCCATTGTCTCTGCACCTTGTTACCTCAGTTAAGGAACAAGCAACCTTTCTAGTTTCCCAGAATATTTTTCAGAATAAATAAAAAGTTTAAATTTAGTTTAAGACTGAGAAAGAAGCTTTCTATTGTTTGTGTGACTGACATGGTTTGGCTGCAGCTTGGAAATTATTGTTCACATGGCAAAACTGCAGGACCTGCTATCAGATTAAAAAGTCACTGTTCTGGGAGAAAAATAGACAGTTCAAGCGCAGGTTTTTGGGAGGTTCTAAGGTCTTCAAATGAAACCTTAATTAAAAATACAAAAGAAAGTAAATAAAGAAATTCTATCATGCTTTTAAGCAGTTCGTATTTCTTTTTTTTATCTGAGTTTGATCATTAGAAATTTCATGTGCTAACAGAAATATTCAGTATTCTGCGATAACATCTTTTAAATGTTTCAGTTTGTTCATGATCGTAAAATGTTGACCTGTTGATAAGACCTTCCAATGGCAGAATTTTATCTACAGTTTTGCACTATGATATGACATAGGGCTTCATATTAAAAAGACTACACAAGATTGTAGTGTATGCAATATGTCTGTTTAATGATTCACTTCATGTTAGCAACATTGCAGTGAGTTCATGATGTTAATTGACATAACGTGAGATATTTGATTAGCAATTTAACAATGACAGCGCCTAAAATGGCGCTGTGAATAATTAAGTATTCTTACACAAGATTTATGGCTTCTTCCAACTTCTCATACCAGTTGCCAGTAGCTTCTAGACATGATTTGAAAATGAACTAAATGAAAAAGAATTGAACTTAGCACAAAGGTGCGAAATGCAAGAGAAAAATGTTTTTCGTCTAATAATTGAAAGCACTTAGTACAAGAACATAATTTAATCATTATAGATCAAAGTTAACTTTGAGTGCAAAAAAGTGATTGTTAAGTATGTGCCATATTTATTATTTAAATTAAATGAAACCATTGTTCCTCAGTTGTCAAATAACCTTAACCTAAATGTATTTATCCATTTCAACAGCACAGAGAAGAGGTATCCACTGACACTTTAGGTTCACATTCAGCAAACGAAAGAAGAAAGATACTGGATTTCACTACTTAGATGTGTTTGTGTTGTCTTTCAAGAAAATACATGAAATTTTAGACCTGTTTTGCTATGTTTTGTCTTTTGAAGTAATGCAAGGCTGTTAATAGTTGCAACTTGCCCAGTATACCCCTGCACTCATCCACATCATGGGCAGCATTTAATGGAGGTGATAGGGGCCTTTCCTGTAATTAGAGTCAACAGGAGCCTGTACCATGTCTTATAAGGAAGGCCCAATGCATTAAGTACTACTTAGTCATTCAGATGGATAATGGTGACCATTCTGCGAGATCGAGGGCCCTAAGAGTGTAAGTTCCACCCATTGATACTCAGAAATCTGCAGCTCTGTTAGGCAGCAACATTATTGAAGAGGTGGTGCCTCCTGAGGCAATGCCTACCCAAGATGGTCTCGGGATCCCAGGCCACAATGGAGTCATAGCAGTTGTGGGCTCTCGCAGTGTGCGGCAAGTCAAAAGAGGGATCAGCAGCAACAGCAAGGGAATGGCCCTCAGCAGGTCTTCCCCATCTCAATTGCCTTTGAACAAGGGATGAGCCTTCAGGAGCATGGGTTGTTATTCATGCATGATGAACTCCCCCAACCACTGTCAGGGCTATTAAGCCCTTGGGAGTCTTGCCAACAAACTACGTCTGGTTTGCTAGTGACCTCAACGGACGGGTTTGAGGTTGAGGTTGTATCGGTCATTCTGAGCCCAAAGTAGGGGCATAAATCGGTGCACTATTTGTGGCATTTTATCTCCTTTAGTTTACTGGCAATCTCCTGCTGCTGTTAAAAGTTGTGGAAATGCTGGGAAGGTCTTGAAGACTGCTTTTATCAGGGAAATTTGTATAACTGTTGAGAGAAGAATGAATCAGGTTGAAACGTTCCCCTGGAACAATGCATCCTGCTGAAACTACATCCTTGCTGCTTGGAAGAGCTTTTGCACATTTTTCTCCTTTAGTTTCCTCCTGCTAAGCTTTGGAGTTTTTCTGCAAGCTGTAGCACAAGTTACCAGTCACTTTTCGAAGTGGTCATTACACATGTATAAACTGAGGCAATGACTGGCATTAGGCTTGTTTTAAGAAGATGATGAACATCATTCTGCAGCTTCTGTTGTCACCCCACATCGACACAGGTTCAACTTCCAGCAGGGGATCAGAACCACTCTTTGATGCTGAGTATTAAGCTTAAGTTTGACAAAACATAGCAAAAAGGATGGAATATCATGTATCTTCAGATATAATAAGATCATCCAACGTCCGGCTGGTTCTTTGAGATGTAAGAAAACACATGAGATTCTAGACCTTCTTATCATGTGCTGTTAAAGAATCAATGGCTTCTTCAATTAACCTGTGATTCCATTCCATTTATTAATGTTTTGTTCTTTTTAATTGTGCTGTAATTACTTGGTTGTGACTGTCTCAGTACAACATATGGGAGAGTGTTTGAACCACGATGCATTGTGGTAATGTACAGCGGTGACTAACCAGGCCACAATATTATTGTCCCATGTGCACTGAGGCCTTGTGCGATTCAGCATTAGGAACATGAAGGCCCCATTGGTCACATTACTGTACAGCTGCTCGTTACATAGAACATAGAACATAGAACAGTACAGCACAGAACAGGCCCTTCAGCCCACAATGTTGTGCCGACCATTGATCCTCATGTATGCACCCTCAAATTTCTGTGACCATATACATGTCCAGCAGTCTCTTAAATGACCCCAATGACCTTGCTTCCACAACTGCTGCTGGCAACGCATTCCATGCTCTCACAACTCTCTGCGTAAAGAACCTGCCTCTGACATCCCCTCGATACTTTCCACCAACCAGCTTAAAACTATGACCCCTCGTGCTAGCCATTTCTGCCCTGGGAAATAGTCTCTGGCTATCAACTCTATCTATGCCTCTCATTATCTTGTATACCTCAATTAGGTCCCCTCTCCTCCTCCTTTTCTCCAATGAAAAGAGACCGAGCTCAGTCAACCTCTCTTCATAAGATAAGCCCTCCAGTCCAGGCAGCATCCTGGTAAACCTCCTCTGAACCCTCTCCAAAGCATCCACATCTTTCCTATAATAGGGCGCCCAGAACTGGACGCAGTATTCCAAGTGCGGTCTAACCAAAGTTTTATAGAGCTGCAACAAGATCTCACAACTCTTAAACTCAATCCCCCTGTTAATGAAAGCCAAAACACCATATGCTTTCTTAACAACCCTGTCCACTTGGGTGGCCATTTTAAGGGATCTATGTATCTGCACACCAAGATCCCTCTGTTCCTCCACGCTGCCAAGAATCCTAAATCCTGTACTCAGCTTTCAAATTCGACCTTCCAAAATGCATCACCTCGCATTTATCCAGGTTGAACTCCATCTGCCACCTCTCAGCCCATCTCTGCATCCTGTCAATGTCCCGCTGCAGCCTACAACAGCCCTCTACACTGTCAACGACACCTCTGACCTTTGTGTCGTCTGCAAACTTGCTGACCCATCCTTCAATTCCCTCGTCCAAGCCATTAATAAAAATTACAAACAGTAGAGGCCCAAGGACAGACCCCTGTGGAACTCCACTCACCACTGACTTCCAGGCAGAATATTTTCCTTCTACTACCACTCGCTGTCTTCTGTTGGCCAGCCAATTCTGTATCCAAGCAGCTAAGTTCCCCTGTATCCCATTCCTCCTGACCTTCCGAATGAGCCTACCATGGGGAACCTTATCAACCTTACGGTTAAAAAATATGACCCTGTCACTAAAGCAATTACTTGAACTTACTTTAGCTTCACTTTTTAAAGTAAAATGAGGAATGTATTTATTCCGTGAGCCCACAATGGGTCCATCAGCAGCATTTTATGCAGTGGCGGTAACCATGGCAAACGGGTCCACTTAAACATGGTAGAGAACAAGATGCTGCAAAACTACCCCAGGAATTAATCTGATAAATGGAAAGGTCTGTTGCAGCATTTCTGGCTGGTACAGAGGAATGTCACTTAAACTTATGAATGAACCAGTTGCCACTTCTTACCCCTGAAATGAAGGTCTCACTCCAGTTCACAAAGTTGCCCATCAAACCATGTCTGCTTTTCTAGGGACTCTCTGGTCACTAAAGGGCCCTTGGCTCTCGGCTGCTCTGTGTTTGTTTCAGACATATGGGCAATGGGCCACTGTCTCTGACCTCTGTGTCCCTGTTTCCCAAGGTATCTGCCCTGCCTCCACTCACTTGGGCTCTGAGGCTCTCAGTGTGACCCTGGCTTCTGAAGGGGCATGAATGGCCTGCAGCCACTGCTCCCACTGGCACCACCAGCAGTGCTGAGCTACCATCTTGTGGCCAAGAGGTTTACTACTTTGGGGACCTTCATCACCAGGGAGACCAGGTGGTGACATCATGAGAGTCTACAAAATATATGTTTCCTTGGTGCATTCCCATGGACCTGTCGGGATTCAAAGCTCTGCTTCACAAATGGTGCACAAGATCCCAATAGGTGTGTTTTGTGAGCATTCCAGTGGAGGATGGTTTCTTGAGGCTCTGGCACTATTCAGTGTTTGTCACTTATGGGGATGGGACACAATTCTCTAAATGATTGTGTTCACAATAATGAGGTTCACTGTTTTGGCTCAGAACCTTCAAGCCCCAGAAAACCTCTGCTGGAGCAGCTAATGACACTGTTTAAAGTGTCAGTACCTGGGGGATTTCATGGGGAAACAAACACTGTATTTGTGTAATCCATCTCACTTTAGGATGATTAGCAAAGAAGTCACCCACAAAATTGTGTGGGATCTCCATATCATAGAATCCCTACAGTGTGGAAGCAGGCTATCTGGCCCATTGAATCCATACCAACTCTCTGAAGAGCATCCCACCTAGACCCACCCTGTGCCTGCAACCCTGCATTTCCCATTGCTAATCCACTTAGCCTGCACATCTTTGGGGCTATAGCAGATGAAATAATCCTCATTTTGGCAACTACCAAGTATATATGTTGCTGTTTTATTTTCAGGGAGGAAATAGTGACTATAAACCTTGAACAAAAGTGTATAACTAATCTTGCCTTCATGTGCATTTACTGCGCCATTTTATTAGCTTTGAGTCCTGAAGTCTCAAAATTTTAATTTTCACTGCCAAGGAGGTAATCTGGTATAGCAAAATCACATTGCCAAATCAGGCTTTCTTCTATTTGACTCAAAGACAACTGATTATCTGAAAATCTGCATACTGCTAAGACACAATTTATGGTTTAGGCCCTGAAAATAAGCCTCAATGCTGCTGCGAATTTGCTGTCCAAGTGATTTTTCTACAACCCCACACACTCTCATTGCAATGTTCAGCAATCTTTCAAAAAGGTTCTGATTTGTCATTGAAAACACAGAAAGCCATGATAAGAGGGTAGAAGATAATGTACCAACATTTAAGGAGCTAACATTAATCCTTTGTTGCCCTTTTTTTCTCTCAGAATGTCCAGATTTTGGGATTGAGAAAATGCATGAGATTTCAGACGGATTTATCAGGATTTGGCTAACCTTTGAATGTAGGAATTTGGAGACAGAAGATGAACTGGGCTATCTAAGAGTTACCAAATCTGATAAAGACGATGAAATATCATGAATCTTCAACCGTTTCTTCGCTTGTTGCTAGCAGCTGCTGTTTTCTTTTTCTTCAGCAACTTGGAGGAAAAAGAATACATGAAATTTTAGACCAATTTATCATGTGTGCACTTCAGGCATTCTGTAAAACTGGCTATTGGATCAAGGAAGTACACATTATAATAAATGGGATGGGATATCATGTATCTTTTTTTTAAGTGTTCAATTGATAAACGACTCGTTCCCTGTTCTAAAAATAACAAGTATGTACATAATCCATGCAGGTAAGTATTATGGGAAAATTCTCCTGCTGGAACGTGGTTTGTTATTTTGATGTTGTTTTCAGTTTAAGTTCACACCTGGATAATAGTGAAAGTATTACAGATGGTCGGTCATTTCAAAAAAACATTGGCATGATGATAATTATCCATGTAGCTATAGAAGAGAAAGATGACCAATCGATTTTATTACATAAAGCAACAGTGAGAATGTGTATTCGTATGATGAATTGAAAAAATACTATATGAATAATAGGATGTAGAAACAAGATTGTTTCATTATTAAATAAAGCTCATCATTCATATGTATTTAAATGTTTCTTGTTAAGTTAAATTATGATTGCCTATATTGGAGGAAATAACATGCCAAACAAGTGCATGTTGCTTTGAGATTGCAGGTGAAGCCTATTTTGGGAGTAATGTAGAAGGAGCTAACCTATGCTTTACCTGACATAGGTGGGCTTTGTGCTAGTAATATCACTATACGAAGTATTTCACAAACCCTTTGTTAGGTGTCTGTCAAAGGGAAAATGTTAGAAGCTACTATTAAAGACAGCATAAGAGGCCTCTAGGTACAAGGTAATCAGGCACCACCAACATGGTTTTGTAGATAGGAATTTATTGGAGTTCATCGAAGAACTAACTTGATTTTTTGATTTGATTTATTATTGTCACATATATTGAGATACAGTGAAAAGTATTGTTTTGTGTGTTAACCAAAGGAAACATAGCTTACATAAGTACATCAGGGTAACAGATGAAAATGTAGGATATAGTCTTATGTTGTGGATAAAGAGGAACCAGTGGATGTGTTGTACTTAAGATTCCTGGAAGGCATTTGGCAAGGTGTCACACCAAAGATTACTGTGTAAAGTGGTGTAGGGGGTAACACATTGCCATAGATCGAAGATGACACAGCACTGATCTTATGGCATACGACTTGTGGCATTCTGCCAGCACAAAAAAAAACTATTTGTCCCTACTCTCTGCTTCCCATTAGCTAGCCAATCCTCCTGAGGTGTTGTGTCTGTTTTCAAGTCTAAAAACAGGGTCACAGTGGGAAACGGTTTGGGAAGCATTGGCTTAAGGTGTTCAGTGATCACTGAATCAGTTAATCTCTATAAAAGTTCAAACAACTTTCTGTAATTATGGATCGTCATTAATATTTTTTCCTCAGCCTTTCAACAATTTTCAATTAATGATGTTTATTATCAATTAGCCTTCCTTCAGTAACAAACATTCCTGGAGGGATAGTTTAGCATAGAACATAGAACATTACAGCACAGTACAGGCTCTTCGGCCCTCGATGTTGTGCCGACCTATTATACCGATCTCAAGCCCATCTAACCTACACTATTCCATGTACGTCCATATGCTTATCCAATGACGACTTAAAATTGGCGAATCTACAACCGTGGCAGGCAAAGCGTTCCATTCACTTACTACTCTCTGAGTAAAGAAACTACCTCTGACATCTGTCCTATATCTTTCACCCCTCAATTTAAAGCTATACCCCCTCGTGCTCGCCGTCACCATCCTAGGAAAAAGGCTCTCCCTATCCACCCTATCTAACCCTCTGATTATTTTATATGTTTCAATTAAGTCACCTCTCAACCTTCTTCTCTCTAATGAAAACAGCCTCAAGTCCCTCAGCCTTTCCTCATAAGACCTTCCCTCCAAACCAGGCAACATCCTAGTAAATCTCCTCTGCACCCTTTCCAAAGCTTCCACATCCTTCTTATAATGCGGTGACCAGAACTGTACACAATACTCCCAAGTGTGGCCGCACCAGAGTTTTGTATAGCTTCACCATAACCTCTTGGCTCCGGAACTCGATCCCTGTATTAATAAAAGCTAAAACACTGTATGCCTTCTTAACAGCCCTGTCAACCTGGGTGGCAACTTTCAAGGATCTATGTACATGGACACCGAGATCTCTCTGCTCATCCACACTACCAAGAATCTTACCATTAGCCCAGTACTTTGCCTTCTGGTTACTCCTACCAAAATGCATCACCTCACACTTGTCCGCATTAAACTCCATTTGCCAACTCTCAGCCCAGCTCTGCAGCTTATCTATGTCTCTCTGTAACCTACAGCATCCTTCATCACTATCCACAACTCCACCGACCTTAGTGTCGTCTGCAAATTTACTAACCCATCCTTCTACGCCCTCATCCAGGTCATTGATAAAAATGACAAACAGCAGTGGACCCAACACCGACCCTTGCGGTACACCACTAGTAACTGGTCTCCAGGATGAACATTTCCCATCAACTACCACACTTTGTCTTCTTTCATCAAGCCAATTTCTGATCCAAACTGCTATATCTCCCACAACCCCATTTCTCCACATTTTGTACAATAGCCTACTGTGGGGAACCTTATCGAATGCCTTGCGGAAATCCATATACACCACATCAACCAGTTTACTCTCATCTACCTGTCTGGTCACCTTCTCAAAGAACTCAGTAAGGTTTGTGAGACACGACCTTCCCTTCACAAAACAGTGCTGACTATCCCTAATCAATTTATTCTTTTCTAGATGATTATAAATCCTATCCCTTATAACCTTTTCCAACACTTTACCAACAACTGAGGTAAGGCTCACTGGTCTATAATTACCAGGGTTGTCTCTACTCCCCTTCTTGAACAGGGGAACCACATTTGCAATCCTCCAGTCGTCTTGCACTATTCCTGTAGACAATGACGAGTTAAAGATCAATGCCAAAGGCTCGGCAATCTCCTCCCTGGCTTCCCAGAGGATCCTAGGATAACTCCCATCCGGCCCAGGGGACTTATCTATCTTCACCCTCTGAAGGATTTCTAATACCTCTTCCTTGCGAACCTCAATCCCACCTAGTCTAGTAGCCTGTATCTCAGTATTCTCCTCGACAACATTGTCGTTTTCTAGAGTGAATACTGTTGAAAAATATTCATTTAGCGCTTCCCCTATCTCATCTGACTCCACACACAACTTACCACTACTATCCTTGATTGGGCCTAATCTTACTTTGGTCATTCTTTTATTCCTTAAATACCTATAGAAAGCCTTAGGGTTTACCCTGATCCTATCAGCCAACAACTTCTCATGTCTTCTCCTGGCTCTTCTGAGCTCTCTCTTTAGGTCTTTCCTGGCTACCTCGTAGCCCTCAAGTGCCCTAACTGAGCCTTCACATCTCATCCTAACATAAGCCTTCTTCTTCCTCTTGACCAGAGATTCTACCTCCTTCGTCAACCACGGCTCCCACACTCTACAGCTTCCTCCCTGCCTGACAGGTACATGCTTATCTAGGACACACAGGAGTTTTTCCTTGAATAAGGTCCACATTTCTAATGTGCCCATCCCCTGCAGTTTCCTTCCCCATCCTATGCTGCCTAAACCTTGTCTAATCTCATCGTAATTGCCTTTCCCCCAGCTATAACTCTTGCCCAGTGGTATATACCTATCCCTTTCCATCACTAAAGTAAACATAACAGAATTGTGATCGCTATCACCAAAGTGCTCCCCTACTTCCAAATCTAAGACTTGGCCGGGCTCATTACCCAGTACCAAATCTAATGTGGCTTTGCCCCTTGTTGGCCTATCTACATACTGTGTCAGGAAGCCCTCCTGCACACACTGGACAAAAACTGACCCATCTATAGTACTCGAACTATAGTGTTCCCAGTCAATATTTGGAAAGTTGAAGTCCCCGATGACAACTACCCTGTCTCTCTCACTCCTATCGAGAATCGTCTTTGCTATCCTTTCCTGTACATCTCTGGAACTATTCGGAGGCCTATAGAAAACTCCCAACAGGGTGACCTCTCCTTTCCTGTTTCTAACCTTAGCACATACTACCTCAGTTGACGAGTCCCCAAACATCCTTTCTGCAACTGTAATACTGTCCTTGACCAACAATGCCACACCTCCATTCCTTTTACCAACTTCTCTGTTCTTACTGAACCATCTAAATCCCGGAACCTGCAACAACCATTCCTGTCCCTGCTCTATCCATGTCTCTGAAATGGCCACAACATTGAAGTCCCAGGTACTAACCCATGCTGCAAGATCACCCACCTTATTCCAGACGCTTCTGGCATTGAAGTAGACACACTTCAATCCAACTTCTTGCTTGCCGGTGCCATCTTGCTTCCCTGAAACTTTATTTCGGACCACCCTATTCTCAACCTTTTCTATAGTCGAACTACAATTTTGGTGCCCATCCCCCTGCTGAATTAGTTTAAACTCACCCAAATAGCCTTAGCAAATTTCCCCCCCAAGGCTATTTTTATTATTTTTTTCACTTACTTTCTTAAAAAGAGTTTCACTGAGCATTGCACTTGTGAAGCACAGGTTTAAAATGACCAATACCATGCTCTGTTTTCAGTTAAGTCAAAATAGTTTATTCGCGATTCAAAACTGAGGGATGATTGTCACACACACACATTCTTACAAGCGTACAAGGAAGGGAAATAAAAGGAAAGTGTTTTCAATCAGTGTAACTGAAGAAAAAGGACATTAATTTACATGATTTTTGTTTGGGTCCAGAAAGTTGGTATCCAGTGAAGGTTCTTTTCGAAAGGAGTTTTTATTCAAGTGGGTGAAATTGGATGAAGTTGCAGAATCCCTTTTAAAGTTAATCAAGGCCCAGCAAGATATTGTTATAGTGCAGACTTTTTTCACTTTTGAGATGAATACAAGTTTTATATCAGAGCAAAATTTTGAAGAAGACTTGGCCTGTAGGTGAGCTTAGCCAAACCTGGACTCTGGTTGTAGAATTACCAGTTAGATTCTTAAATATTGCTAAAAAAAGTTTGTCTTCCTCCCTGGTGTGAGAGTTAAAGTTAATAACTCTCCATCCCTGTAACATACCCATGCTGACAATGGCCCAAACAATCAAAACCCACTTCTTATGCTGCATAAATTGGTCACACTTTTTACAAATAAGTTTCTTGTGTCTGTCTCTTTATCAACGTTTAACTTCTGTACTGTGAAACAATTAGATTTTTACAAGACTATGATATCAACAGTGGACTAGCTGTTTTTAACTTCACTGAGGCTACTTCAAAGATCAGAGGAGTTTTGGTCATGAGATTGTTCCATTAAGCAGACAGTTTCAGTTTAACAGTTGGTTTACATATCTCTAGCCAGGGATTCAGTATTCACTGTCGGTGTAAGTAGAATTATTAGCACTTCTGCAAGCATAACAGGGTTAGGCTTCTGTGGCCCTCGTCCAAATCAGTTTCTTATTGTATGACATGGATGATGGACCATTAGTACCACTTTGGGCATAGTGATTTTCAGTAATTCCCTTTTGTTCTCGATCCCTAACAGGCAGATGAATCTGTATTATACTCCCACACTTTAGCATTAGTTTGACTTCAGTGTCAACATATTGGAGTGTGTGTGTGAGATTCCTGGAGGATGCTGGTTTTAGCTTTGTCCTTTATAATTATACTGTGGGATGTCTTCTAGAATTGTAACATACTCACAAAAATCATATGACTGATAGCACCCATATTTGGCCCAGCAAAGTCCATTTTGAAATAAACAAGGAAGTACTGTTTCTAAAATAATTTAAGATCTCACATCAGGTCTTGTGAGCATGACATCCAGCATTGTTAAATGGAACATTCCATCCAGTGTCTTTCCACATTGTAACATCATTTCTCTCACTAACAGTTGTTTCATGCTATATTTTAGCTCATTCATGAGCCACTGTATTTACCAAAAAGTTGTACTTTTCTAGTGTGATAATCTTCCGTCTGGAATTGTACAAAGTTTTTGAAGTTCAGGTGGATTATGCTTTAAAACATTCCACCAATCTTTTTAAAAGTATTTATGTACTCAGAAATAGCAAAAAAGAAAGTAAATTCTTAAAAGATGAAAATACATTTTCATCTACCATGCAGAAATCCACCATGGAATTTGAAACAAAATAAAAGTTGTAAGTTTGCTCGCTGAGCTGGAAGGTTAGTTTTCAGACATTTCGTCACCTTTTTTTTATTTGAAAAAATATACTTTATTCATAGAATGTACAAAAAAATAAAACATTTATACACCTACCCAGTCATGCAAGCCACTCCGGGTCACCCGGGGGTACATACACCAACTAAAGGAAAAAAACAAAAGAGAGAAAAAAAAACAAAGCAAAGAAACCGCCCCGGCAGTCGTCACCCCGCACAGTCCCAGTTGGCCCCCTGACCAGTTGGGGAAGGCGCCAGCTGGGCCCAGTTACCAGATTGGGTTCTTTTCCCTTTTCTGGACGAGGGGCCTCATACGGTGGTCTTTCCCCACCGCACCTTGGCGGCGGCTGCCCCAAGCTTTAGCGCATCCCTCAGCACGTAGTCCTGGACCTTGGAGTGCGCCAGTCTGCAACACTCGGTCGGGGTCAGTTCTTTCAGCTGGCAGACCAGCAAGTTGCGGGCAGACCAAAGAGCGTCTTTCACCGCATTGATGGTCCTCCAGGCGCAGTTGATGTTGGTTTCGGTATGCGTCCCCGGAAACAGCCTGTAGAGCATGGAGTCCCGCGTCATGGAGCTGCTCGGGACGAACCTCGACAAATACCACTGCATCCCCCTCCAGACCTCCTGCGCATAGGCACACTCCAGAAGGAGGTGATCGACAGTCTCGTTCCCCCCCCCGCAGCCACCTCGAGGGCAGCGTGCGGTGGCGCAGAGATTCCAGGCATGCATAAAGGATCTCACTGGCAGAGCCCCTCTCACCGCCAGCCAAGCAATGTCCTTGTGCTTGTTTGAAAGTTCTGGCGATGAGGCATTCTGCCAAACGACTTTGGCAGTCTGCGTGGGGAACCACACGACGGGATCCACCCTCTCCCTTTCCCGAAGGGTCCCGAGGATACTACGTGCTGACCACTGCCTGACGGCCTTGTGGTCAAAGGTGTTTCCTTTCAAAAATTTCTCCACGAAGGACAGGTGGTACGGAACGGTCCAACTACTCGGAGCGTTCCGCGGCAACGAGGCCAGGCCCATCCTTCGCAACACCGGGGACAGGTAGAACCTCAGTAAGTAGTGACACTTGGTGTTTGCGTACTGAGGATCTATGCACAGCTTGATGCAGCCGCACACAAAAGGTAGCCGTCAGGGCGAGGGTGGCGTTCGGTACGCCCTTTTCCCCATTTCCCAGGTCTTTGTACATGGTGTCTCTGCGGACCCGGTCCATCCTCGACCCCCAAATGAAATGGAAGATGGCCCGGGTGACCGCAGCGGCGCAGGTCCAGGGAATAGGCCAGGCCTGCGCCACATACAACAGTACCGAAAGCCCCTCGCACCTGACAACCAGATTCTTACCCGCGATGGAGAGGGACCGGAGCATCCACCTGCCCAGCTTCTGCTTCAATTTGGCGATACGCTCCTCCCAAGTCTTAGTGCATGCCCCAGCTCCACCAAACCAAACACCCAGCACCTTCAGGTAGTCTGTCCTGACGGTGAGGGGGATGAAGGAGCGGTCGTCCCAGTTCCCGAAGAACATGACCTCGCTCTTACCCCTATTGACTTTGGCACCCGAGGCCAGTTCAAACTGGCCGCAGATGTCCAACAGTCTACTCACCGACCGACAATCGATGCAGAAGACGGCGACATCGTCCATGTACAGGGAGGTCTTGACCTGAAGGCCTCCGCTGCCTGGGATAGTCACGCCCTTCAGGCTCACGTCCTTCCTGATGGAGGCGGCAAAGGGCTCCACACAGCACACGAACAAGGCAGGAGAGAGCGGGCAGCCCTGCCTGACTCCAGATCCAACAGGAAAACTGTCTGATTCCCACCCGTTGATCGAGACTGTGCTAACGATGTTGGCGTAGAGCAGCCGGATCCAATTGCGGATGCCCTCCCCGAACCCCAATTTGGAGAGTACGTCCCTCATGTAAGCATGAGAGACCCTGTCGAAGGCCTTCTCCTGGTCCAGGCTGACGAGGCAGGTGTCCACCCGCCTGTCCTGTACGTAGGCGATCGTATCCCTGATGAGCGCGAGGCTCTCAGCGATCTTCCTGCCCGGCACAGCACAGGTTTGGTCAGGGTGAATCACTGACTCCAGGACAGACCTGACCCGGTTGGCAATGACCTTGGCCAGGATTTTGTAGTCCACGTTCAAAAGTGAAATGGGACGCCAATTCTTAATTTCTTCCCTCTCCCCATTCCTCTTGTAAATGAGGGTGATGATGCCCTTCCTCATGGACTTGCACATTTACCCTGCCCGAAGCGCACTATCGTACACCTCCAGCAGGTCCTGGCCGACCAGGCCCCACAGAGCGGAATACAGCTCGACCGGTAAGCCGTCGCTTCCGGGAGTCCTATTCCTCTGCAAGGACTTGAGGGCTCTGGCCAGCTCGTCCAGGGATATCGGCCAGTCCAGCCACTCCCTCGTGCCGTCGTCTAAGACCTCCGTGATAGACGACAGGAATGACTCGGAGACCGTGCTGTCCGTGGGCTTCGTGTCGTACAGTCCGGCATTGAAGGATCTGCTGATCCTCAATCGTCGGGCCGAGACAATGTCACCGAGCCGTCGTCCTCCTTCAGCCGGCTAAGCACAGAGCTCTCTTTGTGCACCTTCTGAAAGAAGAAACGCGAGCACGTCTCGTCCTGCTCCAGGGAGCGGACCCTGGACCGGAAGATTATCCTGGAGGCCTCCGCGGCGAAGAGCGAGGCTTGCTGGCCCCTCACCTCGCGGAGGTCCTCCGTGACATTGACCCCCATCAACTGCAGAAGGAGCAGGTTCTGCACCCTTTTCTGGAGTCGCGACAGCTTTCCCCGCCTCTCTCTTGCCTTCTGAACACCCTTGAGGACAAAGAACCTCTTGATGTTCTCCTTCACCGTCTCCCACCAGTCGCCTGGAGACTCAAAGAGGGGCTTCACGGTTCTCCAACTGGCGTACTCCCTCTTAAGCTCCTCGACGTTCTCTGGGGTCAACAGAGTCGTGTTGAGCTTCCACGTCCCCTTGCCGGCCGGCTGGTCGTCCTGTAAGTGACAGTCGGCCAACAGGAGGCAGTGGTCAGAGAAGAACACCGGCTCGACACCGGTGGATCTGACCGAGAACGTCCGTGACACAAACAGGAAGTCTACCCTTGAGCGGATAGACCCGTCTGGCCGCGACCAGGTGTACCTCTGCTGCGCTCCGTCTGCAGGGGTGCTGAAGACGTCGAGCATCTTGGCGTCCTTCACCGTGCCCATCAGGAATCTGGACGTGACGTCCAGTTGAATCCCCCCACCCGCTGTCCCCACGCCGGATCTTCCATCTGCATCAATGATGCAGGTGAAGTCTCCGCCTAGGATGACCGGCCTGGACGTAGCCAGCAGGGGTGGAAGCCGCTGCAGGACGGCCAACCGCTCACTCCGTACCGCTGGGGCGTACACGTTGATCAGCCTCAGAGGAGCGTTCCTGTAGGTGACATCAGCCACTAGGAGGCGCCCCCCCACCACCTCCTGAACTTGAGAGATGGTGAAGTCGCGTCCCCGCAGCATAATAGCCAGGCCCGAGGAGCGACAGTCGTTACCCCCCGACCAGATCGAAGGCCCACAGGTCCAGGCGCCGGACCATTTCCCGTACCTGCCGAGGTGCGGTATCCCGCACTCCTGCAGAAACAGGAGGTCCGCCTTGACGGTGGTCAGGTAGGCCAACGTGGATACACATCTCGCGGTTGACTTGACGCTGCGCACATTAATGCTCGCAATTCGTACCCCCATTGTGGGCAGTGACCGCAGTACCCTCCCCAAGTCCAAGGTCCAGCCCCTCCATCTGTCCCTTCATGCCCATTGCCCGGGCTAACTGCTGGACGCTCTCTGGGCTCAGGAAACCATCCGTGCTGCCTTCCGGGTGGCATCCCCCCGTCAGGGGTGCGGAGGCAGGAGGGTCCGGCTCCGGGTCAGGCTGGGGACGTGCTGTTTCCTCCTTCCCGCCTGGAAGTTCCAGGGGGCCCTCCAGTGCTCCAGCGGCACTTGACTGGGTGTCGGAGGGAGCCTCAGGACGCCTCCCGTCACCTGGAAGCGGGGTGCTGCTTTCCTTCCCCCTCGAGACCTTTAACTTCTGCTTCGGGTGGGCCCTCTCCGAATCCTCCTCATCAGAGGAGCTCTTATAGCCCCCCTGTAGCTGCCTCTTCCCGCCTGATTGTTGTGGTTCCTGGGCCCGTTGACGCACCTTCCTCCTCGCTTTCCGGACTGTTGTCCACTCCCCTGGGTCGCCTGTCGCCGCCTCCATTGGCTCCGGGTCGTCGGGGGGGAGCGGAGCCTGCAGGGGTGCTTTGCTGGCCTTGGGCCCTCCTGCACGGCCTGGCCCTCCTGCACATTAGTGGGGTCCTTGCTGGGCCCTGGTGCCTTCCTCTCCTCCGGGGGGGCTGGCCCCGCATTTCCCCTGCCGGCGACCTGGGCGTAGGTGGTACCCCGCCGCGGGCATGCCCTATAGAAGTGGCCCGCTTCCCCGCAAAGGTTGCAGCTTTTCTCTTGTGGGCAATCCTTTGCAAGGTGTCCCTCCTCCCTGCAGATGGTGGCTTTGCAGTCGGCCGCCACGTGACCTGACCTACCACAGGCATGGCAGACTTTAGGTTGCCCTGCATAGGTCAGGTAGCCCCTGCTCCCGCCGATCGCGAAGCTGGACGGTGGGTGTGCGACATTCCCGTCTGCGCCCATCCTCAGCGTCACCTTGACCTGCCTCTTACTCGTCCAGATGCCAAAGGGGTCCACGATGTCAGTTAGGTCCCCTTCCACCTTCACATACCTTCCGAGGAAGGTCAGGACATCAACTGCTGGCACATGCGGGTTGTACATGTGTACAGTCACCATACGGCTCCTCTGCGCTGGCATCACAAACTGCGGGACAGCGGTCAATACAGAGAGGGGGCCCTCACCTCCTTTCTCCTTGAAAACCTCCAGGAAGAGCTCGCAAAGCTTGGCACTCCGGAAGGTCACATCGTAAAAACCCCCTCCGGGGAAATCCTGCAGGCAGTAAATGTCCGCAGCAGCAAACCCACAACAGTCCAACAGGACCCTCTTCACGAAGAAGGTGCGGTCCACAGGTGCACCTTCATCCACCTTCTTTACAGAAACACGGATGGTGTTCCGGACCCCCTAACCTGGGGCACGAGCACTTGCCGCAGCCATCGTTGCAGGTTGGCTGCTCCCCTGAACCAGCGTTAGGCCGAAGCCAGCATTAAGATCCACTGGTCGCAAGGGTGCACAGCCAACCCGACGTCCTCCTTTCACCTCCAAGACAGCACTCTCCTCCTCTCGGTCCACAAGAGAGTGGGTCTTTATTGTGTTCAAGATGTAAGCTGGTTCACTGAGCTGTAAGGTTTGTTCCCAGATGTTTTGTCACCATTCTAGGTAACATCATCAGTGAGCCTCCGACGAAGCGCTGGTGTTATGTCCCGCTTTCTATTTATCTGTTTAGGTTTCCTTGGGTTGGTGATGTCATTTCCTGTGTTGGTGATGTCATTTCCTGTTCTTTTTCTCAGAGGATGGTAGATTGGCTCCAAATCAATGTGTTTGTTGATGGAATTCCGGTTGGAATGCCATGCTTCTAGGAATTCTCGTGCGTGTCTCTGTTTGGCTTGTCCTAGGATGGATGTGTTGTCCCAATCAAAGTGGTGTCCTTCCTCATCTGTATGTAAGGATACGAGTGATAGTGGGTCTTGTCGTTTTGTGGCTAATTGATGTTCATGTATCCTGGTGGCTAGCTTTCTGCCTGTTTGTCCAATGACAAACACTGCAGGATGTTGTTACCTAGAATGGTGACGAAACATCTGAAAACGAACCTTCCAGCTCAGCGAGCAAACTCACATCCAGAGCCTCAACCTGAGGTACAAATCTTTTCAAAACTTGCTAAAAGTTGTAAATTGGGATACTGGAAGTTAAATCTCCTCAGAAAGGACACATATCTCAGAAACTACTGTTGATCACATTGGCAGATGAATGCTAAATGCTTTGGCATAACATTACTCTGTCTCTTAATTTTCACATGCAGGGAATACCATGCAAACGCATTCAGTTTCATCCATTCTTATTAGCAGCAGCCATTTTTGCAGTGTCATTGGTTATCAACTTTAACTTTAATTAATTTTGAGATATTATGTTTGAAAAGGACTACAAGTTATTGACTGGTCCATCCCAAGATTGAAAAGATAGATATGATTTTTTACATTGTATTTGCATGAATATCTAAAAAAAAGTTAGTTTGACAAATACCTTTATAAGCTTTGTTTTAGTGAATGCAATATTTTTGGTGATAACATGGAATATAGCCAAAATTTGCATTCACATTTGGTTTAAAAAAATGCATGTCTTCTCAAGTTTGCCTGCTGGTTCCAACAAACTGATATCAAAGTTCACTTTTGGCATGTAAATTTCTATTAAAACATTTTGCATGATGTGTGCATTGCAGAAGTAGAACAGCCTTTGAGAAAAACAAAACTGATGTTTTCCGGATCAAGACCAACAATGTGGGACCAATAAAGAAAATAAGGTATTTTCGTGTCTCTGTTTATTATTTTCTATTCATTTTTTTCTTCTGGCAAAACATCTTCTCTCCAGAAGACATTGAACTCTTGTTGGAATGCACTCGTACAATTCAATCTGTAATCCTTTCCCAGTGAGACCATTATGGTGTGTAGTGACTATTAATAAGCTGCTCGATCATGATGCTATTACAAGTAATTTAATCTCAACAACATGCTTGCACACAAGGTCACTAATACAAATAGGAACCAAGGGTAATTTGCCTCTATGAATTCAGGAGGATTATGGTCAGTAGTAACTTGTATATCAATGCTGCTTCTGAATACAAATCAACAACTAACCTAGCACCATTCTAGTCTGTCTGGCATACTATTTCAGAAGTATGATCTTTAAAGTTTCCCTATCGTTTAAGAAATCGAAGGCACTGTCTGAATGCATGAATGAATAATTTATTTATTGTCACATATATCTTGAAGAAACAATCAAAAGTGTTTTGTCAACACAGTTTTGAGGTAAAATAAGGATAAAAAGAAATTATGTAAATAAGAGTTCACTTTCTGTCCAAATTGGGGTATTGAGCATGGCCTCAGGGCTTCTGCCAAGTCTCTGAAAGTTGTTCTGGTCCTCAAGGAGTCCCATTCCGGGAACAGTATCGACAACGCCAATGCCCCAGGAGACCCCAGGTCTGAAAGCACTAAGAGCCCAGCCTTCAGCCTCCTGCTCCAAGCACCACAACTACTGAGTCCAGGCTCCAGGCCTACCACCCCAGGAGTTCCTGCTTCATGCACTGCCACTACCAAGATTCCAGCCTCCAGCCTACAGCCACCAGGAGTTCCTGCTCCAGGCAATGCCACTTCCAAGAGACCAGGCTCCAGGCCTAGGAGCCATTCTCTAGGCACTTCCTCCATCAAGAGGGTCTCATCATAAAATAATCATAGAATCCCTAAAGTGTGGAAACAGGGCCTTCAGCCCAACAAGTCCCCACCATCACTCAGAGCATCCCTGCCAGACCTATTACCCCTATAACCCACCTAATCTACACATCCCTGAACACTACAGGCAATGGCCAATCCACCCAGCCTGCATATCTCTGGACTGTGGGAAGAAACTCTGTAGAGGGTCTGTTATAACATTGCAAAATGTCGAAAGTTAAATTCTTGGTCTGTACTTGGTTATTTCTCACTTTTCAGGACAGCAAATCAAATGTTCAATACGGAAGTTGTATTCCTTGATTAGGAAGGGAAAAGTGAATAAGTTGTTACACTGCTGTTTGCAATTTCCTGGCAAGTGTCTTGTGTGTGGACATCAAGTGAGAGGAATAGACATCACATTATGAAATGGTTCTGTAGAAAAAAAGTGCCAATGAAAGAGAGAATTAAAATGGAAAGGAACCTGTTTTACAAGCACTGAAGCACTTTGAAGTGTCGTCCGTGCGATAATATAGAGAAAGTTGGCTGCCAATTTGCACCCTGCAATCTCCCACAAACAAAGACGAATAATTAGATATAACAAGGTGTGGAGCTGGATGAACACAACAGGCCGAGCAGCATCTTAGGAGCAGGAAAGCTGGTGTTTCGGGCCTAGAAGCTTCATCAGAAATGGAGGTGGGGGAGAGCGTTCTGAAATAAGTAGGGAGAGAGGTGGAGGCGGATCGAAGATGGATAGAGGAGAAGCTCAATGGTATCAATGTAGATTTCACGAGCTTCGAAATCTCCCCTCCCCCCACTGCATCCCAAAACCATCCCAGCTCGTCCCTGCCTCCCTAACCTGTTCTTCCTCTCACCTATCCCCTCCTCCCACCTCAAGCTGCACCCCCATTTCCTACCTACCAACCTCATCCCGCCTCCTTGACCTGTCCGTCCTCCATGGACTGACCTATTTCTTCCCTACCTCCCCACCAACACTCGCCTCTACAGGCTCCATCCCCACCTCTTTAACTTGTCTGTCTCCTCTCCACCTATCTTCACTTCTATCCATCTTCGGTCCGCCTCCCCCTCTCTCCCTATTTATTTCAGAACTCTCTTCCCCATCCTCCTTTTCTGATGAAGGGTCTAGTCTCGAAACGTCAGCCTTTCTGCTCCTAAGATGCTGCTTGGCCTGTTGTGTTCATCCAGCTCCACACCTTGTTATCTCGGATTCTCCAGCATCTGCAGTTCCTCTCATCTCACGAATAATTAGATAATCTTTTTCTTTTGGTGTTGGTTAAGGGATAAATGACAACAAGTAGCTAAGACTTTCCTGCTGTTCCTAAAAATGTGTTGTGCTATCATTTACATCTATCTGAAAGGCAAAAAGCCACACCTTTTAGTTCACGGCAGTCCTGCAGTACTGCATTCTCGGACGAAGGTGTTATTTTATGAAGAAAGATTGAACAGTTTGCGCCTTTACTTGTTAGAGTTTAGAAGAATTATACTTGCTTTTATCAGTCAAGGCATAGATTAGGAGAGCAGGGAAATTATGCTGAAGCTGTGATTAGGCCACAGCTTTCTGGTCTCCACACGACAGGAAGGCTGTGATTGCACTTGAGGGGATGTATAAGAGATGCACCAGGATGTTGCCTGGGATGGAGCATTTCAGCAATGAAGAGGCTGGATACGCTCACGTTGTTTTCATTGGAGAAGAAAAGGTTGAGGTGGAATGTGATGGAGGTATCTGAGATTATGAGAGGCATGGACAGCGTGGCAAGAAAGCAGCTGATCCCCTTAGTCAAAGGGTCAATAACAAGGGGGCATGTTTTAAAGTGAAAGGCAGAATGCTTAGAAGGGATTTAAGAGAACAAAATTTCATGCAAAGGGTGGTGGTGGACTGGAAAGCACTATCTGGGAGGATAATTGATGGGAGGGAGTGGGGTTTAAGCCTCACAGCCTTGAAGAATTGTTTAGATAAGCACTTGAAGTATCATAACATTCATGACTTAAGCTTAGTGCTGGAAATTGGGACTAGTGTAAGTAATAGTATATTTTTGGCAGTACTGACTTGACGGGCTGAAGGGCCTCATCTGCACTTTTTGATTCTATGATTCTGAGAGATAGATAATCTTATTGAAATATGTGATTCTGAGGAGATTTGACAAAGAAGATGCTAACAGGATATTTCCACTCATTGGGAAATTTAGAACTAGTGTACACAGTTTTAAAATAATGGGTCTCCCATAGAATCCCTTCAGTGTGGACCATTCGACCCATAAAGTCCATACTGACCGTCCACAGAGCATCCCTCCCAGACCGATCCTATCCCTATAACCTTGCATTTCCCATGGCTAACCCACCTAGATTGCATGCCCCTGGACACTATGGGATAATTTAGCATGGCCAATCTACCAAACCTGCAGAACATTTGAACTGTGGGAGGAAACCCAAATACTTGGACGAAACACACACAGACACAGAGAAAACGTGCAAACCCCACAGACAGTTTCCTGAAGCTGGAATCAAACCTGGGTTCCTGGCACTGTGAGGGAGCACTGCTAACCACTGAGCCACTGCGCTGCTGTTAAAATGAGGATGAAAAGGAATTTCTTCTTAGAGTTAGTGTTGTTGGTGTTTGGAATTCTACTCACTCGCCCCCGGTGAACATTGAAGGCTTGTTAAATGAGTATATTTAAGGCTGAATTAAGGCAGATTTTTGATTTATAAAAATATCAAGGGTTAAGGGTCAAGCACAAAAGTGAAGTTAAGGCTACAATCAGATCAGCCAATGATAACATCGAAAGGCTAAGCAGGCATTTTCTTTTACTGACATGTAGGATGTGAACATCAATGACTGGCCAGCCCATATTACCCATCCCTAACTGCCATGGAACTGCTTGCTAGGCCATTTCAGAGGGCAGTTGAGAGTAAAGCACATTGCTATTGGCCTGGAGTTACATGTAGGCCAGACCAGGTGAGGATAGCAGATTTCATTCCCTGAAGGATACTAGTGAACCACATTGGTTTTTCTGACAATTGACAATGTAGATTCTTAATTTTATTTTTTTTTAAATGAATTCACATTCCACCATCTACCATGTGGGATTCAAACCTAGCTCACCAGCGAGTTAGCTGAGTTTCTGTGTTAATAGTCTAAAGATAGTACTACTAGGCCATAGCCTCCCCAAAGGAGGGGCCCAATAGCCTATAATCCATCTCTTTTTTCCTATACTCTTAAATGAAGGCACTGGAGTAGGACTTGAGTTGTTGGATTTCTGGTTACTAATGACAACAAGGAGATATGTGGATAATGGGGAAAATGGCTTAGCATTAGATGATCAGTTATCTTTGGGTTGAACGGTGGAACAGATTCATAGGGACAATTGGCCTCCTCCTGCTCCTTTCTCAGTTCCTTTTCGAATCAATCTGTGCTCAAGATCCTGGTCTGATGGGATTTGGTCTCTCCCTTGAGTATCTCAGTACAGAAAGCGATGATTCCTAGTCTGAAGGTTAATAAGGAATTCTGATTGGAAGGGCACAAATGTGGAAGTCAGCTGAAGATACAATCAGGCAAAATTTCAGGAGGTAAAGAACATTTATGGGACTGGAGCCCAGCAAGGAACCGATAATAAGACCGTATGATCAAAGTGCAAAATTAAGCTTGGGAAAGTGAATTGGCAGAGAAAAATTGCGGACAAAAATTGTTACCAACCTAAATGTAACCATGTAGTCTGTCATTGGCGATAATTTCCTCTAGTTTTTCTTACTCAACAACCTGTATGGTATGCTTTCCCCCTTTGCCATGTATTAGGATTGAACATGACAACACAGGAATGAGTGCCAGTTGGTTCTTGGATCGGCTCGTGATCACTGACATGAACCGCCCCCACCTCCGTTTTTATTTCCCCTGTAACCAGTGGCTTAGTAAAGAGGAAGGAGACGGACTCTATGTGCGGGACCTGCTAGGAAGTTTGAACCCAATGGATGTACCTAAATGTAAGCCATGTTTCATTCTCGCTACTACACTCGATCTTATGAAAGGGGCAAAACTGATCAGCTTGTCCCTTCTGCTGACAATCTGTTATAGGCTGATTATGCTTTTCACTTAAAATCTCCCAATGAAAGATTCCCCAACGCTTGTTCAGTCTCCAAAAGGCAATCAAGCAGAACTTCTACTCTACCTTATCTGCAATACCTTAGACATTGTCAATGACACTTACAAAGATTCCAATTCAATAATCAACCATCATCCGCTGTCTTGCAACTGCTTCCTAACTACCTCTTAGGCTGATGAGCAAAAGACAGATGACAGCAAGTTACCAGCAGAATTAAACATAATTACATGCTCAGTATAAATGTATGTACCCAGCCCACAAATAATGAGATCTCCAGTCCCCACTTACAACAAATGCATGACAAGTTCCTGCATCTATTCTATATGCAGGTTGACAAAATAATTTGTTTGATTTAGAAATGCCGTATATATGTGTGCAAAAGTTGATCTTGTGTAAAGGCTGACCCTGTTTTTTGGCCTAAAAGATTTAATTTTCATATACCCCATGTGAAATTCAACCCTAGTTTTTCAGGGAGAAAGCCCAAATATTTCAGAAGCAAAGCAAACCTGGAGATATGAAAATTCACTTTTGCCATATACCTAGAAATACCAATGAAATTCGGAATTTCAAGTGTTAAGTTTTGTTTCGACCTATTCAAACCATTAAAGTGATCACATTATGAATAAAGGCAAACACGAATCCTTTAGTTTTGTTGGTCTCATTTTGCTCCATTACAACAGTCTTTTTGTTGGATTTCACTTGGACCCACATAAGGCAGACAAATCAACCCTCAGAAAATTGCTCACGCAAGAGTTGATGTTATGACTTTTGGCCTCAAAAATATCAGAGAACTGGTCTAAGAAATTTGCGTTTTGCACAGATATACACAATATTCCTTACACCAACACAATAACAGTTCTTGAAACTAGCTACGTATCTTCAAAAGATCACAACCTGTACTTCTATACCATTGTATGAGAGTGTTCCAAAACATTTTGCAACTGACAGATTATTTTTGAAATGCACTCAGTGTTATTTTGTTGACTAACAGTTGCAGTCATTTTGTGCATGTGGTCTTGCATACAGCAAACGAATGATTGACCAGGCAGAAACAAGATGCCGGAACAAGGAGAAGGCGGTTAGGAATACTGCAGTGCGTAACTCACTCCTGAGTCTGTCCCAAAGTCTATCCACCATCTACAAGGCACAAGTGAGGCCTATGATGGAATACTCCCCATTTGCCTGGATGAGTGAAGTTCTAATAGCACTAATGATGGTAATACCATCCAGGATAAAGCAACCCTCTTGATTGGCACCACATCGACTCCCTCTTACTGGGTAGCAGCAGTATATACTATCTGCAAGATGTGCTGCAGAAATTCACCAAAGATCCTTAGACAGCACCTTACAAATCCACAACAAAGGCAGCAGACACATGGGAACACACCAAAAGCAGTTAGCGTCCAAGTCATTCACATCCTGATTTGGAAATTCTATCACTGTTCCTTCAGTGTCACTGGGTCAAAATCCTGGATGTTCCTCCTTAATGACATTGTGGGTCTACCTACAGCACATGGACTGCAACGGTTCAAAAAGGCAGCTCACCACAATCTTCTGCAGGGCAATTTGGGATGGTCAATAAATGGCAGCTCTCGTGTCCTATGAATGTAAAAAAAGCTGCTCTCTCAAGCCGTCTCATCCTCTGCTGAGTTTAATTGTCATTGTAATGGTCACCCAGGTACTTCTGTTTCAGATATGTTCCAGATATGGATTTAAACAATATTATTACATACCTGCCATGCAGGTGGGACTTGAACCCAGGCCTCTGGCTTAGAAGTTGGTACCCTACCACTGTGCCATAAGATCCCCTGTTTCTGTATGCGTGCTAACTTTCTTCGAGTTTCCACATTATCATTATGTGAATAACTATAAAAAATAGGAAAAAGAGTAGCTGCTCAACCCCTCGAGCCTTCTTCACCTTTCAGCCGATCATGGTTGACCCACATTCCTCATGACCAGTTTTGTGTCCTTTCCCCGTAACCCTCAATTCCCCCACTGATGAAAGATCTATCTATCTCAGCCTTAAAATTCAGAAGGACTCTGCTGCTATAGTTCTCTGTGGCAAGGAGTTCCAAAGACTCTCAGCCCTCTGAGAGAGGAAATTCCTTCTCATCTCAATCTTAACTTGGTGCCCTTTCGTTCTGAGATCATACTGTCTGGTTCTGAACTCTCCCGTGAGGGGAAACATCTTCACAGCATTACCCTGTCAAGCCCCTTAAGAATCCTATATGTTTCAATAATATCACCTTATTCTTCTAAACTCCAGCGAGGAGAGCCCTAACCCGTTTAGCCTTAGCTTATTAGGCAATCGCTTCATACTAGCGGTCATCTTAACGAACAGGAGTAGCTATTCTGAGGAAGGGTCACTTGACCTGAAACGTTAACACTGATTTCTCTCCACAGATGCTGCCAGAGGTGCTGAGCTTTTCCAGCAATTTCTGATTTACAGCATCCGCAGTTCTTTCGGCTTTACCATCCTAGTGAACTTTGTTTGAACTACCTCCAACAATATAATTGTAATCTTTCTTTAAATGGAATTGTCATGAGTTTCCTAGCAATTACAATTCTGGGACAACAGGCTTTGAGAATTCACCTTGAATTGTGACAGTTCACTTTCTTGTATTCACTGTTCAGGTAAGTCTTATCAACTTGAAGACAGAGGCAGAAACAAAAACAAAAATTGCTGGAGAACCTGAACTGGTCTGGCAGCAGCTGTGCTGCGAAAACAGAGTTAACAACTTGAATCCAGTGATCCTTGTCCCAGAACTCTGAAGCAGGAGTTTTGATCTTACACTTGAGATAGCATGTTAAAAACTGCATCATCTATTGGAGTTCTTCAAGAACGATTGAACTTGAGAAACTACATATATAAATTCCCCAGTAAAGATAATAACAAAGATAAGGGAGAGGGAAATAAAAGGATAAGAAAATATGCATTGATACAACTTGGGTATCCCAGTGACTAGTATAGATCAGCATTTTCAATCATGTTTCTTACAGAATGAGCAGTTCATTATGTGAACTGTTTCAGATACATGGTGTATGACTATTAAAATTTAGCATTGACTCCAATTCTAGGCACTCTGTATACATTTAGAATGCCTTTCAATGACAGTAATAAAGGTATTATTTTATTGTATTTCAGATGGTGAATGGGTGCAACATCTGCCTTCAAATGTACAACTAGTATTTGTAATGCATAGAATTAGTTAGCTAGTTAGTTAATTGCTAATAATGTTCATATTGACTCTGAGGTGCTTGTAGAACACTGGTGACTGCTAAAATCCTTTCCATTTTGTTCCCCAGTAAACAAGTACATCGTGAGTGTGTTTACAGGTGATGTCAAAGGCAGTGGCACTGATGCTGATGTCTTCATCAACATTTTTGGTGAAAATGGAGACACAGGTAAGTGGTTTTGTGTTTTCTACCGTGATGTTTTCTAAAGTAACAGGTGGAAGGGTACTGGAGTATATGTGTGCTCTACATCCGCCCCAGCCTAAGCTTAGATATTTGACCTAATGTCTGACATTAGAGAGGATGGATTTTATTTGCTAAATATTAGATCAGGATAATGCTGCAGAAACTTGGGGCTAATCCCACCACAGCAGCTGGATACATTTCAATCAAACTAATTGATAAATTTGCAATTAAATGTTGTTCACATTAGTAATGATTGTGAAACTACAGGATTGTTAGAAAATATCATCTGGTTCACTGATGTCATTCAGGAGAAGATATCTGCCATCCTGTCTGGCCGACATGTGACTTCAGATTCACAACAATGTGGTTGACTGGTAAATGCCTTGTAAAATGACCTGGCAATCCACTCAGTTGTATCGAACAACTAGTGAAAAGTGCAGTGCTTACAGTGACACCCTGCAAACCGCAATGGTTCACAAAATTCTATTTAAATAGATGTCTATTCGACAGCAGGATTGGTAATGATCTGAGAAAAGGCCACTTTTCTACCTCCTTTGTATTGTGAAACTTTACAAGGGAATTGATGTATTAGTAAACTCAATACATTGCAGTAATTTGTGCTCAAGAAAAAAATACTTAAAATCATACACAGGCTCCGAGGAGATTTCTGAGTTCTCACAAATTCTGCTACCAATTTAAGTGACGTGATCATAAGAAATAGGAACAGAGTAGGCCATTCAGGTCCTCAAACCTGCTCTGTCATTCAATAGAATCATGGCCGATCTGACATTCCTCATGACCACTTTCCTGCCCTTTACCCATAACCCTTGATTTGTCAGCTGATCAAGAATCTACCTATCTCAGCCTTAAACATACACAAGGACTCTATCCTAACAGCTCCCTGTCATAGGGAGTTCCAAGGACACTCAACACTCTGAGAGAAGAAACGCCTCCTCGGTCTTAAATTAGCACCTTTTTATTCTGAGATTATACCCTTCGATTCTATACTCTTTCATGAGGGTAAACACAGTCTCAGCATATACCAGGTCAAGTCATTTAAGATTTCTACATGTTTCAGTAAGGTCAACTTTCATTCTTCTAAACTCCAGTGTTGAGAGTTTCAACGTGTTGTGCCTCTGTTCATAATACAATTCCTCCTTACCAGGGGTGATGCAGGGGGGATGGAGATGTGCCATTCTAGTGAACCCGCTCTAAACTGCCTCCAATGAAATAATATCATTCCTTAAATAATGGGACCAAAACTGTTCACATTACTCCAGAAGTGGCATTTTGTGCAGCTGCAATAAGACTTTCCTACTGTTATGCTCCAGCCCCTTGAAATAAGGGCCAATACTCCATTAGCCTTCCTGATTACCTGCTGCACCTGTGTGAAGGTTTCTGTGTTTTGTGCACAAATACAGCCAAGTGCCTGTGTGTTGCAGCTTTCTGCCGTTTCTGTCCGTTTAAATAATACTGTTCTTTTGTTCTCCCTTCCAAAATGAACAACTTTGAGTTTTCCCACATTATACTCCATTTACTAACATTTTGCCCAATTACTTAACATATCAATATTTCTCTGTTAACTGTTTGTATCCCCATCACAACCTGCCTTTCCACAATTTTTTGTGTCTTCTGCAAATTTTGCTATGGTACATGCGCCGCTTTCTGCCTAGTCATTAATATATTTTGCAAACAGTTGTGGTCCCAGTACTGTTCCACATGGAGCCCCACTGGTATGGGTTACCAAACTGAAAAAGAACCCCTTACCTCTACTTGTTGTTTCCAGCCCTTGAGCCAATTCCCTATTAAGCAGTATACTACCCCCAACACGGTGGGCTCTTATTATATAACTACATTTTGTGAGGTACTTTGCTGAACATCTTCTGGAAGTCCAAATATAATAAACTACTAGTTCCCCTCTATCTCCTCTGGTTGAGACTTCCTCAAAAAGCTCTAATAAATTAATCAGATGTAACTTCCTTTCCATAAAGTCATGCGGACTCAACCTGATTAGGTTTTATGATTTTTCAAATGTTCTGCTATCATTTCCTTAAGAATGGATTCCAATATTTTTTTCAACCAGAGATGATAGACTAATCCACTTATAATTACCCACTTCTTGCCTCCTTCCCTTTTTGAGTAGAGATGTCACATTCACAGTTTCCCAATCTGCTTATACTACTGCAGAATCCATTTTTTTGGAAAATTACAACCAATGCATCTACTATCTGTGTAGCTCTCTCTTTTAGGATCCCAAGATCCCAGCCACTGGGGCCAAGACTTGCCTGCCTTTAGGCTCATTAGTTTGACTAATGATACTTCTTTATTTATGGTGATGGTACTTAATTCCGTCCATATTCTTGAGTATTAATGGAATGTTCATAGCATCTTCTACTGTAAAGACCATTGGTGATATGGTGGCTCAGATGTTAGCACTGCTCTCTCACAGTGCCAGCGGCCTCATTTTGATTCCAACCTTGGGTGATTGTCTATGTGGAATTTGCATATTCTCCCTCCCTGTGTTTGCGCTCATTTCCTCTGGATGCTCTGGTTTCACCCACAGTCCAGTAATGTACTGGTTAGGTGGATTGGCCATGATAAATTGCCCATAGTGTCCTGGGATGTGCAGACAAGATGGATGGGTGATGGATTAAACGGATAGGGTAGGGCATTGGATCTGGTTGGGACGCTCTTTGGAGGGTCAGTGTGGGCTGAATGGCCTGCCTCGACACTGTAGGAATTCTATGATTGATGGAAAATATTTGTTTAATTCAGCTGTTTCTTTATTTCCAAAATTGTCTCCCCAAGTTCATTTTCTAAGGGACCTATGTCCATTTTGTCCTCTCTCTTCTGTTTTATGTATTTAAAGATAAGCTTTTAGTAAATCTTTCATCCTAAGTTTAGTTTTCTTTAGGTGAAAGACGACTGGACAATGACAAAGACAATTTTGAAAGAGGAAGTGAAGACAAGTTCACAATTGAGTCACCCAATTTGGGACGCCTGAAAAAAATTACAATTGGTCACAATAGCAAAGGATCCTCAGCTGGCTGGTTCCTGGACAAGGTATCTATCTTTTCTTAAAGTGCCATCAAACCTTCTCAGGCATTCTCATTTCTCCTAATTAGTGTAGGTTACCTCCTTTACTCAAATCTAAACTGAGCATGTCTGGTGATGCATGCACTTTTCAAATATTCAGTTAGAGTAGCAAAACAGGTTCCTCACTCCTCAACATAACAAAGTGTGGAGCTGGATGAACACAGCAGGCCAAGCAGCATCTCAGGAGCACAAAAGCTGACCTTTCGGGCTTAGACCCTTCATCAGAGAAGTTCCTATTATCACTAATACAATTTTATCCTCACTCCTCAACAACAGGTTTTCCTGAAGGTCAGCTTAATTCGTTGGTTGTCACTAGGATTTCACCTTGGTGTTTTCTTTGCCCATTGGGACCACATTTGCCATTCTTACTCCTAGTTACTAATCCAGGTTTTGTGAATATCTGGAAACTAACATCCAAATTAAAATGTCAGATATCTGCAAGCTAGGTGGGAACATCTTCACCCAGGTTGAACATTTATTGGTTAATCATCTGAATTCTCTGAGACATCATTGATGGGGACAATGTCATGAGATGCCAGTAGAAGAAAAGTGGGGCTTGATGGACTTGAGGAAGTTAGCATGTTGGTTTGATCTCACAGAAATGATGAGTTTGTAATGTCTCACAGTTTGATAAATCTATGTCCCTTTCCTTTTGATTTTCTGATTACAGTTAGGTTGCAGGTAACCACTGCTTGTGCCTGCATTCCTTTTCATGTCACACAAAGCATAATCCATTGAATAATATAATGCATACAGAATCCTACTAATTCAACCTATCACTGCTCCCACGTCCTGCCCCTGCCAACCACCCAATGTTACTCCCACATCTTTCCTCTGTGTTTGCATTCAAGTGCTTGATCCATGACACCCATCAGTAAACCTGCCCAATTTCCATTTGTATAAGAACTAGCAAAGACAAGTTTGAGTCAGTTATAGGCAGAGACAGGAGAATTTATCAATGAAATAGAGAAACTACAGAGAAGCTAAGTAAGTCCTTTGAGTCAGTCTCCCTTTAATAATTAAGATCCAAGGATCAAATGAGTGTGGGGAACTGTAAGCAATCAGTATTAGTTAAAGAAAGTAGTACTAGAAAAATTAATGGGACTAGAAGTTGACAAATCCCCAGGACCCAATGATCTTCACCCTAGAAATAGCTTGGTGAACATGCTCGAAATTTCTGTTATTTTGCTATGGTGCCTGCAGATTGGAAGGCTGGAAATATAATCCCAGTGTTTAAGAAAGACAAAACAGAGACCTGTTAGCCTTGGAATCCCATTGCTAAACCTTTCCAACTCTCTGTCACTTAGCTCCTTTAAGGCGCTCTTTAAAACCTATCACTTTTACTAAGCTAATAAATGGCTGCAGATCAATATTTGTTCAATAATGCTTCTCACTTTGGGAATTTTTTTTAGATGCTGTATAAATGCAAATAGCTTTTGTTGCACCCCTTAGTAGTTAGGCCAGTGAAATTTGAAATTTTTGATCTCTTCAGCAATTATTCAAAGAGCAATTGATTAGCATCATATAATTGCAAAATTCAAAACTTGAAAGATTTTGTAACCAGTTGAAGATTTTCTACCAGCTTCTTGAGCTGCTGCAAGGCACCATAATGATGTCTCTCAATCACCCCACTGAAAAGCATGTCTCGGTCATGACTGAACCCAGGGATTTAGGATAAGTGTGGGATGCATTCTCGTTGGGTTCTGTCATGCTCCTACATAACGTGAAGGCAAGTTTTGGATACTCAACAACCTGAGCTTTTGTTTTTACATACAAAACATTTCTGAACTTCAACTTAATCATCAATCTTCTGACTTGCGTCCTCTAGGTGATCATAGATGATATTGGAAATAAAACCATACATGAGTTCCCAGTGAATCGTTGGTTTGCACTAGATGAAGATGATGGTAAAATTCAACGCGACATTCTGGTTGGAGGAAGTCAGACAACAGGTGAGAATGAGTAGTTAGGAATTTAATGATGTATAGGCTTCCTCCAATGCCAGCAACGAGAAAGGTGTAACTACAATTCCTTCGTATGAAGAGTGTGAAGAATTGGGGCAGCATGGTGGTTAGCACTGTCTCATAGTGCCAGGGACCTGGGTTCAATTCCAGCCTCAGGCAATTATCTGTGTGGAGTTTGCACATTCTCCCTGTGTCTGTGTGGGTTTCCTCTGGGCGCTCCAGTGTCCAAAGATTGTTTTTCTTTATTTGTTCACAGGATGAGGGCATCACTGGCTAGGCCAGCATTTATTGCCCATCTCTAATTACCCAGAGGGCAGTTAAGAGTCAACTGCATTGCTGTGGGTCTGGAATCACATGTAGGTCACACCGGGCAATGATGGCACAAAAACAAAGTTGCTGGAAAAGCTCAGCAAGTCTGGCAGCATCTGTGAAGGAGATAATATTAACATTTAGGGTCCTCAGAACTGCTGAGCTTTTCCAGCAACTTTGTTTTTGTTCCTGATTTACAGCATCCGCAGTTATTTTGGTTTTTATCAGGTAAGGATGGCAGTTTTCCTCCCTAAAGAGCATTAATGAGCCAGATCAGTTTTCCCAACAATTGACAATGGATTCATAGTCATTACTAGATTCTTAATTGCAGATTTTAATTGGATTTAAATTCCACCATCTGCCATGGCGGGATTTGAACTCAGGTGCACATTACATGGATTGGTCATCTAGGGATGTGTAGGCTAGGTAAATTAGCAGGGTTACAGGGATAGAGTAGGTGTTTGGATCTGGGTGGGATGCTGTTTGGAGAGTTGGTGACTCGATAGGCCGAATGGCCTGTTTTCGCACTGTAGGGATTCTATGAAAAAAATGTTTTCTTGATTCTCTGAGTACTCGTTCTGCTTCGTAAGCTTTCCTGTTATTTTGTTATAAAGAAAGTGCTGGAATTACTCAGCGGGTCTGGCATCATCTGTGGAGGGAGCATCTGAGTTAAAGTTTCGAGTCCAGTATGACTCTTGTTTGGGGCACCCACTGTTCTGAAGCCGAGTCATTGGACTCAAAATGTTGACTCTCTCTCTTGCTGTCCAGTGATACAACTAGACCTGCTGAGCTTTTCTAACAATTTATGTTTTTATTTCAAATCTTCAGCACTCACAGTGTTTTACTTCCATTTTGTAACCCTTCTACCGAGATGATCATTCATATTGTTCTTAAACAACAATTTCTTGTGATCTAAATGATTATGAAGGATATTTATTACAGTCTGGCATTACAGTCAATGGTTTGGAAAGTGGAGCTATATTTTTTGATCCATGTTTTATTTGGTTGTATTGTATTTATCGTTTGTGTGAATCTTACAATTGATAGAACAAGCCATTTCAACACTGGTTTAAAACATTTCTGATTCAGCACCTCATGTCACTACATACTCCCAGACAATATATTACGGATTAGATGAAGAAGCAAGTTCCCTTCACTCTTAAATAAAACTGAAAGAGCTGCAGATGCTGTAAATCAGGAACAAAACGAACTTTCTGGAAAAGGTCAGCAGGTCTGGCAGCATCTGCGAAGGAAAAAACAGAGTTACCGTTTCGGGCCGGGTGACACTTCCTCAGAACTGCTGAGCTTTTCCAGCAACTTTGTTTTTGTTCCCTTCACTCTTCCCAGTCACAGCACCAATGCGTAATTTTGATTTTGCGCATTAGGACTGTCTTGTGGCCTATCTGTGGAAGGTACTTTAATTTGTGCCAATTTGATTTACATTGTGTTTTATACAGCTTCACACCCTGCACTCAGCTTGAATCATAGCAATATACAGCACAGAAAGAAGCCATTGAACTTCTCATGCATGTGTTAATTCTTTGAAAGAGTGAAAGGATAGTCTTTAAAAAGTGCATGAATGAGCATTTAAAATACCATAACATTCAAAGCCAAGGGCCAAGTGCTGGAAGGTGGGAATCAGGTAGATAGATCAGTGCAGAATCGATGAGCCAAAAGTCCTCTTTGCAGTATGGCTCATTAACTCTATTCTTACTCCCCTGTTTTCTTTCCTTCGCTCTGCAAAGCATTTATTCAACGCTGTTCTGAAAGTTACAAAGAATCTGCTTCTGCCTTTCTTATCATACATTCCAGTTCAATGTATAAAATCTTTAGCTTCATCTTTCTCTGGTTCTCTTACCAATTATTTGAAATCTGTGCCCTCAGGTTGTTGCCCCCACCCCCGCCAATGAGAACAGTTTTCTTGTTATCTACCATATCAAAACTCCTCATGATTTTGAATGCTTGTATGAAACCTTAACCTTCTTTTCTCTAAGAAGATCAATCCCATTTCTCCCATAATCTCTCCACGTGACTGAAGACCATCATCCCTGTTCTTGATAACTCTTTGCACCCTGTCTAAGCTTGCCAGGAGTATAACTCATTTGCATTTATGTAACCCTTTACCACATTCTTCATCAAGTCCTAAAGGAAACACATGCAATTAATTGCGTTTGTTAGGAAGGCTGCATGGCAATCACATAATGGGCACAACAAAATCCAACAAACAGTATGGAAATGAATGATTAGGTAGCTTTTGTTTTGGCAGTAAGGGTTGAAACAGACGTTTTGGTCAGGACACCAGGAGAACTCCTTGCAATTCTTCCCAAAGTGATATGTAACCCATTGAAAATAGAGGCTGTTCCAAAGCCATTGTGGATCATTGGAAGTATCTGGCCTGCATTCAGATTCACATACTAGAGCTGCTCTTCTAATATGCCTGCGTCTTTCTTTCAGAGGATGGTTCATTGCCAGAATTGATCTGAAGTAGCGACTCTCTGGTTAAGATTCTTTAATGAACCGTGCTACATCCCTCTATCAGCAACACATCAATCTGCTCCTAATTTTACAATCAAATTTGATTTTCCAGGGATTGTTTACAATGTTTCTGTAGTAACTGGTGATATCAGAGGAGCTGGGACTAACTCAAAAGTACACATCATTCTCCACGGATCCAAGGGTCTTAAAAACAGTGGAAAAATCTTCTTAGAAGGCGGCCAGTTTGAACGTAGCATAACAGACATCTTTAATGTGGAGCTGGCTGCTCTCCTCAGCCCGCTGAGCAGAGTTACCATCGGCCACGATAACTGTGGTGTGAGCTCAGGATGGTTCTGTGAAAAGGTAAGAAATGGAATAACAATATCCAGTGGATAATATTTTTAAACTCCCAAATATTTTGAACCTTTACTAAGTATAAAGAATAAAGAACATAAAGTAGTGTGTCACCACACACCTCATGGATTGACAATAGTTTAACACAACATTATAATCCCATTCTGTGCCATAACCAGTCAGTATTTGAAATCATAGTCAATCAGGTGGATCATTTAAAAAACAAACATCATTGCACAGCAAAGTCCAACCATCTGATTTTATGTATCACATGTAAAATTGACTTACTTACAAAATTAATTCATGAGAGCCGAGGGAAGAGCTTTCCTCTTATTAATAAATAATAACGCGGTTTTATGTACATCAGATTCGATGGTTCTGAACTCACCTTTCAAATTCTCCTGTACAATCTGCAACATATGACAAATTTCATCACGTCATACTCTTTGCAACCATCCAATAAAAGATCAGCTTTAGATGAAAGAGCTTTAACCGTTATTTTTTCTTCACTTCCTTCTTTCCCATAACAACATGTCCAGCTTCATTCAGCAGTTTCTGTGGTCAGAGTTGCTTGAGGAATTGTAAATGCAGAATGTGCTTGGTGGGACACAAGGCAAGGGTACAACAAAAAGATATAACAGAAAGCAGTTGAATAAGTGCTAGAAATATGCTTACAAGTTAATTATAATCCATGGAGAAGCCATGTGTCTTTATGAGTAATACAACTCTTAAAATACCCTTTCTTTAATCTCACAGCTCAACCCCAAAGTCTTCATTTTGTTATTTCCTAGTAACACACTCCACATATGCAACATGTTCCATTCAATATATGTAATATGTTTCAATCCACGTGTATTTTTTCCGTGTGTGTAAAACACTACAAAATGTTACACAGTCCAACTACGTGATGTCTGTATATGACCATGCATGCTCCTCTGATAACAAAGTGTGGAGCTGGATGAACACAGCAGGTCAAACAGCATCTTAGGAGCACAAAAGCTGACGTTTTGGGCCTAGTTCAGATGAAGGGCCTAGGCCCAAAACGTCAGCTTTTGTGCTCCTGAGATGCTGCTTGGCCTGCAGTGTTCATCCAGCTTCACACTTTGTTATCTTGGATTCTCCAGCATCTGCACTTCCCATTATCTCTGCTATTCAGAGTGTGCTGCATCCCTAGCAATATTTTCTTGCATGTGCTATATTCCAAACTGCTGTAATTTATGTACCTCACAATTTTAACCTACATTATTGCATATAAAATATTTATGTATTTCAAAACATTGGAGCCTGGCCATGACATAATTGTAAAACTTTGCAATTAATAAATTCCAGAATATGTTTGACTCATTATTTGTTCAACAGATTTTCAACAGTTTCTTTTTTGATCTACACAGATTATAGTTTACTGTGCATTCACTGGCATTGAACAGACATTTCCCTGCGGAAAATGGCTTGATGAAGATGAAGGAGATGGACTGATTGAGCGTGAACTCTATGAAATGGTTTCACTGCGACAGAAGAGACAGAAAAGTACGTAGCAATATTTTGCAGAATTTTTCCAGGCAATAGAATTCAGACAGAGAAGGACCAAAAAATGGAGCGGCCCTGATTTCAATAAGCAATCACCAGTGCAGCCCCATCTCATATGATTTTCTAGTTAGACCTTGTGCTTGCATGGTTTGACCTTTGATCAGCAAAGGAGAAAGGAGATTAAGTTTTCAGTAACCTTGAACAATGTCTCTGCCAGCATTACCAGAGACTGAGAGATCAGCTTTGCCTCAGTCTATTATGCCCAATGTGGTCTCTTCAAGATGCAGGGAAATAAGCTCCTCCAGTGGCACATTGTGCCTGCTATTGTCCACTACCCTCTCCAGCAACAAGGAGGGGGGTTTGTTCCCAAAAGTCTCATATGGTGTTTAGTGAATGTCTTAATGCAATAGCTGATAATCTGTGCACGGGATGTGAGTTGTGAGGAAGTGAATATTGAAATAGTGGCAGGTATCTGGATATATGGACGAGAAACTTTAATGAAGTGCAGTAAATTAATTGTCAGTGACTGAATGTCAGTGAGAATGATTAGTCACTGGTGACATTGCTGTAAATAATAAAACTGAACACGGAGCTGAGGATATAAGCGGTATCCTCTAAACTTAACATCTGAAATTAGGTTGCAAGAGTGTAATGATGTAGAACGATATCATTTGTTCTATCATGTTTGCACTGACTCTCCGAATAAGCATGATTACCATTTGCCAATTTCCTGCTTTTTCCAATACACTTGCTCATTATTTCTATCCAAATAAACATCAAGTGGCCTTTTAAACGTCTGTTCCATCAGGCAGAAGTTACAGAAGTTTAAACACACACACCAGCAGGTTCAAGAACAGCTTCTTCCCTGCTGTTATTATGTTGCTGAATAGACTTCTCTAGTTTCAAATTTAACATTGATCTTGCTTTTGTGTACCTCCTGTGCAGCTGTAACCTTGCACGCCTCACTCTGTCTAAGCTTTCTATGATCTTTATGTCCTTTTGTGTTATGATCTGCCTATACTGCACACACAACAAAACTTTTCACTATACTTAGGTACATGTGACAACAATAAGTCAAATCAAATCAAATCAAATCAATTGAACTTACCTTCACCACCAGACATTGATACTTTTCTGCCAAAACAATTCAGGGGAGCACTGACATACCTTTCCCACAGACTTGTCAGTAGATACTTTGGGGACTCCTAGTTTCTTCGGCGATAATGGATATTCTCCTCACCACTGACAGACTGAAGACCATCAGTGAAACATGACAGAACCTTGCACTTCACTAACTCTGTCACTCTTTCATCCATTTGTTCCTCAAGTTGTTTGACACCTTTACAATTCTCTCTCACTTTAATTAACATTACTCCCTTCATTCTCCCACAGATGACTGTGCAACTGATAAAATACACAAGGAGCACTGCTTGCATCCATGAATGGCTATAATTATTGAGCAGAGCAAATAATCTGGAGAAGTTGCCAGGTTGTTGATTCTCTCCCAGCATCAGTGATAGAGGCAGCATGGTGGCTCAGTGGTTAGCACTGTTGCTTCACAGTAATAGGGACTCGGATTTGAATCCAACCTCAGGCAACTGCCTTTGTGGAGTTTGCACATTCTCATCGTGTCTGCGTGGGTTTCCTCCAAGTGGTCTGGTTTCCTCCCACAGACCAAAGATGTGCAGGGTAGTTGGATTGGTTAAGCTAAATTGCCTGTAGTGCGCAGGGATGTTTAGGTTAAGGGAGTAAGTCTGGGTGGGATCTCTTCACAGGGGCAGTGTGGACATGTTGGGCTGAATGGCCTGTTCTGACACTGTAGGAATTCTATGATTCTATACCAACAATCAAATGAGGTCAGATGGGTGGATGAAAGAAAAATGGGTCCAGCCATATGACAATAGGGAGAGAAAATTTGATTAGAACTGCATGCCTTTGTCAATACATCATGTGATTAATGTACATTACCCAGAGTCAGACTGTCACCTGTAGCTGGCACATTGCTCTTGGGCATTGGGGAACAGTTGTCTGGAGTGACAAACTCTTTGTAGTCAACTTAGTCTGCACCATTTACCTTATCAGCAAATGAATGCAGTTTCACACATCGACAAGAGAATTGTATGAGTCAATGAATGTTAAAGACAATGTATAAAGCAACAGGGCTATTGATAATGCTGTTTCAATGTATCAACCAGTGGCTGGAATGGTTTAATAATTAGAACATGTTAGGTCATGAACATCCAAGGACTTTCTATACTGTGAGCTATTATTGGGGTCCAAGTTGAGAAGGATATCATTCCCTCTATAGCTTGAAGTAGTTCTGTCCTATTCACCTGCTGCAGAACATTTTAAGAGAAGCTGTCTCCTTTCTTCAAACTAGAAAATCCATGGTCATTGTGGATCTGGACAAGCGATATTAAGAATGCAGGAACAGATGCAAATGTTTTCCTCCAGCTATACGGTGACAAAGGGAAATCAGATGCAATGTGCCTGGACAACAACTCTGACAACTTTGAGACTGGACAAACAGATAAGTTTATGGTGGGTGACATATACTGTGGGATTGAACAAACATCCAATAATGACAGTATTCATTTGAGCAAAGCCCTCCACTTCTCCACATTGCAAATGTACCGCGAACCCTTAAAGATATCTTTGGCATGAAATTCCAGCCCTGATGGGTATTTACTCATATAGTTTCTCCTGTAAGAACCTAAAGAACTGCAGATGCTGTAAATCAGGAACAAAAACAAAGTTGCTGGAAAAGCTCAGCAGGTCTGGCAGCACCTGTAGAGGAGAAAAGAATTAATGCTTGGGGTCCGGTGACCCTTCCTCAGAAGTTCAAAGGTAGGGTCTCCGGATCTGAAACATTAACTCTGTTTTCTCTTCCACAGATGCTGCCAGACCTGCTGAGCTTTTCCAGCAACTTTGTTTTAGTTTGTCCTGTAGCCTTGCACCATTAACCCCACCCTTCGTTACCTCTTGGGATTCGGCCCATAAATTGATCACTACCCTGTTCCATATCTTCCTTAACATTATCCATTCCCGTGTTAACAAGGCCCTTGCAATTCATCACTTCCTGGTTTTGACAGAAAATTATTGTGTCTCACCACACCTAATTGAAACTTCCTGACTAGCTTCACCCGAAATGCTTTAATAATGTGGTCATTATTTATTTTATTCATTCCTGGCATGTGGCAAGACCAACATTTATTGTCCACCTGTAATTTTAATCGAGAAGGTGGTAATTGTTGTATAAAACAGTTAGTATTTAAAATGGTCAACTGTGAGAACAGAAAAAACCTCTACTCACCAACGTATAAAGGATGGTTTCTATGAGGAGCTGAGCAGTTTTCTATGCATTCCCCATAGGGTGTGTGCTGTTTCAGCTGCTATTCTCAGCATTAGCAACTTTAACTAATGTGAATCTACACTTAGGTGAGCTTGTTGGCTAACAAGACAATATCATGAAGATGTTCTGAAGAAGGGTCTCTGGACCCAAAACATTAACTCTGATATCTCTCTGCAGATGCAGCCAGACCTGCTGAGATTTTTCAGCAATTCCTGTTGTTCTGTAAAAAATTATCCTGTATCTGAGATGTTTAGGGCGGCACGGTGGCTCAGTGGTTAGCACTGCAGCCTCACAGCACCAGGGACCTGGGTTCAATTCCACTCTCGGGCAACTGTCTGTGTGGAGTTTGCACGTTCTCCCTGTGTCAGCGTGGGTTTCCTCCAGGTGCTCCGGTTTCCTCCCACAGTCCAAAGGTGTGCAGGCTAGGTGGATCGGCCATGCTAAATTGCCTGTAGTATTCAGGAGTGTGTGGGTTATAGGGGGATGGGTCTGGGTGGGATGCTTCATGGGGCAGTGTGGACTTGTTGGGCCAAAGGGCCTGCTTCTGCACTGTAGAGAATCCAATCTGATGTAATGTAACGAGCTAACAAAGTGTGGAGCTGGATGAACACAGCAGGCCAAGCAGCATCTCAGGAGCACAAAAGCTGACGTTTCGGGCCTAGACTCTTCGTCAGAGAGGGGGATGGGGAGAGGGAACTGGAATAAATAGGGAGAGAGGGGGAGGCGGACCAAAGATGGAGAGAAAACAAGATAGGTAGAGAGGAGAGTATAGGTGGGGAGGTAGGGAGGGAATAGTCCAGGAAAGATGGACAGGTCAATGAGGCGGGATGAGGTGGTAGGTAGGAAATGGAGGTGCGGCTTGAGGTGGGAGGAAGGGATGGGTGAGAGGAAGAACAGGTTAGGGAAGCAGAGACAGGCTGGGCTGGTTTTGGGATGCAGTGGGGGGAGGGGATGAGCTGGGCTGGTTTTGTGATGCAGTGGGGGAAGGGGAGATTTTGAAGCTTGTGAAGTCCACGTTGATACCATTGGGCTGCAGGGTTCCCAAGCGGAATATGAGTTGCTGTTCCTGCAACCTTCGGGTGGCATCATTGTGGCACTGCAGGAGGCCCATGATGGACATGTCGTCTGAGGGATGGGAGGGGGAGTTGAAATGGTTCGCGACTGGGACGTGCAGTTGTTTGTTGCGAAGCGAGTGGAGGTGTTCTGCAACACAGTCCCCAAGCCTCCGCTTGGTTTCCCCAATGGAGTGGAAGCCACACCGGGTGCAATGGATACAATATACCACTAGCGAGTTTTGAGAAGATTTGTAGCTCAGGTTGAGGTTCTGGATGTGAGTTTGCTTGCTGATCTGGAAAGTTAGTTTTCAGATGTTTCGTCACCATTCTAGGTAACATCATCAGTGAGCCTCCGACGAAGCGCTGGTGTTATGTCCCGCTTTCTATTTATCTGTTTAGGTTTCCTTGGGTTGGTGATGTCATTTCCTGTGTTGGTGATGTCATTTCCTTTTCTTTTTCTCAGGGGATGGTAGATTGGCTCCAAATCAATGTGTTTGTTGATGGAGTTCTGGTTGGAATGCCATGCTTCTAGGAATTCTTGTGCGTGTCTCTGTTTGGCTTGTCCTAGGATGGATGTGTTGTCCCAATCAAAGTGGTGTCCTTCCTCATCTGTGTGTAAGGATACGAGTGATAGTGGGTCATGTCGTTTTGTGGCTAGTTGATGTTCATGTATCCTGGTGACTAGCTTTCTGCCTGTTTGTCCAATGTAGTGCTTGTCACAGTTTTTGCAAGGTATTTTGTAGATAACGTTTGTTTTATTTGTTGTCTGTATAGGGTCTTTTAAGTTCATTAGCTTCTGTTTTAGTGTGTTGGTGGTTTTGTGGGCTACCCTGATGCCAAGGGGTCTGAGTAGTCTGGCAGTCATTTCGGAAATGTCTCTGATGTAGGGGAGAGTGGTTATGGTTTCTGGGCCCATTTTGTCTGTTTGTTTGGGTTTGTTGCTGAGAAATCGGCGGACTGTGTTCATAGGGTACCCATTCTTTTTGAATACGCTGTATAGGTGATTTTCTTCTGCTCTTCGTAGTTCCTCTGTGCTGCAGTGTGTGGTGGTTCATTGGAATAATGTTCTAATGCAGCTTCGTTTGTGGGTGTTGGGATGGTTGCTCCCGTAGTTCAGTATTTGGTCCGTATGTGTTGTTTTCCTGTAGACGCTGGTTTGAAGTTCCCCATTGGCTGTTCGCTCTACTGTGACATCTAGGAATGGCAGTTTGCTGTTGTTTTCCTCCTCTTTTGTGAATGTTATGCCAGTAAAGGGTATTATTGATGGTCTTGAAGGTTTCCTCTAATTTGTTTTGTTTAGTGATGACAAAGGTGTCATCCACATAGCGGACCCAAAGTTTGGGTTGGATGGTTGGCAGAGCTGTTTGTTTGAGTCTCTGCATTACTGCCTCTGCTAAGAACCCTGATATCGGAGATCCCATGGGTGTACCGTTGGTTTGTCTGTAGGTTTTGTTATTGAAAGTGAAGTGGGTGGTGAGGCATAGGTCCACTAGCTTGATGATGTTGTCCTTGCTGATGCGGTTCGTGGTGTCTGGTGTATGTGTCTTCGGTTCTTCTAATAGTGTCATCAGTGTTTATTAGAAGAACCGAAGACACATACACCAGACACCACGAACCGCATCAGCAAGGACAACATCATCAAGCTAGTGGACCTATGCCTCACCACCCACTTCACTTTCAATAACAAAACCTACAGACAAACCAACGGTACACCCATGGGATCTCCGATATCAGGGTTCTTAGCAGAGGCAGAAATGCAGAGACTCGAACAAACAGCTCTGCCAACCATCCAACCCAAACTTTGGGTCCGCTATGTGGATGACACCTTTGTCATCACTAAACAAAACAAATTAGAGGAAACATTCAAGACCATCAATAATCCCCTTTACTGGCATAACATTCACAAAAGAGGAGGAAAACAACAGCAAACTGCCATTCCTAGATGTCACAGTAGAGCGAACAGTCAATGGGGAACTTCAAACCAGCGTCTACAGGAAAACAACACATACGGACCAAATACTGAACTACAGGAGCAACCATCCCAACACCCACAAACGAAGCTGCATTAGAACATTATTCCAACGAGCCACCACACACTACAGCACAGAGGAACTACGCAGAGCAGAGGAAAATCACCTATACAGCGTATTCAAAAAGAATGGGTACCCTATGAACACAGTCCGCCGATTTCTCAGCATCAAACCAAAAGAAACAGACAAAACGTGCTCAGAAACCATAACCACTCTCCCCTACATCAAAGACATCTCGGAAATGGCTGCCAGACTACTCGGACCTCTTGGCATCAGGGTAGCCCACAAAACCACCAACACACTAAAACAGCAGCTAATGAACTTAAAAGACCCTATACAGACAACAAGCAAAACGAACGTCATCTACAAAATACCTTGCATGAACTGTGACAAACACTACATTGGACAAACGGGCAGAAAGCTAGTCACCAGGATACATGAACATCAACTAGCCACAAAACAACATGACCCACTATCACTAGTATCCTTACATACAGATGAGGAAGGACACCACTTTGGGACAACACATCCATCCTAGGACAAGCCAAACAGAGACACGCACAAGAATTCCTAGAAGCATGGCATTCCAACCAGAACTCCATCAACAAACACATTGATTTGGAGCCAATCTACCATCCCCTGAGAAAAAGAACAGGAAATGCCATCACCAACGCAGGAAATGACATCACCAACCCAAGGAAACCTAAACAGATAAATAGAAAGCGGGACATAACACCAGCGCTTCGTCGGAGGCTCACTGATGATGTTACCTAGAATGGTGACGAAACGTCTGAAAACGAACCTTCCAGCTCAGTGAGCGAACGCACATCCAGAACAATATACCACATTGGCAGATGTGCAGGTGAACATCTGCTTGATATGGAGACTGAGAGGTCCAGGAAGGTGAGGGATGTGTTGGAGATGGCCCAGGTGAACTTAAGGTTCGGGTGGAAGGTGTTGATAAAGTGGATGAACTGTTCGAGCTCCTGTGGGGAGCAAGAGGCGGCGCCGATACAGTCATCAATGTAACGGAGGAAGAGGTGGGGTTTGAGGCCTGTGTAGGTGCGGAAGAGGGCCTGGGATGGGGGTGAGGGAGGAGGTGTGGGGGCAAGTGTAGCACTTCCTGCGGTTGCAAGGGAAGGTGTCGGGTGCGGTGGGGTTGGAGGGGACTGTGGAGTGGACAAGGGAGTCGCAGAGAGAGTGGTCTCTCCGGAAGGCAGACAAGGGTGGGAATGGAAAAATGGCTTGGGTGGTGGGGTCGGATTGTAGATGGCGGAAGTGTCGGAGGATGATACGTTGTATCCGGTGGTTGGTGGGGTGGTATGTGAGGACGAGGGGGATCCTCTGGGGGCGGTTATGGCGGGGTGTGGGGTGTGAGGGATGTGTTGCAGGAAATGCGGGAGACACGGTCAAGGGCGTTCTCGACCACTGCAGGGGGAAAGTTGGGGTCCTGGAAGAACGTGGACACCTGGGATGTGCGGGAGTGGAATGCTTCATTCTGGGAGCAGATGCGGCGTTGGCGGAGGAATCAGGAATAGGGGATGGAATTTTTGCAGGAGGGTGGGTGGGAGGAGGTGTATTCTAGGTAGCTGTGGGTGTCAGTGGGCTTGAAATGGACATCAGTTACAAGCTGGTTGCCTGAGATGGAGACTGAGGGGTCCAGGAAGGTGAGGGATGTGTTGGAGATGGCCCAGGTGAACTTAAGGTTCGGGTGGAAGGTGTTGATAAAGTGCATGAACTGTTCGAGCTCCTGTGGGGAGCAAGAGGCGGCGCCGATACAGTCATCAATGTAACGGAGGAAGAGGTGGGGTTTGAGGCCTGTGTAGGTGCGGAAGAGGAATTGTTCCACATAACCTACAAAGAGGCAGGCATAGCCTGGGCCCATGCGGGTACCCATGGCCACCCCCTTTGTCTGTAGGAAGTGGGAGGAATCGAAAGAGAAGTTGTTGAGGGTGAGGACGAGTTCAGCTAGGCGGATGAGGGTGTCGGTGGAGGGGGATTGGCCGGGCCTGCGGGACAGGAAGAAGCGGATGGCCTTGAGGCCATCTGCATGAGGAATACAGGTGTACAGGGACTGGACGTCCGTGGTGAAAATGAGGTGTTGGGGGCCGGGGAATTGGAAGTCCTGGAGGAGGTGGAGGGCGTGGGTGGTGTCACAGACGTGGGTGGGGAGTTCCTGGACCAAAAGGGAGAAAACGTCAGCTTTTGTGCTCCTGAGATGCTGCTTGGCCTGCTGTGTTCATCCAGCTCCACACTTTGTTATCTTGGATTCTCCAGCATCTGCAGTTCCCATTATCACTAATGTAACTAGCTGTAAAGTTATATGTAATAAACCTATTTATGACTTATCAAGATGGAGTCTATTTTCTGCCTATAATGTCATAAGGTAACAACCTAGATTTATACCAACAAGAACATTAATGGCAATGAATCTACCCAAGATATCTCAGATGGTAGCCATACTTTCTAAGAATATAACTTAGTCATATCTCTATTTCTTCCTCTAATCCTCATATACCTTCTGCTCCTTATCTTGATAGACACCCCACTAATCTCTTCAATCCTCGTTCTACATTTGTCACCGAGAGGACCTTCACATGTCCCTGCATCACACCTCAGCCTGGGCTTTCTTCTTGGCTCATCTCTAGTTTATCAATAGTTTATTTCATACTAGTACTTGTAGATGCAAAGAAAATCTCCTCTTGTATTAATACTGACTGTCATTCCTTAACTGGACTATTGCAGAGCAGAAGTGGTAAATCTTTCCCTATTTTTAGTGCAAGCCAATTTGACCCAGATCTGTTCCTTTCATGTATGACATAGAAGATTGCAAGTTCAAATCCTTAAGGATATGAAAAGTACACTAGCAATTTCCTCAATTTCTCCAGTTGCACCTTTGTAATTCCAGGTGCAACCTCTTTTCAATCACATCAGTAAGGATCCACCAAACTCATGTTGGCAGAGCAGGACAGGAAATTTCAAGTGCAGGCAATTATTTCTAGAAAATTAAATAATTAGGCAACAGAGTTGAGTAGTTCAAGATAGATGAGGAACAAACTTTCTATGCAGTAAGAGAAATGTAAGAATGCATGGGGCAACTCTGACATCCATTATTCAGCACAGTGAACCATGAAATTCAGTATTGTTCCTCCCACTTTGAGCCACACCCTTGTTTGGGTATTTTAAGCACATGGCTTTTAAACTTTTCATTGCCATATTTCACAATACTGAAGAAGTTATCAACAGTGATCTGTTCAGTGAGATCCCTGTCACAGGGCAGTGTGGTTTCAATGGGACTTGCCCACTTTCAGTCATGTTTAAGCCCATCACATCACTGCATATTAAAAGACCAGGATTGAATTAAACAAAACATAATTGATTCACTTTGGATTAATTATGAAGATTCCCTTGATATGTTTTCTTGCCTTTTGTAGATTGAACTGCCAGACTTGGGAACCTTTTACAAGCTGAGAATCTGGCACGAGAAACGACATCCTTTTGCTGGTTGGCATCTGAACAAAGTGAGTCATCAACCTGTAATGTTACGAGTACATGGGAGAAGGCTTGGCATTGGCATATAGGGTAGCGTCGTGGTAACTTTACTAGAATACAGGCCTGAAGTAGTGCCACAGACATGTGAGATCAAACCCCAATGCAGGTATGGTGGAATTTGCATTTAATTAGTTCATAAAACTGGAAATAAAAAGTTGAAACGAAACAAAGTGGGTCATTATAAAGCTGCCAGTTTGATGTAAAACCTTGTGACTTCTATTTGATTTTAAGCCCATAGCAAAGTGACTGACTTTTACTTCTTAAAGGTGGCGTGCTCCTTACCCACAGTATGGGGTGGACCTACACCTGATGAACTGCAATGGTTCAACAAGGGCCTGTGGGGTTTGTTTCTCTGAGAAAGGGCTGAGGAAGCAACTGATTGAGGTTTACAAAATTATGAGGATATAGACTGTGTAGTTAGGCAAAAGCTTTTCCCCTGACGAGATGGATTAATAACTAGTGGAATAGATTTAAAGTAACGGCAGGAGGTCTAGGGAGGATTTAAGGAAGAATTTGTTTCACCAGAGTGGTGGATATCTGGAGCTCACTGACTGTAAGGGTGGTAGAGGCAGAAACCCTCATAACATTGAAGAAACATTTAGATAATCACTTGAAGCTTTACAGCATACAAAGCTGTGCTGAGAAATGGAGCGAGACCAGATTGGTGCTTGATGTCAAACGTGGACATGATTGATCGAAAAGCCTCAGTCCGTGCTGTAAAACATGATGAGTCTAAGATTGTTCACCACACTTTCTGAAGGGGAATTGGAGATGCATAACAATAGACAATTTGGACAGCACGGTGGCTCAGTGGTTAGCACTGCAGCTTCACAGCACCAGGGACCTGGGTTCAATTCCAGCCTCGGGCAACTGTCTGTGTGGAGTTTGCACATTGTCCCTGTGTCTGTGTGGGTTTCCTCCGGGTGCTCCGGTTTCCTCCCACAGTCCAAAGATGTGCAGGCTAGGTGGATTGGCCATGCTAAATTGCCCGTAGTATTCGGGGGTATGTGGGTTATAGGGGGATGGGTCTGGGTGGGATGCTTCAAGGGGCGGTGTGGACTTGTTGGGCCAAAGGGCCTGTTTCCACACTGGAGGGACTCTAATCTAAAATAGACAATAGGTGCAGGAGTAGGCCATTCAGCCGTTTGAGCCAGTACCACCATTCATTATGATCATGGCTGATCATCCACAATCAGTATCCTGTTCCTGCCTTATCCCCATAACCCTTGATTCCACTATCTTCAAGTGCTCTATCCATCTCTTTCTTGAAAGTATCCAAGACCTGGCCTCCACTGCCTTCTGGGGCAGAGCATTCCATATATCCACCACTTTCTGGGTGAAGAAGTTCTTCCTTAACTCTGTTCTAAATGGCCTACCCCTTATTTTTAAACTGTGTCCTCTGATTCTGGACTCACCCATCAACAGAAACATGCTTCCTGCCTCCAGAGTGTCCAATCCCTTAATAATTTTATATGTCTCAATCAGATCCCCTCTCATCCTTCTAAACTCAAGTGTATACAAGCCCAGTCGCTCCAATCTTTCAACATATGATAGTCCCACCATTCCAGGAATTGACCTCGGGAACCTACGCTGCACTCCCTCAAAAGTAAGAATGTCCTTCCTCAAATTTGCAGACCAAAACTGCACACAATATTCTAGGTGCGGTCTCACCAGGGTCCTGTACAGCTGCAGAAGGACCCCTTTGCTCCTATACTCAATTCCTCTTTTTATGAAGGCCAGCATGCCATTAGCTTTATTCACTGCCTACTGTACCTGCATGCTTGCTTTCATTGACTGATGTACAAGAACACCTAGATCTCGTTGTACTTCCCCTTTACCTAACTTGTCTCCATTTAGACAGTTATCTGCCTTCTTGTTCTTGCCACCAAAGTGGATAACCACACATTTATCCACATTAAACTGCATCTGCCATGCATCCATCCACTCACCTAGCCTGTCCAAGTCACCCTGTATTCTCATAACATCCTCCTCACATTTCACACTGCCACCCAGCTTTGTGTCATCAGCAAATTTGCTGATATTACTTTTAATGCCTTCATCTATATCATTAATGTATATTGTGAACAGATGCAGTCCCCGCACCGAACCTTGTGGTACCCCAGTGGTCACTGCCTGCCATTCTGAAAGGGACCCGGTTATCACTACTCTTTGCTTCGTATCAGCCAGCCAATTTTCAATCCAACTCAGTATTTTGCCCCCAATACCATGCGCCCTAATTTTGTTCACCAATCTCCTATGTGGGACTTCAGCAAAGGCTTTCTGAAAGTCCAGGTACACTACATCCACTGGCTCTCCCTTGTCCATCTTCATAGTTACATCCTCAAAAAATTCCAGAAGATTAGTCAAGCACGATTTTCCCTTTGTAAATCCATGCTGACTCTGACCTATCCTGTTACTGCTATCCAAATGAGTCGTAATTTCATCTTTTGTAATTGACTCCAGCATCTTTCCCACCACTGACATCAGGCTAACCGGTCTATAATTTCCTGTATTCTCTCTCCCTCCTTTCTTGAAAAATGGGACAAAATTTGCCACCCTCCAATCCACAGGAACTGATCCTGAATCTATAGAACATTGGAAAGTGATTACCAATGTGTCCACAATTTCTAGAGCCACCTCCTTAAGTCCCGTGGGATGCAGACCATCAGGGCCAGGGACTTATCAGCCTTCAGACCTGACAGTCTACCCAACACCATTTCCAGCCTAATATAAATTCCCTTCAGTTCATCCATTACCCTCGGTCCTTCAGCCACTATTGCATCTGGGAGATTGCTTGTGTCTTCCCTAGTGAATATAGATCTAAAGTGCCTATTCAAGTCTTCTGCCATTTCCTTGTGCCGCATAATAAATCCACCAATTTCACCCATTCAAGGTCCCAATTTTAGTCTTAACCATTTTTTTCTTTTTACCTACCTAAAAAAGCGTTTACTATCCTCCTTTATATTTTTGGCCAGTTTTCCTTCATACCTCATTTTTTCTCCATGTATTGCCTTTTTAGTTATCTCCTGTTGCTCTTTAAAAGCTTCCCAGTCCTTCGGCTTCCCTCTCATCTTTGCTCTGTTATACTTCTTCTCTTTTATCTTTATACAGTCCTTAACTTCCCTTGTCAGCCACAGCCACCCCTGCCTCCCTTTCGGATCTTTCTTCCTCTTTGGAATGAACTGATCCTGCACCTTCTGCATTATATCCAGAAATACCTGCCATTATTGTTCCACTGCCATCCCTACTAGGGTATTGAACCATTGAACTTTGGCCAGCTCCTCCCTCATAGCTCCATAGTTCCCTTTATTCAACTGCAATACTGACACTTCAGATTCTCCCTTCTCCCTCTCAAATTGCAGATTAAAACTTATCATATCATGGTCACTACCTCCTAATGGCTCCTTTACTTCGAGGTCCCTGATCAAATCCGGTTCGTTGCACAACACCAGATCCAGAATTGCCTCCTCCCTGGTAGGGTCCAGTACAAGCTGTTCTAAGAATCCATCTCGGAGGCACGCCACAAACTCCCTTTCTTGGGGTCCAGTACTATCCTGATTCTCCCAGTCTACCTGCATGTGGAAATCCCCCATAACAACTGTAGTAATACCTTTGCAACAGGCCAATTTCAACTCCTGATTCAACTTACACCCTACATCCAGACTACTGTTTGGGGGCCTGTAGATAACTCCCATTAGGGTCCTTCTACCCTTAGAATTTCTTAGTTCTATCCATACTGACTGTACATCTCCTGATTCTATGTGCTCCCTCGCAAGGGACTGAATATCATTCCTCACCAACAGGGCCACCCCACCCCCTCTGCCTGTCAGTCCGTCCTTTCGATAGCACATATATCCTTGAATATTCATTTCCCTGGCCCTGTTCATTTGAAGCCACGTCTCAGTTATCACCGCAACATCGTATCTGCCAATTTCCAACTGAGCCTCAAGCTCATCCACCTTATTTCTTATGCTTTGCGCATTCATATATAATACTTTAAATTCGTTACTCCCCTCACCCTTCCTATCAATCTCTATTTCACTTGGCCAAGATCCTTAGAAATAGCATAACAAATCCTTCGAAATAGAAACAACAAATCCACTCCTTCCCAGGGGCAGTAAAATCTGTCTGATTGTGAACTTGCTCCGATTTCTATAGGTTTGGACCAGACATTTACTGAGTACTGTGCAATTTCCTTTATGTGCAACATCTCAGTGGCAACAGTGGGAGGTGATGGCCTAGTGGTATTATTGCTGGACTGTTAATCCAGACCCCCAGATAATGTTCTGGGGTCCCGGGTTCAAATCCCACCATGGCAGATGGTGGAATTTGAATTCAATAAAATATCTGGAATTAAGAATCTAATGATGACTGTGAGTGCATTGGCGATTGTTGGAAAAACCCATCTAGTTCAATAATGTCCTTTAAGGAAAGAAAATGTCATCCTTACCTGGTCTGGCCTACATGTGACTCCAGACCCACAGCAATGTGGTTGATTCTTAACTGCTCTCTGGGCAATTAGGGATGGGCAATAAATGCTGCCTAGCCAGTGACACCTTCACCCCATGAATGCATAAAGAAAACAAAATATCACCATGACCTAGAGAGCCTTAGAGGGTGAAATGTTATGCTTTCAATGGGTGGGAATTCCGTTCCTGTGGTCCAAGTATTCACTTGTGGGATGTGGCTGGTCAGCATTTATTGACCATTCCTAGATGACTTTGAGAATGTGTTAGTGAGCTTGCTTTCTTGAACCACAGCAGTCCATGTGCTGTAGTTTTACCCACTATGCCATTAGGGAGGAAATTGCAGGATTTTGACTCAGTGACAGCAAAGGAATGGCAACATATTTCCAAGTCAAGATAATGAGTGGCTTGGAGGGCAACTTCTAGGTTGTGGTATTCTAATATATTTGTTACCCTTGTCCTTCTAGATGGAAGTGGTATTAGATTTGGAAGGTGCTGACAAAATTTTGTGAATTTTTACAGTGCATTTTCTGGACAGTGCTCACTGCTATTACTGAGTGTCAGTAGCAGAGGGAGTGAATGTTTGTGCTTGTGGTTGTGCTGCTTTGTCCTGTATGATATCAAGCTTCTCAAATGTTGTTGGAGCTGCACCCATCCAAGCAAGTGGGGATTATTCCATCACACTTCCGACTTGGTCCGTGTGGCCCTGGCTTTAGGGAGTCTGGAATGAGTTACTCACTGCAGTGATCCTAACCACTGACCTGATTTAGCAGCCATTGTGTTTATGTGGCGGATTCAGTTGACGTCAATAGTAAACTCCAGGATGTTGATAGTGGGGGAGTCAGTGATGGTAACACTGCTGAATGTCAAGGGGCGGTGGTTAGATTGTCTCTTATTGGTGATGTTCATTGTCTGGTCTTTGTGTGGCATGAATGTTATTTGCCTCTTGTCAGCAGAAGCCTGGATATTGTACAGATCTTGTTGCATTTGATTATGGACTGCTTGACTATCTGAAGAGTCATGAATGATGCTAAACACTGTGCAATTGTTCATCAAACATATTCACTTCTGACCTTAAGATGGAGGGAAGGCCATTGTGAAGCAGCTGAAGATGGTTGGACCAAGTACACTGTTCTGAAGAACTCCTGCAGAGATGTCCTGAAGCTGAGATGATTGACCTCCAAGAACCTCAACCGTCTTTCCATCTGCCACGCATGACTCCAACCAGCAGAGAATTTTCCCTCAATAGCCATCGACTCCAGCTTCAATAGACTGCTTGCCATATTCATTTGAATGTAGCCTTGTCTGTCGCTCTCGCCTCACCTTTGGAATTCAGCTGTTTTGTCCCTGTTTGAACAAAGACTGTAATGCGGTCAGGAGATGAGTTGTCCTAGTGGAACCCTAACAGGGTGTTAGTGAGCAGGTTATTGCTGACTATGTATTGCTTGATAGCACTATTGATGACACCTTCTGTCACTTTACAGATGATTGAGAATAGACTGATAGGTGGTAACTGACCTTGTTGGATTTGCCCTGCTTTTTGTGCACAAGACATACCTGGGTAACATTGCACATTATTGGGTAGATACCAGTGTTGTAACTGTACTAGAACAGCTTGGCTAGGGGAGCGGCAAGTCCTGGAGCACAAGTCTTCAGCACTATTTTGGAATGTTGTCAGGGCCCATAGCCTTTGCAGTATCCAATGCCTCCAGATGTCACTTGATATCATGTAGAGTGAATCAGATTGGCTGAATATTGTTATTTATGATGCTGGAGACCAAAGGAGAAAGCCGAGATGGATCATCCACTCAGCACCTCTGGCTGAAGATTATTGCAAATGCTTCAGGCTTATGTTTTCCACTGATATGCAGGGCTGTTCTGTCATTGAGGATGGAGATATTTGTGGAACCTCCTGTTCCCATGAGTTGTTTAGTTATCCACCATCATTCAAGACTGGATGTGGCAAGACTGCAGAGTTTAGATCAGATGTGCTGGTTGTGAAATTGCTTAGCTCTCTGTATCACTTGCTGCTTTCGCTGTTTGGCATGCAAGTAGTCCTGTTTGGTAGCTTCACTAGGTTGACACCTCCATTTTTAGGTATGCCTGATGCTGCTTTTGGCATGCCCTCCTGCGCTCTTCATTGAACCAGGGTTGAACCTTGATGGTAATAGTTGATTGGGGATATGCTGGGCCAGGAGATTGCGGATTGTTCTGGAGGAATGTGAATATTGCTGGTCTGTCAAATGCAATGAGCATTCCTGGTGGCCCAGACCACTGTTGCCTCCACAAAATTCCACGTATAGTCGAAGATTTGAAGAGCACAGAAGCAGACCCTTCACTCCAATCCACCCATGCCAACCAGGTTTCCTAAACTGAATTAGTCCCATTTGCTTGCATTTGGCCCATATCCCTCTACATCATTCCTATTCATGCAAATGTCGAAGTGACTTTTAAATGTTGTAACTCTACCCATATCTACCATTTCCTTTGGCAGCTTGTTCAATATATGCCCCACCCGCTGTCTGAAAAAGTTGCCCTGAGGTGCTTTTTAAATCTTTCCACTCTTACATTAACCCGTGCTCTCTCGTTTTGGATTTTGCTCCTCTGGGTAAAAGGCCTTGGCTAGTCACTTTATCTATGCCCTTCAAGATTTTATAAACCTCAACCTCTGATGCTCCAGAGAAAGTAGTCCCAGCCTATCCAGCCTCTCCCTGTAATTCAAACTGTCCAGTCCCAGTAACATTTTTGTAATTGTTTTCTGCAGCCTTTCCAGTTTAAGAAAATTCTTCCTATTGCAGGGTGACCAGAATTATACTCAGTATTGTAAAAGTGGCCCCATCAATGTGCTATACCACCATAACACGACGTGCCAACTCCTATACTCAGTGCTGTGACCGATGAAGGCAAACATGCCAAATGACTTCTTCACCACCCTGCCTGCCTGTGTTGTCACTTTCAAGGAATTGTGTACCTACACTCATCTGACTCTTCTTTTGACAACACTCCTCAAGGCCCTACCATTCACTGTATAAGTCCTGTGCTGGTTTGTCTTACCAAAATGCAACATCTCACATTTATCTAAATTAAACTCCATCTGCCTCTCAATAGCTCATTGGCCCAGCTAATCAAGATGTCTCAAGTAATTTTAGATAAACACTGTCCACTGTATCACCAATTTTAGTGCATCCTCCTATATTCAAATGCAAATAATTTCTATAAATTGCAAACACAGGTGGAACCAACAACAATCCTTGCAGCACACCGCTAGTCACAGATCTGTAATCTGAATAACAACTCTGTCTCTCTCTGTCTCCTACCATCAAGCCAATTTTGTATCCAGTTGGCTAGCTCTTCCAAGATCTCATGTGATCTAATCTTACTAATCAGCCTACCATACAGAGCCTTGTGAAAAACCTTATTAAAGCCCATGTGGACAACATCCACCACTCTGCCTTCATCTATCTTCTTGGTCACAATCACGTCTTTTAGGCTTACAAGCAGTTACAGACATAAGGGATGTTGTTGAGACTGGAGGAAGACACAGTGAAATGAGAGGGTTCTGGTGCTTGAGAAAGAGATGCCAACACATACACAGAACTGATTACTCACAGAGCATACAATAACAACCACACACTTACAAGTTCATTCACAATCTGCAGGATGAAGGCCAACACCACATATTTGTGTCAATTGTGCATGAATTTACAATTCAAAACTCTACAATATAAGACCTACTCTCTGCACAAAATTGACTATTAACAATCCAAGTGATTAAAATCACCACCTCACACATCAAAGACAGTGTGAAGTCCATAGTATAAATAAAAGCTCCCCACAGATCATTGTCCATTTACACATTATGGAACAGCACTGTACACACAACTATCTATTTGTAATTAACAGGCTAAATGAAAACTCTCAAATAAAACAAATAACCATGGATGCTGAAGAGCTGAAACAAAAACATAAATTGCTGGAGAAAGTAAGCAGGTCTGGCACCATCTGTGATCAAGGTTTAAGTTCTTCATGAATGAAAGAGACACAGACACACTCATGCAAACATAATCCAAGGATAAAACTCAGCTCACACGGAGAACTTACTGTGTGTCAGATAACAGAAACTTCAATTTTTTTGTTTGCCATATCTAATTGTGTTCATCATCAAACTCAACTCTATATAATCTCCCCTCTCCAAAGTCATTTCCTTCTCTCTATAATGACTTGCACCCGTGATATTCACTCCTCCCCCCACCGTGATTACTTTCCCTCCTAATGTTCACTCTTACCCCTCCCCCAATGTCCACTCTTCATCTGTGATCTCCTCACGTCTGCAGTGATGCATTTTATTCCCTTTCACCACAGTGTCCTCTTTTTTAGTGAGCCCCCTAACCTCAACAACTGCCATGATTAGGTCAAGCGATTTCATCATGGAGTATTCTAAGTTTTGATTATAATGTCATGATATTTACGAAACAGAAATAAGAGCCGAATTCAATAAATATCTGGAATTAAGGATCTAGTGATGACTGTGAATCCATTGTCGATTGTTGGGAAAAACCCATCTGGTTCACTAATGTCCTTTAAGGAAGGAAGCTGCCATTCTTACCTGGTCTGGCCTACATGTGACTCCAGTTCCACAACAATGTGGTTGACCCTTAATTGCCCTCTGGGCAATGAGGTTGGGCAATAAATGCTGACCTAGCCAGTGGTAACTTCTTACTGTGAACGAACAAAGAAAAAAATAAATTAGAACACAGAGCATCGTTAGAATAACTCTGTGACTTATATTTTAACAACAAAACAATTTTTATTAACAACCTGAAAGACAGAATGACCATAAGCCAGGTGTAATGTGTCTGTCTAGATCAAGGTGGAGCTGGCAATGTTGGGAAATTATACCGCTCAAGTTTCTAGCTTCAATAGCCAACATCTGGCCTGATGTGTACATGTGCTCTGATTTACTGCAGGTGACTCTAATGAAATCACTAACAAAGGAGAAATATAGCTTCAAATGCGGCCGATGGTTGGATATCAATGAAGATGATAATGAGATCATACGGGAGCTGCCTGCTGAGGGGGATTGTGTTGATGAAGTCCAACCCTGTGAGTGAATGCACAATCAGTCAAGTGGGGAAAAAGCCAGGCAGACTGTATTCAGACTGATCTTTTGTTAACTTGTTGTGCTTTCTAATCTATTTTCTTGCCCATTTCCCTGATTTCTGATCTCCTATAGCTTAGCACAAATCCGTGGATGTGAGTACCGCGGAAAGGTTGTCCACACTGTTGCAATCAAGATGCTGATCTAGATCCTTGGCTAGCATCTTGTCATGATATTATAGAAATGTAAATGCATATCCTTCTAAATGGTGCCAACACACACTGATACACTTGCAAATGCATGCACACATGCAAACGTACACACACAAACAGGCACACACAAATGCAGGCACACAAACACAAACAAATGCAGGCACAAATGATTGTGTTCATACAAATGTGAATAGACACAAATTTGCATGCATACAAAAGTACACACACACAAGCACACCCATATGCAAAGACACATGCGTGCAAACACAAATACACAACTCTTCCTGGTAAGTTCCTTGCCTCCCAACCAGACATTCTGGTGAAGGGCCTCGGCCCAAAACGTCAGCTTTTGTGCTCCTGAGATGCTGCTTGGCCTGCTGTGTTCATCCAGCTCCACATTTTGTTATCTTGGATTCTCCAGCATCTGCAGTTCCCATTATCACTAAAATACCTTGCATCCACTCACTGTTCAATAATCCCAACAAAGGTATACACCAAACCAGGTGGTTATCACCAGTCATGGAGTTCTGCAGAACCTTCTTAGAAATAATCTTCAAAATCCACAAGTGACCTTTCAATGACCTCTTTTAATCTCCCTATTTCTCTTGGATCACAGAGTGTATCTAAGCGGGGTTCTTTTCAGAGAGAAGGCTCAACCATAGCAATCTGCTTTAAAATGAACATTTATTAAGTAACAATAATGATGATAGTGGTAATAACAAATGATTATAGTGGTAACATTAAATGGAAGAGGAAAGGAGAAAAAAGCAGCAAGTCTCACGCCCCTCTGCCCTTTGGGGACCTCTTGATTGACGGCTGGTCTGGAGGCTCAGGTTTGTTCCTGACACTGTTCATGATCCTGGTCTGAGGTGAAGTCCAACTCTCGGAACGAAACTCTCTCTCTCTCTTATACAGTATAACAAGCAGCCAGCAATGTTGCGGAATTTATGAATAGCTGGGTTTGTGATGGGACACTACAGGAGCAAAGGGCTGGCACAGAGGCTCAGCGATTAGCACTGCTGCCTCACAGTTCCAGGAACCCGAGTTTGATTCCACTCTTGGGTGGCAGTCTGTGTGGAGTTTGCACATTCTCCCCGTGTCTGTGTGGGTTTCCTTCGGGTATTCCGGTTTCCTTCCGTGGTCCAAAGATGTGCAAGTTAGGTGGAGTGGCCATGCTAAATTGCCCATAATTTTCAGGCATGAGTACATTAGAAGGGTTATAGGAGGATGGGTCTGAGTGGGACATCCGAGGGTCACTGTGGACTTGTTGGGCCGAAGGGCCTGTTTCTATACTGTAGGGATTCTACAGTCTATGATCAGAAGAATTACCAAGGGTAATCTTGACCCTGGCTGTTCGTGTAAACCAGGAGCTACAAAGAGAGAGTTGTTTTACTGCACCTGTGTTCATTAGAGTTTCAAAGGATGCTGGGCGATCTGATTGAAATGTGTAAAATTCTAACGTCTGACCAGACTAGATTCAGGGAGAATGGTTTCCCTGGTTGGGGAGTTGAGAACCAGGGAATACAATCTCAGGAAACAGGGTAGGCCATTCAGAACCGAGATGAGGAATTATTTCTTAACTCATAAATTAGTGAACCTAGTGAATTCTATACCACAGAAGGCTGTGGAGATAAGACATCTAATATATTTCAGAAAGGGATAATTTTTAAAACTTAAAGCCATCAAGGGGTCAAAAAAATGGGAAAGTGTCATTAAGATAGAGGATGGGCCATGATCACGTTAAATAGCAGAGCAAGTCTGAAGGGCCAAATGACCTACATCTGCTCTTAGTTTTTCTTGTTTCAACTGTCCATTATATATTATTCCAGATTGTCATCTCTGTCGATTGTGAATCAGGAGAGCAATATAATCAGCAGCTGAACCTGTACTCCACTGTTAACACTCGCTTTTGCGGTAGAACCACTTGCAATTGTGAGAATAGTTAGAACTTCTTATGATTTTTTAAAATAATATTCGTTCCAAGAGGCATTTCCGTTGCCACTTTGATGTGTGTGATTTCCCATCTGAGGTAGCAGGATAATCGCAATTTAGTGTAGTATGGACCATTGTTAGGCACTATGCAACATCAAGTGTATTGCGGCTTAGACAGGAAAATGAGGCTGGGTATACAGTTACCCCAATCTTACTGAGAAGTCTTGGGAGGCTGAATAGCCTGCACTTGTTCCTGTTTCTTATGTTACCAAGTGCCTTCAGCAGCATGTCGCACCATCTTCCCAGTTCAGAATCTAGACTGAGTTCTGACGTGAAATCTAACTACCATCAAGAAAACTCTAACCTATAGTTCAAATCTATGCCCAGAAGCTCGCTGGTGCACTGAGATTTTAACAGCCAACCCTGCAAAGCAGAACCAGGACAGGTATAACATCAATCGATAAAGCGTGGAGCTGGAGGAACACAGCAGGTCAGGGAGCATCAGAGGAGCAGGAAAGTTGATGTTTTGCATTGGGAGGGTCCTGAAGAAGGGTCCCAATCCGAAACATTGACTTTCCTACTCCTCTGACGCTGCCTGACCTGCTGTGTTCCTCCAGCCCCACACTGTATTGACTCTGACCCCAGCATCTGCAGTTCTTGTTATCTCCGAGTAGATGTAACATCAACAGTAGTCATGATATTTTGTGTGTGTTCCATGCAGTGGTGAAATACCGGGTTATCATCTACACTGGCAAAGTGGGCGGCAGTGGCACAGATGCCAATGTCTTCATTTGCCTGATCGGCCTGCAGGGAGACACGGGGGACCGCGTGCTTTATGACAGCAAGAATAATGTCAACAAATTTGAGAAGGGCAATGTGAGTACAATATTTGCATACTTAACAGCAAATCACTGTATCTTTTCGTCTATGCTTTGATTTACCCGGTCTGTCTATACCCAGATCTACCCAGTTTGTCTACATCCTGATTCATGCAGTCTATCTACACCCCAATTTACACAGTCTGTCTATACCCCAATTTACACAGTCTATCTACACCCCAATTTACACAGTCTATCTACACCCCAATTTACACAGTCTGTCTACACCCCAATTTACACAGTCTGTCTATACCCTAATTTACACAGCCTGTCTATACCCCAATTTACACAGTCTGTCTATACACCAATTTACCCAGTCTATCTACACCCCAATTTACCCAGTCTATCTACACCCCAATTTACACAGTCTGTCTACACCCCAATTTACCCAGTCTGTCTATACCCTAATTTACACAGTCTGTCTACACCCCAATTTACACAGTCTGTCTATACCCTAATTTACACAGCCTGTCTATATCCCAATTTACCCAGTCTGTCTATACCCCAATTTACACAGTCTGTCTATACCCCAATTTACCCAGTCTGTCTACACCCCAATTTACACAGTCTGTCTATACCCCAATTTACACAGTCTGCCTACACCCCAATTTACACAGTCTGTCTATACTCCAATTTACCCAGTCTATCTACACCCCAATTTACACAGTCTGTCTACACCCCAATTTACACAGTCTATCTACACCCCAATTTACCCAGTCTATCTACACCCCAATTTACACAGCATGTCTATACGCCAATTTACACAGTCTGTCTATACCCCAATTTACACAGTCTGTCTATACCCCAATTTACACAGTCTATCTATACCCCAATTTACCCAGTCTATCTACACCCCAATTTACATAGTCTGTCTACACTCCAATTTACACAGTCTGTCTATACCCCAATTTACACAGTCTGTCTACACCCCAATTTACACAGTCTGTCTATACCCTAATTTACACAGCCTGTCTATATCCCAATTTACCCAGTCTGTCTATACCCCAATTTACACAGCCTGTCTATACCCCAATTTACACAGCCTGTCTATACCCCAATTTACACAGCCTGTCTATACCCAATTTACACAGTCTGTCTATACACCAATTTACACAGTCTATCTACACCCCAATTTACCCAGTCTGTCTACACCCCAATTTACCCAGTCTATCTACACCCCAATTTACCCAGTCTATCTCTACCCCAATTTACACAGTCTGTCTATACCCCAATTTACACAGTCTATCTACACCCCAATTTACCCAGTCTATCTACACCCCAATTTACACAGCATGTCTATACGCCAATTTACACAGTCTGTCTCTACCCCAATTTACACAGCCTGTCTATACCCCAATTTACACAGTCTGTCTATACCCCAATTTACACAGTCTGTCTATACCCCAATTTACACAGTCTATCTACACCCCAATTTACACAGTCTGTCTATACCCCAATTTACACAGTCTGTCTATACCCTAATTTACCCAGTCTATCTACACCCCAATTTACCCAGTCTGTCTATACACCAATTTACACAGTCTGTCTACACCCCAATTTACCCAGTCTGTCTACACCCCAATTTACCCAGTCTGTCTACACTCCAATTTACCCAGTCTGTCTACACCCCAATTTACCCAGTCTGTCTACACCCCAATTTACCCAGTCTGTCTATACCCTAATTTACACAGTTTGTCTCTACCCTGATACACCAATCTGCCTGTACCATGATTTATCCTGTTTGTCTCTACCCCAAATTACCTCTCTGTCTACCCTGATTTACCCAATCTGTCCAACCCATGATTTACCCAGTCTCCTTATGCCCTGATTAACCCTTCTGTCTATCCCCTTATTCACCCCTCTCTGCCCGTAGCCTAAACTACACTGTATCAATATTTGTACCCTGAGTTATTCTGTCTAAGTGTAGATACCATCAACGTCTTGCTGTATTTCCTACTTTCAGGCAGATGAGTTTATCATTGAGGCAGTAAGTCTGAAGAAAGTGACGAGGGTGAGAATAGGACATGATGGGAGAGGTGGAAGTTGTGGCTGGTACCTAGACAAGGTGGTCGTCAAAGAGGAAGGAGCTCCAGAGGTGCAGGCTGTGGAATTCCCATGTTACAGGTTCTACATTTTAACTTCCAATAAACTCTACTTAAAGGAGAACATTTCTGTGTGTTGGCTGTGCACACCGTATGTTTCTGCATGGAATAGCAGACAAGCAAGAGAAAAAAATTGTTAGGGAAAGTGGAGTAGAACGGAAACCAATTACTTCTGCATTTATCACCAGGTGGCTGGATAAAGGTGAGGATGATGGCCAAATTGTTCGAGAGCTGGTTCCACGTGGAGATGCTCAGATGCTTAAAAGTAAGTAAGGATTTTTCTAAACCTGGTAAATTGCAGTCAACCAAATTTCTTCCTACTTACAGGTGCTTGGTAAATTCAACAGGGAATTTTTACTTTATAAGAGAATGCTGTTTTAAGGTACCGTGCCACAATTTAAATAGGTATACCTGCAGTGAAGTCTATGCCTCAGTTCTTCCTATCAAGGCGCATAACCCACATTGTATTCCATCCGCTACTTCTTTGCCCACTAGCCTGACCAAGTCCTTCTGTAGTCTCCCACTTCCTCACCACAACCTGTCCCTCCACCTATTTTGTATCATTTGCAAATTTAGCAACAGTGCCTTTGTCCAAATTGTTAGTGTATAACACAAAAAAGTTGTGGTCCTCACACTGACCCCTGCAGAACTCTACTAATCATTGGTTGCCATCCTCAAAAAAAGGCCCTTTATAAAAACATAGAAACACAGAAGATAGGAGGAAGCTATTCAGCCCTTCGAGCCTGTGCTGCCATTCATAATGATCAGGGTTGATCAGCCAACTCAATAGCCTAATCCTGCTTTCTCCCCATATAACTTCTGATTCCATTTGCCCCAAGTGCTTTATCTCGTCACCTCTTGAATACATTCAATGTTTTGGCATCAACAACTTCCTGTGGAAATGAATTTCACAGACTCACCACTCTTTGGGTGAAGAAATGTCTCCTCATCTCTGTCCTAAATTGTCTATCCCAAGTCCTCGGCCTGTGACCCCCATGGTTCCGGACACATGCACCATTGGGAACAACCTCCCTATATCTACCCTGTCCAGTCCTGCTAGAAATTTATAAGTCTCTATGAGATACCCCCTCATCTGTCTGAACTCCAGAGAAAACAATCCTAACTTAGTCAATCTCTCCTCATACGTCAGACCTGCCATCCCCGGATACGGCTTGATAAATCTTCACTGCACTCCTTTGAGAGCAAGAGCATCCCTCATCAGAAAAGGAGACCAAAACTGTACACATTATTCCATGATAACAAAGTGTGGAGCTGTATGAATACAGCAGGCCAAGCAGCATCTTAGGAGTACAAAAGCTGGCATTTCGTGCCTAGACGCTTCATCTGAAAAGATCTGCCTCCCCCTCTCTCCCTATTTATTTCAGAACCGTCTCCCCGCCCCCCTTTTCTGATGAAGGGTCTAGGCCCAAAATGTCAGCTTTTGTGCTCCTGAGATGCTGCTTGGCCTGCTGTGTTCATCCAGCTCCACACTTTGTTATCTTGGATTCTCCAGCATCTGCAGTTCCCATTATCTCTGACACAATATTCCAGGTGTGGCCTCACCAAGGCCCTGTATTACCGCGACAACACACCCCTGCTTCTGCACTCGAAACCTCTTGCAATGAAGGCCAATATAACATTTGGCTTCTTTACCACCCGCTGCACCTGCATGCTTACCTTCAGCAACTGGTGCACAAGGACACCCAGGTCCTGCTGCACACCCCCCTCCCCCGATTTACTGCCATTCATGTAGTAATCTGCTTTCTTGTTTTTGCTTCTAAAGTGAATAACCTCACTTTTATTCAAATTATACTGCATCAACAATTGATTTGCCCACTCACCCATCCTGTCCAGATCATGCTGAAGGATCTCTGCATCCTCATCATAGTTCACCCTCCCACTCAACTTGGTATCATCTGCAAACTTGGAGATGTTACATTTTGTTTCCTCATCCAAATCATTAATGTATATTGTGAATAGCAACTCACTCTCTTTCTTCTGCCAGAGGCCAATCCTCTATCCATGCCAGTACATTTACACTACTATCGTGGTCTGTAATCTTATTTAGCAGCCTCCTACGCAGCACCTTGGCGAAGGCCTTCCAGAAGTCCAAATAGATAACATCCACTGGCTCTGCTTTGTCTCACTTGCTTGTCAACTCCTCAAACAAATCTGAAAGATTTGTCAGGCATGACCTCCTCTTGATGAAGCCATACTGACACAATCCTATTTTACCACGCACTTCCAAGTACTCCACAATCTAATCCTTAATAATAGCCTCTAAAATCTTATCAATGACCGAGGTCAGGCTAATCAGCCTACAGTTTCCTGTCTTCTGCCTCACTCCCTCGGTCCTTAAACAGGGGTATCGGACATTTTGACTGTCAGGAGAGAGAACATGTCAGGGATGCAGTAACCGCATTGAAAATTAAGCATTTAGCAGGCTTCCTAACATTCTGTGTAGACACTGAAGACCCTGAAGAATTATTCTTAGGGGATATGGCAGGTCCATTTGTAGTATTTTAGTTTCAAAAACAGAAATTTCTTGAATACCTCTGAAGTTTTGGCAGCATCTGTGTTGAGAAATCAGAGTTGGGTCGAGTGATCCTTCCTCAGAACTGGCATGCAGAGGTCCCGGTTAATGCAAGAAACCTAATCTTAAATTGGATACAGAACACTGCTTGAAGGCTGAGGAAGAAACTATTATAGAAAATGTGACAGGTGTCTTGTACAAAGATAGCCAGTGTTTATATGTAATTGATAGAATGTAGAGATACCTTGATGGGGAAGAATATCCCTTTTCCATCAAATATCCTGAGCTCAGAGATCAACATAAATTATTATCTGAGAAAACAACATGCTGCTATAATCAATGAGTGATGGTTGTACAGTTGTAATGGTAACTTGTGAATGAAAGAAGAGTTCTTCATTCATGTTTGTAAAAGCCAATCAGAGGAAAACAAGCTGTCATAAATGACAGAGTTCAAACACAGAATGTTTATAATACTTTGAAGGAGGAATTTGAAATCAGTAGCAAATTTTAGGAGAGAGAGAGTTTGTTTGTTGTCCTCCTCTTTCAGGGGTTGTGACAATGTGAGTGCTGGAGTATTGCTTCTTCAATCACTGTTTCACTGCTGTACAGCCCAGAAACCAGCGGAGAATCTGCCATTCCACTCCACCCCTGTTGTAAGGGCCTTCCAACACGCCCTTCCAATAAGGGAGTACATGTCTCCCACAGGCTCTCCAAGGGAGCTGGAAATACTGGGAGTACTGGAGATTAATACCTCAGCTGAAAGAATCTTGTTGTGAAGTGGGAAAAGAGGGAGTGATGAGTTAAATGTCAATGGTCAGATGTTAATGTTTAAAAAGGGGAAACAAAATAACTTCAGGAGGGGGGAGATGTGGAGTAAAGGGTTAGTCGGCGACCCCACACTCCCCATGCACTGTACATCTTACTCACTCACCTTATTACTTCCCCAATACCCCACTGCTGCCCCTGTCACAGGCTGTTTCCCCCCTGAAATTAGTACTGCAGGCTCACTTATGGGGATTTTGTCCTGTATATTTTGACCATGCCACGTAAGTTCACATTTTGGGAGTAGACAGTCTTGGTGATGAAGAGAATATCGGAGCAGAGATTCAGCTCACAGTCAAAAAAGATGGCAATGTTGTGAATGGCCTGGGTCATCTTTAGAATGTGCTCCAATCTAGTCCACAGAGTAGATAGTAGCTCTGCTGTTCTCCTATTGAACTATGCTGGTTATTGATTTTTTAATTGCAACTCTTGAGCTCAAATCAACCCAGTTCACCAGGCACTGGATAACATAAACTAAATTCTTACAGCATTTTGGGACACATAAAGGTCTTATAAAGGTAGTAAGAGCTGCTGATGCTGGAGTTAGAGATAACACAGTGTGGAGCTGGAGGAACACAGCAGGACTGGCAGCATCAGAGGAACAAGACAGCTGACCCTCCACTATTTTTGAAGAAAGGTCCCAACCCGAAATGTCACCTTTCCTCTGATGCTGCCTAGCCAGCTGTGTTCCTCCAGCTCCACATTGTGTTATCTCAGAGGTCTTATAAGGTGTTTTATGTATATGCAAATCCTGCTTTATTTGTCTCTTGAACCTGCGCAGCTATGATTTTTTTGCTAAACACTGTAACTCATTTCAACTCTCAGATATCCGTTACCATGTTGTAGTGAAGACAGGCAATGTGTCTGGAGCTAGCAGTGATTCAAAAGTTTTCATCAAACTATATGGAGAGAAGGGAGATACCAGCAAGCATTCTCTAGCCATCTCTGACAATGACTTGGGAAATTACTTTGAACAGGGCCGTGTGGATGTTTTCATTATTGACACAATGGACATTGGAAAAGTAAGTACATGTTGGTGCACATTATGGATTGTGGATCATGCCTCTGAGTTATTATCTAACTTGCTGGCTAACAGCATTATTGCTAATTTATCTAGCAAATGACAATATGGGTTCAAGATCACTATCCTTACTTGGTTGGACACACAGTTTAGAATTACACTATATAAACCATATTAGTGAATCAGTACTCAACGAATTATGTTTTTTTGCCAGCTATTTTAATGCATATATTAACCCATTTTATTGTGATATTCCTACTAATCCTGACCACTGACCTTGTCTGAACTGCTCGCAGTGCAACCCATATTATTCGCACGCTCATTGTTAAAGATTATTTCTGGTGAATTGAGTATCATTGAAGATTGCTTTGAATACCATAAAATGGAACAGTGAAATACTCAACACATGAAGTTTGGGTGTCAGGGTGTGCATGTGCCTTAAACAAGCAGCAATTTAATGCTTTAGAATTTACAGAAAGGTACTGGATGGTGCATTCACTCACTGCTAGTACTTGGCTTTAAGTCCAGCAATTCACTAGCAGAGTGACAGTCATTTCTCTGTTGGAGAGGGCCACAACACAAAACTGCTTTATCTTGGAGCTACAGTAGTTGTTGCTAAATTTAAAGGCTCAGTCCAAGATACTTGGTGTGGTAAATGGAAATGTCAGGTTACCTCCCATTTAGAGCAAGTTATGCAAAGAGTCCTTGGACTCACTATGAATTGAGGAAATAATCTGTGAACACAACAGTTTTTGTGTCACTAGTAATAGGGCAGGATGTATATTGTCTCAGGGAGATCGTACGCAGTGGAGGTGTAATGATGGAGAAAACATTTATGTTGAAACTTTCCTTTATCAGATTCTGTAGTTGGATAGAGTGTTAATAGAGGATATAGCCTTACTGATTTCATACTTATAAATGATTTTAAATGTGTTTGAAGGTTATTTATGTATTTGGAGATAGTTGAATAAGGCTATTTGTAATTTGAGTTTTCGAAGCATTAATAACAATGATTCTCTTCTGAAAAGCTAAACCGTTTGTTGATCGGACATGACAATGTGGGTCTACGAGCTGGTTGGTTCCTGGATAGCATCCAAGTCAAGGTTCCTGTACATGGGAAAGAGTACATGTTCCCTGCTCATCGATGGTTGTGCAAGGACGAGGCAGATGGCAAGACAGAGATTGAAATATATCCCAGTGAGATCACAGATATTGAAAAATGTAAGGATATGAACTATGACAAATGTTTGACAGGTTTGCATGTGAACTGTAGATGCTCTTCTTCTCACTGTTTCAACATTAATCTTTCTGTCCTCTGATTCAATACCCAATGCATTTTTTTTGCTAATCTCCAAGTGAACTGATTCTTTTTTCATTCCTTCATAGAATGTGGCCACTATTGATAAGGACATTCCTGGTTGCCTTTCTAGACTAGGAGTGAGCCGTTTAAGCGTAAAGACATAGCTATGGGCATGGAGTTGCATAGAGGTGCACGTGGTTACAGACAGCAGACTTCCTTCCCTAAATGATATCATCAACATGATATTTTCTTCCCTGTATCTTTATTGTGTTGAGATCAAAATAGATGTCACTGTCTCTTAGTCCAATTCATTCTTTCTTACAAGATCAAAAATGTGGAACTCCTTACTTCTCCCAATACTTCCCTGATAATCTATAGGTCTTTAAAACCCAAGATCAACAACTCTGAATGTCTGTTTTTCGATTGACTCCGACTTCTGTTCTACATTTTTCTTCTTTGATCATTATCTACACTCCTGGTCTTGTTGGTATTCTCTAATTAAACCCATTCAGAGATGTTATTACACGCCTCTAGAACAAGTGGAGATTTGAACCTGGGCCTCATGGCTCAGACCACTCCCTTAATGCTTTTCAACTAAGCCATTTTCAAAGATTGAGTAAAGCCTATGAACTGTCAATTGGTTATTTGAGCTAATCCTTCCATACAGATCAGTATTCATTAATTAGATGCTATTAGCTCCAAACTAGCCCCTGGTATGTGTATACACTTTGGGAACACAGTCAATACTACATTGGCAAATGTGCAGTCTGCTGAGCAAGGATGATATTAATTGGTATGTGACATTAGTTTTAGACTATCTCACACAACTAACAGTGTAATGTGGAGAAGGAACAGACAGACATAACATAATAAGCTCTAATAATAAAACAAAGAACTGCAGACGTTGGAGATCTGGCAAAACTCAGCAGATTTGGCATCATATGTGGAAAGAATGCAAAATTAACATTTTGAAACCTGAAGATGAAGTTTGGTGTGGTGGAAGGGGGAATGGAGTAAACAAGTAGGTGGAGATAGAGCCCAGAGAGAGAGAGAGAGAGAGAGAGAGGGGGGGAAAGAGACGTAAAAGGGATAGGTAAACAAGACATTATGAATAGCAAGCCAGGACAGAAGGAAAGCTGAATAAGAGCTAAGAGTGGGAGAGAATGGGTGAGCCGTACTGATAGCAGCCCCATATATGTGATAATAGGCCTAGAGCACATGAGAATGGATGGCTGTACCATATGCAACACGACATAACAGGACAGGGTGTGGGGGTAGAGGAAAAATATGGAAGGGTGAAATTAGGCTAGAAAGTTATCGAACTCGAAGTTGAGCCCTAGAGGCTACAAAGTCCCCAAGCAGAAAATGAGATATGCCTTCTCAAAAATAGAATAAAAATCTATCCTTTCTCAGTCCAAAATGAATAACCTTATAGTTTCTTATATTAAAATCCATCTGCCACAGATTTTCCCATCCACCTAATCTATCAATATCCTGCAGTAATTTTAACCTGTTGTCAACACTATCTAAAATGCTGCCTAATTGTGTATCATCGGAAAATTTGAATGTTTGACTTTTTACACAGTTATACAAGTCATTAACGAATATTGTGAATAACTGAGGCACCAGCACACATCCCTGCAGGACATCCCCATTATCCCTGCTCTGTTTCCTGCACTCAACAAATTTCCTATCCTATCCACAAGGAAGAGGAATTAGAATTCCTTCAGAGGGTGAAGATAGATAAGTCCCCTGGGCCGGATGGCATTTATCCTCAGATCCTCTGGGAAGCCAGGGAGGAGATTGCTGAGCCTTTGGCATTGATCTTTAACTCGTCATTGTCTACAGGAATAGTTCCAGACGACTGGAGGATAGCAAATGTGGTTCCCCTGTTCAAGAAGGGGAGTAGAGACAGCCCTGGTAATTATAGACCAGTGAGCCTTACCTCAGTTGTTGGTAAAGCATTGGAAAAGGTTATAAGGGATAGGATTTATAATCATCTAGAAAAGAATAAATTGATTCGGGATAGTCAGCATGGTTTTGTGAAGGGTAGGTCGTGCCTCACAAACCTTATTGAGTTCTTTGAGAAGGTGACCAAACAGGTAGATGAGAGTAAATCAGTTGATGTGGTGTATATGGATTTCAGCAAGGCGTTCGATAACGTTCCCCACAATAGGCTATTGTACAAAATGCTAAAGAATGGGATTGTGGGAGATATAGCAGTTTGGATCGGAAATTGGCTTGCTGAAAGAAGACAGAGGGTGGTAGTTGATGGGAAATGTTCATCCTGGAGACCAGTTACTAGTGGTGTACCGCAAGGGTCGGTGTTGGGTCCACTGCTGTTTGTCATTTTTATAAATGACCTGGATGAGGGTGTAGAAGGATGGGTTAGTGAATTTGCAGACGACACTCAGGTCGGTGGAGTTGTGGATAGTGACGAAGGATGCTGTAGATTGCAGAGAGACATAGATAAGCTGCAGAGCTGGGCTGAGAGGTGGCAAATGGAGTTTAATGCAGACAAGTGTGAGGTGATGCACTTTGTTAGGAGTAACCAGAAGGCAAAGTACTGGGCTAATGGTAAGATTCTTAGTAGTGTAGATGAGCAGAGAGATCTCGGTGTCCATGTACACAGATCCTTGAAAGTTGCCACCCAGGTTGACAGGGCTGTTAAGAAGGCATACAGTGTTTTAGCTTTTATTAATACAGGGATCGAGTTCCGGAACCAAGAGGTTATGCTGCAGCTGTACAAAACTCTGGTGCGGCCGCACTTGGAGTATTGCGTACAGTTCTCGTTACTGCGTCATAAGAAGAATGTGGAAGCTTTGGAAAGGGTGCAAAGGAGATTTACTAGGATGTTGCCTGGTATGGAGGGAAGGTCTTACGAGGAAAGGCTGAGGGACTTGAGGCTGTTTTCGTTAGAGAGAAGGTGGTTGAGAGGTGACTTAATTGAAACATATAAAATAATCAGAGGGTTAGATAGGGTGGATAGGGAGAGCATTTTTCCTAGGATGGTGATGGCGAGCACGAGGGGGCATAGCTTTAAATTGAGGGGTGAAAGATAAAGGACAGATATCAGAGGTGGTTTCTTTACTCAGAGAGTAGTAAGGGAATGGAACGCTTTGCCTGCAACGGTAGTAGATTCGCCAACTTTAGGTACATTTAAGTCATCATTGGATAAGCATATGGACGTACATGGAATAGTGTAGGTTAGATGGGCTTGAGATCGGTATGACAGGTCGGCACAACATCGAGAGCCGAAGGACCTGTACTGTGCTGTAATGTTCTATGTTCTATGTTCTATGTTACATGTCAGTAATTCACCTTCAATTCCAGAGGCTTCTTTCCTCAGCTAACAGCCTCTTGTGTGAGACCTTATCAAAAACTTTCTGGAAGTCCATGTAAAGGGGAAGTGATGACCTAGTGGTATTATCACTGGACTGTTAATCCAGAGATCCAGACAACATTCTTGGAACCTGTGTTTGAATCCCGCCATGGCAGATGGTAGAATTTGAATTCACTAAATATACTGAAAGTAAGAATCTAAGGATGACCATGAATTCACTTTTGATTGTTGGGGAAAAACCCATCTGGTTCACTAATGCCCTTTAGGGAAGAAAGCTGCCATCCTTACCTGGGTCTGGTCTACATGTGAGTCCAGGCCCACAGCAATATGGTTGACTTTCAACTGCCCTCTGGGCAATTAGGGATGGGCAATAAATTCTGACTTGCCAGCAATGCCATCATCCTGTTAATGAATAAAGGAGAAAAAACACCATCAATCATCTTACCTCTGTACACTACCTTTGTCACCTCTGCAAAAGACTATGAGATTTGACAGACATGACCTACACTTCGTGATTCCATGCTTCTGAACAGTTCTGGAGACTATATCTCCACTATCTTTTATGAAATGATATTCCAGCTGTTGAACCCTTTATGAATGATGAGGGTCTTCTGGACATTAAGCCTTAACTTACCTTTAACTAATTAATACCTTTGGCTTTTTACCTACATGGTTTTGATTAATATATTACTCCAGGTTAACCCTTTCTATTCCATTTAAAAGCATATGCCCATATTAGGATCCTCTAAACATTCAGCCTCAGTAAGGCTGGAGAGTTGTCTAATCTTTCCTCAAACCCTAATTGTCTGGAAGCAGGAATCAGCAACATTGCTTTGCTCTTCCTAGGTTTCCAATCTTTAAAATAATCCTTCTGACTTTATTGATTCTAAAGCACAGCATCAGCTGGTGGTACTTTGTCAGTGCCTCTCGATGCAAAGTGTGTTATGTCCTTGCTTTTTTGGGAACTCTAATGCCTGAACAAAAGAAGTCTACACCCTGTCTCACCTTACCTGAGGCCTACCAATTTTCGACCAGCGCCTCCCAATGGGCAAAGCAACCCAATGGCAAATTTCTGATCTTGTGGGTGGACTAGCGATACACTCTCAAAGGGAGTGTGAAAGCATTATGAGCTTTCAACACTCCAATTCTAGTTTTCCAAAACATCTACAACAGGCAGTAAGAGCAGGAGAATCTTTTGGTCATTGTGCTAGCTGCAAACCAACAGCCTCATCCTACTAAGAAACTTAATCCACAGGTTCCTGCCATGAGCAAACACTATCCTCTCTCTGAGGGACAACCACATGCATTACCATGCAATCCCAATCTGCAGATCTTCCAGTGCAGCTTACCTCAGAGGCAGTGAACTTACCCTCAGTTAGGCACTTTGCTATCGACTATCTAGTTGTGTATCTACATCTTCGTTTCTCTCACTTCCATTTCCTTTGTCTTTAACCAGTGATCAACTACGAAGTTGCGGTATGCACAGGGAACGTCACTGGAGCTGGCACCGATGCCAAAGTCTTCATCCAGATTTATGGAGAGCTTGGAAAGACAGAAGTAATCCACCTCCGAAGTCGATCAGACAATTTTGTGCGAGGAGCGACGGAAATGTTTAAGGTGGGCTTGGATAAAGATTAATTGAAGAAGGGGCACTGAAGGCAGCAGCATTTGAAAGATGATGGGGGACTGAGGTGGGTAATCATACAAAAGATGAAAACAAGAAGTCTTGATTCAGGGTTTGAGTGAAGATTTGTAGCTTGGGTGCTGGTTGCAGATGTTAGTGTGTTCTCTGAGCTAGGTGGGGTTTGATAGCTGATGTTTCATCTCCTTACTAAGTGACATCCTCAGTGCTGTGGAGCCTCCTGTGAAGCGCTGTTGTCTTGTGCCAGTTCAAATGTATATGGTCTAGTTTTTGCTGCTTCCGGTAGGAGCTGGTTCAGGCTATGTGTTGTAATGGCTGGTACATCGAGCCTAATGTGTTTGTTGATGGAACCCGCGACTGAATGCCAAGCCTCCAAGAATTCTCTGGTTGTCCTCTGTTTGGCCTGTCCAATGATAGTAATGTTGTCCCAGTTTAAAGTGTGGTTATTCTCATCTGTGTATATTGAAACCAAGGACATCTGGTCATGTCGTTTTGTTGCTAGCTGCTGTTCATGGATGCAGGTTGCCAGTTGTCAGTCTATTTGTCCCACATAGTATATTGTGCAGTCTCCACAAAGTATCTTGTAAACCACATTCGTCCTGTCCATGGTATGCATAGGTCTTCAACTGTGGTCATTTGCTGTCTTAATGTGCTGTCATGATTTCTAGCAGTCTGGATAATCTGGCTGCCAGTTCTGAGGTGTGTTTTATATATGATATGGTGGTTATTGTTTTGGATTTTGGTGTGTCTTGGTTGTGTTGTCTGTTAGCTAAGCATCTGTGGATGAAGCTGCAGGGGTATCCATTCCTGGTAAAGACCTTGTAGAGATGTTCTTTCCTCTGCAGATTGGGTGTGCTGCAGTGTGCCGCGGCCCTTTTGAATGGGGTCCTAATGCAGTTCCTTGTGTGTGAGTTGGCGTGGTTACTGCGATAGTTTAAGACCTGGTCAGTATGTGTGGATTTCCTGTATACTTTTGTAGTGAAGTCACCGTTCTCTTTTCTTTCACCATCACGTCTAGGAATGAGAGTTTATTGTTGTTTTCCTTTTCTCTTGTAAATTTGATCCCTGTGAGTATGGTGTTGATGAGCTGGTGGGTGTTCTCAATTTCCCACAAGCCAGAGAAACAGCCAGACAGAACAGCCACAGGATGATACAAGATGCGCATAACAGACTCCACAAGTAGAAACAAGAAATTGCCTGCCAGAGGTCATTAATTTCAAAAGTGTCCAATCAGGAGTGGACTACGAGAATTGAACGGGCCATCACAGTAACACAGAACTGGACCATACACAAAAAAAGAACAGCACTCAGAAAAAGTGACCAAATTGACCAACGACAGAAGAGACAACATGACTGACAAATGGATAAGAAACCTCTCCAACAGACAGCTCACAGATACAGAAAACACAGTACCAATCAAAGGACTGAACTACAACCACAGAGACAATGAACAGACTTCCTGGCAGCACTAGAATCCACACTCAGAACCAATGGACTAAACGAAGAACACAAAAAATGATCAGACAGACCATTGTACCCCTACTAACAACAGAACACAAACGAACGCACTTAACAAAGAGAAAGGGGATGCCCTGAAGAACCTCAAAAAGGACAAAAACATCATCATTGTTCCCGCTGATAAAGGCAGAATGTGGTAATGAACAAAACGGACAACATACAAAAAGCCAAAGAACTACTTACAGATACACAAACCTACTAACAGAGGGAGTGGGACCCCACACCACAGCTATCAAACAGAATAACCAAGACACGAGGGAACCTACACAAAACAGGACCAATAACAAAAACAGAATTACAAGGGATGAAACCGGAAGACAACAACACTCCTAGATTCCACAGACTGCCCAAGGTCCACAAGCTTGACATAGCCCTCAGAACAATTGTGGCTCCCTCAGGAACCCCATCAAACAAATTTGCAAAAGAACTACGACAAAAGCTTAAACATCTAACCAGTAGTTCAAGCCACGCCATACAATCAACAGAAGATTTCCTGGACAACATCAAGAACACTAATATCGACAAAGAAGAAGTGATGATCTCATTCGATGTAACAGCATTGTTTACATCAATTGACAGAAACTTCGTCAAAGAAACCTTATCCAACATACTAGATGAACACAACAGACGACAAAATGAGGAACAGATCAACAAACACTGCATACTTAAACTACTGGTCTTATGCTTAACAACACACTTTACATTCAACGGCAAGATGTATGAGCAGCTCAATGGGACTCTCATGGGCTCACCCATCTCTGAACTGATAGCTGAGGCAGTCATGCAAAGACTGGAACAACCAGCCCTCCCACAGATCCAGCCCAAGCTCTGGGTCAGATACATGGACAACATTTTTGTAATGACGAAAAGAACAGGAATTGAGAACACTTAGTAACTCATCAACACCATACTCACAGGGATCAAATTTACAGGAGAGGAGGAATAGAACAACAAACTCCCATTCCTGGATGTGACGGTGGAAAGAAAAGAGAACGGTGATTTCACTACAAAAGTATACAGGAAATCCACACGTACTGACCAGGTCTTAAACTATGGTAGTAACCACCCCAACTCACACACGAGGAGCTGCATTAGGACCCTGTTCAAAAGGGCCACTACACACTGCAGTACACCCGATCGGCCGAAGGATGAAGAAGAACATCTCTACAAGGCCTTTGCCAGGAATCGATACTCCTGTATGCTCATCCACAGATGCCTAGCTAACAGACAACACAATCAGGACACACCAAAGTCCGAAGCAATAACCACCATACCACATATAAAAAACACCTCCAAACTGACAGCCAGAATACTCAGGCCACCAGAAATCATGACAGCACATAAACCGGCAGCCACACTAAGACAGCAAATGACCACAGTTAAAGACCCAATAGATATCAATGGACAGGACAAATGTGGTTTACAAGATACCTTGCGGAAACTGTTCAAAACGCTATGTGGGACAAACAGGCAGACTACTAGCAACCTGCATCCATGAACACAAGCTAGCAACTAAATGACATGACCAGATGTCCTTGGTTTCAATACACATAGATGAGAAAAACCACACTTTAAACTGGGACAACACTATTATCATTGGACAAGCCAAAAATAGGACAGCCAGAGAATTCTTGGCGGCTTGGCATTTATCCGTGGACTTCATCAACAAACACTTTGAATTAGACTCAATATGCATTAGACCACACAGCTTGAACCAGCACCTATCGGAAGCAGCAAAAACTAGATCATATAAATTTGAACTGACACAAGACAATAGCGCTTCACAGGAGGCACCACAGCACTGAGGATGTCACCTAGTAAGGGGATGAATAGTCTGCTATCAAGCCTCCCAGTTCGGCAAACACACCAACATCTACAAGAAGTCTTTATGGTAAACTAGGCATAGGAGCTCAGCTCGGTGTCAGAAAAAAGGTGGCCTTGTAATACATGATTGAGGATTGAGCAACTAGTAACAGAGAATAATGTTGAAGGCATGAGTTGTAGCAGAATTTGAAAATAATGGCTTCAATCTTTCTACTGTCGATTGGAAGAGATTTTCACTCACTTATGTCTCATATTTGGACACACCAGATGGCCAAGTGAAGTGGGCAGGTGTGACATGGACCAGGAAAAGGTGCAAACTGTTGAACTGGTTATCAAAAACATCCCAGAGTGGCAATAAGAGTTTGCGGTAAATAAGTGAGTCAGTGAGATGGAGTGCAACCAACTGGTGCAGTTTCCAATTGGTGCAATTTCTTCTGATACTTGAGTTTCATACTGGGAGCAGGTACAAAGCAGCCTCTACACCCTAATCCATCAAGGCCAGCCAAAGTACTAAAGAAATACAAACTGTGTACCAGGGCTTCACCTAACCATACAAACACGCAGATTATCAATGGGATTCATACTAGCAATCAGCATTACAAAAATACCAAAGGGCAGCAGTAAAAGTAGGATGTTTGCAGTCAGTTGGTTTTAACTGATATGTATATCTCTTTGCACTCAGTTTATCTAATGTCTAAAGTACCTCAGACCCCATCTCTCACTGAAACAGCTGATTCTTACGTACACAGATTGAGGCCCAGAATGTCGGCAAGTTGATTAAACTCCGAATTGGTCATGATGGAAGTGGCTTAGCTCCAGGCTGGTTCCTGGAATCAGTCACAATCAGTCGACTAAACTTCAGGGTCGTGGATGATGACAAGAAGAAAAAGAAAAAGAAGAAGAAGGTTGAAAAGGATGCTGATGGCCTGCAAGATGAGGTAGTGGAGACCTACATCTTCAACTGTCAGCGCTGGCTTGCCAGAGATGAGGGAGACAGAGAACTTGTGGTGGAGCTCGTGCCAGAGGACCACAATGACCTGGAAGGTGAGTTAAGGAGTTCAGAAAAATAGTAACCAAGGGGCAAACTCATACCTTGACGTTCTTTCTTTGAGTTACAAGTATGTACTCACATTCACAAAAAAAAACAAATTTTACGATATTTTTTAGCGTTTCAACTAATAAAAGGCATTAGTTATAAATGTAGCATGATAGTTAAGTGACAGGCTTATCACTAAATTAATCACTCAGAAAACTCAGTCACAATATCTAAATGAAAATATTTGTTGTCTAATATTTCAATATACAATCCAAACTTTGCAAGTCTTTGCTGTTTTGTAGTTTTCACTTATCATTGAACATTGTCCAAATCAACAAAAAGAATTTGCAAGCAAATACATGATCAACATCTCAAAGTTATCTGCTAAAATTCAGTGTTCACACATTGTTTCCATTGCACTGTGTGTAACAAAATGAAAGCTCCTTTGCCACATTTAAAAATGTTTATCAAGAGAAGCTACAACAAGCAAAAAGAGAGCCCACACAACTGAGTGAAAACAGACATAAAACACTAGAATTACCTGAAGTGAAACTGTATTCTTAACTTTTACTTCCGAAGTATCTAGTGTGCACATATCTATACTGCACCTTTTTCACTTCATTTTAACCTTGCATGTTTTAACTTAACACTCCTGACCACGGCTTTCACTCCCCATTCCCCATTGATCATCATTGTAAGGCTAGCCCTGTGCTCAACTTTAGAATAGAAATAACACTCAGAATCCTCTTGACAACCGATCGTCACCCTCCTTACAGTACAAATGTTAGGTTCATTTACTTTGGATTTTCTCGCACATTGTCCTTATGGGCACAAGATGCAAAGCATCAACTAAAAGTGTTTTTTTTCCCAGTAATGTCAAAGTTCTATATCACTCAATTGTTTAAATAATAATTACTGGAATCTGTCATATATGAAGTATTGAGGCTTTAGGTCATTAGACAAGCAACAGGGAATGTAAATTGATTTTAAAACTTACCATACCTGAGGAAGTTTTACTCTATACCTAACTTGTTCTGTATTTAACCTGGCTATTCTTATTGATGGAAAGCAAGACCTTTTGACAGCCTACGGCATGAGGTGCTTTAGGTGGATTATGAGAATATTCTATATTGGAAGCCTTGTCTTCATCTGAGATTCTATTCGTGTACGGTGAGTCATGGAGTCTCTGCCCCTTAAACTCCACAATATGCCACCCCTAAAGTGGTCCCACCCCTCCAGAGCACCAAACTTGCACCAAAACTCCTGAGAATTTTCATCTTCATGTTTGCAACATGAGGCCTTGTTCTTTTCAGACTCGATTTGTACAAGGCTGCCTAGTTCTTCCATTAGTCTCCATCTGAAACACAACTGAAGTGAATCTGATCCCATTATCATATCTCCTGTCGTTATGTGCCAAATGTCTAAAGGTTGATTCATTATTGATAGAAATTCTGGTAGTAATTTAAACCGAAGACGCCTGTTGGGAAACAAACAGGTTTGAGTGAAATACCTGTATAACACCTCACGCGATAGTGCTCTTCATTGACATTAATAGAGACCAACAATGCAGGTCTCAATCCACCATTACATCTGTTTCCGAAAGATTTTGGGAAGACAGGTTAGGATAAAATTGCCCCTCCAGAGCAATGAACATTTCTTAAAAGATTAATTGATTAGAATTACATTATCACAACAACTTTGGAAATGCTAGCAACCGGAGATATCAACAATGTTTTCTTCATGACTGTTTCATTTGCAGAAAACTCGTACACAGTTCATGTAATTACTGGAAATGTCATGGGTGCAGGAACAGATGCCAATGTCTTCATTAACATCTACAGTGAGACAACGGACACTGGAGAACGTTGCCTAAAGATGTCAAACCATCTCAACAAGTTTGAAAGAGGACAGGTACATTACAGTTGTTGAACTGGCGTGTAAGTGTGAGGGAGTTCACATTGTCATAGTGATTATTCAATGAATAAACGTGTTGTGTAGTATGAATTAGAAATATTAGACCAGGCTGGTCCCAGGTGTAATCTTGAATTAGTTCCAAATGAACTAATTTAGTCAAGACAGTCATAGGCCTCTCTCAATTGCTGGTTTACAATATACTCACTGGAGTTTAGAAGAATGAGGTGATCTCATTGAAACATATAGGATTCTTCAGGGGCTTGACAGGGTAAATGCTGAGAGCATGTTTGCCCCTGTAGAAGTAGTGGAACTTCCTCTCTCTCAGGGTTGATCAAATTCATCATGGGATGAGGCCATTGCTAGTTAGACCAGTATTTATTGACCATCCATAATTGCCCAGAGGGCAGTTAAGAGTCAGCCACATTGCTGTGGGTCTGGAAACACACATAGGCTAAATAGCAATGTCATTTCCTAAAGAACCCTAGTGAATTGACAATGGATTTATGGTTATCATTAGACTCTCCAGATTTTTACTGAGCTCAAATCTCATCCTCTGCCATGGCAGGATTTGAACCTGTGTCCCCTGAATATTACTTGGGTCACCTGAATTAACAGTGTAGCAATAATACCACTCAGCCATCACCTTCCTGAGTCTTTGGAATTCCTTGCCATGGAATGGGGTTGAGTTCTTTTGTATATTTAAGGCTGAGATAAATTTTTCATCAGTCAGGGAATCAATGGTTTTGGGGAAAGAGCAGGAAGGTTGTTGTGATCAGCTGTGATCCTGTTGAATGGTGGAGCAGGTTTGCGGGGCCAAATGGCCTACTCCTATCCCTAATTCTAATGGTCTTTTTTTCACTTTTGATGTCAGGACCTTAGAATTAGGACACCACAAACAACAACTTGTATTTCCATAGAAGCTTTAACACAATAAAACATTCCAAGACTCTTTATCAATCAAACGTTTGAGACTCAACTATGAAGTAGGGCAAATTAGTAAAAGCTTAGCAAGAGAATTAGGTTTAAGGAACTAATGTCATAAGACCATAAGACATAGGAGCAGTAATTAGGCCATTCAGCTCATCAAGTCTGCTCTACCATTCAGTCATGGCTGATTAGTTTCGCAACCCCATTCTCTCACTTTCTCCCCTAACACTAGACCCCCTTGACAATCAAGAATCTATCTATCTCCATCTTAAATGTACTCAAATGACCTGGCCTCCACAACCTTTTGTGGCAGTGAATTCCATAGATTCGCCACTCTCTGGCTGAAGAAGTTTCTCTTGATCTCTGATCTAGAAGGTCTTCCGTTTGCTCTAAGGCTGTGCCCTCCTAATCTCTCCCACCAATAGAAACATCTTCCCAACATTCATTCTGTCCAGGCCATTCAGTATTCTGTAAGTTTCAGTTAGACCCCCCCTTTTAAAGTCTATCAAGACCTAGAGTATTCAAGCGTTCCTCATATGTTAAGCTTTTCATTCCAGGGAGCATTTGCATGTACGTCTTTTGAATCCGCTACAAGGCCATCTTTCCCGAGATATGTGACCCAAAACTGTGCACAATAGCCCAAATGTGGCCTGACCAGAGCCTTACAGAGCCTCAGAAGTACATCCCTGTTTTTATAATTAAGCCCTCTCAAAATTAATGCCAAAGTTGCATTTGCCTTCCTAACTACTGACTTTGCAAGTTTACCTTGAGAGAATCCTGGACTAGAACCCCAAGTCTCTTTGCACATCAGCCTTCTGAATTTTCTCCCCATTCAGAAAGTAGTCCATGCTTCTATTCTTCTCACCAAAGTGCATGACCGCACACTTTCCCATGTTGTACTCCATCTGCCACTTCTTTGACTACTCCTCACTGGCCCAAATCCTTCTGCAGCCTCCCCGCATCCTCAATACTACCTGTCCCTTTATTTATCTTTCTATTGTCTGCGAACATTACCAAAATGCCCTCACTTTCTTCACCTAGATCATTAATGAATAAAGTAAAAAGTTGTTGTGGTCCTAACCATGACCCTTGCGGAACACCATGAGTCACCAGCTGCCATCCTGAGAAAGACCCTTTTATCCCCACACTCTGCTTTCTGCCAGAAAGCTAACCTTCCATCCATGCGAGCACCTTGCCTCTAAAACCGTGGGCCCTTATCTTACTCAGCAGCATCCTGTGCGGCATCTTGTCAAAGGCATTCTTAAAGTCCAGGTAGATAACATCCATTGGCTCTCGTCCGTCTAACCTGCTCATTACTTCCTCAAAGAACTCTAACAGATTTGTCAAGCATGACCTTCCCTTGATGAAACCATGCTGACTTTGCCCTGTTTTACCATACACTTCCAAGTATTCAGAAATCTTATCCTTCACAATGGACACTAAAATCTCACCCACAACTGAGGTTAGGCTCTTCGGCCTATAATTTTCGGTCTTTTGCCAACTCTCTTTTTAAATAGGGATATCATGTTAGCAATTTTCCAGTCCTCTGGGACCCTCCCTGACTCTAATGATCTGATCTGAAAGATCACCACTAATGCTTCCACTATCTTTTCAGCTATCTCCTTAAGAACTCCAGGGTGGAGTCCACCTGGGTCAGGTTACTTATCCACCTTCAGGCTATTCAGTTTTTCTAGCATCTTCTCCTTGGTGATGGTCACCAGATTCAGCTCTGCCCCCGATTCTCTTGAATTTTTGGGATATCACTCATGTCTTCCATTGTGAAGATTGATACAAAGTAATTATTCAGTTCCTCAGCCATTTCCTTGTTCCTCACTACTATCTCTCCAGCGTCATTTTTCAGCAGCCCAGTGTCTACTTCTGCCTCTTTTTTTTGCCATTTATGTATCTAAAGAGTATCTCACAGCCTTCCTTTATATTACTGACTAGCTTACCCTCCTATTTAATCTGCTTTTTCTGTTCCCTCTGTTGGTCTTTGTAAACTTCCCAATCTCAGGTTTCTACTGCCATTCACGACATTGTATGCTTTCCAATTTTGCTTTTATGCTACCTCTGACTTCCCTAGTCAGCCAACATCTTCAAGGACAAAAGGGAATTAGGCAAGCATTGAGGCTTAAAGTGGAAATTCCAGAGTTTAGGGACTTGACAGCACAACTAGCAAAGATGGAAATATTAAAATCAGGGATGCAGAAGAGGTGAAGTTTAAATGAATGTATGAATTATGTTTAATAATGAATGTATGAATATTATGTTCTAATGAACTCATGAATACATCAGGATAATGGACAGTACTCAAAATAAACAAAAAGGATGTACAAATTTGTCCCCTGATCACTCCAGGATGTCTGAGCTTTTTAAAATATTCTTGCTATTGTCATATTTTGATTTTCAATGTAGGAAGATATATTTTTGATCAAAGCCATTGACCTTGGTGTATTAAGGAAACTACGCATTCGGCATGATAATACGGGAGGAAATGCTGCCTGGTTTCTGGATAGGGTGGAAATTGTTGATGAAAAGGATGACACCACGTGAGTATCAATGTCTACAAAATGTGAAGGTTAGAATTCTAGCTTTCATATTATGCCAGAAATTTTTCCTCCAGTTTACAAACATTTTTCTCATTCCTATGCCAATGTGCTGTGTTCAACAAAATCAATTATATATCTGAAGCAAGAAAACATTCTAATTCTATCTTAATCTGTCCATCTGGTTTCTGCAAAGTGGTATGGTTATTGAGAATGTAATAAGAAGAATGTTTCAAAGATTTTTGAACCTTTTCTGTAGGAAAACTGACGAGGTCATCTATTCACCATCCATTATTTGCCATAAAGCATTAAAAATCAATCCCATTCTGTGGGATTGGAATCACATAATGGGGAAGGTGATGGTAGATCCTACAATTGTGTCCAGTTGGGGTTTTACAAAGTAAAGAAAAAGATTTCAGGTATTTTTCTGACATTGGTCAACATGCTATCAATTTTATTTCATCCAAATCTAAATATTCTATCGTGAGCTTGAATTCATAGCCTTTTAGAAGGCAGTTCTCCAAGACAACCATACCCAATCTATGTCATATTAATTACTTCCTGATTTACTAATATTTGTTGGCCACTAGTAATGCATCACTTTCTAATTTCTATCTGCTGTAAAATTACTGATGGTGCTTTGGACCAATCATATTAATCAGAAATAGTAGTTATCAGAGCAAGGATTAGGCTGTTTATCCTTGGTTAAATAATCCATTAATAAAAATTACAAGTAACTCATTAAACAACATACTGTGAACTGATTTCTGTAATTTGGATTTTCCATTTACTGCACAGATTTATTTGAAACTATCATGAGGGGCTGGCAATAGAAAGACATAGTTATGCAATATCTTTCACAAATTTGCTATTTCACCAGGTATTTCTTCCCTTGTGAACGATGGTTAGCTGTTGATGAAGATGATGGCCAGATAGCAAGAGAGCTCGTTCCTGTAGATGAGGCATTCCTGAACAAAGATTCTGACAGAGCAAATAAATCTCAGGCAACACTCGGCCTTGAACAGAAAGGTAAGAAAAGTTGTTGAAGATGCAAATCCTTTTTTTCAGCCTCACAACTGATGTGATGCATTTGAGTTTAAGTTCCAACCAGAGATATTTTGTGACCCAAGGTATTTTCTTAAATATTCTGCTGCCATTGTTCCTTGTGATAAGATTCTTAAGGAGCTTGGCAGGGAGAAATGCTGAGAGGAAGTTTCCCCTCATGGGAGACTCTGGGAGCAGCAGGGTAATTCTCAGAGTGCCAATTTAAATGTGATGAAGACAAGAAGAAACTCAAGAGGGTTGTAAGTCTTTGGAGCTTGTTGCCGCAGAGTTATGGGCAGAGTCCTTGTGTATATTTAAGATTAAGATAGATAGATTCTCGATCAGTAAGGGAATCAAAGATTATGAGAAAGATCAGGAAAGTGGTCGTGAGGAATGCCAGATCAGCCACTGTCTTATTGAATGGCAGAGCCAGGTCCTTTATTCATTCATGGGATGAGGACGTCTCTGGCTAGGCAGCAATTATTGCCCATCCCTGATTGCCGAGAGGTGTTATGAGTCAACCACATTGCTGTGGGTCTGGAGTCAGATGTAGGCCAGACCAGGTAAGGTTGGCAGTTTCCTTCCCTAAAAGATATTAGTGAAACAGATGGGTTTTTCCAACAATCGTTAATGGATTCACGGTCATCAGGTCTTAAACTGACATTAAGAGATTCAAGCAAGAGCAGCAGTTTTCTCCTCGTGTTAAGCCCAATATCTATCCCTCAACCACAACTCTAAACAGACTTCCTGGTTATTTACTATCTAGGAGATTACCTTACGAAATTTGACTGCCATATTTTCCTACATTGATTACACTTCAAAAGTACTTAATTGGTGAGGAGGTACTTTGGTATGTGTTGAGGATGTGAAATAGACATATTTTCTGCAAGCAGTGTACCTCGATGAAGGTGGTGGAAGCTGACCCAGCATGCCAATGTCTGATTAGTTCTGTAAAGGTGATTGGAGTTTGACCAGCCCAATAAATAACCAGACATCTTTTGTTCCCATCAGCTCAGTCCACCACCTACACTGTGAGGGTAAAGACTGGGGAGAAGAAGAATGCTGGAACAGATGCCAATGTGTTCATCACCCTGTTTGGTGAGAAGGATGACACAGGTATGATGACTCAACTGGGTGGACTTCAAAGAACATTTTAAGGAGCCTGCCAAGTAGTCAGCATTTAGTTTTGCAAGAAGATTAGATTCCCTACGGTGTGGAAACAGGCCCTTCGGCCCAACAAGTCCCCATTGCCCCTTGGAGAATCCCACCCACACCCATCCGCCACAACTCTCACACCCCTGAACACTACGGGCAATTTAGCATGGCCGATCCACCTAGCCTGCACATCTTTGGGCTGTGGGAGAAAACCGGACCACCCACTTTCTCTGACAGTTTGTCCCAAACATGCACCACCCTCTGTGTGAAAAGGTTGCCCCTTTGTTGCCTTTTAAGTCTTTCCCCTTTCAACTTTAACCTATGCCCTCTAGTTTTGGACTCCCCTACACTGGGGAAAAGACCTTGACTATTCACTCTATCCAGGCCCCTCATGATTTTATAAACCTCTATAATATCACCCCTCAGTCTCTGAAATGCTAACCTGCCTAATTTGAAGTGCTTTATCAAAAGCGTTTCAAAGGTTCACACTCACAATATTGACTGCAGTATCTTCATCCACATGATCTACTAACACAAAAACTGCCATGGTGGGATCTGAACTCTCACTCTGTGCACTATTGATGCAGGGTTTGACATTACTACAGCACCACCATATCTGACCTCTGTTGGCAGCTGATTGATTACAATACCCTAAATTATTTAACAAGTTTTTATCACTAAATTTAGGAATTGTCAACCTCAAGGCGTCAAAAACGTACAAAAATAAGTTTGAGAAAGGAAATACTGATGAATTCACTATCGAGGCTGTGGACATTGGACCACTGAAAAAAATCCGAATTGGACATGATAATCGTGGTAAGTCCTGAAGGGATGTTACAGAGACTCGGAGCCATAAGGAAATTAGGGGCACGAGTAGACCGTTCAGCTCTTTGAGCCTACTCTGCTATGTAAATCGTGACTGATCAACACCACATTCCGATGCTAACTCCTTATCTTTTGATGTCAATGGTAACTGGAAATCTATTAATCTTTATCTTTAATTTATGTAAAGACTTAACTTCCACCACTCTCTGGGTTCATTATCCTCTGAGGGAAGAAATTTCTGGGTCATTTCAGCCCGAAACAGCTTGTCCCTTGGTTCTAGCCTCGAAGGCTGGAGAGAAGAAGCCATTCCGTCCAGCCCTTTCAGAATCCACGATAACAAAGTGTGAGGCTGGATGAACACAGCAGGCCAAGCAGCATCTCAGGAGCACAAAAGCTGACGTTTCGGGCCTAGACCCTTCATCAAAAAAGGGGGAGGGGGAGAGGATTCTGAAATAAATAGGGAGAGAGGGGGAGGCGGACTGAAGATGGATAGAGGAGAAGATAGGTGGAGAGGAGAGTATGGGTGGGGAGGTGGGGAGGGGTTAGGTCAGTCCAGGGAGGACGGACAGGTCAAGGGGGCGGGATGAGGTTAGTAGGTAGGAAATGGAGGTGCAGCTTGAGGTGGGGAGAGGGGATAGGTGAGAGGAAGAACAGGTTAGGCAGGCGGGGACGAGCTGGGCTGATTTTGGGATGCAGTGGGGCGAGGGGAGATTTTGAAGCTTGTGAAATCCACATTGATACCATTGGGCTGCAGGGTTCCCAAGCGGAATATGAGTTGCTGTTCCTGCAACCTTCGGGTGGCATCATTGTGGCACTGCAGGACGCCCATGATGGACATGTTGTCTAAGGAATGGAAGGGGGAGTTAAAATGGTTCGTGACTGGGAGATGCAGTTGTTTATTGTGAACCGAGCGGAGGTGTCCTGCAAAGCGGTCCCCAAGCCTCCGCTTGGTTTCCACAATGTAGAGGAAGCCACACTGAGTACAGCGGATGCAGTATACCACATTGGCGGATGTGCAGGTGAACATCTGCTTGATGTGGAAAGTCATCTTGGGGCCTAGGATGGGGGTGAGTGAGGAGGTGTGGGGGCAGGTGTAGCACTTCCTGCGGTTGCAGGGGAAGGTGCCAGGTGTGGTGAGGTTGGAGTGGAGTGTGGAGCGAACAAGGGAGTCACGGAGAGAGTGGTCTCTCCAGAAGGCAGACAGGGGTGGGGATGGAAAAATGTCTTTAGTGGTGGTGTCGGATTGTAGATGGCAGAAGTGTCGGAGGATGATGCGTTGTACGTGGAGGTTGGTGGGGTGGTCTGTGAGGACTAGGGGGATTCTCTTTTGGCAGTTATTGCAGGGGCGGTGTGTGAGGGATGAGTTCCCGGAAATGCCGGAGACACGGTCAAGGGCGTTCTCGACCACTGCGGGGGTGAAGTTGCGGTCCTTGAAGAACGAGGACATCTGGGATGTGCGGAAGTGGAATGCCTCATCTTGGAAGCAGATGCAGCGGAGGCAAAGGAATTGGGAATACGGGATGGAATTTTTTCAGGAAGGTGGGTGAGAGGAGGTGTCTTCCAGGTAGCTATGGGAGTCGGTGGGCTTGAAATGGACATTGGTTTGTTGGTGGTTGCCTGAGATGGAGACAGAAGGGTCCAGGAAGGTGAGGGATGTGTTAGAGATGGTCCAGGTGAACTGAAGATTGGGGTGGAAGGTGTTGGTGAAATGGATGATCTGTACGAGTTCCTCTTGGGAGAATGAGGCGGTGTGGATACAGTCATTAATGTAACGGGGGAAGAGGTGGGGTTTAGGGCCAGTGTAGGTACGGAAGAGGGACTGTTCCACATAACCTACAAAGAGGCAGGCATAGCTTGGGCCCATGCGGGTACCCATGGCCACCCCCTTTGTCTATAGGAAGTGGGAGGAATCGAAAGAGAAGTTGTTCAGGGTGAGGACGAGTTCAGCTAGGCGGATGAGGGTGTCAGTGGAGGGGGACTGGTCAGCTCTGTGGGACAGGAAGAAGCGGACGGCCTTTGGGGGGAATGCAGGTGTATCGGGACTGGACGTCCATGATGAAAATGAGGTGTTGGGGACCAGGGAGTTGGAAGTTCTGGAGGAGGTGGAGGGCGTGGGTGGTGTCATGGACATAGGTAGGGAGTTCCTGGACCAAGGGGGAGAAAGTGGAGTCCAGATAGGTGGAGATGAGTTCGTTGGGGCAGGAACAGGCGGAGACAATGGGTCGATCAGGGCAGGCGGGTTTGTGGATTTTGGGAAGGAGATAGAAGCGGGCGGTGAGGGGTTGGGGAACAATGAGGTTGGAGGCTGTGGGTGGGAGGTCACCTGACGTGATGAGGTCATGGATGGTTTGGAGGATGATGGTTTGGTGCTCGGTGGTGGGGTCATGATTAAGGGGGCAGTAGGGGGAGGTGTCAGAAAGTTGGCATCTGACCTCAGCTATGTAAAGGTCAGTGCGCCATACTACCACTGCACCTCCCTTGTCTGCGGGTTTGATGGTGAGGTTGGGTTTGGAGCGGAGGGCTGCCTGTTCTGCGGGGGAGAGGTTGGAGTGGGTGAGAGGGGTGGAGAGGTTGAGGCGGTTAATGTCTCGACGGCAGTTGGAGATGAAGAGGTCGAGGGAAGGGTAGGAGGCCTGGGGGTGGTGTCCAGGAGGAGGACTTCTGTTGGAGGCGGGTGAAGGGGTCAGTGGAGGGAGGGTTAGGCTCCCGGTTAAAGAAGTAAGCGTGGAGGTGGGGGCAGCGGAAAAACTGCTCAATGTCCAAACGTGACTGGTATTCGTTGATGTGTGGGTAGAGGGGGACAAAGGTGAGCCCTCGCCATTTAAGATGCTCGCCCTTTAAGAATGTGCTTTATTTTCACAAGCTCACCTTTGAGTTTTCTAAACTCTAGTGAATACAGGCCCAGTTTCCTCAATGTCTCCTCCTGGACAATTTCATCATCCCTGCATCAGTCTGGTGAATTCCAGTGTGCTCTCTATGGCAAATATATCCTTCCTGAGGTAGGGGACCAGACCTGCACACAGTACTCCGTGTGAGGTATCACCAATATTTTATATAATTGAAGCAAAGCTTCTTGGCCTCTTAACTCAATTCTTCTGTGATAAAGGTTACCACCCTGGGAAGGGATAGAAACTTGCCATTTATGTCAGCTTGTTCCTGAGTGCATACACTGTGCTGCCATCTCTGATGATGGTGGTATTTGGGTCATTGTTTTCAAAGTCTGATTCATTGAAAATGACTAAGACTAGGCTGTGGGACATAGAACATAGAACATAGAACAGTACAGCACAGAACAGGCCCTTCAGCCCACGATGTTGTGCCGACCATTGATCCTCATGTATGCACCCTCAAATTTCTGTGACCATATGCATGCCCAGCAGTCTCTTAAATGACCTTGCTTCCACAACTGCTGGCAATGCATTCCATGCTCTCACAACTCTCTGTGTAAAGAACCCGCCTCTGACATCCCCACTATACTTTCCTCCAACCAGCTTAAAACTATGACCCCTCGTGTTAGCCATTTCTGCCCTGGGAAATAGTCTGTGGCTATCAACTCTATCTATGCCTCTCATTATCTTGTATACCTCAATTAGGTCCCCTCTCCTCCTCCGTTTCTCCAATGAAAGAAGTCCGAGTTCAGTCAACCTCTCTTCATAAGATAAGCCCTCCAGTCCAGGCAGCATCCTGGCAAACCTCCTCTGAACCCTCTCCAAAGCATCCACATCTTTCCTATAATAGGGAGACCAGAACTGGACACAGTATTCCAAGTGCGGTCTAACCAAAGTTTTATAGAGCTGCAACAAGATCTCACGACTCTTAAACTCAATGCCCCTGTTAATGAAAGCCAAAACACCATATGCTTTCTTAACAACCCTGTCCACTTGGGTGGCCATTTTAAGGGATCTATGTATCTGCACACCAAGATCCCTCTGTTCCTCCACACTGCCAAGAATCCTATCCTTAATCCTGTACTCAACTTTCAAATTCGACCTTCCAAAATGCATCACCTTGCATTTATCCAGGTTGAACTCCATCTACCACCTCTCAGCCCATCTCTGCATCCTGTCAATGTCCCGCTGCAGCCTACAACAGCCCTCTATACTGTCAACGACACCTCCAACCTTTGTGTCGTCTGCAAACTTGCTGACCCATCCTTCAATCCCCTCATCCAAGTCATTAATAAAAATTACAAACAGTAGAGGCCCAAGGACAGAGCCCTGTGGAACACCACTCACCACTGACTTCCAGGCAGAATATTTTCCTTCTACTACTACTCGCTGCCTTCTGTTGGCCAGCCAATTCTGTATCCAGACAGCTAAGTTTCCCTGTATCCCATTCTTCCTGACCTTCTGAATGAGCCTACCATGGGGAACCTTATCAAATGCCTTACTGAAGTCCATATACACCACATCCACAGCTCGACCCTCATCAACTTTTCTAGTCACATCCTCAAAGAACTCGATAAGGTTTGTGAGGCATGACCTGTCCGTCACAAAGCCGTGTTGACTGCGTTTAATCAAGCCATGCTCTTCCAGATGGTCATAAAACCTATCCCTCAGAATCCTTTCTAACACCTGGCAGACGACAGACGTGAGACTTACTGGTCTGTAATTGCCGGGGATTTCCCTATTTCCTTTCTTGAAGAGAGGAATTATATTTGCCTCTCTCCAGTCCTCAGGTACGACTCCAGTGGAGAGCGAGGATGCAAAGATCCTCGCAAGTGGCGAAGCAATTGCATTTCTTGTTTCCCAAAGCAGCCGAGGACAAATCTAGTCTGGGCCTGGCGACTTGTCAACCTTAATGTTTGACAAAATTTTCAGCACGTCAGCTTCCTCTATTTCTATCCATTCCAGCATGCACACCTGCTCTTCAAAGGTTTCATAGTTTGGTCTCACAAGTTTGGCACAAACACCCCATATGTTAGTAAGGAGAACTTTGTAGGGTCAACAGGATTGTGTATGCCAGTGTCATTTCTGGTGTCTTGCTGCATCCAGTTTCACTATTTCAATCAGGCTTTCTCATGTTTAGATACAACAGCTATACATTAACATTACCTGAGACTGTCCAGGACCCCTGTGAAGAAATTGAAGAATTCCCAACCTGAATGGACAGGCCTTTTGACAATGAGCTTAAGGGGGTATTAGTTGTCAGAGGCTATGCTTCCCTCTCCATCTCCCCCAGCAATTCTTTGAAAATACAACACTGCCCTGGATGTGTCAGGAGAAATAACTGTAGCAATGTGATGTTTGAAGCCCATTCAGGCCGACTCCCAACACTTTGAAAATAAGCCCATGATTCTAACAACGTGACACAATAAAACTTGGCTCCTATCTGCTTTCGTTTTGCTCCTTTCTGCCTGAATGATGTTTTATACAAATTGTGATGTCTACACTGTGAAAGAAGTACTGAAATTATATTTAAAGAGACTGTGTTCCTAGACAAAAAGAAACGCTGCCACCATCCTAAATAACAGTGCCAAATGCTGGCTACTTAAGAGTTTGAAGTTGAGCAAAAGGTATAGAAACATTTCTTCTGTATGTCTCCTAATGAAACATATCCAACTCATTCTGTTGTGACTGCAGAATTGTTGCAGTGCAGCAGGACTCCATTCAGCCCATTGTGCCTACACTGGTAACTTACTTTAACCAAAGCATAAGTACCCAGGATGAAGCATCCGTGAAATTTCTACACAACTCCCCAGATAGCCAGCAACTTTAGAATTTAATCTTCAACATTATCAACCATATAACTATGATTTGCAGTTGTACCGCTCATTTGACAGTTTATGGATTTAGCAGGGCTGTTTCCATAGGGTTTCTTACTTGTTTGTCCCTGAACATACTTATTCTTTTGAGCGTAATAAACATTTCTCCTTTCAGTGTTTAAGTGAAATTCCAATTTAACACCTGAATCATTGACTGCATCTGTATGTTCTTTTAGGAGGCTGTGCTGGTTGGTTTTTGGATTGGGTAGAAATTGATGCCCCATCACTTGGACAAATACTGCGCTTCCCATGTGGACGTTGGTTGGATAAAGCTGAGGATGATGGATATATAGTACGGGATCTCTTCCCTGCAGATCTACAAACTAAAGACTATGTTCCATGTATGTTACATTTTAATGATTAAGTGGGATGGGACACACTGTTCTTAATGTAGACAAAGCAGCCATTTCTGTTAAGAAAGCACCTAAATTCAGTTGTAGGGGATCAATGAGAAATGTTATGGTAGTTTTGATTCTGTATCATGTCAGTAAACAGGAGGTCATTCTGTCAATTAGAATTTCATATGTACTTTATAAGTCAACTGGATGGTACCCTTACCCTAGGAATCTCAAATCCTATAGTTCTCCTTCTTTTGTGATTTTCATCCTTTCAGTTCTTTTTCTCTTTCTGATCCAAAGTGAAGCATTCAACTGCTTTGCGTTTCAACTGAGAGATATGCTCACTGTGACAGGGGCTTGAAGGAAATTGCTTAGGATGCCTTCACAAATCCAGTCCACTCTGACTTTTCAAGGAATATATACAACCTCCCAACGCATTCAGTACTTGCAGGGTGAGATCAACTGCCAGCTGAGTCCTTGCAAGAAAACCATGTTTTTTTTTCTGAACAAATAAGAAGTTTAAGAAAAAAGGCAGCTGGAGTTTTTTTTGTAGCAAAATGGGTGGAAATGTGCTTTTCAGAATGAAGATCAATAACTAGTGGTGTTCTGCAGGGATCAGTGCTGGGACCTTTGTTGTAATATATATAAATGATCTGGAGGAAAATGTAGATGGTCTGAATAGTAAGTTTTCAGATGACACCAAAATTGGCAGAGTTGAGATGGTAAGGAGGATTGTCAAAGGAAAAGTAGGATATAGATAGATTGCAGATTTTGGCAAAGAAATGGCAGAATGAGTTTAACTCAGACAAATGCAAAGTCATGCACTTTGGAAATTCTGGTGCGAATTATACAATAAATGGCAGAACCCTTCGGAGCATTGACATACAGAGGGATCTGGGTGTACAGGTCCGCAGATCCCTGAAAATGGCAACACAGGTGGATAAGGTGGTCAAGAAGCTTGCAGCATGCTTGCCTTCTTTGGCTTGGGTTTTGAATATAAAAGTCAGCAAGTTGTGTTATGGCTTTATAAAACTTTAGTTAGGCAACATTTGGAATATTGCATGCAGTTCTAGTAGCCACACGACCAGAAGGAAGTGGATACTTCGGAGGGAGTGCACAGAAGATTTTCCAGGATGTTGCTTGGTCTGGAGGGTTTTAGTTGTGAGGAGAGGTCAGATAAGCTCAGATTGTTTTCACTGGATAGATAGAGGCTAAGAGGCAACCTGATAGACGTCTACAAAATTACTAGAGGCAAAGATATGGTGGATTGTCAGAGTCTTTCTCAGGGTGGAAAGGTCAACCACAAGAGGGCATAGGTTCAAGATGAGAGGGAGATGGTTTAGGGGAAAGTGCAAGGAAAATTTTAAACACAGAGGGTGTTGAATACCTGGAATGCACTGCCAGTGGAGGTGATGGAAGCAGGCATGTTAGCAACATTTAAGGCATATCTTGATAGATACATGAAGGGGAGGCCATAAGCAGTGGTTTAAATAAGGACTAGGAATCAACAGGCTTGTTGAGCCGAAAGATATGTTCCTGCACTGTATTGTTTTTTGTTCTTTGAAAGCTTGGTTTCTTTGCTTTAAGATAATATTGTTGCCGTTTAAATGAAATGTCATTTTGAAGCTCTTGGATGTTCTGCCTCCCTTGCAGTTGTGGAAAGGGCTGGAAAATTGCTGTACATGCCCTACTATCATGTGCAACACTACAATTTCGTGCTCCCAGACCGGAGCAGTGCATATTATACTTCTCCAATAAAGGGCAGATACAATGAAACAATACTAAATGGTGATAATGGGAACTGCAGATGCTGGAGAATCCGAGATAACAAAGTGTGGAGCTGGATGAACACAGCAGGCCAAGCAGCATCTCAGGAGCACAAAAGCTGACGTTTCGGGCCTAGACCCTTCATCAGAGCTGGTATCCTTCAGTGCATGTCACAGGTGCTATGATGTTGTGGCCATAACAGAGACATGGATTTCTCAGGGGCAGGAATGGTTGCTGGATGCACCAGGGTTTAGAGCATTTAAAAAGAATAGGGAGGGGGGAAAAAGAGGAGGGGGTGTAGCACTACTAATCAGAGAGGGTATCACAGCTACAGAAGCTTCCATTGTCGAGGAAGATCTGCCTACTGAGTCAGTATGGGTGGAAATTTGGAACAGCAAGGGAGTAGTCACCTCGTTAGGGGTTTACTACAGGCCCCCCCAATAGCAGCAGGGAGATTGAAGAAAGCATAGGTCGGCAGATTTTGGAAAAGTGTGGACGTAGTAGGGTTGTTGTAATGGGTGACTTTAACTTTCCCAATATTGATTGGAACCTCCTTCGAGCAGAAGATTTGAATGGAGCTGTTTTTGTAAGGTGTGTTCAGGAGGGTTTCCTAACGCAGTACGTTGACAGGCTGACGAGGGGAGAGGCCATTCTAGACTTGGTGCTCGGAAACGAGCCGGGGCAGGTATCAGATCTTGTGGTGGGAGAGCATTTTGGTGATAGTGACCATAACTGCCTCACATTCTACATAGCTATGGAGGAGGAGAGGATTAGGCAAAATGGGAGGATATTTAATTGGGGAAGAGGAAACTATGATGCAATTAGACTTGAGTTAGGAAGCATGGACTGGGAGCAATTGTTCCATGGTAAAGGCACTATAGACATGTGGAGACTGTTTAAGGAACAGTTGTTGCGAGTGATGAATAAATATGTCCCTCTTGAGACAGGCAAGAATGGGTAAGATAAAGGAACCTTGGATGACGAGAGCGGTGGAGCTTCTCGTCAAAAGGAAGAAAGTAGCTTACATAAGGTGGAGGAAGCTAGGGTCAAGCTCAGTTCTACAGGATTACAGGCAGGCGAGGAAGGAGCTCAAAAATGGTCTGAGGAGAGCCAGGAGGCGGCACGAGAAAGGCTTGGCAGAACGGATTAGGGAGAACACAAAGGTATTTTACACTGATGTGAGGAATAAGAGAATGGTCAAAGAAAGAGTAGGGCCGATCAGGGATAGCATAGGGAACTTGTGTGTGGAGTCTGAGGAGGTAGGGAAAGCCCTAAATGAGTTTTTTGCTTCTGTCTTTATGAAAGAAACGAACTTTGTAGTGAATGAAAGCTTTGAAGAGCAGGTGTGCATGCTGGAATGGATAGAGATAGAGGAAGCTGACGTGCTGAAAATTTTGTCAAACGTTAAGATTGACAAGTCGCCAGGCCCAGATTAGATTTGTCCTCGGCTGCTTTGGGAAACAAGAAATGCAATTGCTTCGCCACTTGCGAAGATGTTTGCATCCTCGCTCTCTACTGGAGTCGTACCCGAGGACTGGAGAGAGGCAAATGTAATTCCTCTCTTCAAGAAAGGAAATAGGGAAATCCCCGGCAATTACAGACCAGTAAGTCTCACGTCAGTCATCTGCCAGGTCTTAGAAAGGATTCTGAGGGATAGGATTTATGACCATCTGGAAGAGCATGGCTTGATTAAATGCAGTCAACATGGCTTTGTGACGGACAGGTCATGCCTCACAAACCTTATCGAGTTCTTTGAGGATGTGACTAGAAAAGTTGATGAGGGTCGAGCTGTGGATGTGGTGTATATGGACTTCAGTAAGGCATTTGATAAGGTTCCCCATGGTAGGCTCATTCAGAAGGTCAGGAGGAATGGGATACAGGGGAACTTAGCTGTCTGGATACAGAATTGGCTGGCCAACAGAAGGCAGCGAGTGGTAGTAGAAGGAAAATATTCTGCCTGGAAGTCAGTGGTGAGTGGTGTTCCACAGGGCTCTGTCCTTGGGCCTTTGCTGTTTGTAATTTTTATTAATGACTTGGATGAGGGGATTGAAGGATGGGTCAGCAAGTTTGCAGACAACACGAAGGTTGGAGGTGTCATTGACAGTATAGAGGGCTGTTGTAGGCTGCAGCGGGACATTGACAGGATGCAGAGATGGGCTGAGAGGTGGCAGATGGAGTTCAACCTGGATAAATGCAAGGTGATGCATTTTGGAAGGTCGAATTTGAAAGCTGAGTACAGGATTAAGGATAGGATTCTTGGCAGTGTGGAGGAGCAGAGGGATCTTGGTGTGCAGATACATAGATCCCTTAAAATGGCCACCCAAGTGGACAGGGTTGTTAAGAAAGCATATGGTGTTTTGGCTTTCATTAACAGGGGCATTGAGTTTAAGAGTCGTGAGATCTTGTTGCAGCTCTATAAAACTTTGGTTAGACCGCACTTGGAATACTGCGTCCAGTTCTGGGCGCCCTATTATAGGAAAGATGAGGATGCTTTGGAGAGGGTTCGGAGGAGGTTTACCAGGATGCTGCCTGGACTGGAGGGCTTATCTTATGAAGAGAGGTTGACTGAGCTCAGACTCTTTTCATTGGAGAAAAGGAGGAGGAGAGGGGACCTAATTGAGGTATACAAGATAATGAGAGGCATAGATAGAGTTGATGGCCACAGTCTATTTCCCAGGGCAGAAATGGCTAACACGAGGGGTCATAGTTTTAAGCTGGTTGGAGGAAAGTATAGTGGGGATGTCAGAGGCAGGTTCTTTACGCAGAGAGTTGTGAGAGCATGGAATGCGTTGCCAGCAGCAGTTGTGGAAGCAAGGTCATTGGGGATATTTAAGAGACTGCTGGACATGCGTATGGTCACAGAAATTTGAGGGTGCAGACATGAGGATCAATGGTCAGCACGACATTGTGGGCTGAAGGGCCTGTTCTGTGCTGTACTGTTCTGTGTTCTATGTTCTATAAAGCTCAGGACACGGTGATAGGGTTCAATGAAAAGAAGGGGAAGGAGGCACTTGTAGAGATTAAACAACAATAATTAGGCCAAGTGGTCTTTTTCTGTGCTGTAAATGCCAAGAGAGACACATTTTTTGTTGTGACTCTTCTATTCCATCATTGATACAGTGATGGAAAAAGCCTAAAGTTATTGTTCTGCCAGATCTGAGCAATCGTTCACAGAACATTGGAAAAGAAACTAAACCTTATGGTGATATTTGAGTCCGTCTGCTTCCAATGTAATGGTACTCCCTCCTGGAGAATGGAGAGATCCCTATTAACAGTAACGTTGAGGTCAGGGATAGGTTTGCAGTCAAGAGTGCATCTCTATAATGGGGAATCCACGTGAAGCAGCAGCAATAGATACACCCTTTCGTTGTTTCTAAAACAAGTAATTTGTGGTGACGTACTCACTCAAACACAGAATTGAAAGGTAATACCACGACCTAAAACGAATTCTTGAAAGAAGACTTTTATTTAGGAAGTAAGGACTGAGATGGCTGGATTTTAAGGGCATTTTGAAATCAAGATTCCCCCTTTGAAAGGGATACTGATGATGTGATTCCTTCTTTGCTGAACATAGCACTGACAAAGTAATATTTCTTCATGTCCCACGAACTGGTATCTTGCCCAATCAGTCCTTTCTAAAGAAATACATGTCTTTGTGAATTTAACCTCTGAGATATGAAAGCACAACATCTGAAACTGTGCTTCTCTACTTTTCTGTTGCAGTTGTTCCATATGAGATCACTGTTTACACCTCTGATATTTATGGAGCTGGCACTGATGCTGATGTCTTCATCGTCCTTTATGGAAGAGATGGTGTTTGTACCCATCAGAAGTCTTTATGTGTTAACAAGCGGGAGCGAAAGACGTACTTTGAAAGAGGCGCTGTAAATAAGTTTATTGTCGAGGTGCGCACATATTTTGTTTTAAATTTAAATCACATTGTTTGGTTTAAAAAGTTGAGTTCACTGTGCCCATGATGTTATCAAGCTTTCCCAGAACTATCCAATCAATTTGTACTATTATCATAAATAAAAACCAAAAAAAACCTGCAGATGCTGGAAATCAGAAGCAAAAGCAGGAATTGCTAGAAAAGCTCAGCAGGTCTGGCAGCATCTTTAAAGAGAAATCAGAGCTAATGTTTTGGATCCAGCGACTCTTCTTCAGAACTGTACTAATATCCTAATTGATTACTGTGAGAAACTTGAGAAACTGGGAGAATGCAGGTACACAGGTCAATAAAATGTCATGAACAGGAGCATAAAATGAGGGGGAGATGGTGCTATAGTGGTAATGTCACTGGGAAGCCTAGGTTAACGCTCTGGGTACATGTATTAAAATCTGACCAGGATGGTTGGAGGAATTTAATTTCACTTCATTCAATTTCACTAATGCCTTTCAGGGAAGAATATTCCATGGCCTCACTGATCTGGCCTCCATGTACCTCCAAATCTTCAGCAATGTAATTGCCTCTTAACTGCCCTCTGATTTGGCCCAGCAAGCCACTCAGTTCTAATAATCAATACAGTCTCAACAAAGAAACAAAATCAAACAGACGTCCTGGCATCAATCTTAGAAACCAGAAACAACAATGGCAAAAACAGCACTGTTGACCCTGCAAAGCCCTCCTTGCTAATTTGGGGCTTGTGCCAAAATCAGGAAAGGTCCCACAGACTAGTTAAGCAAAAGCCTGGCATGGCCATACCTGACAGACAATATCCCAGACACTACCATCACCATCCCTGGATATCCCCTGTCCCACTGGCAGGACAGGCCCAGCAGAGGTGGCCGTATGGTGGTATATAGTTGGAAGGGAGTTTCCTTTGGGGGTCATCAACATTGACTGCGGACCTCATGAAGCCTCACGGCTTCAGGTTAAACATAAGCAAGGAAACCCCCTGCTGATTACCACATACCATCCTCCCTCAGCTGATGAATCTGTACTCCTCTATGTTGAATAACACTTGGAGGAAGCACAGAGGATGGCAAGGGCACAAAATGTACTCTGGCTGGGGGATTTCAATGTCTGCTATCAAGAGTGGCTTGGCAGCAGTACTGCTGATTGAGCTGGTCGGGTCCTAAAGGACATAGCTGCTAGACTGGGTCTGCAGCAGGTGGTGAGGGAACCAACAAGAGCGAGAAACATATTTGACCTATCTGCCATTGCAGATGCATCTGTCCATGACAGTATCAATAAGAGTGATCGCTGGACAGTCCTTCTGGAGACGAAGTCCCATCTTCACATTGAGAATACCCTCCACTGTGTGTGTGGCACTATCACTTGTGCGGATTGGGGCATGCTATGAACAGATCTAACAACTACAAAATAGACATCTGTGAGGTGCTGTGGGTCATCAACAAAATCGTACTCCAACACAATCTGCAACCACTTGGCTCATCATATTCCCCCGTTCAACCATTAGCATTAAGCCAAGAGGTCAACACTGGTTCAATGAAGAGTGCAGGAGAGCATGCCAGGAGCAGGATAATTTGCATGCCAAACAGCGTAAGGGGCAAGTGAAAGACAGAACTAGCAATCGCCCAACCAATGCAATCTTTCCACAGCCATCTGGTCATGAATGGTGGTGGAAAATTAAACAACCTCACAGAAGGAGGAAGCTTCATAAATAACCCTATCTTCAATGAATGAAGAACCTAACACATCGATGCAAAAAATAAGGCCAAGGCTTCCTAACAATCTCCACAAAGATGTGCTGAGGAGCTGATCCATCTCGGACTCCTCCAGTGATCCGCAGCATCACAGGTGCTGGTTTTCAGCCAATTCAGTTCACTTCATGTAGTATCAAGTAACAATCAGAAGCATTGGATACTACAAAGACTATTGACCCTGACAATATTCCTGCAAAAGAAGTAAAGATGTATACTCCAGAACTTGCCGCTCCCCTAGCCAAGCTGTTCCAGTGCAATTAAAACTCTGGCATCTACACGACAGTGTGGAAAATTGCACGGATATGTCCCGTACACAAAAAACAGAACAAATCCCCCAATCCAACCAATAACCACCCCATCAATCTATCTCAATCGTCAGTAAATTGATGGAAGATGTCAGTAACAGCGCTATCAAGCAGCACCTGCTCAGCAATAACCTGCTGAATGACGCCCAGTTTGGGTTCCGCCAGGGTCACTCAGCTCCTGTTCTCATTACAGCCTTGGTTCAAACATGGACAAAAGAGCTGGATTCCAGAGGTGAGGTGAGAATGACAGCCTTTGATATCAAGGCTGCTTTCGACCAAGTGTGACATCAAGAAGCCCCAGTAAAACTGGAATCAATGGGTACTGGGGGCAAAATCTATACTGGTTGGAGTCATACGTGGCACATAGGAAGATGGTTGTGGTTTTTGGAGGTCAGTCATCTCAGCTCCAGGACATCTCAATAAGAGTTCCTCAGGGTAGCATTCTAGGACCAGTCATCTTCAACTGCTTCACCAGTGACCTTCCCTCATAAGGCCGGAAGTGGGAATGTTTGCTGATGATTGCACATTGTTCAGCACCATTCGTATCTCCTCAGATACTGAAACTATGTTCAAGGTAACTAGATCTGGACAATATCCACACTTGGGCTACAAGTGGCAAGTAACATTCATGCCATACAAATGCCAGGCAATGACCATCTCTAGTGAGAGACGATCTAGCCTCCATCCAGTTACCATCGCTGAATATCTATCAATTTCCTGGGGGTTACCATTGACCAGAAACTCAACTGGACTCGCCAATATAAACTCAGGGACTACAAGTGCAGGTCAGAGACTAGGAATACTGTGGCGAATAACTCACTCACTGACTCCCCAAAGTCCATTCACTATCTACAAGTCACACATTAAGTATGTGATGGAACGTTTTCTAATTGCCAGGATGGGTGCAGATTCAACAATACTTAAGAAGTTTAACTCTGTATGGGTCAAAGCAGCCTGGCTGATTGGCACTATGTCCACAAGCATCCCCTCTCTCCACCACTGACAGTCAATAGCAGAAGTGTGTACTGTCTACCAGATTCTCCAAAAGTCCTTAGACTTCAAAACCTATGCCCATGTCCACCTAGAAGGACAAGGGCAGTAGATACTTGGGAACACCTGCAAGTTTCCCTCCAAATTGCTCACTGTTCTAACTTGGAAATGTCTCACCGTTCCTTCACTGACACTGGGTCAAAATCCTGGAACTCCTGCCCTAACCACATTTTGGGTCTACCTGCAGCATGTGGACTGTAATGGTTCGAGAAGGCAGCTCACCACCACCTTCCCAAGGGAACGAGGGATGGGAAACAAATGCTGGCCCAGCCAATGACACCCAAGTCTCATAAGCGTATTTAGACTCACAGAAGGCATTTGACAAGTAACCTCACAAGACATTAAGTCGTAAGAGCACACAGCAGTGGAAGTAGTACTCATGTGGATAAAGGGTTATTTTTCAGGTTGGCGACCTGTGATCAGTGGGGTTTTACAGGGATCAGTGCTGGAACTGCATCTGTTTACAATGTATATTATTGATTCGTAGGAAAGAAGTGAATGTACTGTAGGCACATTTGCAGATGATACAGTAATATGTGGAAAGGCAGGTTGTGAGAGGGATACACTTTACAGAGAGACAACAGTGTGGAGATGGAGGAACACAGCAGGCCAGGCAACATTTGAGGAGCAGGAAAGTTGATGTTTCAGGTCGGGACCCTTCTGTTTTTCTGAAGAAGTGTCCTGACCTGAAACGTCAACCTTCCTGCTCCTCTGATGCTGCCTGGCCTGCTGTGTTCATCCAGTTCTACATTTTGTCATCTCTAGATACATCTGAGCAGTTGGACAACGGATTAATGGACTTTTGTAGACAAACTTCTCCGAAATGCTACCACAAAGGAAACCAGGCACCACTCAGACAAACAAAGGATCTCTGACCCCCTAAGGATACCTGATGTGCCTGCATCCCTCCTGCTTCAAAGGATTCTTGACCCGCATTCTCAAGGTGTACTGGGATCAGATCCAAAGGATATCCGAAATAACTTTGAGCAAAATATTGATTATTTCTAACATGCTGATAAAATCACCTTTCCTTTTAGTTGGAGGATGTTGGTGAGTGCATCGAGAAGATTCGAATTGGACACGATGGTCGAGGCCTCAACTCTGGGTGGCACTTGGACCGTGTGGCAATCCGACGACTCCTGCAGAAGGGGAAGGTAGGTGAAACTATAGATAATAGTTTGAATTCAAACATGTCAAATAGCTTTCAGTATGAAATATTATTGATGTTGATATAGTAGCAAATTTAATTTCTCCCCCTGGAGATGGTGTCCAATATGTTTGCATAAAATTCCATTGTGTACTACGTGAGTGTGGGAGTGTGGGGGGAAGTGGCGAGAGTTTCTCTGCCAATTCAGCAGGGTCAATTTAGCTGGTTTGGTGAGAGCCAAGTGGCTGCCAGTTTATAAGGTGACCTGGGTGGAAAGCCTGCCTCCAGGCCCCAGCATTGTATTTAAAATTAACCATAGAGATAAACATAAACATAAAGGTTATAACATCCTTCCTGCTCACAACCCCACATTCCTATCACACTCCATTCTCCATCTATGTCAACCACTATGCCAAATGTGCCCTTGTACCTACCTCTAATACTATCATAGTCAATAGCCCAAGGTCCCTTAATGCACCAAATGCCCCCATACATCCCAAAGGCCCTTTCTAAAACCCCTGCCAACTCATTGCTAACTCATAAACCTACTATTGCTCTTCTCTTTCCATGCCAAGCACCTAATATTCAGCATGGCATTAAGTAGGAGGCATCCTGACAGAAAATAAAGTTATCAGTCAATTAATGATTTTACAATTCTCAGAACTGGATCCTTCTCCAAACCAGCCAAATGTAAAATATTCCTCTAGATTAGATTCCCTACAGTGTGGAAACAGGCCCTTCGGCCCAACGAGTCCACACCGCCCCTTGAAGCATCCCACCCAGACCCGTGCCCCTATAACGCACACACCCCTGAACACTATGGGCAATTTAGCACGGCCGATCCACCTAACCTGCACACCTTTGGGCTGTGGGAGGAAACTGGAGCACCCGGAGGAAACCCACGCAGACACAGGGAGAATGTGCAAACTCCACACAGACAGTCGCCCAAGGCTGGAATTGAACCTGGGTGCCTGGTGCTGTGAGGCTGCAGTGCTAACCACTGAGCCACCGTGCCGCCCTCTAGCTCTCAGTCCTCACACTGCCTCAGGATTCCTTATCTTCAAGCAGTCTTCACGTCCCACCAATACTAATCCATGCACCTAATGCTCTGCGCTCATCCCTGTAGCCCTCATAACCTGTGTACAGCTCAGTGCCTTCCAGTCATCTTCGTGACCACTCAAACTTCCATGACAGTGTGCCAACATAGTGCGAACGTCCACCACCCGCAATTTTCTACTTCACCAGCATGCTAACACATTTGGTATCCACACATACCCGTGCACATAACAGAAAAAATATAGATCAATTGCCTCATGTTCTATAGTGCAGTTTACACCCAACTCTTAGTCATGAAACACTTCTAGATACTTCTTGGTAGTTGGACAGTTCCAAGGGACTTATGAATCTTTCATAGGCAATCAAAAATTAAAGTTCTGAAGGGCACCCAACATGTTACCTTCAAAATATACCTGACACGCTACCCACCCACACAAAGGATCCCTGATCACCAAAGGCACTGGATGTGCCCATATCCTTTCTAAGCAAACACTCCCTGACCCGCCATCTCCAAGGTCTACTGTGTCCAGATCCAATGGTTATCCAAAATAACTGCTCTTGTTTGATCTGTATCCACGTTCTGAGTTGCAGACACCAGGAGCTCCAATTTAAATGGTCAGCTGTCTCCAGGAGCTGCATATCTGAGAACTATGGAGCACTCACGTGGGAATAAAAAAGTAACAGAGAGAATTCAATTTTGAATTATTTTCATGCATGTGAAGAGGCTAAACCAGTCTTTAACTTTAAAATTCAAATAATATATTTGTTTACATAGCATCTTGCATGGCTTCAGGATATTGTGATCTGTTTTAGAACCAAATAACTATTTTAGAAATATATTCAATGTTTTGAAGGATAAATGGCAGTTAACTTATGACTAGTTATGCATCAAAAACATTAATGAGATGGGTGGCTAAGTAATAGTTCCTTGGTTTTGTTGATTGAAGTACAGGTGTTGGCCAGAACATCCACTGTGTCTTTCTTCAAATAATTTAATATCTGTCTGGGAGCGGACAGTATCTCCAATAATACTGCCCTTCTCCAAAATGCAGTGAGGCATTTGAATGGATCATGTGGTTGAATCCTGCAGTAAGGGTTGAACCTGTAACTTTTTGAAGAAGAGTACAACCACCAAGTCAAGAAATTTAGAACAGTGAATTTGTGTACATGGCCAGCTTTATCCTCTGTTCTAATTGCATGCTAGGGCTCAGAGACAATTATTTTCCCCTGTGAACGCTGGCTAGCAAAGTCGGAAGATGATGGAGAAATCATCCGAGAGCTGGTGCCTTTGGAGATCATTCAGAAGAAGCTGCTGAAAGATGGGACACTGAAGCATAGTGAGTCTACAGTGGAGGATGCCCTGGAAAGTGAGTATAGTATTTGTACACTGAAGGGGAGTTAACAAATAGAAGATGAGTGAAAGGTTTGGTTCTTTCGGGTCAGTGCCATGAACTGTTACCTCTGCTTCTTTCCCCAAAGATGCTGCCAGGCTTGCTGGGTGTTTCCAGCTTGTGAATGTATTTCCAGCATCTGTAATATTTCACTTTTATATGGGTCTGAGATGCTTGTACCAAGAAATAACAGGACAAGGTGTCACAGTATGATCTGCTATATTCCTCTTCAGTTTACTACCTGCTGCGTTACATGATGAGAGTGAATATTCAGTTAATATCATGAAGTGTATGCCTAAGAGGGGAGAAAAAAACAGGTTTTTCTCTTTCTGTCTTCTTCTGAAGTAACTGACTGCCTCCCTGGGCAATAAGTCTGTGAATATAGTATTGAAAAGAAACGATGCAAGAAATTAAAGCTAATATTAAGACCAACTTGTTTACTCTGAGGATTTGTAAAACAGTTTGTATGAGACCTCCAGGGAAAGACTTCGCTGGAAGTGGACATTTTTGGTAGAATGTGGAAGGAGGTGCCTGAGATACAGCCTGCGGTGGCTCAGATACACATTGGCCTCATCCAAACGTATGGACCACCAATGAGTCCCACAGGCTCGGGTGGAAGATATGGATATAGATCTTTGGGACCTCTGTGCCGCTCGGTACCTTCTAGCCATCTCCATGACCCCTCATACTTCCATGATAGTGTGCCAACATAGTGCCAACGTCCACCACCTGCACATTTCTACTTCACCAGCACACATTTAACCAAATTTAACCAAAATCCCAAATTGAATAGAGTGATATGCTGTGTTGTACGTCCTCAAAATGCCCAGAGAGACAACTGTGAACTTTTCTGATTTTCTTTATGCCAATGTTCCATCGTTTGATGGGGAATAATTCAGTTAAGCACAATGCCATTTCTGACGTTTCTTTCTCACATTACCAGCAACTGTTAGAGGATTGTGATGAAGGAAGGAATTCTGATTAATTTGGATACTTCTCAAATTTGGGTACAAAAATGCTAATAGCCAGCTATAGGGCCTGTCGAGAGTAGCCTGTACAGAATACATAGAGGCTTGAGATACCGGAATAAGATCAGTTTCATTACAGGTAGGCTGTCTTCACTAGCTGATTTTCCTGTGTTCAATGCACGGAACACACAAAAAATGTAGAACCCTGTAGTTTTAATTGAGGGTGTGAGGGAAGAAAATGTATCTAATGGATTTGTAAGCATGTTCTGTTAAATCATGTACACAGCGCATGCAGTGAAAAGAAAAGCAATATGCTCGTTTCTTTGCTAAATACTAGAAATATTTGTAATCAAAAACAAATCTCACCCCCAGTCACAGACAACAACAGGAGGTGCCCAATCCAGGACATCTGTTTTTTTATTCACTGATGGGACATGGCTGGCCAGCATTTATTGCCTGTCCCAAATTGCTCTTGAGAAAGTGGTTGTGAGCTGCCTTCTTGAACCACTGCATTCTTGAACTACTGCAGTCCACATGCTGTAAGTTGACCCACAATTTCTTTCGGGAGGGAAATCCAGCATTTAGACCCAGCAACAGTGAACAACCAGCAATATACTTCCAAGTTACTTGCTGCAGTATTCCTAGCCTCTGACCTGGATGGGCAGTCACTGTGTTTATATGGCAAGTCCCTTTCTGTTTCAATGGTAACACCAAGGGTGGAGGTAGTGGAGGGATTAGGTGACGGTAACACCCTATTAAATGTTATGGGGCAGTGATTAGATTATCTTGTATTGTGGATAGTCGTTCCTTGCCATTTGTGAGGGGTGAATGTTACTTGCCACTTGTCAGCCCAAGCCTGGATATTGTCCAGATCTTGTTGCATTTGAACATGGACTACTTCAGTGTCTGAGGGGTCACGGAGAGTGCCGAACATTGTGCAATCATTCATCGAACTCCCCAATGTGACCTTATGATGGAGGGAAGGTCGTTGATGAGGCAACTGAAAATGTTTGGGCCTAGACCATTACATTTAGGAACACCTTCAGAGATGTCCTGGAGCTGTGATGAGTGACCTCCAGCAGCCACAACCATCTTTCTATGTGCTAAGTATGACACCAACCAGCAGACAATTTGCCCCCGATACCATTGATTCCAGTTTTGCGAGGGGTCCTTGATGCCACAATTGGTCGAATGCAACCTTGATGTCAAGGGGTGTCACTCTGTCCTCACCTCTAGCATTCATCTCTTTTGCTCATGTTTGAACCAAGGCTGTAATGAGATCAGGAGCTGAGTGGCCCTGGCGGGACCCAAACTGGGCGTCACTGAGCAGGTTATTGCTGAGCAGGTGCTGCTTGATAGCGCTGTTGGTGACTGATGAGGCAGTAATTGGCCAGGTTGGATTTGTCCTGTTTTTTTATGTACAGGACATGCCTGGGCTAATTTCTACATTGTTAGGTAGATACCAGTGTTGCAACTGTACTGGAAGAGGGGAGCAGCAAATTCTGGAGAACAGGTTTTCAATACTATTGCCGGAATGTGGTCACAGCCCACAGTCTTTGCAGTGTCCAGTGCTACAACCTGTTTGTTGATATCATTTGGAGTGAATTGAATTGTTGGATTGATAGGGTGAGGTCAACCATATTTTTCTCTCTAATTGGTTCCCACACCACCTGCTGCAGACTCAGCCTAGTAGCTATGTCCCTTAGGACCCGATCAGCTCGATCAGTAGTGTTACTGCCCAGCCACTGCAGATCCCCCAGCTGGAGTACATTTTGTGCCCTTACCAACCTCAGTGCTTCTTCCAAGTGTTGTTCAGCAACATGGAGGAGTACTGATTCATCGGCCAAGGGAGGACGGTATGTGGTAATCAGCAATACCCTCAGCAACTTCCTTACCCATGTTTAACCTGAAGCCATAAGACTTCATTGGGTCCAGAGTCAATGTGGAGGATTCCCAAGGCAACTCCTTCCTGAATGTATATTCTGTGCTGCCACCTCTGCTGGGTCTGTCCTACTGGTGGGACGGGACATACCCAGCGGTGGTGATGGTGGTGTCTGGGACATTGTCTGTGAGGTATGATTCTGTGAGTATGACAATGCCAGGCTGTTGCTTAACTAATCTGTGACACAGGTCTCCCAATTTTGACACGAATCCCCGGATGTTAGTGCGGGAGGCTTTGCAGATTTGACTTTGCTGCTTCTGCCATTGTCTTTTCTAGTGCCTAGGTCAATGCCACGTCATCTGTCCTTTTTCATTTCTTTGTTGAGATGTTGTTACAATTTATATAACTGAGTTGCTTGCTAGGCCATTTCAGAGGGCAATTGACATTGCTGTGTATCTAGAGTCACGTATAGCCCAGACTAGGTGATGGTGGAAGATTTCCTTCCCTAAAGGACATTAGCAAGCCTGTTGGGTTTTCTTCGACAAATGACAATGGTTTAGTGGTCATCAGTAGATATTTAATTGCATATATTTTTAGCTATAAATACAGCAGTGCACATTATCTACTGGATAATATATCAAGGAGAAATAGAGAACAGTATCATATTGATATCATCCAAGCCTAGCCAGTTGCAGTTAACGTTGGGCCCAAATATTTTTTATTTGAATCATATTTCATGGATAAATGCCATGAAAGTATCCTTTAATGATTTCCTCTGTTTTGTTTGAAGTGCACACATACAAGATTTCTGTGTACACGGGTGATGTCTACAGAGCAGGAACGGATGCAAATGTTTTCCTCACTATCTATGGGGATCTGGGAGACACTGGAGAAAGGAAGCTGAGCAAATCAGAGACACACTCCAATAAGTTTGAACGAAACCAGGTTAGTGTGAAGCGTTGAATAGTAGGCCTTTCAGCACTCAAAACCAATCAGACCTAATTTTCATCTCCTCTGTTTTCCGGCTCAAATTTCAAAATTATGCTCTCTTTTTCTTAAATGTAATTCATTTTACAATGATTATGCATATTCTCAGAACATGCTAGAGTGGAAAATTGCACAGATTATGTCCTGTGCACAAAAAGCAGAGTAAATTTAATTCAGAGATAACAAAAACGGCAGTTGCTGGAGTCAGAGATAACACGTTGTGGAATTTAATTCAGCTAGTTACTGCCTTGTCAGTCCATTCTGAGTCATCAGCAAAGTGATGGGAGGGGTCATTCACTGGCATTTACACAACAATAAATTGTGTACTGATGCTCAGATTTGGGTTCCACCAGAGCCACTTCCCTCCTGACCTCACTGTAGCCTTGCTTCAAAAATAGACAAAAGGGCTAAACTCCAGAGATCAGGTGAAAGTGAATGCCCTTGACTTCAAAGCAGAATTTAGTAGGCACAGTGTCAAGCACCTCTTGTCAAATTGACATCAGTGAAATTAGTGAAGCCCTCAAAGGATTGGAATCAATCCCAACACAATGGGAGTAGTTGTCTGAGCCTTAGGGCATCTCTGCAGGAATTCAACAGTGCTTGGTAGCATTTATAATTCCTCATATTCTGGAAGAGTCTGTGCCTGCATGCAGCGAGGTTGGGACAGTATTCCGGTTTGGGCTGATAAATGGCATGTAGCATCTGGACTACCCATGTGCAGGCAATGACCACCTCCAACAGACAAGATCGAAGTACCACCCTTTGATAATCACTGGCAGTCCTGTTGTTCAATATTCCATCATCAGCATCCTCAGCGTTAACATTGGAGCAGAAGGTAGCAGTTATCAGTCGGATAGCTGGTGACACCTCACAGGAGATGACATCATGTCTTGTAACCATGTGTAGAAGAACTTCTGCAGGATAGTCATGCAGACACTTGTTCTGCTCTGCATATTATGTACAGTCCTGGTTACCAAGACCTGATATCCCCTTGAAGCAACAGGAGAAACACCTGGTGGTTCCCAGCACAAAATTTTAATTCCTTCAGTGGCAGCCATCTTCTAGTGCTAATACCAGACGAGAGAACAAAGCAAAAGTTCAGTGATATGAAAGACAGGAAAAGAGACAACCAAAGAGACCAAAACAGAGAGTCTCAGGTGAAGTCCAGTGTGCTATGGAGAAGAAAGTGGCAAATGCAGACTAGATAGACTTCAACTGTAACTACATTCTGGTAATAAATGAGATTGGCATAGTGTAGAGTATACAGTGGTCGGCGAAATCTGCAGGCTGCAGGATAGACAGAAGATAGACACTAGTTTCAGGCAGAACATTGTGGCATATAGGCCCAGTGGCAAAGACAGGCAACAGTGCAGGCTGAGACCAGCAGCAAACACAAATGGCATACATTTTCCCCCAAATAGAACACAAGGCAAGCAAAAACAAATTCAATAAATGCAAAAAAAACTGGACACTGGAAATCTGAAACATAAACAGAAATTTCTAGAGAAACACAATCTGGCAGCATCTGTTCAAAGAAAAACAGAATTAATATTTTGAGTCCAGGTGATCCTTCATCAAAAACAAGTTTAAATTCAACTCCTGATGTACTGTATTGCAAGCTAACATTGTGATCGAAAAGACCCTTCCAACCGAGTGAACACCCCTATATATAACGAACATTAAACCAGGGGAATTAGTCAGTCAGAGCATGGTCAAATGACAGTTGACTCAGCGGTTATGCTTCCCTTTAAAAGTGGCCATTTTGCTAAAATGACTGATCATCCTGCTCTGACAGGTCGACACATTCACAATAGAAGCTGTTGACCTCGGACAAGTTTTCAAAATCAAGATTCGTCATGACAACGCTATGGCAAGTCCTGATTGGTATTTGGAGAAAGTGGAGGTGGTTGATGTGGATTCGGAAGAGAGCTACTTATTCATTTGTGAACGCTGGCTTTCAAAGACAAAGGAGGACAAGAAAATTGAAAGAACACTGTTTGTGAAGGTATTTTGGTCACCAAATGCATCATAGTCACACTAACATAGCAAAAAGGGTGTAATTGGATCCAAGCTATTTGTCCACTTATGTTACTCTGTTGGGGAAGGGCCTGAAGTATTTAACAAACCAGTGTGGAAAATATTACTCATCTCCACCTATCTGGACTCCATTTTCTCCCCTTTGGTCCAGGAACTCCCCACCTATGTCCGTGACACCACCCACGCCCTCCACCTCCTCCAGGACTTCCAATTCCCTGGCCCCCAACACCTCATATTCACCATGGACGTCCAGTCCCTGTACACCTGCATTCCGCATGGAGATGGCCTCAAGGCCCTCCGCTTCTTCCTGTCCCGCAGGCCCGACCAGGCCCCCTCCACCGACACTCTCATCCGCCTAGCGGAACTCGTCCTCACACTCAACAACTTCTCTTTTGACTCCTCCCACTTCCTACAGACTAAGGGGGTGGCCATGGGCACCCGCATGGGCCCCAGCTATGCCTGCCTCTTTGTAGGTTACGTGGAACAGTCCATCTTCCGCACCTACACAGGCCCCAAACCCCACCTCTTCCTCCGGTACATTGATGACTGTATCGGCGCCGCCTCTTGCTCCCCAGAGGAGCTCGAACAGTTCATCCACTTCACCAACACCTTCCACCCCAACCTTCAGTTCACCTGGGCCATCTCCAGCACATCCCTCACCTTCCTGGACCTCTCAGTCTCCATCTCAGGCAACCAGCTTGTAACTGATGTCCATTTCAAGCCCACCGACTCCCACAGCTACCTAGAATACACCTCCTCCCACCCACCCTCCTGCAAAAACTCCATCCCCTATTCCCAATTCCTCCGCCTCCGCCGCATCTGCTCCCACGATAAGACATTCCACTCCCGCACATCCCAGATGTCCAAGTTCTTTAAGGACCGCAACTTCCCCCCCACGGTGATTGAGAACGCCCTTGACCGCGTCTCCCGCATTTCCCGCGACACATCCCTCACACCCCGCCCCCGCCACAACCGCCCCAAGAGGATCCCCCTCGTTCTCACACACCACCCTACCAACCTCCGGATACAACGCATTATCCTCCGACACTTCCGCCATTTACAATCCGACCCCACCACCCAAGACATTTTTCCATCCCCACCCCTGTCTGCTTTCCGGAGAGACCACTCTCTCCGTGACTCCCTTGTTCGCTCCACACTGCCCTCCAACCCCACCACACCCGGCACCTTCCCCTGCAACCGCAGGAAATGCTACACTTGTCCCCACACCTCCTCCCTCACCCCCATCCCAGGCCCCAAGATGACATTCCACATTAAGCAGAGGTTCACCTGCACATCTGCCAATGTGGTATACTGCATCCACTGTACCCGGTGCGGCTTTCTCTACATTGGGGAAACCAAGCGGAGGCTTGGGGACCGCTTTGCAGAACACCTCCGCTCAGTTCGCAACAAACAACTGCACCTCCCAGTCGCAAACCATTTCCACTCCCCCTCCCATTCTCTTGATGACATGTCCATCATGGGCCTCCTGCACTGCCACAATGATGCCACCCGAAGGTTGCAGGAACAGCAACTCATATTCCGCCTGGGAACCCTGCAGCCATATGGTATCAATGTGGACTTCACCAGTTTCAAAATCTCCCCTTCCCCCACTGCATCCCTAAACCAGCCCAGTTCATCCCCTCCCCCCACTGCACCACACAACCAGCCCAGCTCTTCCCCCCCACCCACTGCATCCCAAAACCAGTCCAACCTGTCTCTGCCTCCCTAACCGGTTCTTCCTCTCACCCATCCCTTCCTCCCACCCCCAGCCGCACCCCCAGCTACCTACTAACCTCATCCCACCTCCTTGACCTGTCCGTCTTCCCTGGACTGACCTATCCCCTCCCTACCTCCCCACCTACACCCTCTCCACCTATCTTCTTTGCTCTCCATCTTCGGTCCGCCTCCCCCTCTCTCCCTATTTATTCCAGTTCCCTCCCCCCATCCCCCTCTCTGATGAAGGGTCTAGGCCCGAAACGTAAGCTTTTGTGCTCCTGAGATGCTGCTTGGCCTGCTGTGTTCATCCAGCCTCACATTTTATTATCTTGGAAAATATTACTGGTGTCTCTCAGTCATAGAGTCATAGGGCCGTATAGCAGGGAAACAGAACCTTCAGTGCAACTCGTCCCTACTGACCAACATCCTAAATTAATCTAGTCTCATTTGTCAGCATTTGGGTCATATCCCTCTAAACCCTTCCTATTCATATACCCATTCAGATGTCTTTTAAATATTGTAATTGTACCAGCCTCCACTACTTCCTCTTGCAACTCATTCTGTGGACTCACCACCTCTGCATGAAAAAAATTGCCGCTTAGGTCCCGTTTAAATCTTACTCCTCTCATCTTAAACCTATGCCCTGTACTTTTGAACTCCCCCACCTCAGAGAAAAGATCTTGTCTATTCACCATTTCCATGCCCCTCATGATTTTATAAACCTCTATAAGGTCACCCCTCAGCCTCTGACACTCCAGGGAAAATAACCCCAGCCTATTCAGCCACACCCTATCACTCAAACCCTCCAATCCTGGCAATATCCTTGTAAACCTTTTCTGAATCCTTTCAAGTTTCACAACATCCTACTACAGCAGGGAGACCAGCACTGAATACAGTATTCCAAAAGTGGCCTAACTAATGTCCTGTATAGCAGCAACATGACCTCCTAATTCCTGTACTCAATGCACTGACCAATAAAGACAAGCATACCAAACTTTTTCTTACTGCCCTTTCTATCTGCAACTCCACTTTCAAGGAACTGTAAACCTGCGGTCCAAAGCCTCTTTGTTGAGCAACAATCCCCAGGACCATACCATTAAGCGTATTTACATTTGTAAATGCAAATGTAAGTGCACTTTCATTTAATTGCATTACATCCTGCCCAGATTTGCCTTTCCACTCCTCAGCCCATCGGCCCAACTGATCAGGATCCCAGAAGGGTCTAGGCCCGAAACGTCAGCTTTTGTGCTCCTGAGATGCTGCTTGGCCTGCTGTGTTCATCCAGCCTCACATTTTATTATCTTTGATCAGGATCCTGTTGTACTCTAAGGTAACCCTCTTTGCTGTCCACTACACCTCCAATTTTGGTGTCATCTGCAAACTTACTAGCCATATCTCCTATTTTCACATCCAAATTTATATCTATGACAAAAAGCAGTGGACCCTTTGTCACTGCATTTCAATAGACTGGTGATTTCCACATCCGTCTGTGAGCAAGAGTTTGAAAGCATCAGTTATGGTGAACATGAGGAGATCAAAACAGGAGAGTGAAATTGGCAATTCGCAAATCAGAAGTGCAAAGGGATCTGGGAGTGTTGGTCTAGGATTCTCTAAAGGTTAACTTGCAGGTAGAGTCTGTGATTAAGAGGGCGAATGTAATGTTGTCGTTTATCTCAAGAGGGTTGGAATATAAAAGCAGCGATGTGCTTCTAAGGCTTTATAAAGCTCTAGTTAGGCCCCATTTAGAATACTGTGTCCAATTTTGGGCCCCACACCTCAGGAAGGACATACTAGCCCTGGAGCGTGTCCAGCGGAGATTCACACGGATAATCCCTGGAATGGTAGGTTTAACGTATGATGAACAGCTAAAGATCCTGGGATTGTACTCATTAAATTTTAGAAGGTTGAGGGGAGATCTAATAGAAACTTACAAGATAATGTATGGTTTAGAAGGGGTGGACGCTTGGAAGTTTTTCCCAATAGGTGGGGAGAATAGGACCCGTGGACACAGCCTTAAAATTAGAGGGGGTAAATTTAAAACTGAAATGAGGCAACATTTCTTCAGCCAGAGAGTGGTGGGCTTGTGGAATTCATTGCCACAGAGTGCAGTGGAGGCCGGGACGTTGGATACCTTCAAGGCAGAGATCGACAAATTCTTGATCTCAAAAGGAATCAAGGGCTATGGGGGGAGTACAGGGAAGTGGAGTTGAAATGCCCATCAGCCATGATTTAAATGGCGGAGTGGACTTGATGGGCTGAATGACCTTACTTCCACTCCTATGTCTTATGGTCTTATGGCTTGTGAAGAAAGCTGAGGGTTGTGACAATGTGGGAAATTGAGATGAGGGATTTTGAACAGTGATGATGTTGGACTTAAAGCATTGGAATGAATGTTATTTCACTTTGGATGATCTTTTCCATTTATCCTTATAGGGTTATGAGGGAGATCGATCAAGTATCTACAGTTCTGCTAAAAGCTTACATGGTTCCTCGTTGAGTGTCCAGAACATCAACAGTAGTGCCCTAACCAAGAAGGGTAAACGGAAAAGCATTATTGAAGACACAATTGAGGAAGGACCTAGTAAGAATATATTCAACATTATTTTGTCCATGCTTATTAAAAAATATATAATTAGCGTTCTGAAAAGACTTTAAACACATGACAGAAATAAAGTTAGCCTTCTGTCCTTTTAGCAAAATCAATTATACATCACAGAGCTTTCTGCAAGAATCATTGTTAAAAGCTGTCTCATAAAGGATGCTTTGCCTTTCCTCTTTACATTTTTATTATTGCCTGCTACTTGAAATGTAGTTATTTCTCCATCCCAGAGGAGAAGCATATTAACACAGTCCTTCCCGAATACATATTTGGCACCAGAAATCACTAAATATAAACATGTTTCCACAAGGTGCTACAAGCTAGGCTCATTAGCAAAATTGCAAATCATAAAATAAAATGGATCATAGAATAATACAACGATACAAAAGTGACTAAGGGATAGAGAATAGTTGTGGTGGATGATTTTTCTGTTAGAAGGGATGCTGTGTTCTGCCAGGCTCAAACAACTGCTACTTTTGATAAAAATCAGTGGCTTGGGCTTGGGGGTACGGGGCACATACTCACAATTTGTGGAAGAAACGATATTGAAAATGCAGTAAAAGACAACAACATACTTCATGTTGGAGTGGCCTAACACATAGCAGATCAGATTCCATGCAGCAAAGAGCGAAGTGTTACATTTTAGAATGAGAAAATGGTGCACTTTCAGAGGGAGCATAAGATCTAAGGTGTTTGTGCTTAAAGATAAAGGCATCAAGTCAAAGCCTGAAGATTATGTTAAATCTATATGAAGTATAATCTAAGCAAAGTATGTGTCTAATTCTGAGTGGCACCCTTCAGGGAGGACTAAAAGGTTTGGAGCAGATGCAGCAAGATTTTTAAAATATTCACAGGTATCAATATCAGAAAAACAGATTATCCATTCATTATCACATTGTTTTTTGTGGGATTTGGGTGTGTGTAAATTGGCTGATATGTTTATTCAATACACCAGTAACTGCACTGAAGGCTAAGACATGGGGGAGGAATATCCTGAAAATTGTGAGATGGAGGGAAGGACACACTGAACAAGTGGAGATGTGAGGAGAATGAAGTTGAAGGTCAAGAGTTGGGGGAAGTAATACTTAAAGATGAGGAAATTGAAGATAGGAAGTTAAAGGAGAGAAAATATAGGCAAGATGCTCAATAAAGGATATGTGGAAGTTTAAAGATGACAGAGAGGGAATGAAGAGTTAGATAGAGGGAGAAGCATATTGAGAGTGAAACACAAGGACCTGAGTTAGAGTGAGAAACATAAAGATGAGTGATGCAGTGAAAACACACTGAAGGATGTGATATGAAGGGAAAGACGTTAAGAGGATAAAGGCTGAAAGATAATGAGTGAAGTCAATGAGTAATATTGGGAGAAGGAAGATAAAAGATGAGAAAGAAAGAAAAACTGGAGGCTAAGCATAGAAAGGGCAACAGATTTGCATAAATCTTTCAGAAATAGCATAGACAGACTGAGCTAATTGTTCTCCTGTGAGATGCCGTAAGGGAAGAATCACTAATATTCAATTTAGGGAAAAACATACATAAGGGTTGGAAGTTACTGGAGAAACAGGCTGAGAAATGTAAAATCAAGAAATTAAAGGAGAGAAGCTGCAGAAAATATACGCTGAAACACAAGATGTAGGAAAATGGGGACCTAGGGGTTAATTTGCATTGACCTTTGAAGGTGACCGGACATTTGATGGAGTAAATAGTGGAACATAAGGAATGTTGAGTTTCATGGAAGTATTGAGTACAAACCAGCAAAGATATTCAGAGCTTTATCAAGCTCTGGTTAGGTCCCAACTCTATTACACCATTTCTGATCACTGCATTTAATGAAGGTTGTGAGCCCTTCTGAGTAGATTAACTAGAATGGTGCCAGGGATGAGGGATTTTAGCTACCAAGGTAGCTGTTCTCCTTAGGACAAAGAAGACTGAAGGGAGACTGTTTTGGAGATGCACAAATTTATGACAGGGTTAGACAGAGTTAAGTACAGAAAAGCTGCTGACATAAACTGATGTGACAAGATTTAAGGTTTTGGGTAAGTGACACGAGGTGAGGAGAGGTGTGATGAAGAACATTTTTGCACTATGAGTGGCCTATGTGGTGAACCTGTGGTCTAGATGGAGTGTGGAAGGCAAATACAATCAATTATTTCAAAATCAAGTTGAATGGGCACTTGGCAGGCCTGTGGGGATAGTGTGGGGAAATGGAACAGATTGGATTCCTCTATAAAGAGATAGGATGGACTCAATGTGCTGAATGCATTTTTGTGAGTTATAATGTATTTTTGGCAAGATTCTTTGATGGCCACGTTTCTTGCGCTGCCACCTGAAGGGTCAGTTCAGAATGCATCCCCACTGCTACTGACTACCCTGCAGTCACTTAACATTGAGTAAGCATTAACTAGCTCAGAGTCAGGCTTTTACCCCCATATGGAGAGGCTGGCCACCTTAGTGAGTTGCCAAGTAATCACATGGCCAGGTACTCTATGGAACCAGTAGCACCAAAGTGGAACAGTGGCCACAGCTAGCACTTCTGCCAGTCCATGAAAAACAGGAGTTAAGGGGGACCAGACTGAAGGTAAGTCCAGGGTCCACACCCCATACTAAAATTCATAGGGTCCCTCCTTGGCATTGGCCCTCCCCTGCACCTAATATTATTGTAGCAGGGACTGGATAGGGCCCTGAATGGCCATGAATTGGTCTTTTCGAACCCCAATAGACCCAAGGATAGATAATCCACGCAATGCCTTCAGCGCCACTCCACCCTACCCAGAGTTAGAAAGGTCATGGTATTTGGATAAGTAGCAGGCGCCATGCAGTTCTGACATTGGACTCTATAAATTGAAGCAGCAACGCACTAAAGATTGAACAATAGATAGGAACATTAAAAGCATTCAGAAAGAATGGAGAAAATTGTCGATTCGGTTTGCAATTCTATTTAACAGCAACTTGGGAATGGGAACGTACGGCTGGCAGGTTTATGTGGACAGGTTTACAACTCCAGTTCATATTGCAATCATTGTTGAAGAGATTTATGAATAAAGGAAAAAATGACAGTGAATTGATCATGAGATAATGAAGTAACACATTTCCTTGACTTTCATCTGTTAACAGACATTCCTTACCACATAACAATTACCACAGGCCAGGAAAGAGATGCTGGTACCAATAGCCGTGTATATATCATCATCATGGGACCCATGAAGATTCAGACTTCACGAATGTGGCTGGAGCTTCCCGAAGGCAAAACTGCATTTCTTCCAGGATCCATGGAAAAGTTTCAGGTGATGGGGTTAGACGTTGGCGAGATTAAGAAAATTGAGGTGAGCTCAGATAAAATCCTAAAGTATTGATTCTGTCCAGCAACTACAATATTCCTGTTAACACTGGAAACCGCTCTAATGAGTTTCTGGATCCAGTCATAAATTTACAAATATTTACCAACAAGAGATAGGGAATAAATTTTATACTTTATAATTTTTAATGAGATGTTCCAGTTTGTAACCTTTTGATCCAGAGCACAATCATAACCTTGCTGTTACGTGGACAGCAGCTGCCTTTAGTAGTAGCCTTTTGGTCAGGTTGTCAAATCTGTGACAGATGGAATTTAACCCTGATAACTGTAAGGTGGTGCACCTTGGAAGAAGGAACAAGACAAGGGAATTCTCAGTGAGTGGCTGGACACTGGGAAACTCAGAGGAACAGAGCGATTCAGGTGCTTGTCTACAGACCCCTGAAGTGGCAGGACAGGTTAATATGGGTGATAAAAAAGGCATACAGGATACATACCTGCCTTTATCAGTCAAGGCATAGATTATAAAATCAGGGCAGGTCATGTTGGAGCTGTACAGGACTTTGCTTACACTGTTGGAAGGATGTGACTGGAGAGGGCGCAAAGAAGATTTACCTGAAAGTTGCTTGGGTTGGAGCATTTCAGCAATGTAGAGAGGTTGGATGAACTCGTGTTGTTTTCTTTGAAGCAGAGAATGTTGAGGGGGTAACTAATGAGTGTGTAAGATTATGAGGGACAGGGTGAATTGAAAGCAGCTGTTCCTCTTGGTTGAAAGGTCATTAATGAGAGGATATAATTTTAAAGTGAAAGATATGAGGAAAAAAAAATACAGGCGTGGACTATTTTCTAAACGGTGAGAAAATTCGCAAATCAGAAGTGCAAAGGGATCTGGGAGTGTTGGTCCAGGATTCTCTAAAGGTTAACTTGCAGGTAGAGTCCGTAATTAAGAAAGCGAATGTAATGTTGTCGTTTATCTCAAGAGGGTTGGAATATAAAAGCAGCCATATGCTTCTGAGGCTTTATAAAGCTCTAGTTAGGCCCCATTTAGAATACTGTGTCCAATTTTGGGCCCCACACCTCAGGAAGGACATACTAGCCCTGGAGCATGTCCAGCGGAGATTTACACAGATGATCCCTAGAATGGTAGGTTTAACGTATGATGAACGGCTAAGGATCCTGGGATTGTACTCATGAGAGTTTAGAAGGTTGAGGGGAGATCTAATAGAAACTTACAAGATAATGTATGGTTTAGAAGGGGTGGACGCTAGGAAGTTGTTTCCATTAGGTGGGGAGACTAGGACCCGTGGGCACAGCCTTAAAATTAGAGGGGGTAAATTTAAAACTGAAATGAGACGACATTTCTTCAGCCAGAGAGTGGTGGGCTTGTGGAATTCATTGCCACAGAGCGCAGTGGAGGCAGGGACGTTGGATGCCTTCAAGGCAGAGATCGACAAATTCTTGATCTCAAAAGGAATCAAGGGCTACGGGGAGAGTGCAGGGAAGTGGTGTTGAAATGCCCATCAGCCATGATTTAAATGGCGGAGTGGACTTGATGGGCTGAATGGCCTTACTTCCACTCCTATGGCTTGTGGTCTCATGGTTTAGAGGGTACTTGACGAAAAGGAATTTTCATCCAGCGGGTGGTGGAGTGTCTGAAATGTACTGCCTAGGAGGATAGTTGAGCAGGGGAACCTCACAACTTTTAAAAATGTACATGATGAGTACATGAAGTGTCATAGCATTCAAAGCAATGAGCCTAGCACAGAAAAGTGGAACTAGTATAGGTAGGAGTAAATTTTTGTAGTATTTTCAGTAGTATGTTATAGTACAGATTCAAAGGCCGAATGGCCTCTTCTGAACTATGTGTTTCTAAGGTTCTGGTGTGGTACCACATCAAGTGACCATTCATCGCACGCACACTAGCCTCCAAATTTCAGCACGTTTGGGATGCTGTGCTCAATGCTTAGAATATAGGCCCAGTTTAACATAAGGGCTGTCACAGAAGGATATGGACTCAAACCCCACAACAGAGACATGAAGGTTAAATCTAGGCTAAACTTCCAGTGAAATACTGAGGGCGTGTTCACATCTTTCACATGAAATATCAAAACAACCTTCCCTCTCATGTAGACACATAAGATTCTGTGATACTATTAACAGAAAATAAAGTTGTGCTATCTGGTCATGTGCTGCGGTTTGCTGTTCACAAATTGGCTACAACAGTGACAAAACTTTAAAAGTAATTAAGCAAAAATATCATGAAAGCTGGAAATCAGAAAACAATGGAAACCCTCAGTGTGCCGCACAGACAGAGAAGCAAAGAACTTGAGATGAAAGGTCATCGACCAGACAATGTCAATTCTGTTTCTCTCTCTACAGGTGCTGCTTGACCGGTTGAGTATTTCCAGCAATTTTTTGCTACAAAATTAATTCATTGCCTGTAACAAAATGCAAATGATCTTTTGGCCCTTTCACATTTCCAATATTGTGTTGTCCTCTGATTGTGGTTTATTCTCCCTGAACAGGTGGGTCACGATGGTGCCACTCCAGAGAGTTGCTGGTTAGTGGAAGAACTGGAAATCTCAGTGCCTACTAAAGGTATCATGTATGTCTTTCGTTGCAAATGCTGGCTTGCCAAAGACCGGGCTGATGGACTGACAGCACGGGTGTTCAACATCCTCGATGCGGAAGCTGTGCAGATTGGACATAAGGTAAAAGTTACTTGATATTTTTTCCGTAATGCATCCAAAATATATAATCTGGCATAATCAGAAGGGTTTGAATGAAGAAAAGGAAATGTGATCAGTTTGGACATTGGAGATGATTAAAAGTAGGTAAGAAATGGGTATCGAGATAAAAATGAAAGGCAGACAGAAATACAATCTATACAAAAGGAGGAACATGAAAGTGGACTGGAATAGTGAATCAGTAATGAAATGGTGTACAATAAATAAGATGGAAAGTGGGAATCAGAGTTGTAATAGTGAAATGGATCATAGAGAAGAGAGATAAATACGAATTGAATTTGTAATGGTAAAATAATAATTCAATTCTCTGGTTGTGCCTGCCATTAGTATTGAGTTAACACTAAATATGGCTGTTGAACAGATCTCTTATGAAGTAACTGTGGTTACTGGTGACGTCCAAAATGGTGGGACGGATGCCAACATTTACATGTCTGTCTTTGGAGCCAATGGAAGCACAGAGGAGATGTTACTTGACAAAAATGGAGGCAGGTGGGTTTTAAACTTCAATATGATTCCAAACGCCAAGATTTGATCCATCTATGATTCTTTTAGACAGTAGTCTTCAATATCCTAGTTCGTATCATGTAAGCATTAGTACTGATTCACCTCATTTGCAGCACTGGTAGCGTCTTCAAAGCCTTTATTAATAAACTACTTTTCTCAATAACAGAAATAAGGCTGTGCTTTAAGACCTCTTTGCCACTTGCTTTATAATTTAAAAATAATATTTTGGCTTGAATGAGTGTTTTGAATTTGAAACTGGAAGTAGGAAACTGCAGCTCACTATGCTACCTAATTTAAACTCCAAGTAATAATGCCCAGCGACTGAATTGAAAGCTCATCTCAGTAATTATGATGATACAACCATCATAAATAGTCAAAACTGTCTGGTTCACTAATGCCCTTTAAGGAAGGGAACTGACAGCCTCACTTGGTTTGGCTTTCATGTGACTCCAGAACCACAGAAATGTGGTTGATTTTTAACTGCCTTCTGATTGGCTTAGCCAGCCATTTTGTTTGATGGCAATTAGAGAAGGGCAACAAAATATTGGCCTTTCCAGCTACATCTACATCCCATGAAAGATTGAATAAGACAGTGCAGAATTCTGCATCTGAGAAGTGGCCTTCTTTGAACTGACCTGTAAGTAATAAACACAGAAGAGTACAGTTTCATCAGTAAAAGGATGGGGACAGTAGCTGGTAATCAACAGAATGTCCCTTGCCAAGTTTCACCTGATACCATGACGTTGAGGATTCCCTTGGCCAACTGTCTCCCAAATGTCACTGTGCCACCATCTTTCTCATGTCTGTCCTGCCAATAGGTCAGGATGTAGTCAGGGATGGTTGTCTGGGATATTGAATGGTATGATTTTGTGAGTATGATTACTTCAGGCTGTTGCTTGACTTGTCTATGACAGTTTTCCCAGCCCTCGAAGTTGTTAAGGAGAATTTTGGAAAGTTGATGGCCTGGTTTGCAGCTGTCTTTTGCAATGTCTAGATTGACATTGGCTGGTCCATCCAATTTAGATCCCCGTCTATCACAACTGTCCTGGACAGAAACTGGTATGAGGGGACAATCCTTACCTTAGAACACTGTAATGTTAACCCTTTAATATATCCCTTAATGTATTCCTACTTTTAACTTGTTTTAAACTATGTAGTTAAGTAACTACCTTTATCCCTCTGCTGTATCTAAGAACTGTACCAAGGCACTTATACGATGTTGCCTTAAGAAGGCAGACACTGTGAAAGCTTTTGACTGTACTCCTACTTGGGGCACATGTGACAATAAAAAAAAGATATTGGATTTTCAGGAACTTAAAATAGCAGGAAGGAGAGGGAAATGGAATGGGAAGCTGTGCTGTACCCTCGCTCATCACTCCCCAAGTTCTTACATATGGTCACTGGGGAAGGGGAAGTCAGCAGTGATCTCAGCAGGAGAGGAAAGAGCAACACTGTGGTCAGGGCAGGAACCATGAGACCATTAGTGAAGTGAGCAGACATAGAACATTTAACCCATTGAATCTGCTCTGCAATTCAATGAGATCATGACTGATCTGATAGTCCTCAAGTGAACTTTCATACTTTGGCCACATAACCCTGGATTCCCTCAATGATTAAAAATCTGTCTCTCTCAGCTTCCAATATACTTAATGATCTAGCCTCAACAGTCCTCTGCACTAAAGAATTCCACAGATTCACAACTCTCTGAGATAAGAAATTCTTCCTCATCTCAGTCTTAAATGGGTGACCTCTTACTGTGAGATTATGCCTACTGGTCCTAGATTGTTCCACAAGGAACAACCTTTCTGCGCTAATCCTGTTATACAGTCATAGAGTCATATAGAACCTTCAGCCCAATCATCCCATGCTGAACATAATCCCAAACTAAACTAGTCCCAGCTGCCTGCTCCTGGCCCATATCTCTCCAAACATTTCCTGTTCATGTACTTATCCATATGTCTTTTAAACGTTGTAATTGTGCCCACATTCACCACTTCCCCAGGAAGTTCATTCCACATTAGAACCACGCTCAGTATAAAATAATTGCCCCTCATCTTTTTTAAATCTCTCTCCTCTTACCTTAAAATGTGCCCCCTAGTCTTGAAATCTCCCCTCCTAGGGAAATGACAACTACCATAAACCCTCATGATTTTATAAACTTGTTTCAGGTCACCAGCCAACCTCTTAAACTCCAATGAAATAAATCCCCTTTTCCAGCTGTTTTTTATAATGCAAATTTCCAAACCCAGTAGCTTCCTTGTAAATATCTTCTGAATCCTCTCCAGCTTAATAATATCCTTCCTATAAATGGGCAACCAGAACTGGACACAGTATTCCAGAAGAAGTCACACTAATGTCCCATACAACCTCAACATGACTTCCCAACTCCTGTACCCAAAGGACTGAGCAATGAAGGCAAATGTACTCATCACCTTTTTTAACCATCCTGTCTATATATGACACAAACTTCACAGAATTATGCACCTGAACCCCTATGTCCCTTTGCTCTACAACACCACCCCAGTCTCTACCATTAATTGTATAAGCCTTACCCTGTTTGTTGTACCAAAATGCAACACCTCGTATTTATCCAGAGTGAACTACATCTGCTATTTCTCAGCCTATTGACACATTTGATCAAGATCCCTTTGTGATTTTAGAAAATCTTCTTCACTGTCTACAATGCCACCAATTTTGTTATCATCTGCAAGCTTACTAACCATGGGTCCTATATTCTCATCCAAATCATTTATAATAAATGACATGCAAAAATGGGCCCCAGAACTGATTCCTATGGAACACCGCTGGTCACAGGCCTCCTGTCCAAAAACAACCCTCCACCATTACCATATCTCCTGCCATTAGACCAATTATGTATCCAATTAGCAAGCTCACTCCGAATCCCATGTGACATAACTTTACTAATTAACTGTCAAGTCCCCTAAGACTTTCTTTTCTTTCAATAAAATTGATTCCATATTCTAATGAGCACGGAGGCATCAGCAGGCCTAGTCTCTCCATTTCCCCATCATTTCTATGGCTATCCCACTGGATTTTAGCCAGGAGTATTCGTCTCCTGATCTTGGGAGACATTCTTTTTCAACTTTGACATGAATGATTCTCTTCTCACCAAATTCAAAACCTCATGTCACTGTGGTTATTCATTCTTCCTGCCATTTGTCTTGCTTCTTGTGCCATGATACATTTATCTTCCAGATTCGAAAGAGGCCAAGAGGATACCTTCTCCATGGTGATTGCAGATATTGCTCCTCTCCGGAAAATAAGGATTCGCACTGATACTAAAGGATATCGTCCCGACTGGTTCCTGGATAAGGTGATACTGAGGACACAACATCAGTGTGAAATTGGGATCGTGCTGTGAGTTAGTAGGGAAAGTAGAGGGAGATTATTTCCTCAAGTTCAGAGCAAGAAGATGTAAAAATATTATATTAAATTGAGGCCATTCAGGACAAATGTCTGGAAACACTTCCTTGACCAAACTGTAGTAAAGATCTAGAATTCTCCCCTGAAAAAAAATGCTGAGGTCAATTGAAATTTTCAATACAGGTTGGTAGATTTTAGTTGGACAAAAGTATTAATGGTTACCAAAGCACGTCAGTGGGGTTAACATCATGATTATCTATTTTCAAATGGATGAGAAAAAGAATTTGAAGGGTTGACTGGCCTCCTCCTGGCCCTGTGCTCCTTAAATTGTAACATGGCCACAGTCACACATCTTTGTTGATTTTCACCAAGGCTGAATGGAGTTGAACAGAGAATTTTTGGCTTTGATTCCATGAATTGTTTACTTGACATTCTCGGAAGAGTAGCAATCAAACAATACTGGAGGAAGGAATGCATCAAGGGATACTTTTGATGATGGCTGTTTTGAGCTCAGAGGTTCGCAGACTTAAAAGTTGGTTTGCTGAGAGTAAAATGGCTTGATGCCTGATGATATCATTACGTGATTGAATGTGACAAGGATGACTACTATTTTATGTAATGCTTGAAATTTGCCATAATTCTTCCTAAACAATGAAGGCTTCATTGTGGGTTATGAAAATCTGTGTTTGATCCTCTTTGCCCTGAAGTATTTGGTCTCAGTCATGGAAGTTACTGCAGTTCGAGTATATTGGATTACGTATGGAAATCTCAACTCCTGTTCATTCAGTAAACACAGAAAGTGAAGACCTATGCAAATAAAATAGGGAAAGGACTGCATGCAGCCTGCTGATAGTGAGTGATTGGTAAATAATTTTGACTTGGACAGGATACCATCAGACAGTCAGTCTTTCTCAAATTGTATTGCAACAAGAGCTCAAATTTGCTCTCCATTTAGAAAAATGAACTTCTTTCCTGAAGTTAAGGTTGTGGTGCAGTGCTGAGCATCCTGAACGTTGTGAAATGGACTAGTTCCCCTGCACAAGCCTAGGCAGTGAGGCAGGCCAGTGAAGCAAGAAGTGTATTTCTGCTAATCCTGAACTTGGGCGTCAAGAATATTTAAGAGGTTTCAAAGACAAAAAGGCCAAATAATATGGTAAGAGACTTGACTGAAAAATTTCCTTTCATCGTGGGGACGAGAAATAGTGGAACATCAAATATAATCCCAAGTTAGATGGAAAGAAATACAAGTCGGATTTACGATTGGAAAAGATTATAACTTGGAAGAGTTTGAAAGCTTAGAAGATTCTTGGGTTCCGGTACCATTTATTGTTCTCAGTCTGATGATGTCTCAGTCTAGCCTACCATCTGGAGGAGAGCACTAAGATCCCAGACCAATCAGGAACACTGTAGGACTCCTCACTGTAGACCCCTTTGAATCATTTACAAGTTGTTAACAGCTAAGTGTAGCTACAGCTGCATGGCGATCACTATTGAGAGGGAATCTCATTGTCAGATGGATGGCCTGCCATTGCTGTGAATCTCTTGGGAGGGGTAAGAAATTAAAGGAGATCTCACTGTAGTCATCTACCAGGTGGAGAGTGGAGTCATCTCCAATGAATAAGTGATCATGCTCTTCCTTTTTGCCATTCTGTTACTATCTCCAGCAAGACCACTCTGAGGCAGGAATGCATCAGGTGGGCAACCTGAGACAAAGCTTTCAGAAATGCCCTTTCCTCCTACCTTCAAAAGCTGCCTCAAGTTTCTACACAAGTGGGCCAATTAGCATGCCTTTAAATGATTAGCATCAAGGGGCCAGCAATGGATTCCTGCATCATATTGGAAAGTGGGTAGTTGGGCATATCTGGGAAAGTGTAGTCGCTGTGCATATGTAGATATAAACAGAATCACAATGGAGCAGAAAACAACATTAAGAGTGACAGTTGGAAAGTCTGGAATAATTAGGAATTATAAGACAGCAGTATTCCAAAGATGCAGTTTCCACTTTTCCCAGAGCACAAGCCCATTGCTGACCTTCCTTGGAGAAATGGGAATTAGATTGTGGGTATTCGCACTGGAAGAGTTGAGAAGGGAGTCCAGAATTAAGTGATGATTATGTTCAAGGAAACAAAAAATAAAGAGAGCCCTTACTTTATTTTCCCCACACTGGACGGACTGATTCTTTTCCTTCTTTTAGATTATCATGCTGAACCAGGCCACCCAGGAAGTGACCACATTTTCCTACAATGACTGGCTGTCCAAAACACGGGGCACGAAGAGATCAACTATCTGTGAGCTGGCGGCAGTGATTGGCGATGAAGTGATGATGGAGAATACCACCTACATCATTACTGTAAAAACCAGCGATGTTGCAGGTTGGTAAGAGGATAGTCTTCTGCCTGTTATTAATCATTGCCTCAATGCACAACATTTCAGAGTCACCATTGACCATCCAATATTTTCATATTGGGAAAGAAATTATAATCTGTAGTTCACTTGGAGATATCTACAATGCAAAATATAAATCACCTGAACTCTTCAGTAAAATTCTAGCCTGAGCTCAGTTCTCGGTATCTCTATTTGGGTTTGAACTATAAGGAGAGGCTGAATAGGCTGGAATGTCGGAGACTGATCTTATATGACCTTTGTAAAATCATGAGGGACGTGGGTAGTGTGAACAGCAGAATACTCATCCTATTTTAATACATTAAAACCAGATACTGTTACACATAGTAATCATTGATATATTAGGTTCTGATCTTACGATTTTATCAGGTAAAGACTAATCAATCTTCTTCATGTGTTCATGACCGTGTGCTGTTCAGACTGTCTCTCACCTTGAATAAAGTGTGATGTGGTATAACATGGTTTATTCTTCTAGATTGTTCCAACTCAGATCAAACTATTCTATGTATATATTATATATGTAGTGATATGCAGTTGTTTGATATCATTGCAAAGTTGCTCCAGTTCTGAAGCCCTTACACAACATTGCCTGTATCATGTAGACAATGACCTTTAAAAAATCCCCATGGCTCCTCTGCCATTGCTGCCAGGACTTTCCCATGCAATAAAGCTGACCTGAATTATCAAGAAGATGTGTTTACCTAAGCCTGTATTGCTTTTCTCCATTTTGGTGCCCATTTTGTACATCTTACATCCAGCTAACATCCAGGGACTGTTTGTGTGCCAAACTTCCTTCTTATAGATAGATAATGTTGCAGATATTGGGAGTGACTCTGGCCGTGCCATGACCTTCTGCAAGTTTGGCTACTTAACTTTTTCTTAGTTTCCAAACAAATGTTGCAGGCCATTTAAGACTGCAATAAGAAGGAATTTCTTTAGATGGAGGGTGGTGAATCTTTGAAATTGTCTGCCCCAAATGGCTGTGAATACATTGAGCAGGTTGAAATCAGAAATTGATACATTTCTGGAGACTAATGGCATTAAGATTATAACAACGGAGATAGTACAGGCAAAAGGCATGGAGGAGATAGTCAGCTATGATCTACAATGGCAGATCAGGTTTAATGGACTGAACTGCCTCCTCCTATTCCTATGTAACACTGTTAAATACATGCAAACACATATCTCAGTTGTGAAAGGCAATGTAGTCCTCATTCCACAGCAAGGGACTACCTTGTATGTGCTCAGTTAAGTGCACAGGGTGTATTTACATTGCATTATTATTTGTTGACACCAGGGGCGGGAACTGATGCCAATGTATTCCTTATCATCTTCGGAGAGCACGGTGACACTGGCACCCTGGCACTGAAACAGTCTAATAATTCCAACAAGTTTGAGCGGAAATCCATGGATATTTTTAAGTTCACAGATATGTTAAGCCTGGGAGACCTATCTAAGGTCCGAATTTGGCATGACAACAAGGGTATGTATAATGCTGTGGACATGGCCTAAAATATGTTCATAAGTGTCTATTTCATTGATTTTTATTCTTTATTCAGTAATTTGTATTTCTTCTTCCTCTTTACCTCAGGAAAGCAGGAACAAACTGGATTATTAGACTGTCTAAGATCCTGATCTGACAAATCAAATGAATCTGACAACTTATAATTGTGGTGCATTGACTCTGATTCTTGAATGGAATCTCAGCATGTGCAATTTTCCCATAAATTTCCTATTGCATAAAGAGCAAATCAGTGGCCTAAGTCTTTGAAGTCTTACCTCAATAAATCATGTCGATCAAAAGTCATTTTATGATGGTTAGCTAAAAATATCTTTATTCAAAGGTTAATGTTTTGCCTGAAGTTGGGGTGAGGCCTTTCAAAATGTAGTAGGGACAGTAATGGGAGAGTTATCAGAGATTAGAATGTCAGTGGGCTGAATGGCCTTTACTCATCTTTGAATTCCCGACATGACAATCTTGGGATTTCACTTGACGTCCAAGATATCACTGAAGACAGTCCTGGGCTAGTAACTCAATGGAGACAATTACAGCCCAGAATCACTTGAACTGTTATTATGAGAAGGAGTCTGAGCTGTACTCAGGTACCTTTGCATGAACATTAAGAATATGAAAATCCAGACATTGCCAATGGTTGAAGCTGGACACCCACAACCTTGTGTTGTAGGGTGCTGAAACCATTGTACCTCATTAAACATGACTCAAGCTTTTTTTTTCATTTTCGGAGTTTAACAATCCTTCACTAACAGAATCACCAAGTGGCATCAGAGCTGTATAATTGTTGGTGGTTCCAGAGTGTGTATTTGCATATCTTCATCCTTGCATACAGGGGCAGGTTATTCAGTCATGCTGCCACTGTTTCAGGGGGAGGGGCCTTGGGAGAGGTGGCCATGATCTATGAGGAACCTTATCCGTCTCTCTAACCTGTTTAAATGGCCCCATTTCCCAACCCAAGTTTCCGCCTTCATAGTGGTAAGCTCCCTTTAGATTTGCATCTGTAATAAAACTCTGATCACCACCCCACCCCAAATCGTCATGACTACTAACAGTATTCATATAGCCACAAAGAGCCCAGAAGAGAGACATTCTCTACTTTTCTTTTGCTTCCTTTTATTGAGTTCTCAGAGACCACAATGGACGTTAAGAACTTACACATGCAGTAAGTAGCAACCATGTTCCTTTTCAGACATACTTTGGTCTTTACATTTTGGAATTATGTCAAATTTTGTGCACCTGTTTTTTTTATGATTAACAGTATAGGCTTATTATATGGACTGCTACTGGCCCAATGTGTATTTTATTGTATTGTATCAAAATATAGAAGGACTGTTCCAATATATAATTCCATTGTATCAGAGATATTAGGAACTGCAGATGCTGGAGAATCCGAGCTAACAAAATGTAGAGCTGGATGAACACAGCAGGTCAAGCAACATCTGAGGAGCAGAAAAGCTGATGTTTTGGGCCTAGACCCTCTCCCCCATTTCTGATGAATGGTCTAGGCCTGAAACGTCAGCTTTTCTGCTCCTAAGATGCTGCTTGGCCTGCTGTGTTCATCCAGCTCTACACTTTGTTATCTCAGATTCTCCAGCATCTGCAGTTCCTAATATCTCTGATACAATTTTAACCTCAGTGCGAAGTCTCTTCCAGGGATGTCTAACCTGAAGAAGTTACCCTCCTCCCTCCGGACAAACCTCAGGGAATCTCTCTCCCTCTGCAACTCTCTTGTCCATCCCCGCCCCTTTAACTTGTCTGTCTCCTATCCACCTATCTTCTCCTCTATCCATCTTCAATTTGCCTCCCCCTCTCTCCCTATTTATTTCAGACCACTCTCCCCCTCCCCCATTTCTGATGAAGGGTCTAGGCCTGAAACATCAGCTTTTCTGCTCCTAAGATGCTGCTTGGCCTGCTGTGTTATCTATAATTCCAATTTATAATTTTCCATCTTTCTGTACATTTATGTAAATAGATCCATTTCCCCTGCACAATTTCTCTTGACCTGAGGAGAGAACTTAGGGATTGAGCAAAGATTCTCCTTTTCCCAAACTTATTATAGAATCTCCACAATATGTAGGTCATTTGGCCCATCGAGTCCACACCAAGTCTCCAAAGAACATTCCACCCGGACCCACACCAACCCCACCCCCCCCCCCCCCCCCCGCCCCCATAATAACCCTGTGTTTAGCATGACCAATCCACCTAACCTGCACATCTTTGGACTGTGGGAGGAAACTGGATCCCCTAGAGGCAGCTACACATACACAGGGAGAATGTACAAACTCCACACAGAAAGTCACCCAAGAGTGGAATCGAGCACACATCCCTGGCACTGTGAGACAGCAGTGCTAACCACTGAGCCACCGTGCCATCCCATATCCTTAGGGTCTTCCACATTCTCTGCCAGAAACAGGTCTTGGGGCGGCACGCTGGCTCAGTGGTTAGCACTGCAGCCTCACAGCACCAGGGACCTGGGTTCAATTCCACTCTCGGGCAACTGTCTGTGTAGAGTTTGCACATTGTCCCCGTGTCTGTGTGGGTTTCCTCCCACAGTCCAAAAATGTGCAGGCTAGGCGGGTGGGCCATGCTAAATTGTCTGTAGTATTCAGGGGTGTGTGGGTTATAGGGGGATGGGTCTGTGTGGGATATATCAAGGGGCAGTGTGGACTTGTTGGACTGAAGGGCCTGTTTCCACACAGTAGAGAATCTATTCTAAATGTAAGTTTTACATGTTGCGATGTAAGTTTACACACCAAGAATGGGAGTGACAGGGCAAGAATATACTGATGAGCCTTAATTTCCGTCCTTCAGGACCAGGAGCTGGCTGGCACTTAGAGTATGTTGAAGTAAAGGATGAAGCCATGGAGGAAACATTCCGATTCCCCTGTGACCGCTGGCTTGCCAAAAGTGAGGATGATGGGCAGATCATCCGTGAACTCCCCTGCGCCAATAATGACATTTTAGACCTTTCGGACCGCACATGTAGGTTTGAGATACAGACATTGCATGTTTAAGAGCTTGTTTAACATGCCTCTCAAAGCAGGTATTAAGCAAATACTAACTCATTCTGGTGGTGAACAGGTTGTAGATTTTATATTTTAGACTTGAGTGGAAAAAGAAATCCATTGTATTTGTACGGAGATGCCCCACAAATGGGAAACAGAGAGTAGGAATAAATAGGTCTCTTTTTTTGCTGATAGCATGTCATATGTGGTGTGGCACAGGGTTCAGTGCTGGGGCCTCAGCTCTTTACAGTTTATATGAATGGTATGGATGAAGGGATGATGGTATGGTAGATAGATTTGCTGATGACACAGGGATAGGGAGGAAAGTGAGTTGTGAAGAGGACATGACGAGCCCACAAAGGGATTTAAGTAGGTTAAGTGAATGGCCATAGATCTATCAAACACAGTATATAAAAAGGAGCATGTTATCAAAATGTTGAAATGTTACAGAGCTCCGAGATACAGAGAGATCTGGATGTCTCAGTGCATGAATTGCACAAGGCTAGTATTCAGATACAATAAATAATCAGGAAAGCTAATAGAATGTTTTGGTTTATTGCAAGTGAAATCGAATGCCAGACAAGGCAAGCGGTGCTTCCAAATACAGGGCATTGATGAGACCACAACTGAAGTACTGTGCACAATACTTGTCACCATGCTTATGGAAGGATGTTATTGTGTTGGAAGCAGTTCAGCAAGGGTGTTATAGACTAAACCTGGATTGGCTGATTGCCTTGTGAGGAAAGGCCAGATAGATTAGGCCTGTATGAGCTCAGAAGAGAGAGAGATGACTTCATTGAAACATTTGAAATCCTGAGGGGAATTAACCAGGTGGCTGTTGAAAGGATGTTCTTTTGTGGGAGAATCTGGAACCAGGAGGCATAGTTTTTTTTTAAAAATTAAATAAATTTCATACAGAGATATGGAAAATGTATTGAGCTTTGGAATCCCTTCTCTCAAAAGACAGTGAAAGCAAAACCTTAGATATTTTTAAGGCAAAGATAGATAGATTCTTGATGACCAAGGGGATGTGAGATTATAGGGATAGGCAGGAATGTAGAGTTGAGGGCAAAATCAGATCAGCCATGAGCTTATTGAATGATGGAACAGGTTTGAACGGCCTGTTGGCCTACTGTTGTTCCTTGTTGGTATGTTCGTAAAGGTATGCTGATATGCCCAATATGAGATACAAAGCAACATATTTCTATGTTTCTATATTACTTATACTATTCTCATTTGTGTTAACTTTCCATCCCACCAGGATTCAAAGGATTATTCTCCACTATTTCCTCCAGCAGATTACCACCACCAACACATCTTACCCTCCCCTCCACTGTCAGGATTCTGTAGGGAACATTCTTTCCTTAACTCACTGGTCTACTGCTCGTCATCCTAGTATTTCCTCACTCCCTCATGGCACCGCCCGTGGAATTGCAGAAGATGCGTAAAATCACTTATCCATCAACCTTCTCTCCCCTCAGTGCCCAAGGCCCAAACACATATTCCAGGTGAAGCAGTGCTTTATTTGTACTTCTTTCAATCCAGTCTTCTGTACTTGCTGCTCGCAATCAAGTTTCCTTTACACTGATGAGACCAATGCAGACTGGGTGACTGCATAGTGTAAGTTTGAGGAACAACACCTCATTTTTTGCTCAGATACTTTAGGACCCAGTATTGAATTCCACAACTTCAAAGACTGACTGTATGTCCTCTGACCTCAGTTTTTCTTACATTGTCTGTGATCCCAACTCCCTACAGCATCCTGAGGAAGGGTCACCAGACCTGATTTCTCTGCACAGATGCTGCCAGACCTGCTGAGCTTTCCCAGCAACTTCTGTTTTTGTCCACACAGCATTGTCTTGTTTACTTTCCTCTTAGCAGAGAGAACCTATTTCCTCCCTTTAACACCTTAAATTACACCCATTTCAAATTTCCTTTCCTCTTCCATCATGTTTAGCAAGCGCTTTGTCTTTTGCATTGAGCCTCAACATTGTTCCTCTCACTGCTCCTCTGTTTCTGTCAAAAGTACAAAAGCCACCATTTTCCAACCCCTCTCAGTCCTGAAGTGTCGTACCAGATTTGAAATGTTTACTTTGTGTTTCCCTCCACAGATGCTGCCAATTTCTCGAGCATTTTGTATGTTTGTTTCCTATTCCTACAATTGTCTTTTCAGTTCTAAAACTGGGGTTACTGTAGAGGTAATAAAATGTGAGGCTGAATGAACACAGCAGGCCCAGCAGCATCTCAGGAGCACAAAAGCTACTGTAGAGGTACTGTTCTGTTGACTGCACTGCCAGAACAGTTTTTATTCTAACTGATTTCAGAAGGAAATCTTCTGTAACTTTCCAACACAGCAGAATTTCCTCACAGTTAAAGCTGCAAATAGATGCAGTGTTATAGAACTCAAAGACATTAAGCGGCTGCTGACAGCAATGTTTGAACTGTATATGTCACATTACAAACATAGATGGACTTCTCTTTAAATTATATCTTTTCATTTTTCTCTCATTCTTAAACTATCAAAATGACACTCTATTGTGGTGATGAATGAAAGCTTTTCACTGTATTTCACTTTATTTCTCACTGTGGAGTACACGCAATCATAAAATCATATGTAATTTTCTTTCCTTCAACAGGCTATGAAATCCTGACTGTGACTGGTGAGGGGGATGATGCTGAGACTAAGGAAAATGTCTGGGTTATATTTGAAGGGAAGAAAGGAAAATCCAAAGAATTCACACTGGAAAACTCCTCCAAAAAAAGAAAATTCCTGAGGTAGAGTTAACAATAACAAAAACAAAGTCACTGGACCTGAAACGTTGACTCTGATATTTCCTTTACAATACCACCAGACATGCTGGGCTTTTTCAGCAACTTTGTTTTTGTTCGTGATTTACAGCATACGCAGTTCTCTCGGGTTTCTTTTGTACAGTTAACAATACCTTAAGGCAATAGAAATTGAGGCAGAGCTTTCCTTCAAAGAAAACAAAACCTATAGCTCAAGACAACAGAGTCTGAAAAGAACAACAAATTCAGAAGTTAAGAGATAACTAAGTGTGAAGCTGGATGAACACAGCAGGCCAAGCAGCATCTCAGGAGCACAAAAGCTGACATTTCGGGCCTAGACCCTTCATCACAAAAGCGGGATGGAGAGAGGATCCTGAAATAAAGAGGGAGAGAGGGGGAGGCAGGCCGAAGATGGATAGAGGAGAAGATAGGTGGAGAGGAGAGTATGGGTGGGGAGGTGGGGAGGGGATAGGTCAATCCGGGGAGGACGGACAGGTCAAGGGGGCAGGATCCATCTGCAGTTCCCATTGTCTCTGATAACTCGGATTCTCCAGCATCTGCAGTTCCCATTGTCTCTAAATTCAGAAGTTAAAACAGACAACAGACTGGAATTTTAATGAGCTCTTACCATAGCCAGCATGGTGGCAGCGCAATTCCAGCCTTAGGCAACTGTCTGCGTGGAGTTTGCACATTCTCATTGCAACTGCATAGGTTCCTCCGGGTGCTCCTGTTTCCTCCCACTGTCCAAAGATGTGCAAGTTAGGTGGATTGGCCTTGCTAAATTGCCCCATAGTGTTCAGGGAAGTGAGATAACAAGGTGTAGAGCTGGATGAACACAGCAGGCCAAGCAGCATCTTAGGAGCACAAAAGCTGACGTTTCGGGCCTAGACCCTTCATCAGAAAAAGGGGATGGGGAGAGGATTCTGAAATAAATAGGGAGCGAGGGGGAGGCGGACCGAGGATGGATAGAGGAGAAGATAGGTGGAGAGGAGAGTATGGGTGGGGAGGTGGGGAGGGGATAGGTCAGTCTGGGGAGGACAGACAGGTCAAGGGGGTGGGATCTGCTGCTCGGCCTGCTGTGTTTATCCAGCTCCACACTTTGTTATCTCAGATTCTCCAGCATCTGCAGTTCCTACTATCTCCTATTCAGGGATGTGTAGCTTAGGTAGGTTATAGGGGGATGGGTCTGGGTGGAATGGACCAAGGGGTCAGTGTGGACTTGTTTCCACTTTGTAGGGATTCCGTGTTCTATCTACAGTAGGGATTCTATGTTCTTAATTGTGTAGAGGGAATCTGGAAATGGGGAGAACTAAGTATTCGCCAAATTTTGGGAAAGCCTTTTGGAATGCGAGACAACACATGAACAGAAGCTACAGGGAGAAATATAAAAGTTGGCCCACCTTGTATGGCTTAGTAGGAACAAGAGTGTAAATATTAATGGAGAAAATTATTATAATGGTAACTCTAGGGTTTATTTGACTTTAGAAGAACTTTATAACTGATTTGATTGTGTTGAAAAGTTGCATTTCTTTTATGTTTAGAGGTGCTAAGGACAAATTCGAATTTTCTTCAAAGAACGTTGGAGATATAGCAACGATCTGTGTAGGTCACTGTCCACGAGATGGAAGGAAATTTACTTCAAAAAATGCTGTGGAATGGCATGTTAAGGAGATTATCGTTACAGAAAAGGAACTTGGTAACAAGTAAGTATTATCTAAAGTGGAACATTGAGTCAAAAAAAAACAACTACGGTTACATATATAAATATGTATATATTTATATATTGTATTTAACCTCCAGTAGATGTTTTTTATACATAAGATTGTTTGACATTGGCATCGCTGGTTGAGCTGGTATTTATTGCCTGTCTCTTGTTGCCCTTGAGAAGGTAGCAGTGAGATTGCAAACCTGTCCTCAGAATTTGGATAGCAGGAACTGCTGATGCTGGAGAATCTGAGATAACAAGGTGTGGAGCTGGATGAACACAGCAGGCGAAGCAGCATCAGAGGAGCAGGAAGGCTGACGTTTCGGGCCTAGACCCATTTCTGAAGAAGGGTCTAGGCCTGAAACGTCAGTCTTCCTGCTCCTCTGATGCTGCTTGGCCTGCAATGTTCATCCAGCTGTACACCTGGTTTTCTCAGAATCTGGATGCCTTGGGACAGACATGGCCCAATACTACTACCTGTAATTAATCAAAACGAAATTAATTTGTTCAGCATCAAAACTGAACACAGGAAATTGAATCTAATTAGAAGGTGTCTTGAAGATCGAGCAACTCTCAAAGAAGTCTTCTGTATGATTCCCCACATGAACCACCACTCTCGGCAGGAGATTGAAAGGTCACTTTGGAAATTCCAAGTGACCATTTTCATGTGGGAATTGATATGGAGAGACCTTTCCCAAAAGGGTTGATGAGGCTGGTATTTCAGCACAGCATCTATGAGTGCTGCTGCCTTTTTAGAAATATATCCCAATGGTGAGATGCCCTCATGAAAATATTTTCTCTATCATTAAGACTCCATGACAGTGAGCTACTGTTCTTAAAAGCGACAATGTTGTAACTGATGGTCCCTTTATGAATTAAGCAGGACATCTCCAGGGATACCTGAAAGCAGCCGACGCCCACTGGAGCATACATTAATGGTCTGGTTTTCATGCCATCCTGTAGCACAATGGTAGTGTCCTTATACCTGAACCAGGAGTCCCAGCTGCAAATCCTACCTGCTCCAGTGGTGTGTAATAATGTCCTTGAAGAGGTTAGAGATTGGAAACAACATGGCTGGTTTTCCCTCAGCAGACCCATGCAATTGTACATTAAGGTGGTTCGTGGATTTCCAGCCCAACTATCTGTACTGTGGGCTGTGTGTGTTTTGGTTGTTGGTGATTGCGGCCCCTGTTTGTCAATTTAAAAAATTTGGTTTTGTTCTTTTGATTGCACTTCATCCCCATGCTCCCAATCTTTGGGCATGGTGCAAGGTTGCGGGTTGTGGCGGGGGTTGGTGCTGGCATCTGTTGTTGTGTCATGGTATTGAATGCCTTCTGGTAATCTCTGTTACACCAAATCAACCTTATCAAGCCTTTCTGTTAAAGCTTCGAAAAACTCCAGCATGCTGGTTAAATATGATTCCCTGTTTTGAAATCCATGCTAACTTTTCCTAATTAATCTACCCTTCTCCATTTGATTGCTAATTGTAACCCCAAATAATTGTTTCTGATCCAATTAGTAGTAAAACAAAGAGTTTCCGTTTGAAGAAAATATCCCTGCAGTGAGGCCATTCCTGGAGCTTTGCAAACCAAGTAAACATTGTCGTGTTTTACTTTGCAGGTATGTGTTCCAATGTAATGCAAGAATAAAGCTGAGCCATAAAAAAGATGAATTCAAGGCCTTTGAGTGTACAAAAATCGTAGAGAGCTTTGCCAGTAAAGTCCGCAGTTTAGTACCTGTTAAATATGAGATTATTGTCATCACTGGAGATGTAAAAGGTGCTGGAACTGATGCCAATGTATCCATCACCATTTATGGAACAAATGGGGACTCAGGCAGTCGCAGACTGAAGCACAAATTCCGGAATCTGTTTGAGCGGGGCAACACGGATCGGTTCATTCTTGAAATGTTGGATCTAGGGGAGTTACACAAGGTGAAAATTGAGCATGACAACAGCAACGCAAATGCAGGCTGGATGCTGGAGCATATCGAGATCACCAACACCGCCACGGGAGTGACGACCATCTTCCCATGTGGCAAATGGCTGGACAAGAAAAAAGGAGATGGGCAAATATTTAGAGAACTATTCCCAAAGTATTAACTTGTGTCAAAAACATTGTCCCCTTTTTGATGTTTTCAACTCTTTGCCGGAAGGTGCTGATTCTTGTTGTGGATTGGTTCCACAGTGACCTTACAACAATAGTTCACTTTCTCAGATGACCTTTGACGTAGAGTGCCAGCAGACTATCCAACAACAGCGGCATCAGAGCTGAGCCCAAATTTACTCTTGACCAGTGTCCTATCACAACTGGAATCTAAATGTGGAAAGCTGGTAATGTACTCATGATAATGTGAAGCACCAGTGACAGGTGTTTGCCATGTCAAGGGGACTGTGTGCCTTCATTTAAAACGGTGGAAACTAATACTTAGTGATTTAGGTTGGGACAGGAAATGGGAATGTGGGAAGGATCTCTGACTTTCAGAGTGTGATTGTTTAATGATCTTTAAATTAAGCCAGATGCACAGGTGCTTCTACATGATCAAAAGATTTTCTCACATGAGAATGGTGGCCTTTCATTGCTGCTCTCCCTCTCTTGCCGTGCCTTTGGGCTTTGATGCTGGTTCCTGGGTTTATTTTACAGACCAGCATTTACTTGAGTTCCTGCTGTCTTCACCTGACTGTAGGCCATGTTGTTTTAGATTCATGAATTCAGCTGGCAGTGAGTTGAGTTGAGTCCAAAGTGTGAGTGTGGCCTTCTGATTTCCCAACCAGAAAATTGGATTTTTTTTCCCTCCACCATGAACTATTACCAAAGTGTGGAAAAAGAAAATGAATCAGTAATACACACGGAGGTTTCAGTCATACAAGTGTACAACAAGAAACAATCGTTTATGCCACACTCATCAGCTTTCACAGATCAAACAGCCACTGACAGGCAATAGTGAGGTGTCAAACGTCAAGATGGTCCCGTAAAAATCTCTTCTGTCTCTATGAGACTACAAAAGTTCGCCTCCAGGTTAATTTAGTTAATCTCATTCTCTTTATGAACCCCTTAACCCTACTCCCATGCTGCACCCTCTCAATAACCTCTGACCTTGCTGTACCACTTCCTCTGATCTTGCTGTGCAATCTCCAGTGACCTCCGACCTTGCTATGCCACCTCCAGTGATTTTCTGGGCTCTCCCAACAACCTTATGTCACTCTCCTGACCTGTCATTTCAAAGAATTCCAGATGGTGGTGACTGTTTGTTTTGCTTGGTTCTCAATCAGTACTAGTGCACTCAAGAGGACATTGGATGATTATTTAAATAAAAACAAATTGCAGGGTTCAGGGTAAAAGGAAGGAGTTTGGCACAGAGGTTTATTTTTTCATTCCTGGGATGTGGGTGTCGCTGGCCAAGCCAGGATTTATTGCCCGTCCCTAATTACCCAGAGGGTAACTGCTGTGGGTGTAGAATCACTTGTAGGCCAAATCAGGTAAGGATGGCAGTTTCCTTCCCTAAAGAACATTAGTCAACCAGGTGGTTTTTCTGACAATCAGCAATTAGGTCACCTTTAGATTTTTAATTCTGGATTTTTATTGAATTCAAATTCAACATCTGCTGTAGTGGGATTCAGATCCACCTCCCAAGAAAAATATCTTAACAATCCAATGATAATACCGCTGGGCTGTTGCCTTCATGTTAAAACACCCAGACAGCTGATGCAGACACATGGGGAGAATGGCCTGCTCTGCTCCATAACTATTCTAAGCGTCTGTGATAAGGATCCCTGTGATTCATGACTTCCCTGAGGTGGCATGAATCACCTCTGGTGACAAATTGGAACAGGCTCCATCAAAGTTGAGGAAGATTTTGAACTGCTCACCCATAATCAGGCAGCAACAACAGGAGTTAATATTTTGGGCCCAGTGACTCTTCCTCAGAACCCCTCCCTTCCCTTCTCTGCCTTCTGCACGGACCGTTCCATCCAGGACACCCTGATCCACACTTCCTTCACCCCCAACACCCCCACAGCCCCACGGCACCTTGCCCTACAACCAGCGAAGGTGCAACACCTGCCCATTTACCTCCTCCCTCCCCTGTAGAAGCAACACTTCACCTGCACTTCTCAGAATCTACTCTACTGCATTTGCTGCTCACCAGTGTGGTCTCCCCTACATTGGGGAAACGAAGCATAGTCTGAGTGATCACTTTGCAGAACATCTATGTTCTGCTCACAAAAAAGACCCTGTTCTACCTGTTGCCTGCCACTTCAATGCACCACCGTGCTCACTGGCCAACATCTCTGTCTCTGGCTTGTTGCAGTGTTCCAGTGAAGCTCAGGCAAGCTGGAAGAACAACACCCCATTTTCCGCTCGGGGACGCTGCAGCCCTCCGGGCTCAATATCAAATTCAATAATTTTAGGGCCTAAACTCTCCCATGTCCTAGCCCCCTACCCCACACACCAGGCCATGTTACCACATACACTGCCATTACACTACTACCTATTATTAGTCACTAACAGTTCCCATTAACAGCTATTCACCCTCCCAGTTGGATTGTTATCAACTCCTTTGTCTGTTCAACTGTTCTTCTGTCTCTTCGGGCTCTATCCTATGGTTTATTCCCTACTCCATCCCTCTCCCTATTTTCTGCATATAAACCGACGTTTGCCCAGCTACAATCAGTTCTGAGGAAGGGTCACCGGACTTGAAACATTAACTCTGATTTTTTTTCTTCACAGATGCTGCCAGACCTGCTGAGCTTTTCCAGCAACTTCTGTTTTTTGTTCCTGATTTACAGCATCCACACTTCCTTCACCCCCAACACCCCCACAGCCCCACGGCACCTTCCCCTACAACCAGCGGAGGTGCAACACCTGCCCATTTACCTCTGTGGTACAGCATCTGTGAAGAAGGGGGCTTTAATTTAGCATCAGCAGGATTTCTGATTTTTCTGTATCCCACTCCAGCAAATATTTCTGGTGACAGCGGTGAGGGCTATAAGTTCATATTTGGATCCTAGACGCCAATTTCAAAAACTTGGAGGCCTCCAGCACCAACTGGGGGTTGTAGTAAAATTTAACAACAACAGGATAGGAGTTAGGATAAAAACTGAAAGAACTGTGCCACTTTTGGAATACCGCATTCAGTTCTGGTCTCCCTGTCGTAGGAAAGATGTTGTGAAACTTGAAAGGGTTCAGAAAAGATTTACAAGGATGTTGCCAGGGTTGGAAGATTCAAGTAACAGGGAGAGGCTGAATAGGCTGGGCCTATTTTGCCTAGAGCATCAGAGGCTGGGGGTGACCTTATAGAGATTTATAAAATTATAAGGATAATGGATACGGTGAATAGCCAAAGTCCTTTTCCCAGACTAGGGGAGTACAAAAGTAGTGAGCATAGGTTTAAAGTGAGAGGGGCAAGATTTAAAAGGTGCTACTTCTTCACACAGAAGGAGGTGCATGAATGGAATGAGCTGCCAGATGAAATGGTGGAGGCTGGTACAATTGCCACATTTAAAAAACATCTGATAGTTACATGAATGAGAATGGTTTGGAGGGACATGGGCTAAATGCAGGGAGTAGATTAATTTGGGATTTCTGGTCATCTTGGACGAGTTGCAACAAAGAGCCTATTTCCATGCTGTACAACTCTATGATTCTGTGACACTGGTCTCATTCTTCACTCATCCTGCAGGGGTCAGTGCTGAGCATGGGCTAAGTACCCCAACAGGAAGGGGAGGGAGGAGATCAAAGGGAAAACTTCGCCCAGCTCCACCACAGTCTGCCTCCCAGAAAACCAGGGAAGCTACAACAGGAAAGAAAATTCCAATCATTTCTTTGCTTTATCTGTGGGTGCTGATTGTGTATTGTAACTTTGCCAATTAATGCATTGTGTCGCAACTAGCAGTGAGATAGACTGCCAGTCACAATGAGACCAGGGTTTAGTAAGATAATAAAATGTGAGGCTGGATGGACACAGCAGGCCACGCAGCATCTCAGGAATTTAGTAACATGCTTCTCACATAAGACTGAAGAGATGTCTTCACTACTAAACAATTTGTTTGCTTTGGTTTCTGCACCATCAAAAAAATTGACTCAGAAACCAGTAGGTATTATCAAAAATCGGAAGGCAGACTCCTTCAAGTGCACATGGCCAGATTTAAAAATACAGGCAAGAGAATTAAAGTTTTATGTCATCTACTGAAGAGCAAAGACCCACAATGGAAACAATTAACAAGTCTAATAATTGAATGTTAGCACCCAACATGTAGAGCTGGATTTTCACGATTACAGCCTGGGTAAAGTCACGTGTAAAGAGGAACATCAAATGGGAGCACATCAAATCTCTAAGTGAAATACATGTTGGCCATTAATTGAAATGGCTGGGGTCTCAGCCAGACTGGGCCTCCCCTTTATCATTCAACCATGTTCAAATTTCCTTTCTATGCTCTACACTTTAAACCAAAGGTGCAAATATGCCCCATACATTACTGCGTTAAAGACACAGAACTGGAGGGAAGGTCAGGTGTGCACACTGAACAGATTGGATGGACTGCATTTTTAACAAGCACAGCAAAGCATGTCCATCGCCCTGAGTCAGGTTTGGTTAAGTAGTACACATCCCTGTTCCCTGTTCTTCATTAAAGTTTGGCAGTCTGTCCAATTGTTAGTTCTGCACATAGCATACTAGATCAGTACAAGCTGCCTCGACTGGCATAGCGAGAGGCAGATCTTTACTGTTCACGTTGCAGGATAACAAAAATATCTTACCTTTGATACTCCATAATAAAGAAAACCTGGAGTTTTTTTTTAAATAGTTTTCTGTTGTTAATTTTGCTGTTCTCCTTTACATTTGTTTAATCCTCTGCCTTATGTAGATGCTGAAATCAGATGACCTGTTCATTCTTACTTCCTCTTACCTCATTCAGTAGCCCTCTGACTGTTGCACTCTTGCTAACCAAACGAGGAAGGTGCCACATTTTTATAGGTATACACACCAACTCTTCCCAAACACTAGGTTGTGGAAGCCACAGAAGCAGTCATTGTGGGCATGAGCTGCCTCTCCTCTGAGACAATGCTTCCCCCAGCACTGAGTCGCACCTGGCATCCAGGCCTGCCCTTGCCCTTCTCCTCTCTCAGTCTCTTGTCCGTAGTCTCCTGCAATGGCTACTTCATGGAGTGTGGACGCCTGGCCCTGACCATGAGCCTGGAAAGCAATGCCCCTGCTGCTGAGCTACGGCCTGCCTGAGCCCAGCCCCATCATCCTGGTGCTACAGAAAGATTTTGATCACCTTAAAATCCTCAATCTGTGTTTGAGCTGAAAAGAATCAGTGAGTTAAAACAACGGTGAGAACATAAATGCTTTTACAAAATATATAAAAACCATAATATGGTCATCACTTATAGGAAGAATGTGACTGCACGAGAGAGGGTGTAGAGGAGATTTACCAGGATGCTGCCTGGGCTGGAGAGCCTGAGCTATAACTAATGATTGGATAGGCTCGGATTGTTTTTCTTGAAGCAGCAAAAGTTTGATCAATGTATGAGGGGGCGTGCATAGGCTGGATAGGAGGGCACTTTTTCAGTGAGCCAAGGGATCAACAACCATTGGATTTAAGGTAAGAGGTAGAAGACTAAGAGGAGATTTGGAGAAAAATGTTTTCATTTGGAGAGCGATGGAGTCTGGAACTCACTGCCAGAAGGGCTGGTTTAGTTAGAAACTCTCATCACATTCAAGCAGTATTCAGAAAGTTATTTGCATTGCCATAGCCTGCAGGTCTAAGATCCAAGAGCTGGAGAAAAGGATTAACGCAGTCAGATCTTTATTGTTTGGTGCAAACATAATGGGCTAAATGGCCTCCTTCTCTGCTGTAAATGTCTATGAGTCATAGATATTCATATTTCTATGGTGTATTTTGATCCATAATATGTAAACCTTAATGCATACTGAATGATACCATTGCTGCTCCTTTGCAGTTTTGTTGGCATCTGGGACTGCATTAGTTTTCAACGGCCGTATTGGAAAATAGTTTAGAGCATAGAACATAGAACAATACAGCGCAGAACAGGCCCTTCGGCCCTCGATGTTGCGCCGACCTGTGAACTAATTAAGCCCCTCCCCCTACACTATCCACCATTATCCATGGGATGTTTGGGATGTGTTGATTTGGACTATCATTTCTAACACAAGAAAATGTGAAATAAGGAAGTTATGATCCATGAATCTTTCTTATTTCCATTAAATACTGTTGTATGCTGCTTAGTCTCACTTATTCAATCACCTGAGGAAATATTCTCCAAAAATACTTTTTTTCCATAAAAAGTCAGATGATGTAGTAAGTTTATAATTAATTCCCCAAACATCTCAAATGCATTACTTCAAGGATGCTGCAATATACAAGTGAACAGTATTCAGCATCAACAATAAACTACAAAGAACAATGAAATTATTAACCAGTTCTGCTGTTTTGGAATGAAATGAATGCTAGTAGTACTCAAAATTAATGTTTCAGGCTAATAACCAATTTGACAAATAGTCACTGATTTGAAGCGTTGGTTCTGTTTTTTTTCCTCAGCAGGTCAGGCAACTTCTGTGCAGAGCATTTTAACACATTCTAATTTTATTTCAAACTTCTAGCATCCGTAGTATTTTGTTTTAGTTTATGGGGTTTTTTTTGATTGAGGTGAAGTGTCAAACATGATGCTCAAAATTTCATCAGCAAAAGTTGCTTAAATCCATTCCAGCTGATCCTGACTTACCACAATTGAGAATTCAAAATTGATTTGATCTTCTTCTGCCTTGTATAAGGGGGATAGAATAGAAATAAAGAAGACATCAGAACTCCAACAGCTATATATTCCTTTTTTATTAGTAATAAATACAGTAAAAAATTCACCAGAAGTGACCCTAAAACCTTTACACAATAATTCCTATTTTAACACATCTTCTGATGCACTATTGTCTTGTTATTCAGAATAAATATTTATTTCTATAAAATATTCTATACGTTGCAAGTGTTCTGACACAAAACACTGGAGGAAAAAGGGACACACTAGCACAGTAACTAAGAGTGGCAGCGACAGGCACTTAATGAAATGACTACAGATTGCATTGAGCAGCCGACACTGTCTTATCCTGCCACTTGGCTTCTCACCATGTGCAAAGTGCTCACATGACAAGGCCACTGCAATACAGTGAGATGATCAACCAGCAGTGCATCAGTGCTTCTTAAAGATGCTGCATCATTGTATACAGTGTTGGCTGACACAAATTTGTTCCAGTCCTTCCCTCTCTTAAACATTTTATTGGGAATGGATTGTTGTCTTCATTAAAGTGACAGACAAATCTATCATTTTAGGCATTTACTGTTAACACCACCATCTCCCGAGTTAAATGCCATTGATTCTGGAAAAGGTTCCATCTGTTCTGCCTTAAATCCCAACCTCAGAGAGAAAGCCTTTGTTGCAGCACTGTGCCATTTTCCCAAACTCTCGCAATTTATCCTATTACCCTTGTTAGTGAGATTATAAACATAGTGCTGTTAGGGCAGTTTGTTTTTAAGGGCACACCTCCAAATTGGAATCGATTTGAGATTGCCCCACATGCATTTCACCAAGGATTGTCCTTTCACTGGGTTTGAATCCAGGTCCAGACATGACAAGGCAAATATGATTCAGTAAAGAATAAGAAAGTTGTTTATAAAACCAGTGGGGATTAGCATTGCAGCAAAAAGTAAAAGAACAACTTGGATTTATATTTGGGAACTCCCCCATTCAACAATGTTGACAATTTCTTTACTATTTTGTTAGTGATATTGGGGCAATTCATTTGGCCAGGACACTGACAGAGCTCAACATCTCTTCCGGGAATAGTGCCATTGGGCTGTATTACTCAATAAGGTAGATGAAGTTTCAACTTCATGGCTCATCACGTCTATTTGATGAGCCATGAAATCTATTTGATGAGCCATTGATCTGTAACGAACTGAACTGGCAGCTTGGATTATGTACTTATGTCTCCAAAAGGAATTTCCCCTAACTCAGAACAAGAATGTAAGCAATACAATGAAACAAACACAGAGAATGCTGGAGAAACTCAGGAAGTCTGGCAGCATCTGTGGAAAAAGAGTTAACATTTCACGTCCAGAATGACTCTTCATCAGAATTGAAAAGCCAAACTGAACTTGAAACATTGTTTCTCTCTTTGCAGATGCTGCAAGGACCCCTAAGTTTCTCTAGTGTCACCTGTGATTGCTTCAGATTTCAGCACCCGCAGTAATTTGCTTTTACCAGTACAATAAACATTGACAATTCACACCAGATGAAGAACGTACCCTAGAACAGGCAATTACAAATGAAATCTCAAAAAGTGTGCTAAAAATGAACAAAGAGCTTGCATAATATTGCATCTTCCACGACCACTTGTCACTCAAAGCAATTTACAGTCAATATGATTTGGAGTACCTGTTCTAATATAGGAAATTTGCTCACCACATTTGTGCAAAGCAAGCATCCACAAATGACATGATAATGATTTGTTATTCCGTTTTTGTGATGTTGATTGAGGGATTATTTATGGCCATGATACTGGAAGTAACTTTCAGTTTTTCTTTGAAAATGTGCTGTAGAATCTTTAGAGGATAGAGAGGATTTTGGTTTATTGTTTCATTCGTAAAGCAGCTCCTCTGACTGAACTGCACTCTCTCAGTACTGCACTGGAGTACTGGAGGGCAAAACTGAAGCCTTCCATATTCTGAGATCACTGACATCACAGCCAATCTGCTGATGTGAGATCACAGACAACAATTGACAAAGACGGGATTAAGGTTATTCTCATTTGTACAATGCCACAGCTGCTTGGTCATGATCCTAGAGAGACAACCCTCCAGAGAGTGTAGCAACTGTAGCCCAGTGGTCATTGTAGATTCTTTTTTGAGAAGGTGATGAATTTCCACTCCTGATCCATCGTACTAATCCTCTGCCTTGAGCCCACATGTAGGACCAACTTGGGCTGCTTGCATCAACAAAGAGATATTCAGGCATCTTTTAAAATAGCTTGGGGTCAGGATTGTAATGGGAAACTGATAGTGGCACGAACTTTACTGCATTTCTACCTCCGTTCTGCACCTTGCCCATAAGTTCAGCTTCACATGCTATCACACTACATTCCCATTCCCTCACCAGCCATCCTTAGCCATCTCCTGAATGAGACTGCCCATTTTGTAGCAAATGTTATTACATTGTGGCTGCTTTTGACACATACATATGTTTTCTAGCTTGAGATGCTCCCAAACTCAAGCTGTGTGAGATCTTTGCAGTAGTGGGCTGAGAAAGAGAGAGGAAGAGAAGAAATTTTCATCCTGACTGTTTGTGTTGCAGTCAATGCCCAGCACAGTCGAAGAGGGATCAAGTGCAAACTCAGTAAAACATACATTCCACTCAAACAGTAAAGAACTTACATCTTCCACAAACAGTGCATCAATGACTCAACATCTCGTATACTTGGTGATTTTTTTGGAAACGAAAACTCACTCCTTATTTATATTCTTGAGATACAGCTCCACTCCTTTCCACCATATCAGCCTCATCGTCAGGAAGCTCAGTACATTTTTCGATGAACCTTATGGTACACAAACAGTGTCCATTGTATACTAATTGAGGAGAGAATTTTATTTGATTATTGCTCTCTACTGAAAGTATTACCTGTTGCTACTGTAGGGCCTGAATGTACAACTTTCCACTTGAAAAGGCAGATGTCCTATCAACTGAGCCAATGTAATCATGATGCTGCATCAACTGATATTATTCATGTCTGAGTGCCAACAAGCTATTCAACCATTTGAGTGAGTTTATCCCAGTCTCAACTAATGCACTTTCCCATAGGAGGTAACCATGTAGTGATCAGGAACAAAGACCCTGGGAATTTTTTTATATCCTTTCATGAGCAGGTCAACCATAGCATTGAATACCAACAACCAGAATCAGTAAAATATCTTCCTGTCCTATATCACCAGACAAAACACTTCCCATTCAATTAGAGTCTCTGCTAAGTTTATACAAAATAAAACTTCCAAGCAGTACTCAAATATTGAAATAGTTTAGATAAAGCAAACTGGAACTTAGCAAGACTGATGAACATTAGTTTCTTTATAATTTTAGTGACATGTCTAAATAAATCAATTATATTTTAATTACAAAAATGTTTAGAATTAAACTCCTGCAATTGCTGCCATTAGTAATAAATTATGATTGTTAAATATGTAAAGCATCTGATCTGATACACTCCTCAAGTTATCACTATTAACGCTACTGGACATCAAACAAACCTAAGGGATTGCATCTAGCATTTGCACAAAAATTGCCGCAAGACCTTGCAATCAGTGTGATTTTCATGTTTACAGATCACAAATGCTAGACCTCTTCCCTATTCTTAACCATACCCTAAAAACAATTACCAACCCTTTACCCACTAATTAATTCTCCCTCTCCTGACAGCCTCCATGACCTGATGAGAAAGAGAAAATTTGTTGTTCTATCAATCTGTTGAATTAGTTTCTCTCTGGGGAACTTTCTGAGTTGTAGCCAAGAAATAATGATCAGTGGTGATTTCAGTCAGCTCTACAAATCAAGCACGAGAACTAGTGCAACATTCAACATAATAGATTTCCAAATATTAAGAATTAGAAACAAACACATAAAATATTTCCATTTTCAATTCTAATCTAGAGTCTGATCAAACCTAATGTTTCTCTTTGCAAATGCTGATCAATCTTGCAGCATTTTCCATTCTTTTTCAATGTGGAGAATGTGTCCTGAGGCTCAATGTTAGTTGAGACAGTTCACTTATTAAGACAGGATCATTTAGTTGTGTACCTGTGATAGTTTCATCTTTTCTTCACTTAATGCCACTCACCCTCCTTTACTGATTTTTCTTGCTCTCTTTTACTCACAGCCTATTACCCTATACCTTTTGTTCTCATGTTAGTTTGTTAGATTAAAAAGCAAAACCTCAAGGATAATAATGTCTGGATTATAAAACTATAAAACACAGGAGCAAAAGCAAGCCATTATTACCTGAACCATGAGCAAACTGGCATAGGGGAAATGAGATTAGGGAAATTATTGCATGGCTCAAAATCCAGTGTGGGAAAAGCGGATTTTGGTTCATGAGGCACTGGCATTAGTACTAGGAAAAATGGGATCTGTACCATTAGAACAGTCTACACCTGAACCATGCTGCGGCCAGTGTCCTAGTGAGCCTCATGACTATGGATGTAGGGAGAACTTTAAAGTAAATAGTGGAAGCAATGGATCAAATTTGGGAAAACATGGCCAGAGTAGAAATAAGGTAAGAGCACAAGGTATTAAAATATGAAAAAATCAATATAATATGGCAGGAAGGGATAGAGAGTAGATTTCTAAGAATAAATCAACAAAGGTTACAAAAATAATAAAAGAACAAAACTAAAGGCTCTCTACCTGAATACTTTGAAACAAAACATGAATTGATAACAAAAAATCAAAATAAGTAAGTACAATCTGATAGTCATTACAGACACGTGGCTGCAGGATGATATAGATTGGGAAATGAATATTCATATTTAGGAGGGACAGAAAATTTCATTGAAATCACAGATTTTCAATTTGCTCAGAAATTGAGATCGAATTCTAGAACATAATTTTCTGGAGCCGCAGCAGAAAACCTGGGCACTTAACAGTGGATAATCAAGGGCCTTCACTATAGAGGTACAGACTCTGCTCCACTATTATACTTTCAAGCAGAAAACACACAATCTTGACTGCACAAGCACAACGATTAGTACATTTTGTTTGAAACAATGGACTAGACTATAGGTGTTAAATGAGCAGAGTATTTATTGAGTTGTGGAAAGTTGTTTGCAAAGGAGGAAAGATGACGTTTCGGGTAGGGACCCTTCTTCAGGAAAAAAGGGTCCAGACCCAAAATTTCAGCTTTCCTGCCCCTCTGATGCTGCTTGGCCTGCTGTGTTCATCCAGCTCTACTCCTTGTTATCTCAGATTCTCCTCCATCGGCAGTTCCTACTGTCTCTTTACTAAAACTAGTTCTGTTACCTGATAATAAAATGTGAGGCTGGATGAACACAGCAGGCCAAGCAGCATCTCAGGAGCACATCTGCAGTTCCCATTATCTCTGATAGCTTTTGTGCTCCTGAGATGCTGCTTGGCCTGCTGTGTTCATCCAGCCTCACATTTTATTATCTTGGAATTCTCCAGCATCTGCAGTTCCCATTATCTCTGTTACCGGATGCTGCATTGCCCTGTTTTACAATTTAGGGATTGGGTCATGCAAAGCTCCTTTTCCTGGCTTTCATTTTGTGAAGTTCTACATCACTAACACCAGAGGGAAGTTCTTTTCATTCATTCACTGAATGTGGGTGCTGCTGGCCAGGCCAATATTTATTACCCATCCTTTATTAGACAGAAGGCAAACAGGAGTCAACCGCATTGCTGTGGGTCTACAGCCATATTTGGCCAGACCAGGTAAGAATGGCAAATTCCTCCTCTAAAGGACATTAGTGAACCAGACCAATTTTTCCACAATTGGCAATGGTTTTATGGTTATCATTAGCCTCTTAATTCCAGATATTTATTGAATTCAAATTCCACCATTTGCTATGGCAGGAATCAAGCCTAAATCCTCAGAGATTACCAGGGTCTCTGGATTAATGGTCTAGTGATAGTATCACCAGGCCATCAACTCTTGTTACACTTGTCAATGAACAAGAAAAGGCATTTAAGCAGCACCAAAAATCTGAATTTGTGTCGCACCTTTAACACTATAAAACATCCCACGGCATCCCATTGCAGAGTAAACAAACAAAATTTTAAATCATGAAATCAGGTGATGACCCCTCAGAAGAATGTATCACTGACTCTACCAGAAAACAACTTAATCGCCTGATAAAAGATTCTGCTGAGGGCCTTGCACCCACTCCTCTGCACATCCTCAAAGTAAAACAAAAAATATCCTTGAATCCTACAAGTTTTGTTACATTTTGCTGTCGAAATGCTGTCGTGGATGTTCTATCTATAGATCCAGGATTCAGCAAATCTTATTCCACACACCATTTTATTCATGCTTGCTCTTATAAAGGAAATCTATTTCCTAACAAACACCTTCTAACAGTGTTAGCAAAGACAGAATTAACTACTTTATATGGGAGATGACAGAATCCATTGCTCTGGAGAAAAAAAGAATTTCTTCCAATTTGTAGGTTTGTATAATTGAAATCTGTTTTCAGGTTTCGTCCTCACAAAGTAAGTTGAGTAACAGTGGAGATCTCAGTTTATGATATCATTAAGGTAGAATTTCGGGATGTCATAGCAAGAAAGTACAATGTTGATTCCCAGATTGCCTCTGATGCACAGTACCAAAGCATAAGCAAGAGACTCACAAGTGTGCAGCTATTTCATTTCCAGCATTGAAAGTTAATGAATAATTTAAGTTAAAATATGCTTGCCCATTAACGATTATAGAAAAAAAATTCTAATATGAATGATAAATCCCACTATCCTCTGGGAGAACCAGCTCCCGCAATCCAGTAGGCCATATGGCTATGTCAAACATGCCCTATTCTAAAGTGACTAACGCCCTCATTTAACACAAGGCCACCACTGCTTGATTCTGATTTTGCAGCTTTAAAAATAGATTACTTAAAAGGCAATGCGTGGTGACAAGGCTAAACCCCCCACCCTATTGGCATATTGTGAGATAAATGTGTTTTTTGCTCGTGTGGAACTCTGTTGCAATCGTTCGCTCAATCAGCTCTCTGGTAAGAGCTGTGCTTCAATGTCTACTCGGCAGATCGGGCACTTTTTACTGGTAGCCAGCCATTGGTCAACACAGACTCGGTGAAAGAGGTGCATACAAGGGAGCCTCCTGAAGAAAACACAAAACAAACCATTAACTACTCAGTATGTTACCATCCATGATTTGTGACCTACACACCAAACATTCTCTTTATTGTCTGATTTATACCTTTTAATTGTCTCCAAGGAGTTCTTCATCTTCTGAAGTATACTGCCATATTTTGGCCGAACATGAAATCTTCATTGCAAAATCTGAATAGTATATTCTCAGCTTATTAACCCAATATTCTTCGTAAGGACATTACATTATGGGAGCAAGATTAGGACATTAGGTACCTCTCAACAGAGTTGTTGAGAACTTGACAGGGTAAATTAAAAGAAACTGTTTCCATTGAAAGGTTGCCCAGGATGCAGCTTAAGGGAATTAGGAAAAGAATGAGTAGAAAGATGCACTGAATTTAAAACAGCAATTTGTTCCAATGTGGAATGCTGTACCTCTAAGACTCGCGGTGGCAGATTTAGTAATAATTTACAGAAAGGGATTGATATATCCTTGAGAATGGAAACATTTGTGCACCATAAGGAAAGAATTGGGGTGTAGGAGTAATCAGATAATGCATTCAAAGAGTCAACATTGACATGATGGGCTGAGTAGCTTGGCCAAGTTCTGTGTGATCTCACAATATTTTCAGATTGTTACCGTTATTCTGCATTTTATCTGCATTCTCATCTCACTTCTAATTTATTTTTAAATTTGGTGTGAATTTTGAAATCTTCTTCAGTGGAGTTTTGTTTTGGATTATATTTTATATCCTCCTCATAATTGAGAAACTTCAATTAGCTAATCTCAAAGTTCTTCCTAGTTCAAACATGAACAAACTCCAATTTATCAACCTTCCATCAGCCTAAATTCAGATTCAAATAGAGACTGCAGATGGAGTTGGCTTTGGGTTTGGAGGGCAGGTAGTATCACATTCAGACTTCAGTTCCAACCAGGTTCCAGATTGAGAGTTTGGTTTGGGGACTTGAGTTCAAACATTATGTAATTTCACAGATTGAGTAAGAAAATATAAAGAAACAATAAGTCTAGAATAACTCTATTATGCCTACAGGTATCTGCAATCTCTCTACACATCTGTTCCTCTAGTACTCACTGGTAATTGTGGGGCCTATAATACAGCCCCAACAGAGTGACCATCCCCTTCTTGTTTCTAAGCTCTAACCGTATGGCTTCATTTGATGACCTCTTAAGAATATCCTCCCTAAGCACTGTTGTTACGTCCTCCCTTATCAGAAGGGCAACTCACCCTCCTCACTTACTTGTACTTTTGTGACGCCTGTAGCTTCTGAATTGTGCAACATTGAGCTGCTAGTCCTGCCCTTCTCTCAGCCATGTTTCTGTTATGGCTATAAAATCCTTGTCCCCAGAGTCAATCCATGCTCTGAGCTTTTCTGCCTCAACAATCAGGCCTTGTGCATTGAAATAAATGCACTTTAAATCAGCAGTCTTTTCCGTCTCTTTACTGTGGCCCTGGCTATCCTGAACTGTAAACTTTCTCTCAATGTATTTTCCCCTGACTTCTCGATGGCTCCTCTCTTTTTCAGAGTCTCACCCACCTGCCAAACTAGTTTAAACTCTTCCAGGGAACACCAGCAAATCTCCCCACAGAGCTATTGGACCCCCTCTGGTTCAAAGCTTTTAGAGTTTTTCAAAGAGGTAACGAGAAAATAGATGAGGGTAGGGCAATGAATGTTGTCCAAATGGACTTCAGTAAAGCATTTGACAAGGTCCCGCATGGCAAGTTAGTTATAAATGATCTGGATATGAATGTACCAGGCATGATTAGTAAGTTTGCATATGATACAAAATTATCGCTGATAGCTAGGACGGTTATCGAAAATTACAGAGGGATCTTGATCAGATGGGGAAGTGGGCTGAGGATTGGCAAATGCAATTCAATACAGGTAAGTGTAAGGTGTTGCACTTTGGAAAGTCAAACCAAGGTAGGAATTATACAGTAAATGGTGAGGTCCGGAGGAATGTCGTAGAACAGAGGGACCTAGGAGTACAAGTACATAGTTCATTGAAAGTGGCGTCACAGGTGGACAGGGTGGTGAAGAAGGCATTTAGCATGCTGGCCTTCATCGGTTGAGGTAATAAGTATAGGAGTTGGGACATTGTATTACAGTTGTATAAGTCGTTGGTGAGACCGCACTTCGAGTATCGGTACAGTTTTGGTCACCCTGTTATGGGAAAGACATAGTTAAACTGGAAAGTGTACAGTGAAGATTTATAAGAATATTGCCAGGACTTGTAGGCCTGAGTTATAAGGAAAAGTTAGCCAGGATAGGACTTTATTTCTTGAAATGTAGGAGAATGAGGGTGACCTTATTGAGGTGTATAAACTGACAGGCATAGATAGGATCCTTTATTCATTAACAGGATGAGGGCATCACTGGCTGGGCAGCATTTATTGTCCAGAGGGTATTTGAGAGTTAACCACATTGCTGTGGTTCTGGATTCACATGGAGGCCAGACCAGGTAAGGATGGCAGTTTCCTTCCCTAAAGGGCATTAGCGAATCAGATGGGTTTTCCCCCAAAAAAGCAACAATGGATTCAATGTCATCATTAGACTCTTAATTCCAGATATTTTATTGAATTCAAATTCCACCATCTGCCATGGCAGGATTTGCACCTAGGTCCCATAGAATGTTATCTAGGTCTCTGGATTAACAGCCCAGAGATAATAACACTAGGCCATCACCTCCCCATATAAATGCAAGTAGTCTTTTTTCCAGGGATAGGGAATTGAAAACTAGAGGGCATAGGATTAAGGTGAGAGGGGAAAGAATTAAGAAGCATCCGAGGAGCAACTTCACACAGAGTGGTACATGTATGGAATGGACTGCCAGAGAAAGTGATTGAAGTGTGTACAATAGCAATATTTTAAAAAGACATTTGGACAGGTACATGGATGAGAAGGGTTTAGAGGGATATAGACCAAATGCGGGCAATTGGAACTAGCTGAGTGGGCACCATGGTCAGCATGGACCAGTTTGGGCTGCAGGGCCTTTTTCCATGCTGTGTTACTCTATGACTCTAACCATGGCTCTTTAATATAGTGCATCTATCTCTGTTATAGAATCCACAATTATCACATTACTCTAATGACTCTATTAGCACCTTGCAACTTCTCTCTTTTTATGACCTACCTGACATCTTCTCCTTCCTCCAGCATGCATAAACAAATTGTACACTTCTCATCAAAGTCTGTATCCTCTTCATCCTCTATTGGCTCCTTGAGGTTCTGTTGCATTCTCTGCAGACAAAATAATCATAGATAGAGCCAGAACTTCATTGATACAATGGAGTAAATTGCCTATTTCTCTGAAATACAATGAGGAATATTTTGCCATTTTTAAATTAATTTCTACTTCATGTCTTTTATCTTTTGTGTCCTGATTCAATTCCCAGATGGCTGATAAGGTGGAATAACTCCCCACCATGGAACTGTATCTGCAATATAATCATGATCAAATTGCTAATACAGTTAAAGCAAAAATGATACTGGCTGCACAAACAGAAATTGATGGAGGAACTCAGTAGGTCAGGGAGCATCTGTGGAGAGAAAACAGAGTTAATGTTTTGGGTTCAGAGACACTTCTTCAAAACTGATTGTACCACAATCTGATATTTTCCAGCAATTTCTGTTTGGGCTTCTGATTTCCAGCAACCCCAGTTCTTTGGTTTTATGATACTGACTGTGTTCGAGTGCCTGATTGAAGTATCTGAAACTTGTAAATTGAGGACACTCTGTAGTAATCAAATTCTCTAAAAGCAAATCACAAATTGACCAATTTCAGAAGGATAAATATACTATCCATTCGGAGGTTTTCCAAGATGACAAATGTCTGGAAAACAAAGAAATGCCTGATGGTCATCAATGTGGTATTTTTCCAGATGACCGCTGCTGACATCTAGTGGTATTTGCCAGGGTGTGGAACCGGGTAATATTTGTTTGAGATAGTTTGCTGTCACCAACCCCACTTTGTCAGTGCTTTGTCATGGGCCTATCTAGTGTTGATGATAGGGGGTATACTATTACACAGCTCGACACCACCCAGGACAAAGCAGCCCTCTTATTTGGCACTACATCCACAAGCATCCACTCCCTCCATCACTGACACTCAGTGGCAGCAGTGTGTACTATCCACAAGATGCACTGCAGAAATTCACCAAAGATTCTCAGACAGACCTTCTAAACCCAAGGACAAGGGTAGCAGATATATGGGAACACCACTACCTTCAAGTTCCTCTCCAAGTCACTCACTATCCTGACTTGGAAATATATCACCATTCCTTTGCTGTCGCTGGGTCAAAATCCTGGAATTCCACCCCTAATGGCATTGTGGGTCAACCCTCAGCAGGTGGACTGCAGTGGTTCAAGAAGGCAGCTCACCATCACCTTCTCAAGGACAACAAGTAATGCTGGCAGCGAGCAATGCCCACATCTCACAAGTGAATACAAAAAAAGTATCTACAGGGGAGGCATTGCTCTTAGATTTAAAGAAGGTTTATTGCATGAATTCAACTTTTGACTTTTCTAAGGTTCCATTGACTTCTTTTGAAGACACCTGGATCTACACCTGAAGTGCTGTAACCTGTAAGGCTATGGATTAGCTGCTGGAAATTGGGATTCGAATGGGCAGCTAGTTTTATATTGTTTATTGACTTCGCACACACTAACGGTTGAATGGTTTCTTTCTGCAGTGTAACTTTTCTACAGATCTAGTTTTTTAATTATAGCAATTAGTACAATTATATTTGATAAACATAACTAAGACTTTAAGGAGCTGGTCCAATTACATCTGCTGCGTCCAAAGGGGAGAATAGAACTCCTCGTCTCTACCATGGATTGTAGAATATCACTCACTGACATCAGTAGAATGAGTGCCGCCAATGAAACACGAACAGTAACCCTTCAGACTCAATTTTATGCAACAATCTACAAATAGATAGATGGTCTGAGAAGTGGTGAGTAATATTCACACTTCAAAAATGCCAGACAATGACCATCTCCAACAACAAATAATCTAGCCATTGCCCTTCACATTCAATGACCACCATTGAATTACCCGCTACTAATATTTGGCCATTGACCAGAAACTGAGCTGGATTAGCCATATAAATACTGTGGCTACAAGATTGTCTCAGGGGCTAAGAATGTTGTGGTGAGTAACTCCCCTCCTGACCCTTCAAATCCCATCCACCATTTACAAGACACAAGTCAGGAGAGTGATGGAATACTCCCCACTTGCCTGGATTGGGGCAGCTCCAACAACAGTCAAGAAGCTTGACGCCATCCAGGAAAAAGTAGACCACTTGATTGGTACCACCTTCAACCTTGACCCCCTTCACCATGGGTGCATAGTAGCAATAGTGTGTACCATCCACAAGAAGCCCTGCAGAAATTTGCCAAGGCTCCTCCATCAATACCTGCCAAACCTTCAACCTCTACCAAGTCCCAAGATTTTATCCAATGTGCTTCTTTAGAAAAGGAGGCACAATGAATAATTATTGTGCATTTGAAAAGCTGTGAAGCATTTCAAGATTTCAAAATCGAGGTTCCAATTTAACAGGACATTGCATTGTATACATTGGCCTATTTGCCATATTTTAGAACGGCAGCTATATAATGACAGACTCCACCCAAACACCTTTTATTCAATCTAATTGCTACATTATGGCTCACATTCATCCCACCCATTTTGAACCCTTTGTCCTTTTAGCAACTATCTACTAAACATTTTTCATTCCCTATGAAGCCCTCAGAAATGTTAATTTCCTATATGTTTCTGAAGTCTCCCTATACCTTCATCCTGTCCTCATCCTGTGTCCCTTTCTAAGGTTCTTCCATCTCTTAGACATTTCTGCCATTTCTCATCCAGGCTGCTACTTAGTTCCTCTCTCACTCTCTTTCACACTCATACCCCTACCCCATTCACATTGGCTCCATCACTCTATCCTTCTACTTGATCCTTCATCTCATCATTGGCATTCCTTCACCCAATCCTGCAACAAGCAGACCCTTACTGCTTGTCTTGCAACTTTCCACGTGTGTCCTGTGATCATAAATGAAGGTAGTGCAACAAAACATTAAATGACTCAAGCAACTGTTTGTAAGATCTGTTCTTACCTTCTTGTATGTGTGTGGGAAGGTGCACCTCTCAATCACATTCTGCAAGGCTCCACGGTTCACAGTACCAAGCCTGTCCTCTAGTTGTAACAGTTCCTGAAACCAGCAAGATGCAATATATTATGGCATTAATATATTCATAAAGGTTTGAGACTGCCTTGAAATGATAGGTTTGCATAAAACCTGGCATCAGTGTGGCTTTCACGCCATGTCAATTTGCCATTGTGGATTCAGGGCCAAAAAGATGCCTAGAATAGCAATAATTTTTTGTTTCTCTATGAGTTAAAATCTAGGACTGTTCCAGGACCGTCAGTCACTTATGTGAAACCTGGGGGTGCTTCATGTGAGCAGACACTGATTTTTAAATTTCAAATCTTTTGTTTCACAATTTTAGTAACTTTTAGCCAAGTAATAACTCTGAATATCTTAATGGATTTTTAAAACTACTTTCCATTTACCTGGAAGATAGTTGGGGCAGTCTAACCTAACCACACATCACACCAGGCCAGTAGTTTATTCAGAGTGACAGTAACATAGAAATTATCATGCTCTTGGAGCACTTTTTGAAGAATTTCTTTCAACTAATTTATTGACAGGATGATAGTATGATAGGTGAAGACAGCATTCATTGCCAATCCCAAATTGCCTAGAGGGCAGTTCAGAGTCAACTGCATTGCTATGGGTCTGGAGTCACATGTAGGCCAGACCAGGTAAAGATGGCAGTTTCCTTCCCGAAAGGACATTAGTGAACCAGATGGATTTTCCTGACAATCAACAATGGATTCATGATCATCATTGGACAGTTAATTACAGATTCTTTTCCTGAATTCAAATTCCATCATCTGCCATGGCAGGATTTGAACTCAGAAAATTACCTGGGCCTCTGGATTAATAACCTAGGAACAATACCACTAGGCTATTGCCTCCTCATCAGTTTGATTACCTGTGTCCATACATATTCAAAGCTCGACATATCCAGGGTGACACATGTGACAATAATACCACAAAATATAGAGGGACAATTTGGGTCATTGAGTTTGCACCACTGTTTGACCGTGGCTGGCATATTTCTCAACCTCATTCTCCTGTCTTTACCATGTAACCCTTGATCCACTTATTAATTAACAACCTGTCTGTCATAATGACACTCAATGACTTGGCCTCCACAGCCTTCTGCAAAAACGAGTTCCACAGATTCACCACCACCTGGCTGTTAAAATTCTTTGTCATTTCAGTTCTAAAGAGTCATCCCATCACTCTGACGCTGTGCCCTCTGATCCTAGTCTCTCCTACCAAAGGGAAAATCTTCTCCAAGTCTACTCTATCTGGGTCTCTATCCAGGTAATCCTCTTTTCATGCCAGTACATTGCCCCTAACACCATAGGCTCTTATCTTATTGACCAGACATCTTTAGGGCATCTTATCAAAGGCCTTCTGGAAAACCAAATAGATCGAGTCCACTGGATCTCCTTTATCTAACTTACTCATTACCTCCTCAAAGAATTCTAACAGATCTGTCCTCTTGATGAAGCCATACTTATAGCCCTAGTATACCACGCACTTCCAAGTACTCCACTGTCTCATCCTTAATAATGGTCTCTTAAAATCTTACCAGTTACCGAGGCCAGCCTAACTAGCTTATAATTTCAAGTCGTCTGCCTCACTCCCTGGTTAAATAAGGTGTTGCATTGGCCATTTTCCAGTTCTCTATGAGCCTGAAAGATTACCACTAATGCCACTCTAATCTCCTCAACTATCTCCTTTAAACCCTAGGGTACAGTCCATCTGGTTCAGTCGATAAATCCACCACTAGACTTTTCAGATTCCCAGTACCTTCCTCTCAGTGATGACCACCACATGCACCTCTGCCCAGACTCTCTTGAAGTTCTGGTATGCTCCTGATGTCTTCCATTATGAAAACTGATACAAGGTACCAATTCAGTTCCTCCACCATTTCTTTGTTCCCCAATACTACCTCTCCTGCTTCATTTTCCAGCAGTGTAATGTCCACTCATTCCGATCTTTTACCTTTCACATTTCTAAAAAAAACTCTTGCAACCTTCTTTATGTTACTAGCTAGCTTACCTCATGTTTCATCTCCTCCCCACCTTTATTGTTTTTTCCTTGTCTTCTGCTGGTTTTTGACAGGCTTCCCAATCTTCTGGTTTCCCACTAATCTTTACTACATTGTATTCTTTTTCTTTTGTTTTTATGCTGTCCCTCACTCCCCTAGTCAGTCCTGGTTGCCTCATCCTCCCTTTTGTACGTCTGTTCTTTCTTAGGATGAATTTCTGCTGCGCCTCCAAAATTACCCCCAGAAACTCCTGCCATTACTGCACTTTGGGCGGCATGGTGGCTCAGTGGTTAGCACTGCAGCCTCACAGCACCAGGGACCCAGGTTCGATTCCAGCCTCGGGTAACTGTCCGTGTGGAGTTTGCACATTCTCCCCGTGTCTGCGTGGGTTTCCTCCGGGTGCTCCTGTTTCGTCCCACAGCCCAAAGATGTGCAGGCTAGGTGGATTGGCCATGCTAAATTGCCCATAGTGTTCAGGGGTGTGTGGGTTTTCAGGGGATGGGTCTGGGTGGGATGCTCCAAAGGGTGGTGTGGACTTGTTGAGCCGAAGGGCCTGTTTCCACACTGTAGGGAATCTAATCTAATCTTCCCTGCTGGGCTCCCCTTCCAATCAACTCTGGCCAGCTTCTCCCTAACATCTTTGAAGTTACCTTTACTCAGTTGTATAATTGTCACAAATGAATCAATCTTTCCCTCTCTAACTGCAAGGTGAATTCTATCGTGTTATGGTCATGGGCCACCTAGGAGCTCCTTCTGCTTTGGGTTCCTAATCAAGTCTGTCTCATTGTACATCATCAAATCCTGTTCCCTAGTGAGTTCTAGACATTCCATGAATTTCTTTTCTTGGGATCCACTACCATATTTAGAGCATTTGATAACCATGGCTGTCAACAGTGAAAAATTTAGTCTGAAAACAATAAATGCTGGAGATCACAGCAGCTCAGACAGCATCCATGAAGAGAGAGCAAGCTAATGTTTTGAGTCTAGATGCCTTTTCTTCAGAGTTGAAGTGACATGCAGAGGGGACAACGTTTATGTGATGGTTTGCGTGTGGGGGTTTGGGGGTGGCACTGGTGGGTGTAGCGTGCTGGAGAAGAAAGGATGTTGATAGTACAGATTAAGTGATCAGAATGTGAGAATAGCAGAATGTGGTGTGTCTCCTGCCAGATTTGAAAGGGCAGTAAAAGGGATGGGGTGAGGGGAGGATATGATAACAGGCTAAAAAAAAGGGAAGAAATGGTTTGCAATTTAAAGGTGTTGAACTCAACATTGAGTTCAGAAGGGTGTAAGCTGCCTAGCCTGAAGATAAGATGTTGTTCCTCCGGTTTGCGCTGAGTCAATGGAACACTGCAGCATGCCGAGAACAGACACATGGGCGTGCAAGCAGGATGTTGTGTTAAAATGACCGGCTACAGGAAGGTCAGGGTCCTGATGGCACACAGAGCAGAGGTGTTCTGCAAAACTGTCACCCAGCCTGTGTTTGGTTTCTCCACTGTAGAGTTAGGTCACATTGGGTGCAGTGAATACAATACACAGGATTGGTGAATGTACAGGTGAAATTCTGCTCCACCTAGAAAGACTGTTTAGGCCTTTGGAAAGTAAGCAGGGAGGTGGTGAAGGGGCAGGAGCGGTTTTGGTTTTACACCCTGATTTTGACCTCACATGCTGAATTTTTCTAATTCTATCAAGATGTTAACCTCCTGTTGGTCCATTGTATTTTCTCCTTCATAACTTCTTCGTAAACAATTTGTTCTTTCTGTTTTGGTTAAAGGATGGACCTCTCGCACTTGGGACAAAAACAGGAATTGCTGCTGAAACTCAGTAGCTCTGGAAGCATCTGTAGGAGGAAAGCAAGGTTAACATTTCGAGTCCAGCGACTCTTCATCAAAACCCAGCACCACACTCAAAATATTAACTCTGCTTTCTTCCTACAGATGGTTGTTTGGTCTCCTCTATTTTCTTTGATCAGGACAAATGCCCACCCTGGAATAAATGAAGTTGATCACTGACACGTTGATGTAATCCAAATTTTGAACTCCAATCCTTCATTGCATGCAGTTTGTGATCTTGCCTTGTTCTTCACCCCCCAACAATGCCACTGGCAACACAGAATTATTCTGGTGCAGTGACATAATGAGGTCTAAGTGACCTTGAAAGAACATACAGCCCAAATGGCAATCAAGAAAAACAGTGTCATCAAAATGGCCTACTGAGTAGTGAGCTCTTGGGACTTCTGAAGATGTTTTGACCAGTGACCATGCTTGGCATCAAATGTTAGGAGGCACTTTGCACATGCAAATCTCAGATTTAGTTTCTTCTAAAGTGGGTATTTTGTGAGGGTGCCATTTCAAACTGTGTTTAGGCATTGAGATTTGATACATACTTTCAGAGATCCATCCTTTTTATGTGTAGTATTGAGCTACACCAGTCTGTGTACACCTGTACTCTTTTGATGAATCCATCTTGCTCATATTTAGCCTATTCCTCAAATTGTCCTTGAAGTGGAACCTGCATTTATGTGGTGAGTCCATGGATAGGTTTACATTCTTCAAATACCATGTTGCAGCTTCCTTGAAACTGCCGATTTCATCAAAACACTCAACGCATTTTGATGCTAAGTCATGAATCGAAATGGCAGGTGATATTTCTGAGCTTGTTCTGTTGTCTGATGCCCCACTGATTCCATGGATTGTGACAGCGGTAAGTCAGGGCATTGCAGGGAGCTCTGGAAATTATTGATCCAGCAGTTTCCAGGCATATTGATCATACATGCCTTCCAACACTACAGATGGTGTATGTGGAATTGGAAAACTATTACATGCTGGAGGTTTTATTTTCATTGGCCTCACCATGTATTCCTATTTCTGCAGACATGGGCCAAATCTTTGGGGCTGCAAGGTGCAATGTAGCAAAGGCTACCAGGGAGTTCCAATCTAGTTCTAACAGCTAGAAGGCCCTCATAAACTGCTTGGTTCTTCTTTTAACAGACGGTGAGGCCTAACTATCTGCTCTTGTACACCAACCCTGTGGATGAAATATGCCTTCCTCCTGCCATTCCCACAAGTCCCTTAATATCCCACCATTCTCTACTCCTTCTACAGGCATTTTCCTCCCCTTCAGAGCTCCCCCATCATGTCTCACCCAAGCCAGAAACATCTTACCTCTCACCCATGACATGCCCCCTCAACATGCAGCTTCTCCCTCACTAGGCATCTCCCTGGCCCAGCACCCACCTCCCCTGCTCATCAACCCCCATAACAGGCATTTGCTCCTCTCCACAGGTATATTTTTGAGCCCAGAGGCATCTCCTTCCCCACATACAATCATTCTCTTACCCATTCACATTCACAGGCATTTCCTCCCCTTGCTCTCTCAACCAACTTCCTTCCTCACCCGCTTTCACAGTTGTGGGATATCAGCAACTTTCAAGCACCAAAACAGGGCCACAATTGTAAAGCTTTTATGGTGCACTGCATTAAGCAAACCATAATGGCTTACTTTTCTACATCAAATGCACCTGAATCTTGAAACCACAGTTCTGAAAACTGCTAATTGTTTTAAATTCTGTTAGGAGGTCTGCTGTTTTCAATTAAAACTAAGGAACTTTGTGGCCATTTTGATGGAATACCTTAAGTCTAATCTTGCTTGCTATTGATCTAGGGAACTCCCTGGTTACTTACATTTCTCAAGTGAGTTAAAGTGGCATCCTGATAGGGATTTGTCTGCTTGCCAGTTTGATGTGTTTTCAACACTCTTTGATAATGTAAACAATCATATCAAAAGTTGTCTCATGCATTTTAGCACAACTTAAGACTGTTGACCATGTAAAAACTGAAATAACTGTGGAAGCTGTAAATCAGGAACAAAAACAAAGTTGCTGGAAAAGCTCAGCAGGTCTGGCAGCATCTGTGAAGGAGAAAACAGAGTTAACATTTCGGGTCTGGTGACCCTGTGTTTGACCTGTAGACTAACTTGCTTGCTGGCTGGTTAAGCACAATAGGTCTCAGCAACATGATACTTTGCAAAGATTTTCATTATTTCACAATAATGATAAGGATCTACACATCAATCACTCAACAAGGATTCAGAGTGTTATATTGTTTAAAACATTAAAACACATGAAAGTTATAAAGTAGACATTACAGTAAAGCAACTGATCTCTGTTAGAGAAATTTCAAACCCATTACAGACCAACTGGCAGGCAGAGTGACAATATTGTATTCACACTATATACTCCTTAAAGCTTAAGTCTCTTATAGGCAAGGTATGCATACCAGGAGTGGAAATCTTGTGCAAACCTAAATTGGTCACATATGACGTAAAATTTCAAAGACAACAAATAAGCAAATTTGTGAGTATTCTTGAACATAACATGACGCACCTCATAACTTTCCCTAATGGCGGGGCTCTGCCGACCCCCATTTAACCCTTGCAGAGCCAGTAGGTGAAGATGTGAATAAGGGTAATTCCTCAAATCAGGAATAATCTGAAAAACACAGATTTTTATGATTAAGGATGGATAAATAACCACCTACTGAGCTTTAGACACCAGAAAGATCCCATATTTAATTTGTGATCTGAACTGAGGTAGCTATTCTCAGCACAGGCAGTCGTTCGAGAATTTTATCTTATTTGCCAAATTTCACACCCACTCCTATCTCCAACAATTGGCAACTGCTTGTAGAGTGTTTGATTCTGTAGTCCAGTCTTTAGATGTGAGTCTAAACAGCAATATTTTTACCAAAGGCAGAGGTGGGTAGGTATTGCAGCTGAGCTCAATCTGGTCCACAAATTGACTAACACACATTACTAGCAAGGTCCAAAATAGCAACAGGAAACCTGACTCAATCATTGTCTCCAACTGTGGATTTCCAAACAAAGGGTATTATTCTTTATTCCTTTTCATGGGAAATAGACATCACTGGCAAGTGAGCATTTATTGCCTAAGCCTAGATACCTTTGAACTAAGTTGCATGCGAGGCCATAGCAGAGCACAATAAGCGTCAGTCACTTTGCTGTGGGTCAAGTGTCAATTGCAAGCTGAAGTGGATAAAGGCTGCAGATTTTTCCACCAATTAATGATAGTTTCGTTATCACCATTACTGAGATTAGCTGTCAGTTCTATGTTTTATGAATTTCATTAACCATGGTAGTATTTGAACCTGTGTCCCCAGCCTGGATTTTCCTTATCAAGAAACATGTTCAATATACCACTGTCAGCATCTCTCCTTTGTGTAACCCCCTGATGCCACATTACCCAAGACAGTCAGTCTCAACCTGGACTAGAAACTAAACATGTGACCTGTAGATCTTACAAACTGGCGCTACCAACTTGTTAAGGCATCAGGGAGTGGCAAAAGTTGAAACGGCACTTTTATTGTAAATCCATGTTTAACATTTGCTTGCAGCTTCATGATCAGCCACATGGCATTGCATTGAAATATGTTGCCATGATGTAAGGGGAATGCACCTACTGACGTTTCTCCTGACAGGCATACAACAAGCCTTAGGGACCCATGTGATGCAGTGGTACGGCCCCCTACTTCTAGGTCAGGAGGCCTGGGTTCAAGTACCACCTGCTCCAGAGGTATTTAATAAAATTTCTGAATAGGTTGTTGAGGAAAATATCTATGACAGCAATAATGGAAGAGTAGCCAACATTGAACATAAGCCAAAACAGAGCAAAATACATCCTTACCACAGACGCTGAAGACATACTCCGAGAGAAATGATGTATCCTGGTTGTTGTTAGGTAATGATGTAAACGATGTACTGGGAGGGCCTGGTACTGAGTATGGGGCAAACCAGCCTCTACACTGATATCCCTTCAAAAATAACAAATAGGCATCAAGAGAAAATCAGTAGCTGCAAAGATGTAAATATTGTGTTTCTTAAGATTTTGTCAACTCTGAAGCATACTCTTGGCTAGGGAAACATCAGGATGTAAACTTCCTGCTGTGAATACATCATGTACACTGAATCATAAAGAATATAAACTTGGATATCAAACAATTAGCATTTATGTATGAATGGTGCAAGTTCCATTCATCAACCTTCACAAAATTTTATCTTGGATCAGAGGACAGAAAAGCACAAGATCTACTAATGCCTTCAGTCTCGCCCTCACATCATCAAATCAGTATGACCTGTGAAGCATCCCTGGGACTTACCAGTCAGTGCCTTCAGTCAGGTACCTGGGCTGTGTTCCCACTGCTGAACCAGGATGGAGGTGGTTGCTGAAATCAAAACCTGCTCGGAGACGGTGGGGGTATGGAGGAGCCCTTTCCTGTGTCCGTCTACAAAGTAACACAACAACACTAGAGGAAGTTACATCAAGGGCAGACGAGAATCATGCAGGCAAATCTAACTCCATTTTCTATTAGCTCAACCCATTGACATCTACCCAAAAATGAATCATATCAAAAAATATTCAAGTACCTATAAGGGGTTGAGTGGCATTAGACATTTAGAAAACCTAATATTTTATCTCTGGAACTTTGGTCAGTTGAAAACCCAAACTAACGAATATAATTCTTTTCTCTGAAACTTCTGTGCCTAAACAGTATTTGAGCAGTTTTAACCCAGATTTTAGAACATAGAACATAGAACATAGAACATAGAACAGTACAGCACAGAACAGGCCCTTCAGCCCACAATGTTGTGCCGACCATTGATCCTCATGGATGCACCCTCAAATTTCTGTGACCATATGCATGTCCAGCAGTCTCTTAAATGACCCCAATGACCTTGCTTCCACAACTGCTGCTGGCAACGCATTCCATGCTCTCACAACTCTCTGCGTAAAGAACCTGCCTCTGACATCCCCTCTATACTTTCCACCAACCAGCTTAAAACTATGACCCCTCGTGCTAGCCATTTCTGCCCTGGGAAATAGTCTCTGGCTATCGACTCTATCTATGCCTCTCATTATCTTGTATACCTCAATTAGGTCCCCTCTCCTCCTCCTTTTCTCCAATGAAAAGAGACCGAGCTCAGTCAACCTCTCTTCATAAGATAAGCCCTCCAGTCCAGGCAGCATCCTGGTAAACCTCCTCTGAACCCTCTCCAAAGCATCCACATCTTTCCTATAATAGGGCGCCCAGAACTGGACGCAGTATTCCAAGTGCGGTCTAACCAAAGTTTTATAGAGCTGCAACAAGATCTCACGACTCTTAAACTCAATCCCCCTGTTAATGAAAGCCAAAACACCATATGCTTTCTTAACAACCCTGTCCACTTGGGTGGCCATTTTAAGGGATCTATGTATCTGCACACCAAGATCCCTCTGTTCCTCCACGCTGCCAAGATCAACACAGAAAGATTCAATACTAGAATTCAACACTAGCCAATACTTACGTAGTCAACAGACTGATCCTTGAGATGACAGGTTTATCCAACAAGAAAAGATTAGGTTGTCTGGGCCTTTATTTACATGAATTTAGAATGATGAGAGGGAATCTCATTGAAATGTGTAAAGTTCTGACAGGCTGGACAGATCAGATGCAGCGATGATGTTTTCCCTGGCCTGAACTGGGGCTACAATAACAGGCCACACTCTTATAATAGGCAATCAGACATTTAGGTCAGAGAAGAGGAGAAATTTCTTCTCTCAGAAGGTGACAAACCTGTGGAATTCTCTACCACAAAGGGCTGTGGAGGCCAAGTTGCTAAATATGTTTAAGAAAGAAATAAATAGAATTCTCAAGACTGAAAGTATCAAAGAGTATGGGGAGAGAACAGGAATATGGCATTGAGATACAGAATCAACCATGATGATACCAAATAGCTCAACAGGTTTGATGGGTTGTATGGACTACTTCTGTTCCTATTTTCTCGGTTTCCATTTTTTCTCAATATAACATCAGTTGTGAGTTAAATGTGGTTCTTGGAAACAATGCTTTAAGATTAATTGACAGCATGTAGGTTGTAGAATTTATTCTGCATTCTATCTATGAACATGATCGAGGAATTCTGAGTCTGACATCGAATGAAGGGAGTACAATATTGAAGTCTTCCATTTTCTCACATGCAGGCATAAGACTCAACAAATAATCAATAAGAAAACATTAAAGACACAAATTACTCAATGGACTGTGACCAGTATGATTGAAGAGTCAAAAGAGTGTTTCTGTTGATGCTTTATAAAATCAAAAAATCTAAATTTGCATTGTGGAAGACTAAATTTGTTCATCTAAAATTCCATTCCCTACCATCTTCATTTCATGGATTAAAATTATACTTTTGATGAGCATTTTGGGCATGGCCCATTATTAATAAATGGATGCCAACATACCGGGAATAAATAAATCAAAAACACAGTCAGTTTGCTAAACTTACAATTTCTGGTGTTTTTCAATATAATTTAAAATTAAATTCCATTGCATTTTCACCTTTTCAAAGTTCTACAGGTTGACCACCCTTTCAGTGAAGAAATATTGCCCCATCTCAGTCCTGAAGAGCCTACACTGTATTCTGAGGCTGTGACTCCTTGTTCCAAACTTGCCCACTAAGGGAAACATGTTTCAATCAGATCCCTTCTCATGCTTTTAAATTCTAGTGAATATAGGTCCAGTTGAACCAATTTTTCTCAAAACAAACCTGCCATCCCGTTATCAGCCTAGCAAACCTCCAATGCACTCCCCCTATGACTAATATAGCCTTTCTTAGGCTGGGGTACCAAAACTGTACACAATATTCCAGGTATAGTCTGCATATTTGCAGTAAGATATCCCTACTTCTGAGCTTAAATCCTCTTGCAACGAAGACAATACCATTTGCCTTCCTAATTACTTGCTGCACCTGCTAGTCTACTTTCACTGACTGATACAAGGATACCCAGATCCCTTTGCACGTCCACATTTCTCGATATACCGCCATTTAAATAATGTTCTATTTCTGTTTTTCACACCATTTATTGGTCTCAGAGGAGCAGGTTCTCTTGCATTGTGCAATTATTTTATATCATTTTCCACATTTTGGTTCTTTGTATCAGTTAAACACAAAATTCTTTGTAATTGGTACTGTGGTCCCCTGACTAATGGCTCCAATCTCAATCTCAACTATTGTTTAATCCTCCCACCCTGAATAACAAAGATATTGAAAATGAGTCTAACATCTCCCATAGGTGCTGACTGCCCTGTAAAAATGTAGTCAAGCTCACTAATAGAACAAACATAAAGATGTAGTAGTTTAATGCACAGAGCATTCAAAATAAGGTAGACAAACAAATTGAGGTAAATGAGCATGATCTCATAGCCACTACAGAAGCATGGTATTAAGGAGATCAAAACGGGGGGCTTAACTTTGGTGAATATTTGACCTTGCGGAACAACAGAAGGGATAGAAAAGATAGTGCGGTAGCGCTGATAATAAAAAAATGAATTGAGGACAGTTGTGAGAGATGGTCTAGATCAGATAATGTGGGGAGATAACAAACAGCAAGGGAAGGAAGTTATTGCAGGAGTACAGAGCACTAAATAGCAGCCATTCTGTGGGAAAGGCTACATATCAACATAGAAACATAGAAGATAGAAGATTGAGGAGGCCATTCAGTTCTTCAAGCCTGCTCCACCATTCATCACTATCATGGCTGATCATCCAACTCAATAGCCTAATCCTGCTTTCTCCCCATAACCTTTGATCCCATTCACCCCAAGTGCTATATGTTGAATATATTTAAGTTCCTCTTGAACACATTCAAAATTTTAGCATCAACTATTTCCTGTGGTAATGAATTTCACAGGCTCACTGCTCTTTGGGTGAAGAAACGTCTCCTCATCTCCGTCCTAAATTGTCTACCCCGAATCCTCTGACAGTAACCCCTGGTTCTGGACACCCACCATTGGGAACTTCCTCCCTGAATCTACGCTGTTTAGTCCTGTTAGAATTTTATATGTCTTTATGAGATCACCCCCACATTCATCTGAACTCCAGCGAAAATAATCTTAACCTCGTCAATCTATCCTCATACATCTCTCCCGCCATCCCCGGAATCAGCCTGGTAAACCTTCAGCGCACTCCCCTAAGAGCAAGAGCATCCTTCCTCAGAAAAGGAGACCAAACCTGCAGACAACATTCCAGGTATGGCCTCACCAAGGCCCTGTATAACTGCAACAACACATCCCTGCTCCTGTGCTTGAAACCTCTCGCAATGAAGACAAACATACCATTTGCCTTCTTTACCATCTGCTGCACCTGCATGCTTACCTTCCGTGACTGATGCACAAGGACACCCAGGTCCTGCTGCACACTCCCCTCTCCCAATTTATAGCCATTCAGGTAGTAATCTGCCTTCCTGTTTTTGCTTCCGAAGTGAATAACCTCACATTTATCCAAATTAAACGGCATCTGCCATTGATTTGCCCACTCACCCAAACTGTTGAGATCATGCTGAAAAAATCTTTGCATCCTCGTCACAGTTCACCCTCCCACCCAACTTAGTATCATATGCAAACTTTGAGACGTTACATAGAAAATAGAACAGTACAGCACAGTACAGGCCCTTCGGCCCATGATGTTGCGCCGAAATTTTACCCTAAACCGAAGGTCTATCTAACTTCCCTAACTTCCGCTACCTTAAACTATCATCTATATGCTTATTTAATAGCTGCTTAAATGCCCTTAATGAGGCCGATCTATTACACTCTCTGGCAATGCATTCCATGCCCCTACCACTCTCTGAGTAAAGAACCTACCTCTGACATCTCCCCGATATCTACCTCCTTTCACTTAAAGCTATGTCCCCTCGTAAAAGCTACCTCCACCCTAGGAAAAAGTCTCTGGCTCTCTACTCTATCTATACCTCTGATCATTTAGTACACCTCTCATCCTTTGTCGTTCTAAAGAGAAAAGCCGTAACTCTCTCAACCTTTCCTCGTAAGACCTTCCCTCCATTCCAGGCAACATCCTGACAAATCTCCTCTGCACCTTTTCCAATGCTTCCACATCTTTTGTGTAATGAGGTGACCAGAACTGGACACAATACTCCAGATATGGCTGAACCAGGCTTTTGTATAGCTGGAGCATAACTTCACGGCTCTTGAACTCAATCCCTCTAATAATGAAAGCTAACACACCATACGCCTTCTTAACAACTCTATCCACCTGGGTGGCAGCTTTCAGGGAACTGTGGACATGAACCCCAAGATGCCTCTGTTCCTCCACACTGCCAAGAATCTTTCCGTTAACCCTGTATTCTGCTTTCAAGTTTGTCCTTCCAAAATGAATCACCTCACACTTTTCAGGGTTAAGCTCCATCTGCCACTTAAACTCGAACAGCCTTTTGCACTGTCCACAACGTGACTCACCTTCGTATCATTCACGAACTTGCTAACCCACCCTTCCACTCCTTAATTCAAATCATTTACAAAAATCACAAATAGGAGAGGACCCAGAACAGATCCTTGTGGTAAACCACTCGTAACTGAGCCCCATGTTGAATATTTTCCATCCACTATCACCGTTTGTTTTTGAAGGTTTGGCCAATTCTGAATCAGATCTGCCACATTTCCCCCATCCCATGCCTCCTTACTTTCTGCATGAGCCTACCATGGGGAACCTTATCAAACGCCTTACTTAAATCCATGTATACCACATCCACTGCTCCACCTTCATCCACATGTTCGGTCACCACTTCAAAGAATTCAGTAGGGTTTCTGAGGCATGATCTACCAGTTACAAATCCATGCTGACTATCACAAATCAAACTGTGCCTTACCAGGTGATTATAAATGCTGTCTCTCAGAGCCCTTTCCAGTAATTTGTCCACCTCTGACATAAGACTAACTGGCCTCATTTATGAAGTTATCCCTGTCCCCTTTTTTGAACAAGGTATGACATTTGCCTCTTTCCAATCTTTCAGCACTATGCCCGTGGACAGTGAGGATGAAAAGATCATCGCCAAAGACCCTGCGATCTCATCCCTCACTGCTCATAGAATCCTTGGGTAAATCCCATCAAGCCCGGGGGACTTATCTAACTTCAACTTCCTCAGAATTCCTAGCGCATCTTCTTTACTAACATCAACCTCCTCTAGCCTACCAGCCTGTTTCACACTGTCCTCCTCTACAACTTGGTCCCTCTCAGTTGTGAATACTGAAGAAAAGTATTTATTAAGGACCTCTATTTAGGCTCTGTGAACAAATTCCCTTTACAATCCTTGATCGGCCCTATCCTTTCTCTGGTCGTTCTCCTGTTCTGCACATACGTGTAAAAAGCCTTGGAGTTTTCCTTGGTCCTATCCAAGTTTTTCTCATGCCCCCTCATAGCTCTCCTAAGCCCTTTCTTCAGCTCTTTCCTGGCCAATTTGTATCCCTCTAGAGCTTTTTCCATTCCTCTTTTCCGAAACCTTACATAAGCCTCCTTCTTCCTATTAACCAATCGTTCAACCTCTCTCGAGAACCATGGCTCTCTCACTCGAGCGCATCTTCCCTGCCTGCTAGGGACAAACATATTGAGCACATGCAGTATGTATTCCTTAAACAATCTCCACCTTTCTGTGGTGCTCTTCCCTGACAGCATCTGTTCCCAATTTATGTTACCCAGTTCTTGCCTAACTGAATTTCAATTTCCCTTCCCCCAATTGTAAACTTTACCCTGCTATATGTACCTATCCTTATCCATGACTATCGTGAAAGAAGCAGAGTTATGATCACTGCCGCCAAAATGCGTTCCTACCAACAGGTCTAACCCTTGGCCCGGTTCCATTTGTTTCCTCATCCAAGTCATTAATATATATTGTGAATATGATGGGTCCCAGCACTGAAATAATAGGAGCATGTAAAAGGAATGGTTATGAGTGACTTTAATCTTAATGTTGATTGGGGTAATCAAATTGGAAATGGCAGATGCAACAACAAATTCATTGAGTCCATTAGGGATAGTTTCCAAGAGCAGCGTGTTATGGAGACAACCAGGGAACAGGCTGTCCTGGATCAGGTAATGGGTAACAATGTAGATTTAATAAATGACTTTAGAGTAAAAAATCCCCTGGGAAGTAATGATCATAAAATGGTATACTTCAATACTCAGTTCAAGAGTGAGAAACTTGGGTCGAAAATAACTGTGTTTTACTTAAATAAAGGGAATGACCATGTAATGAGGACAAAGCTGGCTAAAGTGAACTGGATTGATAGATGATCAGGAATGACAGGAAGCAAGCAATGTAGACATTTTAAGGAGGTAATTTATGGCGTGCAGCAAAAATACATCCCAGTACGGGTGAAAGATTCTAAGATGGGATAAACCAACCAAGCTGAACCAAGAGAGTTAAAGAGAGTACTAAGTCTAAGTACAAAGGCTGACATATATTCAGAATCCAGCAAAGAAGGACTAAAAATATAATAAAGACAGAGAAAATAAACTGCAAGGGCAAACAATTGAGGAATATAAAAACTGACAAAAAGAGCTTCTTTAAATATATAAAACAGAAGACAGAGGTCAAAGTGAACATTAACCCCTTAGAAAATGAATCTGGGGAGACAGTTTTGAGGAACAAGGAAATGGCAGAGAAGTTAAACCAATATTTTACATCAGGTTTTACTGTGGAAGATACTTCAAACATCCCATTAAGGTTAAAAAAACAGGGACAAATTAAGTATCATTACCATCGCCAAAAAAACTATTATTAGACAAACTATTGGGGCTAAAGGTAGATAGATCCCTTGGCCCTGATAGCTTGTACCTGAGGATCCTGAAAGAGGGAGCAACAGAGATAGTGGATGGCATTGGTTGTAATTTTTGAAAAAGTCCTTGGATTTGGAGAAATACCAGAGGATTGGAAAACTGACATCATGACACCCTATTCAAAGACAAGGGAGGCAAAAAATGGATTGATTAATTTAACATCTACTGGTGGAAAAGTACTATAATCAATTATTAAGGAGAATACAGCAGGACATTTTGAAAACAATAATCTAATCAAGCAGAGGTAGCATGGCTATAGGAAAGAAAAGTCATGTCTAATTAATTTATGAGAGTTTTTTGAAGAAGTTACAACAAAAGTGGATGGAGGGGAACAAGTAGATGTGTTGTATTTGGACTCCCAGAGGCATTCAACAAGGTTCCTCACAACAGGTAAAGTCACTAGATAACAGCCCATGGTATTGGAAGCACTATATTCGCAAGCTATATTGTGACCTGTGGGGTTCCACAGGAATTAGTTTTAGGACCGCAACTGTTTATAATATACAGAATGACTTGGAGGAAGGAAGTGAATATATTATACCTAAATTTGCAGATAAAACTAAATTAGATGGAAAGCTAGGTTGTGAGAGGATGTAAGCTTTTTACAGCAAGACACTGATATAATATAAGTGAGCAAAAAGTGGTGAGTATAATGTAGGAAAATACAAAGCTGTTCATTTTGGAAGGTAGAACAAAAAAAATACTATTTAAATGGAGAAAAACTACAGAAAGCGGCAATAGAATATAGAACTGCACAGCACAGGAACAGGCCCTTTGGCCCACAATATTGTGCCAAACCTGACACCAAACTAAACTAATCCTTTCTGCCTGCTTTTGGCCCATATCCCTCCATTCCTTGTATTTTCATGTGCTTAACTGAGAGCTCCTTAGCAGCCCAATTATATTTGCCTCCACCACCAACACCGCTGGCACCGTGTTCTACACTCCTACCACTGTGTAAAAATAGTGCACCTCACAACTCCTTTAAACGTTTGCCTCTCACCTGAAATCCCTCTCACCTCCAGTATTTCAATTCTGAGAAAAAGATTCTGTCGACCCTACCTATGCATCTTATAATTTTCTAGACTTTTATCAAGTGTCCCCTCAGCCTCCGCATCTCTCCAAAGAAAACAACCCGAGTTTTTCTAGCCTCTGATACTTCATAAGCTCTATTCCAGGCAGCATCCTTTACTGCACTCTCTCCAAATGCTCCACATCCTTCCTGTAATGTGGTGACCAGAATTGAACACAATATTCTAAGTGAAGCCTAACCAAACTTCGGTAAAGCTGCAACATGAAATCTTGACTCTTGTATTCAATTCCCCAACCAATAAAGGCAAGCATCATACGCCTTCCTTATCACCCTATCTACTTGCATGGCAACTTTCAGGAAGCTATGGACTTGAACCCCAAGATCCTTCTGTACATCAATACTGTTCAGGGCCCTGTCATTAACTGTATATTTTTCCTTAACATTTGATCTCCTAAAGTACAGCACCTCACACTTAAAGTGATAGAGCCATAGAGCTGTACAGCATGGAAACAGACCCTTCGGCCCAACTCATCCATGCTGACCAGATATCCTAAGTTAATCTAGTGCCATTTGCAAGAATTTGGCCCATATCCATCCAAACCTTTCCAATTCATGTAACCAAAGAACAAAGAACAAAGCAAATTACAGCACAATAACAGGTCCTTCGGCACTCCAAGCCTGCGCTGATCCAGATCCTCTATCTAAACCTGTCACCTATTTTCCAACAATCCATATCCCTCTGCTCCCTGCCCATTCATGTATCTGTATAGATACATCTTAAATGAAGCTATTGTGTCCGCCTCTACCACCTCCACTGGCAACATGTTCCACACATCCACCACCCTCTAAGTAAAGAACTTTCCACACATATCTTCCTTAAACTTTTCCCCTCTCACCTTGACCCCTAGTAATTGAGTCCCCCACTCTGGGAAAAAGCTTCTTGCTATCCACCCTGTCTATGCCCCTCATGATTTTGTAGACCTCAATCAGGTCCCCCTTCAATCTCCATCTTTCTAATGTAAATAATCCTAATCTACTCAACCTCTCTTCATAGCTAGCACCCTCCATACCAGGCAACATCCTGGTGAACCTCATCTGCACCCTCTCCAAAGCATCCACATCCTTTTGGTAATGTGGTGTACGCAGTTCTATACGCAGTAAAAGGCATCCAGATGCCTTTTAAATGTTATAATTGTACCAGCCTCGCCACTTAGATCAGTTGCCACTTAGATCCCTTTTTACTCTTTCCCTCAAGCAGGGAGTCCAGAATTGCACGCAGTATTCCAGAAGTGGCCTAACCAATGTCCTGTACAGTCACAACATGACCTCTTAGCTCCTATACTCAATGCACTGACCAATAAAGGCAAGCATACCAAACGCCTTCTTCATTATCCTGTCTACCTGTGACTCTTCTTTCAAGGAACTATAAACCTGCAACCTAAGGTCTCTGTTGAGCAACACTCCCTAGGACCTTACCATTAGGTGTATAAGTCCTGCCCTGATTTGCTTTTCCAAAAATGCAACACCTCACATTTATCTAAATTAAACTCCACCTGGCACTCCTTGGCCTATTGGCCCATCTGATCAAGGTCCCGTTGTATTCAGAGATAACCTTCTTCACTGTTTATTACTCCTCCAATCATGGATTAAATTCCATCTGCCATTTCTCCGCCCATATCTGCAATTGATCCATATCCCACTGTATACTTTGACAACCTTCTACACTATCCACAACTCCAACTGATCTTTATATCTTCTGCAAACTTACTAATCTACCTATCTACATTTTCATCCGAGTAACTTGCATATGTCACAAACAGCAGAAGTCCCAGTATGGATCCCAGATCCCCACGGAACACCACTAGTCATGGACCTTATCCCTCTCTGTACCTACGTCGTTGGTACTACAATCCACGACGACCTCTGGCTGCACTCCCACCCTACCCCATAAGAATTTCATGCAACCACTCAGAGAAGTCCTTAACCCTGGGACCAGGGCAGCAATACACCATCCTGGAGTCTCAGATGCAGCCACTGAAACACCTGTATGTGTCCCAAACAAGCCAGTCTCTGACCACTATCGCTCGCTTAGATCTTGCCCGACCCTGCTCCACAGCAGAGCCAGTCGTGCTGCCAAAGGCCTGATTGCTGCCTTTATACTCCCCTGAAAGGCTGTCCTCCTCAACAGTATCCAAAACAGTATGCCTGTTAGAGAGGGGAATAGCCACAGGAGACTCCTGCACTACCTGTCTGCATCTCCTGGGTGGTCACCCATCTGCCTGCTGAACCTGTGGTGCGACCACCTCCCTGTAACTACTGTCTATCACACACTCTGCCCCCTGTATGGTCCTCAGTGTGTTCAACTGCTGCTGCAACTGAACAACACTTCCTGCAGACAGAGTCGTCAGGGTCACTAGATTGCTCTGTGATCTCCCACTTCTGGCAGGAGAACCATACCATTGCCCTAACTGCCACCATCTCTGCCCCTTTACACTCAGAAAGATAAAAGAATCTTACCTTGCTCACCTTGCTCACAGATGCCCAGTATTCACCTATACCCACACTTAAAGAGCCAGAAACTTTTTTCTAGGGTGGAGGTAGCTGCTAGAGGGGGCATAGTTTTAAAGTGAGTGGAGGTAGATACAGGGGAGACGTCAGAGGTAGGTTCTTTACTCAGAGAGTGGTAGGGACATGGAATGCATTGCCAGAGAGGGTAGTGAAGTCAGCCTCATTAGGTGCATTTAAGCGGCTATTAGTTTGGCATATGGTTGATAGTATAAGGTAGGGGTGGAGGTTAGATAGATCTTAGGACTAGGGTAAAAGTTCAGCACAACATTGTGGGCTGGAGGGTCTGTGCTGTGCTGTACTGTTCTATTTTCTATGTTCTTACAGCAACCAGCAGCGCTAACTGGTTACTTAAAGTACAATGCAATCTTTACAAATCAAATAACCTCTAGGTTATAACAAACTACAATAATGCAAAGGGACTTGGCTGTACTTGCGTATGAAACACAGAAAGCTAGCACACTGGTGCAGCAGGTTATCAGGAAGGCCAATGGAATATTGACCCTTATTTCAAAGGGTTTGGGGCATAAGAGTAGGAAGTCTTACTGCGGCTGGACAAGGTGTTGGTGAGAGTGAGTAGTTTTGTTCCCCTTATTTAAGGAAAGATATCATTTCATTAGTGATAGATCAGAGACGCTTCACGATGATGATACTCAGTATGGAGAGACTGTCCTCTGCACAAAGGCTAAACAGGTTGGGAATCTACTGAAGAATGAGAGATGAAACTTATAGGATTTTTAAGGGGCTTGACAGGGTAAATGCTGAGAGAATGTTTCCCCTCATAGGAGAGTCTAGAACCAGAGGGCATAGTCGCAGAACAAAGGGACACCAATATCAGATTGGGATGAGGAGGAATTTCCTCTCTCGGAGGGTTGAGAGTCTTTGAAACTCCCTGCCTCACAGAACGGGCAAAGTCCTTGTGTATATTTAAGGCTGAGGTAGATAGATTCTTGATCAGTAGGAGATCAAACGTTCTAGGAAAGGACAGGAATGTTAGATCAGCCATGATCTTACTGAGTAGCTCAAAGGACCAAACGGCCTACCCTTGTTCCTATTACTCATGGTTTTGTGCCCTCTGGTACCTCAAATAAGAATTCTTCAAGCATAATTTCACCCAAGCGTATAGCTGCAGATGATTCAAGAAGGAGATTTCAAATGGGAAACATTGATGTGTGTAGCACTTACTGTCCACCAGCTGAGGCAGCTACACTGTTGTTCATAGAATCATACAGTACAGAAGAGGCCTTTCAACCCATCAAGTCTGCACCAAACATGTACTATTACCTATACTCGTTCCATTTTCCACATTAGGCCCATGGCCTTAAATGTTATGACATTTCAAGTGCTAATCCAAGTATTTTTTAAAAGTTGAGAGGATTTCTGCCGCAGCTATTCCAGAACCCCACCACCCTCTGGGTGCAAAGGTTTTTCCTTAAATCCCTGCTAAACTCTTTAGGGTAGGCCATTTAGAACAGAGTTGAGAAAAAACTTCTTCACCCAGAGAGTGGTGGATGTATGGATTGCTCTGCCCCAGAAGGCAGTGGAGGCCAAGTCTCTGAATGATCAGCCGCGATCAGCCAGGAGGAGACATGAGAAGTTGTTGGCGGATAGGATCAGGGTAAACCCTAAGGCTTTCTATAGGTATTTAAGGAATAAAAGAATGACGAAAGTAAGATTAGGGCCAATGAAGGATAGTAGTGGGAAGTTGTGTGTGGAGTCAGAGAAGATAGGGGAAGCACTAAATGAATATTTTTCAACAGTATTCACTCTAGAAAACGACAATGTTGTCGAGGAGAATACTAAGATACAGGCTACTCGACTAGGTGGGATTGAGTTTCACAAGGAAGAGGTATTAGAAATCCTACAGAGGGTGAAGATAGATAAGTCCCCTGGGCCAGATGGAAATTATCCTAGGATCCTCTGGGAAGCCAGGGAGGAGATTGCCGAGCCTTTGGCATTGATCTTTAACTCATCTTTGTCTACAGGAATAGTGCCAGATGACTGGAGGATAGCAAATGTGGTTCCCCTGTTCAAGAAGGGGAGTAGAGACAACCCTGGTAATTATAAACCAGTGAGCCTTACCTCAGTTGTTGGTAAAGTGTTGGAAAAGGTTATAAGGGATAGGATTTATAATCATCTAGAAAAGAATAAATTGATTCGGGATAGTCAGCACGGTTTTGTGAAGGGAAGGTCGTGCCTCACAAACCTTATTGAGTTCTTTGAGAAGGTGACCAAACAGGTAGATGAGAGTAAACCGGTTGATGTGGTGTATATGGATTTCAGCAAGGTGTTCGATAACGTTCCCCACAATAGGCTATTGTACAAAATGTGGAGAAATGGGATTGTGGGAGATATAGCAGTTTGGATCGGAAATTGGCTTGCTGAAAGACAGAGGGTGGTAGTTGATGGGAAATGTTCATCCTGGAGACCAGTTACTAGTGGTGTACCGCAAGGGTCGGTGTTGGGTCCACTGCTGTTTGTCATTTTTATAAATGACCTGGATGAGGGCGTAGAAGGATGGGTTAGTAAATTTGCAGACAACACTCAGGTCGGTGGAGTTGTGTATAGTGACGAAGGATGCTGTAAGTTGCAGAGAGACATAGATAAGCTGCAGAGCTGGGCTGAGAGGTGGCAAATGGAGTTTAATGCAGACAAGTGTGAGGTGATGCACTTTGGTAGGAGTAACCAGAAGGCAAAGTACAGTGCTAATGGTAAGATTCTTAGTAGTGTAGATGAGTAGAGAGATCTCGGTGTCCATGTACACAGATCCTTGAAAGTTGCCACCCAGGTTGACAGGGCTGTTAAGAAGGCGTACAGTGTTTTAGCTTTTATTAATAGAGGGATCGAGTTCCGGAACCAAGAGGTTATGCTGCAGCTGTACTAAACTCTGGTGCGGCCACACTTGGGAGTATTGTGTACAGTTCTGGTCACCGCATTATAAGAAGGATGTGGAAGTTTTGGAAAGGGTGCAGAGGAGATTTACTAGGATGTTGCCTGGTATGGAGGGAAGGTCTTACGAGGAAAGGCTGAGGGACTTGAGGCTGTTTTCGTTAGAGAGAGGAAGGTTGAGAGGTGACTTAATTGAAACATATAAAATAATCAGAGGGTTAGATAGGGTGGATAGGGAGAGCCTTTTTCCTAGGATGGTGACGGCAAGCATGAGGGGGCATAGCTTTAAATTGAGGGGTGAAAGATATAGGACAGATGTTAGAGGTAGTTTCTTTACTCAGAGAGTAGTGAGGGAATGGAACGCTTTGCCTGCACCGGTAGTAGATTCGCCAACTTTAGGTACATTTAAGTCGTCATTGGATAAGCATATGGACATACATGGAATAGTGTAGGTTAGATGGGCTTCAGATCGGTATGACAGGTCGGCACAACATTGAGGGCCGAAGGGCCTGTACTGTGCTGTAATGTTCTATGTTCTATGTTCTATGAATGGTGCTGCTACTAGGCATTGAATGGCCTACTCCAGCACCTATTGTCTATTGTCATTGACCCTTCAGCTAAGCAGACCGGCTGCTCTCTATTCACCCTGTCCACACCTTTCATAATGTTATACACTTCTAACATGATAAGATCAGCTCAGTAACACACAAGCTGTGGGCCAAACCTGGCTTGAATGGAACTGGTCTGTACACCTTATTACTGGACCACAGCCATGGGAGTGCAACATTCTGCACATGAACCTACTACAGTATGAATACTTCAACATACAATATCATTGCTTATCAATCGCTTTCACCTACCTGGGGAACGGCAACAGCCTTCGGCGCTGGGCTTCAAGCAGCTGCTGGTGTAAGAGATATTGCTGGTGTAACGACTGAGGTAAAAAGGTCGGAACGTCCTGGAACTGTGGGCTTGGTAAAGGAGTCAAAGGCTGGTGTACCGGCACTGCAGTCGTGGCGTGCTGGTGGGATGGAGTCAGTTGACTGCCCAGACCTGGCTGAGACTGGACAGAGTGAGACAGAGGGAACTCGGATTGTGGAGAGAGGTGAAGTTGCCTGCAAGATGTGACGTGTGACTGCTGTGACCTTGGGAAAGGGGCACCTGTAGAATTAAGAAGTACCATTATTGTGGCGTTACGATTCTGGGCTGACTCATTCACCTGGAAGATCTGTGGGACATCAGAGAGAGGCAAAAATAGTTAAAATTGTTGTTTCCTTCATCCACCTGACTGTTCCACAAAGTTTGAAGATTGGGAAAACCTAGGAGAAATTCAATATCATAGGGGAAGTTTCAGCAACAATCCTCGTCTGGATCGGAATTCATTGTGGCAGGTTCCAAATTCCAATGTTACCACCTGAAAACCTCAATTATTAAAGTAACCTTTTGGTAATTTGTTGTGTTTCTGTATCTACGCATAAAGAAAACATGACTGTATTAAAACAGCTCCAGGACTGGAGATGGGAATGTGGAGTACAGAGTAGGGCACAAAAATCACCTGAAGATTGCAAAGGCAGCAAAGCAACATGAAAACCTCAGTGCTCCTTCTCCCAATCAACAACAACAATTTATATTTCTATGGTGCCTATATTTATGTATAAAATGAAGGGTGACACCAGGCCAGAAAAGGAAATATTAGGTCAGCTGATCAAAACTTTGGTAATAGATGTTGGTTTTGATTAGTGTCTGAAAGGAGGAAAGTGTAGGAGTCACCATAGTTTTACTAGACCATAGGGCTGCTCTTATCATTAGAGAGACATGACTGGTGGTGATTCACCCTAAGGCTACCACACTTCAGGTGAGGCCTTCACGGTAACTCTAACAGGTGCAGGATTGAACCCAAGTGTGAGGATAACATCCCACCACTACCTTGTAAACTAACCATCCAGCCAACGGAGCTAAATCAACTCCAGGAATCAAGTATAGGAAGGGACAGCTTAGGACCTAGGCTGCTGATGTCAATAGTGAAGCAGTTAGAATTGGAGATGCATGGAGACCTGTCAAGGAGCACAGATACTTCAGAGGATTGTGGAGGTGGGGAGATTATAGAGGTAGAAAGGGGCAAGGAGGGAATTGAAAACAAGGATGATAACTTTAAAATCTCTAACTTGCTTTCAACTATATGAATTTAATAGGAATTATTACAAAGTCATTTGGTAGAATAAATGGGGTAGGGTGAGAAACCAGCAGAGGCAGGCGCCAGCACAAGGTGTTTAGTGCCAGGGTTGGGGATAGTTGAAGAGGGAGATGGTTGAAAGCATGGGAATTGTGGAATGGGAACTGGAAAAGGATAGACAGAAGGGAAAGGTATGGCATGAGAGAATGGCATGGGAAGGATTGGAATGACTTGGCTCAAGGGATTCACTGTGGGATTGGAACCAGCATGGGAGGAAGAGAAACACAGCATGAATGTGGGGGTGGGGCGGTGGGGGGAGCACCTTCGGCAGAAGATGGGCAGTTGGATTCTGTGTGGGGAAGTTGGTAAAATGGGTGGGTGGATTAAAGAGGTACTGTTGCAGCAAAATTTGAACTGCAAGTGTTTTTCAGGTCTTTTCTGTTCATACATAACATGTAAGTACTTCTTATCTCATCCTCTATAGAAAGTATGATTAGCTCCTTTTAAAGGCTTAGACAGACTCTCCATGTTGAACAACGCCCTGAGAAAGACATTTAAAGTATCTTGGCCAGCTGATAAGAACAGTTACTCTGTCCAGGCCCCTCACAGTGTTGAGTCTTTCTGTCAAATCTCTTCTCAGGTGTCCCTTTACTACTGAGAACACTCCTAACTTTTCCAGTCTGTCTTCCTATGAAAGTCCTTATCCATTCTCCTAATTCCTTTCTGCACCCTCTCCAGTGCCTCCATGGTGAGATACTGCTGTTGTGGTAATGTCATTAAGCTAGTAATGCAAAGTCTCAGGCTAATGCTAGTGAGAACATGGGTGAAAGGAATTCAGGGATTTACACATATGTATTAATCAATTAAAACCTTCTAACCGATTAAAGATTTAACAACATCGTAGGTTTGTTTAATACATCATCATCAGTGGTGTGACCCGCTGAACTTTTACATATAAATTCTATGTCTAATTCCACCTCTCTCACAAACACCTGAAGGAGAAGTGAAGCTCCGAAAGGTTGTGATTTCAAATAAACCTGTTGGGCTATAACCTGGTGTTGTGGGATTTCTGACCTTGTCCAGCCCAGTCCAGCGCAGGCACCTCCACATCATGGCTCCCCATGGCAGGTAGTAGAGATGTGAATTCATTGGAAACCTGTATTGTTGGAGAAATCCCTCTAATTTACTAGTGACTTTTAGTAAAGTCATTCAACTCAAGGGATGGGTAATAAATCCAAGTCAATGGCACTCACTTTCAAATATAAAATTCCTTGCAAAAAGTATCACACAGAACTAGACAAAATATTCCTGTTCTGAATGAGGTGCTTTACAAACAATTTTTATATTTTGAAAGTGAGTGATAAAATACCAGCAATTTATACAAGTTTTAACATAACCTCTTTATTCTATGGTCCTCTTTAATAAAGATGAGGGATTGAATTTTACATTACTTTGGCTGTCAATTTTCATGAGACTTTCTCTCTGCAAGGCCCAGAGAGCTTTCAACAATAGCAAGTAGCAAAAATACATGGGTCAGAGATGTGCCATAAGCGTTCTTAGAGGCTGGCACATAGCAGATGCCAATAACTGTGCACAAGCGTAGCACGTGGCTGGTGCCCATGAAGCGTGTCCTGAGAGGCTGATGCCTGGTGTCCAATATGAAGGCTCTTTGGGAGCAAGCACTGAGCTGAAGTTGCCAGGCTCCTGTTCTGTTTTCCAGGCTGATAATTCTCAGCATGTTGCAACAGAAAAGTGCATATTAATGATGCAGCGTCTGCAGTCAATAAAGTCACTAACAACCAATGATCTCCCCTTAATAGGCAACTTAATGCTGCCTAACAAGAATCTTGCCTTGACACCCAGAACTTAGTTAAAGGATGCAGAAAGCTGTTTCTGACATCAAGATAGGCCTGAGCAAACTTCTCGCATAATTCTTCTCCATTTCTGGCAAAGCCTACTCCATTCAGGTCCCAATAAGATTCTGCCCTAGGATATTGCATGCTTTATTAAATACACTTTCAACCTATCTGCCACCTTCAATGCCCTATACACATTTAGGCCACATTCCTCTGCTCTTAAACAGTTTAGTGTTGTGTGTCCTTTATCACACCCAGCTAATGATATATTGACTGTACAAGGAATGTCTGAGGATTCAGCAATGTATGACCTGGTGTTGAAGGCTTTCCTTGTGCACATTGACATTATACAAAGCAACATGAATGCCCACGTGAAGTTCATGCATTCAGGTCCCAGAAGAAAGCAAAGTCTCAATTGTAAATGGCTTATACCAACCCTCAAACAATTATGAGGGGGGGTAAGGGGTGGTGAGACCCTTTCAGACCTCCTGCAGTCCAGAGACAACTTTACATTGTCAAAATCAGTGTAGCTTGTTAGGTTGTGAGAGTTGCAAAAATAGACCAAACCCTTCATTAGAGATGAATGAGCACACTCAACCTACAGTTTGTGGAATTGGTACAGCTCCCCAATCACAGAGATTTCAACACAGGTACTAACACTGGTAGAAGAGGAAACTGCAGTCATCAGTTCCCTCTTCCAGAAGGGCCACCAAAGAATGTCCCACCACCAACACACTGTAGTTACCTGCTTTGCCATCCTGCTAGGAGACCATGCTACAGTGAGATGTTGGAAAGGCATTGTACAATCCGAAGGATAAGGATGCTCCAGTATGAATTCAGAAGGCACCAGAGACAAGCAGGCAAAGGACCCCAGAGAAGTTTGGCAGCAAACAAATAGAAGCCATGGAGGATTCTCCCTACAACTCACTTTGGGAAAAAACATTGATGTGTCCACTTAAGAGACCAATCCTCAGCCAAATATAGACTGCCAATCTGCCCGGATAACAAGAGTCAACAATGCTTACAGAGAGCAGGAAAGGATAGGTCCACTCAAATACAAAAGAGAGAATTTATTTGTGGAGGCAGAGAAAGTGAGTGAGGTCCTTAATGATTACTTCACATCAACATTCACCAAAGAGAAGGACATGGATAATGGTGCGATTAGTGAGGAGTATGTTGATATTCTATATCTGTTGATATTAAGAAGGAGGTGATGTTGCTTGTCTTGAAAAACATTAAGGTAGATAATTCCCCAGGGCCTTATGGGATCTATCCCAGCATACTGAGGGAGGGAAGGGAAGAGGTTGCCGAGTCTTTGACAAAGAAATGTGTACCTATTTAGCCACAGGTGAAGTCCCAGAAGACTGGAGTAGTCAAAGTTGTTCCTTTGTTTAAGAAGGGCAACAGGGATAATCCAGCATATCAGACTTACATCAGTGTTAGGGAAATGATTGGAGAAGATTCTTAGGGACAGAATTTACTTGCTCTTGGAAAATAATGGACTTATTATGAATATACAGCATGGCTTTATGTGAGGAGGTCTCATCTGACGAAACTGATTGAGCTCGTTGAGGAAGTGACTAAGATGATTGATGAGTCTAGGGCAGTGGGTAAAAGTGAAAGAACTGCTGACGCTGTAAATCAGGAACAAAATAGAAGTTGCTAGAAAAGCTCAGCAGATCTGGCAGCATCTGTGAAGAAAAAATCAGAACTGAGTGAGTGGATGCTGTCTACATCGACTTTACCATAACATTCAACAAGGTCCCTCACAGTAGGTTGGTCCAGAAGATTAAGTCACATGGGATCCATGGTGAGTTAGTAAGTTGGATACAGATGTTTTCTTGGCCATAGAAGACAGAAGGTAGTTGTGGAGGGTATTTTCCTGACTGGAGATCTGTAACCAGTGGAGATTTGCAAGGATCGGTGCTGGGAGCTTTGTTGTCTGTAATACATAAAAATGATTTGGATAAAAATATAGGTGGTCTGATTAATAAGTTTGCACAAGATGTGAAAATGGGTGGAGTTGTGGATAGTGAGGAATGTTGTCAAAAGATATAGAAAGGTTAGAAAATTGGGTTGAGAAATGGCAGATAGAATTTAGTCCAGACAAGTGCAAGGTGAGACATTTTGGAAGTGCAAATTCAAGAGGAAAGCATATAGTAATTGGCAGGACTCTTAGAAGCAGTGATGTACAGAGAGATCTTGGGTCCACAACTCCCTGAAAATGGTAACACAAATGGATAAAGTGGTAAAGAAGGCATACAGCGTGTATGCTTCATCGTTCACGGCATTGAGTATAAAAGTTAGCAAGTCATGTTGCAGCTGTATAAGACTTTAGTTCGGCCATGTTTGGAGTATTAGAACATAGAACACTACAGCGCAGTACAGGCCCTTCTGCTCTCTGTTCGCCGACCTGTGAAACCAAACTGAAGCCCATCTAACCTACACTATTCCATTATTATCCATATGTCTATCCAATGACCATTTAAATGCCCTTAAACTTGGCGAGTCTACTACTGTTGCAGGCAGGGCATTCTTACTACCATCTGAGTAAAGAACCTAGCTCTGACATCTGTCCTATATCTATCACGCCTCAATTTAAAGCTATGTCCCCTCGTGCCAGCCATCTCCACCCCAGGAAAAAGGCTCTCACCGTCCACCCTATCTAATCCTCTGATCACCATGTATGTCTCTAATAAGTCACCTCTTAACCTTCTTCTCTCCAATGAAAACAGCCTCAAGTCCCTCAGCCTTTCCTCATAAGACCTTCCCTCCATACCAGGCAACATCCTGGTAAATCTCCTCTGCACCCTTTCCAACACTTCCACATCCATCCTATAATGCAGCGACCGAACTGTACTCAATACTCCAAATGTGCCACACCAGAGTTTTGTACAGCTGCAACATGACCTCATAGCTCTGAAACTCAATCCCTCTACCAATAAAACCTAACACACCGTGAGCCTTCTTAACAACCCTATCAACCTGGGCGGCAACTTTCAGGGATCTATGTACATGGACACCGAGATCTCTCTACTCATCCAGACTACCAAGGACCACAACATGAGCCCAGTACTCTGTATTTCTGTTACTCCTTCCAAACTGAATCACCTTGCACTTTTCCACATTAAACTCTATTTGCCACCTCTCAGCCCAGCTCTGCAGCTTATCTATGTCCCTCTGTAACCTGCAGCATCCTTCCACACGGTTCACAACTCCATTGACTTTAATGTCATCTGCAAATTTACTAACCCATCCTACTACGCCCTCATCCAGGACATTTATAAAAATGACAATCAGCAGTGGCCCCAAAACAGATCCTTGTGGTACACCACTAGCAATTGGACTCCAGGGTGAACATTTCCCATCAAACACACCCTCTGTCTTCTTACAAATAGCCATTTTCTGATCCAAACTGCTAAATCACCCTCAATCCTATGCCTCTGTATTTTCTGCAATAGCCTACCATGGGGAACCTTAGCAAACGCTTTACTAAAATCCATATACACCACATCAACTGCCTTACCCTCATCCACCTGTTTGGTCACCTTCTCAAAGAACTCAAGGGCTGAATAACCTATTCCTACACCTATTGTCTATTGTCAAAAAGGTTTGCAAGGCACAACCTACCCTTCACAAAACTGTGTTGACTATCTCTAATCAAATTATTCCTTTCTAGATGATTATAAATCCTCTCTCGTATAACCCTTTCCAACATTTTACCCACAACCGAAGTAAGGCTCATTGGCCTATAATTACTCGGGTTGTCTCTACTCCCCTTCTTGAACAAGGGGACAACATTTGCTATCCCCCAGTCTTCTGGCACTATTTCCGAACATAACGACGACATAGAAATCAAAGCCAAAGGCTCTGCAATCTCCTCCCTAGCTTCCCAGGGAATCCTAGGATACATCCCATCTGACCCAGGGGACTTATCTATTTTCACACCTTCCAGAATTGCTAACACCTCCTCCTTGTGAACCTCAATCCTGTCTAGCCCAGTAGCCTGTATCTCAGTATTCTCCTCGACAACATTGTCTTTTTCCTGTGTGAATACTGATGAAAAATATTCATTCAGCGCCTCTCCTATCTCTTCGGACTCCACGCACAACTTCTCACTACTGTCCTTGACTGGCCCTCATCTTACTCTGGTCATTCTTTTGTTCCTGACATTTGTGTGCAGTTCTGGTCACTATTTTATATGATGACCGTGGAGACTTTGGAAAGGATGCGAAAGAAGTCTACCAGGATAGTTAGGGATAACAAGGTGTAGAGATGGATGAACACAGCAGGCCAAGCAGCATCAGAGGAGCAGTAAAGCTTTCCTTGTTATCTCAGATTCTCCAGCTTGGCAGTTTCTACTATCTCTGGACCAGGATAGTTAACTGCTTTGTATATAAGTATAATAATGAAAGCTGCTATCAATGGGCACACTAATGATAACACCTGGGTTGTCTCATGATGGGCAGTGCTGTAAAATACTCATACAGGGATCTCTCCTCATTATTGTATGTAATTCAATATAAGATTCTGATTACAAACATCATCTCCATGGCAGCCTATGAGCGTGTTCACCACACCGAACCTAGCTGCTGTTCAAAAATTCCCGGAATTGGGAACAGCACTGCAAGTATCCATTAGGGCATTTTTTATATTCTTATTTCACTCACTCATTAAGAATCTTCACCATCAGCCCCAAACAGGGCCTCATTCCAGACAAAATAGACTATGAAAGACCTGCTTAGAATAACATTGCAAATACAAACCAAAAGGTGAAAGGGCTGCAGAGCATCCTACTGTGTGTGATCACAGGAGACAAGAATCCCATTGAACAAAGGGACACAGAAAGATAAGACTGAAAGTGAAATGAAGCCAAATCCTCCTGGCTGTTCACTGAATAAATCCCCCACGTGGTGTCAGCTGTGCAGTTTAGAAAGTTCGCTCATTCAATCTCAACATCATCTCCCTCAGGGCCAGAGTTAAAGTAATTCGACTCCATTCTCCTGGGTTGAAGAGATGAAAAGTCAGCCCCAGGTTACAGCCCACAATCACTAATGAGTAATCTCTGCCGGTAACGATACATCTAACCTCAACCGAGGAGAAGGACAGGCTGGGCTTTGAATATTTCAGAAGCCTGACAGCACTCAGTATCAAGATTCACAATTAGTGGGCACCAGCATTGGTGAGGTCTCTGGAATTGAACCTCAGTTTCCATCAGCTCCTTCAGAAAAGGAGAGGACATTAAAGTCAAAAGTGATTATATTGTCACAAGCTCTCAGTTATTGAGGGAGAAGACAGTTTCATCATAGGTTAAAGAGGTTCCTGTCAAAATCCAGAATTATGAATCATTGTCAGATAACATGCTGGTCTCAATTGGTACAGGAATCATAATGATCATTTATTCTTCTTCCCTAAGTGCAGAAAGTGAAAAGACCAAAGGAAAAGGACGACAAGGAAGATAGGATCAGATCACTATTGATCCATAAGCACAGCCAGGAACATGTGCTGTAATATGTGTTTGACAATGGGGAGAAAGCAGGTACTTCTCAGTCTAGAGAACAGAGCACAAAGGCAGCCAAAAACCTACAGCACAGCACTTCACACGGCACCACATATATGTACAGTATATACATACATATATATGTGTGCTGATGTATACATCTATATACATGCATCAGTGCTAACAGAAACATGTGTGATTAACTCTATGATGCTCTGCATTGAAAAATGGATGAATTGCATGAACACAATATTTCTGGGAGAAAAAAAGGCAGGTTAATAAAGCATAATTCCTAAAAGACTGATCTTAATATGTTACACAAGGTTGCATGCTTACATTAACAAATACCAAGAATGCACTGAGATTTATAAATCAGTATTTCTCTAGAATTCAGACACAAAGAAAATGTAATCTTTGTTGCAGAATTAACAAGGCTACATATTACTCACAACATAGTCGATATAAATAGCAAAAGTGGAAACAATATCAGCTGTCTTGTAAAGAAGGGGAAAAAAGGGTTATTTTTGATCATTTCTTTCCCCTGAAGGTAGTACCTCTGTTGTTCACAGATCCAAAAACTGGAAGAACAAGATATCCGACATGTACTAGCACCATCCTGGAGCCTTTGTTGCTGACGGCCGCTGAGACAGATGGCCCATGGAGCTGCTGCCCTCCAATCCCCTATATACATTCAAATGTGGAGCTGTGCCTGCAGCTGCCTCTCATACAAAGAACAGCAGGGCAATCAAGAACACTCATTATCCAGAGACTTTATATCCTGTGGCACTCCAGCCAGCCAATCGGGGTTACTGACCCTATTGTACATGACCCCCACCCCCACTTCAATGTATCCCTCCTGTACTCCCCTCCCCACACACACACACACACACACACACACACACACATTCAGTCTCACTCTCTTTCACTTCTGTAGTATGTATGCATGACTGTGTCTGTATTTTTATATATATATATATATATATATATGATTTAGTGAGAGAATTTGGCTGCATATGTATGATCGGCAATTTCATGTTTCAGAACTGTTGATGGTACAGATTGGATACAAAATACAGTTTCTTTTCAGAGATGCGTGACCGTTGTCTACAATTGCCCCCATTTTGAAAAGTCTAATTTTCAACTGCTTCCTGAAGCTTTGGGAGTACATGTGTTTCAGCATATGTTGCTAGATTGACTCCTGGAATGTGCAGACAGGTTAGACGGGCTGGGCTTTATTTTACCAGAGTTTAGACAAGTGAGGGGTGACTTGGTTGGAGGCTTCAAGATTCCTAATGGTTTTCACAGGATCTTATGGGTGATTTATAGCTCTTATGGGTGGCACAATGGCTGAGGGGTTATCACTGCCACCTCACAGCTCCAGGTACCCAGGTTCACTTCCAGTCTTGGGTGACTCTACGTAGAGTTGGTATGTTCTCCCCATGTCTATGTGGATTTCCTCCCCCAGTCCAAAGACATGCAGGTTTGGTCAATTGGACCCTCTGGATGGGATGCTGTTTGGAGGGCTGGTACAGTCTGAATGGCCTATTTCCACATTGTAGCGATTTGCGAAGCTAGAAGTAGGGGCAGAGTTTTAAAATGAAGCATTGCTCTTTTTGGGAAAACAATGAGCAGTACTTTTCCTTTATTTTCGACGGCTATGTGACTCCGTCTTAGAGGTGGTACAGGCAAGGTGATTGAATCATTTAAAGACAGGTGACTAGATGCATAGAGTCATATAATCATACAGCACGGAAACAGACCTTTTGGAGCAACCAGTCCATGCCGAACATCATTCCTCACCCCACCTGCCTGCTCCTGGCCCACACTCCTCCAAATCCTTCCTATTCACTTATCTATCCAGATGTCTTTTAAATGTTTTAATTGTACCTGCATCCATCACTTCCTCAGAGTTCATTCCACATTCAAACCACCCTCTGTGTAAAATATTGCCTCTCATGTCTATTCTAAATCTCTCTCCTTTCACCTTAAAAATGTGCCCCCAGTCTTGAAATCCCCCATCATTGGGAAAAGACCATTAACTCTCATTATTTATAAGCTTCTATCAGATCACCCCTCAACCTCCTATGCACCAGTGGGAAAAGTCCCAGTCTATCCAGCCTTTCTTTATACCTCATACATTCCATACCCGGCAACATCCTGGTAAATCTCTTTTGAACTGTCTCCAGCATAATCATATCCTTCCTGTAACTGTTAGGCAGAGAAATCAAAGGTTATCAGGAGTTAATGGGAATGTGGAATTTGAAAAACAAACAGTAACACCATGATCTTATTGAATGATGGAGCAGGTCTGAGTGGCCAAATGGCCTGTTTAAAAACTGGAAGAACTGCAGATGCTGTAAATCAGGAACAAAAACAGAAATTGCTGGAAAAGCTCAGCAGATCTGGCAGCATCTGTGAAGAGAAATCAGAGTTAACGTTTCAGGTCCAGAGGCCCTTCCTCAGAACTGACAGCTCACGCTCCTATTTTGTACATTCATAGATCTGGAACTTATGCAGCAGTGTAAAATAGATAATAGCAAACTGGAAGCTTCTTTCCCATCTCCCCTGAGATGCATTTTAATTGAAGTCAAAATTAACAGATGAATCTCAATTTTTTTTCTAGAAATGTTGGTGTCTCCCCTTTCTCTACATAGTTTCTATCGTAAAGCACCCCTTACCCAACAAGCATTCATGAGAAGAATTTTGTTACAACATCTCCTCCCGCTATCCTATAGATTTGTCCTTTGCCCGAGACTGGTGCCTTTCGTTTATCAGCAGCAGGAACAGGAACTCTGACTGTAATTGCTTTCACTAGCCCAGGGGCACTGTAGCCTGGGATCTATTGCAGGTAACACAGCAGCGATCAACCAATTTAATAGTTTCTAATTCTGCTATACCACACAAGCTATGTCCTTTAGGAGCCAATCAGTTCTATCAGGAGTGTTGCTTCCGAGCCACTTTTAGTAGTGGACATTGAAATTTCCCACCCAGAATCAATTCTGTTTCCAACGTGGAGGAGTAATTATTCATCAGACAAGGAAGGGCGGTACATGGTAATCAGCAGTAGGTTTCCTCTCTCAAGTTTGAACTGATTCCAAAAGACATAATGAGGTCTAGAGCCAATGTTAAGGAGTCCCAGAGAAACTCCTTCACAACTGTATACCACTGTGCCTTTGTCCCTGTTGTCGTGCCCTGTCGGCGGGATAGGAATATCCAAGGATGATGCTGGTGGTGTCTGGGACATTGTCTTAAGGTATAAATCTGTGAGTATGACTACATCAGGCTGTTGCATGATTAATCTGTGAGACATGTCTCCCAGTTTTGGCACTAATCCCCAGTTGTTAATAAAGAGAACTTTGCAGAGTTGACAGGGCTGTTTCTGCCACTGTCTTTTTTGGCACACGGTCGATGCCAAGTGAGTCCATTATGTTTTGTTTACTTTCTCCAAAGGTAAGGTAAGAGTGACTGCCATTGGCATCAAGGCTTCAGTTCACTCAGAAGTGCTCACATATTCCACCAGGGGTCTGATTAATGGTCAATAAAGTGCATAATCTCAGACAACTATGAATGAGACAAGTGAGCTAGAAGTCAGAAGAGGTGAGAGTAGCTGCCTTTGATTTCAATATTGTATTTGAATGAATACAGAACTGAGATCAAGGAGTGAATGGAAATTCTTCCGACTCACATTTGATGCCAAAGCAAGATTAACCAAAGGAAGATGATTTGGTTGTTTGAGGCCAATTGACATTACCACATGACATTATCAGAGTGACATTCTTGATTTCAACATTTTTTTTGTTTCATTAATAACCTTTTCTCATCATTAGGCCAGGTCTATTCCAAAGTGTTCAGCTTCATTCACACTCACAATGTATAATGAAGCAGCCCATGCCCTTGTCTACAGCAAGAAGTAGAAAACATTCAGTGGCATGTAATAGTGTTGTAGACAGTCCTGTGAAACCTCACCTAGTGTATTGTGTACAGTTTTGGTCCTTTTATCTAAGAAAGAATACAAGGAGTACAGCAGCGATTCACCAGATCAATCCATGGGATGGTGAAATTGTTTTATGACAAGAAATTGAGGCAGCTGGGTCTTTATTTCCTAGAGCTTTGAAGAACAAAGGGTGAACTCATTGGAACTTAAATTCTTACAGGATACGACATGAATGTAGAAAAAATACTTTCCCAGACTGAGTCTAAGATCAGGGGATAAAATCTCAGAATAACGGCTAAATAATTTAAATCTGAGATAATGAAGAATTGCTTCATTCATAAAAGCAGCGATGTGCTTCTGAGACTTTATGAAGCTCTAGTTAGGCCCCATTTAGAATACTGTGTCCAATTTTGAGCCCCACACCTCAGGAAGGACATACTGGCACTGGAGCATGTCCAACTGAGATTCACACAGATGATCCTTGGAATGATAGGTTTAATGTACAATGAACGGCTAAGGATCCTGGGATTGTACTCATTAGAGTTTAGAAGGTTGAGGGGAGATCTAATAGAAACTTACAAGATAATGTATGGTTTAGAAAGGGTGGACGCTAGGAAGTTGATTCCGTCAGGTGGGGAGACTAGGACCCATGGGTGCAGCCTTAGAATTAGAGGGGTAAATTTAAAACGGAAATGAGGAGACATTTCTGCAGCCAGAGAGTGATGGGCTTGTGGAATTCATTGCCACGGAGTGCAGTGGAGGCCGAGACATTACATACCTTCAAGGCGGAGATTGATTAAATTCTTGATCTCACGAGGAATCAAGGGCTACGGGGAGAGCGCTGGGAAGTGGAGTTGAAATGCCCATCAGCCATGATTTAAATGGCGGAGTGGACTCGATGGGCCGAATGGCCTTACTTCCACTCCTATGTCTTATAGTCTTATGGTCTAAAGGATGGTGCATCTTTGGAATTCTGCACTCCATGGAGCTGTGGTAACTCAAACGGTGAGAACATTCAACAGATTTCTGGAGATTAATGACGTGTAGGAGAATGGGCCCTGATGTCGCTACGCTGTGATCTCATTGAATGGTGTACCTGGCTCGATGGGGTGAATGGCCCATTCCTCTTCCTACATTCCAGATATCTGAACATTTAAAGGCCCAATTATTCCTACCAATCCTCAATATAACCCTGAAAATCAGATTCTTCTGGGACCGCACCGACCAGGAACTGCATCACTCTATTAACACCATGGTTACAGGAGCAACACAGAGGTCATATACTCTGTTCTTCTCCAGGTCTCCAGTCACCTCTTCCCCATACTCCGTTTATTCCCACCCACACCACATTCAAGGCTGGAGGATAGTCCGCGATTCCAGAAGCAGCTCACAAGACCCAAGGGAAAAAAATGAAGCCTACTGCTGCTGCACCAAGGCAAAACAGTGCTTTAACATTTAACAGAAACATTTAAATTGTTTTAACAGAAATCAAAAGGACAAGGGTACGTGTGCCTTTGGAAAATTGGGGCAGATTAGGCCATTCAGCACTTCCAGCCTTTTAGTCTGCCATAGGACACTATAACTTCAGGGAAGAGAGGGGTATTGCAGTTTCTAATAAAATAATGTATCTAATAGTGAAACCACTGTACACTTTCATTATGCAACGTTTGGAGGTGAGTGTACACACACAATTAGGAACCAAACACTTTTGAGAGTCAGGACGGTTTGACAGTGTGTCCAAGACTGATAGAAATAACCTGCATTCATGCTATTCCTTTCACAACCTCAAGATGTTCCAAAGCACTTTTTAACCGACAACATACATTTCAAGTTGTTACTCAGTGATTCGAAGTCAAGCATATTACTTATGACAGACATTGGGAGTGCTGTTGGTGTGGCTGGTCAGAAGGGATGTCTTGGAGGTGAGTCAATTTCCCACAAGCAGCTCATAGCCCAATCAAAGTGACAAAAATCTTTGTTTTCCTATCATATTCTGAGCAGGTCCATTCTTAAACTTCTTTGCGAGGCAGCCTGTTCATTTGCGCTTGTACAATTTTAGTAAGAGCTTTGATGACCTTTGTGGAAGTTGCTTTCATTCCCTCAGTATCTTCACTTTCCAGTAAAAGAAAGTGATAGATTGGAAATACATTAAAGTAAAATAAAATCAATGAAGCCAAAAGGATATGAAAGAAAGAGAAAAAATGTAGAATTTTATCGCCCCCTTGACCATTCCCTAAAGTCCAAATAATGGACACAATTTGTATATTTTAATCATGTTTTTGTTTTGAATGAACAGCTTAGGACACATCTTTTCCTGAAAACCTCACATCTAGAATTAGACCAATGATGAAATGTTCAAGGGGCTTTTCTACACTCTGGTATCAGCTGGGTCATTTGAAGCTCAAACATAATTGTCAAAATTGAGCCCCTTATTGGTGAAAACTGCAGTTCTCACGTGTAACCACGAGATGGAGATGTCTATACACCTGTGTGATGCAACCGAGTCTTCAAGTGTTTGAAATTCTCTGGGTATTTCTGCTGGCTGCTACAAAAGCTCTTTTTATCGAATTCCATTTCACCGGATCAGGAACATAAATCTGCAGTATATTGCAGTATCCATGCTGTGAACCTCTTAAGGCATTTCCATACACTTTCAAGATCCTTAATTTGCCACCACATCTGAAAGAGCAAATTGCAAGTGACAGTTGGGTAGACCCCAATCAGCATTGCAGCATCAGCCTAAACAACAAGCTTAACTCCATCAGGGATAGTGGGAACTGCAGATGCTGGAGAATCCGAGATAATAAAATGTGAAGCTGGATGAACACAGCAGGCCAAGCAGCATCTCAGGAGCACAAAAGCTGACGTTTCGGGCCTAGACCCTTCATCAGAGAGGGGATGGGGTGAGGGTTCTGAAATAAATAGGGAGAGGGGGAGGCGGACCGAAGATGGAGAGAAAAGAAGATAGGTGGAGAGGAGAGTGTAGGTGGGGAGGTAGGGAGGGGATGGGTCAGTCCAGGGAATACAGACAGGTCAAGGAGGTGGGATGAGGTTAGTAGGTAGATGGGGGTGCGGCTTGGGGTGGGAGGAAGGGATGGGTGAGAGGAAGAACCGGTTAGGGAGGCAGAGACAGGTTGGGCTGGTTTTGGGATGCGGTGGGGGAAGGGGAGATTTTGAAGCTGGTGAAGTCCACATTGATACCATTGGGCTGCAGGGTTCCCAGGCGGAATATCAGTTGCTGTTCCTGCAACCTTCGTGTGGCATCCTTGTGGCACTGCAGGAGGCCCATGATGGACATGTCATCTGAAGAATGGGAGGGGGGATTAAAATGGTTCACAACTGGGAGGTGCAGTTGTTTATTGCGAACCGAGCGGAGGTGTTCTGCGAAGCGGTCCCCAAGCCTCCGCTTGGTTTCCCCAATGTAGAGGAAGCCACACCGGGTACAATGGATACAGTATACCACATTGGCAGATGTGCAGGTGAACCTCTGCTTAATGTGGAAAGTCATCTTGGGGCCTGGGATAGGGGTGAGGGAGGTGGTGTGGGGGCAAGTGTAGCATTTCCTGCGGTTGCAGGGGAAGATGCCGGGTGTGGTGGGGTTGGAGGGCAGTGTGGAGCGAACAAGGGAGTCACGGAGAGAGTGGTCTCTCCGGAAGGCACCACCCAACCCCTCCGACCCCACCACCCGAGACATTTTTCCATCCCCACCCTTGTCTGCCTTCCGGAGAGACTGCCATGAGGGGTCATAGTTTTAAGGTGTTAGGGGAAAGGTATAGAGGAGACGTCAGAGGGAGGTTCTTCACCTAGAGATTTGTGAGCGCATGGAATAGTTTGCCAGTGGTAGTCGTGGAAGCGGAGTCATTAGTGACATTTAAGTGACTGCTGGTCACTTAATAAATAGGGAGAGAGGGGGAGGCGGACCGAAGATGGAGAGAAAAGTGAATGCACATGGACAGCAGTGAATTGAGGGGAATGTAGGTTAGGTTATTTTATTTTTGGATTAGGACTATTCCACGGCACAACATCATGGGCCAAAGGGCCTGTACTGTGCTGTACTTTTCTATGTTTTAAATAATATCCTAATGCAGCTTCATTTGTGTGCGTTGGCGTGGTTGCTAGTCTAAGTAAGTATTTGGTCCATATGTGTGGTCTTTCTATATACACTGACGGTGTTACCTAGCAGAGTGACGAAACATTAGCAACCAAACCCACAAGCTCGGTGAGCATGTCTATAACCTCATCACACCCCGAGCTACAAATCTTCTCGAGAAAAGTGGATTAAGTGTTTAAGGTATATGGGATACTTCTATTTATTACCTGAGATTTTAACAGCAGGGATGTTATTCTGGAATTGTATAAAATGCTCGTTAGGCCACAGTTAAATTATGTGCAGTTTTGGAATCCACACTATAAGACGGATGTGATTGCACTGAAGAGGGTGCAGAAGATGTTTACCAGGATGTAGCCTGTACTGGAGAGATTTAGTTATGAAGAGAGATTGGACAGACTGGCGTTGTCTTCCTTGGAGAACAGATTAAGCGGGGAGCATGATTAAAGTGTATAAAATTATGAGGGGTATGGACAAGAAGAAACTTCCCCTTGATGGAGGGATGAATGACCTGAGACACAGGTTTAAGGTAAGGGACCAAATGTCTAGAGGAGATGTGAGTAAAAACTTTTTCACATAGAAGGCGGTGGGAATCTGGAACTCACTGTCTGTAAACGTGGTGGTGGCAAAACTTTCGTAACTTAACGTATTGAGATGTGCATTTGCCAGGTCAAGGCGTACAAGACTATGGGCCAAGTTCTGGGAAATGGCATGAGAATAGTTCAGTGGCTGCTTTTGACTGGAACAAACACAATGGACCAAACGGCCTTTTCCTGTGTGGTAGATCTCTATGACTTGGGTGATAATTACTGACTTCTGGTGCCATTTTGCCAGTGAATGCCTATAACGAAAGGAGAGAAAATTGGAAAGACGCGATGGGCATCCAATCTGAGGGAAGTCTCCAGATACCAGAGGCATAGACACTGGTCAAAAAAATTCTCAGATGATTTTGGAATCATGGAATGATACGACAGAGGGAGTCTATTGGGCCTAATGTATCACAGAGTCATTCAGCATGGATACAGACCCTTTGGTCTAACCAGTCCATGCTGACCATAACCCCAAACTAAACTAGTCCCACCTGTGTGCGTTTGCCTCAAATGCCTCCAAACATTTCTTATTCATGTACTCATCTAAAATGTCGTTTAAATATTGTAATTGTACCCGCAATTACCACTTTCTCTAGAAGTTCATTCCACACACAAACCACTACCTGTACACAAAAATTGCCTGATGTCTTTTTAAAATCTTTTTCCTCTCACCTTAAAAATATGCCTCCAAGATTCAAAATGCTCCACGCTAGCAAAAAGACACCTACCATTCACATTATCTATACTCGTCATTATTTTATAAATCTCACTAAGGTCAGCACTCAACCTCCTTTTCTCCAGTGAAAAAAGCCCAATCTTATCTTGCCCATCCTTATAACACAAATCTTTCAGTCCCAGCAACACCCTGGTAAATCTCTTCTGAACCCACTCCAGCTTAATGATATCCTTCCTATAACAGGGTGACCAGAACTGGACACAGTACTCCAGAAGAGGCCTCATCAACATCCTGTACAACCTCAACATGCCGTCCCAACTCCTGTACTCAACGGTCTGAGCATTGAAGACAAGTGTGCTAAATGGCCAACTATTCAAAAAGGCCACCTTCTAAATTTAAATGAGTTAAAGCTCAACCTCTCCTCGTTCGGCAGTCCTTATATACTAGGTCTAAGCTGAGTGAATCATGTCTGGATTGCCTCCAATGCCAGTATATCTTTCCCACACTAAGGGGACTAGGATTGTACTGTTTTCCAGCTGACTAGTGCCTTGTATAGTTTTAGAAGAATGTCCCTAACTTTTATATTCCATTACCTTTGAAATAAAAGTCTTTCCATATTACCTGAAGTTGGATGCTAGCTTTCTGTGATTCATGGGTGAAAACTCACAAATCCCTTTGCTCCATAACCTTTTGCAGTCTTTCATCATTTAAATAACATTCAGCTCCTCTATTCTTCCTGTGAAAATGCATAACTTCACAATTTCCTTCATTATATTCCATTTGCCAACTACTTACCCATTCACTCAGCCTCTATATTTCTTTGCAGATTGTGTCATCCTCACCACTTGCCTTCCCACCTATTTTAGTGTCACCTGCAAATTTGGCTTTCATACATTTACTGCCTTCATCTCAGTCATTAATATATATTGTAAATAACGTGGCTCCAGTGCCAATCTCTGTAGCACATCTCCAGGGCGAGGTTGCTATCCTGAAAATGCTCCCCTAAACGCAACTGTCTGCCTTCTATTAGCTAGCCAATCCTCTATCCAGGTTAATATATCAGCCCAACACCATGGGCTCTTATCTTAAGTAGCCTCATGTGTGATACCTTATCAAATGCCTTCTGAAAGTCCAAATATATCATTGTTCCTTGTTAACAGAGCTGTTATTCATTGAGCCAATTCTCTACTATAGCCAGATCTTCATAATCTCCCAAGGCAATCTGGGCCTGTAACTCACCAATCTATTGTTCAATACCTGTGCATTCACACACATGCACTAACGTCTGGTTTAGAATGTCTCAATTTTTCATTTGTTCTGACTCCTGCTGTTTATTTCCATCTATTCTGGTGCTAACAATCTCTCCTTGTTCTTTGTGCACTTTGGTTTTCCTCTCTGATACTCTTTGCTGGTTTCCGCATGCCCTGCTAATATACTTTAAACCGTCCCTAATAGCACTAACAAAACATTCCAGTGTGGAACCGTGTCCTAGCTCTGTGCAGGTGTAGCCCATCCAGATTGTACAAATGCCACCTTTCCGAGTGCCAATCTCAGGAATCTGAATCCCACTTACACCATCTTTCTAGCCACATGCACATCTGTTTTATCCTCCTAAGTGTAAGTGTCTAAAGGGCCTGCTTGTTGTACAGTGTCAAGGAAAACTACTCACTGGCTGAACTAGATGAAGCTCTTGTTTTGAGCAAGTAGCAATTCCTTGCAAGTTAGCAACCAGATTTAGATCTCTTGGCATCTGTGGAGGACAGAAAAATGATCATTTCGGGATAGGACTTTTTAATCAGGACTATTCTGAAGAAAGGTTGTGTTCTAGTGAAAGGGCACTGACTGTTTTTCTCTATTTACAGACACTGCCACACTTGCTGAGTATTTCTGACGTTTCCAGCATCTGCAGTATTTTTCTTCTTTAGGTAAACAACAACTAATTCATAAAAAAGAAGAGCAAAGATCCTTTAATGAACCCTGTTTCCCAAAGCCTTTCTTTTGGTAACTTGACCCATTGTCCGAGATAAGCTTAAGTCAGAAGAGACACACATATGGCAGTGAGATGCGGACCTATTTATAGTTAGTAAGCTCCAGTAGTTTTGGGGGAGGGGTAGTGAAAATAAATGTAACAATGACCTTCAGCTATAAGCTGTCTGCCTGCTTTTGTGAGAGGCATCAGTTACAACACGTGGAAGTGGGAGAGAATGACAGGGCACTGCTTGCTGACAGTCTGATGATGTACTGAATAGAAACTTAAAGGACTGGCCACAGTAAAATGGAACTGACTTCTACTTACACCTGTAGATGCAGCTCAGAATAATTCCGTTTCACTTGTACGCATTTCACAATCTGAGAGTTTGAATTGATAATTACATGGGTACAATCAAATAAAACAATTTTCTAAGTGTCATCAGAATGTATTGTACAGTTAAACAAGTCCAGATGATTCAGGTCTATATGCGCTGAGCTAACTGATATTATCACAGCAATTTGGATGTTATATTGATGGCCTGTTCCATCAGTTGCCCACATTCTAGCTCTGGAATTCTCTCTTAACCTCTCTCCCGCCTTCTTTAAGATACTCCTTAAAGCTTCTATGACAAAATCCCAGTGGCTTGATCCCAAATGTTTGATTATGTTCATGTGAAGTACCTTTAGGGTGACTTACAACATTAAAAGGCAGTACATAATTGCAAACTTAGTTGCTATTACACTTGGTCTCAAAGCCCAGTGGTCTAGGGCGATAGAAATGGGTTGTCATTGCTGATCATTATTCAGTGAAATCAACACGAAAATGTGGAAATGAAATCAAACTGAACTATGACGCTTTCCAGTCAAATTACTTGTGCCCCTTGTTGGCCAGTTGAGACAACAATCAGGAACTGAGTGGCTTACTGGGCCATTTCAGAGGACAGTGAAGAGTCAACCACATTGCCATGAATCTGAAGTCACATGTAGGCCAGACCAGGCAAGGGTGGTTGATTTTTCTTTCCTGAAGGACATTAGCGAACCAGATTGGATTTTAAAATGATTGACATTGGTTTTCAGGTTACCATCAAACTAGTTTTTTTTCCTCTAATTCTATATTTATTAACTGAGTTCAAATTTCACAATCTACCAAGGTGTGATTTGAACACGTCCTCAAAATATTAAGCTAGGTCTCTGGATTACCAGTCCAGCGACAATACCACTACCCCACCTTTTCCCTGTAACCTCTGGGTTCTAAAAGAAGTAGTAAATAAGATAACCAGGTATAGAGCTGGATGAACACAGCAGGCCAAGCAGCAACAGAGGAGCAGGAAAGCTGGTGTTTCAGGCCTAGATCCTTCTTCAGAAATGGGATGGGGAAGGGGATTCTGAAAAAAACAGGGAGAGCGGGGAAGGTGTATAGATGATGAATAAAGGAGAAGATAGGTGGAGGAGCAACAGACCGGTCAAAGAGACGAGGATGGAACCAGTAAAAGTGAGTGTAGGTGGGGAGGTAGGGAGGGGATAGGTCAGTCCAGGGACGACAGACAAGTCAAGGAGGCAGGATGAGGCTAGTAGGTAAGAGATGGGGGTGGGGCCTGAAGTGGGAGGAAGGACAGGTTAGGGAGGCAAGGACAAGCTGGGCTGGTTTTGGGATGCGGTTGGGGGAAGGGGAGATTTTGAAGTCAGTGAAGTCCGCATCAATACCATTGGGCTGCAGGGTTCCCAAGCGAAATATGAGATGCTCTTCCTGCAACCTTCGGGTGGCATCATTGTGGCACTGCAGGAGGCCGAGGATGGACATGTCGTCTAAGGAATGGGAGGGGGAGTTGAAATGGTTCATGACTGGGAGGTGCAGTCGTTTGTTGAGAACCGAGCGCAGATGTTCCACAAAGCAGTCCCCAAGCCTCTGCTTGGTTTCCCCGATGTAGAGGAGGCCACAGCAGATACAGTATACCACATTAGCAGATGTGCAGGTGAATATCTGCCTGATGTGGAAGGTCTTCTTGGAGCCTGGGATGGGGGTGAGGGGGGAGGTGTAGGGGCATGTGCGGCACTTCCTGAGGTTGCAGGGGAAGTGCCGGGTGTGGTGGGTCTGGACGAGAGTGAGGAGCGGACAAGGGAGTGACGGAGAAAGCGGTCTCTCCAGAAGGCAGATAAGGGTGGGGAGGGAAAAATGTCTTTGGTGGTGGGGTCGGACTGCAGATGGCGGAAGTGCGGAGGATGAGGCGTTGGATCCAGAGGTTGGTGGGGTGAAACATCGGGATGAGGGGGATTCTGTTTTGGTTATTATTGTGGGGAGGGGGTGTGACAGATGAGCTGCGGAGAATGCGGGAGACACGGTCAAGGGCATTCTTGACCAGAGGGTGGTAGTTACAGTCCTTGAAAAACAAGGACATCTGAGATGTGCGGGAGTGGAATGTCTCACCCTGGGAGCAGATGCGGCGGCGGTGAAGGAATTGGGAATAGGGGATGGCATTTTTGCAGGAAGGTGGGTGGGAGGAGGTGTATTCGAGGTAGCTGTGGGAGTCAGTCGGCTTGAAATAGATAGCGGTTTCCAGGTGGTTGCCTTCTGGCGACTGTATCAGCGCCGCCTCATGCTCCCAGGAGGAGCTTGAATAGTTCATCCACTTCAACACACCCTGCACCCAAACCTTAATTTCATCTACATCAGGGAAACCAAGCAGAGGCTTGGGGACCGCTGTGCGGAATGCCTATGCTCGGTTGGCGACAAACTGCACCTCCCAGTTGCCAATCATTTCAACACCCCCTCCCACTCCTTAGATGACATGTCCATTCTGGGCCTCCTGCAGTGCCACAATGATGCCATCCGAAGGTTTCAGGAACAGCATGTCAACCTTCACTTATGGTTACTGAAGTAGCTCAAACAGAGTGCTATAGAAACTCAGCAGGACCGGCAGCACCCGTTGAAAGAAAAGCAAGAGTTAAAAGTTTTGAATCCAGTGACCCTTCCAAAGGATCACAAGGCACCACCTCCAATGAGATTCTGCCACCAGATAAGTATTCCCCACCCCTCCCCTGTCAACATTCCCAGGGACTAATCCCTCCAGGACACTGATCCACTCCTCCTCCACTCCCAACACTTCCCCACACAGAGTATTTTCCCATTCAATTGCAGGTGTTGCCAGTTTAGTTCTTCCCTCCTCACCATTCAAGGCCCCTCAGACCTTCCTGGTGAAGCAGCTATTTACCTGCTCTTCATTCAATCTAGTCCACTGTATTCACTGCTCACAATGCAGTCTCTACCACACTGGAGAGACAGAGGCTGAGTGACTGTTTTGTGCATCACCTATGTTCAGAATGTAAAAATGACCCCAAGCTCTCTGTTGCCTCTGACTTCAACACACCGCTGTGTTCCCATGCCAACATTTGTGCAATAGGCCTATTGCAGTGTTCCAGTGAGACTCAACACAAGCTGGAGGAACATCCCATCTTTCACTCGGCACCTCACAGCCTTCAGAACTCAATCTCAAAATGTGACTGCCCTCCATATCAGTTAACCTTCCCCCACACCTCCATGACCTGCACTGCATGGCACATTTTCTGTGCAACTGACCCATTTTCTACTACTCATACTTCTCATTGGTTAGTATTTATCTCTTAGCTTATCAATTCTCTGTTTGCTACTGCCTTTTTACTCTCTGTATGTCCATTTCTATTTTCTTTTTTACTCCCAATGCCACCCCTCACCCTGTCATTAGTATAAGAACTACTGTTGCCCTGCTACTGTCAGTTTGACATCAGGTCACAAGACTCAAAACATTAATTGTGAAAAACAGAGTCATACAATATGGTAACAGTCCAATCAGTCCACACCAATCATGTTCCCAAAATAAACTCACACCGCCCCCCACCGCCTGCACTTGGTCCATATCCATCCAAACCTTAGATAACGAAGTATGGAGCTGGATGAACACAGCAGGCCAAGCAGCATCTCAGGTGCTCCTGAGATGCTGCTTGGCCTGCTGTGTTCATCCAGCTCCATACTTTGTTATCTTGAATTCTCCAGCGTCTGCATTTCCCATTATCTCTCTCTCCATCCAAACCTTTCCTATTCATAAATTTATCTAAATGTCTTTTAAACATTGTAATTGTACCTGCATCTACCACTTTCTCTCAGGGTACATTCCACATACAAACCATTCTGAAAACAAAAATGCCTCTCGTGCTTTTTAAATATTTCACCTCTCACCTTAAAAATATAACCCCTAGTTTTGAATTCCCCCACCATCAAGAAAAAGACATGTACCATTAACTCTATCTGTACCCTAATCATTTACCTTATCTATGTCCCTCATGATTTCCTCTCAACAGTTGCTGACAGACTTGCTGAGTTTCTTTAGCACAGTTTTTGTTTCAGGTTTTTAACGCCCACAGTTCTTTGCATTTATTTGACAAGAGAAGCTACCCTGGGTGAAACAATTTTTGAAGTGTTGACCAAATTTTCATCATATGACCCATGGAAATGAGGCCAGAGGCTATAAGCTGGGTCAGTTCAGAAGCAAAAATTCATACCAGATGTACTATTTTTCAGTTTAAAAGTAGCTAGAAATGGCTTTTGTTTCCCCAGGGTTCAACGAGAAACATAAGTTAGACTGTAGGCAGAGGTATCCTGAGGAAGCTGCAGGGCCTGGGACAAATCTCACTTTTGTGGCCATCCCTTTTCCTCATGGCTCTCCAAAATTTCGGAAAGGTCTCCACAGTGACTAGCATTCACCAATTTCTTATATATTACTCTTTTCCTTGATAGAGAACTATAATAAAGTTCAAATAATTTTAAGAATCTCACCAATTACCGCCTCAAACAAAATCTAAAATGAAATGTTTGAGGCTGGGTCATCAGGGTGAATAAAATCAGCAATGGAATCAATGGCTATGGGAAAAAGCCAGGATCAGGGAATTGAGGTTTATCAGAATAGCCATGATCTCATTGAGTGGCCTAGTTCTGCTAAGTGTCACTCATAAGAAGTAGGAGCAGGTGTGAGCCATCTAGCTCATCGAGCCTGCTCCATCATTCAAAAAGATCACGGCTGATCTTTTCATGGACTCAGCTCCACTTATCTGCCTGGACACCATAGCCCTTAATTCCTTTACTGTTCACAAATCTATCTTTACCTTAAAAACATTCAAAATGTAGCCTCAACTGCTTCACTTGCCAGGGAATTTCACAAATTCATAACCCTTTGAGAGAAGTCCCTCTCCCACCAGATAGGGTGGACAGTGAGGGCCTTTTTCCTCCAATGGAGATGGCTAGCACGAGGGGACATAGCTTTAAATTGAGGTGTGATAGATATAGGACAGATGTCAGAAGTAGGTTCTTTACTCAGAGTAGTAAGAGCGTGGAATTCCTTGCCTGCAACAGTAGTAGACTCGCCAAGTTTAAGGGCATCTAAATGGTCATTGGATAAACATATGGATAATAACGGAATAGTGTAGGTTAGATGGGCTTCAGTTTGGTTTCACAGGTCTGCGCAACATCGAAGGCCAAAGGCCTGTACTGCACTGTAGTGTTCTACCCATTGAAAGCTCACCCTCAAACTATGTTCCATCGCTTCCCCGTGCTGCAATCCTAGGCTGTTTGTTCCAATTTCACCTCACTTTAGAGACTGTTTCTTGCTCTGGCTCTGTGTCTCAGGGAGAGATATTGCAGAGAATCACATCTGGTGAATGTGCAGAAATTAGCCAAACAGACACACTTGTGACCTTGTCAGTTGAATAAGAAATTCAAATTGGTATGGTCTTCACTGGGATCGAATCCAAGCTTATTGTTTGACTTTGCTGTTTACAATAAGATCTTCCCAAATTGTCAATTGTATACAAATACGGTTTTACTCTGGAATTTGACTTGTCCTGTATTACCAACAGCTGAGATCATTACACAAAGAAGTTCCATTTTCTTGGTGGAGCTGCACAAGCCCATCTTTGTTATATGGCATTTGATGAAATTAGAAGTTTGAATGATAGGACTTAAACCTCCAGGGTCCAAAAGTGGCATGAATGTGATGGCTCAACAGCCTCCCAACTGTGCTGCATTGACTCTCTGAGAATACTGCAAATGTGATTTGCAAGCATCAGTGCAGATATGAGCAATTATGTTCACCGAAATTACGTTGTCCCTCCACTCGACTCTGGAAAATTCAGTAAGGGATTCAACTGAGCAATTCTGATGTAAATTTCCTGTATTATCATAAATTCACCGGGACAATGATGGGCCAGGTTTCACTGTCCAGGCCTACAACAAAAGAATATACACTCTGAACAATACGGCACAGGTACAGACTCTTTAGCCTACCTAGACTGTACCAATACATGACACCTTCCTAAACTGAAAACCTTTTGCCTCTAAACGGTCCATATCCCTCTATTCCTGCCTATTCACGTATCAGTCAAGATACCTCTTAAACAGTATTATTGTTTTTGCTTCTACCACCTCTCCTGGCAGTGCATTCCAGACCCCTTTTTTTGTTTTATTCATTCACAGAAGTCAGTGTCACTGGCCAGCAGTTATTGCCCACCCTAATTGCCCAGAATGTAGTTAACAAACAACCTCATTGCTGTGGGTCAGGAGTCACGAGTAGGTCAGACCAGGTAAGGTTGGCAGTATCCTTCCCTAAAGGACATTAGTAAACCAGATGGGTTTTCCGACAATTGATGATAGATTCATGGTAATCATTAGACTCTAAATTCTAGATTTTTTAAAAAATTGAATTCAAATTCATCTGCCATGGCAAGATTTGAACTCAGGTTCCCTTGAACATTACACAGGTCTCTGGATTAACTAGACCATCACCAACCATCCTCTGTGTAAAAAAGCTTCTTTCTCACATCACAGTTAAATTCATCCCCTTGTCCCCTAGTAATTGACATTTCTACCATGGGAAAATGACTCTGATTATCCAGGTCTCTCAATTTTTAAACTTGTAACAGGTTGCTCTTCAGCCTCCAACGTTAAGAGAAAACAAACCACATTTGTCCAATCTGTGTTGATTGTAAATACACTCCAAACCAGACAACAAACTTGTATACCTTTTCTTTACGCTTTCCAAAGTTTCCGCATCCTTTTGGTAGTGTGGTGACCTGAACTGTATGCAATATTCCAAATGCGATCTATCTAAAATTCTATACACAGTTGCAACAAGACTTGCCACTTTTTATACTATTGACTGACCAATGAAGGGAAGCAATGCCATATGCTTTCTTGACTACCTTATCCACTATGGTGAGATATAAAATGGCTCCCAGACACTCTAAAACCGTTCTTTGATTTCAGAAATACATATCTATAAAGTATGAACCACTGACGTTACCATCATGGAAAAGGAGCCGCAGCTATTCACTCAGCCTGACATAGCATCCAGATCATCTTCCGTGGCTTAAATTACATAATCACTGAAGCACCCTGACCTTTCAGGGCTGAATTGGAATCTTCCCTCTTGTCAAGCTGGAAAATTTATACTGCATGTTGAAATATATGAACCATCCTAACATCTTTGAGGGGCCTATCTTTGAGAGGCCTTACAATAAGGTCAGATTTGAGAGAACATTAGCACTACAGTAATGAGATATGGCTTCACAGTGACATTACATTGAGACGTATCTCTTAGTATCTTTATTCGTCTAAGTGACTGGTAACAAATAACACTTTGGTGTATGTTGACAAAAATAGGATGTCACTGTTGTGCACCACAACTGGTCTCATTTGCGAGGAGGCAAAAGTAGTCACTTTCTGCTTCTCTTGATTGCTGTCCAGGACTTTTGCTAAATATTTGGGTGTCAACGGTTACCACAAGGGAAAAGGTTCTCATGGTTGAACAGTTAGTTTGTTTCCATCCTTTAAGGATGATGTACAAAATCAATTTCTGTATTATTTACGCGAAAAGCTGTTTAGAGAGTTATAGACAGAATTATAAAGCATGGAAACATATCCTTCAATCCAACTTGTCCATGCTGACCAGATATCCTAAACTGATCTAGCCTCATTTGCCAGTATTTGGCTCATATCCATTTCAACACTTCCTATCCATGTATGCATCCAGAATGCTTTTACAAGTTGAAACTGCATCCGCCTCCACCAACTCCTCTGGCAGTGTGTTCCATACAGTCACCAATCTCTGCATGAAAACGTTGGCTCTCATATCCCTTTTAAACCTTTCACCTCTCACCTTAAATCTATGCACTCTGCAGTCACAGAGTCAAACAGCATAGAAACAGACCCTTTGGTCCAACCAGTCCACACCGATCATGGTCTCAAACTAAACTTGTCACACCTACCTGTGTTTGGCCCATATCCCTCCAAACCTTTCCTATTGATGACCTTACTATTGTACTTGCATCTACCACTCTCTCCGGCAGTTCATTACGCATGTGAACCACTCTGTTTAAAAAAAAATTGTCCATGCACTTTTTAAATCTTTCTTCTCTTGCCTTAAAAATATACTTCCTAGTTTTGAGCTCCCCCACCATAGGGAAAGACCTTTGCAAGAGATAAAGTTAACAGCAAAGATTTTAACAAATATGTTAAGAGAAAGTGAGATATAAAGAGGAATGAGATCTGATCAGACATGCAGGTGAGACTGTAATGGATAACAAGGAAATGAGACTTATAAATGACTACTTCGTATCTGTTTTTAGTGAGGAAAAAGGACATAATTCCAACAGTACAATCAGTCCTAAACTGTTGAGAAAAATTACTGCTATGCAGTGAACTTGGAAGAGTATTAAAAATAGATAATGGAATTAAATAGGAGACTTTGGCAAAACTCAAATGGTGGTCACCTCGGAGTAGGAAAATAGTTGAGGAAATTACAGATGTGTAAGGCACAGTTTTTCAAAGGATAATTGCTTCAGGAATGTCTTGAGTGTTGAACACTGAAGACAGCCAAGAAAAAAAGCCCTCAGTACTTCCTGAAAGGCACCAAAGGTTCAGATCAACAGCATTTCTTTAAAAAAAACAAGTGTGTACACTCAAAGCATTAACCCTTTTATCAGACACTGGTAAACTTGTTGCGCATTTCAATACTTCCACAGCTTTTCAGAAACTTCTTTTTAAAAAGTATCTACCAAATTATTAATTCAGACATTGGTCTTATTCACTCATGGGGTGTGGTCATTATTGCCTGTCCCTAATTGCCCTGGAGAAGGAGCGGGTGAGCTGCCTTTTTGAACCACTGCAGTCCATGTGCTGGAGGCAGATGAATTAATCAATCTGCAATTCAAAGCTAGTTTCATTTATAGTGACCATTAAACTATCAATTGTTGTAAAAACTCACCTGGCTCGCTAAAACCCTTAAGGGCAAGAAATCTGCCATCCTTACATGGTCTGGCCTACATGTGACTCCAGATCCACAACAACGTGGCTGACTTTTAATTGCTTGCTAAAAATTCCCTGCTGATTCACTCAGTTCAAGGGGAATTATAAATGGGCAACAAATCTTATCCTTGAAGGTGACACCCACATTCAGCAGATTAATTTCAGAATTAAAGATATTTTGTTTCTTTCACATATGTTGATTCCATTACAATTTTGATACCCGAAATCAGACTGAAAACTCAACAGCGCCGTTTCGAGGAGCACTTAATATTTTAAGGAGTCATTGTGAAAACACAACATTTAAAAGCACATGGATGATATTTGATAACTACCAAAAGCAACTAAAACAGAATAATCAACTCTTTAGAAAAAAAGTCAACTTTCAACAATAATGTTTAAAAGTTAAATTTTTATTCTCCTGTCTCAGTTTTTCTATTTCTTATAATCACTGCATAACAGTTAAAAATCTATACACTGCCACCACAGCTCCATACAAGGCAGCACAAACAGTATTTACATTTTTCCAAAACAAAATCAATACTGAGAGGGGAAAAACAAAGTCCATAATTAGTGCAATCTCACCAGATCTAAAATTTACATACTGAGGATTATTTAGAATTGCTCCCTTATACTGTGCATAAAACCCCTATAATAATTCTATACAATTTTTATGCTTTAATGAGACTTACAAGCAATACAATGCCTCAATTCTTTTTGTTCTTGCTGTTAACATCGTGGGCACCGGTTAACAGTAGAATATAACATTTATTTCTTTCCCACACAAAAGAATTTAACAGAAAAATGAAATAAAATGTCAAACAAAAGATACAAAATGGAAATACAAACTAACTCTCATCTTGCTTGGTGACCACATTTAAACAGTAGTGGTTGTGGTGGTGACTACGTGTGCTTCAGTCTGTTATGTACTGGAACCCTGATTTGTTACAAGGTGAAATGCTGCACTGTAATTCCTCTAACGAGCAGATAAGCAAATTCCTTCTTTAGTTGCTTCTTTTGATAACATTTGATTACACCCACTTTATCCAGTCCCCACTTTGTTTTTAATGATTGTTGAATTTCCTCCAACCAGACAAGTTCCAACATGAATCATATGACTCTTCTGTGCTGAGCAAGGCTACTTAGAGTTCATCATCTCAAGGCAGTCCTCTTTTAGCCATAACTATGATCTACGCAACAGCTTCTTCTCCCTCTTTCCCAATGTACTCCCTTCAGGTTCCGAATCATGTTTGGGTATATCCCCATGGACATTAGTGAGCCCCACAATCCATCATATAAGTGGATATTCTTCAAATATAATCTTAGCCAACAAATGTAGTCATAATATTTTACTATGAGGACATCATAACCAAACCTAATCTTGTTTTTCATCTGGCATTTATATACATACAACTTTCCACATGGATCGCTGCATAATAATTCAGAGATGATAACAACCAAGCCCCTTAGTTTTGGCACACCATAACTGCTGCAAAACGTTAAGATTAATTTCAATGTTCCCACATCCAAATATGTTCAGGTCACTTTACTCAGAAAGGGCTAGAATCAAAACAAGACAATGCCTGATGTGCTTGGCTGAATCTCACACTGCGTTGCACACTTACCCAAAACCCTTTGTAACTGGAAAGATGAAGGTTAAGAAGATTAATCTGAAGGAAAAAAAAATTTATCTGCTTTATCTGACTGAACTCCAATACCAAATGGGCAGAGGCTACCTTTACTGCTCATTCAGTCTCGGCCAGTTAAATCTACCATTTATTTTTTGATTCTTTCCATTGCTTCCCAAATCAGTAAAGAATTCTCTATTGGGCCATACATTGAAAAATAAGGCATGTGATTCACACTGCATCACAAGTTGGAACAATCAGCTGAAGGGATGTCCTCAACTGTCCTCCCATTATACTTAAGTCACTGCTCAGTCCTCGATTAGAAAAACTCAGGAGTACAACATTTGCCGGGAACATCAAGTACATAAACCATTCTCAGTTTAAACAAAAACATCAGCAAAACGTCACAACAGGACAATAGATATCTTAAAAGACCCATTGAATTGAACTGCAGTGATGCATTGCAATTTCCCCAGATTTCACTAATGAGGAAAGCAACACATAATACATGCAGTGATAACGGGAACTGCAGATGCTGGAGAATCCAAGATAACAAAGTGTGGAGCTGGATGAACACAGCAGGCCAAGCAGCATCTCAGGAGCACAAAAGCTGACATTCAGAGATGACGATGAAGGGTCTAGGCCCGAAATGTCAGCTTTTGTGCTCCTGAGATGCTGCTTGGCCTGCTGTGTTCATCCAGCTCCACACTTTGTTACATAATAAATGCATACTGCCCAATACGAGCTTTCAGGTTTCTAAAGCATTAAGTGCCAAGACATTGATGCAAACAGTTTCTAAGAATGTTCAGCTGTTATATGCTGATTGTGGTCACTTATTTATCATAGGATATTCATTGAACATTGCTGATACACACATACAGCAAGACAGAATGGAAATCAATAAATAGGAATTCCCAAAATCTGTGAAATACGTGCACTAAAAACCACAAAAAAATGTTAGCGATAATGGTCCACATTTTACTTTAGAAAAATTACATTTTTGCAGAAAAAAGATTTAAAACAAACTGTTTGGATACTGATCTGCAGCTTACTAAATGTCATTTAGTAAGGGGAAGTGGAAACACCGTAGGTGAAGGATAATGTAGGGATCTAGTTTAGACTCATTTAATTCAGATATAATACTTGTTTAAATAATAATTCAGTATCCCATGTTAAACTTCAAATAGAATTGCATTTTGCCACAACTTGGATTAAGGCAGAATGCAAAACAGTGAAACACAGAAGGATCCATGGCTGCTTACTACCATTCTGACAAACCAGCATTCCCTTCATAGGTGAGGATTAATGAGCATGTCAAGCACAGCTTAATGTAACAACTTGTTTTAACAGCATCTGCACGACTGGAACACACCACCACTTTTTGCTGAAATGAATAGAGACACTTTCTCTCCAGCTATTGAACTAGAAGTTCCTCTCTAGTGGCAAGCATACCAACATTAATGAAAACTGTCCTGTTTGGAAAGACCTAGGCTGTGCAATAAATACATCCTTCACTCCAGGTTTTATTTCTTTTACCGTTCCCAAAGATTCAAGCAATGACTATTTCTCTTTCTCTGAGGTGAAACACACAATGCAAAATTACAAAAATAGGTGAAAAGCTAATAAAATCTTTTAGAAATGAATTTGACAACTGAAAACCTATGCAAATTTATATAACAACGACAATGCATGGGCAAGTAGTGACTCAGCAAACCTACTGTGCAATGCAGTGATGCTATTCTCCCTAAAATAGCAGTACTGAGATCCAATTAATTTTTTTAAAAACCATTTCTCTGTAGAAACAGCATTATTAATTGCTACATATGATCGCACCTACTGGTCACTAACCCTTTCAGGTGGAGTCATCCATTATTGCTCAGTGTTATGCAATAGGTATATAAAACTAGGCTATCACTGCTGTTTAAAGAAGGGACCACCGTATAAAGTTGGTTCAGATTACATTGTGCAGTTAAGATTTTTGTTCAAATTAGGTAGAATGCTAGTTTAGCTCTGGTCATGTGATAGTCACATGAGCCCAAGAAAATCTTGACAAATAGTAAAGTTATCCTCACAATTACCAACTAAGCTGCAAAGGCATTGGACAGTTTTGCTTTTTAAACCTGACATGTATCTGAGGTTGTATACCTTGTATATAAAATGCCTTCTTTTGACCTTATTAACATCAAAAATCAACAAGCAAAAATTTACATTTTTGCAATAACAGGTGAATATATTGTCTTTAATTTGAAAGAGGCGGGTCCTTTGCTTTTCTTTGCCACATGTGTTACATGTGTAGTAACCTGCAGGCAACAGTCTACTTTGGCCTGCCAACAACTCACAGCAACTTCTTGAGACAGAAAGTGCAACTGTCAAAAGCAGAGCGTCAGCTTGTCCTTTAATAACTTTCAAACTACTAAGGATACTGCACTAAAATTCGAATACGCCCTAACCTGTCCCAATTAAAACAACCTAGTATAATTAACATTAGATACTAGCTGAAGGGACTCAGGAACAAAACAAAAATCTGTTATCACTTATACATAAACGCACAAAACTTTGAATACTAAATGTTTTGGAAGAAAGCATGAAGACCTTGACCAACACAAATTAAATCAAAACTCAAACACTATTACCATACAAACCAGGTTTTAGTGACCTCTAAGAATGATCGTTTACATCTGGTAACCAAAAAGGCACATTTCCACATAAAGTCTCCAGGAATTCAGTCCTGGTAATCGTTCAGTACTCTTCAAGATGGAATGCCAGTTCATCTGACATGTTTGTTGGTAAAATGAACAAGTCTTTGATCTGCAGTTGAAGGCTGCTGAAACACTTAGCACTGGCTTAATTTGCAGGGCACACTTTCAGCAGCTTTATAAATAAATTTACCACAGTTACAAACATAGCCGCATGGATAACACAGTTTTTTAAAGGCATGGAAGGTATAGGACAGATCCTAAGCCCCGCCTTCCTTCCAGCACTTTTCTCTGTTGGCCATTCTTTACATTCAACTTGCATGGCTGTGGGGTGGAAAAACAAGCTGAAGGGCTAATTAGATGGTCCCAGGACTGGAACAATGCACCGAATGACTTCTTTGCAAGATTCTATGATTCACCCGGTCTGTACCTTTTCAAACACAGGGAAGCATTACATACAATCTCAATTCCATCTTCATGTTTAAATTTCTAGCACAGATCATGGGCAGGCGGTCAAAGTGAAGTCAGCAAAGAGCATAAACCTGAGAATATCCTGATCCCTTTGAACCAGTACAGTTATGCAATTACCCAGTGAGCTACCCTTTTGTCTTGGTACACATCACCAAATAAAACAAATCTGAGCATAACAGGTAAAGCAAGTGCTTATTAAATATATTTTGTTGCACAACTATTAGTGTCATGCATTAAGTTTCTTGCAAGATTTTATGCAATTAATTTTAGGCCATCATGAATGGCAACCAGGCAATCTTGAAACTAAAATGATCAAAAATGCCTAAGGGTAAAATAAGTCACAAAGTTAATGCAGCATTCAGTACGTTACTACTGGTGCTTCAAATTCCCTTGGGTAGAAAACATGATGGGAACACAGTTTTCAGAACTATGCACTCCTGGTTGTTCCAATCCTTGGAAAAACTATTTTGCAAATGATTTCTTCCAATTACAGATCAGAATGAACCTCAGTGGGAGCTTGGGAGTAACGGTTTCCTTTTAGTCCTATCTATAACATGTTCCTATCAAGTAAGAGATTTAAACAAGAATCTCAGGTGATCATTTCTTATTTGTTTATTCTACTATTTAAACAGTTTTCAATGGGGAGAGCTATTTATTATAACTACATTTATCTGATATTATTTCAGCAATTTATTATACCAAGATAATAATTCAAAGCAATGCTATGTAAGGATGAAAAACACTCTTTTGCTTACAAATTCTTTACAATTCATTTTAGCATATTGCAATTTTAATTGCAGAGCTCCCGACAGCAGCTGAGAAACAGATTATTAAGATCAAGTGAGAGCTGTTGAAAATTAATTCAAATTAAGATTAGGACAGGCAGACACAATTACTTTTACTCAGTAACTGGTCAAACTTTATATGATTGATTAATCAAACATTTAGGACAACTGAAGCACGGGTTAAGCCACTAAGAAAACTTAGATTCACTGATAGATTAAGATAATGAATGACTTTACACTTTACTTTGTGGCTGTGCATTACTAAGGGTCTCAATCAGAATTATAGGCCAAATCTTCTTCGACTGAAATAATGGCACGTATTTTAATTAGAGAGTCAGCACTACATATGCAAGCTCATAAGTCGTGTCACTTTGCCTCATCACAGAAGACTTGTTGTTAATCTGAAATAAATTTTTTTTGCTGAACTAACTGTTAGATTTAATCAAAATGGGGAGAAAGTCATAGTTAACTACTTCATTGCTGTTAAAATTTATAATGGATTTAGATCCAGTACTTAAATGTCACATTAACTCTGGGCACAAGAACATCTAAATCTGAATTAGATACGCCTAATGTGAATTCTGAAATCTACCAAATAATCTGGGTCTATATAAAATACAAACTATTTTAGAAATACAGCCACCTATAAATAGTCAATCTCCCAGTATGGGTCCCATAATGTTGACGTATTGACAAATGTGAAACATACCTTTTTGGATAGTACTGGATGCTCAAAAATACAATAACTTCACTCAATGAAAAAAGCAAAATAACAACTTTTCAAATCTTTGTGAACATTAGAAAGGAGATATCAAGCAATTTTTTCCCCTCCATTCTTCCTCATCTTGCACCACTGAACAAAGACAGCACACCTAATTGCTCACAGCAAGTATCTGCGTCTAGCATCTTCATCAAGGGTAAGGTCAACCACCTCCGGAGCCCCACTCCAGGTTGGTTGGGAGACAGCAGCCCACGAATGCACTTGTTGTTGCTGGACCCTGCTGCTGAGGCAATATGAATGAGAACTCTGCTTCCATGCTGAACAGCTTTGAATTACACCAGGTCTAGTCTGAATCGATCTGTTTGCAAGCAATCAGAAAAAAAAATTAATCACAACCATTTCAAAGTCCCTTTAGCTTTTGAAATTCACTTTTTTTGATAATAATCATCTTTCCTTTTAAGGATCTGCATCATCATCAGTCAACTTTCTTTACTCAGAGAGTGGTAAGGGCGTGGAACGCCCTGCCTGCCAATGTAGTGAATTCAGCCACGTTAGGGGCATTTAAACAGTCCTTGGATAAGCATATGGATGATGATAGGATAGTGTAGGGGGATGGGCTCAGATTAGTTCACAGGTCGGTGCAACATCGAGGACCGAAAAGCTTGTTCTGCGCTGTATTGTTCTATGTTCTAACTTGCCATCATTGTTGCTCTTCCAACAATCGGTACAGGATACATGAGAAATTATGGCAACTCTTCCCACATCAATATATTTCAGCTGCAATATGAACACTTAGTACAAACAGCACAGTGGAGGTGGCTGCATTCAATTGGTCATTCACTTCTCCTTCTAAGGCAGTAACTCATGGAAGGATTATAATTTGTGAAATTTAACTGGCCTTTAAATATCCTTTCCACATGATTAATTCTTTGTAAGTAACTTTGCACAGTGCAATGCAACCAGTCAATGCGGCAGACAACACAGTAAATAGAAGTGCCAGTCCCTCGCCCAAATAAACAGAGAGTGTTAGCCACAGGAAAGACATCTGGCTGTAATACCAGAGATAATGGGAACTGCAGATGCTGGAGAATTCCAAGATAATAAAATGTGAGGCTGGATGAACACAGCAGGCCAAGCAGCATCTCAGGAGCTCCTGAGATGCTGCTTGGCCTGCTGTGTTCATCCAGCCTCACATTTTATTATCTTGGCTGTAATACCACTTGCCAACTCTAAAAATGATGGCGGACACGAAGAGTGATCCATGCCAAAAGAGAAAGCATGGAAGGAGAGTAATGAATGAAAGGAGCACAGAGGAATCTAATCACTTCCTTTGTAATTTCTAGCAGGGATCAAGACACTGCTTAAGTTAGAAAAACTGATTCATGTTTCATCACTGTGATCAAGAGGTTCTGAAACCAAATGCAAAGTGCCATTCATGTGACTAAGACAATGTGAATGTAGGAGTTACTGGCCTGTCAGCTTTACCTGGTACATGTGTCTGGATGCAGAAGGCAATAAATAAATTAGTGGTAATAACAGGCACAAAAATGAGTGTATTGCATGCACCTATATGCTTCCTGAAAAATGGGATTAAGTTATAAACAGAAGGAGGCAGATTATAGTTCTTCAAGCATGATATTGAAATTGAAATTAATACTTACAAATCCTTTTTTAAATTATAAAGTAAAGCAGTTTGCTGTACATTATATAATGTCAGTAACTCAAAGGGCAATATAGGCAGAACAGCTAATATGATAAATTCTACCAACATACAAGGTGAAGATAAAGATTCAGAAGAAGTTAAGAACAAAGTAAGTGAATTAGGAACAGAAGTTAAGACATGAGGATGGTAATACGGAATCTAAACTGAAAAAACTCATTAAGGTGGAAATAGAACAGTACTGGGAGCAGTTAAAAAGTTGATCAATGGACTCCATGAAAGCCAGATCTCTCAAAAAGTTTAGTGCGCAACAACACTAATTAATAAAGAAAAAGGCAAAAATGCATAAATATACTAAGTATACGAAAAACGAGGGAGAGGATGGCAAAAGGGGAATATGAAAAGGTTAGTAAAGGAATTTGAAAACAATTCTGGCAAAGCAAAATTCCAATGCTGTATTAAAATAAAGAAATATTCAAGTATGCTATAGTCACATAAATGAAAGTATTCAAAACAGGTAAGGACCACAGAGGGATATATACGATGAAACGAGGGATAGTGAAATGGCAGGAATATTCATTACTTATTTGCCTCTGCATTTGCCTCTGGCATGGTGGGCAACGACATTATATATCTTATTTTAATCCTTCTTCTCTGTACATTTAAGCTAGAAAAAGCTGAGGTAATTGGAAAAGAAATTAAACTGTGAAAATACAATGTCCGCTCCAGATCAATAGCAGTTCTGCATTTTAAAATAATCTAGGGAAAACAGAAGGATGTCAATTACATTAAAAAAAAAATCAGAAAAGGGAAAAATGAGAAGATTAGCAGATATCTGATGTGATCTCCATATCTAAAAGCCAGGGAGACCGAACAAGCCCAGAAGCTACAGACCAATTCACTTCACCTCAATGGTAAGATAGATAATAGAATCTTATACTTAACAACATATTGGAAAACATCTGGAACCTGAACATATAATGAAGAATAGTCAACACAGATTTCGTAAAAGGTCATGCTTGATTAACTTTATTAAATTATTAGGAAAAAAGTAACAGAAAAAGATCACATTGGCACTGCAGGAGAGAGAGATTGGAGTCTTTGGTAAGATAGTGCTTTGGAGATAAACTAGATCAGAACATATGTAGTGAAGGGGATAAGTAGCAAAATGGATAGCAAGTTGGCCATGGAGCAGAAAACAGTAGAGGTTAAAGGTACTTACTAATATTGGCAAAAGGTATGAGGTGGTATTCCATAAGTATTGGAGCTAGGACCACTGCTGTTCACTATTTTTATACATCATTTGGATTTGGGAATCAGAAGTACAATTTCAACAATTGTGGACGACACCATATTGGGGAGTGCAATTAATACAGAGGACTACAACAAAATACATGAAGACATCGATAAACTTGAAGAACTGGTGTGCAATTAGTAAATGAGCTTCAACATAAAGCCAAGCACAAAGAGGTTATATTTCGTTACGCTAAATGTGGAGGTCACTTTTTTTGGAAAGAGACAGCCTGAAGGGAATAAAAAAGCAAGAAGATCTAGGGGAGGAATACAGCCATCACTGATAGTAGTCATGGAGTTAATAAAATCATTTTAAAAGCAAGCAAAGCACTGGGGTTCATTTTCAGATCAACGGAATTCTAAAACAGGGAAGTTATGTTAAATTTGTACAAAACATTGGTTGGACCACAACTGGAATCTATGCATAGCTGTGAAATGTACATAGAAAGGATATCAAACACTAGAAAAGATTTATTAGGATAAGAATTGTGAGATTATAACTATCAGGTTAAGATTCTTTCCTATAGAAAAGGGAAGACTGACTGAGGGCTGACTTGATGGATGTCTTGAAAATTCGAAAGAGTTCAAATGGGTAGTTGTTGAAAAGATTTCTCCACATATCAGGAAAAGCATATCCAATGGTTAACTATGCAAAATAAATATTAAAAATTCCAAAGGGGAAATGTCTTTACCAACAGAACAGTTAAACTATGAAACTCACAACCACTGGCTTAGGCAACTAGCACATATAGATTTTAAAGACAGGCTCGATAAACACAGGGGTGAAAGGAATACAAAAATATGTTGCAGAGATAGTAGCAACTGCTGATGCTGGAGAATCTGGGGTCTCGACCCGAAACATTAGTTTTCCTGCTGCTCTGATGCTGCTTGGCCCGCTGTGTTCATCCAGCTCTACACCGTGTCATATCCGAGAAATATGTTGGTTCACATTGATGAAAAAGTGTGGAGAAAAGGGTTAAGGAGCATAAATTCTGGCACTGACCTATTGAACGAATGGCCTGCCTTACAACTGCAAATAGGTAATATGGTGTAATGTGGCCTCAAATCTGAATGCAGGTTTACCATTTTTGCAGTTCTGTCTTAGTTATTTCTGCTTTTATCTTCTACACTGAATTGTGTTGTGATCATTTTCTCAATATGCTTGTCATTTAATAGGAATTACTATTTTTAGATTATGACTGCAAGGCATTTGGGGTCAGAGATTTTCCCAATGTTCATGTCCAAGAAAGATGCTTGTACCTTGTATCTTCTTGAATTCCTACAATTTCGACCTCGCTATCCGAGGAAGCAATTTGGATTTCTTCCTTAATTGGTACAGAGAAACCTGTAGAGTCTTCTGCGATTAAGAGCTCTTCGCCTTGACCTGGAAGGAACCAGAAAGCACTAACAACCTTAGCGTGAGCATTCAGACATGATTTACTTTGACAAAATTCACTGTTCCAGCCAAAAATAACTACCAGTAACTCAAATATTGAGAAAATGCCCAAGCAAAATCTCAACCCATTTCTGAATACTCACCTTTCTTTCCCAATATTATGCAACTTCTACCTCATTTTCTTATTTTTTCAGTTTTCTATGTAGCACCTCTTTAAAAAAAAATGTCTTTGGCATAAGAAGAGACAGGAAACTTCAGGGCTTATTCAAGTACTCTTGTCTGAGTAAGAAGGTTGAAGGCTTCAAATACCACTCCAGGATTTGGGTTCTTGACCGAGGGTGACATTTCAATACTGTTCTAGGGTTAGCAGCGTCGTCGATTTTCAAATGAACCATTTAAGTAAAATCTCATCTGCCGCATAAGTGAGAATTAAAGCAGTAGAGGCACTATTTGGAGCTGTCCAAAAGATCTTCTAAAGTACAGGTCCAATATTTCTCCATCAATCAATACCAAAATGGACAAATTCATTATTCACATAATTGTTTTTCCAAAGGATTCTCTTGATTCCTTCATGGGACGTCGGCATTGCTGGCTATGTTAGTATTTATTACCCGTTCCTAATTGCCTTGGATAAGGTGGTAATGAGCTGCCTTATTAAACCATTGCAGTCCTTGGAATGTTAGGATCTTGTTGCATGGACCTTTTTACTTACAGAAGAACAACAACAACTGTGCTTGAAATAAATTTAGTGTGCATTATGTTAGGATACCTTGAGAGATAAGGATAAGATTTGGTCAGTTAGCTCAGATGGTTAGAGTGTGATGCTAATAGAGCCAAGGTCATGGGTTCAGTCCCCATTCTGGCCATGTCTGTAGGTTTCTAGCCAAGAATTTAATGTTTGGGGCAGCACCATGGCTCAGTGGTTAGCACTCCTGTCTCACAGGGCCAGGAACCCAGGTTCAATTCCAGCTTTGGGCAACTGTCTGTGTGAAGTTTACAGATTCTCCCTGTGTCTGCATAGGTTTCCTCCGGGTGCTGAAGTTTCCTCCCACAGTCCAAACATGTGCAGGGTAGGTGGACTGGTCATGCTAAATTGCCCATGGTGTCCAGGGATGTTTAGGTTAGGTGGATTAGAGATGGGAAACGCAGGGGTAGGGGAATGGGTCTGGGTGGGATGCTTTTCGGAGGTTTGGTACGGACTTGTTGGGCTGAATGGCCTGTTTCCACACTGGACAAACTCTATGATCTATTCCAGAACTCAGGTTAACACTCATTAACTAGTTGAGAGACATTTTACAACACAGCTGAAAGTAATTCAGCCTTCCTCCCTGATGAAAAATTTTGGCATCTCACTGAATGAAGTCAGCAATCAATGCACTAGTAATCACTTTTTCACAATACTAAGAACATCGACACATTAGCTCGTACAGATCACAAGGTAACTTTACAAGTACTATGCATTACGCTAAAATAATACTGTTAAGAAATGGAGATGCACAAAATCACATTTGGATTCAATACATTGTGCATAATTGCCAAAACTGAAAAAGTGGTTCGTATCTAACTACAATAGCCTGTGAGCATCAAATTGAAAGAAAGAAGAATGAAAGAAGAGTTAAAAAGAACAAAATTTGACAAAGGTTTGTGGAATGAGGAACCCACAAGAGACCACATTAAAGGGAGAAATTAAACTGAGGGAAAACTAATAAGTATAGTGTAAGAAACTAATAGCATTTCAAATATACTAAATAATCAAGATGCTAAAGCGTAGAGGAAATAAAGTCAATAACTGTACGGCAAAAGTATTACAGAAACTAATATGGCCTGATGGGATGCACACTAGGACTTCAAAGGAAGTAGCTACAGAAATAGTGAATGTAATGGTAGCAATCTTCCAAGGAACCTTAGATTCTAAAAAAGGCCCACAGGATTGGAAAATTGACAATGTAATAAAAACAAGCAGAGTCAGCAGGCCTTCATGACGGGGAAATCCATGCCTGACGAATTTATTACATTCTTTGAGGACGAAACAAGCAAGATAAAGTACTTGTTATGTATTTGGAACTCCCAAAAGGGATCTGAAAAGGTATCATACCTAGGCTACTTAATAAAGGAACCCACGGTGTGAGGGGTAATACATTAACGTGGATAGAGAATTAGTTAACTAATAGAAGAAAGGTGGTTGGGATAATGGGTGCATTTTCAAAATGGCAACCTGTAATTAGTTGCAGTGCCATAGGAATCTGTGCTAGGACCACAATTATTTACAATACATGTAAATGACTTGGACGAGGGAAGTGTGAATTAGTCAAGTTGGGAGATGACATAAAAATAGATTGGAAAGCAAGTAGAGAGGGTGATAACATAATCTGGGAAATTTGAGGTTATGCACTTTGGCAGAAAGAGCAGAAACACTGAATAATATTTAAATTGGGAAAGACTGCACAAAGCTGTAACAGAGGGATTTGGTTATCCTCATTCATGAATCACTTGAGACTTACGTTGAACACAGTGTGGAGCTGGAAGAACACAGCAGGTCAGGTGGCATCAGGGGAGCAGGAAAGATGGCATTTCAGGTTGAAACCCTTCTGCACCTGACCCTAAACATCAACTTTCCTGCGCCTCTGATGTTGCTTGACCTGCTGTGTTCCTCCAGCATCTGCAGTTCTTGCTATCTCCGAGGCTTACAATGAAGTTCAGCAGGTAATAGGGAAAGCTGTTGCCCTTTATTTCAAAGGGAATGGAGTGTAAAAAAATAGGGAAGCCTTGCTGAAACAATGTAAGGCACTAGTCACGCCATACCCAGAATACTGTGAACAGTTTCAGTCCTCTTATCTAAGGAACAATATACAGAAATTAGAGACAATATATTAGGTTAGTTTCAGGAATGGAGGGATTTTCTTATTGGAGAAATTGAGACGATTGAGATTGTACTCATAGCTGTTTAGAACGAGAACAGATCTTATTGAAATAAAGAGGATTCTTAGGGGGCTTGACAGGATACATATATAGGGTGTGCTCCCCTTGTGGATGAGTCTAGGGCCACAGGACATAATCTTAGAGTAAGATGTCACCCAATTAAGACGGAGATAAGGAGGAACATTCTCTCTCTGGGGATAGTGAATCAGTGGAATTCTTTACCACTGACAACTATCAATGGTGGGTTGTTGAGTATAATCAAGGAGAAATGTACAGATTATTTCATCAGTAAGGGAATCAAGGATTTTGGGGAAAAGGCAGGAAAGTAGAATAGATATCATTATCAGATCAACCAAATGATCTCATACAATAGCAGAACAAACTTGATGAGCCGAAAGGCCTACATCTGTTCCTACATCTTATGGGCAACCTTGACAAACAGGTTCATTGAGGCCCCATCTAAAAATGGGGTAATTCATATTTATACCAATAAATCCCCATTTGTTGAATTATGAAACAAATAAAAGTCACCACAGCCCATTCTTGAGTACCTTCCAAGAGTTAACCACAAGTTGACAGTAGTTAAAATCAGCAAGTAGGCTGCCAGCTTGTCATCTTGGATAAAATGATTCAGATAAGAAAATTACTAACATGCAAAAGTGATACTTTTGGCAGTGAAACGCATAATTCCTTAATATACGTTGCCAAATTAGAATATCACTTTTGCAGAACAATATCTGGACCATCTCACAAGCATGTTCTCGTGGTTTAAATTATAACCGCTTCATCGTTTCACACATACACTTCTGTAAAGTATGATGGATATTAATACATTTTCAACAACCATAAATGGAACTGGCAACATCTGCGGGATAACAAAAAGTCCAGCATTTTAAGTCCCAACTAATTTGGAGATTCATAAGACAAGGAGAAAGCCATTCAGCACATCGAGACTGCCCCACCAAACTAAAAGATCATCGCTGATCATTATTTCAAGGGCATTTTCACAAACTATCTCCACAATGCTTGATGTCATTAACCTCCAGGAAGCTATCAATTTCAGTCTTGAGCATGCTCAATGACTGAGCTTCTGCTGCCTACAAGGGAAGAGAAATCCAAAGATCCGAAGAAATCCAAAGAATATCGGCCTTAAATGGCCTGCCCTTATTCTGAGATTATGTCCCCTAGTTCCAGACTCATCAATCAAGGGAATCACGATATTTACACTCACCCTGTCACATCCCATTAGAATTTTGTATGTTTCTATGCGGTCAACTCTCATTCTTCGAAATTCTAGAGAACAAAGATTCAGTTTTCACAATCTATTAAACAATCCCATCATCTCAGGCGAATCTCTGTTGAAATTCCTCTTTGGCCAGCATATCATGCCTTAGATTATAATGACAATCAAAACTGTACACAATTTCCCAGGTGAGAGGTCGCCATGGTTCTTTAAAACTACAGTACGACTGCCATTCTGTTTGCTTGCTGCACCTTCATGCTAGCTTTCAGTGATTCATGACGAAGGACAGCAAGGTCACTTTGGACACCCACAATTCCCAAGCTTTCACCAATTAAATGAATATTCTACCTGTTCTTTTCCTACCAAATGAATAACTTTACACTATTCAGATTATATCCAATGTCATATTCTAGCCCATTCATTTAACCAATGCAAGAACACTTGAAGCTTTCTTGCATTCCTGTTCTTACATTCTCCTCACAATTTATAATCCCAAACAGTTTGGGGTCATCAGCAAATATGTCAACCTTACAATTGGTCCCCACATCCAAATTATTTATATACGTGTGAACAGCTGTGGATGCACTAATTCTTGTGATTTCCTTCCAATGGCAATATCCTACCATTTGAGAAAGATTTGTTTATTCATGTATCACAGACTATCATCATCAAAACTGCTGACAAACAAATCCAGTTTGTGAACAAGAATAACACAATGGTTCATCGGGAATTAATAAAGTCATAACATCAAAGTTACTTCTAAAAAAGGCAGAAGCAAGTAGATACGGCAAGTGATTCTCAATGGACTGACCTGCAACGCATTGCTCCAGCAGTTCTCGGTTTCTAACAGTGTTCACTTTAAACTCATGATGCCCAAAAGAGAATTGCTCCTGAACAACTGCAGCTGCAAGAAGATTGTCGACGTTCAGAACATCTGGGTCGGAGTTAGTGTCTGAAATATCATAGTGTGCTATCACTGGAGGTCCATCTGAGAACAAACACGACAGATAATTAATTTTCATGTGCAGATGGGAAGGAGGACAGGAAAGGTGGGAAAAGAATGAAAATTATGATAGCTTCAAGTTATTAAGTAACAATGCTATCCAGAGTTATGAGCCTCCACTATTCGTCCAATTTGTCTTCCACACTCTCAAATGCAGTACTGTCTCCAGCACATGCACAAGGAAGGCAGCTTCTAAAACAATGATACAGCTGCTAAATATTTGTTTTTAATCAGAATGCGTTACTTGGGTAAAAGCAGGAAGTCACACCAAGCTTTTCAAGCTCAATGCATTTTGCAAATTCATCAGAGATTTGTAAATGTGTTGCTGATAATCTGAAAATAAAGCATTGAATGTGGACAGAACTATGGGCATGATCAGGAACTGCAGTTTTACTGAATATACACAAATATGTACAAGAATAGCAAGAAGAAACGGGCAGGATAACAGACACTATTCCCAAGAGCTGTGTACATAAGCAGTCTTATTATTCACATTTCTTAACAATTATTTGTTTGATAGTTTATAAAAAGGCCTTCTGCAATTGCCTCACTCTGCTCCATCTCCTACTATTCATCCTACTCAAATCAGCTGCAGCTTCATTTTGGAACTCAGAATAATTGTATAAAGCATGTGTCCCACCAAGTTTTGATACTTTCCCATTATTTTGAAACGACATGTCACTTCAGATACCTTTTCTTGTTGGTCTCAGATTTAGAACATAGAAAAGTACAGCACAGTACAGGCCCTTCGGACCACGATATGTGCCATGGATTAATCCTAATCCAAAAATAAAATAACCTAACCTACATACCCCTCAATTCACTGCTGTCCATGTACATGTCCAGCAGTCGTTTAAATGTCACTAATGACTCCACTTCCACGACTACCACTAGCAAACTATTCCATACGCTCACAACTCTCTGGGTGAAGAACCTCCCTCTGACATCTCCACTATACGTTCCTCCTAACACCTTAAAACTATGACCCTTCGCGGCAGTCAATCCTGCCCTGGGGAAGAGTCTCTGGCTAGCGACTCTATCCATGCCTCTCATTACCTTGTACACCTCAATCAGGTCACCTCTCTTCCTCCTTCTCTCCAGAGAGAAAAGTCCGAGCTCAGTCAACCTCTCCTCGTAAGACAAGCCCTCCAGTCCAGGCAGCATCCTGGTAAACCTCCTTTGCACCCTTTCCAAAGCCTCCACATCTTTCCTATAATACGGCGACCAGAACTGGACACAATATTCCAAGTGTGGTCTCACCAGGGTTTTGTAGAGCTGCAGCAAAATCTCGCGGCTCTTAAACTCGATCGCCCTGTTAATGAAAGCCAAAACACCATATGCTTTCTTAACAACCTTATCCACCTGGGTGGCAACTTTGAGGGAGCTATGCACTTGGACACCAAGATCCCACTATTCCTCCACACTGCCAAGAATCCTGCCTTTAATCCTATATTCAGCATTTAAGTTCGACCTTCCAAAATGTATCATGTCGCATTTATCCAGGTTGAACTCCATCTGCCATTTCTCAGCCCAGCTCTGCACACTGTCAATGTCTTGCTGAAGCGTGCAATAGCCCTCGATACTATCAACGGCATCTCCAACCTTTGTGTCATCAGCAAACATACTAACCCACCCCTCAACCTCCTCATCCAAGTCATTTATAAAAACTACCAAGAGCAGAGGCCCAAGAACAGAGCCCTGCGGGACACCACTCAGCACTGATCTCCAGGCAGAATACTTAACATCTACAGCCACACTCTGCCTCCTGTCAGCCAACCAATTCTGAATCCAGACAGCCAAATCACCCTGCATCCCAGATAATAAAATGTGAGGCTGGATGAACACAACAGGCCCAGCAGCATCTCAGGAGCACAAAAGCTGACGTTTCGGGCCTAGACCCTTCATCAGAGAGCTTTTTTTATGATGAGGTTAGTAGGTAGGAGATGAGGTGAGGCTTGGGGTGGGAGGAAGGGATGGGTGAGAGGAAAAACAGGTTAGGGAGGCATAGACAGGTTGGACTGGTTTTGGGATGCAGTCATCAATGTAACGGAGGAAGAGGTGGGGTTTGGGGCTTGTGTCGGTGCGGAGATGGTTGTTTATTGTGAACCGACCGGAGGTGTTCTGCAAAGCGGTCACCAAGCCTCCGCTTGGTTTCCCCAATGTAGAGGAAGCCACACCGGGTACAGTGGATACAGTATACCACAGTGGCAGATGTGCAGATGAACATCTGCTTCATATGAAAAGTCATCTTGGGGCCTGGGATGGGGGTGAGGGAGGAGGTATGGGGGCAAGTGTAGCATTTCCTGCGGTTGCAGGGGAAGGTGCCGGGTGTGGTGGGGTTGGAGGGGAGTGTGGAGCAGACAAGGGAGTCATGGAGAGAGTGGTCTCTCCGGAAAGCAGACAAGGGTGGGGATGGAAAAATAGCTTGGGTGGTGGGGTCGGATTGTAGATGGCGGAAGTGTCGGAGGATGATGCGTTGTATCCGGAGGTTGGTGGGGTGGTGTGTGAGAACGAGGGGTATCCTCTTCAGGCGGTTGTGGCAGGGGCGGGGTGTGAGGGATGTGTTGCGGGAAATGCGGGAGACGCGGTCAAGTGCGTTCTCGACCACTGTGGGGGGAAAGTTGCGGTCCTTGAAGAACTTGGACATCTGGGATGTGCGGGAGTGGAATGCCTCATCGTGGGAGCAGATGCGGCGGAGGCGGAGGAATTAGGAATAGGGGATGGAATTTTTGCAGGAGGGTGGGTGGGAGGAGGTGTATTCTAGGTAGTTGTGGGAGTCAGTGGGTTTGAAATGGACATCAGTTTCTAGCTGGTTGCCTGAGATGGAGGCTGAGAGGTCCAGGAAGGTGAGGGATGTGCTGGAAATGGCCCAGGTGAACTGAAGGTTGGGGTGGAAGGTGTTGATGAAGTGGATGAACTGTTCGAGCTCCTCTGGGGAGTAAGAGGCGGCGCCAATACAGTCATCAATGTAACGGAGGAAGAGGTGGGGTTTGGGGCCTGTGTCGGTGCGGAAGAGGGAATGTTCCACGTAACCTACAAAGAGGCAGGCATAGCTGGGGCCCATGTGGGTGCCCATGGCCACCCCCTTTGTCTGTAGGAAGTGGGAGGAATCGAAAGAGAAGTTGTTGAGGGTGAGGACGAGTTCGGCTAGGCGGATGAGGGTGTCGGTGGAGGGGGACTGGTCAGGCCTGCAGGACAGGAAGAAGCGGAGGGCCTTGAGGCCATCTACGTGCGGAATACAGGTGTATAGGGACTGGGCGTCCATGGTGAAAATGAGGTGCCTGCACCCTGCATCCCATACCTCCTGACTTTATGAATGAGCCTGCCGTGGGGAACCTTATCAAATGCCTTGTTAAGTCCATATACACCACATCCACTGCTCGACCCTCATCAACCTGTCTCGTGACTTCCTCAAAGAACTCAATAAGATTTGTGAGGCATGACCTGCCCCTCACAAAGCCATGCTGACTCCCTTTAATCACGCTATGCTTTTCCAAATCGTCATAAATCCTATCCCTCAGAATTCTTTCCAAAACCTTGCTGACTACAGACGTAAGACTGACTGGTCTGTAATTTCCAGGGATTTCCCTATTCCCTTTCTTGAAAAGAGGAACAACATTTGCCTCCCTCCAACCTTCCGGCACGACTCCCGTGGAGAGTAAGGAAGCAAAGATCTTCGCCAGCAGATTAGCAACCTCCTTTCTCACTTCCCGGAGAAACCTAGGATAAATCTGGTCTGGCCCTAGGGACTTATCAACCTTAATGTTTGCCAAAAATGCCAGCACATCAACTTCCTCAATCTCGATCTGTTCAAGCCTGTACTCCTGCTCCTCAAAGTTCTCATTCACAACAAGGTCCCTTTCTTTAGTGAAAACCAAAGCAAAAAACTCATTTAGGGCTTCCCCTATCTGCTCAGACTCCACTCACAAGTTCCCTACGCTATCCCTGATTGGCCCTACCTTCTCTCTGATCATTCTCTTATTCCTCATGTATGAGTAAAATGCCTTTGGGCTCTCCCTAATCCTTCCTGCCAAGCCTTTCTCGTGCCACCTCCTGGCCCTCCTTAGTCCACTTTTGAGCTCCTTCCGAGCAAGCCTGTAATCCTCTCGACCCCTGCTTCTTCCACCTTAAGTAAACTGCCTTTTTCTTTTTGACAAGAAGCACCTCTGTACACGTCATCCAAGGCTCCTTAATCTCACCCCTTCTTACCTGTCTCAGAGGAATGAATTTATGCATCACTCACAACAACTGCTCCTTAAACAGCCTCCACATGTCTGTTGTGCCTTTCTGTGGAACAATTGCTCCCAATCTGTACTTCCCAACTCCTGCCTGATAGCTTCGTAGTTTCCTTTTCCCCAGTTAAATATCTTCTCCTGGTAACTGCTCCTTTCCCTCTCCATGGCTATGGTAAATGTGAGGCTGTTGTGGTCACTGTCGCCAAAGTGTTCTCCCACCACGAGATCTGACACCTGTCCTGGCTCATTGCCGAACACCAAATCCAAAATGGCCTCTCCCCTCGTCGGCCTGTCCACATACTGAGTAAGGAAACCCTCCTGAACACACCTGATAAAAACGGCTCCATCCAAACCAGCTGCACTAAGGAGGTTCCAATCAATATTGGGAAAGTTGAAGTCACCCATAACAACATCCCTGCTACGTTTGCACTTTTCAACAACCTGCCGGCCTATGAGTTCTTTGATCTCCCTACTGCTATTTGGGGGTCTGTAGAAAACCCCCAATCAGGTGACTGCTTCCTTGCTGTTCCTAGCTTCCACCCATACTGACTCAGTCGACAAACGTTCCTCGGCAACCTTCATTTTGCTTGCTGTGATCCACTCTCTGATTGGCAACGCTACACCCCCCACCCCCACCCCCGTTCTATTTAAATGTTCTGAATCCGGGAACATCTAGCAACCATTCCTGCCCCTGTGAAACCCACGTCTCCGTTATGGCCACAACATCATGGTCCCAAGTACTGATCCATGCTCTAAGTTCGTCACTCTTATTTCTGACACTCCTTGCGTTAAAGCAGACACATTTTAACCGATCCCTTCGTTCCATCACATGAAAAACCTTCCCGGTAGATTCACTGCATCCTGCCACTGCCTCATCTACTACTACGCCCCCTGCTCCCTCAGATGTGTAGCTCTGGTTCCCATCCCCCTGCCAAACTAGTTTAAACCCTCCCGAACCTACTCCAATATGTAGCTATGTTAAAAAAGGCATACTTGGCTGCTGCTACTTAACATACCTGTCATATTTAGGATGAGTTGCCCACACCAGAATTCTGGTCTTGAACTCAAATTCTAGCTGGCAAAATAATCAGTTGCTCTTCATAGCACACCTCTCAATTACATTTGTAGATAGGGAAAGAAGGAAGAATCAGGGTGAGGAGAAAACTAACAACCACACAGAATGTTGCACATATGATAACCTGCAATGACACAAAATACTGCTTATTCTATATCCTAGTCTTTTCTGGAGCCAAAAGGGCCACCTAATGGAAGGTGGAGAAAACACAGACAGAAGTATATGGGTTTACATTATATTTTTAGATAAGTACTCTATGCCAGGGCTGACACTTGAATATTCTTGGTACACAAAACAAAAATTAACACTTCACAACATTGTAGAAAATAAAACCCCATCAGTGTTGATGGGAGGAATGAGACTGACGCTCAATTGACCTCTAAGTGGTCTAGAAAACCAGTCAGTGCAAGACATGCAACAAACGCCTTCTTTCCACTAACACCCATATCTCATACAAGACAAGGGGGGGAAAAAAAAATCACTAAAGTGATAGATAACAGTGTGGAGCTGGAGGAACACAGCAGGCCAGGCAGCATCAGAGGAGCAGGAAAGTTTTCGTTTCAGGTTAAGATGCTTCTTCCTGAACCATCACTGTCCTGCTCCTTATGCTGTGTTCCTCCAGCTCCACACTATTATCTCTGACTCTCATTAAAGTGATAGCTTGCTTCATTTACTTCATCATTGCTACTGTCCTTTTCAACTTCTAATATTCATTTCTCAAGGGCCATTCTGTTACCTGCCTTCAATGACAGCATTACACAATCCTAGTTTATCTACAAGACCAGTATTAAATTTTCCACATCTGGAACATACCCAATCTGACTCATTTCTTTCACTTAATTTATCTCTTGATACTATACTTTAGAACTTGATAGTCAAGTGCCGAATTCCTTCAACTTTACAATGCAATGAGACAATAGTTAACAGTTAGCACGTAATGACTATCCTTTATCACATTCATCAGTCCTTGCAGCATACTAGCATGAAATTTGCTAGTACTGCATATTAATTTATGCTTAATCCAAACTTTATTCATATGCATAAGACAATTATGTTGCCAATTGCAAACAGTAGTTTAATAAATAATTTGTGCCCCAGATTTGAGATGTAGAGGTTTAAAAACAGACAAATTATATCAAAGCAAATGTCACAGCTTTTTCCAAATAAAGTTTTAAAAATGCAAATTTTGTGAATTTCAGCCCGCAATGTCTTCCCAAACATGATGCCAAGTTAAACTAATCCTTTCTACCCTTAGTCTATATCCTTCCATGTATATTCATATGCTTAGCTAAAAGCCCCTTAAATGCCTTCATTGTATCTGCTTCCACTATCATCCCGAGCAGCACATTCCAGACTCCCACTACTCCTGTGTTAAAACACTTGCCCCCTCACATCTCATAGAACATAGAACAATACAGCACAGAACAGGCCCTTCGGCCCTTGATGCTGCGCCAACCTGCGAACTAATCTAAGCCCCTCCCCCTACGCTATCCCGTCATCATCCACATGTTTATCCAAGGACTGTTCAAATGCCCCTAATGTGGTTGAGTTAACTACATTGGCAGGCAGGGCGTTCCACGCCCTTACCACTCTCTGTGTAAAGAACCTGCCTCTGACATCCGTCTTAAATCTATCACCCCTCAATTTGTAGCTATGCCCCGTACAACCTGAAGTCACCATCCTCGGGAAAAGACTCTCACTGTCCACCCTATCTAATCTTCTCATCATCTGGTCTGTCTCTATTAAATCCCCTCTTAGCCTCCTTCTCTCCAATGAGAACAGACCTAAGTCCCTCAGCCTTTCTTCATAGGGCCTGTGCTCCAGACCAGGCAACATCCTGGTAAGTCTCCTCTGCACCTTTTCCAATGCTTCCACATCCTTCCTGTAATGGGGCAACCAGAACTGCACGCAATATTCCAAAATAAGGCCGCACTAGCATTTTGTACAGTTGCAGCATGACATCACGGCTCCTGAACTCAATCCCTCTACCAATAAAACCTAACACACCATAAGCCTTCATAACAGCTCTATCAAAGTGGGTGGCAACTTTCGGGGATCTATGTACGTGGACACCAAAATCCCTCTGCACATCCACACTACCAAGAATCTTTCCATTGGCCCGGTATGTTGCCTTCCTATTATTCCTCCCAAAGTGAATCACCTCACATTTATCCGTATTAAACTCCATTTGCCACCTTTCAGCCCAATTCTGCAGTTTATCCAAGTCTCCCTGCAACCTGCAACATTCTTCCACATTGTCCATCACTCCAATGACTTCAGTGTCATCTGCAAACTGACTAACCCATCCACCTATGCCTGCGTCCAAGTCATTTATAAAAATGACAAACAGCAGTCATCCCAAAACAGATCATTGTGGCACAGCACTAGTGACCTAACTCCAGGCTGAATATTTTCCATCAACCATCACTCGTTGCCTTCTTACAGAAAGCCAGTTTCTAATCCAAACAGCTAAATCTCCCTCAATCCCGTGCCTCTGTATTTTCTCCAATAGCCTACCATGTGGAACCTTATCAAAGGTTTTACTGAAGTCCATGTACACCACGTCAACTGCCTTTCCCTCATCCACATGCTTGGTCACCTTCTCAAAAAACTCAATGAGGTTTGTGAGACACGACCTGTCCTTGACGAATCCATGTTGACTATCTCCAGTCAAATTGTTGCTTGCTGGATGATTATAAATCCTATCTCTTATAATCCTTTCCAAAACTTTTCCTACAACAGACGTATGGCTCACAGGTCTATAATTACCTGGGTCATCTTTACTGCCCTTCTTGAACAAGGGCACGACATTTGCAATCCTCCAGTCCTCTGGTACTAAACCTGTAGACAATTAGGCCTCAAAGATCAAGGCCAAAGGCTCCGCCGCCTCCTCCCTAGCTTCCCAGACAATCCTCAGAAATCCCATCCGGCCCAGGGGATTTATCTACCTTCACACCTTCTTGGATTGATAATGCCTCCTCCTTACTAACCTCAATCCTTTCAATTCTAGTAGCCTGTAACTCAGTCTCCTCCTCTACAATATTCTCCTGTTCCTCAGTGAAAACAGATGAGAAATAATCATTTAGCACCTCTCCAATCTCCACAGGGTCCACACACAACTTCCTACTTCTGTCTTTGACTGGCCCCATTCTTACCCAAGTCATCCTCTTATTCCCCATATACCTATAGAAAGCTTTAGGGGTCTCCTTTATTCTACCTGCTAATGGCTGCTCATGTCCCCTCCTTGCTCTTCTTAACTCTCTCTTTAAATCCTTCCGAGATAATCTGTAACTCTCCATCGCCTCATCTGAACCATCTTGTCTCACCGTCACATAAGCCTCCCTCTTCTGCTTAACAAGAGATACAATTTCTTCAGTAACCCACAGTTCCCTTACCTTATCGCTTCCGCCCTGCTTGACAGGGACATACCTGTCAAGGACACGCAATATCTGTTCCTTAAACCAGCTCCACATTTCAATTGTCCCCATCCCCTGCATTTTGCTGACCCATTCTATACCTCCTAAGTCTTGCCTAATCACATTATAATTGCCCTTCCCCCATCTATAACTCTTGCGCTGTGGCATGTTCCTATCCCTTTCCATCGCTAAAGTAAACATAACCGAATTATGGTCACTCTCTCCAAAGTGCTCACCTACCACTAAATCAAATACCTGGCCTGGTTCATTACCAAGTACCAGATCCAGCGTCGCCTCCCCTCTTGTCGGCCCTTTGACATACTGTGTCAGGAAATCCTCTTGCACACATTGGACAAAAACTGATCCATCCGACGTACTAGAGTTATAGCATTTCCAGTCAATGTTAGGGAAGTTAAAATCTCCCATAATGACCACCCTGTTCCTTTCACTCCTGCCCAGAATAGTTTTTTCCAATCCTCTCTTCCACATCCCTGGAACTTTGCGGAGGCCTATAAAAAAAACTCCCAGCAGTGTTGCTCTCCTCTCCTGTTTCTGACCTCAGCTCATACCACCTCAGTAGACGAGTCCTCAACGAAAGTTCTTTCAGCCACCATTATACTGCGCTTGACTAACAAAACCACACCTCCCCCTATTTTACCACCTTCCCTGACCTTAATGAAAGATCTAAACCCTGGAACCTGCAACATCCATTCCTGACCCTGCTCTATCCATGTCTCTGAAATGGCCACAACATCGAATTCCCAGGTACCTAAGCATGCTGCAAGCTCACCTACCTTATTCCAGGTACTCCTGGCGTTGAAGTGGGCACACTTCAATCCAGTTTGCTGTCTGCCAGCACGGTCCTGTCCATGTCCTCCCTACGCTCATCCTCCTGTGTACTAGGACTACACCTCAGTTTCCCATCCCTCTTCTGAGCTAGTTTAAATCCACTCGAATAGCACTTGCAAATTTCCCAGCCAGGATATCAGTGACCCTCTGGTTCAAGTGGAGACCGTCCTGTTTGTAAAGGTCACACCTTCTCCAGAACGAGCCCCAATTGTCCATGTACCTGAAGCCCTCCCTCCTGCACCATCCCTGCAGCCACGTGTTCAGCTGAAATCTCTCCCAGTTCTTTGCCTCGCTATCACGTGGCATGGGTAACAAACCAGAGATAACCACTCTGTTTGCTCTAGCTCTCAGCTTCCACACTAGCTCCCTGAAATCCTGCGTTACATTCCTATCCCTCTTTCTACCTATGTCGTTGGTGCCTACATGGACCACGACTTGGGGCTGGTCACCGTCTCCCTTCAGGACCACAAAGACACAATCCGAGACATCACGGACCCTGGCACCTGGGAGGCAACACACCAACCGTGAGTCTCTTTCGTTCCTGGCAAACCTTCTATCAGTCCCTCTAACTATTGAGTCCCCAATGACTAACACTCTCTTCCTATCCCCACTTCACTTCTGTGCAAGAGGGACAGACTCTGTGCCAGAGACCTGTGCCCCAGTGCATGCTCCTGGTAAGTCATCCCTCCCAACAGTATCCAAAATAGTATAAGAGATAATGGGAACTGCAGATGCTGGAGAATTCCAAGATAATAAAATGTGAGGCTGGATAAACATCAGCTTTTGTGCTCCTGAGATGCTACTTGGCCTGCTGTGTTCATCCAGCCTCACATTTTATTATCTCCAAAATAGTATACTTGTTTGTCAGGGGAACGACCACAGGGGATCCCTGCACTGACTGCTTTTTCCCCCTTCTAACAGTTACCCAGCTTTCATTACACTTAGGAGTAACTACTTCCCTGTAACTCTTGTCTGTCACTGACACTGCCTCCCAAATGATCCAAAGTTCATCCAGCTCCTGCTCCAGTTCCCTAACGCGGTCTTGGAGGAGCAAGAGTTGGGTGCACTTCCTGCAGATGTATTTGGATGGGACACTAATGGCGTCCCTCACCTCATACATCATGCAGGAGGAACATTCCTCTACCTGCACTGCCATCCCTGCTAATCCCCTAATCAGAAAGTAAAAAAAAAAGTCGCTTACCTGATTTGTCCCTGGTGTATAAGGTTAGTTGAGGTGGATGGGTGGGAGGCCCTACAAGAGTAAGGTCTCCGGTTTAGACAATCACATATATAGCTGAGGAATGAAAAAAAGGTCCTTCCCTTCCCAGAAACCTCTGCTCTGAGGTGCTGCTGCTGCAACCAGAAATGGAAGGCTCCGACGCTCGAGGTAAGCTTTTAAAGTTTTAAAATCACTGACAGGCTTCCTGACAGGCCGCTGGTCCAAGCTCCCTCTCGTGCTGCTGCTGCAACCAGCAATCTCCTTTGAACTTTCCCCCTCTCACCTTAAATGCATATCCCCTAGTATTAGACATTTCAACTCTGGGAAAAAGATTCTGACTGTCAAACCTCTCTATGCATCTCATAATTTTACAGACTTCCGTCAAATCTTCAGCCAGCCTCTGCCACTCCATCTATCCTCTCCTTATACCTCATACCATCTAATCCAGACAGCATCCTAGTAAACCTCATCTGCACCCTCTCCAAAGCTTCCACATTCTTTATGTAATGTGGCAACCAGAAGTGAACACAATAGTCTAAAGACAGCCTAACCAACTTATAAAACTGCAACGTGAAATCTTGACTCATACTCAATGGTCCAACCAATAAAGGCCATATGACTTTTTTACCTCATTATCTACTTGTGTGGCCACTTTCAGGGAACAACAGACTTGAACATCAAGAACCCTCCATCAACGCTGTTCAGGATCCTGTCATTAACTGTATATTTAATTTAATTATATATAACTTATCATTTGATCTCCCAAAGTGCAACACCTCACACTTGGCCGGATAAAACTCCATATGCCATTTCTCTGCCCATATCTGCAACAGATCCAAATGCCACAGTATCCTTTTGACAATATTCTACATTATCCACAACCCCATCTAACTTTGTGTCATCTGTAAACTTACTAACCCACCCATCTACATTTTCATCCAAGTCATTTATATATCTCCCAAACAGCAGAGATCACAGTATGGACCCCTACGGAACACTACTAGTCACAGAACTCCAGCCAAAAAAAAACCTTTCGAGCCAACATATCCATGCTGACCAGACATCCTAAACTAATCTGGTCCCATTTGCCAGCATATACAAATCAAGATGCCTTTTAAATGTTGTAATTGGGCCAGCCTCCATCAGTTCCTCTGGAAGTTCATTCCATACATACACCACCCTCTTAGGTCCCTTTTAAATCCCTGTCCTCTCACATAAAACCTAAGCCGTCTAGCTTTGGACTCCCCTACCCTGGGGAAAAGGCCTTGGCTATTCACCCTCTCCATGACGCACATGATTTTATAAACATCTGTAAGATCATCCCTCAGCCTCCAATGCTCCAGGAAAAACATCCGCAGCCTATTCAGCCTCTCCCTATAGCTCAAATATCCTATTAATATCTTTGTAAATCTTTTCTGAATCCTTTCAAGTTTAACAACACCTTTCCTATAGCAGGGAGACCAGAACTGAATGCAGTATTCCAAAAGTGGCTTAAGGAATGTCCCGTATAGCCTCAACATAGCCTCCCAACACATATATTCAATGTACTTGGCCAATAAATGCAAGCATCCCAAATGGTTTCTTCACTGCCCTGAGTTTAGTAAAAACTGCCAATGCTGGAGTCAGAGACAACACAATGTGGACCTGGAGGAACACAGCAGGCCAGACTGCATCACAGGAGAGGGAAGGTTGACGTTTCGGGTCCGGGGGGATGACCACTCTGCCTTCTAATGGGCAAGCCAATTCTGAATCCACGCAGCCAACTCACCATGGATTACATGTATCTTAATCTTCTGGATGAGCCTACCATGACAGACCTTTCAGAAGTCTTGCTAAAATCAGTGTAAACAACATCCACTGCTCTCATCAATCATCTTCATCACCTCCTTTTAAAAATTCAATGAGGTTAGTAAGACATAACCTGCCCTGCACAAAGTCATGCTGACTGTCTAATTAGGCCATGCTTTTCCAAATGCACGTAAATCCTATCTGTAAGAATTCTCTCCAATAGCTTTCCGGCCTCTGCTGTGAGAGTCATTAGTCTATAGTTTCTGGGATTATCCCTATCCTATTTCCCTTCTTGAAGAGAGAAACAAGATTAGCTACTCACCAGTCCTCCGCGACCTCTCTGCGGTTAACTAGGATACAAAGATTTTGATCAATGTCCCAGCAATCTTTCTCAATTACCTGATGGAGATACCATTGGGCATTGGATATGTATCCACTTTAATGGTCTTCAAGAGACCAAACATCACTTTCTTGATCTTAAAATGCCCTAGCATATTAGCATGTTCCACACTACTCTCATTCCCCTCCATATCCTTCTCCTGGTGAATACTGATTCAAAGTACTTATTTAGGATCTTGCCCATGTCCTCTGCCTCCAAGCACAACTTCCTTCCTATATCCCTCCCTCTCCCTAGTTACATGCACAGCCCAGGCCACCATGAAAGCCAACCATCAAACCACGGACTCCATTTACATGGCTCATTGGTGTAGAAAGGCTGCCATCATCAATGACCCATTGCACCCCAGTAATGATCTCCTACAACATCTTCCATCAGGCAGAAGATAAGGAAGCCTGAACACATGCACAAGCAGGTTCAGGAATAGCTTCTCCCTACCCATTATTAGGCTGATGAATGGACGAGCCTCAAATAATGATTGATCTTGCTAAAGTGATCTCACTGAGCGCACACCCTGTGCAATGTAACCTGTACCTCAGTCTTAAGATGTTTTGATGTGCATATCCTTGCTTACTATGATCTGTCTGTACTGCTCGTAAACGAAGCTCTTCACTGTATGTCGCACTGAGGTCACTCGGGGACCTATTTTTCAGTCTGTTTCCTAATTCTCTGTACTCAGTTCACAGAACCTCGTCCCTCTTTCTACCAATAGGCAGTTCCCCTGCAATGCAACATTTGTATTCTTACGTGGCCTAGCGCTATAGAAAATCACCATAGAAAATCGTGTTTTCTATGAAATCACTCTCGAAAATCGCTATATCTGTACAGCAGAAAGTTTGTGTCATCCAAACAGCGTCCACTATTCATCAAATGCATTACAGCCAATTCGTATTAACAAAACACGAGTTATAGCAGAACTACCTGTATGTCGTTGGTACCAATGAGCACAATGACCTGTGGCCGCTCACCGCCCCCCTTACAAATTTACTTGCAACTGCTCAGAGGCGTCCTTGACCCTGCCACCAGGAAGGCAACACACAATCTTGAACCCAGCCACAGAAATGACTGTCTGTGCCCCTAACTAGGGCATTTCTTACCACTATCGTTCACTTGGACTTTGCCCCACCCTGCTCTCTAAAGCAAAGCTTTAGTGGTGCTACAGGCCTGGCTTCTGCCTTTATACTCCCAGAGGGGATATACCCCACAACAGTATCCAAAACCATATACCTATTAGAGAGGAGAATAGCTACAAGAGAATCCTGCACTACCTGTCCGTCTCTCCTGGCAGTCACCCATCTACCTGACTGAGCCTGTGGTGTGACCACCTCCTCATAACTAATGTCCATCACACTCTGACCCCCGTTTGCTCTTCAGTGTGTCCAACTGTCGCTCCAACCGAACCACATGGTCTGTGAAGAGCTGCAGCCAGTCACACCTCCTGTAGACACAGCTGTTGGGACACTAGAAGGGTCTAGGCCCGAAACGTCAGCTTTTGTGCTCCTGAGATGCTGCTTGGCCTGCTGTGTTCATCCAGCCTCACATTTTATTATCTTGGAATCTCCAGCATCTGCAGTTCCCATTATCTCTGGGACACTATCCCTGATCTCCAACATAAAAGAATCCTATTTGCTCGCTTTTCTCACCTAAGCCTAGTATTCATCTAAGCCCGCACATATACCAACCAGTGGCATATAGTCACACAGCAGCCCCTCTCAAAATATTCTGTTGATATTTTCTAATTAACTGGTTATTTAAAGCAATCTTTACGAACAGTCCAAGTATCTTTTCTGTTGCAACAAATTTTCTACCAATGGGCAATAAATGGAAAATATTAAAAGGACTTGACATTCACTGCATGCAACATTTTCCAATATTATTTGTTGTAAATAACAAACATATGTGCATTACCAAATTAAAAACTGATCATTACAGAAGTAATTCTTCAATAATGGAACTGTTAGATATGAAACTCATGGGAGCACCAGGTGATGTCTAGACTTCTACCCATTGCTGACAAATGTTCTACAACCTACACGGTAAATGTTAAAAATGTGTACACAAGAGGGCTTTGCACAGTGGTACCTGTCTTGCCAATTAGATCAATGTTTACATTTCATTCCTATCATTAAGAGTTATAAATCAAATCTGAAATAGCAGCTTTTTCTAAGGGACTCTTGGATGCTGCTAAATGAGTATGATACAATTTTATTTTCTAGATACATGTTGACAGCACTGCAACACATCAGTATCCTTTGGATTATGTGTAAACAAAAAAACGACTGAGTGGCTGTAACTTAAACAAAAAATACTAGAACATGTAGGGTATTTTACCCCTAAAATAAGTCATTTGGTGGTTAAATGACTTTCAGTAACATTTTAAAACCATTTAGAAATTAGAAAATCATGCAACAGTCAACCAGAGGACCAACACATTGTACCACGTGAACATTCACCACTGCATTCTTGACCAGGTGAAGTTGCCAGTTTCAGCTTATCTTCTGGAAAGTGGTAGGTTGGAGAGAGGGATAGAGACACAAAGAAAAAGATGGAGTCATACAAGGAATACTATCATACACTTTTCAGTACATTGGTGAAAAGTAGCAAAGGAAAGTTGCTTCAGAGCAGATCTCGACCTGCACATTTGGTACCTTGTGCCTCTGTCTAGGAATGGAGCAAAATGAGGAACAGAAATATAAAAACACCTAGATTTAAAGTACAGACAAGTTATCACATCCCTTACTTTATAAGTTAGCTAACTTTATATCCATTTGTTTTTGTGCATTACATATCCATTCAGACCAGAATTGCTCAACGTACTTGCACAGCATGCATTCTTTCAACTTATTCAGTAATAAAAATATTTGAAGGTTTGTGGGCATACACACAAACAAAGACTATTAAATAGACCACAGCACTCAATATTATTTGTCGGTCAAATGCTGTTAACAAGTGGTAACACAGGCATTAATGATTGATATGAAATTGAAGACATAATTTACCACCTATGTAAATTTGTGGTTAGATTAACTAATTGAAGTAATCTTTATTGCATCAATAAACCGGATAAGGAAAAGCACAATTCAAGTAATGGTTTGCGTATAGTGCTGATACAATCAAATGAACACAATTTATTTTAATGTGCACTATTGCCTGCACACTTTGGAACATAGGAGTAACAGTACAGCATTTGGACCTTCAAGCCTGCTACGCCTTTCAAAAGATCATGGTTGATGTAGCACAAAAACAGAAGTTGCTGGAAAAGCTCAGCGGGTCTGGCAGTATACATGGAGATAGATGTGAGTTACTGTTTCAGTACCACTGATCCTTCCTCTGAATTTCCTCAGATCATGGTTGATGTCGTACAGTCTCACTTTCCGCTTTCTTGTCTGCGCCTCAAACCCTTAACCCTTCTTGTCTATTCAACTCAGCCATGAATAACTTCAATGACATATCTTCAAATGCTTTCTGAACCTCATGGCCAGCTATGTAGATAACAAATGCCACAATTGTTAGGCAATGGCCCAGTGATTTATCCCTAGACTCTAATCCAGAAACTCAGCTAATGTTCTGGGGACCGGGTTTGAATCCTGATATGGTAGATGGTGGAATTTGATTCAATGTTGTTTTTAAATCTGGAATTAAAAATCTACTGATCGTCATGGAACCATTGCCGATTGTCAGAAAAACCCATCTGATTTCCTCCAGATCCACAGCAATGTCATTGACTCTCAACTGTCCTCTGAATGGCCTTGCAAGCCATTCACTTGTACCAGTGGCTACGAAGTCTAAAAGAAATAAAAGCAAACGGATCACCTGGAATTAACATAAGTACCTGAAAAGACAATGGCAGAAACAGCCCTATCGATCCTGCAAAGTTCTTTTCACTAACATCTGGGGACCAGTGCCAAAATTGAGACAGCCATCTCACAGACTAGTCAAGCAACAGTCTGACATAGTCATACTCATGGAATCGTACTTTACAGACAACGTCCCAGACACCAGCATCACCGTCCCTGGACATGTCATGCTCTACCAGCAGGGCAGACCTGGCAGAGGTGTCAGAACAATGGTATACAGTCAGGAGGGTGCTACTCTAGGAGACCTCAACAATGGCTTTGGACCCCATGAAGTCTCATGGTTTCAGCTTGAACATCGGCAAGAAAACCTCCTCCGATTACCATGTACTGTGCTCCCTCGGCTACTGAATCAGTATTCCTCCATGTTGAACAACACTCAGAGGAAGAACTGAGGATGGCACGGGCTCAAAATGGTTCTGGGTGGAGAATTTCAATGTCCACTACTAACAGTCGCTTGGCAGTAGTACTACAGATCGGGCTGGTCAGGTCCTAAAGGGCATAGCTGCTAGACTGGGTCTGCAGTAGGTGGCAAGGGAACCAACAAGGAGGAAAATCATACTTGACCTCATCCTTACCAATCCGCCAGCTGCAGATGCACCTGTCCATGACGCAGGTATCGGTAAGAGTGACCACTGCACAGTTCTTGTGGAGATGAAGTCCCACTGTTACACTGTGAATAACTTCCATTGTGTTGTCTGGCACTATCGCCATGCTAAATGGGACAGACATTGAACAGATCTAGCAACTTAAAACTGGGAATCCATGAGTTGCTGTGGGTCCTCAAAAGTAGCAGCATTATACTCTAGCACAATCTGTAACCTCATGGCCCAGTATATACCCCACTCAACCATTACCATCAAGCCAAGGGCTCAGCACTGGTTCAACAGAAAGTGCAGGAGGACGTGCCAGGAGCAGCACCAGGCATACCTGAAGATGAGGTGTCAACCCAGTGAAGCCACCAAACAGGGCCGCTTGTATGCCAAACAGCATAAGCAGCAAGTGATAGACACAGCTAAGCAATCCCACAACCAATGGATCAGATCTAAGCTCTGCACTCCGCCACATCCAGTTGTGAATGGCAATGGACAATTAAACAACTCACTGTAGGAGATTGGTCCACAAATATCCCCATCCTCAACGATGGAAGAACCCAGCACATCAGTGCAAAAGATACAGCTGAAGCTTTTGCAGCCATCTTCAGCCAGAAGTGCTGGGTGGACTATCCATCTCAGTCTCCTCCAGTGGTCCTCAGCATTATAGATAGCAGTCTTTAACCAATTCAATTCATTCACATGACATCAAGATATGGTTGGATACACTGGATACCACAAAGGTCATGGACCCTGATAACATTACAGCAATAATACTGAAGATTGCGCTCCAGAATTTGCCACTCTCCTAGCCAAGTTGTTCCAGTACAGTTACAGTATTGGCATCTACCCAACAATATAGAAAATTTCCCATGTATGTCCTGTACATAAAAAGCAAGGCAAATCCAACCCAGCGACTTACCACACCATCAGTCTACTCTCGATCATCAGTAAAGTGATGGCGGGTGTTATCAACAGTACTATCAGGTAGCACCTGCTCAGCAATAATCTGCTCAATGATGCCCAGTTTCAGTTCTGCCAGGGCCACTCAGTTCTTGACCTCATTACAGCATTGGACCAAACATGGACAAAAGAGCTGAATCCCAGAAGTGAGGTGAGAGTGACAGCCCTTGGCATCAAGGTTGCATTCGACTGAGTGTGGCATCAAGAAGCCCTGGCAAAATTGGAATCAATGGGTATCAGGTGGCAAACTCTCTAGCGGTTAAAGTCGTACCTGGCAAATAGGAAGACGGTCATGGTTGTTGCAGGTCAGTCATCTCAGCCCAGGATATCCTGCAGGTGTTCCTCAGGGTCATGTCCTCAGCCCAACCATCTTCAGCTGCTTCATAAATCACCTTCCCTCCATAAGGTCAGAAGTGGGCATGTTCACCAAGGATTACACAATGTTCAGCACCATTCACGACTCTTCAAGTACTTAAGAAATCCATGATCAAATGCAACAAAATCCTGACAAGATCCAGGTTCAGGCTGACAAGTTGCAAATAACAGCTGCATCACACAAATGCCAGGCTACAACCATCACAAGTAAGAGCCAATCTAACCAGCACCCCTAAGCAATCAACAATGTTACCATCACAATCCCCCACTATCAACATCATGGGGGTAATCGTTGACCAGAAACTCAACTGGATGCTCCACATAAACATAGTGGCTACAACAGCAGGTCACAAGTTAGGAATACTGCGGCATGTAACTCACCTCCTGACTCCTCCAAGCCTGTCCACCATCTACAAGGTGCAAGCTAGGAATGTGATCGAATACTTCCCACTTGCCTGGATGAGCGCGGCCCCAACACTCAAGAAGCTTGATGCCATCCAGGACAAAGCAGTCCACTTGACTGGAACTATAATCAGAAGCGTCCACGCCCTCCACCAATGACAGTCAGTAGCAGCAGTGTGTACTATCTACAAGATATACTGCAGAAATTCACCAAAGATCCTTGGGCAGCACCTTTCAAACCCACGACCACTTCCATCTAGAAGAACAAGGGCAGCAGATATATGGGAACACCACCACCTTCAAGTTCCCCTCCAAGACACTCACCATCCTGACTTGGGAATACATTGCCATTCCTTCACTGTCACTGGGTCAAAATCCTGGAATTCCCTCCCTAATGGCAGCGTGGGTCAACCCACAGCAGGTGGACGACAACAGTTCAAGAGGGCAGTTCACCACCACCTTCTCAAGGGCAACTAGGAACGGGCAATGAATGCTGGCCAGCCAGTAACGCCCAAATGCCAAAAATAAATTTTTTTTTAAAAATTTAAAGTGCACAATGTTTTAGTTGTTTTCTTTACAAAAATGATTTCATGTTGTCTGCATTCTGTTCAACCAAAATGCAAAAGTCATCCTTACATGGAATGACAGTAATCACATATTCCTGGGTTCAACACAGATACCCAGTAAGGCCAAATTAACTAATGCACATTTTCCAGGAGGTAACATAAACAATGAACTGGCATGGGGGACAGAGGAGAAAAAGGAATCCAGTTATAAAGACACGATCAATTAATTGTGTATATGTTAAATTCAGAAGTCAATCCAATTAAAAATACTGTTAAGTCAGGGTTTGTTCACTCTGTATAACTCAGTCCTATCTTACTCATTTTCTCTTGGTCTCTCTTACTCACTGCCCAGGATTCTCTACCTTTTGCTCACATTTTAGTTCTCTTATTCAGTTTCACCCATTCTAGGTCCAGGATTTCTTCTGCTCCTTTGCCAACACTCATTTCCCAGCTTGAATTGTGTTAAGCAAGAAACTCAACTGGATGCTCCACATAAACATAGTGGCTACAACAGCAGGTCACAAGTTAAGAATACTGCGGCATGTAACTCACCTCCTGACTGTAGGGTAGTCATAGGGTCAGTTTCTGTGCTGTATGACACTTCGGTCCAATCAGTCCATGCTGACTAGGTTTCCTAAACTGAACTTTATCAATGTGGACTTCACAAGCTTCAAAATCTCCCCTTCCCCCACTGCATCCCAAAACCAGCCCAGTTCTCCCCCTCCCCCCACTGCATCACAAAACCAGCCCAGCACGTCCCCTGCCCCCACTGCATCCCAAAACCAGCCCAGCCTGTCTCTGCTTTCCTAACCTGTTCTTCCTCTCACCCATCCCTTCCTCCCACCTCAAGCCGCACCTCCATTTCCTACCTACCACCTCATCCTGCCTCCTTGACCTGTCCATCTTCCCTGGACTGACCTATACTCTCCTCTCTACCTATCTTGTTTTCTCTCCATCTTCGGTCCGCGTCCCCCTCTCTCTCTATTTATTCCAGTTCCCTCTCCCCATCCCCCTCTCTGATAAATGGTCTAGGCCCGAAATGTCAGCTTTTGTGCTCCTGAGACGCTGCTTGGCCTGCTGTGTTCATCCAGCTCCACACTTTGTTATCTAGTCCCATTTGCCTATGTTTCGCCCTTATCCCTCTAAACCATTCCTATTCATGTACCAGTCTGAATGTCTTTTAAATGGTGTACTTGTACTCATGTTCCTCTGGCAGTTTATTCTATATATGCACCACCCTCTGCATGAAAAGGTGGCCCTCAGGTCCCTTTCAAATCTTTGTCCTCTCATGCTAAACCGACGCCCTAGTTTTGGACTAATCTACCCTGGAGAAAAATCACTCATTATTCATCCTATCTACGCCCTCATGATTTTATAAACTTCTATGAGGTCATTCCTCAGCCTACAACACTTCAGAGAACATAGCCCCGGCCTATTCAGCTTTTTTTTATAACTCAAACCTGCCACTGTTGGTGACATCCTTGTAAACATTTTCTGTACCCTTTCCAGTTTAGTAACATCCTTCCCACAGCAGGACTACCAGAATTGTATGCAGTGCTCCAAAAGTGGCAGTCCTTTGATTACAAAGGTATTTTCTTTTACAGAATGCAGTATTGAAACCTGAACTCCATTAGATTACTACAATTTAGTGACAAGAAAATGTTTTGAGCTAACAGAGTGATAGAAATATGTTGATGGTTTCAACATAGAAACATGTTGATGAAACATCAGTTCTTTTCCCAAATGATCAATTACATTATTAGTTGAACTCAACTGAAAAAAAGCACAGCAAATAATCCTAGAAATTACATCTTTTGGGACAGGAAAACAGAAGATTGGGGTCGTAACCACCAAGAAGGAAGAATGGATCTGATGGATACTGATGAATTTCTCAGATCCTACTCACACCAGATCATAATATTATGATATACAGTTCTGTCCACATTTATCTTAGTAAATTCTGTAACTTGTTGTAGATTCATCTGAATGAAGTTAAAAGGATAGCTATTCAAAATCTATAAAGCTACCCCTTTTCATGAATATGCATTTTAGATCTACTGGTCACAATAGGACTTATTTCAAATGATATGAATATCACTTTACTAATTATATGCTAATCTGCCTTACTTGTGTCTGCAACCTAGGTCAGAACATACTGTTTACAGTAAAAACAGGTTTACAAACAGCAGGACTACACTTCAAACAGTACCAACTTAACTGAATCAAGGGATCAAATTCAAAACAACCTCCAATCACCAAAGGATATGGGAACAGTACAGTGTTGCAACAAACTGTCATTTGTATTCACAAATGGTTCTCCAAAAATTATAAACACAAACATGCAATGTTATGCAGTGTAATTGCTATGAGGTGAAAAACATGGTCAATGAAAAGAAAATATTTTGTGTAATGTACTAAATAATAATACATATGGTAGTAAATGTATGCTTAGAATCAGCTTTTCTTTCCCCTTGTCATTTCATCCAAATAAAGAAGTGGCTCCTCAGAAGAACCAGTACCAGGTATACTAGCACCTCTTTAATACCCCACACAAGTGGCTATTCTCTACTCAAGCGCTTCGGCAGTTATTAGCAGGCTATTCAATTGTAGGTGAGAAACCCGACATGTTCCAAATCTAGCCTCATCTAATGCTGGCAACTTGTACACTTAGTAACAGGTCTTTAAAAAACTCCAATTTATTTCACCAGGAAAATTAATAAGCATTTTCAATATAGAGATCTTAACCACAAAATCTACTTAAATAAAACTGGCCTAAAGTGTGGTAATGAGCAGTGCATTACAAAAAGCATCAAACATGCAGTAGCAGAACAAAAAAATTAGGTTACCACATAACAAACTGGTTAAAAAAAAGGCATATCTGATCCAAGTATATTTTCCATGTAGCATTTTCCTTTCATTCTAACTGCAACCCATATATTGATCATGCACAAAATGTCTAGTTAAAAAATTATCAGGACCAGACCACTTTCTTGAGCTGTTTACTTTTCTGAAGTTTAAAGCTTAAAGTAATATATCTATGTTGCATTGCAAACGAAGATTACAGAGTTTAACAAATATTCAGATTCAGTCTTGACGCAAAATTAAACAAATTAGCACAGACCAGCTATGTTCTACAACTTTTTTGCAGTCAGTCAATCTTATATAAGGATATTTAATAATTACAGCAGACACTTGATGACATGCAACATTCATCAGTAGTACAGACATGCAAATATAAATACATCAACACCTACCCTGTAAAACATGTTTGGCAATTATTTCCAGTCTTCAGATTCAGTAAGAAAAGGCACATCTGGTTATTTCTGCAGCTGTGGTCCTGCATCTTCAGTGTTATCAAACAACACGTCGCTGAGCTTAAGAAAGGTACTGCTTTAGTGCAGATCAATAGGAGGGAAAGGACCATGGTATTTTGAGACAGTATTCAAATGCTCTTAGCCAGGGTTGGCCGAGTTAGGGAACAAAAGTCTATCCAATTTAGGGTTTTGCTTATGGCAGAGCTCAAAGAGGCTTTTTTTTATATTAAGTTCCATTGACTGGATAAACTTTGGCATTCAGTTACAACAGCTTTCTAAAAGTTAAGAGCACTTGCTTTTGATTAATATTACAGCTCTCTGCCATTTCATGGAAACCATTTTCCCTTGAATGAAAATATGGTGTCCAAAATGATCACCAATCTGTTGGCTCAAAGTTGTGGCATTTCAAGGAGAAATTATGATTTGTTAGAATATAGCCTGTAGTAACTTAGCAGTGGAACTTGCATGCCGATGCCATTTTTATGGTCATCTGAAACACTAGTGGCCCAATTCATTGGTGATTTTATAGCAAGAAGCCAAGAGATAGACTGCAAAAATAAAGCTTCATAAATTGATCACCTTGAGAAAACAGAAGAGGTTAAACAGAGGGAAAAGGGTAAGGTGCCTAACTGAATTCATAACAAAGCGAAGTTCCAAAAAAAACTTCTTTTTATATAATGTTAGACTCTGTTTACATAGCAGTGGACCTAATAGTTAATTAAGTTTTCCACTTCAAATAAAGTCACAATCTGTGTAAGTGTCTTGTGCCAGATGCAATAACCAATGTTGTTTAAACAAAGTGTTTGTTCATGAACATATTTTGCTTTGTTCACTTTAAAATGAATACACACTGGCTTTTGGTTCTTGACTCTAAGTTTTTCCGCAACCTGACCTGTACCTACAATAGAAAGCTAGGACTTCACAGCTGTAAAATGTCAATAGTTCACACAGTATCTTCTGAAAGATAACACTTTCCATCTTTTTCATATATTATCCACAGATTTTATTCCTATGCACGGGCAGTAAGTGATATAAACAAAGAAAGGTTCCTTAAATGTTTACAATTGCTAAAATATTCTTTGCATCTCTAAATGAATAAGCTTAATCGTAATTTCTGCATGTACAAAATCAGTTTTAAGAGTGGGATAAATTAATACATTTAATCAGGACTAATCAACCACCAAACATCAAGGTTACAAAAATTTTAGGAAGTTATAGATAACTACCTCAGCCTGATCAAAGATATCATAATGAAAGAAGCATGAAGAATTCTTGTCACTCAACAAAGACCATATTATAAAACTCGACAGAGCTGGAAGTAACAGAGAACTACTAAGATGGTTAAAGTCAACATGAATTAAAAATGAGTGAATCAGCAACAGAGTTACAGGTTGACAAGATCAGCCCCTAAAGAAAATTTTTAGTTTGCACGGTACAGTTTATTGCATGGCGAAGGGGTTAAAATGGACATTGGAGGAAAGCGTTCACATTGCTCCCAGTTGAGTTGAACGTTTGCCCAAGCTAATGGCCACAAACTTTAGGAGGATCAAATAAAAAATGTAATATCTTGATTAATAGTAAACATATTCCAATGCTATTGGCTCAAATTATCCAGGGTAACTATGGATTACTACCATCGTGTGTTGGCACCGCTTTCCCTTTTAAGGAATGGTATTATCAACCACTGATGAAAATGCACACAGTTTCACAGAATCTGAAGCTGCATGAGCCAGCAAGGGTCATTTCTTTTGCTTAGTTGGGTGGCCACATATAGCTCAGATTATTACCAATGTCAAGGTTCAAATCCCACTGCAGCTGAAATACCATCAGAGCCGCACCCTCACCTTATCCACAGTAACAAATCACAGCAGTTTGCTGTGGAGTGGCAAATAATTATCAAGGGCCTGCCTTCAGGCATAGAACTGATCAAGAAGGACAATGTAACTGCTGGTAGGACTACTTTTCATTTAGGAACATGGCGTGACTACTTGGACCAACCATGCTCCATGACTCTATAACTAATGAATAATTCCAACTTCCCAATACATTTCACTAACCCACTACTGTATCTTCAACTTTCATATCTAAAAGCATCTATTTGCTACACAATTTATCTGTTGGTTTTTGAAACTTCATACTCAACCACAATCTGCAGGATCTAGCAACAGTTTGAGAAGGCAGCTCATCACCACCTTAAGGGGTAACTAGAAATGGACCTAGTCAGCAAAGCACATGTCCCATGAAAAGTCAACAAAAAACAAACAGAATTAGTCAACTTAAACTTTACTCTTAACCAAAAAAGGAAACTCCTAAGATGCTGCTTGGCCTGCCGTGTTCATCCAGCTCCATACCTTGTTATTGTGGATTCTCCAGCATCTGCAGATCCTATTATCTCTGATACAATTTTCACCCCACTGCAAAGCCTCTTCTAAGAATGCCTAACCTGAAGAAGTTAGCGTCCTCCATCCGGACAAACCTCAGGGGATCTCTCTCCCACTACAACTCTCTCGTATCCATCGTCAATCTGCCTCCCCCTCGCTCCCTATTTATTTCAGAACCCTCTTCCCCTCCCCCATTTCTGATGAAGGGTCTAGGCCCGAAATGTCAGCTTTCCTGCTCTTAAGATGCTGCTTGGCCTGCTGTGTTCATTCAGCTCCACACCTTGTTACCTCAAAAATCAATACAAGTTACATTACAAATAAGACTGAGGTGACAAGTGAGGAACTTGGATACTCAAGTTATACAAAAGCCTGGTTAGATTTCACTTTGAGAACTGAGAGAAGATCTGGATACCCCACCTTAGGAAAGATACATTGGCCCTTGAGGGAGTACAACACAGGTTTAAAGAATAATACCCAGGCTTCAGGGGATAAGTTATGACCAAAGTTTACACAAATTAGGTCTGTTTTCACTAGCATTTAGAAAACTATGGGGTAATCTGATCAAAGTCTTCAAGATATTTACAGAAAACGGTAGAGTTGATAAACTACTTACACTGGTTGGGGATTCAAGAAGTAGGGCGCATAGTCTGAGAATTGGGATTAGAGCTTTTGGGATAGATGCTCAGAAGCAGGGTAGCAAATATTTGGAACTTTCTTCCACAAACAGCAGTGGATGCAAGATCAGTTAATTTTAAATCAGAGGCAGGTAATTTTTTGTTAAGCAAAGGTTATTAAGGGGTCTAAATCAAAGGCAGGTATATGGAGTTTGGCCACAGATCAGCCATGATCTCACTGAATGGCGTAACAGGCTTGAGGAGCTAAATGGCCTACCCCTGTTCCAATGTTCAAGTGAATGCTATTGATTAGTTTTGAACATATCAAATGCTATTACACCAGACACATTACAGAATTGCACTGCACAATCTGAAATAATAAATACAAACAGAAGGGTCAGAGAACTGAAATGAGTTTTACTCTTTTAACGATTTATTTTTATTGAAGTTGCAATATTTTACACTTCTTGATTTTACAGGGTTTTTGGCAATAAAGTACATGGCAAACAACACTGTTATGTAAAATTGCTAAGCTGTTGCAAGTCAAATCCCTATAAAGTGAAAGTGGACACAAGTAACAATCCTGGTTGTCAGTTACTAACCAAGCAAAGGTACCACAATCTGAAAATACAAGAATCTCAATTTATAACAATAAACAATAACTTGTTTATTCCATTTGACATTTGGCAAACCACAATCTGAAATGCTGCACCAATGGTGGTATGTAATAAAATGCACTTTCCGCTAAATGCAAGTGATGGTGAAGTGATTGATTAATCTAAACCAATTAGTGCCTCATGGAAACACAGATAAAAATTTGACTTTTCCATTCTTTTAAAATGATACAAACCAGAAAGGATTCCAAAAGTTTTTAAAAATAATCATCCAAGATCTGGATTAAACTGGCACTGTTCAAGTGAAAAAGAAACTCATTTTAAACAAGGGGGATCATTCTTAACGTTAGTGAGAAGCAACCTGAGATTAAACAACATAGCCAATACCTTAGGGTTGAAAAAAAGGCTCCTATTTTAAATTGAAATTTACAGTTTGGGAGCATTTTCTTCAATGACCAAATTATCTTTGTACAAAACAGGAGGGGGTGATGAAAAACTAATTGGAAACTTTGTTTCAAAAGAGCCAATGCCTTTAAACATTTTTTTTGTTTTAACATAAATATCTTGCATAACGCTGTATTTCAACACATTTACAAAAACAAAAACACTGTTGCGCAGAATTTTCTGCAAAGAAACGTAGACACATACATTATTAAAAGTGGTGTTTCAAGCACACAGACAAATTAAATCAACCTATTAAAGACTAGGACAAAGAATGTAAAATAAATCAGGCAACACTGGCTGTGCATAAGAGGTTAGGGTATAAACAGAATGTTTTGCGCAGTGTGAGGATCATTTATAGAAGGACATTTAACACAAGGTAGATTCAGCAAGAATTTTAAAAGCTTAGGATTTTTTTTCCACTAGATTCTAAAGATGAGAGTTCATGGTCTTGCAGTGGTGGGCTGTTTTACATTGGTTGGAAGAAAGCTTATTAAAAGATGGCATTAATTTGATTAAATGAGAAAGTGTAACAAAAACAACACTACACAGGAGTGGCAAGACAGTTGAATTCTCTGTCAGAACAGCTCATAAGAATTTATAAATTTTATTGTGAAGGAATTAGATTGTTGTTAGAAGAATATCAAGTAGAATGATTAACAAGTAGGATGATTGGATGAGGCTAAATGGCTCGTGAAGAGGCTACCTGTAATAACTGGCTACAAGTATATACTAGGATTATGTGAAACCAGTTTACAACAAAAAGCTGTGCTTCTTAGATTCTATGTGCATGTGATTTTGAAAGCAAATTCCCATTGCTCAGGCCTTTGAGTATAGGAGTTTGGCTGTCATGTTGAAGTTGTACAGAACACTGGGGAGGCCTCTTTTGGAGTAGTGTGCACAGTTGTGGTTGCCCTGTTATATGAAGGATATTACTAAACTAGAGACCATTCAGAAAAAATTTACCAGGATGCTGCTGGGAATGGAAGGTTTGAGTTATAAAAATAGGCTGGGACGTTTTTCCACTGGAACATAGGAGGTTGAGGGATGACCTTAGAGGTTTGTAAAATCATGAGGGGCATAGATAAGGTAAAGAGCAAGAGTCTTTCCCCTAGCTTGGGGAAATTCAAAACAAGGGGGCAAAGTGGAGAAAGATTTAAAAAGGACTTTAAAGGGGGATTTTTTTCTTGTTTACACAGAGTGGTTCGTACGTGGAATGAACTGCCAGAGGAAATGGTAGTTGCAGGTACAGTTACAACATTTAAAAAAGATTTGGAGAGATATGGGCCAACACAGACAAGTGAGACTAATTTAGTTTGGGAACAAGGTCAGCATGGACTAGACGGATGGAAGAGTCTGTTGCCATGCTGTATAACTCTATGACTATGACTCTTGCTTTGTAACATCATGCCATTTAACAGCTAACAGTTCACATATGTGGATAGAAATACAGCTAATTTCAAGATTTGCAATCTGTTACACATCTCAGAAAAGTTAAACAGTGTGTAGGTGAGCTGTAGTAAAGCTGGCTGCCACACCCTTTAGTACAGAGATATATGGCCCATGGACCTGGTGTTGATTAGTCAGAAACAATTAAATCTGAGGGAAACCAACTGGTTAGTGCATTATCAGAGTGTTTTGTAATCTTTTACATGCTTTATTCATTTATTCAAGAGCAAGACTTTACATAATGATTGACTAAAATACTGACATTCTCAACTTTATTTTCTTATAATTTTTTGGGCTCTGAAGGAGGGTCACTGGACCTGAAACATGAACTCTGTTTTCTCTCCACACATGCTGCCAAACTTGCTGAGTTTATCCAGCAATCAGTTTTTATTTCAGATTTTTTTTTCAGAAATTATATTTCAACAATTGTGGACAATGGTTCATTTGAAGAGATGAGAAAGCGTGTGTTTCTTATTAAAAAACGGGGTCACTAAAAAGACATGGGAGCTTTTTTAAAATGACATTTCTTGTAAATCACATGGCGGCACCAGGTAATTGCTTGGACTTTTAAATTGAATATCACTGCCTAGGTTCATGGCTCTGTTTTAGCTACGGTTTAGAGTTCTGTTGGGGTACTGCAACAGCACAAGCTGGTTGTTTTTCCACAGAATTAATTGTCACTCACCACCTCCAGTTTCTTTAAAATATCATATATTGTGGACACTATTTGAAATGCTGTTGAGTCTTTGACCAACCAAAAGTGCTTGTCATGTTGTCCACAAAATATTGAATTTTACGCAAGATGCAACACTGAGTGTTACAGATTATCCAGAAACAGCTGGAATAAAAGACTGAACTTAGTTCATCCATTGTCTTTCTGACAAAATCCTTTTGGAAGGTCCAGTGTTTTCTCTGGAAAAGTATCTGAATTCTCTATAATTCCTGAAGAAACTGCATCTACAAAGATCCCAGCGACAACTCCCTGTATTTAGTAACACCCGTGTACTTGTGTCATGACACTGACTGAAAGCTATCTTGAACATTTCATACTTTCTTTCCATCAAAAAAATAACATTTATTAACCAAAATTTTTTTTTCAAAATTAATCTCTGCAGAAATATGTTTTTCCTCTGAAATTGGACTGTATGCATGTGTGCGATTTATTTCAAAGGGCATAAATTTACTTTTTGATATTCGCAACAGTATTAATGAGCAGTACATCTTTGCAAAATAAGTTGTTTTCACAGTGAAATCAAGTAGTTTGTTTCTTAAAGAAACCTGCCCGATGAACCTTTTTATTTTAAACCTAATAGAGATAAGATATATAACCGGCCATATTAACGACTTGGAGGAAGGAAGCGAATGTGATGCAAGCAAAATTGCAAACTGTAGAAAAATAGGCGGAAACATAGGTTGCAAGGGGGACATAATTTACAAAGAGGCAGTGATAGGTTAAGTAAGTGAGCAAAATGTTGGCAAATGAAGTACAGGGGTCCTTGACATATGAACATCTGACTTACAAACTCTGCTAGTTAAGAACAAGATCCCATAACATTCAGGATTCAACATGCAAACATTTCTTCATATTAAGAAACAAAGAAGTAACAGCACTGTTTCATACAGACCCCATCACCCCATGATTGGCTGAGTGCAGCCTGACATTTGCATGAACCATGAATGCGGTGTCAGCCCTTCAACGTCTCCGCAAGGTTGAGAGGAAGGCTAAAATAATTTCCGAAGGAATGACACAAAACATTGGCTCAACTCAATGTGCCAGGACTCGAATGCTGGACAAACAGAGTTTTGTCAATTGCACACAACACTAGGAGTAGCGCCCTATGAGGCTGTTCAAAAACTCCCTTTTACAACTTTGTAGAGATTTCACGAGAGTACATGCCTACTTTGGTTTCAAAACGGTAGTCATCTTGCCACCTAAAAGCACATCTGACAGTTATGTTTCTTCGATGTCACAGCAGAAAAGAAAGTTGACAAAAGCAAGCAATCTAAAGAAAGCAAAATGCCAATGAATATTAGAAAGGAATTAGGCCTGAGCTGTTCCACAGTTGGAACTATTGTAAAAGAGAAAGCGCATATTCTGGAACATAGGATGAGCTCAGTGCCGATGAAGGCTAAGTAATTATTAAGCAAAGGAGTGGATTAAATACAGAATTTACAGAAATTACTGTTAATTGCTTGGTTTAAGGATCACCAATAGCACCATATGCTAGTTAGCCTATCGTTTATTGAAGAAAAAGCAAAAGGCTTGAATGTAGTCTTAAAGTCTAGGCTTGACGGTAAGAGTGACAGTGAAGATATGGTTGCTAGTCAAGGTTGGTTTAATAGATTTAAAGGATGGGCAAATTTGCATAACAAAGATAGAAGGGGAAGCTACTACTACTGATCTTGGTGCTGCAAGTGAATTTCCTGATCCACTGGTTAAAATAAATAGGGAGATGGGGTAGAATGCTGAACAGGCATTCAACATTGATGCAATGGGGCTGTTTGCAGGGAGATGCCCCAACAAACATGCATTGTGAAGGAGAAGTCTGCGCCGGGGCATAAATCTGCTAAAGATAGATTGACCTTATTGCTTTAAGACTTTTTCCCAGGGCAGGATTGACTGCCACGAGGGGTCATAGTTTTAAGGTGTAGAGGCGACGTAAGAGGGAGGTTCTTCACCCAGAGGGAGTTGTGAGCGCATGGAATACTTTACTAGTGGGAGTCGTGGAAGCAGAGTCATTAGTGACATTTAAGCGACTGCTGGACATGCACATGGACAGCAGAGAATTGAGGGGAATGTAGGTTGGGTTATTTTATTTTTGGATTAGGATTATTTCATGGCACAACATCGTGGGCCAAAGGGCCTGTACTGTGCTGTACTTTTCTGTGTTCTAAGATAATGTTGCTAGATTGCATAAATAAGTCTATGCTTGTGTCTCATGCAGAAATTGAGTGTTTTCAAGGAAATCTGGAAGGCATCACTTCTAGGTGTATAGAAGTTATTGGTTGGATGCTGTTGAGCATTTTTGAGGGCTGGTTGTGGTATCATTTTGTACTTGAGATGGAGAGACAGTGTCCCTCTAAGAATCTGCTCAAGATTTTATTAATCCTAGATCATGTTCCTGCATACCTGGATAATTTTCATCCCAACATTAAGGGTGTGGACTTGCCACCCAATACAACGTCCACACATGAACTCCAAGTCCCTTTGTGCTGCAGCTTGCTCTGTTGGGGTACTTGTGCACAGCACAGAAAGTGGGCACACTGATGCAACAGGTAATTGGGAAGACGAAACAAATGTCAGCTCTTATTTCAAGGAGGTTGAATTAAAACAGCAAGAGTGTGGAAGTGCAACAGTACAAGCTGTTAGTGAGATCATATCAGGAGTACTGAGAATTGATTTGGTCTCCTTAAGGAAAAGGATCATTTCATAAGAGGCAGTTCGGTGGGATGATCCCTGATATGTAGGGATTGTCTTGTGAACAAGTCTGGCACTCTACTCGTTGGAATTTCAAAGAACGAGAGATGATCTCATTGAAACTCAAGATTGTTAATGATAAAAGACAGACTGTTTAACCTTGTGGAAGTTCACATGAGGTTTAATGAAAAGAAGGCATTTTTAAAGCATCTTTTGCCAAGAGCCACTGAATACTCATTAGGAAAGGCACAGATTTTCCACCAGACAGTACACTGAACATCTGGATTTTAGTAAATGGTAATGGCCGGAAGTATAGACCAGTACCTTTAATCTGGGTGCACCTAGAGACGACTGTCTGGAACAGTACCGGTTGCCCATGGTTTAATTATAGATGGCGTTGACTTGCTTCTGGGGCATAATTTGGCTCGAGTAAAAGTGGTAGCTTTTGTGATTGTCATGGAAAGGCCAAGTGAGGTCAAAGAGACAATGCATTTGCAGGAAAAGGTTCCAAGAAGGTCGTCCTATAAAACAGCATCCCTATCTAGACTATAAAGAGAGAAAATAAAATCAATGAATAACAAGGGCAGATTCCCACCCAATTCCTCAACTGGAAGGCTGTATTGATTTTCTGAAGAAGGGTCTAGGCCCGAAATGTCAGCTTTCCTGCTCCTATGATGCTGCTTGACCTGCTGTGTTCATCCAGCTATCCACCTTGTTATCTCAGATTGTCTAGCATTTGCAGTTCCTACTATCACCGTATTGGTAGAGTTGGCAGGACTGGAGATGAACTAAACAATTAGAGTTGATAAAAGGCTAAGAACAGGTTGTTTCACACTATGATCTAGAGATATCGTCCTTTGTCACTAGACAATCCCTACCAATGCTAAATGATGCCATTTGGGCTAAAAATTGCCCCAGTTGCTTTGCAGAGACTGATAAATGCAAGTGGTACTCAGTGTTCCTAACTGTGTGGTTTACCTTCATGACGTTCTGGTGATACTGGAAAGTGACATTTCAATGGCCACTTGGAAAAATTAGAAGCTGTTTTCGCAGAAGATTACAGTTAGCTGATTCGGCAATAAACCTTGCCAAAAGTGAATTTACGTAAGGGCAGGTAAGCCACAGAGGGTAAAGACAAGTATTGCCCAAAACAGTAGAACTGTAAGCAAAAACAAAACTATATGGCGGAAGGGGAAACCTTAGGATTGCAACTTACTGTTAAACATTCCAAAGTGCATGCCCATCACAACTATTAGGAGTCAATAATATATTCCGATCATTGTCTTTTAAGCCTTCATGGGAAAATTCAAAACCAGAATACCAAACTATTTTGATGAAGCTTACAATTGCAGCCCCATCACTTAAAAACTGTTCACACTGCAGGGTTATCCAATGTAATTGCTGATGTTTTATCTAGAATTTAAATTTGCTTTGAATTATCTGAGTACTAAAGATACTAAAGAATGTAAGTGTAAATGGACTCTTTTGTTTACAGAATATAAAACACATTTCAAAATGGCATTTCATTTCTTCAGGGTGGACATTTTGAAGCTGTTTTATTATTGTTGTTGAGGATACATGCTTAAAAGGATTGCAGACAGTGGTTCATTTGAAGGGACTGTATGATATATGAACGCTGTTTCAAAAGAAACATATCATTAAAAGAATATTAGAATGCCTCTCATAGAAGATACTGCTTAAAAGTTACATGCCTTAACCTAACTGCTTGGACTTATTCACTGAAAATCAAGTCTGGGTTTATGACTTTGTTTTGGATATTGTTTAGAAGGGCATCTGTTTCTACTTTCATATTTCCAATCATGTTAAACAGCTTTACATCTTTGCCAACTAAGTCCTGTTTACGCAATAAATCAAGAATTTTGTTTTTTTAAGAAATCTGTTTACATTTTCCCCAAACCTAATTTAAAATATATAATTGGTAATATTGTTAACTGGGCAGAACATTTAAATTTGTGTAGCAGCTAGCAAAGTAGTGGGTCTCTAATGAGACAGCACGCTCCTCCAACATCAGTTGTAACAATGTCTAGTTCTAAAGCATCCCCCATCCTGAACAGTGACTCAACATAAAAATCAGTTCGGGTGTTAACAGAGAAATGTAACTTGATTTTACTGAACGACTCCTCATATTTCTTAGGGTATGTCTCATAAGATGCCAAAATTTTAAGCCTGGGTGGCCAATCAACAAGAATGTTGTTAGGACCAGAGGCTGCCATTAGTTCCTAGTCATAGTCGTATCAAAACATGTGTATAAAAAGGCACACAAATAAAAATCTCAAATCCTTCATTATGAACAGAACTGAAAGCTTTCAAAATTTGGTGTAAAAACTGTTAAAATCCTAACAAAAAGGTACTAGTTCAAATCAATTCCTTAAAGAAATTACATGCAGGTCTTGGTATTTGTGTCCACCTCCTGTAAGAAGGGAGTCTATGGTTTTAAAAACAAATGACACCGTAAACATCATCCAGAAGTGTTTATGGATGTTATGTAAATACTAATAACTCACTGCTCCACTGAAGAAAGCAGCTTCAGGAACAAAGTGATGAAAACCCACCTCCGGTGATTTAATTCTGACGTTTATCAAAACCTGTGAGAATATTATCTTTGGAGTTATTTTACATTCATTATTAGATTGAGCCACAGATTTCACAAACTACTTTAATTGCTATCATGCTGGTAAATTGACAAAACCAAGTAAGAGGAAGTGTAAATTTCCAAACAATTCTTGATAGAGATTGATCTTAGCCCACAAATTCCGACGGTAGGTAGGTTTTACATATGTCAGTAAACTTCATGTAAGGTGGTTCTTTTCAGCATAAATTGTTACAGCTTACCACGCCATAATACAGAATAAAGCAATAATTGTTTTGCAATCTTCCAATTATACTTTGGCAAGATGAGAAAAGGAGAGAATATCTAAAGCTGCCAACACATACTCTCCCCAGTCTGCACGGAGACATCCCTTACTTGAAACAGCAGCTAATAAATTCTGGATATTATGTTAAATATGATGGAGTGCTTGGACTCAAACTAATAGAACTGGACTTCAAACAATTAACATGACTTCTCATGGTATTTTTCACAATTTTTTAAAAAGTAAATCTTCACTACAAAAACAATAGATGTGTTTATTTTATTAGTCAGCCCAACCCCACAAAAAATTCATATCCAGCAGTCTTCTTTGTGTTAATTTGCCATCTGTATAGCAAGTAGCAAGGAGCAAAAGGAAGTAACAACAAAAAATTACGGCCGAGCTACAAAGAATGATTGGAGTCATTAGCACATTCCACTTGGCAGATTAAGTTGCCAGCTATCCTATGCTAAGGCATGACCACTCTGGGGACCTGGGGAAAACAATGAAGAACCCAGGCTGCCTATGAAGCACCTGATAATATAGCAGTCATGGAGTTAAATTTAGTATAATAAGGGTAAAGACTCAATTCAGGCACATTCTGGATCATTTTAACATCAGTAAAATTGTGGATAAAAACAACTGGTCTTTCCAGTGTAATTGAGCAGTGTTAAATTTTAGTACACTCCAAATATACAAGAAGTGGTGATGTGTTTCTCCCCCTATAAAGACACACTAAATTCAAATGAGAGGATGAACATCAGGAAAGAGGTGCCTATCCATTCAATAATATTACGTTTGTTTAGATGAAAATCACTTGCTAATTCTTCAAATGGGCAATAAATCAGCAAAAAGATGTTCAAATATTTCATGTCATGTGTGTTATTTCCACTTTTTTTGGTTAGGTTTGGAGAGAAGGCTGTTGGAGAGGTTTGTTTTCAATTGTTTATCCTAATAATCCTATTTAATTTTCCCTAATACTGTGAAGTCATAAATAGAGATGGATACCTGTTGATGGAAAAAATCATTGGTAACAGTCACATAAATGTCGGAGGAACGTGGAGATTTCCATATAAAGCAATTTTATTAAACAGCAGTTGAGAATGTCACCAGCAAACGTTCAGTGAATTGGCAGCAAAAGTCAAAGAACTGTTTAAGAACAAGATCCCTGCCACAAAATCGTCCCTGTGAATTTTAGGAACAGCAGATATGCAATATAACAGAAAACAGACAGTGCAATTTAGAAGGCTGAGTAAAAGCATAAAATTAAATTCAGAAAGTTTAGAAGAACGTAACAGATTTTAAAAGATCTCTTTTTTTTTGGATTTATAGCTTCTTCTAAGATTGTCCACCAAAATTCACTCAAAGGGACTTTTGTTTTTACACCTAATGGAAAAGGCGGGCTATCACAATACCAGACAGTTGCTTTTCCTTCATCTTTTCTCTCGAGGCTGGTGGAAAAAGCTAACATGGCTATATTACATCTCAGGAATCCATCTGTTCTAATGCTTCAGCATTAGTAATCACCATTAAAGATTATTTTATAGTTCATTTCAGCTGTATTACTTCTGACAGAAAGTGTGAATCCAAGAATTAACACAAAATTTATTTTTTTGTAAACTGAATTTAGTATATGCAATGGATAAACTAAAGTAGCTAGGCACGTGGTCATTTCAAATAAAGCTCAGGAATACTGAATTTCAAGTTACTTCAGTGAGTGTGAGTGAATCTGAAGAATAAAGAACATACCCTGCATTATTTAAAGAAAACATTTTTCGAAACTCCATGCTTTCATTGAGATTCTACAAGTAACTATGCCTAAACTTCAGTATTCTAAATTGCAACAGTTTAACAGAATGGCATACATTCATAAATGGCTTGCTGACATATAAAAGGTAAAACTCAAATACATGTATTCGTTACGTCCATGACACTAGCATTAGGATAATCTAATACTGTGAACCTATGACATTAATGTCATTTCACTGAGAGAAGATCTAAAATATTTTTTGAACTTCAAAGCATTTTATCCTTTACCCCATCACCTGTTTTTCTGTCCAAATTGCTTCTTCTGGTTCTCAAAGTACCAACTCATTTTAGGATAGGTGTCTGCAGGCTGCCATCATGAGCGTCAATCAATGAGGAATTCTTTGTACGCAAAACCAGTGAACTTGGCAACCCTGGAAAATATCACAGCTAAGCCAAATTCACTCAGACCTGATGCTAACATATGCATTTCAAAGGGCGTCAACAGACAGCAATCTTGAACAAAAGTCCTTGGTGAATATTACACCTTCTGTATCCGAGGGGTAATGTGTTATCAAATGCAAAACATGTTCCTGTATAAACTGAGACACAAGATAAATGACAATGGCCATTTGGTCAATCTTAGCTCAACAAAACCCTGGTGAGACCACACTTGGAATATTGTGTCCAGTTCTGGTCGCCCTATTATAGGAAAGATGTGGAGGCTTTGGAGAGGGTGCAAAGGAGGTTTACCAGGATGCTGCCTGGACTGGAGGGCTTGTCTTACGAGGAGAGGTTGACTGAGCTCGGACTTTTCTCTCTGGAGAGAAGGAGGAAGAGAGATGACCTGATCGAGGTGTACAAGGTAATGAGAGGCATGGATAGAGTCGCTAGCCAGAGACTCTTCCCCAGGGCAGGACTGACTGCCACGAGGGGTCATAGTTTTAAGGTGCTAGGAGGAAGATATAGAGGAGACGTCACAGGGAGGTTCTTCACCCAGAGAGTTGTGAGCGTATGGAATAGTTTGCCAGTGGTAGTCGTGGAAGCAGAGTCATTAGTGACATTCAAGCGACTGCTGGACATGCACATGGACAGCAGTGAATTGAGGGGAATGTAGGTCAAGTTATTTTATTTTTGGATTAGGATTATTCCAAGGCTCAACATCGTGGGCCGAAGGGCCTGTACTGTGCTGTACTTTTCCATGTTCTATGTAGCCCATTCATCTAGAAAATCCTCCTGTTCACAGTTTCCGAATATCACTTTTGCATAAGTTTTCAACTTCCAATTCCTGGTCTTAAAATATTTCTCGTCAGTATTATTTTAACTATTTCAACCAATTCATCAAGGTATTTAGGCATGTGTTTATTTTAAATTTGATTGCTATGCAAAAGTGGGAACTTTTATAGAATAATATTCTACATTATTATATGCATATTTTTGTGAAGCAATCATTAATTTTGAGTTGCCAACGAAGTACTGTATGCACAAAATCTCAAAGTTATAAGCTGTACTTTCCAATGAATCTTTATCTACCCTATAACACAAGCCATAAAATTCAATAACTCCGTCTGCAATGGCTATTAGTAATCAAAATTTTAAAATTTATTCAATTGCCCTTTTTAATGGCATCTAGCCTTATTTATTCTACTAGGTGCATATCTATTTCTGCTGCTGTGATCCAAAATTTAAAGTTAATATAATTTTAAAAATTATTTTTCATGGCTGGCGTTTGCTAGAACCTAGCCAACTTAAAATGCATTTCTAATCTTCTAACAGGAGATCACAGGCCTGAAATATCAACTGTTTCTTGCTTCATTGATGTCAATGGACTGAATATTTTCAGGATATTCAATTTTTATTTCAGATTTCTAGCACTCCCAATATTTTGCTTCTTTGAAATATATTTCAACTGGTTTGAAAGAATCCTCTACATTTATCCAGGTAAGGACATTAGATTTCAATTTTAGAAACCATTTATCCACAGATTCAGGACATGATGGACAGGCAAGGATAATAACTAATTGTGACCTGCATCTGTAAACTAGAGACACAAATCAAAGTTTCTTCAGATCAGCTGACCTAGTGGAATTATTCTATGATGTACTAAATCTAACACTGTTCATGAGACAAACAGAACATAATCAGCATTATCCAGCAAATTATCTAACTGTGCAAGGCCAAGAGGATATTTTGATTCTTTAGGATGGACCAATTGTTGGTGCATGTATTGCAGTAGTTGGTTAAGCTAATGTATTCTAAACCAGTGACAAATTTCTATTGTGCTCAATTTCTACAACTATACAGGAAATTAGTGTCATGGCATAGACGAAGCACAATACGGTGGCACTACGTCACTGGCTTAATAGACTTGAAACTAATCATTTCTGCTGGTGCAATCCAAAAGAAATGGCCCCAGGTCCTGAAATGATCAATTAACAATCCTTGTTCATTATTTAAGCATACCTTAAGCGCCCCATCACAAGAAGGATTACAATGGTGTACCATAGCTTTGATGGATGCAAAACAAATAAGCATGCAGTAACACTGGTGCCAAGTGGTGGGAGCTTCAGAGGCTTCACCTATCCATTACCTGCACTGAAAATAGTTTAAAAAGAGAAGAAACTGGAATTTCATTCCAAACATGCTTCAAACGTCTATCTGCATATTCAGTTCCTACCCTAACAGCATCACACATAAAGCAAGTTGTATAGCATAGATTCTCAAAAACAATAACTTTGAAGTTTTCTTGAGGACAGGAGGGGGTTAAAAAACAAAAAAAGGTCAAAGGGAACAAGGAGGCAGACAAGAGATGTATGGATGAGAAGGAGGAGACAAAAAGGGAAATGTGGGGCATCAGCAACTGCATCTTCTGGCAAGCATTCCGCCGTTTTTTAATTATTAGGCAAGGTATAATGGTCATTTCTGGGTTTTTATCAGTCACTGCATGCAATTTAGGATGATCTCAGATGCGCAAAGTCAGAACATTATATGATTGAACCAAACTGTGTTTTATGAACATATTAAATAACCTGAAATTATAAAAGTAGTTTTCACTTAACTGTTAATGTAACTTGGACAATTAAAATTTTAAAACTTTGATTAACAGAACAGTTACATTTAGCGAAGTCTTTATGTCTTGCAATGTGACTAAAGGTAAAGTCAGAGGTAGGTTGTTATAGTTATCATGGTGACTTGTGGCTTTAAAGTATTTCAAGCAATAATTTTAAAGATTAACAACCATTTTAAGATTAACAAAAACTGCATTGCTGCCCAATTATGATATTTAGAAATCTAACTGGCCAAAAGATCTTCCTTCAAAAACTCTGGTTAGCTTGGGAGTTTAATTGTAATATTTCAATTTCTGATTGCTTAAAGATTTGAGTGATTGAGATCCTGACCAGAGGAATTTCCATTCTCCTGAAACCTAGTCGTTGGATTGTTGTTGATAGCCATTTGATATGGTGCTGTACTATCAGTATTTGGATCGTTGCTCATGTAGGGGTGATATGATTGTTGTGGATTTGTATGGTTACTGGACAGATGCATTAACACGTTGGGCTGATTAGGAGCTGGCACTGTTGTGCCACCTGTTGGCATTTTGAGCTCCTGTCGATGCGATTGCTGTTTTGTGTCCTCATCAGTGTCTAAGCGGGTCAGCTTTTCCATCCACATCCGGAATCTTTCCTCTGTCTGCCGCTGCATCTCAGCAAAGCAATTCATTGCTTCCTCGAGGACATTGCCGATACAGTTCCGCTCCCATGATATCCCACTGTCCAGTAGTCCGGCCATTTGGGCGGCAGTGCCTGCAGTCCCCTCTGCACGATTGTTGGCAGCTTGAAAGACATTGAGGCCATTTGATAAGAGCGATTAGAACACACCCATTTTACCTTTCAAAGAGACAGGATCCCTTTTCAGTCAGCCTTATCAAATAACAATTCTACATAAGACTTGTATTATTGCTGTTTTAAAGAAATTTACATTCGCTTTTCTTCTACAGTGCATTGAATCGAAATTACCCAAATTATTGACAGTAAAAATATTAGATATATTAGATGCAATACCAATTCAGAAAAATTGCAATGATTGACTGATTTTGAAAATAACTACCATTGAAAAGTAACTTTTTCCCCCCCATTTGCAAAATGTTTCTTGCCCCCAATAGGAAAAAGCCACAAACTACATCAGCATTCCATTTAGTTCTCAAAATACACAATTTTATGTATAACTTTAATACAAATGCTATCTGGCTGAGAAAGGAAATTATTGCAGACTTATTTATATTAGTCTCTTGTAAATTGCCAAAAAGAATACAGTTCATTTACAAAAAATGAAATTCGATTAAATTGAAAGAGAAAATCATCCAAAGCTTCAAGAATTCTAATAGCCATTTTTTGTCAGTACTGAGAATCATCTATTTTGTTAAAATGTACATTTACACAGCGGAATTCATAGATCCAGCATAAGTTTGTTTTCAAAATTTACATTACAGAGCTTGCCAAAATTTAAAAACAAGAAACTTTAAAAAGGGCGGATTAAGTGTAAGAGATAGACTGCAGCCATAGGGTGGTCATTTTAAGCTCAGCTTCAGGGTTCCTGTAGCTCAACAGTAAACCTCTACAAGCACTGTGAAAATATGCAAAATTTACAAAACTACACTGTCCTCTATCTACTGGGAAAGGTAAACAATTTTCTGTGATTTTAAAAGGTTTAAAAACTTGCTGTGAAAGGTTTAAGCAATTTTAGAAACAGGATCAAGATTCTGCCTCAAAACCAGAACAGAATTAAGAGGTTTAAGTGGTTTTAACATCAGTGGGAAGTTACCAGAAAAGCCAAAACCTTCTGCCGTGCTGCTTTGGATGGAAATGTTTTCACAATTCATGCGCTCTGTCTGCACTCCAAGTTAAATTGTTTGTATCTAGCTAGAATACATATATTTCCATCTATAACATGAAGTGACCAGGCCACCAATTTTATCAGCAACAAATAAAGCTTTCCATCAACAGTTGCAAATCAGCAGCTAAGAAAACAAACCTTTTTCCATTGTATTTGTATGGATGTAATTTCACTTTTTTATTGTTAACTTGTATTAATAAAATCCACATAAGGTTAATTCTCATGCTGATTCATGCAAATAAATATGGAGCATAAGTTCCAACTTTCAACTCTGCTTCACTACCACAACATGCCAGTCGTAAAGAATCCTTTGTTTCATTTTAAGTTGATTTATTGTCATAATGAGCTGTTATCCTGCTAGTCACAGCACTATTTTTGCATATTTAAAGAGCAGACCCCCCCGTTATATCTACACTCCTGCACAAAATAATGTTTGTTTCTTATGCAAAAACCACCATTATGGACCCACTCACCAACAAATTAAATAAGGCAACTCACAAAGAGAAATAATTTAATTGATAATAAACAAATTTTGAATCACACAAGAACTGAGAATGGCAACTTCAAAAAGGTCCTTTGTGCTAACAGATCCAGCACAGTCCAAATCCAAACAGGCTAAATGAATTCAAAAAGCATCATTGAGATCTATGCCAAGAAGAGACCTGCAACACAGATGCAAGTCCTACAATATATTGTCTGAAGCAACACCAGAAAAGCCAAGATTATTATTCTTGTAGAGAAGGCAGCTAAGAGGAGTCAGATAGAAGTTTTCATGAGGAATCTAGACAGTAGAAACAGGAAAAAGATTGTCCCTGTGGGACGTGGACATCGCTGGCTGGCCAGCATTTGTTGCCCACATCTCGCTGAGAAGGTGATGGCAAGCTACTTTCATGAACTGCTGATGTACATGTGCTGTAAATGAACCCACAATTCCATTTCGGAGGGATTCCGGGATTTTGACCCAGTGATGGTGAACAAACGGTGATGTATTTCCAGGATGTTGTCAGGATGCCGAGTGGCTTGGAGGTGAACTTGCAGTTGATATTCCCATGTATCTGCTGCTCTTCCAGCGGAAAGTGTAAAAGGTTTCAGAGATAATGGGAACTGCAGACGCTGGAGAATCCAAGATAACAAAGTGTGAAGCTGGATGAACACAGCAGGCCAAGTAGCATCTCAGGAGCACAAAAGCTGACATTTCGGGCAGGGTCAACAGGCCTGTTTCTACCATTGTTTTTTGCTCAGGTGAGGGCGATGCCAGGAAATCTGTCTCATTTATTTTCTTTGAGACTTTGTAGCAAATGATACAATTAAGCGGCTTGCTCGGCCAGTTAAGAGTCAACCATATTGCTGTGGCTCCGGAGTCACATGTAGGCAGGACCCGGTTAGACTGGCAGATTTCCTTCCCTGAAGGCCATTCGTTAGCCAATGGGTTTTCTGATAATCAACAATGGTTTCATGGTCATCAGATATTTTGTTACGGAATTTAAATTCCACTGTCTGCCAATGGCAGATTCAACTCTGAATCCATAGACCATTAGCTGAGTTTCTGGATTAATAGTCTGGCCATTTCCTTTCCAAAAATGTAACAAGTCAAATAAGATTCCAAACATAAAAGCAAAGTAGTGCAGATGCTGGACATTAAATAATAAGTGTTGGAGAAAGTTAGCATGTATGGCAGCATATGTAGAGAGAGGAAGAGTTAATGTTTCAGGCCCAGTAAGTCTCTTTTCTCTGATTAAAACCTGCTACTTTTTAAAAAAAAGGGAGGAAGAAGCAAGTGAAACAAATGGTAAGCATAGCTAGAGCAAAAGGCAATGAGAATGCTCATGGCTGTGCTGAAGTGATGATATAAGAGCAATATGATGCATACAAATGCTTATTTACTGGAAGGCTGTGGGTCATTCTTGCATACAGAGCGAAGGGGTTCTGCAAAGCGGTCATCTTGCCTGTATTTGGCTCAAATGTGAACAGAATAAGGACAATAAGATCACGAGATACAAGGGCAGAATTTTAGACCAATAGATTTATCCAGTTTGCTTTGCCATTAGATCATGGGTGATATGTTTCTCAACCCCACTGTCTTCTTTTCTCCACATAACCATTGATCCCCTTACCAATCAAGAATTTATCTATATCTGTCTGAAAGACACTCAGTGACTTGGCCTCCACAGCCTTCCATGGCAATAGATTCCACAGATTAATCACTCTCTGACTGAAGGAATCCCCCCTCATCTCAGTTCTAAAGGGTCATGAGTTCACTCTGAGGCTGACCCCTCATGTCCTAGTCTCTCTTAACTACTGAAAGCATGTTCTCCATGTCCAGCCTATCCAGGTCTCTCAGTATTCAGTAGGTTTCAATCAGATCCCCTTTCATACTTCTAACAGCCAACAAGGATTTTACAGATCCAGAGTCTTCAACCTCTTCACATTATGACAAGCCTTTCATCCCAGGTTCATTCTTGTGAATCCAATCTGGATGCCCTCCAACAGGAACATGCCCTTCCTTACAAACTGGGCCAAAATTACTCACACCATTCCAAATGCGGTTTGACCAGAGCTTTATTTAGACAGCCTCATTGGTAGTTCTCTGCTCTTGTATTTCAGCCCTCTTGAAACGATTGCTAACATTGCATTTACCTTCACAATTGCCAAGTGAACCTGTGTATTAACCTCAAGAGCATCCTGAATTTAAAGTCCTAAATTCCTTTGTGTTTCAGACTTCTGAAACCTTTCTCCATTTAGAAAATAGTTTACGCCTGTATTCTAACAAAGTGCATAACCATACAAATTCCTACACTATATACCATCTGCCATTTCTTTACCACGGTCCTAACCTGTCCAAGTCTTCTGCAGCGTCCTCACTTCAATATTACCTTTCCTTCCATGTATCTGTGTCAACTGCAAACTTAGTAACAATACCCTCAGTTCCTTCATCCAGAATAGTTGTGGTCCCAACACCGACCCATGTAAAACTCCACTAGTCACCAGCTGCCATTCTGAAAATGACCCCTTTATCCCCATCCTTAGCCTTCTCCCAGTCAGCCACAAATCTATCCACGCCAGTCCTTTGCCCCTGACACCATGGGCCCCCATCTTATTAGCAGCTTCTTAGTGTGACATCTTGTTAAAAGCATCTGGAAATCCAAACAGATCACATCCACTGGCTCTGCTTTGTCTAACTTGCTCATTACCTCCTCAAAGAATTCTAACAGATTTGTCAGGTGGGACCTCTCCTTGACGAAGCCATGATGACTCAGTTCTTTTTAACCATACACTTGCGAGTACTTTACAAATTCATCCTTGACAATGGACTCTCAAATCTTGCCAAAGACCAAAGTCACGTTAACCATTCTATAATTTCCCGTCTTCTGCCTTATTCCCTTCTTAATCAGGGTGTGACATGACTCATTTTCCAATTGTTGGGACCCTTTCCCACTCCACTGATTCCTGAAAGATTACTACTAATGCCTCTACAATCTCACTTATCTCCTCCGAACTCTGCAGTATTGTCCATTTGGTTCAGGGAATTTACCCAACTTCAGATCTTTAAGTTTCCCAGCATCATCTCTTTTGTGATGGCCACTACATTTATCGACGTCCTCTGAATCTATTGATGTTCTGGTATGGTGTTCGTGTCTTCCGCTGTGAAAACTGATGCAAAGTATCTATTCCATTCTTCCCTGGCAATTGCCCTGCCATTACTGCTCCAGCATAGAACATAGAACAGTACAGCTCAGAACAGGCCCTTCAGCCTACAATGTTGTGCCGACCATTGATCCTCATGTATGCACCCTCAAATTTCTGTGACCATATACATGTCCAGCAGTCTCTTAAATGACCCCAATGACCTTGCTTCCACAACTGCTGCTGGCAACGCATTCCATGCTCTCACAACTCTCTGCGTAAAGAACCTGCCTCTGACATCCCCTCTATACTTTCCTCCAACCAGCTTAAAACTATGACCCCTCGTGCTAGCCATTTCTGCCCTGGGAAATAGTCTCTGGCTATCAACTCTATCTATGCCTCTCATTATCTTGTATACCTCAATTAGGTCCTCTCTCCCCCTCCTTTTCTCCAATGAAAAGAGTCCGAGCTCAGTCAACCTCTCTTCATAAGATAAGCCCTCCAGTCCAGGCAGCATCCTGGTAAACCTCCTCTGAACCCTCTCCAAAGCATCCACATCTTTCCTATAATAGGGCGCCCAGAACTGGACGCAGTATTCCAAGTGCGGTCTAACCAAAGTTTTATAGAGCTGCAATAAGATCTCACGACTCTTAAACTCAATCCCCCTGTTAATGAAAGCCAAAACACCATATGCTTTCTTAACAACCCTGTCCACTTGGGTGGCCATTTTAAGGGATCTATGTATCTGCACACCAAGATCCCTCTGTTCCTCCACGCTGCCAAGAATCCTATCCTTAATCCTGTACTCAGCTTCCAAAATGCATCACCTCGCATTTATCCAGGTTGAACTCCATCTGCCACCTCTCAGCCCATCTCTGCATCCTGTCAATGTCCTGCTGCAGCCTACAACAGCCCTCTACACTGTCAACGACACCTCCGACCTTTGTGTCGTCTGCAAACTTGCTAACCCATCCTTCAATCCCCTCATCCAAGTCATTAATAAAAATTACAAACAGTAGAGGCCCAAGGACAGAGCCCTGTGGAACCCCACTCACCACTGACTTCCAGGCAGAACATTTTCCTTCTACTACCACTCACTGTCTTCTGTTGGCCAGCCAATTCTGTATCCAAGCAGCTAAGTTCCCCTGTATCCCATTCCTCCTGACCTTCTGAATGAGTCTACCATGGGGAACCTTATCAAATGCCTTACTGAAGTCCATATACACCACATCCACAGCTCGACCCTCATCAACTTTTCTAGTCACATCCTCAAAAAACTCGATAAGGTTTGTAAGGCATGACCTACCCCTCACAAAGCCATGTTGACTGTATTTGATCAAGCCATGCTCTTCCAGATGGTCATAAATCTTGTCCCTCAGAATCCTTTCTAACACCTTGCAGACGACAGACGTGAGACTTACCGGTCTATAATTGCCGGGGATTTCCCTATTTCCTTTCTTGAAGAGAGGAATTACATTTGCCTCTCTCCAGTCCTCAGGTACGACTCCAGTGGAGAGCGAGGATGCAAAGATCTTCGCAAGTGGCGAAGCAATTGCATTTCTCGCTTCCCAAAGCAGCAGAGGACAAATCTGGTCTGGGCCTGGCGACTTGTCAATCTTAATGTTTGACAAAATTTTCAGCACATCAGCTTCCTCTATCTCTATCCATTCCAGCATGCACACCTGCTCTTCAAAGGTTTCATTCACTACAAAGTTTGTTTCTTTCGTAAAGACAGAAGCAAAAAACTCATTTAGGGCTTCCCCTACCTCCTCAGGCTCCACACACAAGTTCCCTATGCTATTCCTGATCGGCCCTACTCTTTCTTTGATCTTCCCTGCTAGGCTCCACCTTCCAATCAACTCTGGTCAGCTACACCCTCATGTCTCAGTAGGTAGAGTACATGAGATTGAAATATGTACAAGTAAATTGCTGCTCCAGCAGACTGTGTATTTCGAGTCTTGGACAATGACGAGAGAGCGAGTGAGAAGTCTTATGTTACATCTTCCACAAAGGCATGGCAAGGTATCACCGCAGGGAAAAGGCAGCAAGTAGGAGAAAGGGAAAGATACTTGCAGGGAGTCCACAGTGGAATGGACCAAGGCGTCATGAAAGGAACAGTCTCAGTGTAAAGGTGCTTTCAACAGTGGGAAAGGAAAGAAGTGTTAGGTTCTGCATTCTGGCTAGGTGACAGAAATGGGTTGGGTAGAAACATTTTTGACATGGTGACACAGACTGCATTCTCTGGAATTTAGAAGATTCAGAGACAGAGACAGAGACAATCTCATAGAACCTGACAAAGTTCTTAAAGGGATATACAGTAGATGCAGAACTGATGGTCTTCTGAATTGTAGGGTCTTGAACCGGGGTCACTGTCTTAGCATACAAGACAAACTACTTAGAACTGAGATGAGGAGGAACCTCTTCACTCAGAGGTGATGAATCTTTGAAATTCTCCACCCCAGAAGGCTATAGAAGTTCAGAAAAGGAAACAATGGATTTCTATTCATTAATGACATAAAAGGGATATGGGGATGGCACAGGAATATGGGATTGAGGTCGACGATTTGCCACGGTCTAGAATAGCAAAGCAGGTTTGGGGGACTGCATGGTCTATGCCTGCTCCTATGTTGCTATCAGTTTAAGTAACAGACATTTGGGGAAATTTTCCAGCTGTTATCACTTCTATTCCCGCACAAATACAGACAGACAAATTTACAGAGAAAAGCAAATTACAGGTCTTTAAGAGTGTGATGCTTCAAGATTACTGTTAAATTATCAAGCTCTTTCATCCAATTAGTGATGATGCCATGATGTGAAGGGGAGCTTTGTTGAGAAGGGTAACTTGACCAGTCCATCACTGCATATGGTTAGCGTGGGTAGTAGTCGGAAATATCAGATCTTTCAGATCACTATGGAAAAGGTCAGGTTTTCGAGATGTACCCATAAATAGTTGACAAGGGTTTTTTTAATCTATTCATTGTGTGGGATGTGGGTGTTTCTTGCATTTCTTGCCCATCCCTAGTTGCCCTTGAGAAAGTGGTGGTGAGCTGCCTTCTTGAACCACTGCATTCCTCCTGCTGTGGGTGGACCCACAATGCTATTGGGAGGGAATTCCAGGATGAAGACCCAGTGACAGTGAAGGACTGGCAATATATTTCCATGTCAGGATGGTGAGTGACTTGGAGGGGAACTTGAAGGTGGTGTTCCCATAAATCTGCTGCCCTTGTCCTCCTAGATGGAAGTGGTTGTGGGTTCAGAAGGTGCTGTCTGAGGATCTTTGGTGAATTTCTGCAGTGATTCTTGTAGATCATACCCTGCTGTTACCCTGATCGTATGCTGCTACTGAGTGCCCATGGTGGAGGGAGTGGATGTAGTGCCGATCAAGCTGGCTGCTTTGTCCTGGATGGTGTCAAGCTTCTTGAGTGTTGTTGGGGCTGCACTCATCCAGGCAAGTAGGGAGTATTCCATCACACTCCTGATTTGGGCCTTATAGATGGTGGACAGGCTTTGAGGAGTCAGGAGATGAGGTACTCACCACAGTATTCCCAGTTTCTGACCACTGTGTTAATGTGGTGAGTCCAGTTGAGTTTTTGGTCAATGGTAACCCCCAGGATGTTGACAGTGGGGGATTCAGTGATGGTAACACCATTGAATGTCAAGGGGCGGTGGTTAGATTGTCTTATTGGTGATGGTCATAGTCTGGCATTCGTGTGGCACGAATGTCACTTGCCACTTGTCAGCCCAAATAGATTTTTGAAAGTGCTGCTTAAAGGAGCCTTCCAGACTGCACAAACCAGAAATAGAAACAGTAACACATCTGAGATCCTAACTAAGCTGTTGTGAACAGGTACGGTAACTATTGATTAGATTTGTTATGCTAAAGTTAAAGTCAAACTGAATCTATATATCAGACGTTGTATAAGGTATCTCAATTTCTTTAAATAATAAACATCTCACGTATGTATCGGCCAAAGAAATCTTTGGAATTTTCCCCCCACTCCAATTCCCACTTCATGAATTGAGCACAAACATTGCAGTACTGATGGTAAACTACATGGCAACGTCAAAGGCCCTGACATTCATGTCTATTCTGAAGGGCAAAAATCCTCAGACATTATACAGAATAAAACGTAGAGAATTCTTCCAATTTCTTGCTCTAAATTCTTCTTTCAACTAACACTACAACAGTTAGATCACTTACCTAACCGCTGGTTTGCGGACATAAACTACCCTACATAAATTTGCTGTCACAAGTGCTCAATACAATTACTACTGTTCAAAAAAAAACATAGAAAATAGTCGAAGAGTTTGAAAGATGCCTGTAAAATAGGTGAAGTGCTATTCCAATCATGCAAATACTGATCCCAGTCTGAGTGATGCCAAGGGAGCAAACCTATACCAAGGTTAAACACTTAACCCATGGTCTTTTTTGAACACTAATCATTAGCCTAGTTCAGAGCAAGTGAAAACTTGGAAGCAGCAAGTATGCCTTCTCTAACCAAAAATGCTCTGTGGGATAGAAGGAATGAGGAGCACTGCAGAAAAACATAAATTTAGTTCTATGATACTTCAATGTCTTTGATACATCACAACTTCCTTCAACTCAAATTGAGGAGGCCAATGTCATAGTCACATTAGAAACATTTGTGCTCTCATAAACAGTTCAACTGTTTCCCATAGCTGAACAAGGCTGTTCTTGATTTTAGGAGAATCTGACACCCTTGTACATGCCTTTATCGTTGCCAGACTTGAATCTTCAATGCTCAAGTTCCTGGTCTTCCATCCTACACCCTAGATAATCTCTAAATTAATCTAATCGATGATATATGCAATCCACCACATCCTACAATTGCTTGTGACCCCCTAAGCATCAAGTGCAAAATTATCAGCTGTAGCTTCCTCATGGGCCTTTCTTCATTCAAGCCCTGCCATATTGTCCAGCTCTAATCACTCTTCCCAAATACGTGTTCCACAAAACAGATTATGTAGATTAGGGTGAAAGGCATTTTTCCCTTAGTTCATGTCACCCAATGGCAGCAGAAGTTACAGACACCATTGTGATCTTCAGAAAAACCTCCACAAAACTATCTGAGCTTCGTTTTTTCAAAATCTCAATTCTACTTCGTAGATGCCAAATTCTTGTGCCCAGAGTAGAAAGTAAACTTTGTTTTAAACTTCTGCCTACTCTATTTAAATTTTGCCTTGCAAATTGCAATTTTAGCTCCTAAATGATTCTAACATTTTGTAGAGCTTATAATTTGCTATTTCTGCCCTTGAGGATATCATACATTAAACATGATCTAAAATCACAGTGCAAGAACGTGTACTAAACACATAGCATCGCACATAAATCAACTATCGCAAATTTTGGTTGATATTCCTAAGTCAACACACTGGACAGAAATTCTATTTTTAAGATTCAAATGCAGCACCGTGTGGTTTTGATGGTCATCTACCATACAACTCCTACATATCATAATATTCAAAGAATTAACGCAATGAAGATTATCACTCCATTCTAATCAAATGCATGGTAGACAAGCACACTTTTGATTGTTTTCTCCATTTCCCTCACCAGACCCTCTTTTCAATAATGAAGTATAAAGCCATCTCAAGGATATTCAAACCATCTCTTCTAATTAATGCACAATGCAGCAGTACAAGAAAACAGTACATATGCATTATGGAGCATTGAGTGGCTCCTGCAGTTCCCGTGGGAAGATGACATTGTGGCAACAACTTCGAATTACACTTACAAGCATACATCTCCAAATAGGCATGATGATGGATCATAACCCCATTTTACTCACAGACATTTTGAACTTTACATTCCAGTGATTTTTGCATCCAAAGAAATGATTGCAGAAGTAAACTTACTGGCTGACTAGAGAGATCCCGAAATTTCACACTTAATGCAACCCCTGCAATATATTTTAATGTGAGACCCAAATGCAATATTTCCATATTTGCAGTTCACACAAAGCTAAATGGAATACGTTGCAAGTAAGATGTAAAATAGCTTAATGAAGATTTGGGCAGGCTGTCTGATTAAGCAAGAATATTGCAGCTAGAATAAAATGAGAGGTTATCCACTTTGGTAGAAGGATCAGATGTGCAGGGCATTTCTTAAATGGCAAGGGGTTGGAAAGTGTAGACGTACAAAGAACCTAGGTACCCTTGTCAATAAGTCACTGTAGGCTAACATGCAAGTGCAACAAGCTATTAAGGAGTCCAACAGAATGTTAGCCTTTATCACAAGAGGACGAGAGTACAGGAGAACTTCCTTCAATTGTATAGGAGTTTGGTTAGACAACACTTGGATTGCTACGTACAATTTTGATCCCCTTACTTCAGTAAAGAAATTATTACTTCAGAATGAATGGTGACTTGTTCCCAGAATGGCAGTACTGCCTGTTGGATAGAGATCAGACAAACTGGGTTTATATTTTCTGGAGTTTCAAGAGGAGAGGTGATCATTGAAGAAATTCCAATGTTTAACAACTCATGATGTGGAGGTGTCAGTGTTGGACTGGGATGGACGAAGTCAGAAGTCACACGACACCAGGTATTGTCCAACAGGTTTATTTGAAATCACAAGCTTTTGGAGCATTGTCGTCACCCGCCAAAGGGGCTATGTTGTTCCTCCAGCTTGCAGCGTTGTAGAAGCGGCCAAGTTACTCATTACAAGATTCCTAGCCTCTGCCCAGCTGTCACAGCCACAGTATTTGTAAGGCATTTCCAATTCAGTTTCTGCTCAATGGTAACTCCCAAGAGGCTGACAGTGGAGAGAATGCAATGATGGTAATGTCATTGAGTTTCACAGGGTGATGGTTACTGTCTGGCACTAGTGTGGCACAAATGTTACTGGCCATTCATCAGCCCAGTTGTAGGTATTGTCCAGGTCGTGTTGCATTTGGACATAAACTCACTTTGATACCTGAGGTATCGCAAAACATGCTGAAGATTGCAAGTAGTCAATCTTATAGACTTATTGTCAATGAAGGCTATCTTGGCCTAAATGTTTGCACAGACGATAACTTAAAATCTAAACAGGACTCAGTGTACCTGCACCAATTCAACCTGGTGGTTTACCAAAGGCAGTTAGGGATATATTCTAAAGGTATGTATTCCTGTGGAATAATAAAGAGAGATTTAAGTCATGTGATAGACTAAAATGGCAAAAACAAAACAAACTGGAACCCAAACTGCCTGACAACCATTTCCAGCTTTAACACTGAAACATAAAAAATACAAAAAGTCAGCCATTCAGCACCTCGCCATTCTAAATCAGTACCCTGCTACTGCTTCCACTCCACCTTTTGATCCCTCCAGACCTAAGAATTCTAACTCCTTCTTGAAAATATTCAATATTTTGACCTGAATTAGACAGCGGTCTTGAAAAACAATATGTCCACACAAGATGGAGTTAAAATTCTACAACATGAAACATGCACTTCAAAGTTTTCTGACCATAACTTCTTCAATTTACCCCAGTGGACAATGGTGCTCAAAACTCACAATTTGAATTCTGGCCCCAGTTCCAGACTTGGTTTACTTTGATGAAGTGCTAAATGATCATTGCAATGTTGAAGCTTACACTCCACAGGAAAGACATTAAACTAATGTCCATAAACCAGTCATCGAAGACAGATTCCACAATGTTGTTCCAAAAATGAATTTTCCCAAATATCAATGCTAAAAACCAATGCATAGGTTAACTTTAAACAGAAATTAAAATGCCTCACAATTTTTTTCCAAGATGCTAGTAAGCTGAGAGGTAGATTTTCATATAGGTTGCTGAGTTAATAAGTTATGCAAACATATATGGTATGGGGAAATAATGTCTGGAGCAATGATTTCATTCCCAGATTTCAAATAAATTACGAACAGGACACTTCAGAACTCCTGAGACATTCCTTTCAGTACTCTCCACCTAAGCCCAATTAAAAAATTCAACAAAGCTGTGTATTTCTTGGGAATCATTTTGTGTGCATTCAAAAGGTTTTACAAGAAATTCTTGAAATTTCTTGAGGTTAGTTAGTGGCCAGTGAGGTACAGCCTTATCAAGATTTCCTGTTCCTATCGAAATACATTAATTCAGGTTAGCACACACACTTGCAGAATTCTGATTTCAAACTAGTTCATAGGTGAAGTACTCAAAGTTCTCATCAATTGCTTAAGAACACAGTAAATTCAACACAATATTTGAACACAGAACATAACAACACAGTACAGGCCCTTCGGCCCTCGATGTTGTGCCGACCTGTCATACCGATCTCAAGCCCATCTAACCTACACTATTCCATGTACGTCCATATGCTTGTCCAATGACGACTTAAATGTACTTAAAATTGGCGAATCTACTACCGGTGCAGGCAAAGCGTTCCATTCCCTTACTACTCTCTAAGTAAAGAAACCACCTCTGACATCTGTCCTACATCTTTCACCCCTCAATTTAAAGCTATACCCCCTCATGCTCGCCGTCACCATCCTAGGAAAAAAGCTCTCCCTATCCACCCTATCTAACCCTCTGATTATTTTATATGTTTCAATTAAGTCATCTCTCAACCTTCTTCTCTCTAATGAAAACAGCCTCAAGTCCCTCAGCCTTTCCTCGTAAGACCTTCCCTCCATACCAGGCAACATCCTAGTAAATCTCCTCTGCACCCTTTCCAAAGCTTCCACATTCTTCTTATAATGCGGTGACCAGAACTGTACACAATACTCCAAGTGCGGCCGCACCAGAGTTTAGTACAGCTGCAGCATAACCTCTTGGTTCCGGAACTAGATCCCTCTATTAATAAAAGCTAAAACACTGTATGCCTTCTTAACAGCCCTGTCAACCTGGGCGGCAACTTTCAAGGATCTGTGTACATGGACACTGAGATCTCTCTGCTCATCTACACTACCAAGAATCTTACCATTAGCCCTGTACTTTGCGTTCCGGTTACTCCTACTAAAGTGCATTACCTCACACTTGTCTGCATTAAACTCCATTTGCCACCTCTCAGCCCAGCTCTGCAGCTTATCTATTTCTCTCTGCAACCTACAGCATCCTTCGTCACTATCCACAACTCCACCGACCTTAGTGTCGTCTGCAAATTTACTAACGTTCCATGCCCTCATCCAGGTCATTTATAAAAATGACAAACAGCAGTGGACCCAACACCGACCCTTGCGGTACACCACTAGTAACTGGTCTCCAGGATGAACATTTCCCATCAACTACCACCTTCTGTCTTCTTTCGACAAGCCAATTTCTGATCCAAACTGCTATATCTCCCACAATTCCATCTCTCCGCATTTTGTACAATAGCCTATTGTGGGGAACCTTACCGAACACCTTGCTGAAATCCATATACACCACATCAACCGATTTACTCTCATCTACCTGTGTGGTCACCTTCTCAAAGAACTCAATAAGGTTTGTGAGGCACGACCTTCCCTTCACAAACCATGCTGACTATCCCTAATCAATTTATTTTTTCTAGATGATTATAAATCCTATCCCTTATAACCTTTTCCAACACTTTACCAACAACTGAGGTAAGGCTCACTGGTCTATAATTACCAGGGCTGTCTCTACTCCCATTCTTGAACAGGGGAACCACATTTGCTATCCTCCAGTCATCTGGCACTATTCCTGTAGACAATGACGAGTTAAAGATCAATGCCAAAGGCTCGGCAATCTCTTCCCTGGCTTCCCAGAGGATCCGAGGATAAATCCCATCCGGACCAGGGGACTTATCTATCTTGACACTCTGTAGGATTTCTAATACCTCTTCCTTGTGAATCTCAATCCCACCTAGTCTAGTAGCCTGTATCTCAGTATTCTCCTCGACAACATTGTCGCTTTCCAGAGTGAATACTGTTGAAATATATTCATTTAGCGCTTCCCCTATCTCATCTGACTCCACACACAACTTACCACTACTATCCTTGATTGGCCCTAATCTTTCTTTCGTCATTCTTTTATTCCTTAAATACCTATAGAAAGCCTTAGGGTTTACCCTGATCCTATCCACCAACAACTTCTCATGTCTCCTCCTGAGCTCTCTCTTTAGGTCTTTCCTGGCTACCTCGTAGCCCTCAAGCGCCCTAACTGAGCCTTCACATCTCATCCTAACATAAGACTTCTTCTTCCTCTTGACCAGAGATTCCACTTCCTTCGTAAACCACGGTTCCCGCGCTCTACAGCTTGGTCCCTGCCTGACAGGTAAATACTTATCTGGGACACACAGGAGCTTTTCCTTGAATAGGCTCCACATTTCTAATGTGCCCATCCCCTGCAGTTTCCTTCCCCATCCTATGCTCCCTAAATCTTGCCTAATCTCATCGTAATTGCCATTCCCCCAGCTATAACTCTTGCCCAGCGGTATATTCCTATCCCTTTCCATCACTAAAGTAAACATAACAGAATTGTGATCGCTATCACCAAAGTGCTCACCTACTTCCAAATCTAACACCTGGCCGGGCTCATTATCCAGTACCAAATCTAATGTGGCTTCGCCCCTTGTTGGCCTATCTACATAGTGTGTCAGGAAGCCCTCCTGCACACACTGGACAAAAACTGACCCATCTATAGTACTCGAAATATAGTGTTCCCAGTCAATATTTGGAAAGTTGAAGTCCCCCATGACCACCACCCTGTCTCTCTCATTGCTATCGAGAATCATCTTTGCTATCCTTCCTATCGAGAATCATCTTTGCTATCCTTCCTATCGAGAATCATCTTTGCTATCCTTAAACTTCAACTTGACTTAAAGGTTTGAGATCATCTACTCATCGGCATATCAGTTACAAAAAGGATGCTCGGTTTTAGTTAACAGCAAGAACGAATGAGAAAATGAGAGAATGGAAGGAAGCAAAACAGAAAAGAAAATACGGCAGTAGTAATAAGATGGAGAAATTATGAAGTAAAATAAATTAGAAACGAAGGATGGAGGAATGAAGCATAAGAAGGTTTCAGGACAGCAGGAGAACAAATTGAGCAGAGGGCAAAACACACGCAATAGTATAAAACCAAGTATAAATACAGTCTCGAGAGTCAAGCTTTGCTCCCAACATCTGTTGTCTTCACTGAGACCCAATAAGACAAATAATTGCTTTTAAACAAACAGCTTGAAAGTTCTACCTCTGGTCAAGTTGGGCAATAATTTACCATTGCCTGGAAAACTAAAGTCAATTCGACTTGCCTCTGGACATACTAAGATTTTGAAGTTTTTGCATGGCAAATTGCTGCATGTATGAGCTGATAACATCACAGCCAGGAAAACAGAACATCTGGAACCTGAGTAAGCAGAGCAAGCAAATCTGTTTCCTTAATATATCACCTCGGAGAATTGTGGAACAAAAAGAGTACAATGACTGAGAAGAAACTGGAAATTAAAGTGGATAAATTCAATGTCAAATCAGAAAGAGACACAAGAGTTGTTCCAGTGCAGATGGAGGCAGGTAACCCGTTTGTGTCAGCACTAGTCTGCAAAATGGGCATTATGAATTAGCGCAATTCTCTGGACTTTTCCACATAAACATAAATATTGCTTCCATTTAAATAATCAACTAGTGCTTTCCTCAGTGAATCAATTGAACTTGTGTCCACCACACTTTCAAGCAGTATGTTCCAGACCCTGTTAACATTCGTGAGAAAAATATTTTTCAAAATTTTTTTTATTAATAGTTATTACTTTTTCAAATTATCTTTATCTGCACACTCTCATTCTCATTCCTTTTGAGATGGAACAAATTCTCTGCGCCTGCTCTGTTTTAGGTTCCTGATTTCCAGCATCCGCAGTTCTTTTGGTTTTTATCTACTTAGACTTCTCCACTCCAATAAAAATAGTCCCAATTTCTCTAATCTATGATCATAGCTGAAGTTTCTCATTCCTAGAATCATTTCATTAGCATATTCTGCACTCTCTCCAACGTGATTACAGCATTCCTATAGTGTGGTGTCTAAAACTGCAGTCAATACTCCAGAGAGGTGTAAACATAGATTTTGACAAGTTCAGCATAACTTCCTTGTTCATGTACTCCCTGGTAATAAAGCTTAAGATACTGCATACTGTATTAACTGTTCATTCGACCTGTTTTCTTACCTTTAATAACTAATGAACAAATACACCAAGGTTTATCTGCAATTATATACCCTTCAGAGTAGTGCCTTTTATTTTGTACTGCATCTCCATATTCTACCAAATGCTTCAGCTGAAATCACCCTGCAACGAAACTAGTCTGCAACCTACACACCCACTCCCTTAACTTATCAATGTCCTTCTATAGTTAATGCTTCCAAGTTTTGTAGGATATGCAAACTTGGAGATTGTTAATTGCACACCAAGATCTGGGTCATCCATGTAAGTCAGGAAAGCAAGGATTCCAAAGCTGACCCCTGGGAAACTCCATTCCATATGTTCCTCCAGCCAGAAAAATATCCATTAACCATTAGTCTTAAGTTTCCTATCCCTCAGCCAATTTCGCATCCACGCTGCTACTGTTGTTTATTCCATGAGTTTTAACTTTTCCCATTGGTCTTTTGGAAGTCCACAGACATCCCGTAAACAGCATCCCGTAAACAGCATTATCTTCATTAATTCTTTCCTTGAAGAAAACCAGAAAATTAATTAAACACTAATTTCCCTTAAGAAATCCATACTGGTCTTCCCTAAACACACACACTTTCACACAGGCTATTAATTTTATTCTGAACTTCTCTTTCAAGAAGATTCCCAGCATAAATTAAGCAAGTTGGTCTGGAAATGCTGGGCAAAGAATCATACGGCATGGAAACAGACCCTTTTGTCCAACTAGTCCATTCTAAACATAATCCTAAACTAAACAAGTCCCACCTGCCTGCTCCTAGCCCATATCCCTCCAAACATTTCCTATTCACGTACTTATCGAAGTGTCTTTTAAATGTTGTAATTGTATCGTCATCCACCACTTCCTCAGGAAGTTCATTCCACACGTGAACCACCCTCTCTGTAAAAAAAAATTGCCCCTCACGTTTTTTTAAAAATCGTTCTCCTCTCATCTTAAAAATATGCTTCCTTTCACGAGCCAACCTCCTACACTCCAACAAAAAAAGTTCCAGTCAATCCAGCCCACGTTTATAACTCAAACCTTCCATACCCGGAACATTCTGGTGAATCTCTTCTGGATCTTCTCCAGCTGAACCCATCCCAGGTTATTGAGGGAAGCGAGAGAGGAAATAGCCAGGGCCTTAACAGATGTCTTTGCAGCACCCTTAAACGTGGGTGAGGTCCCGGAGGACTGCAGAATTGCTAATGTTGTCCCCTTGTTTAAGGAAGGTAGCAGGGATAATCAAGGTAATAATCGACTGGCAAGCCTGACATCAGTGGTAGGGAAGCTGCTGGAAAAGACACTGAGGGATAGGATCTAATCCCATTTGGAAGAAAATGGGCTTATCGGTGATAGACAACATGGTTTTGTGCAGGAAAGGTCATGTCATACCAACTTAATAGAGTTCTTTGAGGACGTGACAAAGTTGATTGATGAGGGAAAGGCTGTAGATGTCATATACATGGACTTCAGTGAGGCGTTTGATAGGGTTCCCCATGGTAGGCTGATGGAGAAACTGAAGTCGCATGGGGTCCAGGGTGTCCTAGCTAGATAGATAGAAAACTGGCTAGGCAACAGGAGAGTAATAGTGGAAGGGGGGGTTCTCAAATTGGAGACCTGCGACTAATGGTGTTCCACAGGGATCTGTGCTGGGACCACTGTTTTTGTGATATACGTAAATGATTTGGAGGAAGGTGTAGGTGGTCTGATTAGCAAGTTTGCAGATGACACGAAGATTGGTGGAGTAGCTGATAGTGAAGGGGACTGTCAGAGATTACAGCAAAATATAGATAGATTGGAGAGTTGGGCAGATAAATGGCAGATGGAGTTCAATCTGGGCTAATGCGAGGTGATGCATTTTGGAAGATCTAATTTCAAGAGCAAACTATACAGTAAATAGAAAAGTCCTGGGGAAAATTGATGTACAGAGAGATCTGGGTGTTCAGGTCCATTGTTCCCTGAAGGTGGCAATGTAGGTCAACAGAGAGATCAAGGCGGCATACGGCATGCTTTCCTTCATTGGACAGGGTATTGAGTACAAAAGTTGGCAGGTCATGCTACAGTTCTATAAGACTTTGGTTCGGCTACATTTAGAGTACTGTGTACGGTTCTGGTCGCCACGTTACCAAAAGGATGTGGATACTTTGGAGATGGTGCAGAGGAGGTTCACCAGGATATTGCCTGGTATGGAGGGTGCTAGCTATGAAGAAAGGTTGAGTAGATTAAGATTATTTTCATTAAAAAGACAGAGATTGAGGGGGGACCTGATTGAGGTCTACAAAATGAGGGGTATAGACAAGGTGGACAGCAAGATGCTTTTTCCCCCCAGAGTGGGGGATTCAATTACTAGGCATCATGAGTTCAAAGTGAGAGAAGGAAAGTTCATGGGAGATGTGCGTGCTAAGTTCTTTACGCAGAGGGTGGTGGGTGCCTGGAACGCGTTGCCAGTGGAGGTGGTAGGCGCAGACACGATAGTGTCTTTTAAGATGTATCTGGACAGGTACATGGATAGGCAGGCAGCAAAAGGATACAGACCCTTAGAAAACAGATAACAGGTTAGACAGAGGATCTCGATCGGTGCAGGCTTAGAGGGCAAGAAGGGCCTGTTCCTGTGCTGTAATTTTCTTTGTTCTTTGAATAACATTTTTCCAATAACTGGACAACCAGAACTGGGCACAGTATTCCAGAAGAGACCTCAACGATGTTCCGTGCAACCTCAACATGACTCCCTAACTTCCATACTCAAAGGTCTGAACAATGAAGGTAAGCATGCAGAATGCCTTTTTAACCTCCCGATCCATGTGACACAGCTTCAAAGGATAACATACCCAAACTTCCAGGCCTCTGTTCTACAACAGTACCCAAGGCTCCACTATTCATTGTATAAGTCCTGCCTCTGTTTGTTGTACCAAAATGCAACACATTTATCCAGACTGAACTCCATCTGCCATTTTACAGCCCATTGACCCATTTGATCAAGATCCCCTTGTAGTCTTAGAAAACTTTCTTTGCCGTCTACAACCAAAGTAAACAACGTCTAACTCTGCTCTCAATCTTGAAAACATTTTAAAAGATTTAAAATTCAATTATTTTAAAATATTTAATAATTAATATGAAAAGAATGTGACTGCATACCTGTAATAGTTTATTTTCTCTGCCGAAGGTTATTTGGCAGGAACCAACACCTATTGTTGAAAAGGCACTTAAACTTGAAAGACTATATCTTTTTGTACACACTACACAATTTCAGTATGCTAACTTTCAGCCATTCAATATTTGAATGGTGAATTAGGTAGCAAGATTCAATGACTGCATGAAGCCAGTGATGGAACAATACATCTCAGATAGCAATTTTTCGATATTCTTGGACACTTCACCATTATTTTAGTATATTTATAAACAATTACAAGCATATGCTTTCTTTCCATCTATCTTCTTGACAGACCAATAACACTCAAAGTTCAAGAACCAGCAGGCAAATCTTCCTGCTCTTAGTTTACAAAGGACATACAGCACAGAAACAGGTCACTCATATCAACAAGTCCATACGGGTGTTTATGTATCACTCAGGTCTTCTCCCATCTATCACTGTAACCGTATCTTAGCTTCTCTTTGTACTTGTCGACCCTTAGATATACCTATACTATTCATTTCAACCACTCCGCAGGCTAATGAGCTCTAGAACAACTTGAAAGCAAAGAAAACATTAATATAGTGCTTTCACATAGTGATTTCAACTGGAAAAAAAAATGTCCCAAATGATGAGAGAAAAACTCTAAAGGAAAATCAATTAGTAGGCGGCCAAAAATTTGTTGTTAATTATCAAGCAAATTGTCGACGAATGAGAGGGAGCTGCAGGAGCAGAGGGACAGAGGCAACAAACTGCAGTCAGTTCTGAGGAAGGGTCATCGGACCTGAAACATTAACTCTGTTTTCTACCTCACAGATGCTGCCAGACCTGCTGAGCTTTTCCAGTAACTAATGTTTTTGCTGCAGACAGTAGGATCTGCCTGCCGATAACATAACAATCAGTTGTGTGAAAAGAGTTTTTAAAAAAAAGACAGACAATGCCATGAAAGTATGAAAGATAATTAAGAGTTTTAAATTTGTGGCTTTGAAAGGCCATGAGACATGTCACACAAAGGTGATTTGCTGCAGTAAAGGGATGTATAGCAGGATTTTGGATAAGTTAATTTTTGAAGATGATACAGAAATGGGATTCAACAATCAAGTGACAAACTACACTGATGCAGACTTTAGCAGAAAGCCAGTTTTAGTTTTTTGAGATTTGTAGCTCAGGTAGTGAATGAGGTTGTAAAATTGCTCACTGAGCCAATGTGTTTGCCAAAACAGAGACTTGGGGAATTCCTGAAGGCCTGGCACTCCAAACAGAACTCCATCAACCAACACACTGAACAGGTCTGATACACAAACCACCAAAAAAACGGAAACGGAAGTGACGCCAATCGTCCCAGCAAACCGAGACATACAAGTAACAAGCAGGACAGAACATGAACGCTTCACCGGAGGTGCACTGACAATGTTAGCTCAGAGGGTGACTAAATGTCTGCAATCAAACACACCGGCTCAGCGAGCAAGTCTACAATCTCAGTGAGTTTTATCATAAAATCCCTAAGTGTAGAAAGGTGCCCTTTGGCCCAACAAGTCCACACAGACTTCAGAGCATTCCATCTAGACACACTCCTCTATAACCCACCTAATCTACACATCCCTGAACACTACGGGCAATTTAGCATGGCCAATCCACCTAGCTTGCATATCTTTGGACTGTGGGAGGAAACTGGAGCACCCGTAGGAAACCCTTACAAATCCCTGGAGAATGTGCAAACTTCATACAGACAGTCGCCCAAGGGTGGAATCGAACCAGAGTTCCTAGCACAGATACAGGCTATGTTTGGGCACTGGAAATCACCAATGATTGGAGATGAACAAAAACAGAAGTTGCTAGAAAAGCTCTGGCAGCATCTGTAAAGAAAAAAAAATAAAATAAGGTAGTAGATTCTCAAAACTCGTTAGGTAGTAGATTCGCCAACTTTAGGTACATTTAAGTTGTCATTGGATAAGCATATGGACGTACATCGAATAGTGTAGGTTAGATGGGCTTGAGATCGGTATGACAGGTCGGCACAACATCGAGGGCCGAAGGGCCTGTGCTGTGCTGTAATGTTCTATGTTCTAAATAAGAGTTAATGCTTCCGGTCCAGTGACTCTTCCTCAGTCCTGCTTTTCCAGCAACTTCTGTTTTTGTTCCTGATTTACAGCATCCAAAGTTCTTTCAGTTTTTATTGGTGGGTTGCAATCTCATCTAAAATGCAATAAATTTTAAATGGACAATTTTAAAAGCTAAGTCCCAGATCTCAATACTTTAGAGAAGAAACCAAGCTGAAGCAAATCAAAATGCCCGAAAATTAATTTACACTACCAGAATATGACCTAGCGAGTCATCAATGCTAAATGTGGCAGCAATTTACAACAAAACCTGGTATAAAGAATATGTTATGATTATATTCACTTGCTAAGGCCACCTTTATGCAAAAATGTAAATCTGCATGACGCTCACAAAAATAAATGTAAAGGCAGCAATTTGGGGTTGTAGAAGAGGGTGCACAGCTGGCTGGGAGCACAACATTAATGGGTGGACAGCAGCAGGCCTATATATGGAACTGCAATACAGGTATCCTGCAAAGTGGACCATCAAAATACAACTCACCTTAGAAAAATGGTTAGAGGTGTTACAAAGTAATTGTACATAAATTTAAATTCCCTTGGACGGAAAATCTGACAGGTTCACTCAAAGACAAATAAAAGCAGAGAAGATTAACCATGATGGAAAAACTACAACATTACAGGATTGATACCTTACATGGGCAAGTACGTACTCTATGCTAGACTTTTGGCACATACTAGGTATGACTCAATTGTTGAGCAGCATTTATTATCAATTTATTTTGGATGGTGCTGTGATTTTCAACTGTTTTCTGCTGTCTTTATTTTCCAAAAGTGAGAGACACAAGTATAAACTCATTTAGTATATGACTCTCATTCCGTTAAAATTGTCCAACTGAAATAAATTTCAATTTAGAACCAGCCCAATGTCTCTACACAACAGGTTGACTCCTTGAGATTTGAAATAACCTATCTCTAGCTAATTTCCTTTGATTTAGAAATATTAAATTAGGTGACTTCTAATTAGGCATGCCAGTGTTACCAACAGCCGTACTTATAACATTTGCCCACATAGACTGGGACTGTCAGAGTGTTAAAGTATTCAATGGGAGGAATTTGTTACGTGTTCAAGAAAATTTTTTAAATCAATATGCAGGTGGCCCTACTAGAGATGGTACAAAATGTGACCTCCTCTTGGGAAATAAGGCAAGGCAACTGACTGGGGTGTTAGAGGGTGAGCACTTTGAGACCAGTGACCATAATTCTATTAATTTTAAAACAGTTATGGAAAAGGACTGGCTTGGTCCACAAATTAAAGTTCTCAACTGCAGCAAGGTCAATTTTGGATGGTTTTGGCATGAACTTTCAACAGTTGGTTTGGCAAGGCTGTTTGCAGGTAAAAGGATAGCTGGCAAGTGGGAGGCTTTCAAAAGGTGGGATAAGAAGAATTCAGGGGACATGTTCCTGTTAGTGTGAAGAGTATGGCTGACAGGAGCAGGGAACACCAGATGACTAGGGATATTGAGGTTCTAGTCAAGAAAAAGGGAGGCAGAATACGTCAGTTTTGGACACGTCAGACCAAGCGAATCCCTTGAAGAGCATGGGGGTGTAGGAGTACACTTAAAAGGGAAATCAGGAAGACAAAAAGGGGACATCAGGTAGCTTTGGCAGATGAAGTTAAGGAGAATCCAAAGAGATTGTGCAACTGTATTAAGGGCAAAAGAGTAATCAGGGAGAGAATAAGGCCCCCTAAAGATCAACTATGCCATTTATGGGTGGAGCCACAAGAGATGGGAGGGATCATGAACAAATGCTTTGCATCAGTACTTACTGTGGAGAAAGACATGGAAGCAAGAGAACTAGGGAAAATAAGCAGTGACGTCTTGAAAAGAGTCCACATTACAGAAAAGGACGTGCTGGAGGCCTTAAAATGCATTAAGGCAGCAAAATCGTTGGGATCTGATCAAGTGCATCCCAGAACATTGTGGGAAGCTAGGGAGGAAACTGCGGGACCCCTATTAGGAATATGTGTATCATCAACAGTCATTGGTGAGGTGCCGAGAAACCAGAGGGGGACTAATATCGTGCCATTATTTAAGAAAGGCTGCAAGGAAAAGCCAGAGAACCATGGGCTCGTGAACATGACGTCTGTGGAGGGTAAATTGTTGAGAGGGGGTCTGAAAGGCAGGATCTATGAGAATTTGGAAAGGCAACAACTGTTTAGGGATAATCAACGTGGCTTTGTGCATGGGAAATTGTCTCTCACAAATCTCATCAAATTTTTTGAACAGGTGACCATGATGATAGATGAAGGCAGAGCAATAAATGTCGTCAACAGGGGCTTTAGCAAGGACTTCAACAAGGTTCCGCATGGTAAACTGATGAATAAGGTTAGATCATTTGGGATCCAGAGACAGCTAGCCAATTAGATACAAAATTGGCTGATTGGTAGTAGACACTGGACGATGGTAGAGGGTTGTTGTTCAGAATGGAGACCTACGACCAGCAGCGAGCTGCGAGGATTAGTGCTGGATCCGTTATTGTTCGTTAGTTATATACACAATTTGGATGAGAATATAGTAGGCATGGCTGGTTAGTTTGCAGATAACACCAAAATTATGATATAGTGGAGAATGAATAAGGTTATTTAAGAGTACAATGGGATCTTAATTAATTGGACCAATGGGCTGAGGATTGGCAGGTGGAGTTTACTTTAGATAAATGTGAGTAAAATATTAACAAATTGTGACCAGGAGACCAGAGAGAGTAAGATATGCTGTAGGGAGGCAGATGAAGGAAAACTGCCAAATCGATGGTCATCTCTCAATGGAACTTTCACAATAACTCTAAAACAACCTCTGTGTCAGACAAATATCACAACCTAGCGGTCCAACAAATCCTCATCTGGCTTTTTGAAATTTTAATGGGAAATTAGACGCGTTCCAACACTAACAAATCAACTGTTGTAAGTGAAGTTTTTGTTTCAATGGTACCACAGAAAGCGGTCTAACACTATACTCATCTTCTGGATATGGCTTCATAGAATCATACAACACTGGAAGCCATTCAGCCCTGTGAACCTTCGCCACTATTTTAAAAGAGCTTTGCAATTAATCCCACTCCACTATTCTCGCCTCCTCAGTCCTGCAAATATTTATCAAATTCTCTCTTGAAAGCCTCTATCACCCTCTCTGGCAGTGTTCCCCAGTGACATTCCACTAAACATGCGTTGTGCTCTCCATTAGGCACCCTTATGTTCGTATTCCATGTCTTTATTTGTAAAGCCAAAGATCCAATATGTCGTCTCAAAATTCTTCTTGCTTGTCAAGTCAAAACCTCCTGCAAATAAAACTGGAAAATTCTCTGGTTTTCTCAACTTTGAAATTGTACCATTTAGTTTACATTGCCTCTCAGCATTCTTCCTGCAAAAATGAATCGCATTGAATTTCTCCTTATTACCTTTCACCTGCAATTGGTTTGACACATCTCCAACCGAGTTCAATGCTCTCCACCATTCAATGCTGCTCACAATAACATAAACAATGCCTTAGCAACAGCTTTCCATGGAATTTTTACATAAATACTCAATGAATACTTTTTTTACCTTTTTAAAAAACCCTGAACACTACCTTGTTCGGATAACTCAAAAAGCTAGTTTACTTTTGTTAAAAGTTGACAGACAATATGTGAACATATCAGCTTTATCCTTTACATACTTGCTACTGTACCTTTCCCTCCCATGTGAACAAGAAACAACAGTACTCACTCTCTCTTTTACAGGGGTTCTAGTTGATATTCTGCTAATACAAATGGCACTAAAAAAACTGCTCTACATAATAGGATTTCCTCATTTCACATGTCTGAAATCAAGTTACCAGACATTCACTTATACATAACATACAAAAGCATATTCAGTTCATTTTTGTCATGATCACTTGTAACCAGGTTAATCAAACACTGGAAACACAACAAGAAAAATATGATAAGCCAGGCTAAAGCCAGTTTAAGAAACTAATTGAAGGAAGGACCAATGATTCAGTGGAGAAAATAATTCAAGATAGATGGATATTATTATTGCATTTTGAAAACTTCTGCTTAGTTAAACATAAAAGCAATAATCCCATAAATGAGAAGGAATCTGGCTTAAGAACACCCTAAAAAATTCTCCATACCCTTCAGTCTTTATGTTACATATTAAAACAAAATTTAAAGAACTACTCACTCTTGACTGCCCTCCCAGTCAGACACAACGTTTCTGTGTCATGTCTATGTTGATGTAAACTTGGAGCACGGAGACAAAACATCTCTGGACCCAACTCAATGCTCTCCATCATTCAATGCTGCTCACAACAACAAAAACAATGTCTCAGCGAGAGCTTTCTATGGGATTTTTACAGGAATACTTAATAAATATTTCTTTGACCTTTCCCCCCGACCAAACTCCTCTTTGAAAGGAGTCACCACCTTGCTGGCACAGCTCAAAAAGTTAGCATTAATTGTATTTGAAGTTAACAGACAATGGCGGGGAGTGTAACTTTTGGCATTGACCCAATAATCTGAATGACCTCCTTTGCACCAAAAATGGGTTGGTTTATTGTTTATATGATTGATATGCACTTTTCCAACACGACGCTTTAAATACAAAGGAGGTCAGGAACAACTTTCCTTTCTCTCACCCAGGGATACTGAAGCTTTTTAATCACAATATCCCTCCTGACTAAGCTGACAAAATCTAACTCAACACAGATTGTGGCCTGCATGACATAGTAACCAAATGAATTAAATAACTGAACTATATTTTAATTCATAACTACATTCAAATTCATCCCATCTGCTCTGCTGATCAAGTTACTATGGTGGCAGAATGCAAACAGTCATAATCAAAATCAAAACCACTAGTAATGGTGGTTAGATGCACTGAAATTAAAAGCACTTTGAAAAATAATGTATTCAATACAGAATAGAACCAGAATCTAAGCTTATGGTACACTTTGCAACAGCGCATACCTTAGCAATAAACAAATCTCATTCAGGACGCTCATCCAGATTTCACTGGTCATTCACGGAAACAAAACTGATTTTCTGCTCTGTACTGCCACTCATTGATGCAAGTGAAGATTAAAAGAAACAGACCAGATCATAAAATTGATCTTGCGCCACAATGTCCATGTTAACAACCTCATGCCACCAAGTTTGTACTGTTGGCTATTCTCAGTAACAAAATGCCATGGCTAAGGTATTTGATTTACAAATGATGTGACTGAAAACTAACAATTTGCCATTATGCTGTATGTTGTGACCCAGATATTCCTGCACGTACACAATTAGTTTCTTCTTCTACACAGTCTAAAGTCACTTGTAGATACAGATATATACTAATGCACTGACTTACCTGATTATGATCCAAGATCTATCCCACTTGTGTTGCAATTGCTTAAAGTTATGTAGTTTATACATTTACCAATTTATCTAAGCTACAGAGCAATTCTACACAGCAAGCAGAGTTCCCTAAGAAAATGAATCACTTTGTCCTTGGGATTATTAGTAAAGTTCTATTCCATCGCAATTTGTAAGAGAAACAATTAAAACCCTCACTCTTCCATTCCCCAAACTATTTCACATATCTTGCATCCAAATGAAACTTTCAGCATGTTAAGCATTAAATAAAATGGTCTACCTTCCAAGTAAGTAAAAAGCATTAGTATGGTACTACTACAAATGTAATCAATGTAATTTATATGCCCATTTACAAAATCAAAGTCTATTGTTAACAATGACCCTATTTCATAAAAACTTCAATTATGAGAAGTTAAAAAATTGTCACTTCACAAAACAATGAGGAAGGCTGAGGCCCATAGGAACACAATGTCATTCCTCAAAGCAGGGGGAGGAGGGGTGGTGGTTGTGTAGGAAACAGAACTTACTACATATTAACGGAGATGAAAATATAGCAGCAGTTTCGGGGGAAACCATGAAAAGAACATGAGCTTTCAAAAAAATTGGTTTAATCAAGTTTTTTTTCCCAATTCCAGATTTCATGTTTTATTTGCAGAACAGAAAACCAAAACTGAGTGGCTAGGCTGCTATAACTACTAATACTTAATAAAAATCATAAAACTATATATAAAGTAAGAATTTTTATTTTGTTTTTAAAGCCACCACCTAAAAGCAAGAGGATGTTATGTAGAAATACACTGGCCACCCAGGCTTTGCTCTTTAATGGATTGTTAGTCACTGTTGTAAAGAAGTTTCGTAAATACCTGGAATCTCTGCACTAATCGTCCTCTTGCCATTTCCTGAGACCTCATCCTCTGATGAACTTGTGCTGGAGTCACACGTCAAATCACTATCACTTGTACTGCTGTCCTGCAGCAACGTGTGCTTTTTCCTAGCTGCTGCTTCACGTTTCTGCCGTAGTAGTCGTATCCGTTCCTTTTGTTTCTGGGTTCTAACTTTTGACACACGGCCATTTTGTTTGTCATTTGATGAGCGATTCTTTTTAGGAGCCATGGTTGACGTTTCACTCTCAGACCTGGATCGCCGTGATTTCCGGCCGACCGCAGGACCAGATCCACCTGAAGGATCCTCATCTACAGCCACATTTGCCCGAGGTGCCTCATTCTCCTCTACAGATGAAAGTGTGTCAGAGTCTGCCAAATGACCACTGGAAGAAGGAGAAACCATGCACTGATTTGAAGAGTCGCTATCATAGGTTCGGCCAGTTGTTTGTTTATCACCATCTGCAGATGGAAGCTGGGATTCGGAAGAGTCTTGCCCAAGTTCCATCAACAAACAAGGTTCAGCAGAGCCCACACTTAGTTTTGGTGGACAGTTACGGTCTTCTTTTCTCAATTTAGCAGATGAGGTCTCTTTCTGAAATGACCCAACACCATCTTTGTTGGTGTCATCAATTTTTGTCTCAATACCTTTTGCTGAATCATCAGGTTCAAGACCATCCTGGGATGAGAAGTTTGCCTTCTCTGCTGCTTCCATCTTCATGTCACTTGGTTCAAATACTCTCTATCAAATACCATAGGGCACAGAGAGTAACAGAACTAAGATTTAAAGAAACCAGGGAAACCTATAGAGAACAAAGAATTCATAGGTCAGGCTAAAACAATGTAAAAACATAATCCTTCATTAGATAAATTTGTTTTCACTTGTACATATCATTGTACATATAACTCTGGCAGAGGTTAACTCAGTTGCCTGGGCAGCTGGTTTGCAATCAAGAGTGACTCCAACAGTGCGATTCAATTCCCACATTGGCTGAGGTTACCATGAAGGACTTTCTTTATCAACCTCTTCCCTCACCTGAGGCATGGTGACCCTCAGATTAAACCACCACCATGTATCTCTCTAATGGGAGAGCAGCTGTATGGTCTGGTAGGGCTGCGACAACTTCACCTTACAGGGAAAATAATTTTCCACAAATGTGTATGGTGAAAATCTGAAATAAAAGCAAGACATGCCAAAAACACTCACTAGGTCTGACAGTACCTTTAAAGAGCAAAACAGAAAGAATGTATCCTATCATCAGAACTGATGAAAAGAAATCACAGGTTTGATATACTAACACACTATTTCTGTCTATACAGATACTGTTAGACCTGTTAAGTGTTTTCAGCATAATCTGTTTTCCATAATTCATAACACCATCCTCTTGTTTGATAGAGAGTCTTTTTCTCTATAACCACATACTCAGACATGAGCTACTTTTGTACTAGTTTTTAAAATCTGCATTCCTGAATTCTGCCTATCAACACTGGCACTGTTAAATCAATTTTTCTCTTTATTTCCTGCAAAAGACTTGTAGTTTCAATTTAATCTGGATGGAGGTTTTTGCAAATCTGCTCTAAGTGTTTCAAAATGTGAACCAATCATTATATGCCCAGATTGTAATTTTGTTCAGTGACTACTTTATCTAGTTTCCTCCCACAGTCCAAAGACCTGCAGGTTAGGTGGACTAACCATGCTAATTTGCTTATAGTGTCCACGGACGTGCAGGCTAGGTGGCTTAGCCATGAAAAATGCAAGGGATGAGGTGGGTCTGGGTGGAATGCTCTTCAGAGGGTCGATGTGGATTTGATAGCAAATGGCCTGTTTCCACACTGTAGGAATTCTACGATTCTATGAACACTATTTAAAATTGTACCCATTTTGGGTGGTGGTGATTGTAGAGCAGAATGGTGAAATTGTGCTGAGGGATTTTTCTGGAAAAAAGTAAACTGAAGAAATGCTTAAAGTTTAAGTGCAAGTCTCAATTAAACCCCTTGTTAGTGATAAAATATATCTATTCTGGGTATGATACTAGTTAAAATATTGAAGAGGAGGAGAGATCAACTAAGTGGAGATGCTAACCTTTCACCTCTTAAATCACTGTTTTTGACAGAGGGGTATTCAGTGTAAAAGAATGCTTGATCAAGGCCTTTTAAAAGTCTTCTTCACAATTAATTATGTCTCTAAATATGTTTGTCATAAAGCTGCAGCAAGTCTGAATTTCAACAGCTCAATATCGAAATCAGAGATTTCATTCATAATCCCTTCAAAACCGAGGAAGATTTTCTCAGCAGGTGACTAAATATTTTATACAAAACAAACAGCAAGCAGCATCAGCATTAAATTCACGGCTGACACCAAGTTTAGCAGCTTCTTGTTTTTCCTTCAGTTCAAATTCTGCCAAATTTGGTTCAACTTGTCAGATTTTTATTCACTTCTGCGTGCTGGTGTACTGGCAAGCCAACAATGCTCAACAATACTTATTTGTCCTGAGGTATTCACGGGGTTGTCTTCCTGAACCACGCTCTTTTGAGGCCAGTAAAAAGTTAACTGTGCTGATGTGGAACAGGATTAGCCTGATTACAACAACAGGTTTCCTTCTCGAAAAGGCATTGATGAACGACTTTGGTCTTTTAAGACAATCTGATGGCTTCACAGTTACTTTTACGAATACCAACTTTATATTAGCAAGTTTTGAGAAGATTTGCAGCTCAGGTTGAGGTTCTGGATGTGAGTTTGCTCGCTGAGCTGGAAGGTTAGTTTTCAGACGTTTCGTCACCATTCTAGGTAACATCATCAGTGAGCCTCCGATGAAGCTTCATCAGAGGCTGACTGATGATGTTACCTAGAATGGTGATGAAACATCTGAAAACTAACCTTCCAGCTCAGCGAGGAAACTCACATCCAGAACCAACTTTATATTTCCAGATTTTTAAAAAAAACAAATTCTCAAACTATCATGAGACATAAAATCACACTAGATTACAGATCAGTAACATAACCACTGCACTATTAAACCATGTCACAAGCTCCCACAATCTTTTCAATAGTACTGATGGTGGTGATGGCAGGTTATCGCTAGCTGAGTTTGCTGACACCAACGCACATGCTGCTTGTGCTGCTTTAAATCATATGTGTGCACGTTTTAGTGAGACGTGGCCAGCGTCAGGGGAAAGAGATTAAGGTCTGGGTTTGGGGGAAACCAGGAGATAAGCAGACCGAAGCTACAGTGGAAAGAGATGGGGAAGCATGGAAGGGAGACAACGGCAACAGGGCCTCCTGCCTTCTGCACTTTATTTCGCCATTAATATCCACATCTTCCAGCTTCTAGAATCATTGAATGCCTAGAATGCAGAAAGGTGCCATTTGGTCCATCATGTCTTCCGACCCTCTGAAGAGCATCTCCCCCGCCAAACCCAACCACCTATCCAAACTCCTCTTTTACAATGGTTAATCCCCATAGCCTGCACATCCCCAGACACTATGGACAATGTGAATAATTGAATCCCAACAGTGTGGAAACAGGACATTTGGCCCAACCTGTCCACATCGCCCCTCCAAACAGCATCCCACCACAACTCAGTCACCTACTCCTGCAGAGATAGCTCTCTGATGAAGGGTCTAGGCCCGAAACGTCAGCTTTTGTGCTCCTGAGATGCTGCTTGGCCTGCTGTGTTCATCCAGCCTCACATTTTATCACCTACTCCTGCAGTTCCCCATGTCTGATCCACCTAACCTAAACATCCATAGACACAATGGGTAATTTAACAAGGCCAATCCACCTAACCTGCGCATCTTTGGACTGAGGGAGGAAACCGGAGAACCCAGCAGAAACCCATGCGGACACAGGGTGAATGTGCAAACTCCGTACAGTCACCCAAGGGTGAAATCAAACCCAGATCCCTGGCACTGTGAGGTAGCAGTGCTAACCACTGAGCCACTGTGCCGTGCTTCTGGATCCTCTTTCCTTCAGACTCTGGGGTTTCACTGTCCAGTTCATCCTTTTTCCAACAGTAAAGATCAGTTCAAAATTGCACAGAGTCTGTTGATGATGTCAGTGTTCAGAAACACACATTGCCCAATGAACACGTATGTGCACTTACACACAGTTGTTGGCATCAGCAAACACTGATTACTACTAGACTATTAATCTAGAGGTCAAGATAATGTTCTGGGGACTTGCCACAGCAGATGGCAGAATTTTAATTCCAGATGTTTGTTGAATTCAGAGTGTAATGAAACCCAAAACCATTGTTGATTGTCAGAAAAATCTACCTAGTTCACTAATATCCTTTAGAGAAAGAAACTGCTATTTTATTTGGTCTGGTTGATATGTGACTCCAGACCACAATAATGTGGATTACGCTTAACTGCCCTTTGGGCAATTAGGAATGGGTAATAAATGCTAGCCTAGCCAATGACACCTACCTCTCAGCACTACCGTACATTATATATGTAGCCAAGGTAAATAACTTTCCTTGGAGTCTAACAAAAAATTCTTAAAAATTGACAGAAGCACAAGAGCTCAAAACCCAGAACTTACTCCAGTTAGCTGAAATGAACAGAAACCTACCCAGCAGAATGAATCATACAGCAGACCTTGAGGTACTGCTCAATATTATTCTCATTTTGAGTACAAGCGAGATGAGAATACAGGAATCATGGTCCAAAAACCTAGAAAAGAGACAATGTTATTTGAGTGAGGTTAACCATTCCACAGTTCAAATATTGGAATGATATAAAGCTCATGGCAGAAATTTGTATTGTTAATTGAAAAGTGCTAAATATGCAGAATTTAGGGGAAAAAAACTCCCTTAACCATCAATTATTTTCCCACTTCTCTGAAGGCCATGACTGCTAAAATGAACTTGCTCACCGGGGGCATGACAGCTCAAACACTCAGTGTCAGCAGACTATAACTATAATGCTCTGCCTGTAAGAGTAATAGACTCGCCAACTTTAAGGGCATTTAAATGGTCATTTGATAAACATATGGATGATAATGGATTAGTGTAGGTTAGATGGGCTTCAGCTTGGTTTCACAGGTCGGCGCAACATCAAGGGCCAAAGGGCCTGTACCTCGCTGTAATGTTCTATGTCCTATGTTTTATAACAGGTTATGGGGCATTACTAGCCCTGTATCCACTTAAAAAGTCATACTAATGCATTTTCCACAGCAATCAATGCAAAATGTTCAAAAGCAGGAAATATTGCGATTTCTATCTCTAATGCTGTTTGCTAAATTAAATATAATTCTAACAAAATTCAGTAATCTGCAGATTTGAAGAGGAAACTTTAGACAGAACTACTTCAAAAAAAATTCTTAAACATATTTCAAATTACAAGAGTTATTGGATTTTGAGATTGCACATGTAGCCACAAATTTTCCATCTACTGCAAACCTTTTACTCACCAAGACCTTTGGCTTTATCTGCAGAGAGCCTTCTCACTCTGCACCCTAAACTGGACTATTCTGACATCGCAGAGATTGCAATAATACAGCAAACTTCCAGCATTTCAGGTATATAATTTTTGCCAGTTTACCAAAACAGCCAGCTCATAAGGTGCAGTTAAAACAAAGTTTGCTGTCTACGTAGGAGAATAGATTCATGGAGTCACAGCATGGAAACAGACCCTTTAGTCCAAGCAGAGCACGCTGGCCCTGATCCCAAACTAAATTAGCCCCAACAAACTGAGGCATATAAAAAACAAATGGGACAAAACATTGATGCTTCATCAGCGGTGCACTGACGATGTTACCTAGCAGGTGACAAAATATTTGTAACCAAACCCACTGGCACGGCAAGCATATCTACAACCTAGTGTCACCTGCCTGCACTTGGCCCATATCCCTCCAAAGCTTTCCTATTCATGAACTTCAACAAATGGCTTTTAAACACCATAACAGGACTTCCTCTAGCAGAGATAATGGGAACAGCAGATGCTGGAGAATCCAAGATAATAAAGTGTGAAGCTTTTGTGCTCGTGAGATGCTGCTTGGCCTGCTGTGTTCATCCAGCTTCACACTTTGTTATCTTGGACTTCCTCTAGCAGTTCATTCCACGTGCGAATCATTGTCTGTGTAAAAAAGCTGCCCCTCCTGTCCCTTTTAAATCTTTCTCTTCTCACCTTAAAAATATGACCCCTAATATTGAAACCCCCATCCTAGGGAAAAGACACCCACTATTAACCCTACCCCTACCACTCATGATTTTAAAAATCTCTATAAGGCTACCCCCCAACTCCCACACTCCAGTGAAAAAGTCGTCCCAGCCTATCAAGCCTCTCCATATAACTCAAATCTTCCATTCCCAGCAAATCGTGGTAAATCTTTTCTAAACCCTCTACAGCTTGATAATTTCTTTAAGGGTGACCAGAAATGGACTCTAGAAGAGGCCTCAATATGATATCCTAACTGCAGTAGTCAAAGACTGAGCAATGAAGGCAAATATACTAAACACCTTCTTCACCACCCCGTCTACACGTGACACAAACTTCAAAGAATTACATACCTGAACCCCTTGATCTCTGTTCTACAACACTGTCCAAGGCCCTACTTTTAATTGTCTAAATTCTGCCCTTCTGCATTTTACCAAAATGCAATATATTTGACCTTTAAATCTTCCATGTTCCACATAATATGCAGATTAGAGGTAATTTCTCTTCTCAGAGAGTCACGAATGTTTAGAATTCAGGCTGTGAAGGGAGCTGTGAAAGTTTGTCATGAATATATTCACCGTTGAGACTGATAGATTTAAGTCGATGAGGCACAAGCACGAAAGTTGAGTTGAAGTCAAAATCAAATTATCAATCATCTCACTGAATAAAGGATGAGGCTCAAGGAATCTACTCATATGAACAAGCAGCACAAGTAGGCCATTCAGCCCTGCAGGCTCCCATTCGGATTGATCGAGTGATCTGATTGTAAGTGGGAGTGCAGATTTAAGTTAACACAGATAACCTTTCAACCCCTTACTTAACAAGAATCCATCTACATCTACCTCATAAACATTCAAAGACTCTCTTCCTAACAAGAGGACGGTAGCAGAATTTGAAAGATTCATAAGCCTCGGCCAAAAAAAAATTCATCTCAATTGTTTTAAACCAACTATCCCTAATTTTTAAACAGTAACCCCAGTTCCGATTTCCCAGAACTATTTTGCAATTGGATCAGACAGGACTCCTCATGAATTCATAACCTGAATAGAATAATTTCAAATGTTTATCAAAAATACCCAGAAGATTTAATACTGCAGTTCTACCTCACTGATGATTTCAAAGAGCACCTATACTTTACAGTCACATACAGCCAGGATATTTACTGTGGGTGTGCAATGCAAGAAAGAATCATCCTAAGCATGTCAGCACAGGATATTAAATCCGAAGGTGTACTCATTCTGCCATGATTTGCAGTTAATTTGGAGAGATTGAACAACCTTGTCCAAAGAAAAAGCAGAATACATGTTAATATCATAACAAATCGTGGGTATCCAATTTGGATTTGCAACAAGAGTGCGCAATACGATTTTTACTCAAACACAAGAGAAATGTAGAGGAAAGCACACAGGCTTCCATACTTGTGACTTAACTGACTAAAGTACGTGACAGATGCTCGGTAGAATTACATTTTGAAAATCCTTGTCTAAATTTGTTTGTTTGAAAAATGTACACTGATACATGATTCACCAATAGCATGCCAGATGGCATTTAACATTTTGAATGGGGTGATGCAAGGATAAGAGCAAAGGTCTAAATGCAGACTCAGACATACAATTTCAAATACTTGTTTCAGTAAACTTTCTACACACTTGTGTAAGGTTAGGGAGCAATTCATTACCAGACTTCTTATCTTACGATGATGAGTAATTTGAAACACACATTCAGGAAGTGGCTATGAATAAATTTGCCTGTATCATGAAGAGTTATGACTCATTCTCAACTCAACAGAAGGGGTAAGACATCAAACACCACTCAGTAAATATCATAATGAAATAATGAACTTGCTGTTCACTTATTTGGAAATATCATCAATGAATATGCAGTGTTCCAAAGCCAAATTTTTATCATACCGAAAGTGAATTACTAACAGACTAGAAGTGCAGTATGGTATCAAGTCACACACTAAATTTAAAATCTATGATGTAAGTTACGGAGCAGTCCAGTTGTAATGTAATTCAGAGTCCCAGGGTAATGCCCTTGGGTTATGGGCTCAAAGTCCAACAAGGTATTTGGAATAATAAACCTGCGTTTAAAACTGCAAGAGTAAAAACTGTCAATGATCCAGAGGACCATAGGGCTGCTCTCTCTAGGGAGAGGCACACAACTGGATGAGCATTTAACCCGAAAGTCACCATGCCCCAGGTCAGGGGCAATATTGAGAAGGTGGACTTTAAGGGCACTATTAGCCAGTGTGGGAACTGAACCTGCGCTACCGGCATCATTCTGCACCGCAAACCAATCATCCAGCCGACTGAGCTAACCAATCTCCAGAAGGTAGTATACTGGTGGCTGTAAGGCCATCACCAATTGTCTTAAAAACTTACCTGGTTCTACTGCCCTTTCGGGAAGAAATCAGCCATCCTTACGAGGTCTGGCCCAAACATGACTCCAGACCCACAATGTGGTTAACTTTTAAGTGAACTGGCTCACCAAATCACGACAAAGCTTAAAGCCGACAATTACCATTGTCCAGAACTGAACTGGTGTAGTAATACAAATATTGTGTCTACAAGAGCAAGTCAGAGACTGGGAATTCTGTGTTAAGTAACACATTCCTGATTCTCCAAAGTTAGACTCATCTGCAATGCATAAGTCAGGAATATGACAGAATAGTCTTCACTTGCATGCATGTGTGCAGCTTCAACAAAGAACTTAATATCATCCAGGAAAAACAGCCACTTGGCTAGAATCCCAAGCACCAGGTGGCAGTAGTGTGTATTACCTACAAGATGCATTATTGCAACTCACCATTACTCCAGGAAAAGAGCAGCAGATGCATAGGAACACTAGCACCTAAAAGTTGTTCAGGCCACAAATCAGAGATAATGGGAACTGCAGATGCTGGAGAATCCAAGATAATAAAATGTGAGGCTGGATGAACACAGCAGGCCAAGCAGCATCTCAGGAGCACAAAAGCTGACGTTACGGGCCTAGACCCTTCATCAGAGAGGGGGATGGGGTGAGGGTTCTGGAATAAATAGGGAGAGAGGGGGAGGCAGACCGAAGATGGAGAGAAAAGAAGATAGGTGGAGAGAGTATAGGTGGGGAGGTAGGGAGGGGATAGGTCAGTCCAGGGAAGACGGACAGGTCAAGGAGGTGAGATGAGGTTAGTAGGTAGATGGGGGTGCGGCTTGGGGTGGGAGGAAGGGATGGGTGAGAGGAAGAACCGGTTAGGGAGGCAGAGACAGGTTGGACTGGTTTTGGGATGCAGTGGGTGGAGGGGAAGAGCTGGGCTGGTTGTGTGGTGCAGTGGGGGGAGGGGACGAACTGGGCTGGTTTAGGGATGCGGTGGGGGAAGGGGAGATTTTGAAACTGGTGAAGTCCACATTGATACCATTAGGCTGCAGGGTTCCCAGGCGGAATATGAGTTGCTGTTCCTGCAACCTTCGGGTGGCATCATTGTGGCACTGCAGGAGGCCCATGATGGACATGTCATCTAAGGAATGGGAGGGGGAGTGGAAATGGTTTGCGACTGGGAGGTGCAGTTGTTTGTTGCGGACTGAGCGGAGGTGTTCTGCAAAGCGGTCCCCAAGCCTCCGCTTGGTTTCCCCAATGTAGAGGAAGCCACACCGGGTACAGTGGATGCAGTATACCACATTGGCAGATGTGCAGGTGAACCTCTGCTTAATGTGGAATGTCATCTTGGGGCCCGGGATAGGGGTGAGGGAGGAGGTGTGGGAGCAAATGTAGCATTTCCTGCGGTTGCAGGGGAAGGTGCCGGGTGTGGTGGGGTTGGAGGGCAGTGTGGAGCGAACAAGGGAGTCACGGAGAGAGTGGTCTCTCCGGAAAGCAGACAGGGGTGGGGATGGAAAAATGTCATGGGTGGTGGGGTCGGATTGTAGATGGCGGAAGTGTCGGAGGATGATGCGTTGTATCCGGAGGTTGGTGGGGTGGTGTGTGAGAACGAGGGGGATCCTCTTTTGGCGGTTGTGGCGGGGGCGGGGTGTGAGGGATGTGTTGCGGGAAATGCGGGAGACGCGGTCAAGGGCGTTCTCGATCACTGTGGGGGGGAAAGTTGCGGTCCTTGAAGAACTTGGACATCTGGGATGTGCGGCCCGCAACACATCCCTCACGGCCCGCCCCCGCCACAACCGCCAAAAGAGGATCCCCCTCGTTCTCACACACCACCCCACCAACCTCCGGATACAACGCCTCATCCCCCTCTCTGATGAAGGGTCTAGGCCCGAAACGTCAGCTTTTGTGCTCCTGAGATGCTGCTTAGCCTGCTGTGTTCATCCAGCCTCACATTTTATTATCCAGGCCACAAATCATCCTGATTTGGTTATACCTCACTGTCACTGGCTCAAACTCTGACTCTCCCTTTCTAACAACATCGAGTAGACCTAAAGCCCATTGACTGCATCTGTATAAGAAGGCAGTTCACCACCATCTTCTCCAGCAACTATAGAAAGGCAATTAATGCTGGTCGAACTGATGACACTCTCTCATGAATGAATAAGTAAATTTTTAAAATGTGAGATTCTCAGTTTGTTATATAACTGTTTTTTCCACAGTGATACAAGTTGCACCTGCATCATCTCATACATTACGCACATCAACCGGCAAGACCAAGTAACCAAATGAGAGAAGCTAAAATTTGCAAAATCAAAGCTCTAAACATTCGACTGACAGATCAGCTTGTTAGATGATAAGTGGCTCAGGTTCAGGTCCCACCTGCTTCAGAGCTGTGGAATAAATATCCTTGAACAGGTTGATTTGAAAATATCTAGACAGACCTTCCACCACGCAGCTTGGCACTGCAGTTGTGATACTCAAAGGCTATGAAATTATTTCTAAACTGGAAACGAGCAATATCAACAAAAAAAGCATCTTCAAAGTGAAAATCATAAGGCACTTAACCGATGCATAATCAAGTAGTAACGGACTTGGCTTAATATTCAGAATTTCAAAGGTTTGGCCAAATAGCCAAAGTTTTAAGGAGATATCTTAAAGAAGATGGCACAAGAGATACTTTGCAAGGCAATCCCAGAATGTAAGCCTAAATGGCTAAAAGGCATTGTCAACAACAATGGGAGAAGGGAGCAGGGATGCACAAGAAGCCTAAGCCAGAAGACTGCGGTGTGAGGTTGAATAGTTGGAGAAAGTCACAGAGAGAGGAGTGAAGCCAGAAAACGATGAAGATATTTTAGGTGTCGGGAGATCAAGAAGAAATGCATGTCAAGAGCACAGATCAGATAAAAAGGCAACACTGCAGGAGAGGACACAGCTAGCAAAATTATGAATAAACTGCAGTGTATGCACATGCATGCATGTGTTTGGGGGTTGGGGCTCATTAGTCAGCTCAGTTTGTTGTACAGACTGATGCCAATTCTGTAGGCTCAATTTTTGCACCTGCTGAGGTTACTATGAAGGACTGTGCTTCTCAACCTCTGCCCTCAACTGAGGTCTATTCACCTTCAAGTTAAACCACCAGATGGACACCCCTCTCGGCAAGCCAACCAATTTCAAATACCTCAACAGGGCACCTCTCTCTAATGTGAGCACATCCTTATAACCTGTTGGGACTATGCAACTGCACTTTTAGAGAGGGTAGATAATAGAAGTTCAGCCAGAAAAGTGCCTGACCAGGGATAATAAAGTATGAATGAGGGTTTCAGCAGCAAATGGCTTGTGGCAGGGGTATAGCAAGTTATTTTGTGGAGGTGGTTGCAAATTGTCTTTGTCATAGGCAGTATTTAGCTAAAAATAAGATCCTTTCCACTGCTTTGTGGATGAAGTACATTCATAATAATTCATGCAAGACTACATGTGAGCAGTTCTTTAAAATGAAGACTTGTCTGCAACCATTCATGTGCTCAGGTCAGAAGTGACTAGGTAGTCAAGACTGTGAACAGATTATTCAACCTTAAAAACTGGTCAAGGAAGGGGACTGAATTGGTGGTACAGGTATAGTTTGTGGTTGGACCAAACAATGGAAATGGTCTTTAGACCATAACGTATAGGAGAAGAATTAGCCATCGAGTCCGTTCTGCCAAATGATTATGGTTAATAGATTTCTCAACCCCATTCTCTTGCTCATAAACTTTGAACCTTTTGCTAATCAAGAACTTATGTAACTCCACCTTAAATACATTTAACGTCTTGCCTTCCACAGTGTTCTGCAGCAATGAGTTCCACAGATTAACCACCATCTGGTTAAAGAAATTCTTCCTCACCTCAAATCTAAAGGTTCAGCCCTTCACTTAGAGGCTGTGGCCTCAGCTCCTAGTCTCTTCTACTTGTGAAAACATTGTCTCTACATCCACTCTATCCAAGTTTCTCATTATTTTGTTAGTTTCAATGAGTTCACCCCTCGTCCTTCGAAACCTAGAGTATAGACCCAAAGTGCTCAAGCACTCCTATTTTGCAAAAGCTGCTCATCCCAGTCTGACTGCTGAGGGATTAAGGTGACGATGAAGAGGTCAAACTGGATGCTGCCAGTGTACATGCAACATCTGGCCCATGCCTTGAAAAACCAGTGATCTAAAACAGAAAAGGAGTGGCATAACCCAAATATTCAAAGAAAGATGAAGTGTACGGGGGGGTAAGATCACAACTAAAGATATCATCTTTGTAACAAGTACACATTCAACCGAATAGAGCATCACGGAACCCTAGCAAAACAAGAAGTGATGGGAACCAAGGGAAACACTCTGCTGGTAGCAGTTATACATGGTACATGCAAAAATGGTTGCAATTAGTGCAGGTCAATTATCTCAGGTGCAGAGCATCTCTGCTGGAATTCCTCTCAGCAGCGTCCTAGGTCTTACCACCTACACTTGCTTTGTCAACAACTTTCCCTCCAACATAAGGTCAGGTGTGATAGGCTCAGAGTTAGCATAGGATGTTTGCTGATGATTATGCAACATTCAGCTCCTTTCACGATTCTTCAGATAATGAAATGGTCTATGTTCAAATGCAACAAGGTCTAGACAATATCCAGGTTTACACGGACAAGTGGCAAGTAACATTCTTTGATTTAATTTATTGTTGTCACATGTACTGAGATGCAATTAAAAGTGTTGTTTTACATGCTCTACAAGGAGATCTTTTGCACCACACAAATGCCAGACAATGACCATTTCCAATAAGAGACAACCTACACTCTATCCTTTGTAATTCAATGGTGTTACCATCACTAAATCCCCTTTATCAATATCCTGGTGGTTACCATTTACCAGAAACTCAACGGGATTTGTCTACACACACACACACACACACACACACACACACACACACACACACACACACAGTGATAGAACAGCAAGTCAGAAGCCAGGAATAGTGCCGCAAATAACTCAGTTCCTAACTCCGCAAAGTCTGTCCCCCATCTACAAGGCACAAATCAGGCATGTGGTCAAATACTCGCCACCTGCCTAGATGAGTGCAGCTCCAACTACACTCAAGAAGCTTGACACCACCTAGGACAAAGCAGCCCACCACATCCACAAGCATCCACTCCCTTCACAACTACTCAGTAACAACACTGTGTACCTATCTACAAGATGCACTGCAGAAATTCAAAGATCCTTAGAAAGCATCTTCTAAACGCAGAACCACTTCCATCTAAAAGATGGCAGCAGATAATGGAAATACCTTCGCCTGCAAGTTCTCCTCCAAACTGTTCGCCATCTGACCTGGAAATATATCTCTGTTCCTTCACTGTCACTGGGTCAAAACCCTGAATCCTCTCTCTAAGGTCAACCTACAGCACATGGACTGCAACAGTTCAAGAAGGCAGCTCACCATCACCTTCTCCAGGGCAATTAGGGACACGCAATAAATGCTGGCCAGCCAGCAACATAACCTCCCACAAGTGAAAAACAAACAAACAGAGCGACCACAACGGTCTAAAAGGAAAAGTGATGAAAGGTAAAGCAGGCAGGGAGGTTTAATTTAAAGGAAAAAAATATCATCCTTCACCCAGTTTGCCATCAGTATCATGCTGATCAAATCTTTCACAACATCTTACTGTCAGCGACAAAAGTGATTACACGTAATTGGTTCAGCCTGCTTCTATGCCTGCCACAGGACTGAAATCTCATTGGAGGAATTTAAACAAGGGACCCCAAAAAACATGAGCATAAATTCTGGACGAAGTGTTTCAAAACATTCAGAAAGGGAGAGTGATTGGAAATGGTGTAATGGGTTGCATGGAAAATTGGATCAAGCATTATATATCCAGAAGAGAAAAGTAATTAACAATTTTAAGAGGGAAAAGAAAACAATGGCTATTTCCTGCTCCTAAGTTAATTAACTTGTACATCTCTATGACGGTATGAAAGTTGTTTGAGAGAGCTGCAGCTTATGGAAAAACTAAACCTTGGGAAAGCAGAAATATAAGGAAGCAATTTAGACCTTGGAGCCGAGACGAGTAACAACATGTCAGCAATGATAAGACAAAGGACATGTATACTAGTGTGGCATTACAGAGTCTTGGGGCTACAGGTGACAACACAGAAAGCAACAGACTTGAACAGGAAAATAAGAATATTTATCATTGAGGTGCTGTCGAAATCAGAAGTCAAAACAGGTCAATGAGCGCATGATAATGGAAGTTTGTACAGGATGGGGTGTAAGTAGCAGAGATTTGGAGGACTGGATTATAGTACGGAATTGCAAGAGTCATGAAAATTACAAAGGCATATATGAGGTTATGGGTAGCAAGATGGGCTGAGACTGGCTGATGTGTGATTAGATGACATTTGGGAAAGAGCACATGCAATTGGTAACTCAACTCAGGGCAAAGTTGAATGCTGAAATTATAAACAACCTAGTTCAAAATGAGAAAGTGAGTCAAGAGTGGGATGGAAGTGATAACAGAAGAGTTGAGTCTGAGGCCAAATGTGCTTCATAATGTTTACAATTCTTGGAGGAAGAGGTTCAAGCAGGACTGCTGTTGGACAGACTTTGGCAACTAAAAATAGCAGAGGTGTAAAAGCAAGTGGCATTGCTACTTGGATTTTGATAATGGCAACTTTCCAAGGAGCAGCTGTTTTTTTTTTAAAAATCCATTCTGGGGTTGCGCATGTTACTAGAACGACCAGTATTTATTGCCTGACCCTCATTAAGAGGGAGAATTCGACATAGTGGTAATGTCACTGGACTAGGAATTGAGATTCATGATATTGGTCTATGAACATGGGTTCAAATTCCATCACAGCAGTTGGTGGCCTTTAAATCCAGTTAGAAAATTCAGAATATAAACCTAGTCATTTTTTGCTACCAGTGGGGATTGCATTGGCTGGAATGCTTCATTTCCCTGGCGAAAAAAGGGAAATTTTAATTTAATTAGATAAGTGTAAAGTTTAGTTTTGTTATAGTGCTCGTTCGAGGTATGGTTCTTTTATCAATGAAATAATTTTGTATAAAGGTTAGCCTCTGTAATGGTGACATGACTGCTTTCATCAAAAGTTCTAAAATCTCATCTGGTTCACAGATGTCCATTAGGAAAGGAAATTTAGCAATCTTACCTGGTCTGGCTTACATACAACTCTGGGCCCACTTGGAAATTTGGCGGATTTCTGAAATGTCTGAGCAAGCCAGCCAACAAAAGGGCAATTACAGATGGACAACAAATAATAGTTTTGCCAGCAATGCCAATATTGCATTAAAGAATGAAAAGTTATCCTGAAGTTGGCAGTGAGTTACCTTTATGAACTGCTGCAATTTTTGTAATGAAAGGACTCATGCACTGCTGTTAGAGATAAAGGATCATGCATATTTCAAAGTCATAGTAGTATGTAATTTAGGAAGAGATCAAGAGCTCTAACGTGGTTTGAACAGGACAGTTTGTATAAAGTACTGTTGGGTGGGGAGGGTCATAGAATCTTGCAACATAGGACGTGGCCATACAATCTATTGAGCAAAACACCAGATGTTTACAAGAGCTATCCAGCAAATCCCAAATTCACCAAAACTTGCTCATATCCTTGCTGTTTATTGATAGTCAAGGAGGTATCAACTTCCCTTTTCAAACTTGACACTAAATCCCCTTCAACAGTCCTTCAGGTAGTGAATTCACAGAATTACCTAGTATTTACAGCACCAAGTCTAAATGGTTAACAGAAATTGCGGGACAGTGGTTTCAGCATGAGTGCATGTGAAAGGCCACCTCAAGTTTTGCCAGACTCAGTAGCTATCCTTAACCCTTTATGTATTTTTTGTTTCTGAACAAGCTTACTACCTTTGTCTCGCCTACCTCACCCCATGCTGACCTGGATAATCAGTCTTAGTGATACTTCACCTTTTAAAAATTCATACACATCTCCTACATGACTTATCTATTCTTTCTATTATTTCTTTATAGCATTCATCAGCATTACTGTTCCTTTTGGAATTTTTACTGACTATTCATTATATTGTCACTTTTAAGATGCTTCTCTATTAGTTGAGTTAAAACTTTATTCTCTTTCTTGTCGCTTTATGACATTATGCTACTAGGTCTATTATTTCCTGGAGTTATTCAATATTCCTTCTTATATTTTCACTGTGCTCCATTACTTTTTCTCCTCCCTAATGAATTTTTAAACATACGTAAGAGTACCTCTGCTATCACTTTCCTAATTTCTTTTAATACATGCAGATGCAATACATCCAGACCAGGAGATTTATCTTACATTTATCAATATTTCCAACCTTTTCCAAATTAAAACACCTTGTTTTCTTCTTTTTTAAAAAAAGATCTAATATTAAAATTGACATATTCCAGTGATTCAATGGGCAACATGCTCCAATATGGTCCGTTAAAACAAAAATACATTTATCCATAACAGCTGCCACTTTCCACCAAACTTTTCATTTCTGAATCATGAACTTCCTGCTAGAGGAAGGATATTATTCCACTGAAGAGGGTTCAGAAAATAAAACTTACTAGGAATGAAAGGGTTTGAGATGTAAAAACAGCTGAGACATTTTTCACTGCTGTGTAAGGGTTGAGGGATGACCTTACTGAGGTTTATAAAATCATTTCAGTCCTTTGAGTGTAGGAGTTGGGAAATCATGTTGAGGCTGTACAGGACATTGTGGACACAGTACTCCAGAAGAGGTCTCACTTCTGGATGCCCAGTTATAGGAAGGATATTATTAAGCTAAAGAGGGATCCAGAAGTGATTGACTAGGAAATTGCCAGGTATGGAAGGTTTGAGTTATAAAGAAAGCTTGGACAGCCTGGGACATTTTCCACTGGTGTGTAGGCGGTTGAGAGATGACCTTACAGAGGTTTATAAAATCATGAGCAGTATAGATAGAGTTTATGCTAAGTGTCTTTTCTCCAGGATGGAGGATTTCAAGACAGAAGGGCATATTTTTAAGGTGAGAGGAGGCAGGTGGGATTAATTTAGTTTGGGAACATGGTCAGCGTAGACTGATTGGACCAAAGGGTCTGTTTCCATGTTGTAAGACTCTATAAATTGTGAGATTGCCATTCATGCATTGCATCAAGATAAAAACTGCTTTACAGATTATTACAACTAGCACCAATGTATTTCTTACTGTAAACTTGGTTATTCCTGACAGTGGACATTCATTCATAGAAAAATGGGGATCCATGTCACAGAATTTGAACATCATCAGCAAAATAGTCCTAAAATAACTTAAAAGGTTTAAAGTTAACTAGACGTTTTAATTATTTTCCAAAGCACTGCCAGAGCTTTTAAAATTGTTGTTCAGATCATTATGGAATTAAGACTCTCAAATGGTAAATGATCAAATCTTCTTAAAAGGGAACGGGCAATTTTTAGAATCATAAGAGATAAGAACATGAGTAGGCTATCCAGCCCAGCAAGCCTGCTCCCCCATTTGATAGGATCACAGCTAATCTGATAATGGCCTTAAATCCACTTGCCTATCTGCCCTTTATAATCTGTACTCCCCTTGCATCTCAAAAATTTGTGTAGCTCAGCCTTGAGTATACTCAATGATTCAATCTCTACTGCTTTCTGAGAAAGAGAATTCCAAAGATCAACAGCTCTGAGAGGAAATTCTGCCTCACAGATTTAATGTGGAGACCCCTTAATTTTTAAACAATTTCCAGATTTCTGCATAAGGAGAAGCATTCTCACAGCATCCAACCCGACAAATCCCTCAGAATCTGAGATGTTTCAATTAGATGACCTCTTACTTTTTCTTAAATCCATTCAGTATAGGCCTTGCCTGCTCAAACCTTCCCTATTAGCCAACACCATTTTGCCGACAATCAGCCTGCTGCAAGTTGAATCCAAAATTGACTAAATGACAGGAGACAGGTAGTGGTAGAAGGCCGTATACATGACTAGAGCCCAGTGTGCACTAGCATATAATAGGGCATTGTACCGAATCCCATATTGTTTCTGATATATATAAAGGATGTCCAAGAGAATATGGAGAGGATGTTAAGTAAGTTTGCAGAGACACAAAGATTGGCCGGGTGGCTGGCAGTGAGGAAGGTGCTAGGTTTCAGGAAGATATAAACGGATTATTGAAGAGGGATAGATCATTGGCAGCTCACCACCACCTTCTCAAAGGTAACTAGGGACAGGCAATAAACATTTAAGCAGCCAGTGATGCCCACAACCCTGAAATAAAAATTTAATTCTAATAACAGCACAGTGGCTAAGTGGTTAGCGCCAGGGACCCGGGTTCGATTCCACCCATGAGTGACTGTCTGTGTGGCGTTTGCACATTCTCCCCATGTCTGCGTGGGTTTCCTCAGGGTGCTTCGGTTTCCTCCCACAGTCCAAAGATGTGCAGGTTAGGTGGACTGGCCACGCTAAATTGCCCAAAGTGTTCAGGGATGCACAGATTAGGTGGGTTATGGGGAATGGGTCTGAGTGGGATGCTGAGGGTTGGTGTGGACTTGTTGGGCCGAAGGGCCTGTTTCCATGCTGTAGGGTTTCTATGATTTATGAAACATGAGTGACGTATTTATGAGCAAAACAAGGGAGTACTCAATCAACTGGAAGGTCAGAGGAACACAACAATTTTGGGGAGCTTGTCCACATAAGGTGGAAGGACAGATTGAACTAGAAGAGGTGCAAAGGAGATTCACCAGGATGTTGTCTGCATTTCAGCTACGAAGAGAGGTTGAATACGCTTGTGCTCCTGAGATGCTGCTGGGCCTGCTGCGTTCATCCAGCCTCACATTTTATTATCTTGGATTCTCCAGCATCTGCAGTCCCCATTATCATTGAATATGCTTGTGCTAGTTTTCTTTGGAGCCAAGAAGATTGCGGGATGAACCCAATTGAGATGCATAAGATTATGAGGGGCATGGACAGCTCCCTTTAGTTGAAAGGTCAATAACAACAGGGCGTAATTTTAAAAGTGAAAGGCAGGAGCTTTCGGGGCGAAACAGAGGCCGGCATTGCTGCTTCATCGTGCCAACGACACAGGATCGATTCCAACTTTGGGCAACTGTGGGGAGTTTGCACTTTCTCCCCATATCTAGGGGTTTCTGCCAGGTCTCTGGTTTCGTCCCACAGTCCAAAGATGCACACGTTAGATAGTTTGGCTATGTTAAATTGCCCCAGAATATCCTGGGATGTGTAGGTTAGGTGGTTCAGCCATTGTAAATGGTGAGAAGGTAGGATGGTCTTCAGAGTAGGTTCAGACTTGATGGGCTGAATGGCCTTTTCTGTACTCTAGGAATTCTACGATTTAGAGGGCATTTGAAAAAAAGGCTTTTCTTTTACCCAGAGAATGGTGGCGGTCTGGAACACATGACCTGGGGGAAGAGTAGTTGAGGCTGGAAACCTCACAACCGTTAAAATACACCTGGTTGAGCACTTCAAGCATCATAACGAGGCTATGGTCCTAGTATGGGAAAGTGGAACTAGTGTAAATTATTTTTCGGGGATACAGCCTCAATGGACCAATGGGCCTCTTCAGTACTGCATGATTAAACAAACCTTGTCTGAACTGCTTCCAAGGCGTATACATCCCTCTTTATGTAAGGAATTCAAAATTGAACATAATACTCCAGTAGCAATTTCCTGCACAGGTGTGGCAACACTCAATTCCCCTTGAAGTCAATAAACTTTTGCTCTTCTAATCACTTTCTGAATCTGCATGTTCGTTACTTATGATTTATGTAAAAGGACATGTACAGACAACTCTAAAATACAGCAGACTGCACTCTGCCCCTTCTTAAATATTCGATTTTTCCATTTTTCCTTCTAAAGTGGGCAACCTCGTATTTTTCAACATCATACTTCGTGTGAAGCTTTTGCCCAATCACTTCACTTATTCATATCCCTTTGCAAATTATCTTCGTCAAAATTTGCTTTCTCATCATTGTACTGGGCGGCACGGTGGCTCAGTGGTTAGCACTGCTGCCTCACAGCACCAGGGATCCGGGTTCGATTCCAGCCTTGGGCGACTGTCTGTGCAGAGTTCGCCCATTCTCCCCGTGTCTGTGTGAGTTTCCGCTGGGTGCTCCGATTTCCTCTCACAGTCCAAAGATGTGCAGGCTAGGTGGATCGGCCATGCTAAATTGCCCATAGTGTAGAGGGGTGTGTGGGTTATAGAGGGACGGGTCTGGTTGGGATGCTTCAGGGGGCGGTGTGGCCTTGTTGGGCCGAAGAGCTTATTTCCACACTGTAGGAATCTAATCTAATCTACTGTCAGTTGTGTCTTCACTTAAGTCAGCGGTATAGACTGTGAATAGTTGAAGTCCAGCATTGATCCCTGTGGCATTCCACTAGTTTGCCAAGTCAAAGTGATCCATTTATCCAGAACCTACTTCCTATTATATAAATAAACTCTCCATCTGCTATATATATCACTCAACACCTCGTGAAACAGCCTTTTAAATGGTTACTTCCTATCCCTTCAAGGGGTCTGAGTATCACTGGCAATGCCAGCATTTATTGTCCATAAACTAAGAACAACTAAAAGTCAGTCAATCACATTGCTATAGGTTTGAAATTACAAATCAGTTGAAGTGGATAATGATGGTAGATTTCCTTCCCTAAAGGGGTTTAGCTTTTGTATTTTGCATCCCACCAGATGCCATTGCAAAATCTGAACCAGTATTTCTACAGCATTAGCCAGGCCCACTGGAATATTAGTCCAGGCACACTACCACAAAATCATTGCCAGGAGGCTTGTAAACAAATCCCATCGGGCTCCTTTTTCCCTTTGCGATTGCTCAACTCTACCCACAGATTCTACACTTTGACTCTTTTTCACTTCTTGCCATCAATTTAATGTCATTTCTTAATAACAAGGCAACCTATCCCCTCAGGCCACCTAACCATCCTCTCGATAGGACATGTATCCTTGGATATTTAGCCCTCAACCTTGATTCCCTTGCAGTCACATCTCTGCAGTCATAACATTGCACCTTCCAATTTCAATCTGCGCTACAAGCTCATTTACCTTGTTTCATATACCACGTGCATTTACGTAAAACTCCCTCAGTCCTGTATTGACTGTTGCCCCCTTCTCACAGTTGTCCCCTTATCTGCTATGCCTGTTAGATTCCTGACTCTTTCCCAATCCAATAATGAAAATAGGGTTGGGAGGGGTTGCTGGCTGGGACATTCTTCAGAGGGTAGATACAGAGTTAATCGGCTGAATGGCCCCATCTGCACTTGCAGCACCCCATGTGGTAGTGGGCTGAATTCTACCCTCGAAATAATATTTTTCCTGAAATTACATAAATATACAGCAAACTCAGCATAATGTCAAAACAATCTTGAAATAACTACAAAACTGCAATTCAGGAAACTCAAATCTTGGCTATTCCTGTTGGCAAACATCCAAAGGCCGATTTTAACTGCAGAAGTGGATGGCTTGGGAACAGTTAAAATCCAACTCTCAGAATTACTGAAAAATAGGATTAGTCAGATCTCACAATGGGATCAGAGATTGAGATTTAAATCCCAATCTAGAGACTTGAGCACAAAATGAAGGTAGAAATACCAATAGAAATTAAGGGAGTGCTGCATTATCAGAGAATTGCTAGAAAATGAATGGAGAATTGGCTGACTGGCAGAAGGCAGAGAATAGGGATAAAAGGATCTTTTTCGAGATGGTAGCCAGTGAAGAGTGGACTGCCGGAAGCATCAGTGTTGGGTCCACAATTACTCCATTTATATATTAGCAATCTGGATGAAGGAACTGTGGGCATTGTTACTAAGTTTGCAGATGACACAAAGATACATGGGGAAGACAGATAGTGTTGAGGAAGCAGGGAGGTTGCAGAAGGACCTGGACAAGCTAGAAGAGTGGGCAAGGAAATTGCAGACAGATTGCAACGTGGGGAAGTGCGAGATTATGCATTTTGTTAGGAAGAATAGATATGTAATTTTTTTTCCAAAACAGGGAAAGGCTTCAGAAATCTGAAGCAGAAGGGGTTTTGGAATGCTAGTTCAGGATTCTCTTAAGATTAGCATGCAGGTTCAGCTGGCAGTTAGGAAGGCTAATGCAATGTTAACATTCCTTTTAAGAGGGCTAGAATACAAGCGCACAGATGTACTACTGAAGATGTATAAGGGTCTGGTCCGACTATATTTGGAATATAGTTTTAAGCTGGTTGGTGGAAAGTATAGAGGGGATGTCAGAGGCAGGTTCTTTACGCAGAGAGTTGTGAGAGCATGGAATGCGTTGCCAGCAGCAGTTGTGGAAGCAAGGTCATTGGGGTCATTTAAGAGACTGCTGGACATGCATATGGTCACAGAAATTTGAGGGTGCATCCATGAGGATCAATGGTCGGCACAACATTGTGGGCTGAAGGGCCTGTTCTGTGCTGTACTGTTCTATGTTCTATGTTCTATGTTCTATATTGTGAGCATTTTAGGTATCTAAGGAAGATGTGCTGGTGTAGAGAGGGTCTAGTGAAACTTTAGAAAGAATAATTCCAAAAATGATTCGGCTTGTCATCGGAGGTGCATTTGAAGACTCAGGATCTGTATTCAATGGAGTTTAGAGGATGAGTAGGTACCTAATTAAAACTTACAGAATATTGAGAGGCCCAGACAGAGAGGACAAGATCAGAAGTCGCACGACATCAGGTTGTCCAAGAAGTTTATTTGAAACCACAAGCTTTCAGAGTGCTGCTCCTTCATAAGTCCAACACCGGCACCTCTACATCATGGATACAGTGGACCTAGAGATGATGCTTCCATGAGGAGGAGATACTAGGACCCAAGGGCAGATCACAGAGTGAAGGGACGACCCTTTAGAATTGAGAGGTAAAGAATTTGTCCAGCCAGAGGGCAGTTAATCTGTGGAACTCACTGCCTCAGGACGGTATAGAGGCCAAATCACAGTGCTCAAATTGGTAAGTGTATTTAAGACAGAAATAGATAGGTTCTTGACTAATGTGGGGTTCAAGGGTTACAGAAGAATGGAGTTGAGAAATCTATCAGCTATGGCTCTGCTCCCATCTCTTACAGACTAATAATCTAACTTCTGAGATCATGAAATCCCAATCGCCCGAACAAATTTCTAAGCCTTTGCAGGATTTCAGCGAACAAGAAAATATGTTTACCTCAAACTCAAAATGAATCTACAGCTAACTGCAAACCTGGGGTCATTTTAATGGACAGCACATAGGAATTCCTCAAAGCAATCATGCAACCTATGTTTTGTCTCCCCAAGAGGAGACCACATTGTCAGCAGCAAATACAGATAACTAAGATTGAATAAAGTGCAGGCAAATCACTGCTTCAATTAGACAATGTGTCTGGGGTGTTTGATGGGGAGGAGGAAACAGACAACCTGCAATTTCAAGGGACAATGACGTAGGAATGTGAGGTGTTGTTGAAAGTGCACCAGGGTGTCCTAAATGGAATGGTCCCTACAAATTAGTAACAAGGGAGGTGAGGGAAATGAGTGCCTTGCGATGGCACCCCACTGGAGAAATGGCAGCTTATGATCCTTTGGATGCAGAGGCTGGTAGAGTGAGACTTTAAGGGGGTCCCTACCATTATTGTGGGAGGGAAGGAACAGGTGAGGGCAGAAACGCAGAAAATAGGCTGGGTATGGCAAAAGGTGGTGTGAACCACAGTGGTGCGAAATCCAGAGCTGAGGCAAAAGATGGACATTTCGGAGGCCTGCTGTAGAAGGTGGCATCATTAGAATAGATGGGATGGAGGAAGTGGGAGAATGAAATCGTGCTCTTACAGAAAGAAGGCTGTCAGGATGTTTAGTCAACTGTGGAAGTCAGTAGGTTTGCAATGGAGAACAGTGGAAACACAAATGTTGGAGGAGGAAAGGAAGAAATTAGAGATGGACTAGGTGAAGGTGAAGCAAAGTGTGAAAGTGAAAGCAAAATTGATAAACTCTTCCAATTCAAGACAGAGGAGGAAGCAGCTCCAACTGTGTCATCAATGTACCACAGAAAGACTTGTGGGGAAAGGACTCAAGTAGGACTAAAACATTCCATACCTCACAAAGAGACAAGCATAACTGAGCCACATACCAGTACCTACAGCAACACTTTGATAGGAAGACAGCAGAGTTAATAGGAAAAGTTGGTGACTATGAGGACAAGCTCAGCCTTTGCAGTTACTGGCCTCTAAGTTCAAAACACACATTGGGTTGTTACTGTCAAATCTAAACAGCAAGTCAAACTTTACAAAAGAGAACTTCAAATTCATTAGATGGGATCACGTGCATTATGTGGACCTCTGCCATACCAATGGCCTGGGTAGTCCAACTGAGTTCAGCCACTGCCCGATCAATTTGAAAATGATAAATACGATCGGAGAAAATTTTAGACGTGAACAAATTAGGTGATCATGGACTAACCGCCAATCACGAACTTTCACACATACTTTCTAAATCTGCTTATGATTCCTCCCATTCCAGAGGTTTTAACTCATAGTACAGATGCTTAAGCAAAGTACAAAGGAAACGTTATACAATCAGAAGTGCCACATTTCAGGAGACAATAAACCAAGCATCACTGGTATCTTTTCAGCAATCTATCCATATACAATTGTCTATCTTCGAGAACATAAACAGTACAGCACAGGAACAGGCCCTTTGGCCCATCACATCTTGTAAAGCATACGCCATTCTAAACTACAGCATTCCCACCTGCCTACGGGTGACCCGTCTCCCTCCGTCTCCCTCTGCCTAAACGCCTCTTAAAAGTTGGTAATTCTACATCTACCACCTTCCCCTGGCAATGCATTCCATGCATCTACCACCCTCTGTGTTAAAAACCTGCCTTGCACATTTCTTTAAACTTTACACCCTCACCCTAAATTCCTGCCCCCAGTTGACATCTCTGCCCTGGGAAAAAGATTCCAATTATCCATCTTATTCAGCTTCTCAATTTAAAATACTTCTATCAGGTGGCGCTTCAGCCTCCGATACACGAGCGAAAACAATCCAAGTTTCTCCAACCTCTCCTTATAGCTAACACAATCCAATCCAGGGAAGATCCTCTAAGCCTCTTTTGCACCCTCTCCAAAGCTTCCACATCCTTCCTACAGAGTCGTGACCAGAAATGCATACAGCATTCCAACAGCTGCAACATGACTTACCAACTATTATCCTCAATGCCCCAAGCAATGAAGGTGAGAAGGCTGGCAAGCCTTCTTTACCACCTTATCCACTTTGTGTTGCCACTTTAAAGTAACTATGGACATGCACCCCAAGGTCACTGTATATACTGACGCTCCTAAGGGCCCTGCCTTTAGCAAAGATGTTGTGAAACTTGAAAGGGTTCAGAAAAGATTTACAAGGATGTTGCCAGGGTTGGAGAATTTCAGCTAAAGGGAGAGGCTGGAGCTATTTTCCCTGGAGTGCCCAAAGGTGAACGGTGACCTTATAGAAGATTATAAAAATCATGAGGGGCCTGGATAGGGTAAATAGGCAAAGTCTTTTCTCCAGGATAGGGGAGTCCAAAACTATAGGGCATAGATTTAAGGCAAGAGGGGAAAGCTATGAAAGGGGCCTAAAGGGGAACTTTTTCATGCAGAGGGTGGTGAGTGTATGGAATGAGCTTCCAGGGGAAATGGTGGAGGTTAGCACTACTGTCTCACAACCCAGGGACTCAGAGTTTGATTCAGGCAACTATCCATGTGGAATCTGCACAGGTTTCTGCCTGGTGCTCGAATTTCCTCCCACAGTCCAAAGACGTGCAGGTTTGATGGACTGGCCGTGCTAAATTGCCCCATAGTGTCCAGGGATAAGCAGACTAGGTGGGTTTGCCATGGGAAATGTAGTATTACACGGATGGGAGTGAATCTGAGTCAGATGCTCTTCAGAAGGTCAGTGTAGACTTAACGGGCCAAATGGCATTTTTGCATCATGTGACAAATTGCATTATTTCACACATCCAGATTAAACTGCATCTGCCATTTCTTTGTCCAACTTTCCAACTGATCCATATGCGGCTGTATGAAGTTTTTGAGAAGAGTTGTAGCTCCGGTTGTGGACGAGGTTGTAGACTTGCTCGCTGAGCCAGTGTTTTTGGTTTGGTTGCAGACAATTCATCACCCTGCTAGGGAGCATCGTCAGTATACATTGGAGAAGCGTTGGAAATATCAAGCCAGACAGAACACCATCGCTTCACCAGAGGAGCACTAACGACATAACCTGATAGGGTGACAAAATATCTACAACCAAACACACCGGTTTGGCGAGCAAGTCTACAACCTCATCCTGCTGCATCCTTTAAGAACATCCCTCAATATCCACAAGTCAACTATTTTTGGGGCAGCACAGTTATTAATAAGACCATATGTATTTTCATCCAAATCATTTGGATATATCACACAGTGATCCTTGCAGAACACCACTAGCCACAGTCTAGTCAGGAAAAAACCCTCCAAGCTACCCTCTGTCTTCTATGACCAAGCTAATTTTGTATCCAGCTTCTCAACTTACCATGGATCTGGCATTACTTAATCTATGGATCTGTTTATTGTGAGGGGTCCTGTCCAATACTTTAGTAAAGTCTATATTGACAAAATCCACTGCTCTACCCTCAGTCACTTTTCAGTTTTTTGAGGAAGTCGTCAATCAACTTTGAGAGTCAAGACCTTCCCTACACAAACACACGCTGACTATCCCTATTAAGTCAATTCTTTGCTAAATGTGGGGTAAATCCTGTTCCTGAGTATGTTCTCTAATAATTCCCCTATCATGATAAGGCTTGTTACCCTATCATTTCCTGAATTATCCCTCTTGCTGTTCTTAGACAAAGGAACATTAACTATTCACCTGTGGCTAAAGGGGATAGAAAAGTCTCCATCAAGGCCCTAGCAATCTCCTTCCTTGTCTCCCTCATTATCCTGGCATAGATCTCATCAGGCCCTGGGGCCTTATGTATCTTAAATGTTTTTAAGGCGTCCAACATCACCTTAACATCAACCTGCCCCATAATACTAACAGATCCTCCCTAAACTTATCATCTATCCCTTCTCCTTGATGAACACCAATGCGAAGTACTCATTAAGGACATCACCCACTCCTAATTGAGGGCAGAGTGTTAATAAAATTTGAGAAACATCTCAGCATCTCCAAATACTGAACGTCCCTGTCATTGGCACTACCCTGTTGAAACCTCCTCACATCCTTCCTAAGTGCATCCATTGTTAGGAAAAACCTGCCAGGAGTGATGCAAAAGATGCACTGAGATCACAATTAATCCTTCAAACAAAGGTCGAACGGGAGAATAAAACCGGAGTGGAAATAAAAGATGCCTGCAACCTTAAAGTTTACCAGCGACGTAACTTAAATAGAGAATAGATGACAAACTACTGGTGTGTGAAGATTCTGCCTTATTTATATACCCATTCTTGATGTCTTTTCACCTGCATGTCAATCTTCCCTTTCTGTCTGTCTCTGTCTCTCTCATTACTGCCAATGTCCATCTCTTCTAAGTTCTTCCTATCCTGCTCCCAAACACAGATCTTTGACTTGCTTTGTCTCCTGTCCCTTTAGTTTTTCTGAATCACTGCATCAATTTCTCTTTTCACTATTTATCTGGTCTTCTGCTAATCTACCAGCAGACCTTCTTTCGTTAGTTTATAGTGTAAATCCCAAAGACTTTTAGTTGGACATTAAAAGCCCCAAGTCATCACAAAAAAGGATATCACCTAACACAAACGACTTTTAAAAACGGGTTAATTCATATCATGTTACTACTGTCAATTGGGTCTTGGAGCTAATACATGTTGTTTGTTTGTGTCAGATCGTATTTATATACCCATTTCTGCTTGCTTATGTGTATCTCAATAATCTTCCTCTTATGTGGCTTTTACTTCATCAACTCATTCATCAGTTTCTGTACATAGCCCCTTCCAGTTTTTACTTTCTCAGTGATATTCACATCTTCCTTCCCCATTTCTCCTCCTTCCATGATGACATATCACTACAAACAGTGGCTCAGTGGTTAGCACTGCTGCCTCACAGTGCCAGGGCCCTCAGTTGACAGTGTGGAGCTTACACATTCTCCCAGCGTCTGATTTGGTTTCCTCTGGCTTCCTCCTACAGACCAAAGGTATGCAGGCTAGGTGGATTGGCAATGCTAAATTGCCTCTAGTGTTCAGGGATATGTAGATTAGGTGGGTTACGAAGGATGGATCTGGTTGGGATGTTCTGAGGGGCAATGTGAACTTGTTGGGCTAAACTACCTGTTTCCACACTGTAGGGATTCTATACAAAATAAAATAGTAGGGCACATATCCCATCGCATCTACTACATCATTCAATATCATGAATATTCATCTGATTGCAGCGTTAAATAAACTTTCCTGCCTCCCTGCATAACCTTTAGTCAACCAAAAAGTTATCCTATTTGAGCCCTGAATATATTCAATGCCTCAGACTCCAATGCTGCCCTGGGAAAGTGAAGCTGATCCTCAGAAGTTCTTCCTCATCTAAGTCTTAAATAAAAGATCCTATATACTAAAACTGTGACCCCGAGTTTTCCCTCGCGAAAGGAAACGTCCTCTCAAACCTCACCAATATTACACACGACCAGCATCAGATCACCTCTCATTCTTTTAAACTCCATTAGGCCTAACCTTCCCTCACAAGACAGCCCCTTCATTTCAGAGGTCCATCCTCCGCCTCCACCCTTTTCTTCTTCTCCATTCTGTTCTCTTTTACCCCTCTCCTTTTCTCTCTCGGTTTCTTACCGTTTGAAGTCTGGATTTCTCTCGCTTTTCCAAAACAAGCTCACTTCCGCTTTTGCGCGCTGCGGGTTTACCGGCGCAGCGCGCGTCACTCATGGGCGAGGGGGCGGTCCTTCCGCGGACAACGACGACGACACAGAAAATAAAACAGGGAAACGAATGTCGCGACTCGCAGCGGCCTCTTTATCTCTCCACTCACATCAACCGCCTACTGCCTCTGCAAAATGGCGGAGACGCCGGTTCGGAACACACAGGGTTTTAAACTGCCCTCGGGCTTCCGGCCTCTCGAAACCCTAATTCTAAATCTCAATTGAGCGTCCAGGAACGCGGTACTGGAGCGGAGATAAGGTGCAGAAAGCATTTGGGGGCCGGACCGACGACATGGTCCCGGCCTGGGTCTACCTCCTCCGCCCGCCGCTTCTCACAAAATGGCGGACGCTCCACCGGTTCCAGAAGTGAAAGGTCCCCGGCGTGCAATCCGGAACCAATTCTCCGAGATCTCCAAGTTCCTATAGCAACGTCGTCGTTCCGGCCTTTTCAATACCCCAGCCATTACCACCATTTTAGATGAAGCGTTTTCACTTTCTTACAAAAACGGCTTCGAAATCAATCCAGAACTCTCGAACCTACAACACTTAAAAAAACTTCATCCTTTAAAATTTCCAAATTGCATTAAAACGCTTCTACTAAAATCATTTTGCTCGCGTTAGCCCTAACAGCATGCAAGGACGTGAGGTAGCCCTGGAAATTAATCGTGACGTTTACTTTCCTATTTTTAAACGATAATTTTGTTGAACATCGAATACCGCACAGGAGCAAGGATAGTGAGAACTGCAGATGCTGGAGAATACGAGATAACAAAGTGTGAGGCTGGATGAACACAGCAGGCCAAGCAGCATCTCAGGAGCACAAGAGCTGACGTTTCGGGCCTCGACCCTTGTTCAGAGAGAGGGCAGTGGGTCGAGGCCCGAAACGCCAGCTTTTGTGCTCCTGAGATGCTGCTTGGCCTGCTGTGTTCATCCAGCTCCACACTTTGTTATCACAGCACAGGAGCAGGTCCTCTGGCCCCATATGTCTGCGACCACGATGCCATCCTCAACTGAACCCACATGGTGCATAGATAATAAAATGTGAGGCTGGATGAACACAGCAGGCCAAGCAGCATCTCAGGAGCACAAAAGCTGACGTTTCGGGCCTAGACCCTTCATCAGAGAGTCTCTAGGCCCGAAACGTCAGCTTTTGTGCTCCTGAGATGCTGCTTGGCCTGCTGTGTTCATCCAGCCTCACATTTTATTATCTTGGATTGTCCAGCATCTGCAGTTTCCATTATCTCTCCCCACATGGTGCATATCTTTCTATTCCCTGATATAACAAGGTGTAGAGCTGGATGCCTCTATTTCCTGCCTATTCATGCGTCTAAATGCTTCTTAAACATAGCTATTGCACCTGCTTCTACCACCTCCCCTGGCAGCATGTTCCAGGCATCTACCACCCTCTGTGCAAAAAAACAACTTGCCTCCAATCTCCTTTAAAACTCCCCCACTCACCTTAAACCTATGCCCCCCCGTATCTGGCATTTCCACCCTGGAATAATGTTTTAACAAAGGACTGTAGCTCAGGTTGCAGTTGGAGTTGTTGGTTTGTTGTTTCTCGGAGCTGACTGGTTTTCGTGCAAACGTTTCATCTCCATTCTAGGTGACATCAGCAGTGCTGTGTAGCCTCCATTGAAGCGCTGTTGTTCTGCCCCGCTCTGAATTTACATGTTCTGGTTTGTCATAGTGGGCAGTCTTGTTTCCGGTTTTTGTCCAGAACGGGTCGGAAGGCAAAGCCAGAGTCTGTTTGAGTATATGACGGAGTAAACTTACTGGTGCAGAAAACACTGCAAAACTTAAAAAAAAACTAATTAATTTTAAATAATTAACTAACTAGAGAAGCAGGTCAGGTGATGCATTCTAGCTATATGATGTGGGAGCTAGCTGATCCCATTGAGAACAGCAGTGACCACATCAGCAGGTGTTGGCTGCTTGAGGAACCTCAGCTCAAAATTGATGAGGTGGAATCCGAACTCCAAACACTGCAGCACATCTGGGAGGGAGAGAAATACCTGGATTCTGAGTTCCAGAAGGCAGTCACACCTGGTAGATTAACTAATGTTAATTCAATTGGCAGGCAGGGACAGCAGTGTGTGACTGTGAGTGAGGCAGGTAGAGGGTCCCTGCAGACAGGAACACAGGAGCCAGGGCCTTGACATTGTCCCACCGGTATGAGGCACTTGCTTCCTGCATGGATGAGGAGCAGGGCTGCAGGAAGGATGAGTCAATTGACCATGGTACCATGGCCCAGGAGGCCATTCAAGAGGGAGGGAGCTAAAGGATAGACTGTAGTTGTAGGGGATTCCATCAAGAGGATAGACAGTATCCTTTGTGAGCAGGATAGAGAATCCCGCATGGTGTGTTGCCTGCCCAGTGCCAGAGTGCGAGACACCTCTGACAGGCTTGAGAGGATACCAGAGAGGGAGGGGGAGGATCCAGTTGTTATGGTCCACGGAGGTACCAACAACATAGGTAGAACTAGGAAAAAAGACCTGTTTGTGGATTATGAAAAGCTAGGAAAAAGATTTCTAAAAAAAGGTCTTCGAGGGTCATAATCTCTGGATTGCTGCCTGAGCAACATGCAAATTGGCATAGGGAGGCAAGGAGAGGATCAGGGAAGTAAACTTGGGGCTGAAAGAGTGGTGCGGGAAAGAGGGTTTCCTTAACATGGGGCACTGGCGTCAGTTCTGGGACAGGAGGGATCGATACCGATGGGATGGACTCCACTTGAACAGGGCCAGGTGCAGTGTTCTGGTGAAAGGGGTACATAGGGTGGTCAATAGGACTTTAAACTAGTAAGTCGGGGGGAAGGGAGAAGTGAGCGTAGAAGGAGAATAACAATGTAAGGCAAAGCAGCAGGCTGGCAGGTGACAAGAGCGCTTCAGCTCCATTGAAAATTAGAGAAAAAAAGTTAAAAGGAAGGAGAACTCAAGAGCTGTTAGTAATGGAGGTAACAGGACCCAAAAAGAAGGTGCAAAAACTGTCACAAGGGCACTTTATCTGAATGCTCGGAGCATTCGAAATAAGGTGGATGAGTTGATGGCGCACATCATGGCAAATGTGTATGATTTAGTGGCCATTACAGAGACATGGTTACAGGATGATCATGACTGGAGTTAAATATCCAGGGGTATCAAACTGTTTGGAAAGACAAACTGGAACACAAGGGAGGTGGTGTTGCTCTGATTTTTAAGGATGATATCAGGGCAGTAGTGCGAGATGATATAGGTTCTACTGAATAAAACATACAAATCCATTTGGGTAGAAATTAGGAATAGCAGGGAGACGTCACTGTTCGGTGTGGTCTATAGGCCACCAAATAATGGCATCGTGGTGGGGCAGGCAGAAAAATAGCTAATGCATGTAAAACTGGTATAGCAATTATCATGAGGGATTTTAATCTACATATCGATTGCTCAAACCAGGTAAGTCATGGCAGTAAATTGAGGAGGGGTTCGTAAAATGCGTTCACGATAATTTCCTTGAACAATATTTAATGGAACCTACGAGGGCCCAAGCCATCCTAGATCTAGTCCTGTGAAATGAGATAGGGATAATTAATGATCTCAACAGTTAGGGATCCTCTCAGAAGGAGCGATCACAGTACGGTCGAATTTAAAATACAGATGGAGCGTGAGAAGGTTAAATCCAGTATTTATGTCCTGTGCTTAAACAAAGAAGACTACGAAAGAATGAGGGAGGAGGGATATGAGGGATATGAATGGGAGCAAAAACTTTATGGTGGTTCAATTGAGGAACAGTGAGGGAATTTCAAAACGATTTTTCACAGTGCTCAGCAGAAGTATATTCCAGTGATAAGGAAGAACTGTAAGAAAAGAGAGAGCCAGCCATGGATGTCTAAGGAAATAAAGGAGAGTACCAGATTGAAAAAAAAACAAAAAAGCAAAGACTAGTGGGAAATTAGTAGACTGGGAAGTCTTTAAAGGCCAACAGAAAGCCACAAAAAAAGTTAGAAAGAAAAGAAAGACATATTATGAGAGTAAACTAGCTCAGAATATAAAAACAGGCAGCAAAAGTTCTGCGATTTACATATTTATATAAAGAGTGGCAAAGGTAAACATTGGTCCTTTAGAGGATAAGAAGGCTAATTTAATAACTGGGAATGAGGAAATAGCTGAGACATTAAACAGTTATTTCATGTCGGTCTTCACATTAGAAGACACAAATAACATGCTGAAAACTAATGGCAAGAAGGTTATAGCTGGTGAGGACCTAGGAAATATCATTATCACTAAGGAGGCAGGGCTGGGCAAGCTATTGGGAATAAAGGCAGCCAAGTCTCCTAGCCTTGATGAAATGCATCCCAGAGTACTAAAGGAGGTGATAGGGGAAATAACAAATGGACGAGTAATTATTTACTAAAATTCACTGGACTTTGGGGTCGTTCCCACAGATTGGAAAACAGCCAATGTGACTCCACTGTTTTTAAAAAAGTAAGTAGACAAAAAGCAAGTAACTATAGACCAGTTAGCTTAACTTCGGTAGTGGGGAAAATGCTCTATCGTTAGTTAAGGAAGCAATAGCAAGACATCTAGATATAAATTGTCCCATTGGAAACACCCAGCATGGGTTCATGAAGGGTAGGTCATGTTTAACTAATTTGGTGGAATTCTATGAGGACATTACCTACATAGTGGACAATGGGGAGCCTGAGGATGTGGTGTATCTGGATTTCCAGAAGGCATTTGACAAAAGTGCCACACTAAAGGCTGCTACATAGGATAAAGTTCCACAGAATTACAGGTAACGTATTGGCAAGGATAGAGAATTGGTTGACTAGTAGAAAGCAAAGAGTATGGGTAAATGGATGTTTTTCTGGTTGGCAGTCAGTGGCTAGTGGTGTGCCTCAGGGATCAGTGTTGGGAATTATTTACAGTTTACATGTATGATTTGGAGTTGGGGACTAAGTGTGGTGTGTCAAAATTTGCAGATGACACTAAGGTGAGTGGTAGAGCAAAGTGTGCAGAAGACACAAAGTCTGCAGAGGGATATGGATAGTCTAAGTGAGTGGGCAAAAGTCTGGCAGATGAAGTACAACGTTGATAAGTGTGAGGTCATCCATTTTGGAAGAAATAATAGGAAAATGGACTATGTCTTAAATGGTAAAAAAATTGCAGCACGCAGCTTTGCAGAGGGACTTGGGTGTCCTTCAGCATGAATCACTAAAAGTAGGATTGGGTGACCTTGAGCATGAATCACTAAAAGTAGGATTGCAGGTGCAGCAGTTAATTAAAAAGACAAATGGAATTTTGTCTGCCATTGCTAGATGGATGGAGTTTAAAAACAGGGATACTATGCTGCCGCTGTAGACAGTCCTGGTGAGGCCACACCTGGAGTACCGTGTGCAGTTTTGGTCTCCTTATTTGAGAAAGGATATACTAGCACCAGAGGGGGGTCCAGAGGAGATTCACTCGTTTGATTCCAGAGTTGAGAGGGTTGGGCTATGAGGAGAGACCGAGTAGTCTGGCATTATACTCATTGGAATTCAGAAGAATAAGGGAAGATCTTATAGAAACATATAAGATTATGAAGGGAATAGATAAGGTGGAGGCAGGGAGATTGTGGTCCACTAGCAGGTGTAACTCTGACTAGAGGGCATCACCTCAAAATAAAGGGAAGCATACGTACGACTGAGGTCAGGAGGAACTTCTTCACCCAAAGGATAGTGAATCTGTGGAATTCCCTGCCCAGTGACGCAGTTGAAGCTACCTCGCTTAATGTTTTTAAGGCAAGGCCAGATAAATTTTTGAACAGTAAAGGAATTAAGGGCTATGGTGAGTGGGCGGGTAAGTGGAGCTGAGTCTCAAAAGGATCAGCCATGATCTTATTAAATGGCGGGGTAGGCTCAAGGGGCCAGATGGCCTACTCCTGCTCCTCGTTCTTTTGTCCTAGGACAAGTGAGACAAAGTCAAACCCCAGAATTCCTGGAGGCCTGGTCATCAACCACCGATGCAATTAACAAATATGTTGAAATAGACCCTGTCTACATACCATTACCACACAAAACCAGAAACAAGACTGCCCACAATGACAGACCTGACCATACGAATTCAGAGCGGGACAGAACAACAGCGCTTCAATGGAGGCTACACAGCACAGACAATATAATCTAGAAGGAAGATTACTTCACATTTTTCTAAACCCATATTTGCAGTTTGTCACTATTTTCAATAGATCTGCAGCCCACTTCTTCCCTGTACTGTATATGTTAATGTTGAGGTGCAGGAAAACATTTTCACCTTTGTCTCTTTTCGTTCATCTGCTGTTAATATTCACAATTATGCTTGATACTACCACCCCACCCACAACAGGAAAAATACGGCCTTTGAACGTTACTTAAAACAGTGCTCAAAAAGAAGTTTCCTGAAGAAAATAAACTGCACCACATGAATGATTTGCAATAGTCATGGATAACACTGTGTAGAGCTGAATGAACACAGCAGGCCAAGCAGCATCAGAGGAGCAGGAAGGCTGACGTTTCGGGCCTAGACCCTTCCAGTTCTTTTCTCTGCAAATTACGCAAATCCCGCTCTATAAAGAACAGTAAAACACCTGTATTTAATCGGGTTTCAACCACATTAGCATCAAATTCAGACTATGTTTTACAAAATACAGTACCATTTCTCTACTTGCTAACCTTACCAACACCTACAGTTCTGTTTCACATAGGAAAGAAAAATCACAAATCGCTGTTAATCTTAGACTTCTTAAAACCAAGTCAATTGTATTATCAAAAAATTGGCATGGTCATTTAGCATTTAACTCAAACACTCCATAAATTCATTTGGTTTTTACTCTATAAATTTGATTTCTTTAATTGGAAGCAAATACTGCATATATCCATATCAATTGATTGGATAATACTTGTTAAATTACATGCTTTGGTAACTTGATTGGTTAGAATGCTTTTATTTGCATTCTGGTCCCATAAAGTGACAAATTCCACAGAAACTATTATGTGGTCACTGCCTGGTGTGGTGGGAAATTGTCCAATTTAGAATATTTAGTGGCTGCAGTTGAAAATGATGTGTTTTTCTAAGCTTTATCAAATTTCTGAAGAGAAAATTCCCAAATTCTCCAATCTATTGTCATAGGCAAAGTTCTCATCCTGAAACATGTCTTCACAGAATTCCTACAGTGTGTAAACAGGCCATTCAGCCCAAGTCCTTACCGACCTTCTGAAGAGCATCCCACCCAGACCCATCTCCCAACCCTTTCACATAACCCTACATTTTCTGTGGCTAACACACCTAACCTATAAATCCCTGAACGGTATGGGCAATTTAGCAAGGCTAATCCACTTAACCTGCAGAACTTTGGACTGTGGGAGGAAATGGGAATACCTGGCAGAAACCCACACAGACGCAGGGAGAACGTGCAAACTCTACGTTGGCTCAGGGGTGGAATTGAATCCAGGTCCCGGGGGCTGTGAGGCAGCAGTGCTAACCACTGATCCACTGTGCCACCCCTCCACCCCCTGAAAATGTCTTTTGCGCTCTCGTCAATGAGCTCACATCTTCCGTAAAGTGTGGTGCCCAGAATTGCACACAATGCTACATAACAGAAAATACTCAAAGTCTCCTGTAAATAGTTATCTATGGCAGTCATATTTATTTTTGTACAATGCTACACAATTTCTTGGTTCTGTCACAGAACAGACATGGTACAGATACAAGAACTCTCGAATAAGTCATTTATACAAGGTATACAAGGCAGAACAAGCTAATGATTCAATGCATCAAAACATGAAAGGGAGATTCCAAGCAAACCGATCTAAATATAACTACAAACATAATGCAGCATTAGATTAAGCATAAAAATCAGGAAGGCATCAAGTTCAAACAACATACTGATCTCAGCAGAGTAATAATGTTTTCTTAGACTAGGGCAAAAAAGCCCCCTAATTCTGATAAATGTATTGCTGCAGGAAGATGGGAGAGAAGACAAGACAAGCTCAACCAGGGAGACCTCTCTCTCCCTCTCTCCAGGATTAAACAACTTTCCAGCAATCATGTAAAAGATACACTGGCACAGTCAATCCTTCAGAATAGGTAGAAAAGAAGGATAAATTTAGAAAATAAAGAATGATGAGAAAAAGAAGTGTACACCAATCAGAAATATCAAGTGCTGGCACTTCCAAAACTTTAATCTAGGACCGCATGTTTACTACCTGCAACCTTCGTTCACCAACCATTGTAATATAAAAGAAGAACCAAAAATGTGTCAGCAAATAATCAGTTATGGAAGTCCCTTGACACCACAGAGCTTTCACCATATGTTGGAACAACACTAGCTGCGAGCAATGTGACGTTTCCCCCAACAGCATCAACATGGAACTATTTAAAAAGCGTCTTTACACTTAAAAGACAAGCATAAAAGGTATATTCTAGGAGTATTTCACATGAACTTCACTGATCCAAAGTAATGAGACTGCTATAACCTTTAATTAGTATTGCAAACCTGAAAATATATAGACTCCATGAATTAGACTACTGGTCAAAAGTTTCAGGCACACAAACAGTATGAAGTCTTGGATGCTTCACATTTGGAATGAAAAATTTGATCCAAAGTCAGTTTGTTGCTCATTTAAGAGGATTCACTTCGGGTGACACACAGCTCAAAGCATCCATCTTCTCGGAAAGTAGACGATCAACCTTGCTCTGGAAGAGAAATTAATTTATTTTTCAAAATATATAAATGTTCATTTTTCTTTTAAAAAGGAGACCCACGCAGTTTATTTATTGTTATTTTATGACAAAATAAAACAAAAATTATCCAGAACAGCTAAATTAAACAAACAACAGACAAGTCATTTCTGAACCAAACTTATACAGTTCTGTGACTAAATAATAGGATCTCTCTCAAATAAAAACTGAATGTGGAGAGAAAAGGTGTGTCAGTGGTACCAGTTACTGAGCAGCTTTCTTGGCCATTGCCAATGGTGCTGCCACAGGCTTCCGATAGTACCAACAAATTACTTGCTATTTAATTCTTTCACAGGATGTGGGAATAGCTGAGTAAGCTGACATTTTTTATTCATCACTGTCGATGAGAAGGTGTCAACACTACATGTGTTTAGGAATAGCCACAGTGCCAACAGAGTTCCAAGATTCTGACAGTGGCAGTGTTAACTTTGCTTCACAAAAAATTATTCAACTCAGATTTAAAATTAAACTTATCTAGCATCAACTGCCATTTGTGGTCAAGAGTTCCTAACCGCTACCATCCTGTATGAGTAGAAGTGCTTCCTAAATTCTCTCTTGACAGTCACCTAATTTTTAATGCCCTCAGTTCTAGAAGCCCTAACAAATGGAAATAGTTTATCTTCATACACCCTGTCTTTTCCAGTCAATATCTTGAAGACAGATCAGATCCAGGGGAACTCGCAGGTGGTGGTATTCCCTTGCATCTGTTGTCCTTGTCCTCTTAAGTGACAGAAGCCCTGATTTGGAAGTGCTGTTCAGAAAGCTTCAATGAGTTGGCACAACACATCTTGTTGACGACACACAATGCCCCCATGGGGTGTTGGTGGTGGAGGGAGAAACTACTGAGGGTGGTGGATTTGGTGCCAATCATGTGGGGTGCTTTGTCCTGGATATTTTCTAAATCAACATTTTCAGAGATCCTGTGACATCGATGCAGCAGATATAACTAGACCCCAGGCCTTCTGACTCAGGGGTAGGGACACAACCGCTGCGCAACAAAAACGCTTATGGTGTCAAGTTTCACGCATGCTGACTAATCCAGACAAAATGAAAAATATTCCATCACACTCCAAACTTTTGCCTCATGAATGATAGATAGGATTTGGGGAAACTGAAGGTGTGTCACTCAATGCAGAGGTCAGAGCCTCCAACCTGCATTTGTAGCTACGTACTTGTATATATAGCCAGTCCAGTTCGTTTTCTGGCTAATGGTAACTCAGGCTTTGAAAGCAGGAGATTCAGCAACGGTAAAGTCAAAAGGAAGTTACATTCGCTGCAGATTATATTGCAGATAGTCAGTACATGGCACTCGTAGGAAGCAAATATCACTAGCCACTTATCAGCCAATGTCCAGATCCTGCAACATACACAGACTGCTTCAGTATCTGAAGACTCACAAACGACACTCAGCAAGTATCCCCACTCTTGACTATACAGCAAACAGAAGATGATTAAAAGTAGCTGAAGATCATTGGATCCCTTGAGGAACTCCTGTAGGGATATCATGGGACTGAAATGGTTGACCTCCAACAACTACAACTTGTGCAGGGTATGGCTCTACCAGTGGAGAGCTTTTCCTCCACTTCAGTTGACTTCAGTTTGGATCAGATTCCTTAAAGCAATTCTCTGTCAAATACAGTCACTCTCACCTCAAGTTCAGTATTTTTTGTCCATGTTTGAACTAAGGTTGTAACACACAGTCAGCAGCTGAGCTGTCCTGACAAAATAAAAACTGAGCATGAGTCAGCAGGTTAACGCTGTGCAAATGCTGCTTGATAGGCTTGTTGATGGCACCTTCTATTACTTCACTGATGCCTGAGTTTGGACAAACAGGGTGGGAATTAGCTAGGTTGGATTTGTTTTGCTTTTTGTGGACTGGACGTACCTGAGCAACTTTGCACACTGACATTTCAACAACAATGGAACTAGATTGTACTCCTTGAGTAGTCTTTCCTCACTAACACTGTATCCAGCACAAGCTCCAACTTAAAAGACTTACACTTTTCTAACTTTATTGCTCTTTCTACAATCTCTCAAGGATAGAAGACTACGGAACCAAGAAGTTGTAGCAATCAAAAATGATTACACATTAGAAAAGGGAAAACTAATAGATAAGCTAATTGTGGTCTTTTAAAATTATTGAATAATTTGACAATAATTTGACATTTCCCTAGCCACCATCAGTTCTGAGGAAGGGTCACTGGATCCAAAAATGTAAACTGTTTTTTCCTTCACAGATGCCACCAGACCTGCTGAGCTGTTCCGGCAATTTTGTTTTGTTCCTGATGTACAGCATCCGCAGTTCTTTCGGTTTTTATTTAGTACTAACCAGGAGGCCTTTTGGCCCACGTGATTCCAGTGGAATCAAATAAGACAATTCTCTAAGTGAAACAGACTTACAGCGTGCATCATGAATACCAACTGGAAGAAAGAATATTCAAAAATAAGGAACAGTGTAAAGCACAGGGTATGTCTACAACACTAGAGATCATCAAACATCAGAAAGTGGCTTGTGACTATATTCTACTGCATGCCGAGTTTAAAGGATGCGAGAAGGCCACAGCACAAGAGAATATCCAGAGGGGAGGATGATCATACTCAAATGATGAGAAACTTACGCAATGGTAAATTTTACAAAGCATACTAGCTTTCTAAACTTAAGCTTGTTTTGGGTAATGTCCTTTTTAAAGAAAACTAGAAAAAGAAAGTAGGCAGCATGATAGAATAGCACCCAGCATTAAGACTACTTTGCATTTGCAGTCCGGATTCTGCTTTCATATATTGACATGGCAGTCTATACATTGAAATGATAAGCAAAAATATAACACTTACCAACTCCAATTTTGTTTCTTCAATTTTTACTTTGGCACTGTAGAAATTCTGCAAAATACAAGTTCAACATGCCAAACTAAACTATTGATCTCACAAAGAAACAAAAATTGAGAAGCTTATATTAATTAGTAGTGAAGCAACTGCACCAGAGATCATTTGGGGTAGAATTTCAACTCTTTATTCTATGTAATTCCCAACCTCGCCAGTCAAACAGACATATGGCACTTACGGGTGTCAAGTCATGATAGGATTTCAGCTTTGCGTTCAAAGATTCTACTTCCTTTTTCACATTTTCCAATCTCTAGAACACAAACACAGAGAACAATTAAGTTCAATGATTTGCATTTACCCCATCATTTGATAGAGATTTCTTTTGCTTCATCACCATGACCCACTCTCAGATCAGCAGTTAAAAGGCTAGGTGACCTGCTGTTAGTGAAATGCAGGCTGAAACACTCCGTTGATATTCTGCATATTTACCACTCCAAACTGGCCACAAAACACCTTGCTGCAAGAAAATCTGTTTCAGGTCTAAGAGGCAAGCTCAAGATGAATAATTGGTCTGATTTATCATTGAATTCAGATATTACCAGCCCTTTGCCATCTAAACAAGTTTAGAGAATGAAAATAACATATTTCTGAGAGTACAATTCAGACAGACGATCAAATGTATAAACACACTGGACAACACCAATCCACTGAAGTTAACATTTTGAATGTTAACAAAACAATCCTTTCATTTTCATACCTACCTCAGAAAGTTCCACAAGCGACTGATGATCTAGACACGCATCGAATCCAACTTGCTTCAGGTCATTCTTTTAGAAGAAAAATGGATAGTTAAAGATTAAAAACTTAAATGAAACATTTCAAAATTTCATAATTAAGACAGCTACACAAAAAGAACGCAAATTGTGGGGAAGGGGCATGTAGGGAAAGAGTGAGAAGGAGAGAGACACAGAGGGAGCGAGAGAAGGAGAGGCACACACAGAGGGAGCGAGAGAAGGAGAGGCACACACAGAGGGAGCGAGAGAAGGAGAGGCACACACAGAGGGAGCGAGAGAAGGAGAGGCACACACAGAGGGAGCGAGAGAAGGAGAGGCACACACAGAGGGAGCGAGAGAAGGACAGGCACACACAGAGGGAGCGAGAGAAGGACAGGCACACACAGAGGGAGCGAGAGAAGGAGAGGCACACACAGAGGGAGCGAGAGAAGGAGAGGCACACACAGAGGGAGCGAGAGAAGGAGAGGCACACACAGAGGGAGCGAGAGAAGGAGAGGCACACACAGAGGGAGCGAGAGAAGGAGAGGCACACACAGAGGGAGCGAGAGAAGGAGAGGCACACACAGAGGGAGCGAGAGAAGGAGAGGCACACACAGAGGGAGCGAGAGAAGGAGAGGCACACACAGAGGGAGCGAGAGAAGGACAGGCACACACAGAGGGAGCGAGAGAAGGAGAGGCACACACAGAGGGAGCGAGAGAAGGAGAGGCACACACAGAGGGAGCGAGAGAAGGAGAGGCACACACAGAGGGAGCGAGAGAAGGAGAGGCACACACAGAGGGAGCGAAAGAAGGAGAGAGAGAGAGAGAGAGAGAGAGAGAGAGAGAGAGAGACACACAGAGCGAGCGAGAGAAAAAGAGAGAGACACACAGAGGGAGCGAGAGAAAGAAAGAGACACAGAGGGAGCGAGAGAAAGAGAGAGACACACACAGAGGGAGCGAGAGAAAGAGAGAGACACACACAGAGGGAGCGAGAGAAAGAGAGAGAGAGACACAGAGGGAGCGAGAGAAAGAGAGAGAGACACACAGAGGGAGCGAGAGAAAGAAAGAGACACAGAGGGAGCGAGAGAAAGAGAGAGACACAGAGGGAGCGAGAGAAAGAGAGAGACACAGAGGGAGCGAGAGAAAGAGAGAGACACACAGAGGGAGCGAGAGAAAGAGAGACACAGAGGAAGCGAGAGAAAGAGAGAGAGACACACACACAGAGGGAGCAAGAGAAAAAAGAGAGAGGCACAGAGGGAGCGAGAGAAAGAGAGAGAGACACAGAGGGAGCGAGAGAAGGAGAGAGACACAGAGGGAGCGAGAGAAGGAGAGACACACAGAGGGAGCGAGAGAAGGAGAGAGACACAGAGGGAGCGAGAGAAGGAGAGAGACACAGAGGGAGCGAGAGAAGGAGAGAGACACAGAGGGAGCGAGAGAAGGAGAGAGACACAGAGGGAGCGAGAGAAGGAGAGAGACACAGAGGGAGCGAGAGAAAGAGAGAGTGACACACAGAGGGAGCGAGAGAAAAAAAAGAAAGAGAGACACAGAGGGAGCGAGAGAAAAAGAGAGACACACACAGAGGGAGCGAGAGAAAGAAAGAGACACAGAGGGAGCAAGAGAAAGAGAGAGACACACACAGGGAGCAAGTGAAAGAGAGAGACACACAGAGGGAGCGAGAGAAAAAGAGAGAGAGACACAGAGGGAGCGAGAGAAAGAAAGAGACACAGAGGGAGCGAGAGAAAGAGAGAGACACAGAGGGAGCGAGAAAAAGAGAGAGACACACAGAGGGAGCGAGAAAAAGAGAGAGTGACACAGAGGGAGCGAGAGAAAGACAGAGACACAGAGGGAGCGAGAGAAAGAGAGACACAGAGGGAGCGAGAGAAAGAGAGAGACACACACACAGAGGGAGCGAGAGAAAAAAGAGAGAGGCACAGAGGGAGCGAGAGAAAGAGAGAGAGACACAGAGGGAGCGAGAGAAAGAGAGAGACACAGAGGGAGCGAGAAAAAGAGAGAGGCACACAGAGGGAGCGAGAGAAAAAAAAAAGAGACACAGAGGGAGAGAGAGAAAGAGAGAGACACAGAGGGAGCAAGAGAAAAAGAGAGACACACAGAGGGAGCGAGAGAAAAAGAGAGAGAGAGACACAGAGGGAGCGAGAGAAAGACAGAGACACAGAGGGTGCGAGAGAGAGAGTGAAACAGAGAAAAGTGGGGGCAGGCAGCAACAAAAAAGATAAAAATCCTTGGCTACAAAAAGTACATTTGATTGGAAATGTCAAATGTGCAAACTCATTCAGTACTTTTTTTTTAAGAAAACATACCCCATTACCTCTCCTATCCAGCTGTTAATCTATTGCATAACTTTATCAGCTGATTTAAAGTATCATCTACATTTTCTATTTTCTTTAAAAGCAACGTAATATTTTGCCTTCACTTTTGATCTGTGGCCTTCCTATCTAGTATCTAGAATGAGCATCCAACATCACTGAACCAAACACTTCTTCTGTAAGTGCAGCGTAATCTTACTGCTGGCTACAAATATAACTGGGCCATAAGTCTCCTGTTCAAAACGACTCACTGATTTCATGACAGCAGGCTACCAAATTCATATGGCTGGGGACTGATAATGTTTAATTAAAATCGTGAGCCAATGTCCAAATAGTTACTAAGGGCAAGAAAGCAATGAATGGAGGTCAGGATTTGCTATTCTAATGTACTGCTTGTGTTTCTAACCTCAGCCATTCCATGCTAAAGAAATGTCAAAGATTTCTCTCTTAGGAAGAGGAAAACAATAAGAAAGCTCAATCAGGCCTCCAGCACCTACAGTGGTTGTTTACAGTGCAACACAGAGATGCTTGAAAAAGGCAGGAACCTCTCCCATGTGGTTATTTAATTTGTGCATTAACCAAGACAATTACAACCAGTTGGCCATTTGGCCACAGAAGGCCACTGTATCACAGGAAAGGCTTGAGAGTCAATTTAATCTTGACCTGGACTAAGATTCACACACATCTACATGATTTCATTGGATAACCCCACTAATTTCTACCTTCTGCAACCAAAATTATGTCTTCCACTTGCAATACTCCCTTAAAAGGCCTTTTTGCCCCTTATCAATCACTAAATGCAAAATAAAAATGCAAATATTTTCTCAGGATTAACTATTTCATCCAAAAATTAATAAAACCCATCCTACAGATGCTGGCTGGAGTATGAGGCAACCAGACTTAAAAATCATAGCTTCAATACTGACCTCTAAACTTTGGCTCAGTTGGCTCCATTCTTTCATTTTTTTCCTGAAGAATTCTGCATTCTGCTTTTTACACTCTGCTTTTGCCTTGGCTTCAATGACACAGGCATCTGTCTGCAGTAAATCCCTTAAAATAAGACAAAGCATCACAATTACTGAAATTTCACTCCTCTTGGGCCAAGTGAGTCAGTTCTTGTGAATGGTATATTTTGGTACTACATTTAAGAATCATCTGGATGAGCACTTAAAATATGAGGACACAGTAAACAATAGACCAAGTGCAGGTAAATAGGATTAATGTGGCTTGATGTTTGTTAGTCAACTTAGAAAGGGTGAGCCAAAGGTCTGGTTCTATGCTGTATGACTCTGACTATTTTGCATTAGGGTCAACATGAAGCCTTAGAGATCAGATGTAAGCAAAACTTCAATGCAAAAAAATGAGCCTTAATTCCAAACTGTTGTGAACCTCATATAGGCTATTGACTTTTTAAAAAGGAAACTGAATTCCCAGTGACTGATTCAAAGAATCACATGACAAAATTTCACATTTTCAGACCTTTACTGTGGAAGTATCTAAAACATGAATACAAAAGCAAAATACCATAGATGCTGGAAATCTGGAATATAATGTGGATGCCAGAAATACTCAGAAACAAAATCAGAAATTGCTGGAAAGACTCAGCATGTTTGGCAGCATCAATGTAGAGAAAGCAGAGCTAACGTTTTGGGTTCAGCAACTCTTCTTCAGAACTGATGTCATCTGCTGAGTTTTTCTGGCAATTTCTGAGTTTTGTTTTTCCCCCTGATTTGCAGCATCTGCAGTTCTTTGTTTTTTTTTTGCTGGGAACACACAGCAGGTTGCAACATCTGTGGAGAGAAACAAAGTCAGCAGTTCAGGTTGATGCTCTTATTGGAACTCATCCTCACATGAACACTTCCATGATAGTCATAGAGTTGTGCAGCATGGAAACAGACCCTTCAGGCCAACTCGTCTCTGCCAGACAGATATCCTAAATTTATCTAATCCAAATTGCCAGCTTTGGGCCCATAACCCTCTAAAGGCTTTCTATTCATGTGCCCATCCAGATACCTTTCAAATGCTGCTACTGTACTAGCCTCCACTTCCTCTGGCAGCTCATTCCATACACACACCACCCTCTACATTTAAGAGTTTTCCCTTTTATATCTATCTCCTTTCACCTTAAACCTATGCCCTCTAATTTTGGACTCCCCTAACCTGGAGGGAAAAAAGAACCTTGGCTATTAACCCTATCCATGACCCTCATGATTTTATAAACCTCCACAAAAGATCACCCCTCAACCTCTGACACTCCAGCGATAATAGCCCCAGGAATTCAGCCTTTCCCTATAGCTCAGGCCCTCAAACTCCAGCAACGTCTTTGTAAATCTTTTCCACATACTTTCAAGTTTATCAATATCTTTTCTATAACAGGGAGATCAGAAGTGAATGCAATATTCCAAAAGGTGGCCTAACTAATGTTCCGTACAGCCATAACAAGACATCCCAACTGCACTAACCAACAAAGGCATGTGTACCAAACATCTCCTTCACTACCTTCAAGGAACTATAAACCTGCACTCCAAGGTCTCTGTCCAACAACACTCCCCAGGACCCTATCAATAGTTGTATAAGTCCTGCCCTGATTTGCCTTCCAAAATATAACACCTCATATTTATCTAAATTAAACTCCATCTGCCACTCCTCGGCCCAGTGACCTTGGTAATCCTCTTCACTGTCCACTACACCAATTTTGGTGTCATCTGCAATCTTATTAACCATTATTCACAGCCAAATCATTTACATAAATTACAAAAAGCACAGAACAGAGCACAGTACAGGCCCTTTGCCCCACAATGTTGTGCCAAACTTTTAGCCTAATCCTAAAGTCTATCTAACCTCCAGCCCTACCTCATACTATCATCTATATGCCTAACTAGTAGCTGCTTAAATGCCCTGAATGAGGCCGACTTCACGACCCTCTCCAGCAATGCATTCCACGCCATGACCACACTCTGTGTAAATAACCTACCTCTGATATCTCCACTATATTGACCGCCACTCACTTTAAAACTATGCCCCTTCGTAATAGCTACCTCCACCCTAAGAAAGAGTTTCTGGCTGTCTACTCTATACCTCTGATCATTTTTGTACACCTCTGTCAAGTCACCTCTCATCCTTCATCGTTCTAGAAAGCCCTAGCTCTCTCAACCTTTCCTCGTAAGACTTTCCCACCACACCAGGCAAATCCCCTGGTAAATCTCCTCTGCACCTTTTCCAACACTTCCACATCTTTCCTGTAATGAGGCGACCAGAACTGGATACAATACTCCAGACATGGCCGAATCGGGCTTTTGTATAGCTGGAGCATAACTTCACTCCTCTTGAGCTCAATCCCTCTATTTACGAAAGCTAACACACCATACGCCTTCTTAACAACTCTATCCGCCTGGGTGGCAGCTTTCGGGGAACTGTGGGCATGAACCCCAAGATGCTCCTGCTCCTCCACAGAGCCAAGAATCTTGCCGTTAACCCTGTATTCGGCTTTCAAATTTGTCTTTCCAAAATGAGTCAAATCACACTTTTCAGGGTTAAACTCTATCTGCCACTTCTCAGCCCAGCTCTGCATCCTCTGTCCCTTTGTAACCTAGAACAGCCCTCTGCACTATCTACAACTCGACCCACCTTCGTATTGCCCACGAACTTACTAATCCACCCCTCCACTCCTTCATCCAAATCATTTAGAAAAATCACAAATAGAAGTGGACCCAGAGCAGATCCTTGTGGTACACCACTTGTAATTGAGCACCATGTTGAATATTTTTCGTCCACTAGCATCCTTCGTCTTCGAAGGGTCAGCCAATTCTGAATCCAATCTGCCACATTTCCCCCTGTCCCATATTGCCCCAGTGGCTAAACCCATCAGTATGTCCTCTCTCACTGCAGTTGTGACATTCTCCCTAATTAGTAATGCCACTTTTCCAACTCTTTTACCTTCCTCTCTATCTAGTCTAAAACAACAAAATCTGGAAACGTTGAGCAGCCAGTCCTGTCCCTCTCTCAACCAAGCCTCTGTAATGGCCACAGCATCATAGTTCCATGTACTGATCCAGGCTCTAATTTCATCTACCTTACTTATAATATCCCTTGCGTTGAAATAACACACTTCAACCCATTAGTACCATTGTGTCCATTTACCTGTTTCTGACTGTCCTTTCTTTCTAATTCACTGGTCCTAATATGTACCTTCCCCTCAACCCTTCCACTTGCTGACCTGTCGCTCTGGTTCCCAGCCCCCTGCAACTCTAGCTTAAACCCTCCCGAGTAGCACTAGTGAACCATCCTGTGAGGATATTGGTTGCCCTTCAGTTTAGGCGCAACACGTCCCTCTTGTACAGGTTACCCTGCCTCAGAAAGCGGTCCTAATGATCTAAAAACCTGAAACCCTGGCCCCTCTGCAGCATCTCCTGAACCGCAAATTCATCTCTCCTGTCTTTCTATTCCTTGCCTCACTAACACGTAGCACTGATAGTAACCCAGAGATTATTACCCTCAAGGTTCTGCTTTTCGGCCTCTTTCCTAACTCCCTGTACTCCCTCCACAGAGCTTCATGCCTCTTTCTGCCTTAGTTTTAAAATAGCGATGGAAAAGTTAATAGAATTATAATAACCGGCCCCAATGTGAGCCCCCACTGACACCTCAAATACTTACCCTTCCTTATTTTCCAAACGAAGGTCAAGTTTTGCTCCATCTAGCAGGTACAGTCATACTGAATAAAAAAGTTTTCTTGTACAAAGTTAATTCATCTAGATCAAAGTCCTTAACACTATGGCTGTCCCAATCTTTGTTTGCAAAGTTAAATTCCTTGTTCTTACCTGCATTGACTGTTTGACTTGCTCCTCTTCTCAACTGCACCAGCCTCAGACTTATTTTGTTTCTCACTAGCACGAGTCCCCACCCTACTTACCAGTTTAAAACCTCCCGAGTAGCATGAACAAATCTCCGCACCAGGACAATGGTTCCCTTCCATTTCAGGTTAATTCTAATGAAAGCTATGTCCCACTGAATCCTATGGCCAGCTATTCAAGGGTGCATTTTCCAGTGTTCTTATATTTTTGCCCGTCATCTCCGTGACCAGGGAACACATTCCCAACACCATCTGCCTGAAGACTAGCGCAGAACACTATTTCCTGCTGTTCACAGCACCAGATTCCTTGTAATAAAAAAAATTAGAAAATGCTGGAGAAACTCAGGAGGTCTGGCAGCATCTATGGAGGGAGAAGGGTTAAACTGAATCCAGCATGACTCCTCACACAGAGAATCATAATGAGTCAAAATTAAAGTCATAGTGGACTCAAAAATGCTAACTATAATTCTCTCAACAGTTGCTACCCTCTGTTTCAATGCACGCTCGTTCTCTCTGTTACTTTGTCAAGGATCTGACAATAAGTCCGTAAGTAGGAAGAGTAGCTGCTTCTCCATTTGCATTCGAGTGTCAAATCTGGCACGTGGGTTTAAGACAACTTAACCTGGCTGCTGGTCTCCATGACAAACAGGCAAGATTCACCCTTAATATCCAGGAATAAGCCTGTCAATTTGTCTCGAAAAGTTAACTGTTTCTCTCCCTCGAGATGCTACCATATCTGCGGAGCTCATCCAGCACTTTGTTTTTATCTCATCACCTTCTCTTCATGGCTGTGCCAACTTTTCAAGACAACACTGAGATATTATGGGATAACTTACTACAGAAGTTACCACATAAATAAAAAGAAAGCTGGTATTTTCCAAAACAGGTACATACAAGAACAGAATTAGGAAATAGCTTCAGAGATAGTAGGAACTGCAGATGCTGGAGAATCTGAGAAAACAAGGTGTAGAGCTGGATGAACACCTCAGGCTAAGCTGCATCAGAGGAGCAGGAAGGCTGACATTTCGGCCTAGACCCTTCTTCTGAAGCCTACTTGATTCGTACATCAACTACCATTTTAAGCATTCCTCTCTCTAACACTGGTAGAGTGGCAACAATGCATGCTAATTCAGAATCATTATGGCACAGGACAAGGCTCATTGTGCCTCCACCACCACCTCAAATGAGCAACATTACCTGCTGCCAATCTTCTGCTAGTGTGCCTCATCATTACACATCATTTCTATCCAATGTCCTCGAGAGCCTGAAACAAATCCACTGCCTCCAGTTTTTCAGGCAATTCATTCCATAACCAAACTACTCACATTATGAGCAAGTTTTCTTCTCACATTACCCTTCTTTCATTTGCACATCACTTTAAAACTATACGATACATATTTTTCCACATCTTATAGGATACACTCCAGGAAAAAAGGATAAGTGGAAGAGTCAGAATATGGAGTGGGATAAACGTAAATAAAAGTAAAGCTAGAATAGGAGGCGGAGGCTAAAGTTAAGGGGAGAAGAGTATCTTTAAAATAAAGCAATTAGAAAAATCAGCAAGAAAGACTGAATAAGTTCAAGTTTAAAACACGACAGTTGAGGTCATCTGAGTGAAAGATGTGACTTGTAATATGTGGAAGCTATGGTACTTAGCACGGTCGCTGCACATTTGGCTGTCTGGAAGTGCTTCCACCTGCTTGAGTTTGTGTTTTGGAGCTCAAGTGACAGGTAAAGACACTGTGGTGCGACTATGAGTCCGAGAGTACGTGGATAGCATGTTTAGAGAACTGGTCACAATGCAGTTGAGGGAACTGGAGGAGAGGGAATGGGTGAGCACCGGGCAGTCAATGATAAACAGGCAGAAAGTACAGGAGTCCCCTGGGATCTCACAAGTCTGGTTTTCCAAATTGGAAGCTAATGTGAAAATGGAGTAGTTAGCAGAATTCGGCATAGTTTCGTACGGGAAAGGTCATGTCTCACCAACCTAATCAAATTTTTTGAAGAAGTAATGAGGATAATTGATAAGGGAAGGGATGTTTATATGGACTTCAGTAAGGCATTTCATAAAGTCCGACATGGCACAATGGTCCGAAACTAAAATCACACGGGATTTTGGGTGGGCTGGCTAGATAGATACTAAGTTGGCTTGGTCTTAGAAGACCAAGGTAGCAGTGGAAGGGCGTTTTTCAGAATGGAGACCGGTAACTTGTGAAGTTCCACAGGAATCTGTCTTAGGTTCTCTGTTGTTTGTAGTATAAATAAATGATCTGAAGGAAAATGTGGGTGGTCTGATTAGTAAGTTTGCAGATGACACAAAGATTGGTGGAGTTGCTGATAGTGCCAACAATTGTGAGAGGATACAACAGGATACAGATAGATTGCCAGGGTGCGTGATGTCTCTGATCGTGTTTTTGGGATCCTTAAGGGAGAGGGGGAGCAGCCCCAAGTCATGGTCCACATTGGCACCAACGACATAGGTAGAAAGAGAGGCGGGGATTTAAGGCAGAAATTCAGGGAGCTAGGATGGAAGCTGAGAGCTAGGATGAACAGAGTTGTTGTCTCTGGTTTGTTGCCCATGCCACGTGCTAGTGAGACGAGGAATAGGGAGAGAGAGGAGTTGAACACGTGGCTACAGGGATGGTGCAGGAGGGAGGGTTTTGGATTCTTGGATAATTGGGGGTCTTTCTGGGGTAGGTGGGACCTCTACAAGCAAGATGGTCTTCACCTGAACCAGAGGGGTAACGATATCCTGGGGGGGGGGAATTTGCTAAGGCTGTTCGGGTGGGTTTAAACTAATTCAGCAGGGGGATGGGCATCAAAATTGTAGTTCGACTATAGAAAAGGTTGAGAGTAGAGTGGTCCGAAATAAAGTTTCTGGGAAGCAAGATGGCACCGGCAAGCAAGAAGTTGGATTGAAGCGTGTCCACTTCAATGCCAGGAGCGTTCGGAATAAAGGTGGGTGATCTTGCAGCATGGGTTAGTACCTGGGACTTCAATGTTGTGGCCATTTCAGAGGCATGGACAGAGAAGGGACAGGAATGGTTGTTGCAGGTTCCGGGATTTAGATGTTTCAGTAAAAACCGACAAGATGGTAAAAAGGGCGGAGGTGTGGCATTGTTGGTCAAGGACAGTATTACAGTTGCAGAAAGGACGTTTGGGGACTCGTCAACTGAGGTAGTACGGGCTGAGGTTAGAAACAGGAAAGGAAAGGTCACCCTGTTGGGAGTTTTCTATAGGCCTCCGAATAATTCCAGAGATGTTGAGGAAAGGATAGCAAAGATGATTCTCAATAGGAGTGAGACAGACAGGGTAGTTGTCATGGGGGACTTCAACTTTCCAAATATTGACTGGGAACACTATAGTTCAAGTGCTATAGATGGGTCAGTTTTTGTCCAGAGTGTGCAGGAGGGCTTCCTGACACAGTATGTAGATAGGCCAACAAGGGGCGAAGCCACATTAGATTTGGTACTGGGTAATGAGCCTGGCCACGTGTTAGATTTGGAAGTAGGGGAGCACTTTGGTGATAGCGATCACAATTCTGTTATGTTTACTTTAGTGATGGAAAGGGATAGGTGTATACCACTGGACAAGAGTTATAGCTGGGGGAAAGGCAATTACGATGAGATTAGGCAAGATTTAGGGAGCATAGCATGGGGAAGGAAACTGCAGGGGATGGGCACATTAGAAATGTGGACCTGATTCAAAGAAAAGCTCCTGTGTATCCTAGATAAATATGTACCTGTCAGGCAGGGAGGAAGCTGTAGAGTGCGGGAACCGTGGTTTACGAAGGAGGTGGAATCTCTGGTCAAGGAGGAAGAAGAAGGCTTATGTTAGGATGAGATGTGAAGGCTCAGTTAGGGCACTTGAGGGCTACGAGGTAGCCAGGAAAGACCTAAAGAGAGAGCTCAGAAGAGCCAGGAGGAGACATGAGAAGTTGTTGTTGGATAGGATCAGAGTAAACCCTAAGGCTTTCTATAGGTATTTAAGGAATAAAAGAATGACGAAAGTAAGATTAGGCCCAATCAAGGATAGTAGTGGTAAGTCGTGTGTGGAGTCAGATGAAATAGGGGAAGCGCTAAATGAATATTTTTCAACAGTGTTCACTCTAGAAAACGACAATGTTGTCAAGGAGAATACTGAGATACAGGCTACTCGACTAGGTGGGATTGAGGTTCACAAGGAAGAGGTATTACAAATCCTTCAGAAGGTGAAGATAGATAAGCCCCCTGGGCCGGATGGGATTTATTCTCGGGTCCTCTGGGAAGCCAGGGAAGAGATTGCCGAGCCTTTGGCATTGATCTTTAACTCGTCATTGTCTACAGGAATAGTGCCAGATGACTGGAGGATAGCAAATGTGGTTCCCCTGTTCAAGAAGGGGAGTAGAGACAACCCTGGTAATTATAGACCAGTGAGCCTTACCTCAGTTGTTGGTAAAGCGTTGGAAAAGGTTATAAGGGATAGGATTTATAATCATCTAGAAAAGAATAAATTGATTTGGGATAGTCAGCACGGTTTTGTGAAGGGAACGTCGTGCCTCACAAACCTTATTGAGTTCTTTGAGAAGGTGACCAAACAGGTAGATGAGAGTAAACCGGTTGATGGATTTCAGCAAGGCGTTCGATAAGGTTCCCCACAATAGGCTATTGTACAAAATGCGGAGAAATGGAATTGTGGGAGATATAGCAGTTTGGATCGGAAATTGGCTTGCTGAAAGAAGACAGAGGGTGGTAGTTGATGGGAAATGTTCATCCTGGAGACCAGTTACCAGTGGTGTACCGCAAGGGTCGGTGTTGGGTCCACTGCTGTTTGTCATTTTTATAAAAGACCTGGATGAGGGCGTAAAAGGATGGGTTAGTAAATTTGCAGACGACACTAAGGTCGGTGGAGTTGTGGATAGTGACGAAGGATGCTGTAGGTTGCAGAGAGACATAGATAAGCTGCAGAGCTGGGCTGAGAGGTGGCAAATGGAGTTTAATGCAGACAAGTGTGAGGTGATGCACTTTAGTAGGAGTAACCGGAAGGCAAAGTACAGGGCTAATAGTAAGATTCTTAGCAGTGCAGTTGAGCAGAGAGATCTCGGTGTCCATGGACACAGATCCTTGAAAGTTGCCACCCAGGTTGACAGGGCTGTTAAGAAGGCATACAGTGTTTTAGCTTTTATTAATAGAGGGATCGAGTTCCGGAACCAAGAGGTTATGCTGCAGCTGTACTAAACTCTGGTGCGGCCGCACTTGGAGTATTGTGTACAGTTCTGGTCACCGCATTATAAGAAGGATGTGGAAGCTTTGGAAAGGGTGCAGAGGAGATTTATTAGGATGTTGCCTGGTATGGAGGGAAGGTCTTATGAGGAAAGGCTGAGGGACTTGAGGCTGTTTTCATTAGAGAGAAGTAGGTTGAGAGGTGATTAATTGAAACATATAAAATAATCAGAGGGTTAGATAGGGTGGATAGGGAAAGCCTTTTTCCTAGGATGGTGACGGCGAGCATGAGGGGGCATAGCTTTAAATTGAGGAGTGAAAGATATAGGACAGATGTCAGAGGTAGTTTCTTTACTCAGAGAGTAGTAAGGGAATGGAACGCTTTGCCTGCAACGGTAGTAGATTCACCAACTTTAGGTACATTTATGTTGTCATTGGACAAGCATATGGACATACATGGAATAGTGTAGGTTAGATGGGCTTGAGATCGGTATGACAGGTCGGCACAACATCGAGGGCCGAAGGGCCTGTACTTTGCTGTAATGTTCTATGTTCTATGGTGGCTTGGGCATGGCAATGGCAGATGGAGTTTAATCCAGACAAAACCAAGGTGATGCATTTTGGAGGATCAAATTTAGGTGTGAATTCTACTGTTCATGGCAGAACCTTTAGGAACATTAACATACAGACTGATCTGGACATACAGTTCACTAGCAGCAACACAGGTGGTGAAAATGATTAAGGAGGCATATTGAGTGCTTGCCTTCATCAGCTAGGGCATGGAGTACAAGAGTTGCAGCTACATAAAACAAATGCAGCCGAACAAGGGGAGTATTGTGTGCAACTGTAGTCATCACATTACCAGAAGGACGTAGAAGCTTTGGAGAAAGTTCAGAGAAGGTTCGCCAGGATGTTGCCCTGTCTTGAGGGCATTGGCTACGAGGAAAGGTTGAAAAGGCTAGGATTGTTTTCACTGGAAAGACGGCGGCTGACAGGAGGCCTGACAGGGGTCTACAGAATTATGACGGGCATAGATAGGGTGGATAGTCAGGCTTTTTCCCAGATTTGAAGTTTCAATTACAGAGGGGCACAGGTTCAAGGTGAAAGAGCAAAAGTTTAAGGGAGATTGAGCGAGGAAAGTTTTTCAAGCAGAGAATGGTAGGAACCTGGAAAGCACCGCTAGAGGTGGTGGTGGAAGCAGGCACATTAGCGACATTTAAGAGGCAGCTGGTTGGTTACATGAATAGGGAGGGAATAGAGGAATATGGACCAAATGATGGCTGGATATTTGTTTTTCAGCTTAGTCAGAGCACGATGATCAGGGCAGGCTTAGAGCACCAAATGATCTGTTCCTGTGTCATACGTCTCTTTTGTGTTTTGTTTTGAGAGTGCCTAGTTCCTTAAGAGACTGCAGACAGAGCCAAGCTTCCAGCATCACAAGCAGCCTAACTGTTCAGGAGGGGAGAGGAAGATAAAAGGAGCAACAATTATGATAAGGATTCATTAGTTAGGGAACAGACAGGTATGTCCATGGCTGTCAAGTGTGACTCCAGGATTGTATGGTACCAGTCTGGTGGCAGGGTCATAGATGTTGCAGAGCAGGTACGTTCTTCCGACAGGCGGGGTTGGGGGGGAATGCTGAGCACTGAGGCCCTTGCAGTGTGTTTTACTAGTGCCATTGGGAACGCTTCAAACTAATTTAGCAAGGGTGTGGTGTAAATCATTCAGGGAAAAATAGAAAAGGGAAAAAAAGATGGAGAGGTAGCGGTGTTGGGTAAGGATTGCATTGCAGTGCTGGAGAAGTAAGATGTCTCAGAGGGTTTAAGGATGGAGTCAATTTACCCAGAGCAATGGATTAAAAAGGGTGAAATTATTTTGTTTGGTGTGGTCTACAGGCCACCAACTAGTGTAAAGGATGTAGAGGAACAACCTGCAGTGAAATTTCAGAGAATTGTTAGCATGATAGAATAGGGGTCTTCAATTACCCAAATATAACCTGGGATAGTGGTGGTGTAAATGGCAGTGAGGGCCAAGTATTCCTAGAATGTATAGGGACAGTTTCCTACAATAGTCCAACAAGGAAGGATGCATCATTGGACCTGATCCTTTGCAAAAAAAGCAGGCCTAGTGAATCAAGTATCAGTGGGGGGATATTTCAGGGACAGAGATCATTGTTTCATAAGATTCAGGTTATATTGGAGAATAACATGCAACAATACAGAGCTAGAAGAATCAATTGACAAGTGTTGACTTCCATAGGCTAGAACAGAATTGAGCAGGATTGATTGGAACAAGAGCGTCAGGAAGGTCAGAAATTGAACCACCTTGAAGCAGTAAATGGTTTGGATACAGTTGAGGCATATTCCCTTTAAAGAGAAAGGTCAATAGAAGGGTTCAAAATTAATATGGAAGTGAACTTTGAGAGATTTTTGGCACTTAATTTTAGCAAGGCACAGAGACTGAATTGGAAGCATCCCAGGATTTTGACAAAAGTGAGAGCAGAAATCTTGAAATTATAGGCCATAATATTTCAGTCTTCCTTGGACTCCAGGGAAGTGATAGAACATTTCGCTGATGATTGCGCACTTCCCCATTTCTGACCTTATAATGAGCGAGGATCACAGAAGAAGCAACTGAAGATGCTGGATGTCCTGTAGTTGAGATAAATGACCAAAAACTAAAACCATCTTATGTATCAGATATGATCAGCTAAGCCTCATGGAACAGTTCCAAGCAGGGAAACAACATCTTCACAAAAGGCAGCAAAGAAACAAGCAATAGAAATAGAGCAGCACTCACTTTTCCAGAGACTTTTCCAGATTGATAGTTTCAGTCAGTTTCTTTGACAGATCACTAATTACAACCACTTGACTTCTGTTCTCAGCTGCTAAATGGTCAGAGGCCAAATCTTTTATTGCAAGCACAAAGCTAAAAAGAAAGAAAATAAAATATTAAGCATTCAAGAGGAAATATGTAAAACATTTTACAAACCATAAAAAATTTTAAACCATACATCCTGATTCATCAGGTTTATGGATTCTACTTATAGTCTGTGATGAATGTTTAACATGTAGATTGGATCGGAGAATGGGTCAGGTTCATGCCTCAAAATTAAACAGCTTGCCAGCATTTGCTACTAAAATTTACACAGGATCAGTTGGGAGGTGGGATTAATGACTGAATGGCCACCTTCTGTTCTGCATTATTTCAGATCTGTAATTTAGTATGTTATTGGAATGCTGGTAGAAGCGTACTGCGGCAACATACTTAGAAGAGTTTATTTCATGTGAGAACCTCTTATTCTGCCTTCGCTCACACCACACTGTTCATGGATCAGTGGAGTAGGAAAGTTGACATTTTGTTATATATTAAAAAAATCCCCTGCAAGTCACATATCCCACCTGATCATGTCCTGTCATTGGGTTAAAACCCTCAAAACTTCCTTCTCAGCATCATTGTAGGTGTCTCAACAACTACAGTAAATGGTTCAAGAATGCCATCTCCAGAGCAATAAGAATAGGCAATAAATGATGATCCAGCAACAGCAACACTAACTTCCCATGAATAAATAAAAAGCCCACACAATGAGGTTAGGACAGTATGATCTCAGAACAACCACACTGGGAAAGTGAGACTGTAAAATGCTACAGTCATCATCATTGAAATGTAAGCAAAACATAAGGTATTAGAGATTAAGATGAAGACTAACATAGAAAATAACTAAATATTCTAATAATTAGAAGCACAGAGACATCCTGTGGAGCTGGAGGAACACAGCAAGCCAGGCAACATCACAAGAACAGGAAAGTAGACGTTACAGGTCGTGACATTTTTCTGAAGAAAGGTCCTGAGCTGAAACATCAACTTTCCTGCTCCTCTGATGCTGCCAGGCCTGCTGTGTTATCTCTGACTCCAGCATCGGCAGTTCTTACAATCTCACAGAGACATCCTACTAGTTTTCAAAATGCATTAAGGAATTTAAGCATTCCTTTCTGATAATGTGATTGAAATAATGATTTTTAACTTGAAAAAATATAAACACCTCCTTTCATCATTTTACACTAACCAGAAAACAGGGACATCATGGGCATAAAATGGCACTGAAGTATGTATCTAAGCCCATGCATTTAAATAGTAAAAAATTTTAAAGTAGACATGGATGTTCATTCAGATAGATAAAACAACAACAGGTAATTAGTCAAGTGTTGTTGAACAAACTGGCTAAGAGTAAATAGAATTTGAACATTTACTGGCATTGGAGGCAGTCCAGAGAAGGTTCACTGGGATGATCTCAGATATGAAGGAATTTTCTGGTGAGGACACGTTTGGGAAAATTAGGTTTGTACTCATTGGAGTTCATAATAATGATGAAGATTCATTTTTTGACGGGGGAGAGCAAGGGGTGTTTAGAAGTAGATGCTGAAAACTGCTAGCTGGCATTTTGGCAAAGTTGTCAGCACTGCTGCCTCATGACACCTGTGAGCCGGATTCAACTCCAGCCTTGGGTGATTGTCTGTATGGAGTTTGCACATTCTCCCTGTATCTGTGTGGGTTTCAACAGGTGTTCCGGCTGCCTCCCACAGTCTAAAGATGCACAGGTTAGGCGGATTGAACTAAATTATCCCATGGTATCCAGGGATGTGCAGGCTAAGTGAATTAGCCATGGTAAATGCAGGGTTAAGGGGATATGGTGGAGGAGCAAGTCTGATGGGAATGGTCTTTGGAGTTTTGGTGCAGACATGATGGGTCAAGTGACCTTATTTAGCACTGAGCGTATTCTATGATTCTATCAGGTTGTTTTGCCTTGCAAGTGAGTCCATAACCACAGTGTGCAATCGTACAATATTTGTGTCTATGCTGGAGACTTCAATAACGTCTCCTGAGTTCTCCTTCCCTGTCATTTCTTTGATATTTTTCAACATAGTTGAATTCACTGCTACAAAGGTTAACCTGCTGCTTTGTTTCCCACTGGGGCAAGTTTCACCATTTCCATCCCCCCCGGCTCCCAAGCAATTTTGAACAGATATTGAAAAACCAAAGAACAATAAAGCTCACCCTTCTTTCTTCCAAATCTACAAAACCCTAGCTTACACATTCAAGGCTGAGGCCAGTTCTGGGGTTGGTCTTCCAGTGCAACTTTGAAAATGATATTCCAGATAGAAGGATGCCCTTAGCTGAATTCCCAGTGCGTGCTCCCAACAGGGAAGACAGTACTAAGGAAAGCACTGTTTTATAATATTATGAAGATCACTCCTCATAACTGAGACTTTCCATTCCAGGCAACATCCTGGTAAATCTCCTCTCCGGGGCAATCATGTCCTTCTGATGGTGTGATGACCAGAACTGCACACAGTATTCCATCTGTGGTCTAAACCAATGTTTATAAAGTTGTAACAAGATTCCCTTACTTGTATTTCTATGCCGAGCCAAAGGCATGCAACTTGTATACCCAGTCTACCAGTGCTGATTCCTTCAGGGATCTCTGGACTTGCTCATATAAGGTTCCTTTGTTCCTCAGTACTCCCTGGGGACCATTATTCATCATGAATATCCTTTCCTTATATTAGATCTCTCAAAATGTATCGCCTCACACTTATCAAGATTAAATTCCATATCCCATTGCTCTGCCCGATTTACAAGCTGACCAATATCAGACTGTAGCCAAGACTATCCTCCACACTATCAACATCACCACCAAACTCTTGTCCTCTGCAAAGACACTAATGAAATCTTCTACATTCACATCCAGGTCGTTTACATACATAACAAACAGCACAAGTCCCAGCACTGATCCCCGTGGTACACTATCAGTCACAGGCTTCCAACCACAAAAACAGCCCTTCACCATCACCATTTGCCTCCAATTTGCAAACCAATTTTGGATCTGCTCGTTTGCCACTGTGCCTTGGATCCCATTGGCTCTTATCTTTTCTACTGGCTTTCCATGTGGACCTTGTCAAAGGCGTTACCGAAGTCCTTGCAAACCGCATCAAGTACTCTGCTCTCAAAATATTTAAGTTAGCTTTTTAAACGCTCAATTAAATTAGTCTGACAGGATCTCCCACCAACAAATCCGTGTCGACTATCTTTACCTTTGATTAAACCTGTCCCTCAATTTTTTCATCAACCCACCACTGACATCGAATTAACTGGCCTGTGATTACCTGGCCATTCACCACTGCCCGTCTTGAACAAAGGAACATTACTTACCCTCCAGTCTTTCTGCACTTCACCTGGGGCCTGCAAAATATTTAATATCTTAGACCAGGCCCAAGCCATCTCCTCCCTTGCCTCCCAAAACATCCTGGGTCACATTTCATCAGGCTTTGGGGATTTATGTGCCTTTATGCCTACTAAAATATCTAATACCTTATTGATCTTAAAATGCTCTAGAAACCCACCTTCTTTCCCTGGTAATCCTCTAGCTTTTAACACTCCTTGTCTTATTCACTCATGGGACGTGGGCGTCGCTGGCTGTCTAGCGTTTATTGCCCGTTCCTAATTGTCCTTGAGAAGGTAGTGATGAGTTGCCTTCTTACACCGCTGCAGTCCATAGAGTGTAAGTTGATCCAGAACACCCTTAGGGAGAGAATTCCAGAAATTTGGCCCAGTGACAGTGAAGGAACAGCGACATATTTCCAAGTCAGGATGTGAGTGGCTTGAAGGGGAATTTACTGGTGGTGTTCCCATGTATCTGCTACCTCTGTCTTTCTGGATGGAAGTTGTCATGGGTTTTGCAAGTGCTGTCTAAGGAGCCTTGAGGAATTTTTGCAGTGCATCTTGTGAATATCCATTAGTGATCGAGGCAATGGATATTTGTGGATGTGATGGTAATCAAACAGGCTGCTTTGTCCTCGATGGTGTCAAGCTTCTCGAGTATTATTGGAGCTACATCTATCTATGCAAGTGGAAATATTCCATCATGATCCTGGCATATACCTTGTAAATGACAGTAATCTTTGGAGAGTCAGGAGGTGAGTTACTTCCTAAGTATTCCTAGATTCTGACCTGGTCTTGCAGCTACTGGATTTACGTGGTGAGTTCAGTTGAGTTCCTGATCATTGGTAACCCCAAGGATGTTGGTAGTGCTGTATTCAGGGTCGGTAACATAGTTGAATATCTAGAAGTGGTGGTTAGATCATCTTGGATTGGAGATGGTTATTGCCTGGCATTTGTGTAGCACAAATATTACTTGCCACTTGTTAGCACAAGCCTGGATATTGTCCAGACCTTGTTGCATTTGAACATGGATTGTTTCAGTATATAAGGAATTGCAAATGGTGCTGGACATTGTAAAATCATTGGCGAACGTTCTCACCTTATGAAGGAGGGAAGGTTGTCAGTGATGAAGCCGCTGACGACGGTGAGGCCTAGGTCACCACACCAAGATGTCCGTAAAATGCAGCCTTCATGTCAAATGCAGAGTGGCACAGTGATCTCATCTCTGAAATTCAGCTCTTTTATCCATGATTGAACCAAGGCTGAAATGGGTTCAGGAGCTGAGTCACCCTGGCAGAACCAAAATTTGGCAAATTTAGCAGGTACCGTTTAACAGCATTGTTGATGTCAATTTACTGTTGATTGACAGTAGATTGATGGGCGATGGGCCAGTTTGGATTTGTGCTGCATTTTGTGTACAGGACATATCCGGACAATTTTCCACATTGTCAGATAGATGCCAGTGTTGTAACCGTACTGGAAGAACTTGGCTAGGGGAACAGCAAATTCTTCAGCACTGGTCACAGGTGACGGCCTGGAAGACTGGTGGGTAGCAAATGTTGCGCCCTTTTTCAAGAAGGACTACAAAGAAAAACCTGGGCACTACAGACCAATAAGTCTAACAGCTCTGGTAGACAGGTTACTTGAAACGATTCTGAGGGATAAAGATGCACATGCATTTGGAAAGACAGGGTTTGATTAGGAGTAGTCCGCATGGCTTTGTGTCTGGAGATCATGCCTCACAAATTTGTTAGAGTTCTTAGGAAGGTTGATGAGGACAGGCTGGTAGGTGTAGTCGAGATGGATTTCAGTAAGGCCTTTGATAAGATTTCACATGGTAGGCTGCTCTGCAAAGAAATCCAGGGAAAGCTGGCAAATTGGATTCACAATTGGCTTTGTAGGAGGAAGCCAAGAGTAATAGTGGAAGGATGTTTGTCGGACTGGAGGCCTGTAATTAGTGGTGTGCCTCAGAAGTCAGTGCTGGGCCCATTGCTGTTTGTTATCAACATCAACGATTTGGATGAAAATGTACAAGGCATGATTCACAAGCTCCACTTCACAAGCATCAAAATCTCCCCTCCCCTGACCGCATCCCAAAACCAGCCCAGCTCGTCTCCACCTCCCTAACCTGTCCGTCCTTTCTCCCAGCTATCCCCTCCTCCCACCTCAACCCCCAACCCACCTCCTACCTACCAGCCTCATCCCTGCCTCCTTGACCTGTCCATCTTCCCTGGACTGACCAACCCCCACCCTAACTCCCCACCCTACACTCACCTTTACTGGCTCCATCCCCACCTCCTTGACCTGTCCGTCTCCTCTCCACCTATCTGCTTCTTCATCATCTTTCATCCGCATCCCACTCTCTCTATTTATTTCAGAATCCCCTTCCCCTCCCCCATTTCTGAAGAAGGGTCCAGACCTGAAACATCAGCTTTCCTGCTCTTCTGATGCTGCTTGGCCTACTTTATTCATCCAGCTCTACACCTTGTTATCTGAAGGCATGATTAGTAAGTTTGTAGATGACACTAAAATAGGCAGCATTGTGCGTAGCAAGGAAGGTTACCAGAATTTGCAGCAGGATCTTGATCAGCATGGGAAGTGGGCCAAAATATGGTAAAAGGAGTTTATGATAGTTAAGTGTGAGGTGTTGCAAATTGGAAAGTCAAACCAAGGTAGGAGCTTCATGGTGAATGGTAGGGCCTTAAGGTGCATAGTGGAACAGAGGGACCTTGGAGCTCAAGGGCACGATTCTTGGAAAGTGGAGTCACAGGTAGACAGTGCAGTGAAGAAAGCTTTTGCCACACTGGCCTTCAGTAAGGGCATTGAGTACAGAAGTTGGGAAGTTATGTTGTTATTGTACAAGACATCAGTGAGGCCGCACTTGGAGTATTGTGTTCGGTTTTGGTCACCTTGTTATTGGAAGGATGTTATTAACCTGGAAAGGCTGTGAGAAGATTTACAAGGATGTTGCCAGGACTCAAGGAACTGAGTTATAGGGAGAGATTGGACAAGCTAGAGTTTTTCTTTTAATTCATTACAGGATGACTGTATCACTGGCTACGCAGCATTTATTGCACAGAGGACAGTTCAGAGTCAGTCACATTGCTGTGGGTCTGGAGTCACATACAGGCCAGTCCAGAATAGGATAGCAGATTTCCTTCCCTAAAAGGGCATAAGTAAGCCAGACGGGTTCATGAGATTCTTAATTCCAGATATTTTCTTGACTTCAAATGCCACCATCTGCTGCGGCAGGATTTGAACCCAGATCCCCAGAACATTATCTGGGTCTCTGGATTAACAGTCCAGTGATAATCCCAAAAGGCCATCACCTCCCCACTAAAGGGTTGTTTTCTTTATTGTGTAGGAGACTGAGGGGAGATCTTATAGAAGTGTGTAAGATCATGAAAGGCATTGATAGGGTGAATGCACTCAGTTTTTTTTCCCAGGGTTGGGGAAATCAAGGACTAGAGGGCATCAGTTTATGGTAAGAGGGGAAAGAATAAAACAGGAACCTAAGGGACAAATTTTTTTTTTAAACACACAGAATTTGGTACATATATGAAATCGGCTGCCAGTGGAAGTGGTTCGGGTGGGTACATTAACAACATTTAAATGGCATTTGGACAAATACATGAATAGGAAAGGTTTAGAAGGATACGGGGCCAAGTGCAGGGAAACGGGTTTGCGTGAATGGACATTTTGGTCAGCATGGACCAGTTTGGGCCGAAGAGCCTGTCTCCATGCTGTAGAACTCTATGACTCTAAGTCTTCAGTATTATTGCCTGGATGCTGTCAGGGTCCATAACCAAAAACTTATTAAATGCTTTGGGGCTTTCCTTAATCCTACCCGCGAGAGATATTTTGTGGTTCCTCTTTGCTCTCAATTTTTTTTTAAGCAACCTCTACACATACTGTATTTCTGAAGGGGCTCCCTGTTTTCAATGCTCTTTACTAACATAGGTACTTCTTTTTCTGTCTCAAAATCTTGATATCCTTTGACACCCAGGGTCCCGTGGACTTGCTGCACACTCCCGTTTCCTAGTTTGGTCAGCATGAACTTGCTGAGTTTCAGGTTTTTGACAAGGTCATTCTTAGCACTTTCATATCATTGGTGCTGACTTCCTAAATCACAACAGCAAGATCAATTAACATGCACAGCTGGAGATATTTGGTGACTTTTTAAAAAAATTCATTTCTAAGATGTGGGCATTGCTAGTTGCCCAAAAGGCAATTAAGTGTCAACAACATTTCTATGGGTTTGAAATCACACATAGTCCAGACCAGGTAAGGATGGCAGATTTCCTTCCCAGAAGCACAACGATTTATATCACATTAATGAGTGTTCCCCACAAAGTCTGCATGATATGCAAAGACAGAAAAGGCAGCAAAATCTTAAAAACACCCCTGCATGAGATGAATTCAATAATACAAGTGATTAAGAGAAAGTTTGTGGACTTAGTATCAACTCAACTCAGGTACTATCAGAAATTCAACCTGGAGGTCATCAAATAATTGCTTACCGATTCATTTTACCTTCTCATTCAATGGCTTTGGAGCTACAATAAAGATTCTCAATTAAAAAATATATGCATAAGATAAAGATGTTGGCCTCAAAAATTAGATGGTGTTTTCAGAATCTCAAAAGGCGTAGCGTAAGTAAATCTGGAATTAAGAGTTTCATCTAATGGTAGCCATGAAACCAGTCACGGGAAAAGCCCACCTGCTTCACCAATGTCGATTAGGGAAAGAAACTGCCATCCTTACCTGGTCTGGACTACACACAATTCTAAGCCCACAGCAGTGTGGTTGACTCAGGGATGGGCAACAAATGCAGGCCTAATCAGTGACGCAATCATCCTGTTAATGAATTTTTTTAAAAATCCATAAATCCTTAAAATCCTGAAAGATTAGCTACAACAGAGCGAGTTACACAGCTTCTTCATATCATGTGATGCTGTCACCTCTGTACATTTGTCACATATCATTGAGCTGATACAGTTAAAAGTGACAGCAGTTAAAAATCATGAGGCAGGAAGGAAGGCAAATAATGCAAAGTTGTAATCTGTAATGCACTGCCCTAATGTGTGGTGGAAGCAGATTTGATAACAAGCTTCAAAAAGGGAACTTGATTAACAATGAGGAAATACTGTGTTCTGAGGTAAGGTCATTGGACCAGAAACATTAAGAACATAACATAAGATAATGTTGTTTACGCCTTGCCATAGGCAGTGAAAAGCTTTGTTTAGGAGCAGTACAGGCAGACCATAGTAAGCAAGGATGTCTAGATCAGAGGTTGTAAAAAGGCTTAGAGCCATACAGATTACAGGCTGCACATCTGGTCTTCAGTGGATTTCCTGGGTCATCCAACGTTCATGGTTGGGGGACATTTGCATTGACTTTTTTGATACACAGTCCTCCTCACATTTACTAATGAAGTCTGTGACAGCAGTGGCATACTAGTCTAGGTTTTCCAAACCTGTGAGAAACGTCCCATCTTATCCATAGAACTAAAATCCTCCAGTCCCAGGAACATCATGGTAAATCTTTCCTGAATTTTCTCCAATTTAATAATGTCCTCCCTATAGCTCAGTGACCAGAACTATACACAGCACTGCAAAAGTGGCCAGACTCACATCCCATACAACCCCAACATGACGTCTCAGCTCCTATACTCAATGGCCCGAGCAATGAAGGCAAACATGTGAAACATCATCTTAAATCACTTCCATAGCTCGAAATTCCCATCAACTCATTCTCATTGCTTCCTGTGCCAAAATCAAAACCCATCACACCCACTCAACAAATGAGGACAACAGCAAGGCTGATTCCAATGCAATTACAGCTGAATAGTTAGTTATTGCAGTTTCTGAGTTGAAAAATGACCTCTCCAGCGAGATATACCTGGATGGTAGACATGCATCCACCCTTACTAAAGCAATAAATCATAGAAACTGAGGAGCAGAACTAGGTCATTCAGCACCTCAAGCCTGCTCTGCCACTGATGACTTGAACATCATTTGCCCACTCTATCTTCATACCCTTTGTGTTATTAGCATCTGAAAGCCCACCAACCTTTGCCTTGAATACACTTAATGACTGAGCTTCCTAAGTCCTCTGGGGCACAGAATTTCAGGGATTCACCACCTGAGTGAAGAAAGTCCTCCACATTTCATTTCTAAATGACCTACTAATTGTTCTGAGATCCCTTGTTCTAGACACACCCATCAGCCAGGGGAAACATCCTTTCTGTATCTGCCCAGCCAGATTGCTTCTCATTTTCTTAAGTCTAGAAAACACAGTCTTTTCCATCTTTCCTTATAGCTTAGTCGCATCATCTCAAGTTGCAGTTTTATGAACTCCCTCTATGACAGGTACATCCCTCAGAAACATAGAGAGAGAATGAGCAGAGATTGATTAGCCATGATCAAAATGAAGCATTCATCTCAGTATCATGTTCCCACTTTCCCCTCATTTTTTGAACCCTTTAGCCTCAAAAACTATTTTTATCTCCTTCTTGAAAACATGCATTATTCTGACCTCAATCACTTTGTGGCAGAGAATTTCGCGGGTTCGCCACTCTCTGGGTGAAGAAATTTACCCACATCTCAGTCATAAATGGCCTACCTGTAACCTAGGACTATGGCCCCTGGTTCTGGGCTCTCATCATCAGGAATATCCTTCTTTCATTTAGTCTATCCAGTCTGTTAGAATTTAATAGGTTTCAATGAGATCCTCCTCACTCTCCCATCCTACCCCAATTCCTCCAATCAATATAGTCCTAACCAATCCAATTTCTCGCCATACATCAGTCTCCTTATCCCAGAATTAGCCTGGTAACCCTTCATTGCACTTCCTCCATAGCAAGAACATCTATCCTCAGATAAGAGACCAAACTGCACAGATTCCAGGTGTGGTCTCTCCAAGGCCCCCGTACAGTTGCTGCAAGACATTTATATTCCTGGTCTCAACTCCTATTACAACAAAGGCCATTGTATCATTTGACTTTCTAATTGCTTTCTGCATCTCAACATTAGTTTTCAGTTAAATCAGTTCCTTCATGAACAGAGGAAAATGTTGCAGATGCGGCAATTTGGAAGGCTAGTGGAATGAGTCTTTATTGAGAGAAATTGTCTACAGGAATAGTGGAGACCCGCTTCAATTGTATAGGATGCTGGTCAGAGTTTTGGTCTCTATCTCAGGAAAAGTAAGCGCTATAGAGGGAGTGTAACAAGAGGTTCACTAGACATTCCTGCAATGGCAGGACTGTCTTATGGAGCACGAGATTGGGCAAAGTGGGTCTGTATTCTCTAGAGTTTTACAGAAATGAGAGGTGATCTCTTTGTGACATAAAAATATAAAGAGACAAAGTCAGAAGTCACATAACACCAGATCATAACCCAACAGGTTGATTTAAAAATCACAAGCTTTTACAGGACTGCTCCTTTGTCAAATGAAGTGCACTTTCTCAGATGGTGCACTTCACTTGACGAAGGAAAAGAATTCCAAAAGCTTGTGACTTCAAATAAACCTGTTGGACTATAGCCTGTTGTCATGTGACATCTGATTTTCACCACCCCAGTCCATCAACATCATGGTGAGTATGAAGAGAAAGGCAGTGTAGATGTAAGGAAGATGTTTCCCCTGCTTGGGGATTTAGAACCAGGGCACAATTAAAAAATAAGTGAGGTATCATTTTTACTCAGAGGATTATAAACGTTTGGAATTTGCAACCAAGGGTTGGTGAGAATTCAGTCTTTGAGTATGTTGAGGTTGGTTGGCTCGCCGAGCTAGTTCATTGTTCTGCAGACAATTCATTATACTGTGGGGTGAGATTATCAGTCTAGACTCCAATGAAGTGCTGTTGTGTTTTCCCGCCTGGTATTTAAACTCTGGGGTCAGTTGAGCTAGATTACTTCACTTCTGGTTTTCTTTTGCAGTGGTGTATATATAGGGTCTAGCTCTGTGTTTGTTGCTGGCCTTCTCAGTAGAGAACCAGCTTTCTAGGAATTCCCGTGCTTGTCTCACTGGGATCAAATTCACCAGAGAAGAAGAAAGGAATGAACATCTCCCATTCTTGGATGTCACGGTAGAACAAATGACCAACGGTGAGTTTCTGTCAAAAACACACGGGAAAGCGACACACTGAATTTCAACAGCAACCACCCTAACACCCACAAACGAAGTTGTGTGAGAACTATTTAGGCGGGCAACAACAACACTGAAGCAACCCGGAACTATGCCAAAAACAAGACAAGTACCTCTTCCAAACATTCAACGACAACGGACACCCGAATAACTGGGTCAAACGATGCCCATTACATGAACACAAAAGGAAGATACTCCGAGCCCCAACACACTCATCACGCTACCATACATCAAGAACTCATCTGAACTGACCACAAGACTCCTACAACCCCTGGGCATCAGAGTAGCACACAAACCCACATCTACTCTATGCCAACTGCTAGCCCGAACCAAAGATGCCTTACCAACTATGGGCAGAAACAAAGTCATATACATGATCCCATGAAATGACTGCGACAAACATTACATTGGGCAAACAGGAAGAAAATTAGCCATAAGAGTACACGAATATCAACTAGCAACAAAAAGACACAACCAATACTCACTCATCTCCAACCACATGGATAAGGAAAACCACTAGTTCAATTGGGACAACACCAGGATCCTAGGACAGGGTAAGCAGAGAAAAGCACGAGAATTCCTAGAAGCCTGGTTCACCACGAAGACGGCCATCAAACATATGAAGCTTGACCCTATATATACACATTCCGCTGGAAAGGAAAACCGGAAGGGAAGTAATCCAGCTCAACGGACACTAGAGTTTAAATACCAGGCAGGAAAACACAACAGCGTTTCATCGGAGGCTGCACTGATGATGCTACCCAGCAGGGTAATAAAGCATCTGTGGAACAACAAACCAGTGCAGTGAGCCAACCAACCACAACATCCACAGCCCAAGCTACAAATCTACTCAAAAACCTTATAGTCTTTGAGTATGTTTAAGTCAGAGATTGACAGATTTCTAATTATGTGCTATATAGGGTTATAGGATGGATGAGCAAAAGGCATTGAAATATTCGCAGGTGTGACAGGCCAAATGGCCTACACTTGTTCCTATGCTTCTTGTTCCTATGACACATAGCCTGGGGAAAATGCTTTCTTGAAATATGAATTCAAGTATACCCAACTGAAGAGTGAAGAAAAATATTGCCATGGTTCTCATTCCCAATTATTGCTCACTCAAGAGGACAGAATTGGGCCTGACAGCAATGCAGTCTATACGAGAGCAGGCCTTAGAGGCTCACTGTCAAAACTTGTGAACAAGTATTATGTAGGCCAGAAGATGCTTGGTGGCCAAGAGCCATACTGTAATGTAATGTTGATGCACATTAAGATAAGGGATGGATGGGGATCTGTAATATTTCATGCAAACAGAACATATAATAATCAGTAGCTTGTGATTAACAGCTGGAACATTAGTAATAATTCTGCATGTCTGTAGATCCCAATCAAATAGCCCTTTTTGATTATTTTGATCACAATTGTATTTCCAAGAACTCAATGACACAAACATGGTCTGCAGAAATGGGTCGAACACAGACTGAACTTTATTAATAGTCCTCAAAGTAACAGCAACGCATTTCACTTATTCATATCCTACTTGACCTATTGCACAAGTTATAGTTGCCATTTCAAGTTTTTTTCTCAGTCTGTTTCAAGCAAAGATTTCAAAACATGCTGTTTGCTTACAATATCTATCAACCAATTACCTGGTTTGAGAGGTATCTTTTAGGTCCAATGCGAGGCTGCTATTCACCAGATTTTTCAGACAGCTGGATCCATTACTGGAGAGGCTAGTGGAGGACAAACTGACACTCTCCATAAGGTAATCCTGCAAGTAGTCAGCTGAGAAGATAGAGAAAAGTAAATTTTAACTTGAGTTTCATGTCAATTACCCCATTTCTCTGTCAAAAATTTACAATCAGCATTTGAGTCTGGGTATGAACAATCCAAATACTCAGCCATGTGTAAATGGGTTGGAATAGATGAGAAGCAGAGCAGCTTACATCAAGGAAGCAATTTGGGATGTCAAAAAAGCTGTTAAAAACTGAAATATCAGCCTTTCATCAAAACTAAAACAAAATCAACTGAAATAATTGAATAAGTACTCTAATCTATCAAAACTCAACAACTCTCCTTTTCCAAGATAACAGTGTGAAGCTGGATGAACACAGCAAGCCAAGCAGCATCTTAGGAGCACAAAAGCTGACGTTTCGGGCCTAAACCCTTTAGAGATGGGGATGGGGATAGGATTCTAAAATAAATAGGGAGAAGGTGGGAGGTGGACCGAAGATGGATAGAGGAGAAGATAGGTGGAGAGGAGAGTACAGGTGGGGAGGTAGGGAGGGGATAGGTCAGTCCAGGGAAGATGGACAGGTCAAGGAAGCGGGACAAGGTTAGTAGGTAGGAAATGGAGGTGCAGCTTGAGATGTGAGGAGGGGATAGGTGAGAGGAAGAACAGGTTTGGGAGGCGGGGACGAGCTGGGCTGGTTTTGGGATGCAGTGGGGCAAGGGGAAATTTTGAAGCTTGTGAAGTCCACATTGATACCATTGGGCTGCAGGGTTCCCAAGTAGAATATGAATTCCTGTTCCTGCAACCTTCGGGTGGCATCATTGTAGCACTGCAGGAGGCCCAGGATGGCCATGTCGTCTAAGGAATGGGAGGGGGAGTTAAAATGGTTCGCGACTGGGAGGTGCAGTTGTTCATTGCGAACTGAGCGGAGGTGTTCAGCAAAGCATCCCCAAGCCACTGCTTGGTTTCCCCAATGTAGAGGAAGCCACAACGGATGCAGTGGATGCAGTGTACCACATTAGCAGATGTGCAGGTGAACATCTGCTTGATATGGAAGGTCATCTTTGGGCCTGGGATGTGGGTGGGGAGGAGGTGTGGGGGCAAGTGTAGCACTTCCTGCGGTTGCAGGGGTAGGTGCCGGGTGTGGTGGGGTTGGAGGGGAGTGTGGAGCAGACAAGGGAGTCCCGGAGAGAGTGGTCCAAAGAGAATCCCCCTAGTCCTCACATACCACCGCACCAGCCTCCGGATACAATGCATCATCCTCCGACACTTCCTCCATCTACAATCTGACCCCACCACCCAAGACATTTTTCCATCCCCACCCTTGTCTGCCTTCCAGAGAGAAGATACCTGTTTACATATTTGTACCTCTATCTCACGCTCGCTGTTGGGAGGCCTGTAGTACAGCCCCAACATTGTTACTGCATCCTTCCTATTTCTGAGTTCTACCCATATTGCCTCACTGCTTGAGTCCTCCATGGGGCCCTCCTTCAGTACAGCTGTGATATTGTCTTTGACCAGTATTGCAACTCCTCCAGACCCTTTACCTCCCTCTCTATCCCACCTGAAACAGCGATATCCTGGGACAACTAGTTGCCAATTGTGCCCTTCACTCAACCAAGTCTCAGTAATAGCAATAACATCATACTTCCAGGTACTGATCCAAGCCCTAAGCTCATCTGCCTTATCTACTACACTTCTCACATTAAAACAAATGCACCTCAGACCACCTGTCCCTTTGTGTTCATCATCTGCTCCCCAACTGCTATTCCCTTTAGTCACACTGACTCCATTATGTAGTTCCCTACAGGCTTTCGTTACTACCTCTTTTCTGTCCAATATTTGGTTCCCATCCCCCTGCCACATTAGTTTAAACCCTCCCCCACAACATTAGCAAAAGGACCCCCAAAGACACTGGTTCCAGTCCGGCCCAGGTGTAGACCGTCTAATTTGTAATAGTCCCACCTTCCCCAGAACCGATTCCAATGTCCCAAAAATCTGAATCCCTCCCTCCTGCACCATCTCTCAAGCCACACATTCATTCTGGCTATTCTTTCATCTCTGCACTGACCAGCACGTGGCACTGGTAGCAATCTTGAGATTACTACTTTTGAGGTCCTACTTCTTAAACTTGGCTCCTAACTCCCTAAGTTCTGCTTGCAGGACCTCATCCCGTTTTCTACCTATATCATTGGTGCCTATATGCACCACGACAACTGGCTGTTCACCCTCCCCCTTCAGAATGTTCTGCAGCTGATCAGAGACATCCCTGCCCTGACCTGTGCACCTGGGAGGCAACATGCAGCCTAATGGTATCAATGTGGACTTCACCAGTTTCAAAATCTCCCCTTCCCCTACTGCATCCCTCAACCAGCCCAGTTCGTCCCCTCCCCCCACTGCACCACACAACCAGCCCAGCTCTTCAGCCCCACCCACTGCATCCCAAAACCAGTCCAACCTGTCTCTGCCTCCCTAACCGGTTCTTCCTCTCACCCATCCCTTGCTCCCACCCCAAGCCGCACCCCCATCTACCTACTAACCTCATCCCACCTCCTTGACCTGTCTGTCTTCCCTGGACTGACCTATCCCCTCCCTACCTCCCCACCTATACTCTCTCCACCTATCTTCTTTACTCTCCATCTTCAGTCCGCCTCCCCCTCTCTCCCTATTTATTCCAGTTCCCTCTCCCCATCCCCCTCTCGGATGAAGGGTCTAGGCCCGAAACGTCAGCTTTTGTGCTCCTGAGATGCTGCTTGGCCTGCTGTGTTCATCCAGCCTCACATTTTATTATCTTGGATTCTCCAGCATCTGCAGTTCCCATTATCTCTGATACCATTCGGGAGTCTAGTTTTCGACCACAGAACCGCCTACGTACTCCTCTTACAATTGAATCCCCAATGACGATCACCCTTCCACTCTTTTTCCCGCCCTCTGTACAGCAGAGCCAGCCACGGTGCCATGAACCTGGCTACTGCTGCCTTCCCTTGGTGAGCCATCTCCCCCAACAGTATCCAAAACGGAATACCTGTTTTGGAGGGAGATGACCGAAGGGAACACCTGCACTACCTTCCTGCTCTTCCTCTGCCTTTTGGTCACCCATTCCCTTTCTCTCTCAGCAATCCTAATCTGTAGTCGGACCAACTTGCTAAACGTGCTATCCGCGACCCCCTCAGCATCGCGTATGCTCCAAAGTGAGTCCATCCGCAGCTCCAGAGCCATCATGCGGTCTAACAAGAGCTGCAGCTGGACACACTTCCTACACGTGAAGAAGTCAGGGACATCAGCCGAGTCCTTGAGCTCCCACATTGAGCAAGAGGAGCACAACACGGGTGTGAAGTCTCCTGGCATTGTTAATCTTAACTTAGATAAATGAAAAAGGAACCAAAAAAGTTATTGGCAATCACACGATACATATAAAGAACCATGAAATAGAAAAAGCCTTACCTTATCTACACGCCACCGAGTCTTTTTTTAGTTAGAGGAGTGCGGCGGGAGACACTACACGTGTACTGTCTCAGGTTCAGCCGCTGCCCAAATAAATGAAGACCACTCCCGCTCGAGGTAAGCTTTTTAAAGTGGGAAAATCCTTACCTTCCCAGCAGCCTCCTGGTGCTCTCTGTCTCTGTCTCTCTCCTCCCGAAAATGAAATGAAATTAAATGAAATCTAAATTGGAAAAATTCCATCTGCCATTCCTTGACCCATTGGCTCATCTGATCGAGATCCCATTGTAGTCGGAGGTAATCTCCTTTCCTGTCCACTGCACCTACAATTTTGGTGTCATCTGCAAACTTGCTAACCATATTTCCTATATTCACATCCAAATCATTTATTATAGTCCGTATAATATTCTGCAACTAACTAACCATCAGACTTGTACTCCACAGATTTTTGCTTCACATCCTCAATCAACTGCATCACATCATTGTCTCGCATTTCGTTCCGCTCCATCAGACGACACAGAACATCCATGGTCCATGGGTTCACTTCATAGAAAGGGACCTGCTGATCCTCAAAAATCTTTGACAGCCATATGGAAACCTAAAATGAAGCAGAGGTAAATGTAGAAATTTAATTAGATCATAATATCAATGCATTCTGGTCCCAATTTTTCACAGTGAACAACCAAGACAAATTTCACACTGCACTCCTTCAGTCTGTGGAAATATTTCCAAACGTTATCAACTCGAATTTTAACACTTAGCCAAAAGAATATTATTGTGGAAGATTGTGGGTTTGTTTTCAAGAAACCAAATGTGCTTTTTTTCTCCCCCCACAAAGTACAAATTCTCCAGAACAGTTGTCTATTTGCAAAAAACAAAATTAATTTTTCTGGAATTGTATCTTTTGATGCAAGAACTGATGCACAGAAGGACACGTCCATCATTTAACAATTTTCATCCACTCCTTGACCTGCCCATATATTCTGTGTTTGTGTGCTTCCCTCCACTTCACCTGAAGGAGCAGCTCTCCTAAAGCTTGTGCTCTTAAATAAGCAGGTTGGAATATATCCTGGTGTCATGTGACTTCTGACTTTGTCCACCCCAGTCCAATGCCGGCATTGGAAGTGGAGCATGGGCTAGCTGTACGTCTGCATTTCCTAACAGACGTATGAATCAAAAGAGATTTCCACTGGTCCTAGGTTCACAGCACCACAAATAGGAAGCAGGTCCTGATTGTTATTGCTAATGAAATTATTACCATAGCGCTCATTATTTCCATTCCTCCAGTAACATGACAGCCAAATTACTAAATCTTGATTTCCTCCAATGTGATTTAGTAGGGTAATGAAAATCTTATTACTGCCTTTTTATTTGCCAAGAGTCAATTTCTTCAAGTTTCCAAAAGCTTGAACCAGCAGCAGCCATCATCTTAAATGGTTTCAGCTTAAGCATTTCTTCAACTAATGACATTTCTGGACTCAAGTTCTCCAACTCAAATGTTCCATCTATGTTTCCCTGATGTACTTTCTTTATTCCTCACCACAACCACAAACATACAAAAAACTGCAAATGCAAAAAAATTCAGTGATAAAGCACCATTAGGGTAGTAAAATTTCCAAGGTGCTTCATAGCAAATACTACCAAACACATTTTGACACAGAACCACATAAGGAGATATTAGGGCAGATCACTAAAAGCTTGATCAAAGAGGCATAGGCTGCACCATAAAAAGACGAGTGTTGAGCAACAGGAGATTTCGGAGGAAATTCTAAATATAGGGCCTATACTGCTAAAGGCACAACCACTTGTAGCGAAGTGCACAATATCAGATTCACAGGAGGCCAGAATTGGAGGTATGCACAGAACCGAGAGGGTTGGAGCCATGGAGGGATTTCCATGCAAGAATGAAAAGTATAAAATCGAAACCTGGTTGTACCTTAAATCAATCCCCTGTCCAGAATCTCAAAACTGTAACTGGATACCTCCCACAGACTTCTGCTCTGATCATAACTTTCATATTTTATAAACTTGAGGTTGGTGTCACCCAACAATTTATTTTTTTTTAAAAACATAAGTATCCCTTCTTCTCTTTTACCTTCTTTACGCATGGTAGTTTCCTTACTGATCTTTGTTTCCAGCTTTGATATTGTAACCAATATTATAAATTAATATAAAAATTATGGAATAAGATGATCATCCAGATCAGTAACCTTAGCAAATTTAACTGCTTGTGTTCAACAAAACTGTCACAAACATCCCAAGTTCTTAAACTATGCCGAGCATGGATTAAACAAGCATCTAACTAGATTAGATTAGATTCCCTACAGTGTGGAAACAGGCCATTCGGCCCAACAAGTCCACGCCGCTGCTCAAAGCATCCCATCCAGACCCATTCACCTATAATCCACACACCCCTGAACACTACGGGCAATTTAGCATGGCCAATCCACCTAGCCTGCACATCTTTGGGCTGTGGGAGGAAACCGGAGCACCCGGAGAAAACCCACACAGACACGGGGAGAATGTGCAAACTCTGCACAGATAGTTGCCCAAGGCTGGAATCGAACCCGGGACCCTGGAGCTGTGAGCCTGCAGTGCTAACCACTGAGCCACCGTCCTGCTAACAGGAGGGACTAGAGGAGAAAAATGGAGAATTAATGGCAGCTTCTCCCGAAGAGAAGCACTATCACTCAAAGCCGAAATACCACAATAATAATAAATCAATGATTAGCACAGATATCAGACATCATCAAGAAAATTCTCAAAGTCTTTAAAAAAGTTTAATAAAAGAAAATATGTTTGCTCTTTGTAAACATGCCAAGATATTTTTAAGGCAGACACATGTGCTGATACATTTAGAAATTTATAAAAGAGATGTGTCAACTGAAGATACATTGTTTTTTCCCACATTGTTTTTTCCTGGAGGGTTGGGCAACAAGGCTCCTCCCTGTCTGGTAATTTAGATTTTTAACAGGGCATTTTCTATTACATTCTGCTTTAGAGATCAAAGGTGATAACACATGGAATGGAGTACTGCCAAATAACTCTGTCAACAATGAAGCTTCTTTAAAAAGGCCATCTTTTAGAAATCATACTCAAGGATGATTCACCAAAGATAGCAAGCAGATGGTGGACAACTTTATTTCACGGTTCCATTCAGAAGAATTACATTCAGTGCATTTCCCTCCTATCCACAGAAAGGCCCTGAAACTGAAGTATACCTCCAAGATAAAATCTGAACTTGGGTTAATTGTAGGTCCACCTCAGTGGTGGGCAAACTACTGGGAGAAATTCTAAAAGACAATATAAATTATTATTTAAGTAGAAATGGATTCATCAAAAACACTTGGCTGTTATTTGCTAGAGGAGGATCATGCCTGACTAACTTGATTAAATTCAAGTGAGAAGGGGATAAACACATAACATAGTCTAAGTGTTTTTACAAAACTTTTGTCAAGGTCCCACATGGCAGACTGTCCAAAAATTAAAAAAGCCTACAGCATCCAAGGGAAAAGTGGCAACTCTGTTGCAAATTTGGTACAATGGTAAGAAGCTTGGGATATAGTCAATGGACAATAAAAGGCTACTTGGAGTGGGGAGCAGGGTGCAGGGGTCAGTCCATGCTTTTCATGGTATAAATCAATGATTTAAACTTAAACAGATGGCATGGTCACAACTATTTTTTACACAGATTATACAAATATTGGATACGTGGTTAAGAGCAAGGGAAAAGGACGTAGAATGCTAGAAGAGATAACTGGATTATTCAGGAAGGCAGCAAAGTAGCAAATTGAATTCAATCGCAATAACAGAGATGTGGGCATTTGGCAAGGATAAACAAGGTAAGGCAGTACACTGTTACGGACCAGGTCATACAATCACACAGGCCTTTCGGTTTACATAGTCCATGTCGAACATAAACCTACACTAAACTAGTCTCGCCTGCCTGTTCCTGGCCAATATCCATCCAAATGTATTTTCAACAGAGCAATTGTGTTCGCATCCGCCACTTCCTCAGGAAGTTCATTCTACAAGCGAACCACCCTGTGTTAAACGTTTGCCTCTTAGGTCTTCCTTAAATCTCACTCCGCTCATCTTAAAAATGTGTCCCCTAGTTTGGAAATTCCTCATCTTAGGGAAAAGACAGTGCAATGAAAACAATCTGTCTCTCAATGATGGCAAAACTAAAGAACTGATCATCAACTTCAGAAAGGAGGAAGGAGAACTCGCCCCACTCCCCACCAACCAACCAATCTACATCAACGGAACTGAAGTTGAGAGGGCGAAGAGCATCAAGATCCTTGGTGTGACGATAACCAATGACCTGTCCTGAATTTCCCACACAGATGTGATGGTCAGGAAGGTACAATAACACCTCTGAGGGATAAGATTTATGACCATCTGGAAGAGCATGGCTTGATCAAATACAGTCAACACGGCTTTGTGAGGGGTAGGTCATGCCTTACAAACCTTATCGAGTTTTTTGAGGATGTGACTAGAAAGGTTGATGAGGGTCGAGCTGTGGATGTGGTGTATATGGACTTCAGTAAGGCATTTGATAAGGTTCCCCATGGTAGGCTCATTCAGAAGGTCAGGAGGAATGGGATACAGGGGAACTTAGCTGCTTGGATACAGAATTGGCTGGCCAACAGAAGACAGCGAGTGGTAGTAGAAGGAAAATATTCTGCCTGGAAGTCAGTGGTGAGTGGAGTTCCACAGGGCTCTGTCCTTAGGCCTCTACTGTTTGTAATTTTTATTAATGACTTGGACGAGGGAATTGAAGGATGGGTCAGCAAGTTTGCAGACGACACAAAGGTCGGAGGTGTCGTTGACAGTGTAGAGGGCTGTTGTAGGCTGCAGCAGGACATTGACAGGATGCAGAGATGGGCTGAGAGGTGGCAGATGGAGTTCAACCTGGATAAATGCGAGGTGATGCATTTTGGAAGGTCGAATTTGAAAGCTGAGTACAGGATTAAGGATAGGATTCTTGGCAGCGTGGAGGAACAGAGGGATCTTGGTGTGCAGATACATAGATCCCTTAAAATGGCCACCCAAGTGGACAGGGTTGTTAAGAAAGCATATGGTGTTTTGGCTTTCATTAACAGGGGGATTGAGTTTAAGAGTCGTGAGATCTTGTTGCAGCTCTATAAAACTTTGGTTAGACCGCACTTGGAATACTGCGTCCCGTTCTGGGCGCCCTATTATAGGAAAGATGTGGATGCTTTGGAGAGGGTTCAGAGGAGGTTTACCAGGATGCTGCCTGGACTGGAGGGCTTATCTTATGAAGAGAGGTTGACTGAGCTCGGTCTCTTTTCATTGGAGAAAAGGAGGCGGCGAGGGACCTAATTGAGGTATACAAGATAATGAGAGGCATAGATAGAGTTGATAGCCAGAGACTATTTCCCAGGGCAGAAATGGCTAGCACGAGGGGTCATAGTTTTAAGCTGGTTGGTGGAAAGTATAGAGGGGATGTCAGAGGCAGGTTCTTTACGCAGAGAGTTGTGAGAGCATTGAATGCGTTGCCAGCAGCAGTTGTGGAAGTAAGGTCATTGGGGTCATTTAAGAGACTGCTGGACATGTATATGGTCACAGAAATTTGAGGGTGCATACATGAGGATCAATGGTCGGCACAATATTGTGGGCTGACGGGCCTGTTCTGTGCTGTACTGTTCTATGTTCTATGTTCTCTTCTTCCTCAGGCAGCTCAGGTAATTTGGCACATTCATAATGTCTCTCACCAACTTCTACACATACACCATTGAAAGCATACTGTCCAGGTACATAATGGCCTGCTATGGTGACTGCTCTGCCCAGGACCGTAAAAAAACTACAGAAGGAGGTGTGCACAGCCCAGATGTTCATAGAAGGCAACCTTCCATCCACGGACTCTATTTACATGGCTCCCTGCCACAGAAAAGTGGCCAACATTAAAGACCCATCACACCCTGATAAATGACTCCCCTTACAACCTCTTCTGTAAGGTGGAAGATACAGAAGCCTGGACACACTCACGAGCAGGTTCAGGAACAGCTTCTTTCCGGACGTTATCAGACTGCTGAATGGAATCTAGTCTTAAATGTTAACTTGCAATAAAACCTATATGCCTCCAAGTCTTTTTGATCTGCATATCCTTTGCTTGCTGTGTTTGCAAGCAGTACAGATAGATCAAAGCTTTTCACTGCATTTTGGCACACTTGACAATAAAAATCAAAAATCAATCAAGACAACTACCATCAACTCTATCTAAAGCTCTCATTATTTTATAAATTTCTACCAGATCACCTCTCAGCCTCCTACACTCCAGCAAAGAGAGTCCCAGTCTATCCAGCCTTTCCTTATAACTCAAACCCTCCATGCACAGTAACATCCTGGTAAATCTCTTCCGAACTCTCTCCAGTTTGATAATATCCTTCCAAAAATTAGGCAAACAGAACTGGACACAGTAATCCACCAATGTCCTGTACAACCTCAACAGAACATCCCAACTCCTATAGTCAAAAGGACTGAGCAATGAAGGCAAATGTGCCAAACACCTTTTTAACCTTGAACACAAACAGAACTTGCTGGAAAAAGCTCAGCAGGTCGAGCAGTATGCCGAGAAGAAAAAATCAAAGTTAACATTTCATGTCCTCTGAATCTTTGTCAGGTTCTGTTTTTGTTCCTGACTTACAGCATTCACAGTCCTTTCAGACCTTTTTAACCTTCCTGTCTATACACCAAACCCAATCATCTCATCTACCCATTCTGCCGCAAAAACAAACAAAGAATAATAAACTACAGGAACAGGGCCTTTGGCCCACCATGAGATCTTTCTTTCAAAACGAAAACCTTTTGCAACCGCACAGACCTCTCTCTTTATTCTCTGCCTATTCATCTACCTGTCAAAATACCCCTTAAATGTTGTTTTGTATCTACTTCTACCACGTCTCTGGACAATGTATTCCAGGTACTTACCACCCTCTGTATAAACAAAAAGAATTCCATCTCACATCTCCTTTAAACTTTCCCCATTTTTACCGCCAGAAACGCACCACTGTTTGTATGGAAAAGTTGCCTGTAGATTTAAAAGGGACATTTCTTTTCTCATCTTATATCTGTGTGCTCCAGTTGAGACTCCCCCAACCCAGGGAAAAGACCCTGGCAATTCACCCTACCCATGCCCCTCATGCTTTTATAAACCTCTGAAAGGTCACTCCTCAGCTTCCAATGCTCCAGGGAAAATAGCTTCAGCCTACTTAGCCTCTTCGTACAACACAAGCCCTCCAACCCTGGCAACATCCTTATAAATTTTTCTGAACCCTTTCAAGTTTCAAAACATCTCCCAATGGCAGGGAGACCAGAATTGAAGGCAGTATTCCAAAAGTGGCCTAACCAATGTCCTGTACAGCCACAACATGACTTCTCAACTCCTTTACTCAATGCACCGAACAATAGAGGCAAACATACCAAATGTCTTCTTCACTATCCTATCCACCTGTGACTCCAGTTTCAAGAAACTATGAATTTGCACTCCAAGGTCTCTTTGTTCAACAACACTCCCCAAGACCTTACCATTAAGTGTACAAGTCCTGCCCTGATTTGCTTTTCCAAATTGCACCTCACATTTATCGAAATTAAATGCCACTCCTCGGCCTATTGGCTCATCTGATTGAGATCCCATTGTAGTCTGAAGTAACATTGTTTGGGGTACACAACACCTCCAATTTTGGCGCCATCTGCAAACGTACTAACCAAACCACCATCCAAATCATTTATATAAAATGATGAAAAGCAGTGAACCCAGCACAAGTCCTTGTGGCACACTGTTGGCCATACGTCTCCAGTCTGAAAACAACCCACCATCAACACCCGCTGTCTTTGTGTGTGTACCGGACGTTACAGATATTAGCACACAGAACACAGAACAATACAGCACAGTGCAGGCTCTTCGATCCACAATGTTGTGCCAAACTTTTACCCTAATCTTAAGGTCTATGTAGCCTCCACCCTAACCTTATACTATCATCCATATGCCTATCAGCCACTTAGCCATGGGGGCAGCATGGTGGCTCAGTGGTTAGCACTGCAGCCTCACAGCACCAGGGGCCTGGGTTCGATTCCAGCCTCGGACAACTCTCCGTGTGGAGTTTGCGCATTCTCCCTGTGTCTGCACGGGTTTTCTCCAGGTGCTCTGGTTTCCTCCCACAGTCCAAAGAAGTGCAGGCTCGGTGGATCAGCCATGCTAAATGGCCCGTGGTGTGCGGGTTATAGGGGGATGGGTCTGGGTGGGATGCTCCAAGGGGCGAAGGATCTGTTTCCACATTGTAGGGAATCTAAAAAATCTAAATGCCCCTATTGAGGCTGACTCCACTACCCTCTCTGGTAATGCATTGTACATTCCGACCACTCTCTGAGTAAAGAACCTGCCTCCGACGTCTCCACTATATCTACTTCCACTCACTTTAAAACTATTTCCCCCCGTAACAGCTACCTCCACTCTAGTAAAAAATGTCTCTGGCTATCCACTCTATCGCAGTGGTAGTATGGCGCACTGACCTCTACATCGCCAAGGCCAAACGCCAACTCTCCGACACCTCCTCCTACCACCCCCTTGATCATGACCCCACCCCCGAGCACCAAACCATCATCTCCAATACCATCCATGGCCTCATCACTTCAGGGGACCTCCCACCTACAGCCTCCAATCTTATTGTTCCCTAACCCCGCACGGCCCATTTCTATCTCCTTCCCAAAATCCACAAACCTGCCTGCCCTGGTCGACCCATTGTCTCAGCCTGTTCCTGCCCCACCGAACTCATCTCCACCTATCTGGACTCCATTTTCTCCCCTTTGGTCCAAGAACTCCCTACCTACATCCGTGACACCACCCACGCCCTCCACCTCATCCAGAACTTCCAATTCCCTGGCCCCCAACACCTCAGTTTCACCACGGACGTCCAGACCCCAGGCACCTGTATTCCTCATGCAGATGGCCTCAAGGCCCTCCACTTCTTCCTGTCCCGCAGGCCCGACCAGTCCTCCTCCACCAACACCCTCATCCGCCTAGCCGAACTCGTCCTCACCCTCAACAACTTCTCCTTCGATTCCTCCCACTTCCTACAGACAAAGGGGGTGGTCATGGGTACCCACATGGGTCCAAGCTCTGCCTGCCTCTTTGTAGGATACGTGGAACAGTCCCTTTACCGCAACTACACAGGCCCCAAACCCCAACTCTTCCTCCGTTACATTGATGACTGTATTGGCACCGCCTCTTGCTCCCCAGACGAGCTCGAACAGTTCATCCACTTCACCAACAGTTTCCACCCCAACCTCAAGTTCACCTGGGCCATCTCCAACACATCCCTTACCTTCCTGGACCTCTCAGTCTCCATCTCAGGTAACCAGCTAGAAACTGATGTCCATTTTAAGCCCACCGACTCCCACAGCTACCTAGAATACACCTCCTCCCAACCACTCTCCTGCAAAAATTCCATCCCCTATTCACAATTCCTCCACCTCCGCCACATCTGCTCCCAGGATGAGGCATTCCACTCCCACACATCCCAGATGTCCAGGTTCTTCAAGGACCGCAACCTTCCCCCCGAAGTGGTCGAGAACGCCCTTGACCGTGTCTCCCGCATTTCCCGCAACACATCCCTCACACCCTGCCCCCGCCACAACCGCCCAAAGAGGATCCCCCTCGTTCTCACACACCACCCCACCGACCTCCAGATACAACACATCATCCTCCGACACTTCCGCCATCTACAATCCGACCCCACCACCCAAGACATTTTTCCATCCCCACCCTTGTCTGCCTTCTGGAGAGAACACTCTCTCCGTGACTCCCTTGTTCGCTCCACACTGCCCTCCAACCCCACCACACCCAGCACCTTCCCCTGCAACCACAGGAAGTGCTACACTTGCCCCCACACCTTCTCCCTCATCCCTGTCCCAGGCCCCAAGATGACTTGCCATATTAAGCAGAGGTTCACCTGCACATCTGCCAATATGGTATACTGTATCTATTGTACCCGGTGTGGCTTCCTCTACATTGGGGAAACCAAGCGGAGGCTTGGGGACCACTTTGCAGAACACCTCCGCTCGGTTCGCAATAAACAACTGCACCTCCCAGTCGCAAACCATTTCAACTACTCCTCCCATTCCTTAGACGACATGTCCATCATGGGCCTCCTACAATGCCAAATGGTGCCAACCGAAGGTTGCAGGAACAGCAACTCATATTCCGCTTGGGAACCCTGCAGCCCAATGGTATCAATGTGGATTTCACAAGCTTCAAAATCTCCCCTCCCCCCACCGCATCCCAAAACCAGCCCAGCCTGTCTCTGCCTCCCTAACCTGTTCTTCCTCTCACCCATCCCTTCTTCCCATTTCAAGCTGCACCTCCATTTCCTACCTACCAACCTCATCCCGCCTCCTTGACCTGTCCATCTTCCCTGGACTGACCTATCCCCTCCCTACATCCCCACCCATACTCTCCTCTCCACCTATCCTGTTTTCTCTCCATCTTTGGTCCACCTCCCCCTCCCTCCCTATTTATTCCAGTTCCGTCTCCCCATCCCCCTCTCTGATGAAGGGTCTAGGCCTGAGACATCAGCTTTTGTGCTCCTGAGATGCTGCTTGGCCTGCTATGTTCATCCAGCTTCACACTTTGTTATCTATACCTCTGATCATTTTGTTCACCTTATTCAAGGTGGGGGTGGGGGAAGAGGAGCAAAGGACAGCGGGGAGGTGGGGGGGGGCGAAGGTGAGATGGGCTGGTTGGGGAGAAGGGGAGCAAGGGGTCGGGGGGAAGGAAAATGGGGCAATTTCCTGACAGGGGCGGTGTCAGATGTGTGTGACTGACAACCACATCCTTTAATCACCCCACACGTAGCTCTAACGTACCACGAATCAGCTGGAGGTAGACGTATCCGTTACCATGGTATTTGCGATAAGGAATATCCGCCGTAAATGGTTTAAGTCAAATTTAGAAGTCATGGTTTTCGTTTTACAAATCAATATACAGAGTTTCTAGTAGTAAAAATAACAATACCTTCGCGGCTTTGGAATCCATATTCAGACTGTACTTTTTTAAACGATCACCGTCCGTTTAACAGTCGGAGAAGCGCGCGGCCTTTCGCGCCATCGGGCTTAGATTCGATTACCCAGGCTCCTTTGGGCTATCTCCGCCCTCAGCGCTAGCTGCTTGAAATTCACCGAATGAAGTCAGTGCCGAGATTCAATTCTTGTCCGCTGTCACAGTTATCGAATGATTTGTCCTTTTGTACATTTTTGACTGAAATAAAAAATCAAAAGTGGATGAATATGTGCCTGAGATAACAAAGTGTGAAGCCGGATGAACACAGCAACCCAAGCAGCCTAGACCCTTCATCAGAGAGGAGATCCTGAGATGCTGCTTGGCCTGCTGTGTTCATCCAGCCCCACACTTTATTATCTTGGATTCTCCAGCATCTGCAGTTCTCATTATCACTGAATATGTGCCCGGTTCCTTTTATGTTGCATTCTTCCACTTCCATCCTTTGCCCCCGATCAGTTTTAGTTAACTTAATCCCACCTGATTGCATATTTTTACTTACTGTTTTTTCCCTTACCCTTCCCCCTTCACCTTAAGAAGTACTGGTGTGTTTCTAGCTTTTTTCAATTCTGACAATGAATCATACAGTTTTACAACAAAGGAAAAGGTTCTCAAGCCCATCATTTCCTCTCTGGCCATCAAGGATGTATCCACTGGAGAACCACATCTCAACATTTCGTCCATCGCTGTATATATCACCAAGTTATTATTGAAAGGCTGAAATGTGATTATTCCTGCATCTCCCACTCTCTCGGCCAGTGATTTGAGATGCTCCACCCTCAGGGCAAAATAATTCTTCCTTAAATCTCTTCCAAATTTCCCATTCTTTACCTTAAATCGATACCTCCTAGTTATTGATACCTGATGGAGAATTTTTCTTCCAAAATATGCCCTCGCAACTTGGCTCACCTCAACAGTTTCCACTCTCAGCCTTTGCAGTCTTATGAAAACAATACCTCCCTATCTAGGAGATGGTAAGAACTACAGAGGCTCGAGTCAGAGATAACACAATGTGAAGCTGAAGGAACTCAACAGGCCAGGCAGCATTAGAGGAGCAGGAAAGTTGAGATTTCGGGTTGGGTCTTTCTGAGAAAGGGTCCCAACCCAAAATGTCAACTTTCCTGTTCCTCTGATGCTGCCTGGCCTGCTGTGTTCCTCCAGCTCCACATGTGTTATACCAGCCTATCTAGTGTTCTGAGGAAGGGTCACCTGACCCAAAACATTAACTGATTTCTCTTCACAGTTGCTGCCAGACCAGTGAGCTTTCCCAGCAACTTCTGTTTTTATTTCTGATTTACATCAACTGCAGTTCTTTCTGTTTTTATTTAACTAGCCTATCTAGTTTTGCTTCACAGCTAATTCACTCCAGTCCAGGCAGCATCCTGGTGAATCTCTAGTGCAATCAAAGCCTTTCTGCAATGTCATAAGCAGAACTGCATACACACTCCAGCTGGGTCCCACTATTGTTATATACAGCTGCATCATAACATTTAAAAGGCAACTGATGAGTACGTGAAAAGGAGAGTTTAGAAGGATATGGGCCAACTGTTAGTGAATAGAACTAGATCAGTTTAGGGATCTTATTGGCACAAACGAGTGAGTCTAAAGGGTTTTTCCCATGCTATATTACTCTGGCTCTATGACTGTCTGGTCATTTGATTAACAATCATAGATTGGTTAACCAACACAACATGTGACCTATTGTAGATAGCAAAGTGTAGAGCTGAATGAACACAGTGGGCCGAAACAGCATCATAGGAGCAGGAAAGCTCATGAAATGAGCTGCCAGCAGAGGCAGACCCTTCAGCCCAAACTGGTTCATGCTGACTAAAATGTCCACACATGCTAACCCCATTTCCTTGCACTTGGCCCATACTCTTCTAAATTTTTCCTATCCATGTATTCATTCAAATGCGTTTTAAATTTTGTTAATGTACCCACCTCAACTCATTTCAGGCCTAGACCCTTCTTCAGAAATGGGGGAGGGGAAGGAGGTTCTGAAATAAATAGGGAAAGGGGGGAGGCAGATAGAAGATGGATAGAGGAGAAGATAGGTGGAGAGGAGATAGACAGGTTAAAGAGGCGGGGATGGAGCCAGTAAAGGTGAGTGTAGGTGGGAAGATAGGGGGGAGATAGGTCAGTTCAGGGAGGATGGACAGGTTAAGGAGGAGGGATGAGATTAGTAAGTAGGAGATGGGGGTGTGGCTTGAGGTGGGAGGAGGGGATAGGTGGAAGGACAGATTAGCGAGGCAGGGACGAGCTGGGCTGGTTTTGGGATGCGGTAGGGGGAAGGAAGATTTTGAAGCTTGTGAAGTCAACATTGATACCATTGGGCTGCAGGGTTCCCAAGCGGAATATGAGTTGCTGTTCCTGCAACCTTCGGGTAGTTGGGAAACCTGCAGCCTAATGGTTTCAATGCAGACTTCACAAGCTTCAAAATCTGCCCCCCACCCCGACCAGCTCTACACCTTGTTATCTCAGATTCTCCAGCATCTGCAGTTCCTACTATCTCTCATGTGACCTAGTGTGTTTGTGCAACTCCAGACAGGGCAGCAAGCTCCATACCATTGTCACCCTCTCTTTTCCCTGTAGCCTTGTAACTCTTGCCTCTAAATATGGTTATCCAGTTCTCTAAAGAGAACTACAATTTGCGTTTCTGTACAAACAGATATTGCTGAAATAACAGGATTGGCAGAGTTAATTATTTTAGTTCCAGGAACCCCTCTTCCAAACTGATTGAAGCTAGGATCCGAGCTGAGTTTTTGCAGTAATTTCTGTTTGTGTTTCTCATTTCCAGCATCTGCAACTTTTTGGGGTTTTTTTAAAATTATTTTTTCAATATATTGTCAGTTTTTCTCTGCATTTCCTTTGATTTGCCAGCCACTTTAATTTGGTATTCTCATTCTCAACCCCGCCACCCAGAAGCAAAAATCAGTTATAGTGTCAGTGTCATAGAGTCCCGCAGCACAGAGACAGGCCCTTCGGCCCAAATTGGTTCATGCTGACTAAAATGTCCATACATGCTAGCCCCATTTCCTTCCACTTAGCCCATACTCTTCTAAATTTTTCAGTGCCCCTCTGTCTCCAATGACCTAAAGAAAACAGTCCTAGCTTGTCCCATCTCTCCCTATAACAGAGTACCTTGAATCCTAGCAACATCTTTCTAAATTTCTCCTGCACTCTTTCCAGGTTAATAACATCCTTCCAATAACAAGGTCACCAAAACGGAACAAAATACTCCAAGTGCAGCCTCACCAATGTCCTGTACAACACTAACGTAACTTCCCAACTTCTGTACTCAACACCCTGACTGATGAAGGCCAGTGTGGCAAAAGCCTTCTCCACTGCCCTGTCTACCTGTGACTCCACTTTCAGAGAACGCTGCACCTGAGCTCCAAGGTCCCTCTGTTCTACAACATACCTTAAGGCCCTACCATTCACTATGAAACTCTTAGCTTGATTTGACTTTCCAAAATGCGACATCTCACACATCTATATTGAACTCCATTTGCTATTTCTTGGCCTACTTCCCCCCTGATCAAGACCCTGCTGCAATTTTTGGGAACCTTCACTGTCCACGATACCACCTATTTTAGTGACATCTGCAAACTTACTGATCATGCCTTGTACATTCTCATCCAAATCATTGTTATTGATAACAAACAGCAATGGGCCCAGCACAAACCCCTGAGGCACGCCACTAGTCACAGGCTTTCAGTCTGACAAGCATCTTTCCACAATTACTCTCTGCTTCCTACCATCAAGTCACTGCATATCCAATTTGCCAGCTTTCCCTGGATTCTATACGATCTAACCTTCCAGAGCAGCCTACCATGTGGAAATTTGTCAGAGGGCTTACTGAAATCCATCTCAACTACATCTACTGCTCTGTCTTCGTCAACCTTCCTGGTCACTTCATCAAAGAGCTCTAACAAATTTATGAGGCATGATCTCCCACGCACAAAGCCATGCTGACTACGCCTAACCAAACCTTGTCATTCCAAATGCACGTATATCTTATCCCTCAGAATCTTCTCAAGTAACTCACCTACTACAGATGTTAAGCTTACTAGCCTATAACTCCCAGCTTTTTCTTTGTAGCCCTTCTTGAATAAGGGCACAACATATGGGTCATGTTGTGGACAGTGCGGAGCGCTGTCCTAGGTTACAAAGGGACATTGATAGAATGCAGAGCTGGGCTGAGAAGTGGCAGATGGAGTTTAACCTTGAAAAGTGTGAGGGGATTCATTTCGGAAAGGAAAAACCTGAAAGCAGAATACAGGGTTAACGGAAAGATTCTTGGCAGTGTGGAGGAGCAGAGGCATCTTGGGGTTCATGTTCACAGTTTCCTGAGAGCTGCCACCCAGGTGGATAGATTTGTTAAGAAGGCGTACGGTGTATTACTTTTCATTAATAGAGGGATTGAGATCAAGAGCCGTGAAGTTATGCTCCAGCTATACAAAACCCTGGTTCGGCCACATCTGGAGTATTGTGTCCACTTCTGGTCACCTCATTGCAGGAAAGATGTGGAAGCGTTAGAAAAGGTGCAGAGGAGATTTACCCAGATGAGCTCGAACAGTTCATCCACTTCACCAACACCTTCAGTTCACCTGGGCCATCTCCAGCACATCCCTCACCTTCCTGGATCTCTCAGTCTCCAGCTCAGGCAACCAGCTAGAAACTGATGTCCATTTTAAGCCCACCGACTCCCACAGCTACCTGGAATACACCTCCTCCCACCCACCCTCCTGCAAAAATTCCATCCCCTATTCCCAATTCCTCCGCCTCCGCCGCATCTGCTCCCACGATAAGACATTCCACTCCCGCACATCCCAGATGTCCAAGTTCTTCAAGGACCGCAACTTTCCCCCCACAGTGGTCGAGAACGTCCTTGACCACGTCTCCCGCATTTCCCGCAACACATCCCTCACACCCCGCCTCCGCCACAACCGCCCAAAGAGGATCCCCCTCGTTCTCACACACCACCCCACCAACCTCCGGATACAACGCATCATCCTCCGACACTTCCGCCATCTACAATCCGACCCCACCACCCAAGACATTTTTCCATCCCCACCCCTGTCTGCTTTCCGGAGAGACCATTCTCTCCGTGACTCCCTTGTTCGCTCCACACTGCCCTCTAACCCCACCACACCCGGCACCTTCCCCTGCAACCGCAGGAAATGTCACACTTGCCCCCACACCTCCTCCCTCACCCCTATCCCAGGCCCCAAGATGACTTTCCACATTAAGCAGAGGTTCACCTGCACATCTGCCAATGTGGTATACTGCATCCACTGTACCCGGTGTGGCTTCCTCTACATTGGGGAAACCAAGCGGAGGCTTGGGGACCGCTTTGCAGAACACCTCCGCTCGGTTCGCAATAAACAACTGCACCTCCCAGTCGCAAACCATTTCCACTCCCCCTCCCATTCTTTAGATGACATGTCCATCATGGGCCTCCTGCAGTGCCACAATGATGCCACCCGAAGGTTGCAGGAACAGCAACTCATATTCCGCTTGGGAACCCTGCAGCCCAATGGTATCAATGTGGACTTCACCAGCTTCAAAAATCTCCCCTTCCCCCACCACATCCCAAAACCAGCCCAGTTCGTCCCCTCCCCCCACTGCACCTCACAACCAGCCCAGCTCTTCCCCTCCACCCACTGCATCCCAAAGCCAGTCCAACCTGTCTCTGCCTCCCTAACCTGTTCTTCCTCTCACCCATCCCTTCCTCCCACCCCAAGCTGCACCTCCATCTCCTACCTACTAACCTCATCCCACCTCCTTGACCTGTCCGTCTTCCCTGGACTGACCTATCCCCTCCCTACTTCCCCACCTATACTCTCCTCTCCACCTATCTTCTTTTCTCTCCATCTTCGGTCCGCCTCCCCCTCTCTCCCTATTTATTTCAGAACCCTCACCCCATCCCCCTCTCTGATGAAGGGTCTAGGCCCGAAACGTCAGCTTTTGTGCTCCTGAGATGCTGCTTGGCCTGCTGTGTTCATCCAGCCTCACATTTCATTATCTTTACCAGGATGTTGCCTGGATTAGAGGAAAGGTCTTAACGAGGAAAGGTTGAGAGATACAGATTTTCTCTTAAGAATGACAAAGGATAAGAGGTGACTTGATAGAGGTGTACAAAATGATCAGAGGTATAGATAGAGTGGACAGACAGAGACATTTTCCCAGGGTGGAGGTAGCTTTTACAAGGGGGCATAGCTTTAAAGTGAAAGGAGATAGATATCGGGGAGATGGTCAGAGGTAGGTTCTTTACTCAGAGAATGGTAGGGGTGTGGAATGCATTGCCGGAGAGGGCATTTACGCAGCTACTAGACAGGCATATGGATGATAGTAAAAGATAGCAATGGAGGTTAAATAGACCTTAGGTTTAGGGTAAAAGTTCGGCACAACATCATGGGCCGAAGGGCCTGTACTTGCTGTACTATTCTATGTTCTATGTGCTATTCTCCAGTCTTGAGGGACATCACCCATGGCTAACAATAATGCAAATGTATCAGCCAAGACCCCAGTAATTTCTTCTTTAGCCTCATGCAGGTTCATGGATATATCTGGTCAGGCTCAGGGGATTGATCCAATTTCATACGTTCTAATACTTCCAGCACCTCCTCTATTGAGATATAGACTGCCCGAAGATATCACCAATAATGTCCCCAATTCCCAAGTCTTCATGTCCTTCTCAGTAGTAAACACAGAGAAATATTTATTGAGGATCTCGCCTATCCCCTGCAGTTCCACACATACATATTCACTTTGGTTCTTGAGGGACTCTGTCTAGTTATTCTTTTTCCTTTAATATACTTAATGGATCTTTTTGGATTCACTCTAATCTTCTCAACCAAAGCTGTCTCGTGTCCCCTTTTCACCATCCTGATATCCTTCTTCAATAAACTCCCGTATCCCCTAAATACCAGCAGGGATTCCCTTGATTCCAGCTGCCTGTACCTGAGCGATGCTTTCTTCTTTTTTCTTCAATATCTCTTGTCATCCAGGGTTTCCTCCTCCTCTCAACCTTGTCCTTCACCCTCATGGGAACATATAGAATTTGAACTCTAGCTATCACTTTTAAAGGCCTCCCACTTATCAGAGGTCTCTGTCTGCCATCAGACTACTCTAATCAACCCAATCAGAAGGCAGTAGAGATGTCACTGAGAGAAATTCTAGGAGACAGCACTGCATAACTGAATATCTCGGAGGAAAGGGTGAAGGAAGAGGTCCTGCGAAGACAATACAGGGAGTTAGGTAGGGAGCTAAAACGCAGGACTACCAGGGTAGTAATCTCAGGATTACTACCTGTGCCATTGGGTAGCGAGTTTAGGAACGGAGGGAGAGTGCAATTGAACATGTGGCTACAGAGATGGTTTAGGAAGAAGGGGTTTAGATATATGGATCATTGGGATGTCTTCCAGGGAAAGTGAGACCTGTACGGGAAGGATGGGTTGCACCTGAACTGAAGGGGCAACAAATAACTTGGGCAGGAGGTTTGCTGGAGCTCTTCAGGAGGGTATAAACTAGTTTGGCAGCAGGGTGGGAACCAGAATAGACCAATAAGTGCAGGGATTTGGGACCAAAATGTGACAGAGATATGCATTGCACAGAGTAAGAGCAGGCACAGGGAAGTCACAGGACTCAAAGGGACTGGAAGACGGATGCATTTACTTCAATGCAAGAAGTTTAACAAGTAAGTCAGATGAACTAAGAGCATGGATTATTGCAGGGAATTATGATGTTATTGCCGTTGCAGAGACCCTGTTAAAGGAGGGACAGGACTGGCAGCTTAACATTCCTGGATATCACTGTCGAAGGGACAGAAAGGGAAACAAAAGGGGTGGGGAGATGCACAGCAGATTAGGGATCACATCACAGCCATGTTGAGGGAGGACACGTCAGAAGGATCTTGCGGTGAGACATTATATGTGGAGCTTAGGAATAGGAAGGGTGACATCACAACGTTGGGAGTTTTCTATTGACCTCCCAACTGCCCAGGGGAGACAGGGGATCTGATATGTAGTCAGCCACTGGAAAAGTGTGAAAAGAGCAGTGCAGTTGTAGTGGGTTACTTCAACTTTCCTCTTATTGACTGGGAATCCCTTGGGGCCTAGATGGGGAGCAATTTGTTAGATGAGTCCAGGAGGGCTTTTTGAGGCAGTATGTTGACAATCCAACCAGATAAGAGGTCATGTTAGACTTGGTTCTAGAGAATGAGCCGGGACAAGTGATTGATGTTTCAGTAGGAGAGCATTTTGGGCTTAGTGACCATAACTCAATAAGAATTCGAGTAGTCACGGAAAAGGACAGAAGTGGTCCTCGGGAGAGAGTGCTTAATTGGGCAAGAGCCATTGCACCCAAATTACACAGGAACTGGAGAATATGGATTGGAAGCAGTTATTTGAGGGTAAATCTACCTCTGACATGGGGGAGGCTTTTAAAGACCAATTGACTGAAGTACTGGACATACAAAACTAAAGAGTAGGAATGGCAGGATTCAGGAACCATGGATGTCAAGGGAAATTGTAAGGTTGGTCAAAAGGAAAAGGGAAGCATATGACAAGTCTAGGCAGCTACAAACTTATGAAGCCCTGAAGGAGTACAGAGAAATTAGGAAGGAACTTAAATGCACAATTAGGAAGGCAAAAAGGAGCTGTGAAATGTCGTTAGCAAACAGGGTCAAAGAGAATCCCAAGGCTTTTTTTGCATATCTTACAAGAAAGAGGGTAAAAAGGGAAAGAGTAGGCCCACTCAAGGACAAAGGAGGAAAGTTATACATAGAGCCATGGGATCTGGGAGAGATCCTGAATGAGAACTTCGTATTGTTTTTCACCAAGGGGAAGTACATGACTAATGTTGAGGTCAGAGATGAGCGTATGAATACTTAGATAATATCAATGTATTGAAAGAGGAAGTTTTGGGAGTCCTAATTTAAGATTGACAAGTCCCCCCAACCAGATGGGATCTACGCCAGATTGCTCAGAGAGGCAAGGGAGGAAACAGCTGGGGCATTGGCAGATATCTTCACATACTCATTGACCATAGGTGAAGTTCCAGACAACTGGAGATTAGCAAAGATTGTTCCGTTGTTTAAGAAAGGATGCAGGGATAATCCAGGAAACAATAGGCTGGTGATCTTGACGTCCGTAGTGGGGAAGCTATTGGAGAAGATATTGAGGGACAAGATATATACGCATTTGGAGAAAAATGGACTAGTTAGTGATAGGCAGCATGGTTTTGTCTGCCGAAAGTCATGTCTCACAAACCCGTTTGAATTTTTTGAAGAGGTATCGAGAATAATTGATGAGGGAAGGACTGTGGATGTGGTTTATATGGACTTTACTAAGGCATTTGATAAAGTCCCACATGGCAAGTTGGTACAAAAACTAAAATCACAAGGGATTCGGGGTGGTCTGGCTAAACCATAGAAAACTGGCTTGGGTTTAGAATACAGAGGGTAGTGGTGGTAGGATGTTTTTCAGAATGGAGACCAGTAACTAGTGATGTTCCACATGGGTCAGCCTTAAGCCCTTTCTTGTTTGTATTATAGATAAATGATCTGGAGGAAAATGTGTGTGGACTGATAAGCAAATTTGCTGATGACACAAAGGTCGGTGGAGTTGCTGATAGTGTCAATGATTGTGAAAGTTTAGGACAGGATATAGATTGATTGGCGACGTGGGCACAGAAATGGCAATGGCATTTAATCCAGACAAATGCAAGGTGATGCGTTTTGGAGGATCAAATTTAGGTGTGAATTCTATAGTTAATGGCAGAATCCTCAGGAACACTAACATTCAGACAGATCTAGGCTTGCAGGTCCACAGTTCCCTGAAAATGGCAACACAGGTAGCCAAGGTGATTAAGAAGGCATATGGCATGCTTGTCTTCATCACCCAGGGCATGGAATACACGAGTAGGCAAAACGTGTTGCAGCTATATGAAAGAGGTAACACAATGTGAAGCAGGAGGAACACAGCCAGCCAGGCAGCATCAGAGAAGCAGGAAAGGTGACATTATGGGTCATCAACTTTCCTGCTCCTCTGATGCTGCCTGGCCGGCTGTATTCCTCCAGCTCCACGCTGTGTTATCTCTGACTCCAGCATCTGCACTTCTTGCAGTCTGCAGCTGTATAAAACCCTTGTTAGGCCACATTTGAAGTATTGTGTGCAGTTTTGGTCACCACACTACCAGATGGATGTGGAAGCTTCGGAGAGAGTACAGACAACTCTCCCATTCCTCGGATGACATGTCCATCCTGAGCCTTCTGCAGTGTCACAACAATGCCACCCGAAAGTCGCAGGAACAACAACTCTTATTCTGCTCGGGAACCCTGTAGCTCAATGGTATCAATGTGGATTTCACAAACTTCAAAATCTCCCAAAACTAACCCAGCTCATCCCCGCCTCCCTAACCTGTTCTTCCTCTCACCTATTCCCTCTTCCCACCTCAAGCTGCACCTCCATTTCCTACCTACTAACCTCGTCCTGCCCCTTGACCTGTCCATCCCCCCTGGACCGACATCTCCTCCCTACCTCCCCAACTATACTCATATTTACTGGCTCCATCCCCACCTCTTTAACTTGTCTGTCTCCTCTCCACCTATCTTCTCCTCTATCCATCTTCGATCTGCCTCCCCGTCTCTCCCTATTTATTTCAGAACCCCCTTCCCCTCCCCCATTTCTGATAAAGGATCTTGTCAGTGTTCCTGCTCCAAAGATGCTGCTTGGCCTGCTGTGTTCATCCAGCTCTACACCTCGTTATCTCAGGTTCACCAGGATGTTGCCTGGTCTCCAGGGCATTGGCTATAAGGAAAAGTTAAAAAGGCTAGGCTCATTTTCACTGGAAAGATGGTGGCTGAGAGGAGACCTGATGGAGGTATACAAAATTATGAGAGGAATAGATATGGTTGATAGTCAGAGGATTTTTCCCAAGGTTGAAGTTTCAATTACAAGGACACACAGGTCAAGGTCAGAGGGAGAAGATTTACGGGAAGTTTTTCATGCAGAGAGTGGTAGCAGACAGGAATGCACTACCAGAAGAGATGGTGGAAGTGGGCACATGAAGACATTTAAGAGGTACCTAGATGGGTACATGAATATGGAGGGAATAGAGGGATATGGATCGAAAAATGGCAGGTTTGTTTTTATGTTAATTAGGGCATGATGTTCGCTACAGGCTTGGAGGGCTGAAAGGTCTGTTCCTGTGCTGTACTTTTTCATTTGCTCATTTGTTCAACCCCTGCAAGTTCCTGTCTAATTCCATCAAAACTTGCCTTGCCCCAATTTAGTACTTGAACCTGTGAACCAGTTTTGTCCTTGTCCATAGCTATTTTGAAATTAAAAGGCCGATGGAGTCACTGATCGTGAAGTGCTTCTTCACTGCCACTTTCAGCCACCTGTCCTGCTGCATGTCCCAAGAGTAGGCCGAGTTTTGCCCCTTTCCGAGTAGGACCCTCTATATGCTTGAGGAAGCTTTGTGGAATGCATCTAAGCCCTTAACACGATGGCAGTCCCAGTCAATGTTAGGAAAATTAAAATCCCCCACCCTATTTCTCGTGCAAGTGTCAGCAATCTCTCTGCATATTTGTTCCTCTAATGCCCGTTGACTATTTGGGGGCCTATAGTACAACTCCAAAAAGGTCATCAACCCTTTCTTGTTCTTAGCTCCACTCACAAAGTCTCACTGGATGATCACTCAGTTATTTCATCCCTGACTATTGCTCTGATACTCCCCTTAATCAAAAATGCAACACCCCTCCCCTCTTCCCTCCCGCCTAAAGCACCTGTGCCCTGGCAAATTAAGCTGCCATTCCTGTCCCTCCTGTAGCCATGTTTCTGTAATGGCTATAATATCATTTTCTCAAGTACCTATCCGTGCCCTGAGTTCATCGGCCTTACCTGTCAGCCCTCTTGCTTTGAAACAGATGCAATTTAATCCAACAGGCATTCCTCACTTGCTGTCCTGTTCCAGCCTGACCTCTCTCTTCAACTTGCTATTCTGATTATTGTGTCCTTCCAGCCTCGCACTTGCCTCGCGTCTGTTGAGGAACCTACCCCTTTGCCAATCTCGTATAAACCCTCCTTGCACTATGGGTTGGCACCAGTAACAGTGTCTACCTTCATAGACCAGTCTTTAACGTGTCCTACATGCAGATACTATAGGAAAAGTAATTTGTATTAGAGATAACTTTGGGTTTGAACTGAGCTTGGCTGTGCTGGTTGTAGTTATCGGTGACTGGTAATCTGTGAATGGCTCACAGTCACTCTATCATTCACCCTGACTAATGAAGCCACTCACTTTCATGATCAAACAAGTCTCTGTCAGCCATTCGTCCTCACAAGCATGCTCACAGTCACTTATTCTCTCTGTAATGCAGTCACTCATCCTCAATCAGTTGCAGGAGCCAGAGGAGCAGCACCTTTGGTGGGTGATGGTATTTGGTGGGTGGATGCGTGGATGTTGGCAGAGCCTGTGGGAAAGATTCAGAGCAGAGCCTAGAAAGTGCAGGTAAAGACTGAGGGCCAGCAATCACAATCATGATCTCCTTTAAAACTTCTATTTTTTGTTTACAGACACTGGCTGAAGTGAGACAAAGACCTGCAGGAACACTCCCAACACCAGCAACACATTGGTTCCTAATCTGGGAGCCTCACTGTCTGGCTGCATGATTAGCATCTATTGGTGACCCCTCCATCAGAAGTCCTAACCCTGCTGCATGTGGATTGGCGATTGCTCGAAAAAGCTGGGAGATGATTGGGAGACAAATAACAAGGTGCTGAGCTGGATGAACACAGCAGGCCAGGCAGTATCAGAGGAGCAGGAAAGCTGACGTTTTGGGTCTGGACTCTTCTTCAGAAATGGGGGAGGGGAAGGGGGCTCTGAAATAAATAGAGAGAGGGGAAGGTGTTTGGAAGATGGATAAAGGAGCAGATAGGTGGAGAGGAGACGGACAGGTCAGGGAGGCGGGGATGGAGCCAGTAAAGGTGAGTGTAGGTGGGGAGTTAGGATGGGGGTTGGTCTGTCAAGGGAAGACAGACAGGTCATCGAGACGGGAATAAGGCTGGTAGGTAGGAAGTGGGGTGGCAGCTGTGGTGGGAGGAGCGGATAGGTTAAGGAGGCAGGGACGAGCTGGGCTAGTTTTGGGATGCGGTCAGGGGCAGGGAGATTTTGAAGCTTGTGAGATCCACATTGATACCATTGGGCTGCAGGGTTCCCAAGCGAAATATGAGGTTCTGTTCTTGCAACCTTCAGGTGGCGTCATTGTGGCTCTGAAGGAGGCCCAGGATGGACATGTCGTCCAAGGGGTGGGAGAGGGAGTTGAAGTGGTTCACGACTGGGAGGTGCAGTAGTTTGTCGCGAACTGAGCATAGGTGTTGCACAAAGCGGTCTCCAAGCATCCACTTGGTTTCCCCAATGTAGAGGAGGCTACATCAGGAACAGCAGATACAGTACACCACGTTAGCAGATATGCAGGTGAATGCCTGTTTAATGTGGAAGGTTTTCTTTGGGGCCTGCGATGGGTGTGAGAGGGGAGGTGTAGCACTTCCCGTGGTTACAGGGAAAAGTGCCAGGGTTGGTAGGGCTCGTGGAGAGTGTAGAACGGACAAGAGAGTCACGGAGAGAGCGGGTCCCTCCAGAAGGCAGATAAGGGTGTGGAGGGAAAAATGTTCTTGGTAGAGGGGTTAGATTGCAGGTGGCAGAAGTGGTGGAGGATGATGCGTTGGATCCGGAGGTTGGTGGGGTGGTAGCTGAGGATGAGGGGGATTTTGTTTTTGTTGTTATTACAGGGAGGGGGTATGAGGGATGAGTTGCAGGAAATGCAAAAGATGCAGTCGAGAGTGTTTTCGACCACTGTGGAGGGGAAGTTGCGAGCCTTGAAAAACAAGGACATCTGGGATGTTCGGGAATGGAACGCCTCATCTCAGGAGTAGATGCAGCGGAGGCGAAGGAATTGGGAACGGGGATAGCATTTTTGCAAGAAGGTAGGTGAGAGGAAGTGTACTCTAGGTAACTGTGGGAATCGGTAGGCTTGAAATTGATATCAGTTTCCAGGTGGATGCCAGAGATGGAGACAGAGAGGTCCAGGAAGGAGACACAGGTATTGGAGATGTTCCAGGTGAACTTAAGGTTGGGGTGGAATGTGTTAGTAAAGTGGATGAACTGTTCGAGCTCCACGTGGGAGCACAAGGCGATGCTGATACAGTCATTGATATAATGGAGAAAGAGGTGGGGGGGTGGGGTAAGTGTAGCTTTGGAAGAGGGATTGTTCCACATATCCTACGAAGAGGCAGGCATTGCTGACTGGAATTTGTTAATGTCAATCATCCAAGATAGCTATTTCAATGTAAGCCTTTAAGAAGCCATTTTCAATGTGTCCTGCATACAGAGACAGAAAGATTTCTGGCCACAGTCAATCAAATTTGCAACTATTATAATCCCTGGGCATTAACTTATTTTTCTTTTCTTATACTTGCATAAATTTGTGGAAATATGTCTGATGGACCAGTGTGCAGCTAGATTTAAGAGAACAGTTTCAGAAACAAAGAGTGATTGAATAGCTTGGGTCTGTACTCACTGAAGTTCAGAAGAATGATGGGGGATCTGATTGAGGTATATAAAATATTAAAGGGGATTGATGAGGTAGACACTAAATGGATAATCCCCCTATGGGACATATGTTTGACCACTTGTTCAAGTTTAGATGACTCTTCATAAGGGCTCTCTCTCTATGGGTGCTGCCTGACCTGCTGTGATTTCCAGTACCTTTTTTGTTTGTTGGGTTAATAGTCTAGCAACAATACCACTCAGCCAAATCCTCCATAAGAAGAAAGTGAGTGAAGAAATTTCTCCTCATCAGTCCTAAATGATCCAACTGTTATCTGGATGTTCTAGATTTCCAACCAGGGAAACAACCTCAGTGTTTACCCTATCAAACCCCTCACAATTATATGAATGAGCTAGACAATTTGGGATTGTCCTTCTTAAAGTAAAGAGATCCAAAGGGAGATTAAACAGAGGTGTTCTGTGAGGTATTGGTAAATGGTGAGAAACTGTTTCCTGTGGCAGGAGGGTCAGTAACTGGCAGAAGGCATGTGGGCAAAGAGTAGGGACCAAAACGAATTGCATTGGTCTTTCAATGTTTTAATTTATCTATGTTTTAGACCCATCATAAGTTCAATTCTGTTTTCATTTCCACAGCACCGGGCTTCTTACCATTCACAGCCTTTTACTGCTGAAATATGTTCGATCAAAATATATCACCGCAGACCTAAATTGCATCTGCCACGTTCCCCAACCTTACCAATATCCCTTTGCAGTTTTGATCTTCTATTATTTAGCCTACAGCTGACGCACTTGACCATGACTTTGTCACGTCCAGAACTGACTAATAATGTAATAAAGCTAATTTGATTAATTTTAACTAATTTAATTAAATAAATTAATATCTCTTCTCATCACTACTAGGTATACTAATTTTCCCTTCCCCAACGTGTTGCAGTGTCTGGACTGCAACATCCCACTCATGAAATCTACTAACCTTAAGTTTAGAATCCAATAAATGTTACCCATCAAGAATTAGCTAATGAACCATTTCTGGCCACAGCAGCAGCGTGAGCGGGAGCTTAGACCAGGGGCCTGTCAGGAAGCCTGTCAGTGATTTTAAAACTTTAAAAGCTTACCTCGAGCGTCGGAGCCTTCCATTTCTGGTTGCAGCAGCAGGCACCTCGGAGCAGAGGTTTCTGGGAAGGGAGTGACTTTTTTTTACATCCCTCAGTACATCCCACCCATTCACCTCCTCTAACTTTATACACCAGGGACAAATCAAAGTAAGCTTCTCTTTTTTTTGCCTTCTGATTAGGGGATTAGCAGGGATGGCAGTGCAGGTAGAGGAATGTTCCTCCTGCATGATGTATGAGGTGAGGGACGCCATTAGTGCCCCATCCAAATACATCTGCAGGAAGTGCACCCAACTCTTGCTCCTCCAAGACCGCGTTAGGGAACTGGAGCAGGAGCTGGATGAACTTTGGATCATTTGAGAGGCAGTGTCAGTGACAGACAAGAGTTACAGGGAAGTAGTTACTCCTAAGTGTAATGAAAGCTGGGTAACTGTTAGAAGGGGGAAAAAGCAGTCAGTGCAGGGATCCCCTGTGGTCGTTCCCCTGACAAACAAGTATACTGCTTTGGATACTATTGCGGGGGGGGGACTTACCAGGGGCATGCAGTAGGGTGGAGGTCTCTGGCACAGAGTCTGTCCCTCTTGCACAGAAGTGAAGTGGGGATAGGAAGAGAGTGTTAGTCATTGGGGACTCAATAGTTAGAGGGACTGATAGAAGGTTTGCCAGGAACGAAAGAGACTCACGGTTGGTGTGTTGCCTCCCAGATGCCAGGGTCCGTGATGTCTCGGATTGTGTCTTTGTGGTCCTGAAGGAAGAGGGTGACCAGTCCCAAGTCGTGGTCCACATAGGCACCAATGACATAGGTAGAAAGAGGAATAGGAATGTAACGCAGGATTTCAGGGAGCTAGTGTGGAAGCTGAGAGCTAGAGCAAACAGAGTGGTTATCTCTGCTTTGTTACCGGTGCCACGTGATAGCGAGGCAAAGAACTGGGAGAGATTTCAGCTGAACACGTGGCTGCAGGGATGGTGCAGGAGGGAGGGCTTCAGGTACATGGACAATTGGGGCTCATTCTGGGGAAGGTGGGACCTCGACAAACAGGACGGTCTCCACCTGAACCAGAGCGTCACTAATATCCTCGGTGGGAAATTCGCTAGTGCTATTCTGGTGGATTTAAACTAGCTCAGAAGGGGGATGGGAAACTGAGGTGTAGTCCTAGTACACAGGAGGACGAGAGTAAGGGAGGACATGGACAGGACCTCACTGTCACAGGAGTGTGCTGGCAGACAGCAAGCTGGATTGAGGTGTGTCTTCTTTAATGCCAGGAATATCCGGAATAAGGTAGGTGAACTTGCAGCACGGATAGGTACCTGGGACTTCGATGTTGTGGCCATTTCAGAGACATGGATAGAGCAGGGTCAGGAATGGATGTTGCAGGTTCCAGGGTTTAGATCTTGCATTAAGGTCAGGGAAGGTGGTAAAATAGGGGGAGGCGTGACTTTGTTGGTCAAGGACAGTATAACGGTGGCTGAAAGAACTTTTGATGAGGACTCGTCTACTGAGGTGGTATGGGCTGAGGTTGCCGAGGAAGGTTTATTGACTGAGTCAGTATGGGTGGAAGCTAGGAACAGCAAGGAAGCAGTCACCTCATTGGGGGTGTTCTACAGACCCCCAAATAGCAATAGGGAGATCGAAGAACTCATAGGCCGGCAGATTGTTGAAAAGTGCAAACGTAGCAGGGATGTTGTTATGGGTGACTTCAACTTTCCCAATATTGATTGGAACCTCCTTAGTACAGATGGTTTGGATGGAGCCGTTTTTGTCAGGTGTGTTCAGGAGGGTTTCCTAACTCAGTATGTGGACAGGCCGACGAGGGGGGAGGCCATTTTGGATTTGGTGCTCGGCAAATGAGCCAGGACAGGTGTCAGATCTCGTGGTGGGAGAACACTTTGGCGACAGTGACCACAACAGTCTCACATTTACCATAGATAATGGGAACGGCAGATGCTGGAGAATCCAAGATAACAAAGTGTGGAGCTGAATGAACACAGCAGGCCAAGCAGCATCTCAGGAGCACAAAAGCTGGCGTTTCGGGCCTTGACCCTTCATCAGAGCATTCATCCCAACGCCGAGGGGACCCTGCTCACAGCCGACGCTGACGGGACCCTGTCCACAGCTGACGCCGACGGGACCCCGCCCACAGCCAACGACCACATCGCTCTGCCCACAACCTCCACAGCCAGCAACCCCAGAGAAGACAGCCATACTGAACCCTGCCGCATCTTCACCATCCCCCCAGACCTCCCACTGTCTGAGGACAAATGGTCAGTCCTAAGCAAGAGGCTCACCTTTGTCCCCCTCCACCCACACGTCAACGAATACCAGTCACGTTTGGGCATCGAGCAGTTTTTCCGCCACCTTTGCCTCCACACTTACTTCTTTAACCGGGAGCCTAACCCTCCCTCCACTGACCCCTTCACCCACCTCCAACACAAGTCCTCTTCCTGGACATTACCCCCAGGCCTCCTACCCTCCCTTGACCTCTTCATCTCCAACTGCTGTCGAGACATCAACTGCGTCAGCCTCTCCACCCCTCTCACCCACTCCAATCTCTCCCCCGCAGAATGGGCAGCCCTCCGCTCCCTCCGCTCCAAACCCAACCTCACCATCAAACCTGCAGACAAGGGTGGCACAGTGGTAGTATGGCGCACTGACCTCTACATCACCGAGGCCAAATGCCAACTCTCCGACACCGCCTCCTACCGCCCCCTTGATCATGACCCCACATCCGAGCACCAAACCATCATCTCCAACACCATCCATGACCTCATCACCTCAGGGGACCTCCCACCCACAGCCTCCAACCTCATTGTCCCCCAACCCTGCACAGCCCGTTTCTGTCTCCTTCCCAAAATCCACAAACCTGCCTGCCCTGGTTGACCCGTTGTCTCAGCCTGTTCCTGCCCCACCGAACTCACCTCCACCTATCTGGACTCCATTTACTCCCCTTTGGTCCAGGAACTCCCTACCTACGTCCGTGACACCACCCACGCCCTCCACCTCCTCCAGGACTTCCAATTCCCTGGCCCCCAACACCTCATTTTCATCCTCTGATGAAGGGTCTAGGCCCGAAATGTCAGCTTTTGTGCTCCTGAGATGCTGCTTGGCCTGCTGTGTTCATCCAGCTCCACATTTTGTTATGTCATATTTACCATAGCCATGGAAAGCGAAAGGAGCAGTTACCAGAGGAAGATATTTAACTGGGGTAAAGGAAACTAAGATGCTATCAGGCAGGAGTTGGGAAGTACACATTGTGAGCAATTGTTAAACAGAAAGAGCACAACAGACATGTGGAGGCTGTTTAAGGAGCAGTTGTTCCAAGTGATGAATACATTTGTTCCTCTGAGATAGGTAAGAAGGGGTAAGATTAAGGAGCCTTGGATGACCGGAACAGAGGTGCTTCTTGTCAAAAAGAAAAAAGCAGCTTACGTTAGGTGGAGGAAGCAAGGGTCTGGCACAGCTTTAGAGGATTACAGGCTTGCTCGGAAGGAGCTCAAAAATGGACTGAGGAGGGCCAGGAGGGGGCACGAAAAAGGCTTGGCAGGAAGGATTAGGGAGAACCCGAAGGCATTTTACTCATACGTGAGGAATAAGAGAATGATCAGGGAGAAGGTAGGGCCGATCAGGGATAGAGTAGGGAACTTGTGCGTGGAGTCTGAGCAGATAGGGAAAGCCCTAAATGAGTTTTTTGCTTCAGTTTTCACGAAGGAAAGGGACCTTGTTGTGAATGAGAACTTTGAGGAGCTGGAATACAGGCTTGAACAGATCAAGATTGAGGAAGTTAATGTGCTGGAAATTTTGGCAAACATTAAGATTGATAAGTCCCCAGGGCCAGACCAGATTTATCCTAGGTTGCTCCGGGAAGCGAGAAAGGAGGTGGCTAAGCCGCTGGCAAAGATCTTTGCTTCCTTACTCTCCACGGGAGTCGTACCGGAAGGTTGGAGGTAGGCAAATGTTATTCCTCTTTTCAAGAAAGGGAATAGGGAAATCCCTGGAAATTACAGACCAGTCAGTCTTACGTCTGTGGTCAGCAAGGTTTTGGAAAGAATTCTGAGGGATAGGATTTATGACAATTTGGAAAAGCATAGCGTGATTAAAGGGAGTCAGCATGGCTTTGTGAGGGGCAGGTCATGCCTCACAAATCTTATTGAGGTTTTTGAGTAAGTCACGAGACACGTTGATGAGGGTCGAGCAGTGGATGTGGTGTACATGGACTTCAGCAAGGCATTTGATAAGGTTCCCCACGACAGGCTCATTCATAAAGTCAGGAAGTATGGGATTCAGAATTGGTTGGCTGACAGGAGGCAGAGAGTGGTTGTAGATGGTAAGTATTCTGCCTGGTGGTCAGTGCTGAGTGGTGTCCCACAGGGCTCTGTTCTTCGGCCTCTGCTGTTCGTAGTTTATATAAATGACTTGGATGAGGAGGTTGAGGGGTGGGTTAGTATGTTTGCTGATGACACAAAGGTTGGAGATGCCGTTGATAGTATCGAGGGCTATTGCAGGCTTCAGCGGGACATTGACAGAATGCAGAGCTGGGCTGAGAAATGGCAGATGGAGTTCAACCTGGATAAATGCGAAGTGATGCATTTTGGAAGGTCGAACTTAAATGCTGAATATAGGATTAAAGGCAGGATTCTCGGCAGTGTGGAGGAACAGCAGGATCTTGGTGTCCAAGTGCATAGCTCCCTCAAAGTTGCCACCCAAGTGGATAAGGTTAAGAAAGCATATGGTGTTTTGGCTTTCATTATCAGGGGGATTGAGTTTAAGAACTGCGAGGTTATACTGCAGCTCTACAAAACCCTGGTGAGACCACACTTGGAATATTGTATCCAATTCTGGTTGCCCTATTATAGGAAAGATGTGCAGGCTTTGGAGAGGGTGCAAAGGAGGTTTACCAGGAAGCTGCCTGGACTGGAGGGCTTGTCTTATGAAGAGAGGTTGACTGAGCTTGGACTTTTCTCTCTGGAGAGGAGGAAGAGAGGTGACCTGATCTAGGTGTATAAGGTAATGAGAGGTATGGATAGAGTCGATAGTCAGCGTCTTTTCCCCAGGGTAGGACTGACTGCCACAAGGGGTCATAGTTTTAAGGTGTTAGGAGGAAGGTATAGAGATGTCAGAGGGAGGTTCTTCACCCAGAGTTGTGAGCGCATGGAATACTTTGCTAGTAGTCATGGAAGCAGAGTCATTAGTGACATTTAAGTGACTGCTGGACATGCACATGGACAGCAGTGAATTGAGGGGAATGTAGGATAACAAAGTGTGGAGCTGGATGAACACAGCAGGCCAAGCAGCATCTCAGGAGCACAAAAGCTGACGTTTCGGGCCTAGAGCCTTCTCGGGTCTAGGCCCGAAACGTCAGCTTTTGTGCTCCTGAGATGCTGCTTGGCCTGCTGTGTTCATCCAGCTCCACACTTTATTATCTTGGATTCTCCAGCATCTGCAGTTCCCATTATCACTGAGGGGAATGTAGGTTAGGTTATTTTATTTTTGGATTAGGATTATTCTACAGCACAACATCGTGGGCCGAAGTACTGTGCTGTACTTTTCTATGTTCTATGAAATAAATATTTTTTTCCTTTGCTTCTGCTACAGTCTCTTAAATAATTAAAAGATTTGGAGTTACAGGTTATTTAGATTTTTTTCACAATTTCAGCATCTCACGCAGAGTTCCCAACAGCAGTTACTCTTGATTTGCGTGTAATGTCACTTTTTTAAAAACTTGATGTATTCATCCTACTCATTGTTTTGTGTATTTCCTGTAGGTCCATCTCCGACTGCTCCTTTCCCAGATTTCCTGTGATGGCCCTCTTCACTTTTTCTTTTGAAATGTCTGCCTTGTGCTCCTGTAAATACTTCTGATTGCCTGTTTTGGGGGGGGTTCTCTTCTTGTTTGCAGATGCCTGTATTCCTGCATTTCTGGCCTCTTCAACATTCCTGATTTTAATTGCTTCACATTAGTGCTCATACCTTCAGCTGAGTCGGCCTCGGCCACAAGCACGTAAACTCCTATTCTACCTTTGGACACTCCTTAAGATCCAGCTCTTTGACAAACTTTTGACCATTTACCCTAAGATTGATTTACATAGTACAGTGTCACATTTTGCTTTTTAACACTCCTGTACAACTTCTTAGGGCTTTTATTTGGTCAAACTCATTGCGCAAATACAATTCCTCCAGACAATAGAATTGTAAACTGATATACTAGCATTTGCTGAATAAACTAAAGTTGTGGAGGGGATCTGTGGTCTACATTTGCTGAAATTCAAATGACTTTGAAAGACTTTGTTGGTTAGTAGACTGAAGATGCTGTGTACTTCTGTGCTGTAAATGGAGATAATTAAATTTTTAATGCATTTGGCAGTGGTGCCACTGAAATAATTGAAGATAATTTGATGTTGTTTCAAAAACTCCTTAAGATAGAACAAAAGGCCTTTGATGTGAATGCAAATCTGCTGTTTAATAACAATAACAATCTGCTCAGTCACTTTGGAATGTGGCTGTTGGAGCAGGTTGTCCAGATGAAGAAAAACTTTTTAAAACTTAATTTATGCATAGGATGTGGGTGTCACAGGCTGAGCTGGCATTTGTCCATAATCGTCCTTGAGAAATTGGTGGTGAGTTGCCTTCTTGAACTACTGCATTCCTTGGAAGGTACATAAACCCATAATGGAGTAGTTTTGTAAAACCATTATTCTAATTAACAAGTGTAGGCAATTCACATTAGGAAATCAAGAGAGAGTCTGTAGAAATATGGCTAAACGCTGTACTTGAATATCACACCACAATACTGCCCTGCATTGAGGCAGTTTTGTAAATTAAATTCTTGTTCAATGTGAGAATGCTCTACAGTCTACAATATGTATGCACAATCTGAATTTTCAGTGGTCAAAGGCAAAGGGTCAAGAGGCAATGGGGGCTTGAAAACAAGAAGCAAATCCCGTTGTGTCAGCTCCAGGACATGCTGTCACCTCTATGAGATTATAGAGGAGTCAGATTGATGGCAAGAATTGTTACATAACAGTTGCAAACAATTCTGTTCCTAACTAAGATATTAAATAACTGGCACACTTTTTGGAGCCTGTACATAATAACTTAGTGGCCTCTTCTTGGAAGGTAGGGCAGGTAGTCTTAAAGGTCAAAGACTCAGATGTATTTGTAACAATCCTGTTCTGGAAAAAAAAAAATCAGCTCCAAATGGAGCAGGGCCCTTACTCTGGAAAACTGTTTCCTGATCTCCTGAGGCCAAATGGTCTGGCCTTGATGCTGGAAAAGCTGACTGCCTTTGTGAGAAGCAATTAATTAGCAAGTATCTCCCACCAGTATTTGATCACAAAAGTTGTCATGTTCTAGTTTCCAATCTACATTTGTACAAGGATCTGTAATGTCATTACTGATAACAGACTAATCAGATACTTTTACTTTGCTCTCTTTGGTTTTAATCTAATCTAATCAGTAATTGGTAAAATGTGAGCTTTCCATTCATTTCATATGTTCAAAACAGTTCATAATTTATTAGTAAATGTTTGTAGTTGCCCAAGTGGTAGAGAAACAACCCATAAACAAGGGACGTGAAAGATTTTTTGATGGAACAGCAGGCTGTTTTTGTTTTATATAGATATTTACACAAGGCATTTTCACCCAAATTCAACACCATCTTGAAACTTTAAAATCCATAAGACTTCCATCTTATTTTTGCCAAAACATTAATTCTACTCAAGTATTAAGTTGAGAAATTATGTTCAGAGATAAAGGGGAACTGCAGATGCTGGAGAATCCAAGATAACAAAGTGTGAAGCTGGATGAACACAGCAGGCCAAGCAGCATCTCAGGAGCACAAAAGCTGACATTTCAGGCCTAGACCCTCTCTGATGAGGAGTCTAGGCCCGAAACGTCAGCTTTTGTGCTCAAGATGCTACTTGGCCTGCTGCGTGCATCCAGCTTCACATTTTGCTATCCGAGAAAGTATGTTGCTCAGTCATCTTGCAATGTTTGACGAAATTGTGTATATTTGCTTTGCCGCATGATCGTATCTGACCTAGCCCTCACTGAACTAATTACAATTGCCCCTCAAATTTCAACTCAAGTTAAAAAAAGCTTTGAACTCAAACAGCGCACTTTGATATTCTTAAATTCTAGATCCTATTAAACAACAACCCTTATTCTCCAAGGTCATAGTGGCTTTGGGTGCATTTAAGAATCATTTTCCAGCAGGAAGTGAAAACTAAAACTTTCAGCTAGCTGCATCTTCAGATAAAAGTCACGGTCTACTAATTCAATTACTTGATTTTAAAGATGAACCAACCAAGTAGTATTACTGTTTTACATAGCTCATTAAAAGAAGTCTCATGGGCTGATTAATTTAGTGCCTTCAGGCTAGATCATCATTGCTGCAGAATGATTTTCTAGATCTGAAGCTTTTGTTTAACACACGCACACTATTCCCTGATTAGTTTGATTTATAATCAAATCGTGGATTTGAGAAGGTGTTAATTTCAAGTAACAGTCAAGTCGACAAAACAAGAAGACAGAAGTCCCTGCTTTGGTCACATCTGTTAGTCTAGCACAAAAGGAAGCTATGGCAATCTTGGCAGGAGTATGTATAAAAGAGGTTCCCCAAAGTATTCTATGGGCATTTCAATGATAAGAGATGGGATGAGGCAAAGGGCTAATTAGTGGGGCAAAGCATTTAAAAATCAACTGTTCCAGCATAACCTGTGTGATTGTACCTTAGAGTTGTATGAGCAATGTGATAACAGTAGAAGGTGTGCACAAATGCCAGGCAGTGACCCTCTCCAATGAGATGGAGGCTTCTGTCCTTGACATTGTGTTGTTACCACTGAATCCCATTAACATCCAGAGTATTACTATTCACCTGAAACTCAACTCACTACTGAAAGAGTGAAACAGCTCAGACCAGGAAATGCAATGAGTAACTCAAACTTTTGACTCAAAGCCTGTCCATCTACTTGACCATTGCAGAGAGTGTGATGGAGATGGAATACTCCCTGCTTGCCTCCAGTGTTGGCACTATGCACTAGTTTGACACCATCCAGGACATTTAAAAAAGTCAGCCCTTGATTGGTGCCACATCCATTCACTCTGAAAAGTGAAAAGTCCTTAGACAAACCCATGACCATGTCCATCTTGAAGGATGCAAGCACTAGTTATGTGGAAAACAGCACCACTTATTAAAAAGTTCTCCTCCAAGTCACTCACCATTGAATGAAAGTGCCCACCCTGTTCCTTCACTATTGAAGGGGGTCAAAACCCAGGAACTCTTAAAGGCTCATGGTCTGCCTACAAAACACAGATGGCATAGAATCCCCAGAGTGTGGAAGCAGGCCATTTGGCCCCTTAAGTCCACACTGACACCTCCCACCCAGACAGGCAATGCCCCCACCCCTGCAAAAATTTTACCATTTCCCCATGGCTAATCCACCTAGCCTGCCCACAGTCCAGAGATGAGGATACCCCACAGACACAGAATGTACAAACAGACAGGTGGAATTGAATCTTGGTATTGGGTACTGTAGCAGCAGTTCACAGTAGCTTATCCCCTTAAAAAGGGGAGCTTAGGGATGGTAATAAATGCTAGTTAGCCAGTGATGGCTGTATCAAGTGGAAAGTGATAACCATAATCACATTATCCTCTCAATGATTACAGTAAGTGCACACCATGTTACTACTGTCTAATTTTGCATAGATTAAACAGTAACTGTCCCCCTGTTCCGTCCCAAAAAAACTGGCCATGTTCCGAGACAAGTGTTAGGAAGTCGTGCATTATTCTGGTGGCTTTAAACCTGGAATCAAAGTAAGCCAAGTACACAAAATATTAAGTCATTTATTCAGAGAACACTAAAATCACAACACCACATCAATACTTTTCCAAAGGTGTTTGCTACAAAAATCATTTACTTTACATCTGTTGCAGAAAGCTGGTCAGAGTCTCCTGGATTTGATTTCCAACAAGCCTTGCTTTGAGCTTTTTGATCTTGGTCCATCTCAGTGAAATAAAAAATTGATGAGACAAGGATTGATTTCAGTTACTAGTTAGCATCCAAGCTGCAACAGATCTTTGCTAGATATTCGAGGAGTTCAGCTTAGTGAGTGGAAAAGCTGGGATGGTAGATGACATGCATGTACAAGTGCATTTCTCCTCCTCTATTACCACCACTGAAGTATGATTTACCACACTGCATGTTGAATATTCATCATCAAATGCCCAATTGCACTTCAGACCAAAATTTGACACCATTTACTATGATAAGTGTAGAAGGGCAAATAAAGTTGATAACTGGTATCTTGAATTTAAGAGCAGGATGCACAGATTTAAAGAGCTGTTGGAAATTTACATTTACCCTGGAGATGACAAGATTAAGTCATTCATAACGAAGAATATCAGATCCAAACAGCTGGGTCACCAATTGCTGATTTGACAGTGAGCAGTTAAAGTAGAAATTAAATATTTGAAAGTTAATGAAATTTTTACATGCATTTACTTGGTGTAGTGACCATAGGAAGATTTCAGTTATTTAAAACCTAGAAAGTGACTGATTGCCTTTAATACAGGTGCAAAATAAAAGCCAGATCCACCTTGGTGGTCAAGTCTAGACCCATATCAAGCAGGGAAAAAGCAAAAACCAAAATGGTAGGTCATTTAAAGTAGTCCAAATTGTGGTTAACCCCCTATTCTTTGCACCTCCACCCTACAGAAATTGTTTGCTTAGATCAAATCAGCACTTATGTTTTAATACATTTAGGAGAGAGTGTACATGGTTCTAATTCTCATGTTCCAAGTTACAAAGCTACAATCAAAAACTATAAACCAAAAAGACAAGTATTTTAGAGACTGTAACCTCCATTGAATGTTCTTGTTGCAAAGTAGTGTACTTTGCAAACTGTGTAGATGTAAAAGTGGTGATATTTTCTATTAAAAATGAAAGCTATCAATTCAGTTTGGTGGGTTTAAACAATTAACAGTGTTAGGTGTCATCAAGTTAGTTAATAGCCAGATGCCTTCTAGAAAAGTTCTCATGCATATATTCCAGATGAAGGAAGTGGTTGGTAATCGGTTTGTTTTCGTCTGCAGCTAATCACACAGATGCTGATCATTCCAAAAAACTGGTGGGGGTGGAAAGTGAAATTTAGTTATCCTTAGTCCAAGCACATTGTTTACCAAAAAACAACTTGTAGAAAGTGGCAATGATTACTACAAACATTTACCCCAACTGGGGGTGGTAGAATAGACACCAGGATGCAAGCAGTTTCCTCTTCACTAGGCAGGATGCTGGAATACTCCAGCATCAAGACTGAGTGGTATTAAAAGGCAAGTAGCTAACTAAGCTCCCAGTGTTGTGACCACTGTCATTACATGGTGAAATTTCAGAAGACTTGAGAAACAAATTCCTATGACTTAAATGGCCCCAAAAAAGGGGCCTTCTGCATTAGGAGAGAGGCTAGTGTTGCCACCTACAAAAAATCTGATCCTTAAGTTGTATTTGCCACATTAGGGCCACAGCTGCAGTCACTTGTCAGCCACATGTTTCAACTTCACAAAGGGCTCTTTGGTGCAGTCAGTGTCCTTCTTGAGTTGGGAAATAGGTGTTCAACTCCCTTGTATTCCAGGAGGGTTATAACATCTGACTAGGTCAATTAAAATAAGACTTTTCTTCCACAAGGATAGTCTGGCCACATTGAAGAGGACAATATGATAGATACCCCTTGATTGCATCAGACTGATGTCTGCTCATGGTTAAAGGACCTTCAATTGAACTTCAGCTTCAAGTTCACCCACTCAGGTAGACAGGGCAGCAAGGTGATCAGATTGGCATTTAGAAGTCAGCTGTATTTCTTTCCTTAATGATCAGGCCATGTCCATTCAAGATTGGCTGTCTGGCAGAAAGCAGAGTAGGGATAAGGGGGGGTCTTTCTTGGGATGGCAGGTGGGTGGCAAGGTGTTTTGTGAGGGTCAGTGTTAGATAAAGGAACTGTGGGCATTCTGGCTAAGTTTTCCAACAATACAAGGAGATAGGTGGAGGGACAGGTAGTATTGAGGAGACGGAGGCTGCAGAAGGATTTGGACAGGTTAGGAGTGTGGGCAAGTAAGTGGCAAATGGAGTACAATGTGGGAAAAGTGTGAGGTTATGCATGTTAAGAGTAAAAGCATGGACTATTTTCTAAGTGGGAGGAAAATTCAGAAGCCTGAAGTGCAAAGAGACTTGGGAGTTCTAGTCCAGGATTCTACGGTAAGCTCACACGTTGCATCAGTAGTCAAGTGTTGGCAAGAGGACTCAAAAGTGGGAGTGAATGGCTGAGGCTTTAAGGCCCTGGTCAGGCCACATTTGGAATATTATGTGCAGTGCTGGGCACCATAAGGATGTAGTGGCCCTGGAACAGGTTCGTGAGAATGGCCCCAGAAAACAAAAGCTTAATGTATGAGGAACATTTGAGGACTGAGACCATACTCGTGTTAAGGATTGGGGCAGGGGCAAATGAATTGAAACTTAGAATACTGAATGGCCTAGACAGTGGATGTTGGGAAGATGCTTCCATTGGTAGAAGAGACTAGGGCCCAAGGGCACAGCCTTAGGAGTAAAGTGAAGACCTTTTAGAACAGAGATAAAGGAGAAACTGGAGAGAGTGATGAATCTGTGGAATTCATTACCACAGAAGTCTGTGGAGGCCAGGTCATTGATAAAACTGGCAATAGATAACCCTTGACAATCAAGAACCTACGCAGGGAGAAGGTAGGAGTATGTAGTTGAGGAACTTAACCATACAGAGCAGACTCAAGTGGACCCGATTTCTGCCCAAGCTATTTTTCCATCCTCACCCTTGTCTGCCTTCCAGAGACCACTATCCACGACTCCCTTGTCTGCTCCACACTCCTCTCCAACCCCACCACACCCAGCACCTTCCCCTGCAACCACAGGAAGTGCTACACCTGCCCCCACACCTCAAGATGACATTCCATAATCAAGGAGAACTTGACCTGCACATCTGCCAATGTGGTATATTGTATCGATTGTACTTGTTATAGCTTCCTCTACACTGGGGAAACCAAGCAGAGGCTTAGGGACTGCTTTGCAGAACACCTCTGTTTGCAACAAACACCTGCACCTCCCAGTTGTGAACCATTTCAACTTCCCCTCCCATTCCTCAGATGGGATGTCCATCATGGGCCTCCTGCAGTGCCACAATGATGCCACCTGAAGGTTGCAAGAACAGCAACTCATTCTGCTTGGGAACCCTGCAGCCTAATGGTATCAATGTGGACTTCACAAGCTTCAAAGTCTCCCCTTCCCCCACTGCATCCCAAAGCCAGCCCAGCCTGTCTCTGCTTCCCTAAGTTGTTCTCCCTCTCACCCATCCCTTCCTCCCACCTCAAGCTGCACCTCCACTTCCCACCTACCACCTCATCCCACCTCCCTGACCTGTCCATCTTCCCTGGAAGGACCTATCCCCCTCCCTACCTATCTTGTTTTCTCTCCATCTTTGGTCCACTGCCCCCTATTTATTCCAGTTCCCTCTCCCCATCCCCCACTGATGAAGGGTCCAGGCCCGAAACATCAGCTTTTGTGCTCCTGAGATGCTGCTTGGCCTGCTGTGTTCATCCAGCTCCACACTTATCTTGGATTCTCCAGCATCTGCAGTTCCCATATCACTAATTTCTGCTCCTGTGTCATATTGACAACTCTTCAGGTTATCTTGGAGTAAATCTTAATTCTAGATCAAAGCTGGATAAGAATGAAAACTCTACCTTGATTATGGCAAATCCCAGAACAACTAGCATGGCATAACTCAAAATGGATTCGAGGCCAGTCTCCAACTTCATTTCACATCCCTATTAAAAGAGATAAAAGTTATTTCAAGAAGTAATACAATTGATAATTTTAGTCATTGCAACTGCCATCACTAAAAAGTTTGATACCAACTTCCATGTAACAGCACAGGAATGTCCACCTTAATGATCCAATGCCTGGATTAAAATTAGTTTTCCCTGACAAGTCTCAGGCAAGAGGTTTCATCCCATTTGTGGAGACAGCGGACTGGCAAGTGTCACTAAGTCAAAAATGGCTAACCATGAAGCACAGTTCAAATCCTAACATAGTAGGTAGAAGAATGTGAAATTAAATTGAGACAACTGAAAATGGAAAGTCACTCAATGGTGGTCAGTTTCATTAAGTAAAATTTCTACTTGCTTAAAAAAGACACTTGCTATCCTTCATGCCTGGCCTACATGCAGCTCCAGGACTTAATTAGGTCTTAAATTGCCTTCTGAAGTGGCAAAGCAAGCCAGGTTAAACAACTTATGCCACTGTAAAAATGTGAGCATTACTTAGTTGAAAGTGTCTTGTGCAAACCCAGGCTACAACTGACTATTAGATCCATTCTGCAGAAGCTACCACAAAAAACCATTCCATTTACTCCTGTGAAAGGATGTGGAGGATCAGATGCTGTCCTCCACACATCACTAAGGCTTCAGGAATTTCCAGAGGTATTAAAAACTGACATAGCTTTGAAGGTCTGTTATTTGAGGGAAAGAGTGTTTAAAATGGCAAAGTGCCTCAAGTTTTAAATTACAAATTCTCCTTCCAAAGCCAGTCATCCCAGGGGAAAGCAGATTTTCTTGTGGTTAAATTTAGAGGATGGTCATCTAATGCCAGATGGAAGATTTTACTCCAAATGCATGACTCAAGCAGAATTCCAATTGCTAAGTCTCACAAAAATAGGTTAGTGACAAGATTTGCAGGAAGTTCTTCCTTGAAGGTAGCATTTGGAATGAGCTGCCAGAGGAAGTGATGGAGGCAGGTTCAATTACAGTCATCTAGATGGGTTTTCTTTTTCATTCACAGGATACAGGGGTGTTGCTGGCCAGGCAGCATTTTTGTCCATCCCTAATTGGGATGATGGCAGTAAAGAGTCAACCACATGGGGGTCTGGAGTCACATTGGCCATATGAGGAAAGGATGGCAGTTTCTTTCCCTAAAGGAAATTTGTGAACCAGGTGGGGTTGCTAACAGTCAGCAATGGTCATCATTAGACCATTAATTCAGCTATTTATTGAATTCAAATTCCACCATCTGCCATGACAGGACCCAAACCTGGCTGCCCAGAACGTTATCTGGGTCACTAGATTGACAGTGCAGCAATACCACCACTAGGTCATCTCCCCCAGTAAGTACACAAGTAGGAAGGGTTGAGGAAAGTAGGACAGATTAATTCAGAGTCTGGTTTATGGACAGCTGTACAGCATGGAAACAAGCCCTTTGGTCCATCTCAATGGGCTTGAATGCAACATGGATCAAGAGAATAACCAATTCAATGTGGATGCAGGTGAGCAAGTATTGTTTGTCTTTCTGTAGCCAAGTGGGGAGTGTTCATCCACACAGAACAGGAGAAGCACCATTTCAAATGGGACAAGCAAAGCCAAGACAAGCACAGGAGTTCCTAGAAGCCTGTTAGTCTACAAGAGAAGTTGAATAGATTAGGATTGTTTTTGTTAGAAAGACAGATTGAGGGGGGAACCTGATTGAGGTCTACAAAATCATGAGGGGGTATAGACAAGGTGGATAGCAAAGAGCTTCGCTCTTCCACCCCTCCACCCCCTCCCAAAACAGTGGGGGAACTCAATTACTAGGGGTCCTGAGTTCAAAGTGAGAAGAGGGAAGTTTAAGGGAGACATGCATGGAAAGTTCTTTAGAGGGTGGTGGGCACCTGGAACATGTTGCCAGCAGAGGTGGTAGATGCAGACACATTAGCATCTTAAGATATTTGGACAGGTACATGGATGGGCAGTGAGCAAATGGACACAGACTGTTAGAAGCTAGATGACAGTTTAGACAGTGGATCTTGATTGGCACAGGCTTGAGGGCCAAAGGGCCTGTTCCTGTGCTGTAGGTTTCTTTGTTTGTTGAAAGCCAATAAACACATGGAACTTAACCCCATACAAACCATTGCCAAAGAAAACCAGAAGAGGTAATCCAGCTCAATTGACTAGTTTAATATCCAGGTGGGAGGAAAAAAAGTGCTTCTGAGGCTGTGCTGATGTTACCTAGCAGGGTAACAAAACATCTGTGGAACAATGAACCAGCTTGGTGAGCCAACCAACCACAGCTAGTTGACATTTAAGTTAATAAAAGCTATTGGGTGGATTCAATGAGGAACACCAAAAATTGTAGAGGAAACATTGATGATGCAAGCCATAAATTTGAGATTTTCCAACCTCCTCTTACCCTGTCTCCCATATAAAATCAATTCACCACAGAGTATGTTAGGGCAACTAGGATTCAGAGATGACATTGCAGCTAACCTACATTAGCTGAGAGAAAGAACAGGCAAAGGGAAGCAGGGTATGAGAAACAGAGAAACCATACTGCTGTATTAAGGAGTTCAGGGTGACTTGGGCTTCCTGTGCAGTTGGAGAATTGATGCTTGCAGCAGCTGAGGGGGAATGTCTTGTTCCCTTTGATGAACCAGTCAGTGGTTTCCCAGGTGGTGTAGTTCATCAGCCCACAACATGCCATCTTAAAGAGAAAAAACAAAAGGTCAACTTCCAGTTGCAAAGTACAATATCCATATTCATGCCTGACTAGACAGTCAAAGATCCTGTTTATAGTGGTGATAACACTGCACAAATCTTAGTGACATCTCTAAAATCAAGCATCAAAACATGCTGCTAGGCATACCTGTTTCTGCAGGAAGTCCACAGCCTTACTTGCACTATTCTTTCCATTATATTTTGAAAAGACATCAGTCATTGTCTTATCCACACCTTCATGCATCTACAGGAAATTAGCACAACAAACAATTAGCTAAAGTTTAAGCAACTATTCACCACTCATACCATAAGTCACACCCAAGTCAGTCACAATAAAACCAACATCATGTAAGTTAGGAATCCCACTCCCAAAATTGAATTACACCTTGAGTATTCCCAGTTAATTATTCATGCTATAATAATATTGTGATGTCGTTAGGTAGAAGCCACATTTCTATACTGCCTTGAGTTTGGCAGTACTACAGCAAGTGATCCACAGCATGCTGTTAGTTGATACCACCCAGTCACAAGTACAAAATTGTGTCACCCATTGAGAAGGTTTCCTTGTTTCCTCTCAAGGACCCCATTTAAAAAGAGATAAAGCCTCTAAAAACCCACCAGGATGGGAACATTTAGCATAAGACAAAGAAAATACAGTTGTCTAAAAAATTGCAAACAGTTGCCCAAAGTACCTTTCCTCTGTAGAGAAATCCCAAAACGAAGGCAGAAACTTCTGCAGCAAAGATGATGAACAGTACAAGCATGAACTAAGAAAGAAAAAATATTATAACTATACACCTACGTGTACAGAAAAATTACAATTCCAAGAATAAATGGACAAGACAGATCAGATAAGTAACTTAAAATCCACTTGCACCATTTAAGCCTCATGCAGAGGCAATATGAGTCAAGCTCAATGAGGAACATGCAGTTACTGACAGTACATGCTTATAGGCTCACCCAACTGCTGAGACATTGAGGAACAAATTTTGATTTTTTGCATCTTTCCATAATCTAATTTTCATAATGGACAACTTTGGCTCAGGCTCCTCTGGAGGCTTAGAGTGAAGAATTTGTTAGGTGCATCCAAGGAGAGTCTCAAAACTACGTGTTGATGGTCCAACTAAAGTGGCATACGGGACCTTGTTCTGGCCAGTAAGCCCAGCCAGGTGACTTTCAGTGGGAGAAAGTTTTGGAAAAACACTGATCATGAAACTTGAGGTTTTAGGACAACTGTGAAGGGCAACTCAAGACCTTGCAGGAAGTACTTTTTTTGAGGGGGGGGGGGGGTGAAGCAAATTACATCAGTATTAATCAGAAGCTGGTATCAGGCAAATCTACATTTGACATGTGGGAAGTGTTTGAAAGACCCACTAATGAGTCCAGGACCACCATGTTCTATTAAGGAGGAATGACAAGGTGACGACGTAAGGGACTCTTGGATATCAACAGTTATGAATTCAGTCATAAAAAAGGAAATGCTTACAAAGTTTGGAAGCTTAAGTCAAACAGGGCCCATGAGGAATGTGAGGAAAGCAGGGAACAACAACAAACGATAATGTTATCAAGTACAGTTAAGAGTCCAAAGAACTTCACAGATCATTAAGTGATAACTAGGGAGAGGGCAGGATCACAAAGCAAAGAGGCAACTTTTACATTATGGCAGATAATGTGGGTGAGACCCTAAAACAGGTACTTTGTCAGTATTTACTCAAAAGAATGATAGAGAGATTTGTGTGGAGCATGCTAAAATACTCAGGCAGAGGTCAAGAATGACCAGTTTTGGGTCTAAGCCTGAAGGTGGCTAAGTTCCTAGGGCCGAATGGTGTTCACCCCTGGTTATACAGACAAGAGTGGGAGATTGATGGGGCTCTGACCAAGATCTTTGTATCCTCACTAGGCACTAGAAGGGTCCTGGAGGACTGACTAGTTCATGTTCTTCTGTTAAAGAAGAATAGGGATAATCCAGCAAACTATAGACTGGTGACTCTCCACTTGGTGGTTAGGAAGTATTGGAGAGAATTCTCAGGGAATAGCATGGTCCTGTGCAGTGTAGGTCATGTCTTACTAGCTTATTGACATTGAGGTGGTAACAATACTTATGATCAAGGGTAGAGCAGCAGATGTTGTCTTTGTGGGTACAGCAAGGCTTGCAAAGTCCCTTATGGTGGGGCCATCCAAAAGATGAAGATACACAGGATCCAATGACTTGTTGCACAAGTTCCGATTTGGCTTGCCCAAAGGCAGCCAAGGTGAGTGTTGGAAGGTTGTTTCAGGTTGGAGGTGTTTGACTAGTGGTGTTCTACAAGGATCTTTACTGCATGATATACAAGTGTCTTATGAAAACAGATGGGTGGTTATGAAAGTTCCCAGACAAAGCTGTGGTGTTGCAGATAGTGTAGAAGAATTTCTAAAGCATACAAGTTGCAGATGGAGTTCAACTCTGGCAAGAGAGTAGCCGTACTGGAGATCAAGTGTTAAGGAAGTATATACAGTTACTGACAGGACCCCAACAGCATTGATGTCAAGGGATCTTGGGGTTCAAGTCTGTACCTCCCTGCAAGTGAGCAAGTAGATGGGTGGTAAAGGTGTATGGCATTCTAGTTTTTTTTAAAATTGGTCAGGGCACTGAGCAGTGTCAGGTCATGATGTTGCAGCTTTAAGACTTGGGTTAGGCCACAGCACTACATTCAATCTGGGTTGCCATATTATAAAGGAAGGCTGTGGAGGCTTTAGAGGGTGCAGAAGAGCTTTACTAGGGCACTGCCTGGATTAAGAAGGCATAAGCTAGAAGGACAGATGAGAAAAAAACTCATGTTTCTTTGGAGTAGCAGAGGTCAGGGGTAAACTTGATAGCAGTCTAAGCTTATGAGGTGCCTAGGTACAGATGGTCAGATTCCATCCCACCCCACAAAAAAGTTGAAGTGTCTAAAGCTAGGGACAGGCATTTGGTATCCAAGGTGAGACAGCAAAGTTTAAACATGATGAGTGGCAAGTTTTTTGCTAAACTAGTAAGAATGCAGAATGCACTACTGGGGGTGATGGAGGCCAAAAACCAAGGAGCATTTCAGAGAATCTTGTGATCACATGACTAAGAATTGAGGAATATCCCAAGGGAGGCAGAAGGGATTAGTTTGCTATGTTCAGCATAATATCAATTGGCCAGAGGGCCTGTTTGTGCTGTTCTATATTCCACACAGGTGCCACTGTTGGCTGATGATCTGCCCATAGACAGATCTGTTATCTGTTCTTCAGAGGGGGAAGAGAGCTAGGTAATTTGAGAGTTGAGGCACAAGAGAAATGGGGCTGTTCCACCCAGCAAGGTCATGAGTGGCATCACCAAGCTGGTTTGAAGTGTCTACTTCAATGCCAGGAGCATCTGGAATAAGGTAGGTGAGCCTGCAACATGGAAGTACCTGGGACTTGGATGTTCTGACCATTTGAGACATGGCTAGAGCAGGGTCAGGAATGATGTTGCAGGTTCCAGGTTTAGATCTTTAAGGTCAGGGAAGGTGGTAGAAAGAGGGGGTGGTGTGGCTTGGTCAGTCAAGGACAGTATAATAGTGGCTGAAAGAACTTTTCAGGAGGACTCGCCTGCGGTGAGAAACAGGAGAGGTCACATGACTGGGAGTTTTCTATAGGCTTCTGCAAAGTTGCCCACCCTCTCCTCCACATCCCTGGAAAGTGATTCTGGGCAGGAGTGAAAGGAACAGGGTAGTCATTATGGGAGACTAACCTCCCTAACATTGCACTAGAGTTATAGCAATTCCAGTCATCAGATGGATTTGTTTTTGTCCAATGTGCACAAGGAGGGTCCTGACAGTATGTCAAAGGGCTGACAAGAGAGAGAGGCCACATTGGATCTGGTACTTGGTAATGAGCCAGGCGTTCGATTTAGTGGTAGGTGAGCACTTGAGACAGAGTGACCATAATTCGGTTATGTTTACTTCAGCAATGGAAAGGAATAGGAACATGCCACAGGGCAAGAGTTATAATTGCCCTTCCTCATCTATAATGCAATCAGGCAAGACTTAGGAGGTATAGAATGGGTTATCAAAACACAGGGGATGGGGACAATTGAAGTGAGGAGCTGATTTAAGGAACAGCTAGTGTCCTTGTCAGGCAGGGAGAAAGTGATAAGGGAACTGTGGTTTACTAAAGAAATTCTCTTGTTAAGCAGAACAGGGAGGCTTGTGACAATGAGACAAGATGGTTCAGATGAGGTGATAGAGAGTTACAGATTATCTAGGAAGGATTTAAGGAGAGAGTTAAGAGGAAGGCAGGGACTTGAGCAGACAGACATTAGCAGGTAGAATAAAGAACCCTAAAGCTTTCTATAGGTATGTGAAGAATAAGGATGACTTGGGTAGGAATGGGGCCAGTCAAAGACAGAAGTGGGAAGTTGTGGACCCTGTGGCAATTGGAGAGGTGCTAAACAAATCTCATTTGTTTTCACTCAGGAAAAGGAGAATGTTAGAGAAGATTGAGCAACAGGCTACTAGAATTGAGGATTGAGGTTAGTAAGGAGGAGGCATTATCAATCCTAGAAGGTGTGAAGGTAGACAAATTCCCTGGGCCAGATGGGACTTGAGGATTCTCTGGGAAGGTTGGGGGGGGGGGGGGGGGGGGGGCGCGGGGGCAGAGATTGCAGAGCCTTTGGCCTTGATCTGAGTTTTTATTGCCTACAGGTTTAGTACCAGAGGACTGCAAATGTTGTGCCCTTGTTCAAGGGCAGTAGGGTTGACCCAGGTAATTACAGACCTGTGAGCCTTATGTCTATTGTAGGAAAAGTTCTGGAAAGGATGATAAGAGATGAATTTATAAATCATCTAGCAAGCAACAATTTGATTGGAGACAGTCAACATGGATTTGTCAAGGGCAGGTTGTGTCTCAAACTTCATTGAAATTTGAGAAGGTGACCAAGCATTTGGATGAGGGTATGGCAGTTAGCATGGTGTACATGGACTTCAGTAAAGCCTTGATAAGGTTCCACATGGTAGGCTACTGGAGAAAATAGAGGCATGGGGTTGAGGGAGATTTAGCAGTTTGGGATTAGAAAGTGGCTTCTGTAAGGTGGCAATAAATGGTTGTTGATGGAAAATACACAGCCTGGAGTCAGGTCACTAGTGGTGTGCCTCAAGGATCTGTTTTGGGATCACTGCTGTTTGTCATTTATAAAAATGACATGGATGCAGGCATAGGTTAGTAAGTTTGCAGATGACACTAAAGTCAGATGAGTGGAGGACAGTGTGGAAGAATGTTACAGGGAGACTTGGATAAACTGCAGAATTGGGCTGAAAGGTAGCAAATGGAGTTCAATGCAGATAAAGTATGAGGTGATGCACCTTGGGAAGAATATTCAGAAGGCAGAATACTGGATCAATGGAAAGATTCTTGGTAGTGTGGAATGTGCAGAGAGATCTTGGTATTCATGTACATAGGTTCCTGAAAGTTGCCACCAGGTTGATAGAGCTGTTAAGGTGTATGGCATGTTATGTTTTATAGGTAGAGGGATTGAGTTCCAGAGCACTGATGTCCTGTTGCAATTGTATAAAACACTAGTGTGGCCTCATTTGGAGGACTGTGCACTGTTCTGGTTGCCCCATTACTGGAAGGATGTGAAAGCATTGGAAAAGGTGCAGAGGAGATTTACCAGGATGTCGCCTGGTCTGGAGCAAGGGCCTTGGGTCTGTTCTCATTGGAGAGAAGGTGGCTAAGAGGGGATTTAATAGAGACATACAAGATGATCAGAGCATTAGATAGGGTGAACAGTGAGAGTCTTTTTCCAAGGATTTTGACTTCAGATTGTACAAGGGGGCATAGCTACAAATTGAGGGGTGATTGATTTAAGATAGGTGTCAGAGGCAGGTTCTTTACTCAGTGGTAAGGGCATGGAATGCCCTGCCTGCCAATGTAGTGAACACAGCCACATTAGGGGTATTTAAATAGTCCTTTGGTAAGCATATGGATGATGGGATAGTGTAGGGGAGGGCTTGATTAGTTCACAAGTCAGCAGAAGAGGGCCAAAGGGCCTGTTCTGTGCTGTATTGTTCTATGTTCTATTATATACCCAGCACAAAAACCAAACTTTTCCACTCAGCATGTGTTCAAAATGTTGAGCATTTAGCTAGTGCACATCTTTCTTCCCTCCCCACCAACCACATGCCCCCCCCACCTCAAGTCAGTATTATGGGCTAAAAGATTAGTTTGTGTATTCATTCAGTTCAAAAAATATCTAGTAATTGTCTTCTCAATCAAGATCTGAGTCTATTCATTCAGTCATCATTTACCCCAATTCTGAGATTAATCCAGAAGATTCTAGACACTTCCAGTTTTGCATTTCAGAAATTGCTTTGTGATTAGTGGCATTGGGTGCTAGTTTAAGGGTCTTAGTGGCCAATTTCTTTATCCACCAAAGCCCGAGTAAACTCCTAACAATTGGATAGGACAAGCTCAATTGCTTTTACTTTAGAAATCAGGATCAATTTTTTGCTTAAGAGGCAAAACTCCAAAGATTGAAGAGCTCTTGGCTTCGATTTAAGGCCTGGTTGGGCATTAGTTAGAATGTAGTTTAGAGAAGTTAATAAACTAACTTTAGATCAATTCTGAAGAGACAAAAGAGTTCAATTTGCAGTTTCAAAGCTCAGATCATTAATGTTCAAAGAACCCTGAAGGAATCAAAGCAGAAACAAATACTTGAAATTCAGTCAAATTTAAAAAGCAAGCCAGGCTGTACTAGATAAGCAAACTCTGGCCAGTACTGTATTAGAGTTGTTAATTTTTTCACCTTGTATAAAACAGCTTTGTTCTAAATATACCTTTTTCTTTTATGTAAAAAGCTTAACCAAACCCACTTGTGCTCTTCAGTGAATGACCACTGGATCAAAGTAGAGCCAGACTGCAGCCTAGAATCAGATTTGTCCAAGAGTAACATCTAGGATCATAAGTGGATGGGTTGCAAGCTTAGAAGAGGTGGTGTATAGGTTAGGCTGTAGTTTGCAATTTCTTGTAATTCAGCATTTGAAAAATTTTCCATCTTCTCATCTTTAAGAGAAGAACCCAGTTTTTCCTGCTGTAATAGAAAGCCAGTTTCAGATGTAGTCTGCAGTGAGGATAGAATATTGAGACAAAGCAATCAAGTCTGTGTTTAAGAAACCAAACTGATAGCATTGGGATGCCAATTAGCACTGATTCCTCCCTCTGCCTCAATTCAGAAGAGGCAAGGGAGGGACACATTACAACACAGAGCTCTGGTCAAGCTTAGCATGGTAACATTATATATAGTTTCCTGGCTAGACATACTACCCTAGTACAAAAGAAACCCTGTGTGTCAAAGATTCGAGATCTAGCCAAACTCACCAATCCCAATCCAAAGCGAGACTCCCTTAGAGTTGCACAGCATCCAATGAACCCAATGAGAAACATTACAAGGGCGATAGCAATGATCACCAAAGCTGGCAACACAACATATTTGTCCTCAAAGAAGTTTGAGTAGTTCTTATAGGTGGATAACAAGACGGCTCCCACATAAGTCAGAACAGCCCCTGCAGCCTGAGAGAGAAAAATTGTAGTTAGTTGCTTTTAACATGTATTTAAGTGCTAGTTGCACTACTGAATAGTTACAATTCTAGCCATCAATTCTCTGGTCAGCAAGTCTCTGCCTCAGCAACCTGGATTTAATAAATCCAGGTGACATGTGATGGTGGGGCAAAAACAAAAGAGAGAGGACAATCAGCCTAACATAGCAGAGTTAAGTACAGATATAAGACTTAATCTTAGTTGTTTCAGGACTACCAACTGATTAACATGTACACTGACCTCCTGTGCCCCCTCCATCTGAAGATAGCACCTTCAATTTGCCCCTTTTAAATACCTTTAAAGGTACAGGCTTTCCATCAGCCCCTCCCCTTGATATTTGAGGATGATTTGTTCTGGTCCATACAAAATTGTGGAAATCCAGAGATATGACAGTACAATAATTGAAGTTGTACTATCCTTTATAGTTAGCTTGGCAGCACTCAGTAACTGGCTCAAGTTTGGATCCATTTTCTATACTATAAACAGGACCCTTCTAGGGCAAGGGTTACACTGTTTGGCTTTAAGCAAAAAGCCTTTTTCACACCCCATTAAAATACAAATATTTGAGTACTCACTGGAAAAAAGTTGCTACAAAAGCAGCCATGAGAATTCTGGTAGAGTCCTAGCTTTTAGCTGTGATAGAAAGCTCCCATGTCCAGTTTCCAGACCCTAACAACTGGAAGCTAAACTAAAACCCTGGTTCTGTAAGGGTTCAATTCCACCCATTTATGCTGTTTCTATTGTTCCAGCTTGAAAAACTCTAGGCCTCAAGTCAGTGAAGTAAATGGCTTGGAACAGACTAGCAAATACAGTAAAACAAAATACAAGATGAAGAGTCACATCTGTAGCAAGCAAACCTGGCTAATAAAGTATATCAATAATTTGTAAGTTGCAGTCTTAGTGGTTAAAACTAGCCCCACTTTTTAGCTATACAAAGTAAAGAAAAGCACACTTATGGTCAGAAATACACAAAGTATTGAGACAGAAAGCAACAAGTGATTTGATTAAAAATAAAGGTGCAGGGAAGTGGAGAGAAAGCAGGTTATTGGCAACAAGTTAAAGTGCTCCAAGCTGGTGCAAGTGGGCCAAATGGCTTCCTTCTGCAACATAATGATTCAAGATTACATTACAGAAACATCTTTTGCAAGTCATTATCTTTTCCAGGTTACCTTGTTAAAAAGGTAATTTACTTCAGGACCCTGCTTGACCACACTGGTCTTTGCTCCTAATCCCACAAAACAATTGTGCATTTAAATATATACACTAAAAGTGATCCTTATAGTGGGATCTAGTCTTCATGTGGTTGCCTGCTTCTATCCAATCTCCTTCCTGGATCGGTGTACACGGCCAGCTCTGGATAAATTCACAGCTCCAAATGGTGCACTTACAACTTTACTGGATTTTTCTGCCCCATCTCATGGGAGACTCTGGTCAATCCAGGCTCCAAGGTAAAGAAGCAGTCTGCAAGTTAACCCTATAGTCAGAGACCAGTTATTCTTGAGCATTTTAAAAAGGGAACATTGGCAAGATGGTAGTAAAATATTTGCTTCTTCACTATTGATGGTTTAGTATTCTCAGGCATTGACTTAGCTGAAGTTCAACTTGTACAGATGCAGTCTCAGCACTCAGGCTATTTTAAATAGAGTCTGCTTCAATGCTTCTGAAAGCTTTCTATTGAATAGGGTCAAAAAATTTAGGTGCATTTAAAAACTGCTCACCATCTAGTGTATGACGGCATTAATTGGCTTGTGATTTATCCCTGACCTTCAAAGCCATGGAATGTTGTCTTGTAAAAGATCACAAAACCACCAAAAGTGCAGAGGACCCACAATCTTGCCTAAAAAATACTGGTTTAACTCAAGACAAAAATACTACACTGAAAGTGCCTCTCCATCCTTCTCCCCTCAAGTGCCCAGAATCAAAGGCTAGTAGCTGTAATAGTAATAAACTGGTATCTAGAATGGTGCTGTTAAGGCCTCACGCATTCTTAATACTAAGAGTGGTTCTGGACATCATGACAAAGTCAAGTGACAATTTGGCAAAAGATCGTGTGTTGAGCTTCAGGAATGAGCAATCATGTGGTTTATAAAGCAAAAGTGAATGATTTTATGCATGAGCACATGCTAATGCCATTAAGTCATTAATCCATATATTGTTCAACTCAGCAAGAAAGCAGACCCTTCAGCCCAAATCCACACCAACCAAGAATCCCAAGTTACTCTAGTCCTATTTGCCAGCATTTAGCCCCTATTCCTAAACTTGTTCATGCACCCATCCAGATGCTTGTAAGTGTAGTAGTTGGACTAGCCACCACCACTGCCTCTGACATTCCATACATGCACCACCCTCTACATGAGAAGGCTGGCCCTTAGATCCCTTTCATATCTTTTCCTTCACCTTAAATCTATGCTCACTAGTCCTGTACTCCCCTACCCTGGGAAAAAAGGGCCTTGGCAATTCACCTGATCTACACCCCTCCTGATTTTAGGCCACTATAAAAAAGTCAACCTTTAGCATGATCTCCAGTGCTGCTGGGAAGGTAGCTTCAGGGTTTTGACACTGACAGTAAAACAATAATTATAGACCAAAAGTCAGGATGGTGGGGGACTTGAAAGGAACTTGCAAGTGATAGACAAGGGCACTAGCAACCCAAGACTTTCTAGGTTAGGTGTCATGAGCCTTCAAAACAAAGGCCTGTCAGAGGAGCTTCAGAGAGTTAGTCCGTGAAGAACAAAGTCTTCTATTTACAGAGGATAACCTCCATTGCTCCAACTGCATTCAGTTTCTATGTAACTTTGGCACTAAAATCTGGAAATACAAGTTTACTTTTTTTGTATTTTGCCTAGTGAGTGTTGTATTGAAGACAATTATTCATTCACAGGATGAGGGTATTGCTGGCTAGGTAGCATTTATTGTCCATCCCTCAGCACCCAAAGGGCAGTTCAGAGTCAACTACATTAGTGGTCTAGAGTCACATGCAGGCCTGACCAGGAGAGATGGCACTTTCCTCCCCTACAGGGAGGAGTTAGCCAGATGGGTTCCACCCCAAACCATCAATGGATTCATGGTCATCATTAGACTCTCAAGACAAAGACTAGCTCTTATCTTCAGCTTTAAACTGTCCTGAAACTTATCACTTGCCTGTAGAGACAATGATCTGAAGTCTTAGCTGCCCATGTCATGAGCAATATTATCCAACAGTCCTACCTCTCTCAGAGGTTGTTTGTTTATGTTGCTTTGACTCCCTTAAGGTTGCTTTTAATTCATGGATTATGGGTAATCTTTAATTTCAGGAAGTATCACAAGTTCTCTCAATCCATGAAGTTAAAGTTTGACATTTACGCAGTCACATTTCACCATTCAAATCCTGACCAAGATTTAAAATTACAACAGACTAGCTCATTGAAGTGGGATGGGAGTGGAAATGACAGTGTTACAGTGAAACTGAAGAGGAAGCTAGTTCCTTTACTAGTTACAACAGGTTGGACTGGAGCCAACATGCAAGTTCCCCCACCACCATCACTACATCAAACCTTATGCAGATTAAAACAGCAACATTTATGGACAAAATATTGACTTGGAAGGGTGGAAAAGGAAACATGCAAGCCATTGTTTCCAGGGTAGGATCAAATTTAGCTTCATTTCAGTACAAAGCCTACCAAGATCCATTTCTAACGTATGGCAGAAACAAATTCTGCCTCCTCTTCCCACCCCCCCAACGTCAGAAGTGCCTAGGACACTGCCAGAAGCAGATACTATAAGGAACAGAGGGGTTATAGACCACATGCAGAAAGAAGCTATTAGTTTAAAATAGGATAATTGGGGGCTGAAGGGCATACTCTTAAGTTGTACTATTTCATGTTCCACTGGAACTCAAATTTAACCAGTTTGGGTAGAACAGCTTGGGGAAAGTATTATGGCACTACCGTTGTGTCCCTCCCTCTGGGCCAGGTGATCCGGGTTCAAGGCCCACAGGCCCTGTCTAACTATGGGCAGCCACATCTGTTTTCTCAGGTGTGGGCAGAGCACACTAACGCAGCAGTCTGATTAAAAATAGGCCGATCGGAATGGTTTGGTGAAAGCAGACTAGTTACTCTATTCCAGCGTAAAACAATGGAATTGAAAGCTCGTTAGCAAAATATTTATTACATATTCCCTTAGAACTGCGACACTTGTCTGTCCAGTACGTCAGCTTTCGTTTTCAATCCAGAATGAAACGTCCTGGTTCGACTCAAAGTTTTAGTTTTTTTGGGGGTAACTGACGTTGCGTACAAGACAGGTAGAAACAACAGAAAAAAAACTGAAGTTTGGAATAAAGATTAGAGCTGGTGATAGTGAACGACACTTTCTGCAAATGGAGTCCCGGAAAACAGTTTGCCGAAACGACCTCGCTCGAACATTGCGCTTCAACCAATGTCACAAACTTGACTGTATTTGTTCAGCATACAGAGGTCAATCAAAACAAACTCACCCAGAAAACAAGGCTGAGGAACAGCAGAACACCTTTGGAGGTTACCACACCGCAATCCATGATCGGCTGCGAACAAGTTGCGAAAAGCAACACCAACAGCAAAAACTTCACACACTGACAGTGCTGTAGGGCGGTACACACCCGCTTTATCTAGTTCCCCAGAAACTCGCGTCTCTCTCGGCGTCTGCCAATTCGTTCATGTTCACACGTGATGACATGAGGTGCACATGACTAATAATCCCTTTACTGAGAACAGTTTCCCCTGCGACGCCGTCCCACCACTCTGCACATTCATTCGTTTTCAATTCCGACCGCTGCTGGTTCTTCTACTCTTGTAATCCTTGATATTTGACTTTAGAGACGTTCCATTTGCACTACCAATCCCCCAAAGCGGTTATTCTTTACGCCTGACTCCATTGATAAGCCTATGCAGCGTGTTGTTTGTCAAAGACTTAACATTAAAAGTCATCACTGCCTCACAGCCATGTGGTAGCATCTCACAGCCATATGCTGTAATAGTGTCACTCCATTACGATGGTGAAAATCATCTATGCCTGTCTCTTTGACCATCTTGCCATTGTGGTTTCTCACGTCTGAATCCAGAGTGCTATTCCACCCCAGGCAGCAACACACATAAGGCATATTCTTTGTTCACTTGACATCTACAGGTAGCCTCTTTCCGGCACGGACAGAAAATACAGCGCAATCATCAGAAATAAGAATCTGAGATGATATTTCTCTCCAAAGCTCAGAATGTACAAAGAAATTTGAAGCACCCTAACAGACTTGAACCTGGGACTTTCTGCAGCATAGCACCATACCAAGACAACATCCATTGGACTATTACAAGAGCTGACAAAATCCTTTAAAATCAATAGACAACCTGACCTGTGAGCATAATTAGTCTCTACCCAAGATAACAACCAAATGGGAATCACCTTTGCACGAGATTCCAGCTGCTTAAAATGTGTGCATTTATCTGGGTATTAGCCGAAAGCATAGCAATTTTCTCATTGTGATCTCATTTAAATTTTCAACAGATCTTTTTTCAAGTACTAATATAGTTTTAAGAGTTCTCTATATCTCTGAATTCCATACCCCCATTTACATTCCCGGTCCGAACATGTGTCTGTCCATGGCCAACTTCTTCAGATGGTTTGTCTTCCTCTTTTCTTTAAAACATGGCTTTTGGAATGTGAGCAATATGGCTGCCATAGCACCAGCATAGTTTTCTCCAAAGTCATTGAGTCAACCACGTAGTCCTGAAGTAGTTAAGTGCAGGCCAGACCAGACATGACAGCTTGTCAGGAAGTGAACCAACTAGATTTTGGCAACAGCCCAGCATCCCAAAAGTGACCAGATTCCTTGAATACAATTTCATAATTTCTCTTGGTGTGATTTTAACTCAGACTGCTCATCAAGTACTCTAAAATCTCTATTTCCATCACTCTTTCAGAAGGAGAAACTAACAGATGCAATACTTTGCAATGGCTCATTAAACCATGCATAACATTGCAGCTTAGCTATTCATGGGTATCTCCATACATTGTTACAATGATGCTCATCTGATAGGAGTTAGGAATGGAAACCCCAGCTAATTTGCTAGCTCAGGGACACAAGGGTATCTTGACCCTGGAATCCACTTCAACTACCTGTACTTCCCTCTTTGTCTCCCTTGAAAGAATCAGGTTTAGCTTTTATCTTATGATTATAGCTACAGTGGTTTCCATAAGAAGATCAACACTTTTCTGAACTGAAATCTTATCTTCGTTTACGCTGTGTCTGTGACAGCAGGCCCTGGTTAGCAATTTCTCCCATTTTCAGAATAACCACCATAATGTCTGGTCATAGGGTCATAAAGATGTATGGTATGGAAACAGACCCTTCACTCCAATTTGTCCATGCTGACCAGATATCCTAAATTATTCTAATTCCATTTGCCAGCAAATCCTTCCTATTCATATAACCATCCAGATGCCTTTTAAATGTGGTAATTGTACCAGTCTCCACCATTCCCTCTGGCAGTTCATTCCATACACACACCATGCTCTGCATGAAAATGTTACCCCTTAGGTCCCTTTTAAATCTTTCCACTCTCACCTTTAACCTATGCCCTCTAATTTTGGACTCCCCTACCTGGGCAAAAGACCTTGACTATTCACCCTATCCATGCCACTCATGAGATTAAAATCATCCCTCAATCTCCAATACTTAATGGAAAATAGCTCCATCCTATTCAACCTCTCCATATAGCTCAAACTCTCTAACCCTGGCAATATCCTTGTAAATCTTTTCTGAACTCTTTCAAGTTTAACAACATCTTTCCTTCGGAAGGGAGACCACATTTGAACAGAGTATTCCAAAAGTGGCCTAACTAATGTCCCGTAGAGCTGCAACTTGACCTCCAAACTCTGATATTCAATGCAATAACTAATAAAGGCAAGTATACCAAACCCCTTCTTCACTACCCTGTCTATCTGTGACTCCACATTGAAGGACCACTGAACCTGCACTCCAAGATCTCTTTGTTCAGCAACACTCCCCAGGACCTTGCCATTAAGTGTCTAAGTCCTGCCCTGATTTGCTCCACCAAAGCTCAACACCTCGGCTATTCCTCAGCCATCGGTTCATCTAATAAATGTCTTATTGTTCTCAGAGGTAAGTTTCTTCGCTTTCCATTAAATAATCAATTTTGGTGTTATCTAGCAACTTTCTAATCAAATCTCTGATATTAACATCCAAATCATTTATATAAATGACAAAAGGCAGTGGGCCTAGCGCTGATCTTTGCGGCACACTGCTGGTCACAGGCCTCCCGTCTGAAAAACAACCCTCCACCAACACCCTCTGTCTTCTAACTTTGAGACTGTTCTGTAACCAAATGGATAGTTCTCCCTGTAGTCCATGTAATTAACCTTATTAATCAGTCTACCACGTGGAACTTTGTCAAATGCTTTACTGACATCCATACAAATAACGTCCACTGCCCTACCCGCATCAATCCTCTTCGTCACTTCTTCAAAAAACTCAATTGAGTTAGTGAGACATGATTTCCCATGCACAAAGCCATGTTGACTATTCCTAATCAGTCCTTGCCTTTCCAAATACTTGCGAGTCCTGTATCTCAGAATCCTTTCCAACATCTTGCCCAACGCTAATGTCAGGCTCATTTGTCTATAGTTGCACTGTGAAGATTGAAAACAGCACATTTTCAGATCATTGCATATCTATTTGATTTTGGAAGAGGAAACCAAGGATGGGATAATGATAATTTTACTAGACTAGCAATTCAGAAATCAAATTCAAAATAAATCTGGAATAGAAAGATGACCATGTAACCACTGTTGAAAGCCAAATTGTTCTTTGCAGAAGGAGATCTGCTATCTTCACCTGGCTTACACGTGGCTCCATACTCACAGGAATACTATTGACTCTTAATGGCCCTTTGGACAATAAACACTGGCTTAGCTTATGCCACCCACATCTCATGAACAAAACAAAAATTCCCAGTTTCTGATCTGCCCATTGCAGCCACAATGATCAATGGTGAATTACCAACCATCATTCACAATTGAAATGTGGAGCTGGTTTAAGGAACAGATATTGCGTGTCCTTGACAGGTATGTCCCTTTCAGGCAGGGAGGAAGCGATAAGGTAAGGGAACCGTGATTTACTAAGGAAATTGTATCTCTTGTTAAGCAGAAGAGGGAGGCTTATGTGACAATGAGACGAGATGGTTCAGATGAGGCGATGAAGAGTTGCAGATTAGCTAGGAAGGATTTAAAGAGAGAGTTAAGAAGATCAAAGAGGGGACATGAGCAGACATTAGCAGGTAGAATAAAGGAGAACCCTAAAGCTTTCTACAGGTATGTGAGGAATAAGAGGATGACTAGGGTAGGAACAGGGCCAGTCAAAGACAGAAGTGGGGAGTTGTGTGTGGACCCTGTGGAGATTGAAGAGGTGCTAAACGAATATTTCTCATCTGTTTTCACTCAGGAAAAGGAGAATATTGTAGACGAGGAGACTGAGTTACAGGCTACTAGAATTGAAAGGATTGAGGTTAGTAAGGAGGAGGCGTTATCAATCCAAGAAGGTGTGAAGGTAGATAAATCCCCTGGGCCGGATGGGATTTCTGAGGATTGTCTGGGAAACTAGGGAGGAGATTGCGGAGCCTTTGGCCTTGATCTTTTGAGTCCTCATTGCCTACAGATTTAGTACCAGAGGACTGCAGGATTGCAAAAGTTGTGCCCTTGTTCAAGAAGGGCAGTAAAGATGACACAGGTAATTATAGACCTGTGAGCCTTACGTCTGTTGTAGGAAAAGTTCTGGAAAGGATTATAAGAGATAGGATTTATAATCATCTAGCAAGCTACAATTTGATTGGAGATAGTCAACATGGATTCGTCAAGGACAGGTCGTGTCTCACAAACCTCATTGAGTTTTTTGAGAAGGTGACCAAGCATGTGAATGAGCGAAGGGCAGTTGACATGGTGTACATGGACTTCAGTAAAGCTTTTGATAAAGTTCCACATGGTAGGCTAATGGAGAAAATATGGAGGCATGGGATTGAAGGAGATTTAGCAGTTTGGATTAGAAACTGGCTTTCTGTAAGAAGACAACGAGTGGTGATTGATGGAAAATATTCAGCCTGGAGTCTGGTTACTAGTGGTGTGCCTCAAGGAACTATTTTGGAACCACTGCTGTTTGTCATTTTAATAAATGACTTGGACACAGGCATAGGTGGATGCGTTAGTAAGTTTGCAGATGATACTAAAGTCAGTTGAGTGGTGGACAGTGTGGAAGAATGCTGCAGGTTGCAGGGAGACTTGGATAAACTGCAGAATTGGGCTGAAAGGTGGCAAATGGAGTTCAATGCGGATAAAGGTGAGGTGATGCACCTTGGGAAGAATAATAGGAAGGCAGAATACTGAGTCAATGGAAAGATTCTTGGTAGTGTGGATGTGCAGAGGGATCTTGGTATCCATGTACATAGATCCCTGAAAGTTGCCACCCAGGTTGACAGTGCTGTTAAAAAGGTTTACGGTGCGTTAGGTTTTATTGGTAGAGGGATTGAGTTCAGGAGCCGTGATGTCATGCTGCAACTGTACAAAACGCTAGTGCAGCCTCACTTGGAATATTGCATGCAGTTCTGGTCGCCCCATTACAGGAAGGATGTGGAAGCATTGGAAAAGGTGCAGAGGAGATTTGCCAGGATGTTGCCTGGTCTGGAGCGAGGGCCTTATGAAGAAAGGCTGAGGGACTTAGGTCTGTTCTCATTGGAGAGAAGAAGGCTAAGAGGGGATTTAATAGAGACATTCAAGATGATCAAAGGATTAGATAGGGTGGACAGTGAGAGTCTTTTTCCGAGGATGATGACGTCAGCTTGTACGAGGGGGCATAGATACAAATTGAGGGGTGATAGATTTAAGACAGATGTCAGAGGCAGGTTCTTTACTTAGAGAGTGGTAAGAGTGTGGAACGCTCTGCCTGCCAATGTAGTGAACTCAACCACATTAGGGGCATTTGAACAGTCCTTGGATAAGCATATGGATGATGATGGGATAGTGTAGGGGGTTGGACTTAGATTAGTTCACAGGCCGGTGCAACATCGAGGGCCGAAGGGACTGTTCTGCGCTGTATTGTTCTATGTTCTATTCCAGGATCTTAATGTTGATGAATTCAGCATTGTATTACCACTGAATGCTGAAGGGAGATGGTCGAACCCTCACTTGCTGGAGGCAATCATTGATTAGAAGTCGGATGGTGCAAACGTCACTTGTTACTAATTTTGCATCTAAGAAGCTGCAAGTGGTCTGAACACTGTAACCAGCCATGAATATCCCCATTCCTAACCTTGCAGTGGAAGGAAGATCTTCGATGAAATAATTAAATATGGTTGATCTTGAGGAACCTCTGCAGTGATGTTTTCATCATGATCTCACTTCAATTTTCAACAAATCTTTTGCCAAAGACTTGAAAATTTATTTAAGAGCCCTCTATATCTGTTTATATTCTAAACCTGTATTTTTGTTTAACAGAGATGTTTGACCTCTAACAATGACAACCATTTTCTTTCTGCCCTTTCTGACTTCTACCAGAGATCTTTCCCCCTGAATTCCTTCAAATTGCCTAGATGTCAAATTCATTCAACCACACCTCAGCTCTGGAATTCAGCTGTTTTGTCCATGTTTTATCTAAGGCTTTAATGTGGTCTAGAATGTTGAAGAACAAAAATTAGCATGGATGAGCAAATTATTTGTGAGTAATTTTCACATGATAACATTGTCAGTGATATCTCCATCACTTCCTTAATGATTGAGAATAGAATGTTCAGGCAATAATTGACTGGATTGGAATATTTTTTCTGTACAGGACAATTTCTCACATAGTTGGGTAGACATCAATGTTGAAGCTGTACTGGAAAATTTTCATTCGTTCTGGAGCACAAGTAATCATGACTACAATGGGGCTGTAACCTAATGGTCGATAACCCTGCAACCCAGACATCCCAGGACTAGCTGTAAATCAGGAAGAAGAGGGAGGGGGTACTCAAGAAAATTACTGTGACCAATGAAGTGATACAGAGCAAAATATTAGAACAGTGAACTGACAAGCACCCGCCGCCCCCAGGTCTTGATGGATTTCTACCTAGGTCTTAAAATAATTGTCTGGTGAGATAGTTGTTGCATTGGTTTTAATTTTCCAAAATTTTTAGATGGTCTAAGTTATGGTACAGATATGTGATTGGAAGCTGATGTCAGGGTCAAAAATTGATATCAAATTGTATGGGTCAGCTTCAAGTGTGAGTGATATGGATCAGCCTCAAAAAACTATCAAACAGAAGGAAGGAGTCAGTGACTAGGCATTTGTGGGAGGGACTAAATACAGGTACAGATTCAGAGGAAAGTTGGCCTTCAACTGCTGGATAATGCCTCAGTTGAGTTTCAAAAATCATCAATTCTGCAGAGCCATATTTCTTGAAGGTATAATGCTCTATTGTCTAAAATTGTCCAGTATTCCAGCACTCTTGTTGACTCATTCTGCATTTGCTTACACAGTATAACTTCCCCTTTTGTCAGAGTGCTGATAGAGCGTTTCCTTCCTTGAAAAGAAGCCCAGCAAGTGAGGCCCCTTTTGTAGAAGGTTGTATGAAAGGGACATTCCATTTTTGATGGGGTGATTATGCATGCATTTTATCGTGAAGAAATTTTTGTGATGAAGTTTCTTCTTCAAAAGAAATAAAGACATTCTTACTATGTTCTTTATTTTTCTCTTTTCCTCCGTTCAAAAATGGGGAAGTGGTCCTGATTGCATTATTTTTGTTCAGTTATCTGCAAATTTTGACAAATTACAAAGAACTTCCAAAGTTTAAGTCCCTTAATGACAGGGACAGCAAGATTCCTAGGATAGGATCCTGCAGGGAATCTCTTTCTACTTTCTGCTAGAACAAGAAAATTCTTTCAACTCCTAATCTCTGGCTGAAATTTTACAGAGACAATGGCCCAACAGCTGGCTGATAAGTCCTGGCAGTTGGGTCACCCTACTTCAATTCAATGGCTCCCAGCATGTTAATAACTCAGGATGAGGCAGGCACCCTCTTTTAGGCAGGAGTCCAACCTCTGTAAGTTTCCAGTTAATCAAATGGCTGGAAACACTCCCAAAAGCGCTATGGGAACAGTGGTCATTGCTGGAACTGCAGGTAGTTTCTTCTGAAGAAAAGTCATGCTGCCAGCCTGCCAGTCTTCAGTCAATGAGGGAAACTCAATTAGCCAAAGCCCTCCCTCACTAGTGATAAAATACCAACAACGGTGAGCAAGTGAAGGGTGTGGGACCTCCATCATGGATGCAATCTGAAGGATCTCACCTACCAACCTGTTTCAAGGAGGACTGTGAAATTCCAGTCTTCATTTCTGATTCGTTGCAACTTATTGATTTTGCATGGCCTCTACTTTTGGCTTGTTGTGATCCCATGTTGAAGGGTTTCTGAAATTTTGTATGCACCACATTCACAACACTACTCCTGTCTACTACTTTTGTTAATTCCTCAAGTCTTTCAATAACATTAGTTCAGCATTCTTTTCAAAATCCATGCAATCATTGATATTCTCTTTGTCTCTAAATGTTTCGTTATCTGATCTTTCTCAGATTCTCAATTCTCACCGACATTGAGCTAAATAGTTCATCATGCTTGATGTTCTAGGTCCTTTTAAGAACAGGAGTTGTATTTGTTGTCCGCTAGTCATCTGGCGTGATTCATTTTTCTACTGCATTTTTCATATTTCATAGCATATACAACATAGAAACAGGCCATTTGGCCCAATCTCTACATTTAGTCTTCAGTTGTTTTCTCTTAGTTTTCCTTGTTGAACTCAATCGGGACAAGTCTCAATTCTGTCCTCTGCAAAATACTTTATCAGCAGCTCTTTGAGTGCATCGAGATGGATAGACAACTGGCTTGGTCATAGAACACAGAGGGTATGGCAGAAGGATGCTTTTCAGAATGGAAACTGGTAACTAGTAGAGTTTCACATGGATCAGTCTTTGGTCCTTTGTTGTTTGTAATATACATAAATGAAATGGAGGAAAATATGGGTGGACTGATAAGCAAGTTTGCTGATGACACGAAGATTGGTGGAGTTGCTGATAGTGCTAGAGATTGTGAAAGTATACAACAAGATATAGGTAGATTGGTGACTTGGGCACAGAAATGGCAGATGGACTTTAATCCAAACAAAGGCCAGGTGATGCATTTTGGAGGATCAAATTTTGGTGTGAATTATATTGCAAATGTCAGAACCCTTGGAACACTAACATTCAGATGGATCTAGGTGCGCTGGTCCACAGTTCCCTGAAAGTGGCAACACAAGTAGCCAAGGTGATTAAGAAGGCACATGGCATGCTTGGCTTCTTCGCTCGGGGTGTAGAGTACAAGAATTGGCAAAGCATGTCGCAGCTATAAAAAAAACCCTTGTTAGGCCACATTTGAAGTATTGTGTGCAGTTTTGATCACGACACTACCGGAACGATGTGAAAGCTTTGGAGAGAGTACAGCGAAGGTTCACCAGGATGTTTCCTGGCCTCTGGGGCATTGAGTATGAGAAAAGGTTAAAAAAAACTAGGATTGTTTTCACTGGAAAGACAGAATCTGAAGGGAGACCTGACAGAGGTCTATAAAATTATGAAAGGCATAAATGGGGTGGATAATCAGAGGCTTTTTCCAGGTTTGAAGTTTCAATTACAAGGGGGTACAGGTTCAAGGCCAGAAGGGGAATGTTTAAGAAAGGTGTTCGAGGGTGGTAGCAGCCTGGAATGTACTGCCAGAAGTGGTGGAAGCGGGGACATTGAAAACAGTTAAGAGGCACCAAGATAGGTCCATAAATAGGGAGGGAATCAAGGGATATGGTTTGAAAAATGGCTGCTTTTTAAAAATTAATTAGGGCAAGATGGTTGGCACAGGCTTGGAGGGATAAAGAGTCTGTTCCTGTGCTGTACTTTTTCATTTGTTCATTTGTTTTGCATTGGTACTGGTTTGATTTTGTTTTGATGTAACCACTTTGGTATTGTGGGGCACCTGGGCAAATGCACTCATAACATTCTGATTGGAGTTGTCTGTCTTGTTTAAGGAGGAATTAGACAACAACCGGATAACATGTGATATAATATGATTTGGAGTCAATGTTGAGGACTGCCAGCACTATTGTGCCATCATTTCAACAGGTCTGACCTGCCATTGTGTAGATAAGACATGTGAGATACTTGCTTTTATTAGTCAAGGCATTAAATACAAGACCAAGGAGATTATGGTGGAGCTGTAAATGATGTTATTTAGGCCACAGCAGGAATACTGCGTACAGTTCTGGTTGCCACATTATAGGAAGGATGTGATTGCACTAGAGAGGGTGCAGAAGAGAGTCATCAGGATGTCGCCTGGAACCAAGCAATTAAGCTATGAAAAGAGACTAAGTAGGCTGGTATTGTGTTTCCTTAGAGCAGAGAAGACTGAGAGGTAATCTGACTGAGGTGTAGAAAGATCTGAGAGGCATAGACAGCGCCTATCAGGAGAAACTACTCCCCATGGTAGAGGTGTCAACATCAAGGGAGGTACTTAAGGTATGGAATAGGATGTTCAGAGGGGATTTGAGTTAAACTTTTTTTTTCCTGAGAGGCTTCTGGGAGCTCACTGGCGAAAAGTACGTTCAAGACATTAAAAACTATCTACGTGTGAATGCAGAAGGTATAATTAGTAAGTTTTCAGATAACACAAAAATTGATGGTGACATTGATAGTGAGGAGGATGGTCTCAGGCTACAACCTGATAGCGAGCAGCAGGACAGAGCAATGGCAGAAGAAGCTTAGTCACGAATAGTGTGAGGTGATGCAGTTTGTGAGGTCTAAAATGGGAAGAACATCCATAATAAATGGTAGGTTCCTAGGGAATACTGAGGAAAAGTAGAACCTTGGTGTACAAGCCCACAGATCCCTGAATATGTCAGCACAGGTAGACAAGGTAGTGATGAAGGTATATGGGATACTTGCCTTCATTAGCAGGGGCAACGAATATAGGAACAAGAAAGTCTTGTTTAAACTTAGCAGGATTTTGGTTAGCCCACAGATGGAACACTGTGTGCAGTTTGGTTGCCACACTATCAGAAGGATGTGATTGTAGTGGAGAGGGTGCAGAGGAAATTCATCAGAATTTCACTTGGGATGAAAAGTCTCATTTATGAGGAGAGACTGAATAGGCTGTGTTTGTTTTCCATGAGAGTAGATTATTAGAATGTCTTCCCCACAACAGATGTGTCTAAGACCCGAGGGCATAAATTTGAAGTGAGGACCAAATGGTTCACAGGAGATCCGAGGAAAGATTTTTTTCACCCAGACGATGGTAGCTACATGGAACATTCTGCCTGAGAGGCGAGTGGAGGCTGATACTATTGCTACATTTAAAAAGCATCATGGTGAGTACTTAAAATGTCGAGGCATAGTAGACAATGGACGAAGTGCAAGTTAATGGGATTAGTGTAGTTTGGTGTTTGTTGCTCAGTACAGACATAGTGGTCCAAAGGGTCTTTTTATATGACTCTATGAACACTTGAAATGACACAGGATACAACGCTATGAGCCAAATGTCAGAAATAAGGTTAGTATAAATGAATGTTTGATGGAGGTGATTGAGGTAGTAAAGCTCCCAGGTATCTGCCTTTGTTTTTCTACTTGATAAAGATCATAGGTTTGGAAGGTACTGTTGCTGCAGTAGATCATATAAATGCTACATCTGTTGTCACTGTGTTTTGTAGGGAGTAAATATTGAAGATCGTGTATAAGGTGCTAATCAAGCTGACTGGATCATGAAGAACTTCTTGAGTTTAGTTGGAGATCACGCATACCTTATAAATAAGTGGGTGGTGTTGGCCTAATGGTATTATCATTGGACTGTTAAGCCAAAGACCCATGTAATGTTCTGGGGACTCAGATTCAAACCCTACCATGGCAAATGGTGGAATTTGATTCAATAATTATCTGGTATTAGGAGTCTAAAAATGACCATAAAACCATTTTGCATTGTCAGAAAAATCTATCTGATTCACTAATTTTTTTTAGGGAAGGGAATTGCCTCCTTGCTTACTTTCGCCTTCATACGACTCCAGACCCAGACCAATGAGTGCCTCTTAACTTCTGGGCAATTAAGGATGGCAATAAATTCTGGCCTAGCCAGTGACACCCGTATCTCATGAATGAATATTTAAAAAACACACACACTTTCCCTGGTTGTCGAGTGGTTATGTATCGGTGTTCTTACCACCAAGGCCTGGGTTTGATTATTCCTTTAGGGTGGCACAGTGGTTAGCACTGCTGCATTACATTGCCAGGAACCTGGGTTCAATTCCAGCCTCAGGCGACTGTCTGCATGAAGTTTGCACATTCTCCCCGTGTCTGTGTCGGTGTTCGCCGGGCATTCCAATTTCCTCTCACAGTCCAAAGGTGTGCAGGCTAGGTGGATTGGCCATGCTACATTGTCCATAGTGCCCAGGGATGTGTAGATTAGGGGGACGGGACTGGGTGGGATGTTTTGATGGTCAGTGTGGACTTGTTGGGCTGAAGGGCCTGTTTCCACACTGTAGGGATTCTTACATTACACAAAATACCCCACACTAATCACAACTCCTCAAATATTGAAGTGGCCCATGTGCAAATGCAACAAGATCTGAACAACAACCAGGCTTGGGTTAATAAGTGGCAATTTACATTTATGTCACAAATATTATTAAACAGAAGAGAATCTAATCCACTCTGCTTTGCATTATTTGGCACGATCATTTCCGAATCTACCACAACAAAAATCTTGGGGATTACCATTGATTGGAAACTGACTGAACAAACCATGTAAATGCTGTTTATGTAATAAATAAAGCTCAAGAACAGGTCAGTGGCTAGAAATTCTCAGCAAATAATACACCTCCTACAGTCCCCTACAGTGTTCATGCACAATTCAAGAATGTGATAGAATATTTTCCACTTGCCAAATGAGGCAGTTTCAACAAAAATTCAAGAAGTTCTTCATGATCTAGTCAGTTTGACTGCCATCCTATCTTCTGTCTTCAACAGTACACCCTCCACAAACACAATGACATTATGTATCATTTACAAGATGCACTGTAGCAACAGTACCTTCCAAACACTTGCTCTTTCCTGTCTAGAAGGCCAAGGGCAGATACCTGGCAGCATTACTACCTGAAACTTCCCTTCCAAGACACACAACATCCTGACTTGGAACTGTATCAACATTCCTTCACTGTTACTGGGTAATTTTATGATCTTCTTTCCAAACAGCATTGTAGGGTGTGCCTATACCCTAGTTACTGCAATACATTCCAAGTGGATACTACCATCACTCACTGTACAACAGAGAACTCATCTCAGCATGGATAGCTAAACAATATCTGAGGAGTCATGAATGGTACTGAACATTGTACAATCATTGGAGAACGTCCCACTTCTGACCTTATGTTGGGGAGGGGGGGAAAAAGTCATTGATGAAACATCTTCTTTAAAAAGGAGCTAACTTAATTATGTTTTCTCTGACTGAGTGAGTTTATTAGTTATTAAAAGTGAGCAGTAATATGAATGCAACAACATACAAATTAGAAATGATAAGCATCCAAAAACGCGTTAAAAGAAATGCATTTCAGTCTCTATATTGTTCAAGAAGAATAGATAGTGGAATGTTGATAGTGAAGTAGTCTGTTTTGAGATTCTTGAAAGTGCACGTTGATTGTAACTCTTTTGTTGTTTGTTTTTGAGTAGCTTGCTAGCAAACTGCTTTCTTACATTCAGTGTTAGCGTTTTACCTGTAATGCAATGGGTGATTCAACAACTATGATCACTCACCAAACTTAACTCACTTTTGACTGAATTCTTGTGAGTTATAAAAAGGAAGCACAAAATATGTCTCTTGCCTAGACTGCAGCCTTTCCCTCCCCATTTTGTTCACAGTGTGAGTTAATTCCTGAGAGATTGCAGCTCAGTTTGTAGTTACATTTGGTCCCTTTTAGGATTATTCCTTTGAAGTTTCCTTGGCAACACATCATGTGTCATTCCAGGCTGTCTCATAGAACATAGAACACAGAACATAGAAAAGTACAGCACAGTACAGGCCCTTCGGCCCACGATGTTGTGCCGTGGAATAATCCTAATCCAAAAATAAAATAACCTAACCTACATTCCCCTCAATTCACTGCTGTCCATGTGCATGTCCAGTAGTCGCTTAAATGTCACTAATGACTCTGCTTCCACGACTTCCACTGGCAAAGTATTCCATGCGCTCACAACTCTCTGGGTGAAGAACCTCCCTCTGACGTCTCCTCTATACCTTCCTCCTAACACCTTAAAACTATGACCCCTCGGGGCAGTCAATCCTGCCCTGAGAAAAAGTCTCTGGCTATCGACTCTATCCATGCCTCTCATTACTTTGTACACCTCAATCAGGTCACCTCTCTTCCTCCTTCTCTCCAGAGAGAAAAGTCCGAGCTCAGTCAGCCACTCCTCATAAGACAAGCCCTCCAGTCCAGGCAGCATCCTTTGCACCCTCTCCAAAGCCTCCACATCTTTCCTATAATAGGGCGACCAGAACTGGACACAATATTCCAAGCCTCTTTCTCTCTCTCTCTCCAGATGGTTAGTAAACTCACACCTGTAATTATTTTGTCTGTATCAGTCCTTCTAATAATATAACTTGTTGATATTGAAGCTTGATGACATTGTGCTTATTAACTCAGGCAAGCTTGCTTCTATCCAAGCAGAAACTGTATCAAGTCTTAATGATGAGGCAGTGGTAGCAGAAAAAGAAAGATAAGGAAGCAAATCTTGCACTCTGAATCCTATTATATCATGGAACATCCTGTACCATGTACACTGTGAAGAACTGGCTTACCACGTCACATGAAGACCCCTGGCAGAAATTCAAAACCCTGCATAGATATCTTCCTCAAACTGAGGCTCAACTAGCGAGTTGGATAGAAATGACTCCAAGAAAATCATAGAATCCGTGCAATGTGGAAGTAGGCCATTCATTCCATAAAATCCACAACAACCCTCTAAAGAGCATCCTACCTAGACCCACCCCACCCTTGGAACCCTGCATTTCCCATGGCTAATCAACCTAGCCTGCACACCATGGACAATTTCGGATGGCTGATCCACTAATCTGCACATTTTTGGACTGTGGGAGGAAATCCACACAGACATGAGGAGAACATGCAAAACCCACACAGACACCCAAAGCTGAAACCAAACTCATCTTGTCACTGTGAGGCAGCTGCATTAACCTCTAAGCCACCATGCCACTCAGTGCAGTTATCCCTTCCGTCTTTCAATTAACATCACGAAACATGATATCTGCACATTTTCATCCTGCTGTTTGTGCGGACCTTGCTTTGTACAAGATCAATCACCCTGTTTCCATCATTGCAACATTTGCTACACTTTAATATTACTCAAATAAAAGCGAAATGCTGAAGCGGCTGGAAATTTGAAAAAATATTCTAAAGAACAGTGACATTGGACTCAAAACATTAAGAGATAGTAGGAACTACCATTTCTGGAGAATCAGAAAATGGCTCCCTCCAGAAAGACCTAAGTGGATCTCTCACCTATTGCAACCCTCTTGAAATTTCTTTGGCCCCGAAACTGCTTGACCATGTCCTGAAGCAAATCAGGTTGCATTTCTCAGTACCTGCCTCCAGAACCAGATCATCCCTAATGGACTACAGTCTACATTCATACCTTCCCAATTTGGGCCAGACTGCGACAACCACTACATATGGATCATTCACGTCTTTCAAAAACGTTTCTCCCTGCAACTCCTCAAACACACACAGCAATGCACCGGTATTTCCTGGCACTACAATCAAGCCTACCCCAGCTCAGAGCCTCCCCCACCTAAGCCTGCATTTTCTGAAGAAAGGTCCAGACCTGAAACGTCAGCTTTCCTGCTCCTCTGACGCCGTTTGGCCTGCTGTGTTCATCCAGCTCTACACCTTGTATCTCGAAACATTAAACTTGTTTCTTTCTCCAAAGTACTGCTGGGCCTGGAGTTGCCCCACCACTATCTCTTTTTACTTCAAAAGTACTCATTTAGTTGTAAGTGCATTGAAACTTGCTGGTGTCACGATAGAATCTATATAATTGGAAGGCTTCATTTATTTCTTCGTTCACCCTGCCTATAATTCCGTTTCTTACAATATCTCTGGTATTTTTAATTCCGCTTTCTCACCCTGTAACTCCTCGTCAGTGCCTCATGTTACCTTTTGCCCAGTTATTAACGACGTTCTGGACTGGGATACATAAAACTGGTAATGGTGGTTAGAATTCCCGTGGAACCCTGCGCTCCAGAATCCGCTCTTTCCGGCACCTCCCAAAAGGTGCGCATGCGCCACGCACAAGTGCATCCTGGTTTGCAGAGTGGACGGTGGAGAATGGGGGAACGAAATCGGGTGCAGAGTTCGGCCCAGGGGTGAGCTATATCTGCATATACAGGGCCTGCATCCATAATCGGGCTTGGAAAGCATCTTCTACCGCGTCCACTGGCTAGCCATTGCTTTTCATTCCAACCTCGCCAGTATATCCACTGACGGCAGTTGCGAATAGGGCGGTTTCCCTGGCGCAATGCACTCTGGACCAACGCATCGCCATTGACATTTCTCTCGTTATAGTGGGAGCAAGTGGCCCATTACATTATGGAGCTAGAGGGCAATGACGAATAGAAAGGCGGGAGTGCTGTTGCTCTCTGTTACGTCCTACTTTTCATATAACATTTAATGCCGTTGCAAATTGTAGTCAACGCTCTTTGCACAAAGATTTTTATTGCCGTCGTTGACGGTCAATAATCTCAGCTTCAGGACATTATTGCAGGGGTTCCTCAGGGTAGTGCCCTTGGCATAATTACCTTCAAATATTTCATCAGTAACCTTCCCTCCAACGTAAGGTCAGAAGTGAAACACTGTAGTTTGATGATTGCACAGTGTTAGGTACCATTTAAGACTTCTTAGATAGTGAAGCAGTCTCTGTCCAAATGAAAAAAAAATTGAATCATATTCAGGCTTGGGCTGACAAGTACTTACTAACATTTCATCAGTCCAGACTGTAATAAGAACACAAGAACTCTGAGCAGGAGGAGACAATTCAGTTCCATCACCATCTAATGCAATCATGGCTGATCTCATTTTGGCCTTAACTCCACTTTCCTGCTTGTTGTCTGTAGGACCATTTCCACCAAGCCTCCAACCCCACCTCCCCCCTCCCTGGCCACCCAATGGGCGCAAAGACTCAGGAGGCTGGCAGCATTCAGGCAGTGGCAGACTTTTGTTCAAGCAAAACTGATTAATGCAGGGAGAGAGCCAAAGACCTTCCCCAAATTTGGCCTTGATGTGAAAACCAGTCATCCTCTTAATCCAGGGCTCACATTGGAAGAAATATGAATGATGCACTTTCATTTTTACAGTGAAATACAGCATTTTTATACATTTTGTGTTACAATAATCACATACCATGTGATCATAGTGTTTCCCACCTCCCATTCCATACATCCAAACCTGTGAAACACCTAATCAATGATAGACATTCCTCTGGACAGCCCCAGGTTTCCATGACCTCATGGTGTTTAACACTCATTGTAATCGCCAGTCATTGAGATCTTTCTATGCATCCTATTTGCATTCTAAAGTTACTGGTTATGCTGCTTTGGGTCTATCCCAGACATGCTTATCTCTAAGGACTGCTTAAATTCTGTTATTCATCGTACTCCATGTGCTGTTCTATCAAATTCTGTTATAATTCTTATATTTTCCACTGTCCAAATTATACATAAAAAATACAAAAGACTTGTTGATCTCAATGACAGCTATAAGATTCATAGATATAATTTCCCATTATAAAGTTAATTGTACTTTTTAACTAATAAATTGCAAACAATCTATTTTGTTCAGGACATGCCTGGCACATTTTTAAGTAATAAGGAGAGCATTTCCCAAGACTGCTTAACTTTCAAACTTAGGTTTAAATGTTTTTCCACTAATGTTTCTATTATACTTTGGTTATATATGCATCTATAATTATGTTGAAATCTATCTCAATAATTATCTGAAGAATCTTTAACTAAACCTATTTCTTAATATTGGCAATAACTTCAAAAAAACAACTGGTTACTACAAAATAATTTTAGCTGTTGTTTAATGAGTTAGGCTGACTGGTTCGTGAACTGAGATTTACACCCCTTGTTCTAACTGGCACTGATCACCTAATGGGGCAACATTCTTTCATTAACGAGGCTGGAATCAATCACTTGTCATATTTTAATGAACTTGTGTCTATCCTTAAATGTCCTGTTACCAAGCTGTCTTGGATGATTGCTTGTAGGGCCTCCCATTCACCTTGGAGTAGCTCTGTTCAAAGTAACATTATGTTTCACTTAATTGCTGGAGCAGGATGTTTTAATTCTTCTTGGCCGTTTTGTGTCTTTCGAACATGGGTAGCTCTTACACTCTTGATAACCCTTCAATCCATTACTAATTAAAAGTATTTCTGTAATGAGATCTGGACCCAAGCCATCTTGGCAGGATCCAACGTGAATGTCTTGAGCCTGTTATTCTTAAGTAATATGGCACTAATAACATTGTGCACAATAACATTCTGTCACTTTTCTAATAGTTGACAGTCGGCTGATACAGGCAGTAATTTCCCAGTTTGGAATTGCATACAGGGTCGTATCTGGACAGTTTTGCACCTTTCAAGAAAATACCGAGTCAGCTCTGGTCTGAATTATTCTGTTTAGCACAGTGGTAGTAGTACACACCAAAATGGAAGATGTCCTCAGTTTGAATGCAGCACTTTGCCTCCACAAGGATTGTGCAATTGCCACGGACCTTAGAATCCCTACGTTGTGGAAACAAGCACTTTGACCCAACAAGTCGATGTTGATCCTCAGAGCATCCGATGCAGGCCCATTCCCCGATAACCCACCTAATCCACACATCCCTGAACGCTATGGGCAATTTAGCACGGCCAATCCACCTAGCCTGCACATCTTTGCCCTGTGAGAGGAAACCAGAGCACCCGGAGGAAACCCATGCAGACATGGGGAGAACATGCAAACTATGCACAGACAGTCACCCGAGGGTGAAATCAAACCCAGGTTCCTGACGCTATGAGGCAGCAGTGCTAACCACTGAGCCACCATGTCGCCCCATGTCATTTCTACCAATACTATTGTTATCAGTTACCTTTGTGACACATGGCTTAGTGAGGGTGAATTCATGTCAGTTTGTTCCTCTTCTAATTTTCCCTTGGCAGTAGTAGTGCTACCAAACCACTCTTGTGATGTTCATTGAACCCCAGAAATTTGTGTTCTTCCTCCTCCCAGTGCTTTTTCCAAGTGCTGTTCAACATGATTCAACTGATTCTCCAGCTGAGGGAGAACAATAGGTAGTAATTGGTTAGTGTTTTCTTCAGTACTCAGTCAAATAGCTGCTGAATCTATTCTGCTAGCTTCATCTGCAGTAAAATGCAGCCTTCAAAATAACAATTTGACTTGAAATTCCTTTCATGTAGCCTGTGTCATACCATTGAAGAGGAACAAACGTCGGAAAAGAATGTTTGACAGAAATTGGATCTGGCTGTTTCAAATTTTCTGTTTGTTATTGCATAAATGGGTTTGTAACCTGGTTTTCCAAGGATTGTACAGCTCAGGTAGATATTAAGTGCTGCCTTTAAACATTGAAACATTAGAAAATAGTCCTGCAATTCCTGTTGCGTAGTGGTGTTGTAGTCTCAGGTAGATCTGAAAATGAATGTAAGAGTATTGCAAAAGAATAGTTTATTTGCAGCCACACTTGCCTTTGTATCATAATTATCTACATGGCAGTATCTCACTTCTGTAAAAATCACTTCATGCAATTTTAAGAGATTAAGAGGAGATCATAGCCACCATGCAAATCAGGTATCATTCTAGGGCCATGGACAGAGCTTGTGTAAATTTGGCAACCATGGCTTTAAAGGTAAGAATGTTCAAGAGAACATAGAGTTAGATCTTTGCTCTGTCCTTAACAGCAATTATTTCTGCAAACCTTTTCACAGGGTATCAAAAATGGAAGATTTACAGATGAAAAATCTGAACCAAACTTCACACCAAGATCTTAGAGACACAGCAAAATCCTAAAGAGTCATTCAGTTCACTAAGAAATATAGATCATCGAACTTTACCCATGGAGGAAGAAATGTTTGTTTGTTCTGTATGTGGTAAAGGATTTCAAACATTAACGTGGCTGGAAAAGCACCAAGACACACACACTCGAGTGGGTATGTTCCAGTGCACTGACTGTGAAAAATGCTTCAACCAATTACACAGCCTGAGAAAACATCACACTGCTCACAGTGAGGAGAAACCATATGCTTGTTCTGTGTGTGGGCAAGGCCTCAGGCAATCAGTTACCCTCATGCTGCACCACTGTAGTCATGCTCAGGAACCACTATATCAATGTGAGGACTGTGGAAATGGATTCAGTTACCTGTCCAAACTGCAAACCCACCAGCGAATTCACACTGGGGAGAGGTCATTCATCTGTTCCATATGTGGGAAAGGGTTCAGTGAGTCATTTAGTCTCCAGCGGATTCACACTGGGGAAAGGCCACTTGGCTGCTTTGTGTGTGGCAAGAGTTTTATCCGGTCAGCCCATCTGCTGAGACACCAACGAGCTCACACCAGGGAGAGACATTCACTTGTTCTGTGTGTGGGAAGGGATTTACCCACTCCCCCATCCTATTAGAACACCAATGGGTTCACACTGAGGAAAGGCCCTACAAGTGCTCAATCTGTGGGAAGAGCTTCAAAAGTTCCAATGAAGTGAAGGTCCATACACAGATTCACTCTGGACAGAGACAATTCAGCTGTTCTCACTGTGGGAAGAGTTTTGTACAATCCTGCAATCTGTTGAAACACAAAAGAATTCATACAGGGGACACACCCTTCATCTGCTCAGTGTGTGGAAGGGGGTTTGTGGAGTCGGCCACACTTCAGAGACGCCATCGAGTTCACACTGGGGAAAGACCTTTTACCTGCTCAGTCTGTGGGAAAGGATTCAGTCATTCATCCTCCTTGCTGAATCACCAGCGCGTTCACACTGGGGAGAGGCCATTTACCTGCTCCAACTGTGGGAAGGAATTCAATCGGTCATCAAACTGTTAAGACACCAGTGAGTTCACCTGTGACTGCAGTGAGTGGATTCTGCTGTATGTTTAAAACGGACTGTGTAGGGATTTGTTTCTGCTGAAGGGAAGTAATTCTTAGAATGAGGCTGGATTTTAATATTCTGTGCAGTCGTTTTAAACACATGTTCAGTCAAGCCTTTGTTATTTTTAAGATAAAATGAAATCTAATTGTTGCCTTTTTTGGGGTGTATTTTTCTTTTGAAGACTGCCACCTTGATTATTCCCTAATGATCAATGACACACAGGAAAACATCTTTTATAATTACAAAATAAAAATCTTGACATAAATCTTGAATTAATCTTTGTTATATCTATTCAGCATCTGATGAAGCAAATTATTAAAATTTTCAATAAAAGAAGTGCTTATTGGTCCGTGTTCATCCATGTCGACAATTTCTACTGTTTTGCATATTGTTCTTTGTTGGGGACTTGTCTATCCAACAGAAATTGATGATTGATTTATTGTCACATGTACCAAAATACAGTGAAAAGCTTTCTTTATGTGTGGTACAGGCAGATGCAAAAGATGTACAGCTCAAAAAGACTTAGAGGCATACAGGTTACATTATTTGAGGCTAGAGTCCATTCAACAGTCTGATAATGGCGAGAAAGAAGCTGTACCTGAACCTGCTTGTGTGTGTGTTCAGGCTTCTGCATCTTCTACCTGACGGAAGAGGTTGTAGAAGGTCATTATCAGGGTGCGATGGGTATTTGATGATGTTAGCCGCCTTTCTGTGGTAGTGAGCCATGTAAATAGTCTGTTGGCTTCCGTAATGATCTGGGCTGTGCACACAACCTTCTGTAGCTTTTATGGTCCTGAGAGAGCAGTTGCCATACCAGGCCATTATACACCCAGACAGTATGCTTTCAATAGTGTATCTGTAGAAGTTGCTGAGGGACCTTATGGACGTGACAAATATCCTGAGCCACCGAGGAAGAAGACGCATTGTTTTGCCTTTTTGACTGTTGCATTTACATGGGAAGTCCAGGACAGGTCATCAATTATTGTCGGACCGAGGAACTTAATACTCTTCACTCTCTCAATCTCTGTTTCATTGATGTGGACGTGCAGGTGTGTTCTCCTCCTTTCTTTCTGAAGTTGATGATCAGTTATGCAGTTTTGCCAATGTTGAGAGACAGATTGTTCTCATTGAACCATGTCATCAAGCTCGCTATCTCCCTTCTGTATTTTGAGTAGTTGTTATTAGATATCCATCCCACTTCGGTACTGTTGTTAGTGAACTTACAGATGGCGTTCATTCAAAATTTGGCAACATGGTCATCGGTGTTCAGGGAGTACAGTGGTGGCTAGAGATACATCCTTGGGGGGGTCCCCAGTGTTGAATGTTATTGTGGAGGAGGTACAATTACCTATTTTCACTGATTGCGGCCTATGGGTCAGAAAGCTGAGGATACAATTGTAGAGGATGGAGCTAAGACCAAGGTCACACGGTTTTGAGATCAAGTCTGAACATAGAACAATACAGCGCAGAACAGGGCATTCGGCCCTTGATGTTGCGCCAACCTGTGAACTAATCTAAGCCCCTCCCCCTACGCTATCCTATAGGGAGGAATAATGGTGTTGAAGGCAGAGTTGTAGTTAACAAGCAGGGGGCTGACATAGGTGACTTTGTTGTTCAGATATTCCAGGGATGGGACATGGCATCCTTAGTGGATCTGTAATGTCGGTAGGCAAACTGTAGGGGATCAAGGCAGGTTGGAAGACTGAACATAGAACAGTACAGCCCCGTACAGACCCTTCAGCCCACGATGTTGTGTCAACCTATGATCCTACTAAGATCAATTTAACCTGCACAGCCTACATTTTACTATCCTCCATGTGCCTATCCAAGAGACGTTTAAAAATCTCTAAAGTATCTGACTCCACGACCACTGCTGGCAGCACATTCCACATGCCCACCACTCTCTGTGTGAAGAATCTACCTCTGACATCTGCCCTATAACTTCCTCCAATCACCTTAAATTATGCCCCCTCGTAATAGTCATTTCCGCCCTCTCTGACTATCCACTCTCTCTATGCTGCTCATCATCTTGTACACCTCTGTCAAGTCACCTCTCATCCTTCTTTGCTCCAATTAAAAAAGCCCTAGCTCCCTCAATCTTTCCTCATAAGCCCTGCTCTCCAGTCCAGGCAGCATCCTGGTAAATCTCCTCTGCACCCTCTCTAAAGCTTCCATATCTTTCCTGTAATGAGGTCACCAGAACTGAACACAATATTCAAAGTGAGGTTAACCAGAGTTTTATAGAGCTGCAGCGTAGCCTCACGGCTCTTAAATTCAGTTACCCTGCCAATGAAAACCAACACACCATACGCCTTCTTTACAACCCTTTCAACTTGGGTTGCAATTTTGAGGAATCTCAACATGTGGACTCCAACATCCCTCTGTTCCTCTACGCTGCTGAGAATCCTGCCATTAACCCTGTATTCTGCATTCAAATTCTACCTTCCAAAATGAATCACTTCACACTTTTCTGGGTTTAGTTCCATCTGCCGCTTCTTTGCCCAGCTCTGCATCCTGTCAATGTCCCGTTGCAACCTACAACAGCCCTCCACAACTCCACCAACCTTCATGTCATCGGCAAACTTACTAACCCACCCTTCCACTTCCTCATCCAAGTCATTTATAAAGATCACAAAGAGCAGACATCCCACAACAGATCCCTGCAGAACGCCACTGGTCACCGAGATCCAGGCTGAATACTTTCCATCTCCTCCCACTCTCTGTCTTCTATTGGACAGCCAATTCTGTATCCAGACAGCTAAATTTCCCTGAATTCCATGCCTCCTTAGTGGAGTTGATGTTTGCTGAGGATTGCTGGATTAGCAAGGGATCCTGATGGTGATTATTGGATGAGCATGAGATCCTGATTGGGATTGGAAGCCACTTGCTTCTTCGAACCTGCTCCACCTTTTAATAAGATAATGATTAATCTGATTTTACCCTCAAGTCTACATTCCTGCATATCCGCAATAATCTTTCACCCCTTGTATTCAAAAATCTATCTACCTCTGCCTTAAAAATATTTAAAGATTCTCATTGCCTATTTTTCGAGGGAAGGAATTTCAAAGGTTCACAACCCTTTGAAATAATTTATTTATCCTCATCTCTACTGTAAATGGGTAATCCCTTATTTTGTAACTATAATCCCTAGTTCTAGAATCTCCCACTGAAGGAAACATCTTTTTCACATATATCTGATCAAGTCCTCTCAGCATCTTGTACATTTTAATTAAGCTACCTCTGACTCTTCCAAACTCCAGAGGATACAGGCCTAGCCTGTCTAGCCTTTTCTCATAAGGCAATGAGGTGTTGATGGCCTAGTGGTATTATTGCTGGGCTATTAATCCAGCTATTGTTCTGGGGACCTGGGTTCAAATCCACCATAGCAGACGGTGGAATTTGAATTCAATAAAACATCTGGAATTACAAAAACTAATGATGACTGTGAATCCATTGTTAATTATTGTAAAAACCCACCAGGTTCACAAATGTCCTTTACGGAAGGAAACTGCCAATCTTACCTGGTCTGGCCTCCGTGTGACTCCATACGCTCAGCAATGTGGTTGACTCTTAACTGCCCTCTGGGAAATTAGGGATAGGCAACAAAATGCTGCCTGGCCTTCAACCGGTGAATGAATAAAGGAAAAACAAAACTGCTCAGTCCAGGGACTGGACCAACAAGCCTTCTTTGAACCACTTCAATCTCATTAACATCCTTCCGTAAGATCCTTGATATTATCTGCCAACTTTGAGATGTTACATTTTTTTCCCTTATCCAAATCATTCATATATATTGTGAATAGCTGGAGTCCCAGCACCAATCCCTGTAGCATCCCACTAGTTAATGCCTGTCAATTATCAAAGAACCCATTAATTCTTACTCTTTGTTTCCTCTTTGCCAACCAGTTTTCTATCCATCTCAAAACACTTGCCCCAGTCCTATGCACTTTAATCTTGCACATTTATCTCTTATGCAGGACTTTTTCAAATGCTTTCTGAAAGTCCAAATATATCATGTTGACTGGCTCCCCTTGTCAACACAACAAGTTACATCTTAATGGAGTCCCAACAGATTTGTCAATCATGATTTCCCCTTCTTCCATCCAGGCTGGTTATCAGTACTGTACTCCACATGTGATCTTGCCAATGTCCTGTTTAACTGAAATGTAAACTCCTTACTCATGCATTCACACTAAAAGATAATGTTTGATCAGCTTTCCTGATTACTTGCTGTTCCTGCACACTAACCTTCTGTGATTCATGCACTAGAATACCCAGATGTCTCTACATCTCAGAGCTCTGCAACCTCTCACTGTTTAGATAATATGCTTCTTTTCATTCTTTGCCAAAGTGAGCAATTTCACACTTTCCCGCATTGTACACTATTTGGGAGATCTTTGCCCACACAACCTATCTACTCACTTTGTAGATTCCTTAGGTCCTCCTCAACTCACTTTCCTGCCTATCTTTGTACCATCAGCAAATTTAGTGATCATACCTTTGGAATTATTCATATAAATTGGAGCAATGTGGTTGACTTTTAAGTGCTCTCCAAAATGGCCTATCAAGCCACTCAGTTCTATAAATTGCTACAAAGTCGTCAGAAAGAAATGAAACCAGATGGACCATCTGACATCGACTTAGGCACCAGAATAGACAATGGTTGAAACAGCCTGTTGAACTGGCAAAGTCCTCCTTACTAACCTTGGGACCAGAGTCAAATTTGGGAGAGCTGTCTCACAGGCCAGTCAAGCAATGGCCTGATATTGTCACATTTGGAATCGTACCTGACAGACAATGCCCAGACACTACCATCACCATCCCTGGATATGTCCTGTCCCACGGTCAGGACAGACACATCAGAGACAGCAGCACAATAGTATACAGTCAGGAGGGATTTGTCCTTGGAGTCACTAACATTGGTTCTAGACCCCACGAAGTCTCATGACTCCAGGATAAACATAGTCAAGGAAATTTCCCGCTGATTACCACATACAATCCTCCTTTGCTGATGAATCGGTACTACTTCATATTAAACAACACTTCGATAAAGCACTGAGGGCGGCAAGGGGACAAAATGTACTCTGCTTAAGGGATTTCAATATCCACCACCGAGAATGGCTGGATAGCAACACATCGACACAACCCGATCAATCTGGTCAGGTCCGAAAGGACATAGCTGTTAGACTGGGACTGCTCCAGGTAATGAGGGAACCAACAGGAGGGAGAAACATATGATTGCATCCTTACCAACCTACTGGCTGCAGATGTATCTGTCCAAGAATGACTGCCACACAGTTCTTGTGGAGACAAAATCCCACTTTCACATTAAGAATTCCCTTCATTGTGTTATGTGACAGTATCACTGTGATAAATGGAACAGGCTTCAAACAGATCTAAAAACTCAAGACTGAACATCATGAGGCACTGTGGGCTATCAAAAGCAGCTGAATTGTACTTGAGCACAATCGCAACCTCATTGTATCAGAGATAATGGGAACTGCAGATGCTGAAGAATCCAAGATAACAAAGTGTGGAGCTGGATGAACACAGCAGGCTAAGCAGCATCTCAGGAGCACAGAAGCTGACGTTTCAGGCCTAGACCCTTCATCAGAGAGCTCATCGCAACCTCATTGCTTGGCTTATCCCCCCACTCAACCATTACCATCAAGCCAGGGGATCAACACTGGTTCAATATAAGAATGCAGGAGGGCCTGCCAGGAGCAGCATCAAGCATGCCCAAAAATGAGCTGTCTGCAGTATTTCCACATCTAGTTCTGAATGGTGGTGCACAATTAAACAACTGACTGGAGGAGGAGGCTCCACAAACATCCCCATGCTCAATGATGGAGGAGCTTGGCACATCAGTGCAAAAGATAAGCAGTAATCTTCAGACAGAAGTGTCAAATAGATGATCCATGTTGGCCTTCTCCAATGGTCCCTAGCATTACAGATGTCAGTCTTCAGCCAGTTCAATTATCAAGAAATGGCTGGAGGCACTGGATACTGCAAAGGCTATTGGCCCTGACAATATTCCAGCAATAGTACTGAAGGCTTCTGCTCCACATCTTGCCTCTCCCCTAGCCAAGCTGTTCTAATACAGTTGCAACACTGGCATCGACCCGACAATATGGAAAATTGACCAGTATTTCCTGTACACAAAATGCAGGACAAATCCAACCTGCTAATTATGCCCCATCAAAGTACTCTCGATCATCAGTAAAGTGATGGAAGATGTCAGTAACAGCACTATCAAGCAGCACCTGCTCAACAATAACCTGCTCAAGACGCCCAGTTTGGGTTCCGCCAGGGCCACTCAGCTCCTGAATGACTCCTATACCTGTCAGTAAAAATTGCATTTGTTGGAATTGGAGGTAGACTTTTGTACCGGGGTCTGCTTGCCATTTTAAAGGTAACTTTGCTAAAATCCAACTCATTATGTTCTACAGACTATCTACCAGAAAAGATGTAGAGGAATAAATTTAAAACAGAGTTTCAGTGTGGTGCTAAAACTGTAGAGTAGTTATAATGGTGGACATAGAAACATAGAAATGTAGAAATATAGAAGATAGGAGCAGGAGGAGGCCATTCAGCCCTTTAAGCCTGCTCTGCCATTCATCATAATAATAGCTGATTGCCCAACTCAATAGCCTAATCCTGTTTTCTTTCCATAACCTTTGATCCATTTCGCTCCAAATGCTATATCTAGCCACCTCTTGAATACATTCAATGTTTTGGCATCAACTACTTCCTGTGGTAATGAATTCCACAGGCTCACCACTCCTTGAGTGAGGAAATGTCTCTTTGTCTCCATCCTAAACGGTCTACCCTGAATCCTCAGACTGTGCCCTCTGGTTCTGGACACACCCACCATTGGGAACATCCTCCCTGCAACTACCCTGTCGAGTCATTTTAAAATCTCATAAGTCTCCATGAGATCCGCCCGCATTAGTCTGAACTCCAGCAAAAACAATCCTAAACTAGTCAATCTCTCCTCATATGCAAATCCCGCCATCCCCGAAATCAACCAGGTAAACCTTTGCTACCCTCCCTCAGGAGCAACAGCATCCTTCCTCAGGAAAAGCGATCAAAACTGATCACAATATTCTAGATGTGGCCTCACCGAGACCATGGATAACTGCAACAACACATCCCTGCTCCTGTACTTGAAACCTCTCGCAATGATGGCCAATATACCATTTGCCTTCTTTACTGCCTGCTGCAACTGCATGCTTACCGTCAAAGACTGGTGCACAAGAACACCCAGGTCCCACTGCATACTCCCCTTTCCCAATTTACAGCCATTCAATCTGCCTCCTTGTTTTTGCTTCCAAAGTGAATAACCTCACATTTATCCAAATTATATTGCATCTGCCATTGATTTGTCCACTCACACAACCTGTGCTGATCATGCTGAAAGATCTTTGCATCCTCGTCACAGTTCACTCTCCTACCCAACTTGATAATACCTGCCAACTTTGAGATGTTACATTTTGTTCCCTCATCCAAATCATCAATATATATTGTGAATAGCTGGGGTCCCAGCACCAATCCCTGTAGCATCCCACGAGTTAATGCCTGTCAATTATAAAAAGACCCATTAATTCCTACTCTTTGTTTCCTCTTTTCCAACCAGTTTTCTATCCATCCCAAAACCCTTCCCCCAGTCCCATGCACTTTAATCTTGCACATTAATCTCTTATGCAGGACTTTTTCAAATGCTTTCTGAAAGTCCAAATATATCATGTTGACTGGCTCCCCTTGTTGACACAACAAGTTACATCTTAATGGAATTCCCACAGATTTGTCAATCATGATTTCCCCTTCCTACATCCATGCTGACTCTGTCTGGCCCTGCTAGCATGTTCTATATGCTCCGCAATAAAGTCCTTGGGAATGGATTTGTGAATTTTCCCCACTACTTATGTAAGGCTTACTCTCCTAATGTTCCCCGTTTTCTCTCTATCTCCCTTTTTGAATATTGGAGTGACATTAGCTACTCTCTAAACTCCAGAGACTATTCCAGAGTGTACAGAATCCTGGAAGATGACCAGCAAAATATCCGCTATTTCAAGAGCCACTTCCTTAAGTACTCTGAGATTTGGATTACCAGGCCCAGAGGATTTAATCACCTTCAATTCCATCAATCCCAGCACCATTTCTCTCCTAATATTGATCTCCCTCAATTCTTTCCTCTTGCCAAATCTTGCATTTTCCAACATTGTTGTTAGCTGATTTGTGTCCTCTTTTGTGAAGACAGAACCAAAATGTGTATTCAGTTGCTGAGTCATTTCTTTATCCTCTATTACACATTCCCCCTGTTTCTGTCTGTAGGGGACCCACATTTGTCTTCACCAATCTCTTTCTCTTCATGTACCGTTCGAAATTCTTAGTCAATTTTAATGTTCCCTGCAAGCTTTCTTTCATACAGTATTCTCCCCTTCTTAATCAATCCATTGGTCCTTCTTTGCTGAATTCTAAACTGCTCCCAATCCTCAGACATATTATTTTTCTTGGCTAATCTGTATACTTCTTCCTTGGCTTGGATACTATCTCTAATTTCCTTTGTAAGCCATGGATTGGTCTTCTTACTCATTTTGCTTTTGTGCCAGACAGGAGTAAACAGTATAACTGTGAAGCTGGATGAATACAGCAGGCCAAGCAGCATCTCAGGAGCATGTTCATCCAGCTTCACATTTTGTTATCTTGGATTCTCCAGCATCAGCAGTTCCCATTATCTCTGATCACAGGAGTAAACAGTAGTTGCAGCTCCCCCATGCATTCCTTGAATTTTTGCCATTGCCTATCCACTGTCATCCCTTTAAATAACTCTCCCCAATCTGTCAAGGCCAACTCATGCCTCATATCTTCATTGTTTCCTTTATTAAGATTCAGCACCCTAGTCTCCCAATCAACTAACTCACTCTCCATCTTGATAAAAAAACTATCATGTTACGGTCAGTCATTCCCAACATTTCTTGCACTAGTAAATTAGCAATGATGTCCTTCTCATTGCACAGTACACAGTCTACGATGGCCTGCTCTCTAGTTGGTTCCTCCACATATTGGTCAAGGAAACCAACCTGTATACATTCCAGAAATTCCTATTCTACAGCACTGTGGCTAATTTGATCTGCCCAATGTATGTGCAAATTAAAATCATTCGTGATCACTGATATTCCCTTATCACATGCATCTCTAATTTCCTGTTTAATGCCATTCCCTTTATAACCATTGCAGCTTGGAGATCTATATATGACACCCACTAACATTTTTTGTTTTTTGGTATTTCTCAACTCTACCTATACAGATTCCACATTGTCAGAGCTAATATCCTCTCTCGCTATTGTGTTATATTCCTGTTTAACCAGCAACACCACTCCACAACCTTTTTCTTTTTGCCTGTCCTTCCTAAATATCAAATACCCGGGGACATTCAGTTCCCATTCCTGGTCACCGTGGAGTCATGTCCCCATAATCGCAATTATATTGTACCTGCTTACATCTGTCTGTATGATTAGTTCACCACTTTATTGCAAATGCTCCTCCATTAAGGCACAAAGCTGTTAAGCTTGTTTTTTTAACATTGTTTGTCTCATTCTTATTTTTACTCAATAGCTGTGTTTGAATTTTGTCCTTGGTTTCTCTGCCTATCACTTTTCTTATTCCCTTTTCTCCTTACTCCCTCCTTCTCTGACTCCTTACATAGGTTCCCATCCCCCGGCATATCAACTTGAACCCTCCCCAATTGCTCTAGCAAACACTCCCCCGGGACATCAGCCTCAGTCCTGCCCAGGGGTAACCCCTCAATTTATACAGGTCCCACATCCCCCAGAACCGGTCCCAATGCCCCAAGAATCTGAAACCCTCCTCTGAAACCATCTTTTCGGCCATGTATTCATTCACTATATCCTATCATTTGTATTCTGACTCGCACATGACACCAGTATTAATGCTAAGATCACGACAATTGAGGTCTGATTTATTAACTTTCTTCCTGGCTCCCAGTATTCTGCTTGTAGGACCTCATCCCTTTTATTACCTATGACATTTGTACAAATGTGTGCCACGACCACTGGCTGTTCGTCTTCCCCTCCAGAGTGTCCTGTATCCGCTCCCAGACATCCTTGACCCAAGCACCAGGAATGCAATGTATAGACTGGGATAGACACATTGCAAAGAGCTGAGGGGGCAAGAGCTTCTCTAGTGTTTTCATATAATCTTCTAGGTCACTATTTTCTTGTCCAATGAAGAAAATGCATTGCTGGATCTTGTTTAGGGAAGAAGGTCAATTGATCAAATATAAGCAGGGGAATGTTAAGCCAACCAGAATCAAAGTAACAAGTCTATGGAAAAGGAGAAGGAGCACTCAGGGTGAAAATAATTAATTGGGGGATTGATTTAATTGTGTTAAGACAGCACATGGCACCAGTAAATTGGAATCAAAGATCAGTAGGCAAAAGCATAATGGAACAATGAGTTGTATTTAAAAATGAGATCATTTGAATACTTTCAAGCTACATTCACCAGAGCTAGCACAGTAGCATAACTAAAAGCAGACTTTCACAATTGTGTGAGGAAGCCAGTAAAATGGAATCCAAAAAGGATGTTCTTGGCAGATGTCAAATTTATGAGTGTGAATCAGGCTGAATGTAGAAAGTTCATGGGGGACAATACTCCCGCTAATTTAGTTATTCCTGTACAGACCTCTGAGTTCTCAGCATGGTATATTTAAGTCAGAGCAGAAGTCATACAGTGGGGGATAATGAAGTATGCACTAAATTTCTCAGCAGCCACTTAGGTTACTGGGGAGAATGAAAGGAGAAATGAGGAGCAAAGAAAGATTTTGGCTGTTAACATAAGAAGGATATACAAGTGCCCTTGCACATGAAACTTTCCCAATCTATCATCATCTAATTAATAATCTGGCTTTCTGTATTTTTCTTACTGAAGTGGATAACCATGTTTTTCCACAGTTTTCTGCATCTGCCACATATTTTCCCACTTACTTGTAGAATTGCCCTAAAGCTTCTTTACATCCATTTCTGACTGAGAAAGGATAGATAGAAGGCAAAAAGTTAAAACAGTGGACGCCTAACAAGATTTGGGGGTTCAGGTGCACAGATCTTTAAAATACCACAAACAGGTGCAGAATATAGTCAAGAAGACTAACGGAATGCTGGCTCCCATGTCTAAAGGGCTGAAATATAGGGATGTAAGTATTACATTATCTTTACAAAACTCTAGTTAGAGGACTCTACCAGATCTGGGAAGCACATCTTAGAAATGATGTTTTGGTCCTGGAGGGAGTTCAACACAGGTTTGTAAGGATGATAGCTAGACTTCAGGGGTTAAGTTATTCAGAGAGATAAGCCAAATAAGGTCTTTATTCTCTAGAATTTAGAAGGTTTAAGAGTGATCTAATTGAGATCTTCAGGACATTAACAGGGATAGAGAACAATATATTACCTCCACGGGTTGAAAATTCTAGAACCAAGGCAGTAGTCTAAGAATTAGGACCAGACCATTCATGACATATGTTAAAAAGCACTTCTACACGCAAACAGTGGTGGAAGTTTGTAACTCACTTTCTTAAATGGTGGTCAATGCTAATTCAATTGTTAAATTTAAATCTGAGACGGACAATTTTTATTAAGCAAGCGTATCAAGGGATATGGGCCCAAGACAGGCGTATGAAGTTGGGCCATAGATCAGCCATGATTGTATTGAATGTCTGAGTAGGCTTGAGGGGCTGAATAGCCTACTCCTGTTTCTATAATGACTGCTGTGCAGGACCAGGCTGTCTACAGTGGCACCATTCAGTTCATGGAGGCAGCCACGTGTCCTCATGCCAGAGATATATATCAGACAGAAGTTGGACAGATTAATCTATCCTCTGCTGCAGTCTACACATCATCTTTTGTCTCTCTGTTAGCCATGCCCTGCTTGCCTCTGCATCCCTCTGTCAGTTCATGAATGGCTAGGTCCAGACACACATCATTTGTGCTGGGCTCACTGACAGACAGTCCTCCTGCTGTCCTCAGAAATTCAGAGGCATTGGTTGTCTCTTCTTCCTCTAGCTGCAGCCTGTGCCAGTGCAATGCTCAGCAAAATCACCCTGCACCTACTCCAGGTATACTACAGCAAGGTGGAAATCTAGGCGCTGGTGGAGGGTGGGATGGAGCACGTTGATGATGCTTCATCTGAGGTTCCTGCCTACTTCTCCTCACAAGAGTGCTCTTCAGGCTGAAGTTCTCTTTTTAAACCTGCCTTGGAAGTAGGACCTGGAGGCTGCAGAGAAAAACATAATGACTTGTTAGTGTGACGAGCCACTGCCCTCACCCAAAGTGTTATGAAGATGTTGGTGTTTGATGTGCAATTGGAAATAGCAGGTTGAAGGTTTTCTCACGCGATGGCTAGGTGTATCCAATCTCCTTCAGCATGTGACCTTTGTCCTCCTGAATCTCTATTGTCTCTTCTTCAGAAGTGGTGACAACTTTTTTGTCAAGCATTCCCTCATTGCCTGTGCACGCTTATTGCTAGTTGTGCATGCTCTTCTATGGAAGAAGAGAAGCATTAAGAGACTTTAGGATGGTTACATGAGCACTATCCCTGCAATGATCAATCTAGATTAAGATATTAATACATAGCTCTGTGAAAATTTACTGTGTGCAATGCTTCTAAGAAGGATGTGGTATGGAGGAAATTAAGAGTGAAAGGGCTCTGTATGAATGGGGGTTCAGTGGTCAAAGAGATAAAGCTAATGAAAAGAAAAACTAGGGAAGATGTTTAAGAGGGAGGGGAAATATCTGGTTGTCATCTTCTATGTTGGTACTAATGACATTAAACCATACTGAGAACAGTGTTGTGGCAAAATGAAATAACTAGAGCTGTAGACAGTGTTTGAATTAATTAGAGAGAGGGAGTGGTTGGGAGGCAGAAAAAGCCAGAGGGTATAGCAGAATCACAGGGCATCTATTTGGATAATGATAGCCAGAGTGTAGCCAGAAGGGACACAGTGTAAAAACATGGAAAAACAGGCAGTGTGGAAAGCTAAGGGGATGCTGGCCTTCATAGTGGGAGGATTTGAGTATAGATGTTATACAGGACCTTGGTGAGGTCACACCTTGAGTATTGTGTGCAGTTTTGGTCTCCGAGTCTGAGGAAGGACATTCTTGGTATTGAGGGAGTCCAGTGAAGGTTCACCATACTGGTTCCCAGGATGCAGGACTGACATATGAGGAAAGACTGGATCAACTAGGTTTGTATTCTCTGGAATTTAGAAGAATGAGGGGTATCTCACAGAAACATATAAAATCCTGATGGCTCTGGACAGGCTAGATGTGAGAAAAATGTTCCTGATGTTAGGGCAGTCCAGAACTAGGGTTCACTGTTTAAAAATAAGGGGTAAGCCATTCAGGACTGAGATGAGGCAGAATTTCTTCATTCAGAGAGTTGTGAACCTGTGGAATTCTCTCCCACAAGAAGCTGCAGGAGCTAGTTCACTAGGTTTTTCAGGAGGGAGCTGGATGTGGTCCTTATAGCTAAAAGCATCAAGGGAGAGGAAAGGCATGGTATACTGAGATTGCATGGTCAGCCATAATCGTACTGAATGGTGGTGCAGGCTCAAAGGGTTGAATGGCCTACTCCAAAGCTGATTTTGTGTTGTTAACAGCAGAATATAGGGTCAAAGGGGAAAAAAATGATAAAACGAAAAAGAAATTATTTGAATGCTGAAAGCATTTGAAACAAAGGAAATAAACTAATGGCATAACTAACAAGTTGCCATTTTAGGGACAAAGGTACCTAGGTACAGATTCATAAGTGCAAATTCTTTGGTAAAACAAATTCGAAAAATAAAGAAATAAGAGGTCCAGCATTACAGACCAAAGGAATAAATGAGGAAAATAAAGAAATAAGAGGTCCAGCATTACAGACCAAAGGAATAAATGAGGAAAATAAAGAAATAAGAGGTCCAGCATTACAGACCAAAGGAATAAATGAGGAAAATAAAGAAAAAGCTCAGAGTAACAGTCCTTCCAATCCAATCCATACTGGCACCTAGGCTCTAGTCTGCACCTGGCCTTGAATCCAGGCTCTTGAGGCTAGGAGACTGCTCTGGAATCATCGCGAGGCCAGAGGTCAATGCTGAGGCTGCTGAAATGGCAGCTTTGTCGCGACAGGATGAAATAATACCAGGAAATGATCTTGGGTCGGAAGATGTACAAAATGCGGAGGAATGGAATTGTGGGAGATATAGCAGTTTGGATCAGAAATTGGCTTGTCGAAAGAAGACAGAGGGTGGTAGTTGATGGGAAATGTTCATCCTGGGGACCAGTTACTAGTGGTGTACCGCAAGGGTTGGTGTTGGGTCCACTGCTGTTTGTCATTTTTATAAATGACCTGGATGAGGGCGTAGAAGGATGGATTAGTAAATTTGCAGACGGCACTAAGGTCGGTGGAGTTGTGGATAGTGACGAAGGATGCTGTAGGTTGCAGAGAGACATAGATAAGCTGCAGAGCTGGGCTGGGAGGTAGCAAATGGAGTTTAATGCCGACAAGTGTGAGGTGATGCACTTTGGTAGGAGTAACCAGAAGGCAAAGTACAGGGCTAATGGTAAGATTCTTAGCAGTGTAGATGAGCAGAGAGATCTCGGTGTCCATGTACACAGATCCTTGAAAGTTGCCACCCAGGTTGACAGGGCTGTTAAGAAGGCATACAGTGTTTTAGCTTTTATTAATAGAGGGATTGAGTTCCGGAACCAAGAAGTTATGGTGAAGCTGTACAAAACTCTGGTGCAGCCGCACTTGGAGTATTGCGTACAGTTCTGGTCACCGTATTATAAGAAGGATGTGGAAGCTTTGGAAAGGGTGCAGAGGAGATTTACTAGGATGTTGCCTGGTATGGAGGGAAGGTCTTACGAGGAAAGGCTGATGGACTTGAGGCTGTTTTCATTAGAGAGAAGAAAGTTGAGAGGTGACTCATTTGAAACAAATAAAATAATCAGAGGGTTAGATAGGGTGGATAGGGAGAGCCTTTTTCCTAGGATGGTGACAGCGAGCACGAAGGGGCATAGCTTTAAATTGAGGGGTGAAAGATATAGGACAGATGTCAGAGGTAGTTTCTTTACTCAGAGAGTAGTAAGGGAATGGAACGCTCTGCCTGCAACGGTAGTAGATTCGCCAACTTTAGGTACATTTAAGTCGTCATTGGATAAGCATATGGATGTACATGGAATAGTGTAGGTTAGATGGGCTTGAGATCGGTATGATAGGTCGGCACAACATCAAGGGCCGAGAGCCTGTACTGTGCTGTATTGTTCTATTCTATTCTATTCTAATCCATATGGATGGAGGTGAGAAGTAAAAGTGGGAATAAAACACGAGTTGAGGTAATCTATCAGCTCCTCTAACAGTTGCTATATGGTAGGACTCAGAAGAAATCGGGGATAACGAGAGCATGTATATAAATGCAATACATTAATTATGGGCGACTTTAATCTTCATGTAGATTAGGAAAGTTTGATTGGCAGACGTAACCATGAGGAAGAATTCATAGAGTGTATTCAAGACAGTTTCTGAGAACATTATGTTGTGGATTCAACCAGGCAACAAGCTATTCTGGATCTGTTAATGTCTAATGAGGTGGGTTTAATAGATGATCTCCGAGTAAAAGACTCCCCAGAAAAGAGTGACCAGAACATGATACAATTTAGCATTCACTTTAAAAGGGAGAAATTTGAGTCAGAAATAATTGTGCTAAACATGAATTAGGGTAATTATAAAATAATGAGGACAGCACAAACAGGAGTGGTAAATAAAACCCAAAAGAACTGCGGATTCTGTAAATCAGAAACAAAAACAAAGTTGTTGGAAAAGCTCAGCAGGTCTGGCAGCATCTATGAAGGAGAAAACAGAGTTAACGTTTCAGGTCAGGTGACCCTTCCTCGGAGCTGATGGTGGCTGGGAAAACGTCAGTTTACATGCAGAAAATAGGGAGGTGGGTGGGGTAGGGAGTAACTGATAGGATAGAGCCCAAAGAGAGAGAAAGACAGTTGGACAGACAAAGGAGTTGCTAACGATCAGGCTGGGAGGGTTACGCTTCGTTTCCCCAATGTCGAGGAGACCACATTGGTGAGCAGCAAATGCAGGAGACGAAATTCTGAGATGTGCAGGTGAAGTGTTGCTTCACATGGAAGGTATGTTTGGGCCCTTGGATACTGCGGAGGGAGGAGGTAAATGAGCAGGTGTTGCACCTTCACTGGTTACAGGGGTAGGTGCTGCAGGACTGTGGGGAGGTCTTGGGGGGGGTGAATGAAGTGTGGATCAGGGTGTCCCAGAGGGAACGGTCCCTGTGGAAGGTGGAAAAGGGAAGGGAGGGGAATATGTGTCTGATGGTGGCATGTTGCTGGACATGGCGGAAATGGCATCTGATGATCTTCTGGATGTGGATGCTGGTGGGATGGTAGGTGAGGATAAGGGGAACCCTATCGCTGTTGCCGGAGGAAAGAGAAAGGGTGACGGTGGAAGTGGGGGTGATGGGTCAGACCTGGTTGAGGGCCCTGTCGACAACGGAGCTGGGAATCCTCGGTTGAGGAATAATGTGGACATTTCGGAGGCTCCCTTGTTGAAATTGGCCTCACCTGAACATATGCAACAGAGACAGAGGAACTGAGAGAATGGGATGGAGTCTTTACAGGAAGTGGGTTGTGAGGATGTATAGTCCAGGTAGCTGTGGGAGTTGGTGGGTTTGTAATGGATATTAGTGGCCAGTCTATACCCAGAAATGGAAACAGAAATGTCAAGAAAGGTAAGGGAGGAGTCAGAGATAGACCAGGTGAAAGTGAAGGCAGGGTGGAAATTGGAGGCAAAATTGATGAAGTTTTCCAATTCCAGACAAGAGAGGGAAGCAGCTCCGATGATAGCCTCGATGTATTGGAGAAAGAATTGTGGTGGGGGCCAGAATAGGACTGGAAGAAGGAATGTTCCACGTGCCCCACAAAGAGACAGGCATAACTAGGTCCCATGTGGGTACCCATGGCAACCCCTCTTACCAGAAGAAAATGGAGGAGTTGAAAGACAAGTTTTTGAACGTGAGGGGCAAGCTTGGTCAAGTGGAGGAGGGTTGTGGTGGGTGGGGATGGTTCAGGTCTTTGCTCCAGGAAGAAGTGGAGAGCCCCAAGACCCTCCTGGTGGGGAATGGATGTGTAAAAGGATTGCACATGCATGGTAAAGAGGAGGTGGCTGGAGCTGGTAAACTGGAAGTCAGATGAAGCGTAAGTGGGTAGGGATTGGACTGGGAGAGAAGACTGAGTCAAGGTAGGAAGAGATGAGTTCTGTGGGGCAGGAGGAGGCTGAAACAATGGGTCTGCCTGGACAGTCCTGTTTGTGGATTTTTGGCAAGAGGTAGAAATGAGCTGTTTGGGGTTGGGGAACTTCTAGCTTGGAAGCAGAGGAGGGGAGATCACCGGATTAAATGAGATCTGTAACCATAGAGGATACAATGGCCTGATGTGCCACAGTGGGGTCACAGTCCAGGGGAAGGTAGTAGGATGTACCTGAGAGCTGGTGCTCAGCCTCTGCAAGGTAGAGGTTAGTACACCAGACTACAACAGCACCACCCTTATCGGCAGGCTTGATGACAAAGTCAGGGTTGGATCTGAGTGCATGGAGTGCAGTTTGGAGGGAGATAGGTTGGATTTGTTGAGGGGCAATGAAATTGAGGCAACTAATGGTCACGTTGACAGTTCTCAATGAAAAGATCAAGTACAGGTAAAAGGCTGGAGGGAGGGGTCTAGGTGGAGGGAGAGTGTTGGAGTTGGGCAAAGTGGTCTGTGCGACGGGGAGAGGACACTTGTCCAAAGAAATGAACATGGAGGCGAAGACAGCGGAAGAAGAGTTCAGCATTATGTAGTGCCCAAAATTTGTTAAGGTGGGGGTGCAGAGGAATAAAGCTGAGCCCTTTGCTGAGTACAGAGCATGCAGCATTAGACAACGGAAGGTTAGGAGGGATGGTGAATACCTTACAGGAGGTGGGGGGGGATGTTGGGGGAGGGGATAGAGTCAGAGGGAAGTGTACTAAGTAACTAGTAGAAGACAGGAAGTTTGGATAAGGAGGGCATTTTTAGAATAGCAACCTGTAACTAGTGGTGTGCCACAGAAATCAGTATTGTGGCCACAATCATTTACAATATATATTAATGATTTGGATGAGGAAGTAATTGTGCTGTAGTCGTGTTTCTAAACGACGCAAAAATAGTTGGGAAGGCAAATGGTGAGGATGGTATAAAGAGTCTGCAGTGGGGTAAGTGAGTGGATAAAAACTTGGCAGATGGAAACTATTGTGGGCAAATGTGAGATTATGTATTTGGCAGGAAGAATAGATCTGAATATTATTTAAACTGAGAACGACTGCAGTAAGCTACAGCACAGAGACATTTCGGAATCTTCATCCATGAATCACAAAAAGCTAGCATCCAAGATCAGCTGGTAACAAGGAAGGAAAATGGAATATTTACCTTTATTTAGAAGGGTATGAGGTATAAAATAGAGATATCTTGCTTTAACAATGTAACAGCTGTAATACTGTGAACAGCTTTGGGCTCTCTTTTAAGGAAGGATATACTGACATTGGAAACAGTCCAGAGGACGTTCACAATGCTGATCCTGGGCATGCAGGGATTGACTAACGAGAAGATGTTGAGTTGTATTGGCTGTACTCACAGGAACTTAGAAGATTGAGAAACATACAATATTCTTAGGGGACTTGACAGGGCATATGCGGAAAGATGTGACCCATTTGTGGGTGAGTCTAAGGCCAGAGGGCATAATCTCAGAGTTAGGGGTTGCCCAGTAGGGCAGAAATAAGGAAGAATTTCCACTACCAATCTGTGAAATTCTTTATCACAGTCGGTTTTTAAACCTGAATCATTAAATATATTCAAGGCTGAGGTAAGATTTTTAATCAGTAAGGGAATCAAGGGGAATGGGATGAGACAGGATAGTGGAACTCACTGGATGGTGGACCAGATTCAACTGACAGAATGGTCTACTTCTGCTGCTATTTCTTATGGAGTTATGATTTTTGAAAATTCACTCATAGGACATGGGTGATGCTGGCTGTCCAGCATTTATTATCCATCCCTAATTGCACTTCAGAAGGTGGTGGTGAGCTGTCTTCTTGAACCAATGCCGTCTAGGTGATGTAGGTAGATTCAGTGTTGCTAGAAGAAAGCAGAGTTAACGATTTGAGTTTAGGTCTTTGGAAATGAAGCAAGGTGTAAATGTGATGGATTTTATTTTGCCATTGTCCAGTTAACGAGTCACATTCCACACATTGACCACCTTCTTTGTGAAAAAGTTGCCCCTCAGTTTGCTTTTAAATCTTTCCTTTCTCACATTAAATCTACCACATTAAACTCTAGTTTTGGACTCCCCTATCCCAGGAAAAAGACCTTGGCTATTCACCCTATCCATGTCCCAAATGATTTTATAAACCTCTATAAGGTCACCTGTCAGCATCTAATGGTCGAGGGAAAAATGTCCCAGCTATTCAATCTCTCCCTATAGCTCAAACCCTCCAATCCTGGCAACATCCTGTAAATTTTTCTGAACCCTTTCAAGTTTCATCTTTTCTATAGCAAGGAGTTCAGAATTGAATACAGTATTCCAAAAGTGGCCTTACTAATGTTCTGTCCAGCTGGAACATGATGTCCCAACTCCCATACTCATTGCACTGACCAACGAAGGTAAGCATTGCAAACGCATTCATCACATTTAATGTAAGCGAAGGCTGCGTGTCAAATTCAGAGTGGACTGAACCCACAACTTTCTGGCAGCAGGGAGAGAGAGTGATACCATCTAAGCAGAGCTAATATCTACAGATGTGACGCTATTAAATCAATAATTGCACGGGCAAAGAGAAAGAAAAAGACACATTGGTTCAAAATATTAATTGTCATCTCAACAGAATCACCAGAGATCTGCAAGACTTTAGCTCTGCAATAATGGGTTTCACTGCAATCTGTGAGTGTCAGGACATGGCTCCAAGGTCAGTGCTGTCAACTTCAACTGATTAATTTTGATCATCAATTTGCTTGAAGTAAGGAAGCTCTCCCCATCTGTTTTGTAAGCCCAAAAGCGCCCAACTTCAACAACCTGAGGGAAAGGTAATAAATAGTTCTTTTACATTAATAAGCAGCATTATTAGACAACTAACATTACATCAAATATTGCAGTTGCAATTATATTGCTATACATGCCAAATACATTCCAGTCAAACTGAAAAACCAAAATTGCCACGGGTTTTGGCATTTTGTGATTTAGAGCAAAGTTAATCAACATTCTTTTTCAAACCGCATTCAATCAACCTTGTTACCTTTATTTCTGTAACACTGCCAAAAGAAATTAACATCTATTTCAAGGCATAACTGAACTCCAATCATGCTGCATTTTTGCAAACAACAAGTGTAAAAGTTGTGGCAGTTTGCTACTGAGGTATGGTCCTGTTTAGTTCATACGGTGAGGGGAGGGCCTTCCTGGCCCTCTTCAGTCATTCCCCAAGGCATAGTAGCATCCGCTGACACCAACTGTGCAATGATAAATTCTGACTGAATAATCATTTCTTTCAGACTGTGCACTCCTATACACAATAGAAAACCAATCTTTTAAAAAATTAAATAAAAATCTGTGTTTAGCACTCTTTCTCTTCAGAACATAGAACATAGAACAGTACAGCACAGAACAGGCCCTTCAGCCCACGATGTTGTGCCGACCATTGATCCTCATGTATGCACCCTCAAATTTCTGTGACCATATGCATGTCCAGCAGTCTCTTAAATGTCCCCAATGACCTTGCTTCCACAACTGCTGCTGGCAACGCATTCCAGGCTCTCACAACTCACTGTGTAAAGAACCCGCCTCTGACATTCCCTCTATACTTTCCTCTAACCAGCTTAAAACTATGACCCCTCGTGTTAGCCATTTCTGCCCTGGGAAATAGTCTCTGGGTATCAACTCTATCTATGCCTCTCATTTTCTTGTATACCTCCTCCTTTTCTCCAATGAGAAAAAGTCCGAGCTCAGTCAACCTCTCTTCATAAGATAAGCCCTCCAGTCCAGGCAGCATCCTGGTAAACCTCCTCTGAACCCTCACCAAAGCATCCACATCTTTCCTATAATAGGGCGACCAGAACTGGACGCAGTATTCTAAGTGCGGTCGAACCAAAGTTTTATAGAGCTGCAACAAGATCTCACGACTCTTAAACTCATGCTTAAGCTGCATGCTTTTTCATCTTCATAGGTTAGGGGCGGCAGATTTCCTTCCAAAAGGGCATTGGGGAATCAGTTTTTATGAAATCGGCTGTGATTATATAATCAACATTTGTCCATCTTTTATATTGAACTAAAATTTCACCATCTGCCATGGTGGGATTCAAAGCCATGCCCTCAGATGCCATTAGCCTGAGATTCTGGATTACCAATCCATTTGCATTACCAGTTGACTGACAACTTTTTGCAATGCAGTACCTTACATTGGCTGCAGCTTGGTGGATGAGGGAAAGAAGACTATAAGAAGACAAATCATAGAATTGTTGTGGTGGAGGAGGTCATTCAAAAGCATTCTATCTGGGTGCATAACAGGCTGGTATGGCAACTACTCTGCCCAGGACTGTAACAAACTACAGTAAGTTGTGCGCACATTATCAAGGACGCCTTCCACCCCAATAATGGTCTCTTACAAATTCTCCCATCAGGCAAAAGATACAGAAGCTTGAACACATGCACCAACAGGTTCAAGAACGGTAACTTCCTTGCTGTTATTAGACTGTTCAATGGACTTCTCAAACTTCCAATAATGTTGATCTTGCTTTGCACACCTCAAGTGCAGCTGTATCTTTGTATGCCTCGCTCTGTCTAAACATCTTGATCTGTATGTCCTTGTTTCGTATGATCTCTGCCTATACTGCTCGCAAATCAAAGTTCTTCACTGCATTTAGGTACGTGCGACTGTAATAAATCAAATCAAATTATTCAGATCATGCCTACATGCATTTTCTTACCGAGTTCCAATCTCCTGCCTTTTCTCCCATGTCTCTGCACACTGTTTCTATTCAAGTAATCATACAACGCCCTCTCGAAGTCCTCAATTGAACCTGCTTCCACCATATGATAGGGCAATGTTGTGCTCCTGAGATGCTGCTTGGCCTGCTGTGTTCATCCAGCTTCACACTTTGTCATCTTGGATTCTCCAGCATCTGCAGTTCCCATTATCACTGATGCATGAAATGTTTTGCTAAGTGGGAATGTGAATTTTGTCTTGTGTTTTTTTTTAAGTATTTTTATTCATATAAAAATTAATAATCATACAAAGATTCTAATTCTGTTATGTACAATCATATGAAACAGTGAAACAAACACAAACATTGGAATTTAATGGAAAATGAATTTTTTTAAAAAATCCCACAGAGCTACCACGCAGCTGCAAATAACAGGGGAATTTTTAACAAATGGAGGATGAAATTATTTACATTTTAAGGCAAGGAGTGGTATCTGTACCTTGCTTTATTACCATGTTACCTACCTCAGTCAATGAGGACTGAAACGGAGAACCTCAAGAAAACAAGGTGACCTTCCCATGTCATTGTGACAGTGTCTGTTTCCGGGTCAGGGGCGGAGCCTCGCACTGGTGAAGTGACCTTTGCAGGAGCCGCAACAGCCGCCATTTGCAACAGGAGCCGCTTGGAGGTGGCAGCAAGAGCAGCACTTCCACGATAGTATCCACCCTTCGCTCAGTATGCTGTCTGCCCGTCTGGTAACCGTCTCAGTCCGGTCTCTGCTTAGACAGCGAGCTCATGTAAGTATCTTTGAAAGCTTGGCTCCGGTTTTTCCTAAGTTCTGGAGCAGCGAGCCGTGTGAAACAATCCAGAGCCTCCGCCATTTTGGGCAAGCAGTTGGTGGGACGGGGTGGGGAGCAGAGTGACTTTGAAGAGAAACTGTTAACGTCGTTCTGATTATTGACTTATAGTTATTCTTGAAACAAGGCTTTTGACGCTCGTTGCACAGGTTTTGTTCCCTTTTGTGTCAACCTTGTCACGCGGGGAGGTTTCTAACAGTTGCATGTATGCCTATAAGGGAGGTGCATTGAAAACGTCCTGTTGAAGGTCAGGTCCTCCTTTTAATGTCTCTTCATTTCCACACTGAGTTGCGTTACAGTGTTTTCGATCAGCAATATTATTTCTATAAATTTTAAAGATCCTCTTTAAGGGGTTTTACTTTGCACTTGATATTTGCATTCTTATGGGCAGTCATTGAAAATTAGAGAAGAACGTTGGAGAATTTTATTTAGTCTGCATTTAACTGAGTAGTGTTTGATAATGGGTTCAGCAAAGTGCTATAGCTTAATTCCTTGGGTGTTATATTTGATAATATAGTGTGGCTGAATTTAATCAGTGATTTGCTTTGCTTTCCCTTTAAAATTGAAATATATTTTGTCTGTGCTGTAATTAGAAACACAAAATAGGTACATGAATAGGCATTTAGCCCTTTGAGCCTTAGCTACAATTATGTTGGGACTTCAGCTTTGTGTTAAATTATTGCAATTTGAATAGTGGCATTTGATGAGTCTAGTTTTTTTCTCTTAATTAAAATGTTGCATTTTTAACAACAATGGGTTACCTCTCAATCTGTTTTGACTTTGCAGGTTGAAATAATTAATTTTCTCAGCTGTGTTTAGATGTTGATTTGGGGTAGTTGAGCAAATGTCTTTTAATCCTATCCCATTCATGGTGTCAGCTGTAGTTCAGCTGGCACCATTCTGGAATTTAGACCTGTACAGTACAGGCTTTTTAGCCCATGATGTGTTGACCTGTTATCCTATTCTAAGATCAAATGACCCTGCCTTTTACTATCATCAGTAAGTCGCTTAAATGTCTCTAATGTATTTAACTCTATTACCACTGCCAGCAGTGCATTCCACGCACCCCACTGTGTGAAGAACATCTCTGACATCTCCCCTATACCTTCTTCCAATCACCTCAAAATTATTTCAGAGATAGCAGAAACTGCAGATGCTGGAGAATCTGAGATAACTGGATGAACACAGCAGGCCAAGCAGCATCAGAGATTTTCTGAAGATGGGTCTAGGCCTGAAATGTCAGCCTTCCTGCTCCTCTGATACTGTTTGGCCTACTGTGTTCATCCAGCTAGTTATCTTAAAATTATGCCCCCTTGTAATAGTCATTTCTGCCCTGGGAAAAAGTCTGACGATCCACTTTCTCTGCCTCTCATCATCTGTACACCTCTATCAAGTCACCGCTCATCCTTCTTCGTTCCAAAATGAGAGAAGCCCTAGTTCCCTTGATCTTTCTTCATGAGACCTGCCCTCCAGACCAGGCACCATCCTGGTAAATCTCCTCGAAACCTTCTCTGATTCTTCCACATCCCGATGATAATGAGGTGACCAAAACTGAACACAATATTCCAAGTGTGGTTTAACCAGGGTTTTATGGAGCTGCAGCCTAACCCTGTGGCTCTTAAACTCAATTCCCCTACTAATGAAAGCCAACACGTCATATGCCGTCTTAACAATAGGATCAACTTGGGTAACAACTTTGAGGGATCTGTGGATGTGGACCCCAAGATTCCTCTGTTCCTTCACAATGCTGAGAATCCTGCCATTAATCCTGTATTCTGCATTCAAATTTGACCTTCCAAAATGAATCGCTTCTCACTTTTCTGGGTTGAATTCCATCTGCCATTTGTCTGCCCAGCTCTGCATCCTGTTAGTGTCCTGTTGCAACCTACAACAGCCCTCCAAGCTGTCCACTGTTCCCCAACTTTGTGCCATTGGCAAGATTTGGGGCAAGAGTCAGAAGGTTGCAGGTTTCATCTCACTGCTGGACTGTATTCCTCAACTGACATCATTAAAGCACATTGTCTGTTTATCATTCTATTACTTTTTGTATAAGTTTCTGTAAATTGGCCACTGCACTTTCTAAATTATGGAAGTAACTACATTTCAGAAGTATGTCACTCATTGACGATAAAGTGTTTCATATTTGAGATTGTGAATGATGCAAGTCTTATTATTAATCCATTCGTTCACTCAGAACATTTGACAGGCTGAATTCTTGACATTTTACATAGTTTTTAGTGATTACTTCCAGGAGAGGCTTCACTGCTTTTTAAGACAATGAGGCTCAGGTAGTGCTTCCTGAGTACAGAAACCTTTATTTTTGAACCAGATAATAAATTTAAAACTTGTCACTGACCCAGTCTAAGTATGTAACAACAAAATTTACCAACAATCTTTCAACAGAAAGGTGATCTGTATTTTGTGTATGAAAGTGACATTTTGGAAGTATTGTATTGTTAACCTTGTTTAAGAGGTTTATTTCCTACACTCTCTAAAATTCTACAAGCTTTCTGATGTTCTGGGTTATCTAGGGAAAGTGTATTTAAGTTCTGATTTGTTTTTTGTAGGTGGCGAAGCATGCCCTTCCTGCAGCCTTTGTAGGCACCAAGGATCTTCACACTTCAAGAACATGGCTACAAAAGACAGGTCAGTTCTTAAAAAAGGATTTTGACTAACTTACTATTTGTAGAGATTCATAGTCCACTGTTAATAGACGAAAAAAATTGTATGAACAATAAACCATTCTCTTCTGATTTTAAAAATAGTAGGAACTGCTGATGCTGGAGAATCTGAGATAACAAGGTGTAGAGCTGGATGAACACAGCAGGCCAAGCTGTATCCAGGCCTCAATATGGACTTCACAAGCTTCAAAATCTCCCCACCCCTGACCTCATCCCAAAACCAGCCCAGCTTGTCCCTGCCTTTCTGACCTGTCTGTCTTTGACCTATCTGCTCTTCCCACCTCCTACCTACCAGCCTCATCCCTGCTTCCTTGACCTATTTGCCTTCCCTTGACTGATCAACTCCCATCCTAACTCATCACCTACATTCACCTTTACTAACACCATCCCTGCCTTCTTGACCTGTCTGTCTCCTAGCCTCCTTGCACTTGCGCTCCCTATTTATTTTAGAATCTCCTTTCCCTCCCCGATTTTTGAATATGGGTCCAGACCTGAAATGTCAGCTTTCCTGCTCCTCTGTTGCTTGGCCTGCTGTGTTCATTCAGCTCTACACCTTGTCTCTTCTGACTTAATATTGTATTTATATTCATTGACTGACTTCAGCCATGTCATTAACTGAATGTAACAAAAACAAACTGTTGGAAAAACTCAGCGGGCCTGGCAGCATCTATGGAAAGAAATCGAGTTGAAGGGATTACTGGACTTGAAACGTTCAGAATTGTTCTAAAGAAGAGTCACTGGATTCAAATCATTAATGCTGATTTCTCACCACAGATGCTGCCAGACCAGAGCTTTTCCAGTAGTTTATTGTTTTTGTTTCTGATTTCCAGCATCCGCGGTTCTTCCGGGTTCTCATTAACTGAATGTTATTTTCATGTGAATGATGGGTTGTTTCTCAGAATCACAAGTGTTACTGCATTAAAGTAGGCCCTTTGGCTAAATGTGTTTGAACCAACTGAGTATCATTATCTACTGCCAATCTCCTTTTCTTCTCTCCCTTCTCTTCCCCATCCCCCCACCCACCATACTTTCTTTTATAGTGGCTGGCACAATTGATTGCCTCTGAAGGTCCAATGGAATTGAAGGTCTGAACTAACAACACAAGATACAAAATAGATGTTAAAATATTGATGACTGTAGAGCAGCTGAGATATTGTGGAGTGCAGATTCTTGTAGATGGCTAGACAAGCTGAAAAGGTGTTCACAACACATATGGGATGTGTTATTCAAGGCTAAGACTGAGGTTGGAAGTTGGTACATCTTATGTGATTTTGGCACTGCACCAAAAAAATGTTTACCTTAGAGGGTGTTTTGTGATTGCAAGGATGTTACCTAGACTAGCAAGTTTCAGTTACAAGTCAAAGTAGAATATTTGCTGTTTCTTTTAGAATAGAGGTGGTTGCAGGAAAACCTTACTAATTAAATAGAGATCTAGATTAGGTACATAGGAACATCCTGCTCCCTGTTATTTAGGCATTTGTAAATGGGTCACATAAACTTGGGGTGAGTAGGAGTTTACAGGAGAACTTCTTTTCCAGCAGAGGTGGAGGAGTTCTGGAAATCGCAGGAACATTTGAGTGGCTGGAGGCTTGTGTCCAGTGGTGTATCATAGGGATCAGTGCTGTATCTAAATGATAGAGAAAAGTTTGCAGACAAAGTGAATAGTGAAGAAGGTGGTCTTGGGTTACAGGCGCATATAGATGGATTGGTCAGATGAGGTGACAGATGCAATTTAATCCTGATAAATGAGGTGACGCACTTTTGAACGGCTAAGAAGGCTCGATGAATGGCAAGACATAAGGCTGCCCAGAGGAATAAAGGGACCCTGGGACGCCTGAAGGCAGCCGGACCGGTTAATAGGATGGCATGGGATGTTTGCCTTTATTGGTTTTGGTAATGAGATTGTTAGAGCTGTACAAAACTTCAGTTTGGCAACAGCTGGAGTACAGTGTGCAGTTCTGGCCATGGATGTGATTGTAGTGGCGAGATGCAGAGAAGATTCGCCAGGATGTTGCCTAGGATGGATTGTTTTAGCAATCAAGTTACCTTCTTTTCAGTGAAGGTGGTTAATGGGGAACCTGATTTGAGGTATTTAGGATTATGAGGGGTGTACACTGGTAGGATAGAAAGCAACTGTTTTCCTTAGTTAAAGGGTCAATAACAAATAGGAATAATTTTAATTTGAAAGGCAGGAGGTTTACAGAAAAGAAATTTCAGAGTATGGAAGACATTGCCTGGGAGGTTTATCTAGATGAGAAACCTGTAAGAGTATTTAACTTTCATTAACTTTTCTTTGGAGCTTGAGAATTAGCCGAATTTGATCAGTCTTTCCTCAACCAGTTTGTAAGACCGTAAGACATAGGAATGGAAGTAAGGCCATTTGGCCCATCGAGTCCACTCTGCCGTTTAATCATGGTTGGGCATTTCAACTACACTTACCCGTGTTCTCCCCATAGCCCTTAATTCCTTGCAAGATCAAGAATTTATCAATCTCTCCCTTGAAGACATTTAACGTCCCAGCCTCCCCTGCGCCCGGTGGCAACGAATTCCACAGGCCCACCAATCTCTGGCTGAAGAAATGTCTCCTCGTTTCCGTTCTAAATCGACCCCCTCTAATTCTAAGGCCGAGCCCATGGGTCCTAGTCACCTTGCCTAACGGTAACAACTCCCCAGCATCCACCCTTTCAGAGTCATTGTGTGATAGGATTACCCTGGTTGAACCTCTTTTGCAAGTATATCCTTAGAGACCAAAACTGTACACGGTACTCCAGTTACAATATATTATGGTGTTATACAACTGCAGCAAGACATCTTCTGTTTTCAGATCTTTTCCATAAAACATAGAAGCAGAAGTAAACCAACCAGCCTATTGAATCTACCACAGCTGAACTGATTATCCTCAACTTCTTTTTCGTAATAACCTCGATTCCCTTACTAACTAAAAGTCTTTTGTCTCGCTTGAATGTACTGAACAATCTAGCTTCAGCAGCCCTCTGGCAAAGAATGCAACAGATTGACTCCAGAATTCCTCCCTGACCTCTTGTCCTAGACACACTTGCAAGGGGAGAAGTCCAAGTCCCCCAAGAACCTTTGTGTGTTTCAATAGGATCTTATCTTGTTCTTCAAAACTCCAATGAGTACAGGCTCAACGTATTCTACCTCTCCACAAAGGAACATACCCCCGTACCCAAGATTGCTTTGTGAACCTTCTCTGGACTGTCTTCGACCCCAGTATATTTTTTAAATCGGGTCCCAAATCTGTTCCATATTCTAGCTGTGGTCTTACTAGTGTCTTGTCTCGTGTTTTGAATAATTTTCAATTCTCGCTATTTTTACACTGTTTCCTTTGAAATAAAGGCCAGCATTCCATTTGGCTTACCTTGTACTTGCTGAACTTGGTTCTTTAGAGCTAAAGGGATCAAAGGATTTGGTGAGAAAGTGGAAACAGTACTGACTTGTATGATCCACCATTATTGGATATCAGAGCAGGCTCAAATGGCCTGTGCGTTCATTCCTAGTTTTTAGTGATTTATGTATGTGGATTCCTATTTTATGTTTTCATCCGCTGACTTAACCTGTCTGGTCCTCTGTAGACTTTTTTAGTCATTGTCGCCACTTGCCTTACCATATATTTTTGTCATGTCTGCAAACATAGGCAAGTGACTCTGTCACAGCTCATGCAAATCAATAATACATATTGTGAATAATTGTCTCTAACACTGATTCCTGTCATAGTCCACTATTACAGGTTGTCATTCTGAAAATGTGGCTATCTCCAACACGATCGTCTCTTATTAAGTAGCCTAAGCATAGTCAAAAACCTGCTGAAAATCCTAATGTATTATATCCATTGCTACCCCATTAAATACCCTGCTTATTAGAATTCTTTGAAGAAATAATAAATTTGTCAGCAATAATTTTTCCCTTTGTGAAGGCATATTGTTCTACAATCATTGTATTTCTAAGTGCTGTGCTGTAGCATCAGTTAGATGAATAATAACGCAGCATTTGCCTTTCTTAATTATTTGCCCTGCATGTTCACTTTTAGTGAACAAGGATGCCCTGGTCCCTTTGGCCACCAACATGTCTGAACGTCTCCCCATTTAAGAAGCATTCTTAATTATTTTAAGTGATTAACTTTATACCTCTATTCCATCGGCCATCTTGCTCATTCATTCAGTCTGTCCAATTCTGCTTAAAGCTTCCTGTGTCTTAACTTGTTCTGTCATCAGCAAATCTCAATTTTGCGCTTGGTCCCCCCAGCTAAATCAATTATATAGATTGTGAACAGCACTGATCCTTGAAGTAGCATGGAGATTAACTGAGATGGCTAGTTGTTGGCAACACTTTCAATGAATTATATGACCACCTTTTGTGTTGTGTATTTCTATTATGTTAAAGCATAGGCTGTATGTTATGTTAATGAACCAGTTATTACTAATTGGACTAATTTCATGCTTTTGTGAAATGTAAACATCTCTGTCCAGCCACATTTTTGCCTTGGCCTTCCTCTAATTGTGTTTCCATTATTAATTTTTAGTTTACTATGACAGTATTAAGTGCCCTTGTTTTAAGAATACTAAAACCCATAGTGGCTTTAATCTTTAACTATTACACTTGCATTTGATGTGGCTTATCAGTAACCTGATTATTTTTTTCGCATCTCGTGCATCTTTATTATTGTATAATAATGCTTAGCTTATAGTAGGTATCCGGATTATTGGTTTGTGCAGTTTCTGCTAGCTGCAGGAAATTTTTATTCAAGAATCCATAACCTGGGTTCAGATTGTTCTGATACATAGAATCCTAAAAGTTTTCTGCATTAAAGGAACCCATTTGAACCATTGACTCTGCCATCTCTGGTGGCTAGAGCACTTCAACACTAAACTCATGGCCCTGTATAATCCTGAAAGTGAATCCAAAAGACAGATTGGAATATATATCCAATTCTCTTGCCATTTCCTCTGGGAAAGATTTTGGATCTAAACCAGGTAGATGTTTTCCCCCAATTTTTTTCTTTGAGCCTATGATCTTTAAATTGATGGTAGGAACTCACATCTTCTAGTAGTGACTTCCTAGCACCTATTGCTGACTCCTGATAATCACACTTAAAAGAACTTGAAAGTGTTGCAATGTTAATTTTTTTTTAAAAACTCATCAGACTACTCAGCCTTCTCTGCTCAAAGTGCAAATAGCTTCAAATGAACATTGTTGCCATATAGCTACACCTCTAATATTTGCTGTTAGGTACTGCAGAGGTTTCCTCCATTCTGGAAGAACGTATCATGGGAGCTGACGCTTCTGCTGACCTGGAAGAGACAGGTCGTGTGCTGTCAATTGGTGATGGTATCGCTCGTGTGTATGGTCTCAGAAATGTACAGGCTGAAGAAATGGTTGAATTCTCCTCTGGTCTGAAGGTAACTCAAGTGCTTGTGACAAGTTAATAGTATACTGAACTTAATGAATGTGCATGTATTACATGTAGAATCTTTACAGTTAAATTTGTGCAATGGCAGCTAAGCATCACTAATAGCTGATATTTAATATTTAACTGATCGTTCTACTCTCTTGTGACCTCCACTACGTTTTTATAGATCTTAATGTCATAGGCTCCCACATGATTCCCAAAAGATGTTGTGTTAACTGGTTTCCTGATGCAGCTATTGTAGAGGTGCCAGAAGAAATTTTAATGTTTGGCTTGGATAATTTAGTTGGTGTTTCTGTGCTCAGCTGTTAGATTTCTCTTAATTTGTGTGTGCGTGTGGAGGTAGTGTGACAACAATTTATCTCATGATGACCACTTTGGTGAACTATTTGCCAACACGTAAATGTCTAGGATAAAGAATGGCCACTACTGGAGAACTGGCAGCAAGTAAAGAACAATATTCCAAGGGAAATCCATACCTTTCAACTCACTTGCTGTCTTTCAGGGAATGTCTCTGAACTTGGAACCTGACAATGTTGGTGTCGTCGTATTTGGTAATGACAAGCTAATCAAGGAAGGTGACATTGTGAAGAGAACTGGTGCCATTGTGGATGTTCCTGTAGGAGAGGAGCTACTCGGACGTGTTGTAGATGCTCTGGGTAATACCATTGACGGAAAGGTAAAGAGCTTGCAGAAATTGTGCTCGTCCTGAATATATCGGGACTACATAACTCTTGATAGTACTTGTCAGAACGTTTACTTTTAACGTTGTTATTTTTACTTCATTTTAAATGTAGGTAAAAATTTCACTTTACTGAAGATTACCTTGTGGTTGTATAGTAGAGAACTGGGTATTTTGGCCAAGTAGTTATAAATGTTTGTCTCTTTTTGCCCCTCTTAATTCATTCCACATTGCTGTCTTTTGCTTTATCCTTGATGTTGATCGAGCATCAGTTTTTTTTTGGGGATTTGAGAGGGATCTCTAAAATTTGGACTCTGGGCTGTAATAGGTCCAAAGACCACTTAGTAAAACTTAACCAGGCAGTGTCATTAGGGTGATCAAACTAAATTACCATATCATCTTTTTAGTTCCTTTCTTTGGCTTGTCAGAGTTTGGCACTCAAAGAACAACACTTTGCCTTTCTCTAACAGGGTCCACTTGGTGCTAAGAACCGTAGACGTGTGGGACTGAAAGCCCCTGGTATTATTCCCAGGATCTCAGTACGGGAACCTATGCAGACTGGCATTAAAGCAGTAGACAGTCTAGTTCCCATTGGCCGTGGGCAGCGAGAGCTTATCATTGGTGACAGACAGACTGGGTAAGAAAATAGTTCTAAAATTGTGTTAAAGTAGTTTTGGTAAATTTAGGTTCTTGATATAAATTAGGTACAACGTACAGTGGCCTGATTAGCTGTCTCAGTGCTCTTTTTGAAACACTTTTTTAATATTGTCTTAGCAAACATTGGATAAGTATTTCAAGAAAGACTGTGATCTGAATGGAAATTTGCAGGTATGGAGTGAAGCCTGCAAATGTGGGTGCTCTTGGATGATGAGTCAATGCATCATTTCAATGGAGATGAGCCTGCTTTGCTTGGGATTGCTGTATTAGATGCTTGCAAAATCATCCTCGTATTGTTTCTTCTTGTTTAATCTAGAGGCGTGGAAGCCACTTCATGTTCTTACTGTCTTGTCTGAGATGAATTAAGTCCTTATGGGTTATTAATGTACTTGCCGTTTATGTTCTGTATAGCTTGGCTATCAAAATTGTTCTTACTGAAATGATTTTTGTAACGTGTTTCAGAAAAACTGGTATTGCTATTGACACCATCATTAATCAGAAGAGATTCAATGACGGCACTGATGAAAAGAAAAAGCTGTACTGCATCTATGTTGCCATTGGTCAGAAAAGATCCACTGTGGCTCAGCTGGTGAAGAGACTGACAGATGCAGGTGGGAATTTGTATCGAGTAATTGATTTTTTAAAACGTGAGGATTTTGTACAGGTGGCACTGACACTCATGGGTTATTGAAGGAAATCATCAAGGATGGGAGCCTACACAGGGAGGGAGAAGAGTGGAGAATGAGCAAAGAAACAAAAGACTGGGGTGGGAACTGAATATCTATAAGGGTATTCAGTTTTTAAGAAGTTCAGGCGAACAGGAGGTGGGGTAGTTCTGGTTAAAGAAGAAACTGACGCAATAGTGAGGAAGGATATTGGCTTCAGTAAAGTAGAATCCGTGGTAGAGCTTGGAAGCATCTGGGGAAGAAAATGATGCTGGGGGTTTATGTCCAGACCTCCAAATTTGTAATGTTGCAAAGGGCATTAAGCAGGAAAGTTTCCTGGATTAATGTTGAGAAAACAACTTAAATAGGCCATCCTAGAGTGGGTATTATGTAATCAGAAAGGAATAATTGATAGTCTAGTTGTGTGAGGACCTGTGTGGGGAGGATTGACCATATATGATAAAAATTCATCATTTAAGATGCAGTGTGACAGTTAATTTCGAAACTGCAGTCCTGAATGTATAGAAAAATGATGGTGAGAGCTGGTCATGATAAATTAGGTCATTTTACTTACAAAAGGTTGATGGATAGGTAATAGCAAACATATAAAGAATTCTTGGATGAACTGCAATAATTATTATTTGGGGAGAGGCGGTACTGGTGGTGGGGAAGTGACAGAATTGGACAGCGTTAGTGTGGATTTTAAAAAAGGGAAATCTTGCTTTGCAAATCTACTTGAATTTTTTGAGGCTGTAACAATTGGAGTTGATGAGGCAGAAGCAATGGGGTTTAATTGGATTTTGCAAGGCTTTGATAAGGTTGCATTAAAAACGTAATGTTAAAGTGCACAGGACTTGTGGTAGTGTCCAGGCATGGATAAAGATCTGGTTCAAAGACTGGGAACAACATGAACAACTGGGTGTTTTTCCAAGTGGCAGGTGGTAGGTAGTGAGACAGTGCTGTGATCAATGTTCAGACCCCAGCAATTCACAATGTATATTAAAATCTTAATATGAGGAAACTAAATGTAGCATCCCCAGTTTTGAAGATGACAAAGCTGAATGGGAGGGAGAGCTATGAGGAGGATGCAGAGATGGTTAGTTGTGATTTTAGACAAGCTAACAAAGTGAGTAAATGCATGGTGGATGAAATGTAATGTGGATAAATGTGAGGTCATCTACTTTGGGAGCAAAATCTAGAGAGATAATCTTAATGGTGATTAGATTGGTATAGGTGAGGGTGCAAGAAGACCTGGGTGTCACTACAAATAAGCCTGTAGATGCAGCAGGCAGTAAAGTAGCAACTGGGATGTTGGTCCTCATTGAGAGACTTGTGGTACAGTCAGAGAAGCAGGCATGTCTTGCTGCATTTGTGACAGGCTCTGTGAGTTGAAACTTGCAGTGTTATGTGCAGTTGTGGTCTCCTTCTGAGAATGGATGTTTTGGCTATGGAGAGAGTACAGCAAGGTTTGCCAGTGATTCCTGGGGTGGTAAGACTGACATTCAAAGAAGGTTGGATCGGTTAGGACTGTTCACTAGAGATCAGATGAACAAAGGAGAATTTCATGGCCTGCAATGTTCTAACAGGGCTAGACGGGGTAAAAGTAGAAAGGATGTTCTTAATGACTGGAGAATTAAGAATCAGGCCTCATCAGTCTAATAATGTGTCATATGTGTGAGTGATAATGGGAACTGCAGATACTGAAGAATCCAAGATAACAAAGTGTGAGGCTGGATGAACACAGCAGGTCAAGCAGCATCTCAGGAGCACAAAAGCTGATGTTTCAGGCCTAATGTGGCATAAGCCATTTAAGGTTGAGATAAGGAGAGAGTGTGGTGAACTCATGGAATTTTCTGCCATAACGTGGTTGACTCCTCTTCAAATAAGAATGTTTTGCATCAGTTATTGGGAGTAAAAGGATCGAAAGATACAGGGAAAAACCACAAACAGGGTATTGAGATGGATGATCAGCCAACGTAATAAACCTACTACTTTGTTTCTATACAGCAGAATATAGGGATGAATTGATTGAGGGTGGTGGTTATGGTCAGAGGTAGTTGAGTCATAAGCAATAGTTTCTGCACTATAAGTCATTATGGTGATTTTTATCATGCACCTAATAATTCTACTAATGTTTATGACTTATCTTCTAGATGCCATGAAATACACCATTGTGGTTTCTGCCACAGCCTCTGATGCTGCCCCACTGCAGTACCTGGCCCCATATTCTGGCTGCTCTATGGGCGAGTATTTCAGAGACAATGGCAAACATGCACTGATTATCTATGATGATTTGTCCAAACAGGTCAGTGCTGTTTTCCTCTCCTGACTAACTTTTGAGCCATTTCTATATTTGCCCAGTTGTGACTTATTGGCAGAAGGGCATTTTATCAACATTGCCCTTTTTCACAAGTGTCTGGAAGCATGGAATAAGCTTAACTTGTTGTAGAGTTATAGCTATACAACATGGAAACAAACCCCCTGGTCCACTTTATCTGCGCTGACCAGATATCCCAATCTGACCTAGTCCCATTTAATAGCATTTGGCCCATGTCCCTCTAAACCCTTCATTCATTGGCCCATCCAGATGCCTTTTTAAATGTTGCCTTCCTTGCCAGTTTGTTCCATAAACACACCACCCGATGCATGACAGAACCTCCTGAGATTTTCCTGGATCCTAGAAGGAGCACACTTGGCCAGTAGTACCTACACCTGATTATCTGATCTGACTCTATTGTGTAGCGCCAGATAACTCTTCTCCCTCTTTCTTTATCCCCCCTGACCCCCCCCAAAAAAAATCCCTGCCCATCCTTTCTATTCAGAGAAGAATATGTGATGGCCTTTTGAATGCTTCAGCAAAACCTGCCTGCTTTGCCATAAGACATGGGAGCAGAAGTTTAGCCATTTGGCTTATCGAGTCTGCTCCAAATTCAATCGTGGCTGATAAGTTCCCCCACCCCATTCTCCTGCTTTCTCCTCATAACCCTTGATCACCTTGACAATCAAGAACCTGTCTGTCTCAGTTTAAATATATTCAATAACCTGGTCTCCACAGCGTGGCAGTGAATTCCATAGATTGACCACTCCATGGCTGAAGAAGTTTCTCCTTATCTCTGTTCTAAAAGGTCTTCCCTTTACTCTAAGGCTGTGCCCTTGGGCCTAGTCTCTGCTACCAATGGAAGCATCTTCACAACATCCACTCTATCCAGGCCATTCAGTATTCTAAGTTTCAATTGAATCGCAGACAACCCCCCCCCCCACATCCCAAATCCTTCCTACTCCAAAGAGGATAGCCCCAGAGTCTTCAAACATTCCTCATATGTTAAGTTTCTCATTCCTGGACCATTCTTGTGAACCTCCTATGAACCTGCTCCAGGACCAGTACATCCTCCCTGAGATATGGGGCCCAAAACTGCGCACAATACTCCAAATTTGGCCTGACCAGGGCCTTCTAAAACCTCAGTCATACATCCCTGCTTTTATATTTGAGTCCTCTCAATAAATGCCAACATTGCATTTGCCTTCCTGACTGCTGACTCAATCTGAGAGTTTACCTTGATAGAATCCTGGACTAGAACTCCCAAGTCTCTTTGCTCTTCAGACTTCTGAATTTTCTCCCCTTATAGAAAATAGTCCATGCTTTTATTCTTGTTAACAAAGTGCATGACCTCATACTTACCCACATTTGTACTCCATCTGCCACTTCTTTGCCCACACTCCTAACCTGTCCAAATCCTTCTGCAGCCTCCTCACCTCAATACTACCTGTCCCTCTACCTATCTTTGTATCGTCGGCAAACTTAGCCAGAATGCCCACAGTTCCTTCATTTAGATAATTAACATACAAATGAAGATTTGTGATCCCAACACTGACCCTTGCGGAATACCACTTGTCACCAGCTGCCATCATGAGAAAGACCCTTTTATCCCTGCTTTCTGCCTGACAGCTAATCTTCTATCTGTGCTAGCACCTTGCTTCTAACACCATGGGCCCTTATCTTACTCAGCAGCCTCCTGTGCGACTCCTTGTCAAAGTCCTTCTTGAAGTCCAAATAAATAACGTCCATTGGCTCTCCTTGCTCTACCTTGCTCGTTACTTCCTCAAAGAATTCTAGCAGATTTGTTAGATCTCCCCTTGATGAAACCATACTGACTTTGCCCTATTTTACCATACACTTCCAAATATTCAGAAATCTCATCCTTTATGGTGGACTCAAATCTTACCCATGACCAAAGTTAGGCCTGTATTTTTGTATCTTTTTGCCTTACTCCCTTTTGAAAGGTGTCTCACATTTGTGATTTTCCAGTCCTCTGGGTCCCTCTGACTAAAGTGATTCCTGAAAGATCACCAGTAACGATTCCACTATCTCTTCAGCTATCTCCTTTAGAACTCTGGCGTGTAGTCCATCTGGTCCAGATGGTTTATCCACCTTCAAGTCAAATCACTTTTACTAGCAACTTTTGCTTGGTGTTGGCCACCATACTCTCTTGAATTTTTGGGAGATTACTCGTGTTGTCCACAGTGAAGACTGATGTGAAGTAATTATTTAGTTCCTCAGCCATTTCCTTGTTTCCCCACTACTGTCTCTCCAGCATAATTTTCCAGTGGTCCACTGTCGTCTTTTGCCATTTTATATATCTACAGAAACTCTGAGAGTTCTCCTTAATATTACTGGCTAGCTTACCCTCCCTCCTATTTAATCTTCTCCCTTTATTCTTTTCTTTTTTTTGATCTACTGGTGTTTGTAAGCTTCCTGATCCTCTGGTTTCCCACTGCCCACTTCACGTTTCTCGATAGTGCGTTCCATACGCTGATACCTTGCTGTGTGAAAATGATTTTACTCTCATCACTCTTGCTTTGTTTACCCGTCACTTTTTTGTTTTGTTTTCAAGTGGAAACAGCTTTGCTATCTCTACTGTATCCAGTCAATTCATGATTTTTGAAAACCTCAAATCGGATCTCCTCAGTCACCTTCTCTTCAGGGAGATCAGTCCCAAAATCATCATAGCTGAAGTTTCTCATACATGGAACCATTCAAGTAAATAGCTTCTGTACTGTCTGCCCAATACATTCACACATTTCCTCTGTGGCCTCCAGTACTCTGCCCAGTACTCCAGCTGAGTTCTGATAAGTGACTTCTAGAAGTTCAACATCACCTCGTTCTTGTTCTTTATGCCCCCATTAGTAAAGCTGAATACTCACTATACTTTATTTCTTTATTCTTCATCTTGCCACCTTCAGTGATCTGTGCACATATACTTCCAAATCTCTGTGCTCCTGCTCCCCTCTTAGAATTGTACTCCCTATTTACTTGACTTTTGGTGTTTTCCAGATCATTGTGCATTACCTCACTTGTCAGTGTTGACCCTCAACTGCCTGTTCCACTAACTTGTCAGTGTTATCTTGAAATAACAAGGTGTAGAGCTGGATGAACACAGCGGCCAAGCAGCATTAGAGGAGCAGGAAGGCTAACGTTTCCGGCCCAGACCCTTCTTTAGAAAATTTTCTCCAGTATCTGCAGTTCCTGCTATTTCTGAAACAGTGTTATCTTGAAGTTCTGCACTATCCTCACTTCCCAATTCTTCCAGATTTAGTGTCATCTGCAACCTTGAAAGCTGTCCCCTCCCCCCACACACATCCAGATTATTAATATATCAGGCCTTTAATGAAGGAAAGTTTCCAGTTTTTCGGCAAATCCCCAAAGTCAGGAGAATTGAAATATGGCAGGTGCCTCTGCAAATTCTACCCTCACTTGTTTCGAAATTCTCAGATGCATCTCGTCCAGTTCCAGATGTTGGCTTCAAGTGCCAACAATCTGTCTAAGAATTCTTCCTTATTAATATTGATCCCTTCTAGTGATGGCTTTTTCCCTCTGTGACTGACCTGGACAGCATTCTTCTCCTGTACAGACAGGTGCGAGGTATTCACTTAATAACTTAGCCATACTCCCTGCCATCCTCTAAATCCCTTTTTTGTTTTGGGTTTCTAACCCAACTCCTCCTAGCTTCTCTTGCCTGACCATATGCCTAAAGAAGACTTTGGGATCTCCCTTTGTTAGTTGCTGTTGTTTTCTTACAGTTCTTCTTTTTGCTTTTCACCTGCCCCCAGCCTTCCTGATTTTTGATTCTGTTTCATGTTTTCAATCCCACACCTTTTTCCTTTCTAATGTTAATTTCTACTTGCTTTTGTCATCCAGAGTACTCTGGATTTATTTGTCCTCCTGCCTTTTGCATTAGAGCTGATACATCTTGACTGTACCCAAACCATTTGCTCCTTGAATTGGCCCTTTTTCCCCCCACAAGAGATGCCAATCTCTGTTTCAGTCACTTCTCAACATGTTAGTTTGTTTTCTTCTGTCACAGGGTGTGGGCATTGTTGGCAGGTCAGCATTGCTTTCTTTATCTGCTGCAGTCCATGTGCTATAGATAGATCAACAATGCTGTCATGAGGGATTTCCACAATTTCAACCCAGCAGCAGTGAAAGAATGGCAGTATAATTCCTAGTTAGTTGTGGCCCCCTCCCCTGCTTTTTCATTTAAAGCAAAAGAGTGAAAATTGAGCTGCGTGCTTTTGAAATGTGGTTGCTGAGGCTGATTGAGACCAGGCCTAGCCTAACTATGAAGTTCAGGGATAATTGCTTATTTAATCAAATCCTTAAAATCGTTATACATACATAACATACTTTGCCCTATTCCTCCTATTTAGGACTTGTTTGAAGTGCAGTTAAATTTTTTTTTCAGGCTGTCGCCTACCGCCAGATGTCCCTGTTGCTACGTCGTCCCCCAGGTCGTGAAGCCTATCCTGGTGATGTATTTTACCTGCATTCACGTCTTTTGGAGAGAGCAGCCAAAATGAATGATAACTTCGGTGGTGGCTCCCTTACTGCTCTTCCTGTCATTGAGACTCAGGCTGGTGATGTATCTGCTTACATTCCAACAAATGTCATCTCCATCACTGATGGTCAGGTGAGTTGCAAAAACCTATTCAGTTCTGTTTCATGAATATGATTGAAAAGTGAGTCGTTTTATCCATGGTCTCCTTTTTATCAAATGATTCAATCCGAAATCAGCCATATTTCGGAGATAGTCACGGGCATGGGTTGACACTTGGAACTGTGATATTGATGTGATGATGAGATGTAGTTGAGGGAGAGACAAGAATAACAACGTCACTTTTCAGGATATAGGATCTTCAGGCAGGATAGTAGAGGATGCGGAAATGGAGGTGGTGTCACGTTAGTTAGTTACTGCAGTAAAGAGGAGGCATATCTTGGAAAGGTTGTTAAATGAGCCTCTGTGTGTGGAACTTCAGAATAAAAAGGGCCTGTCATACTGTTTAGTATATTGTAGGCTCCTTCACGTAGTCAGCAGGCAATTGAAGTGCAATGTGCAGTTAATGTACTATGGTGTGTGAAAATAATGTAATTATTTTAGGACGTTTCAACTACCTGAATTGGGATAATAAGTATAAAGAGTTAAGAGGAGGCAGAATTCTTGAAATGGAGACTTCTTGTGTCAATGTGCAGATAGCCCAAGAAGGGATTGTGCAGTGCTGTATCTGCTCCTGGGCAACGAAGACAGACAGTTGTTTGAGGTGACGGTGACGGGAGCATTTTAGTGAGAGCAACCTCAACACCATGCGTTTTAGGTTTGTTATGGAAAAGGAGAAATACTCTAATCTGAAATGCCTTTTTATAAAATGTAAGGCAGATTTTAAAATCTGGCTGGATCAGGCCAAAATAGACTAGAAGCAGCCTCTCGAGAAAAAGTGTACAGCAGAACAGGAGGCTTTCAAAAAGCTGTTCATGGACCGTACAGCCTCAACATGTTTTGATTTATGGTGAAATGTTGGAACAAAAAGCTTGATCTCTAGATGTTGAGGAATATTCTGGACTGGATAAAAAGAAAGAGACTTATAACAGGCACGAAGATACCAAAACAATGGAGGTTCTCGACGAGTTTGGAAAGGGGGTGGGGGGGGGTTTCAAAAAAGTAACGAGGTGAGCAAAGATAATGCGTAAAGAAATGAGACAGGCAAGATGAGAGAATCTCAAGATATTCTAGAATTTCTAGGGAAAGAGTAGGGCCTATTGGGAACCAAGGAGACAACCTTGGGTAGGCAATGGCCAAGTGGTGGTATTGTTAGAGATGATAGGAACTGCAGATACTGGAGAATCCAAGATAACAAGGTGTAGAGCTGGTTGCACACAGCAGCCAAGCAGGAAAGCTGACATTTCGGGCCTAGACCCTTCTTCAGAAATGGGGGAGAGGGGGCGGCGGATCAAAGATGGATAGAGGAGAAAATAGGTGGCGAGGAGACAGACAAGCAGTTTAAGGCTGAAGCGATTACAAGAGAGTTGCAGTGGGAGAGATCCCCTGAAGTTTGTCCAGAGCGAGGAGGGTAACTTCAGGTTAGGCATCCCTAGGAGAGGCTTCACAGTGAGGTTAAAATTGTAGCAGAGATAATAGGAACTGTAGATGCTGGAGAAGTGTTCATCCAGCACTTGAAGGGCCTGTTCTGTGTTGTATTGTTCTATGTTCTATGTACACTTTGGTATTATTGTTAGACTGTTAATCCAGAAACCCAGCCGGGAAACCTATGTTTGAATTCCACTATCTGCTGTGGTGGGATTTGAACTTTTTTAAAAGTCTGGAATTAGGAATCTACTGATCACAATGAATCCATTGTTGATTGTCGGAAAAATCCATCTGGTTCATTGATATCATTCGGGGAGGATATCTGCCACCATCACCTCGTCTGGCCTGCATGTGACTCCAGACCCCCAGCAATGTAGTTGCCTTTTCAGACGGCAGTTGAAAGTCAAGTCTCAAAGAAATGAAAATGGATGGATCACCTGGCATCTACCTAGGCACGGAAAAGACAACAATGGGAACAGTCCTGTCAACCCTGTGAAGTCCTCGCTAATGTTTGGAATTAGTGCCAAAATTGGGAGAGCTGTCTCTGACTAGTTAAGCAACAGCCTGACACTTATGATTCTGTGTGTATGACTGTCCCAGCTGCCACCACCACCATCCCTGGATATGTCCTGTCCCACCAGCAGGACAGACCCAGCAGAAATGGTGGCACAGTGGTATACAGTCGTTAGGGAGTTGCTGTAGGAGGTCTCAACATTGACTCTAGGCCCCATGAAGTCTCATGGCTTCAGGTTAAACATGGGCGAGGAAACCTCAATGTGGACTTCACATGCTTCAAAATCTCCCCTTCCCCCACTGCATCTCAAAACTAGCCCAGCTTGACCCCTCCCACTACTGCATCCCAAAACCAGCCCAGCCTGTCTCCGCTTCCCTAACCTGTTCTTCCTCTCACCCATCCCTTCCTCCCACCTGAAGCTGCACTTCCATTTCCTACCTACCACCTCATCCTGCCTCCTTGACCTGTCTGTCTTCCCTGGACTGACCTATCCCCTCCCTACCTCCCCACCTATACTCTCTCCACCTATCTTCTTTTCTCTCCATCTTCGGTGCCTCCCCCCTCTCCCTGTTTATTCCAGTTCCCTCTCCCCATCCCCCTCTCTGAAGGGTCTAGGCCCGAAATGTCAGCTTTTGTGCTTCTGAGATGCTGCTTGGCCTGCTGTGTTCATCCAGCTCCACACTTTGTTATCTTGGATTCTACAGCATCTGCAGTTTCCTTTATCACAAGGAAACCACCTGTTAGTTACCGCAACGCATCTCTCTCTCTCGCTCTCCCTCCCCTCCCTCTTCTCTTCTCTCTCTCTCTCTCTCTCTCTCTCTTTTTCCCCCCCCCCCCCCCCCCCCCCCCAACCTCATATGATGAATTAGGACAAGTTGAACACTTGGAGGATGAGGATAGCAGTGGCACAAAATGTACTCTGGTGGACATTGAAATTCCCCACCCACCAAGTGGCTCAGCAGCAGTACTACTGATCAAGCTGTTCCTGTCCTAAAGGGCATAGCTGCCAGCCTATGTCTGTGGCAGGTGGTGAGGTGACCAATGAGGGAAAAACATGCTTGACCTCATCATTACCAATCTGCCAGCTGCAGTCATATCTGAGCATGATGGTCACTCTTACCGATACTATTGCACAGTCCTTGTGGAGACAAAATCCTGCCTTCACCTTGAACAGCCTCCATGTTGTGTGGTGGTATCACTGTGCTAAATGGGATAGACTTTGCATGGATCTAGCAACTCAAGACTGGGCTTCTATGGGGTGTTGTGGGCCATCAACAGCAGCAGAATTGCACTTGCACAATCTGTAACCTCATGGCTGGCATCGCCCCCTCTAACCATAACCATCAATCCAGGGGATCAACCCTGGTTCAATGGAGAGTGCAGGAGGGTATGCCAGAAACAGCACCAGGCATACCTGAAGGTGAGTTATCAACTTGGTGAAGCCACAAACAGGACTAATTGCATGCCAAACAACAGAAGCAGCTTTAGGTAAACAATCCTACAACCAAGCTATCATATTTAAGCTCTGCAGTCCTGCCACTTCCAGTCGTGAATGGTGGTGAACAATTAAACAACTCACTGGAGGAGGTGGCTCCACAAATATCCCCATCCTGAATGTTTGAAGAGCCCAGCACAAAAGCTAAGGCTGAAGCATTCGCAGCAATCTTCAGCAAGAAGTGCCGGGAGGATGATCCATCTCTGTCTCCTCCAGTAGTCTGCAGCATTACAAGTATTGGTCCTCAGCCAATTTGATTCACTCCATGTGATATCAAGAATTGGTTGCAGACACTGGATGCTGCAGGAGGCAGTAAATACCAAGCAGAGTAGAATAACATCGCTTCATCGGAGGCTCCACTGATGTCACCTAGCACAGTGACAAAACAGCTGAACAAAAACAAGCAAGCTCAGCGTGCAAATTGGCATCACGGCAAGTGACATTCATACCACATAAATGCCAGGCGGTGACCATCACCAATTAGCAACACTCTATCTACTGCCTCTCAACATTCAATGGTGTTACCATCACTAGATCCCCCACTATCAACACCCTAGGAGTTACCATTGACCAGAAACTCAACTGGACTCACTGTATTAACAGTGGCTACAAGAGCAGGCCAGAAGCTTGGAATACTGCAGTGAGTAACTCACCACCTGACACCTCAAAGCCATCCACCATCTGCAAAACAAGTCAAGAGTGTGATGGAATACTCCCCACTTGCCTGCATGGGTGCAGCTGCAACAACATTTTAAGCAAGACAAAGCAGCCGCCTTGACTGGTGCCACATGTACAAACATTCACTTCACCACTAATGCTCAATACTGGCAATATGTGTCATCTACATGATGCACTATGGAAATTCACCAAAGTTGCTTGGGTGACATCTTCCAAACCTATGACCACCAGCACTTGCAAAATCCAATGCAAGCAACAAGTTTTCAATCGTGGTATTCATTTAACAGAGCTATCCTTAAGTGTCGCTGATCAAACTGGACTTTGCACTATTATGGCATTCCATGTGCATCCACAGCACGGGAAGTCTGACAGGGTTTGGATGATGTTATTTCCGGGTGCAGATTCCACAATGTCATCTCACGTGCGCGGTCAGGTCTTTGTCCAAGTCTGCAACGTCAGCAGTAGAAAAGCCAGCAACATCCTTCCCTGTTAGCATTTTGCAGGGACAGTTCCCTCCGAGACACCCCGGTCGACGACGACTCCACTCCCAACACCAGCCCACACCCCCAGGTCATTTTCCCATGCAATCACAGAACTGTAACACTTGTCTGTTTATCTCCTCCTTCACTATTGAAGAGTCCAGACATGTCTTCCAGGTGAAGAAGTTATGTATCTGCATTTTACACAATCTAGACTGCTACATTCACTGCTCACAATACATCACTGTGTTCCCTGGCCAACATTTCTATCTTGGGCCTACTATAATGTTACAATGAGAGTCAGCGTGAGCTGAAAGAACAGCATTTTATTTTCCGTTTGGAAACCCTGCAGCCTTCAGGTCACAATATTCAGTTCAAAAGTTTAGAAGCTGAACACCACCTTTTTATGTCCTTTACCCAGTCCAGTACCCCGGGCCCTTTCAGCGTAGCCGACCCATTTTCACCTACATGCCACCCAGGTTGATAGTGCTGTTAAGAAGGCTTACGCTGTGTTAGGTTTTATTGGTAAAGTGATTGAGTTCCGGAGCCTTGACGTCATGCTGCAGCTGTACAAAACGCTAGTGCGGCCTCATTTGGAATGTTGTGAGCAGTTCTGGTTGCCCCATTACAGGAAGGATGTGGAAGCATTGGAAAAGGTGCAGAGGAGATTTACCAGGATGTTGCCTGGTCTGGAGCAGAGGCCCTATGAAGAAAGGCTGAGGGACTTGGGTCTGTCCTCATTGGAGAGAAGGCGGCGAAGAGGGGATTTAATAGAGACATTCAAGATGATCAGAGGATTAGACAGGGTGGACAGTGAGAGTCTTTTTCCTAGGATGATGACTTCAGCTTGTACGAGGGGGCATAGCTACGAATTGAGGGGTGATAGATTTAAGACAGATGTCAGAGGCAGTTTCTTTACTCAGTGGTAAGGGCATGGAATGCCCTGCCTGCCAATGTAGTTAACTCAGCCACATCAGGGGCATTTAAACAGTACTTGGATAACATATGGATAATGATGGGATAGTAGGGGGAGGGGATTAGATTAGTTCACAGGTCGGCGCAACATCGAGGGCTGAAGGGCCTGTTCTGCGCTGTATTGTTCAATGTTCTAACTCCTGAGTGACAGAACGAGACAGCAAGAGGACACAGTGGATCAAGTAATGCAGTTTGTCGAGCCCAGTCGTCAATTTGTTAAGGATTCAATCAGACTTGTGAAACGACGTACCAAACCAGACAGAAAAGAATTTCAGAAGATTGTCAAGGCAACAGCAATTGGATTTGCCATCATGGGATTCATTGGTTTTTTTGTAAAGCTCATCCACATCCCTGTTAATAACATTGGTTAGGATGTCATCTGGTCTAATGCAAGTTGGGTAAGGAATGAAGATGAGAGGACACCATGGCATAGTTCTTATTTTGTGCGTTATGAATCAATAAAAATCATTTTAGAAAAAAAAGTGGCTCAGTGGTTAGCACTGCAGCCTCACAGTGCCAGGGACCTGGGTTCGATTCCAGCCTTGGGTGACTGTCTGTGTGGAGATTGCATATTCTCCCTGTGTTTGCACATTCTCCCTGTGTCTGTGCGGGTTTCCTCCGGGTGCTCCAGTTTCCTCCCACAGTCCAAAGATGTGCAGGCTAGGGGGATTGGCCATGCTAAATTGCCTGTAGTGTTCAGGGATGTGTGGGTTATAGGGGGGATTGGTCTGGGTGGGATTCAAGGGGCAGTCTAGACTTGTTGGGCCGAAGGGCCTGTTTGCACACTGTAGGTAATCTAATTACAGGGATTCAAGAAGGCACTTACCACTACTTTTTAATGATTTGGGTTTGGAAAATAATGCTAGCCCAGGTAGTGATGTCCACATCCCAACTGATCACTACTTAGTTATATTTTGTAAGTAAAAAGGTGAGACTTCTGTTTGGTTTACAGTAAACAGTTGTAGGGTTTACACTTGACTTTTGGGGTGTATGGATTTCTGTGAGACACCAGAGATAAATGCATCAAAATTTTAATGGTACAACAGCAAATGAGTATTGATTTGAGCGTTTTATTGCTCTGATATCTAGAGTATCTAATTGTGCTTTTTCATGTTGTAAAACTAATGTTGAGGTGATGTGATTTGATACATATCCTTTGTAAGCAGTGCTGCTTTGTCATGCTTTTAAATAATTATTCTGATGTCATGATGGCTTTCATTTAAGTCCATTTATTCTCCCTTAGATCTTTTTGGAAACTGAACTGTTCTATAAAGGTATTCGCCCAGCTATCAATGTGGGTTTGTCTGTGTCACGTGTTGGATCTGCTGCCCAAACCAAAGCCATGAAACAGGTATTCAGTGCACAGATTTTATTTGCTTTTTAATTGAATGGCAAATAGTTCAGCATTGTTACCAGGACTTCATTGATCTATATTCAGTTCAGTCTGCTTTAGTCAACTGATTTATAAAATTTTTAAAAATAAACAAGACCTGCCTATTGATTAAATTTGACTGAAGCAGATGGATTGCTTGATGAACAATATCACTAAATGTCAAATAAGGCAGTCAAAGACATTAAGTTCCAACTCCATTTGTTTAATGAATGAAACCAAGAGATAGACAGATGTACGGAGAGACCTTTGCATCTGCCTAGTTGTAAGTATGCTGCAGCATTTGTCACTTATTCACGGGGTCTAGGCTTTGCTGGCTTGGCCAGTGTTTATTGCCAATTCCTAATTGCCTTTGGAGGTGTTGTGAGCTGCTACCGTTGAACTGCTCCATGGCAGGTATCTATGGTCACAGTGCAGACAGGAAGTTTTAGGATTTTGATCTAGCAACAGTGAAGCATTAGTAATGCAGTTTAAAGTCGGAGTGGTGTGTGGCCTGGAGGGTGGTGGTGCTCCTTTGCATCTTCTTGATTGATAAGAGAACCTGTGGTTCAAACAACTGTCTACTACTGTTCATGCCAGAAGTGTGCTGGGTGGACAGTTAGCAAAGATAGATTTACTTTGACTTATAATCCTGCTGCTTGTCCATCCAATTCCATCTAGATTTGCTAACCTGACAATTGACCTGAAATTTGTGAATGGCCACTTGTGTTCGAAAGAGAGGGTAATGTTTTATGGAGCCTTTGCTGCATACAATAATGTTTGGATGATATTGTTCTGAGAAGTGTAATGAAGCACCCGTAATTTTGATTCTTGGATTTTGTTGCTCACAGGTGGCAGGTACCATGAAGCTGGAGTTGGCTCAGTACCGTGAGGTTGCAGCTTTTGCCCAGTTTGGTTCTGACTTGGATGCAGCCACGCAACAGCTTTTGAATCGTGGTGTTCGTTTAACAGAGTTGCTCAAACAAGGACAATATGGTGAGTGTATCTCTGTACTCTGAGACTTGCATTTATATATTCTCTTCTGTGACCGTTGAGCATTCAGTTGTACTGTGAAACTAACAAAGCTAATTTGAAGGGAACACAATCATATTCCATGTTGTATGGAGGATAGCTAAATTCCTCATTTTATTTTTCTTGTTCTGCCATTAGGGACATTGGTATGGTGCACCATATTAGCTCCATTGTTATAGTGTCAGATAGCTTCAATTACATTATCTGCAAATTCTGGATGATTTTTATCACCACCTATAAAGCAAGAATCCAAACAACTGCACCAAAAAGTACCTGGCTATCAGTTCATTCTGTTGGGCACTTATCAGGATGTACCTTAGTGTAAGGTCATGTTTTCTTTTGCTAATTTTTAAAATTCAAATGGAACATGGTCAACACATATGAAATACAAAGCAAGCTCTCTTGGAATTGTGTTGGGGGGGGTGAAGCAAATTTTGTAGGCAGATATAGTGGGATTTTACCACTGGAAAGGCTTTTGATCATGGGAAACTGGTTTAACTTTTTGGGGATAATCCTGACCTCAGATTTGTGGCATAAATGTTACTTGTCACCTATTAGCCTAAAACTGAATGTTGCCAAGATCTTGCTCCACGCAAGATCTAACCAGTTGCAAATTGATTTGAACACTGCAATTATCAGTAACCCTCCCCATTTCTGACCTTATGATGGAAGGAAGTTTCTTGATGAAACAGCTGACGGTAATTGGGTCTCTGATGCTACTCCTGAGGAACTGCTGCAGTGTTGTCCTTGTGATTGTCCATGCAATCATCATCCTTTGTTCAAGGTCTGACTTAATGGGGAAATCTTCTGCTTAGTTTCTGTTGCCTCAAATTTCATTAGGATGACTTATTACCACAAATGTTGCCTTGAGGTCAAGGGGAGTGACTGACCTCTGGAATTCTGTTCTTTTGTTGTTTTAAAATGAAATATTATGGTCTGGAGCAGAATGATGTTGGTAGAATGCAAATTAACCATCAATGATGAGGTTATTAATGTATAAGTACCACTTGGTGACACTGCCTTTGCTTCACATTAGTCTGATGACAAAGAATTGGCTGGGTTGGATTTGTCCTGCTATTTTGACCAGGATGTACCTGGGCAGTTTTCCAGTAGATAAGTGTAGATGTACTGGAATATTATAGCTAGTTCTGAAGCACACATCTTTGGCACTACAGCCAAGATACATTTGGTGCCCACAGCCTGGATATAGTGAAGAGATGTTTGAAAACTGAATCTGTTGTGTTTTGGATCTCTGAAGGAGGCAGATGGATGATCTGATCGAAGATAAGTGCAAATGCTTCACTTGTTTCATGCCAATACGTGTTGCTAACTAACTCCTGTATTAACTTCCAGTTCCCATGGCTATCGAAGAACAGGTTGCGGTAATTTATGCTGGTGTTAGAGGCCACTTGGATAAAATGGAGCCTACCAAGATCACAAAGTTTGAACCTGCTTTCTTGGCCCATGTGAAAAGTCAGCACCAGGATGTCCTGGAAACAATTAGGTAAGGTCATCTGAATATTTGTGTTGTCATTCTTAGAAAACTTCAACTTCGCATCTTTTTTGCAATATTTTATCATTTTGGAACATAGCTTGAAAGACTTACAATCAATAGAAAGAAAATCCTGGGAATGATAAATGATTGAGGGCTGAAAACATCTAAAAATGTTGTTATTATAGTTTTATATTTTGAATTTACCCTTTTTGGAAATACGCCTTTGTCCTTGAGTCCTATATTGACTACCATCGTATTGCACGTCAAAGGTCAGTGGGTCTCTAGTGCCCACTTAAGCTTCCTTGCTATTCTGAAACCAGCCAGAAAAATGGTTGATAGACTGAGCAAAGCAGCATCATCTCCATCATAGAGGCTTACAAAGTGGGAGTGATAGAAGTATTCAAAATGAAAGAACTAAAAGAACCTGATGGATGTGAAATGTAGCAGAGATTGACAAAAGGGACAATGATGCAGAGTGAAAGATGATAATGAAGAAATTTAAAAAGAAAAGCCTGGAGGAGCTATCAGTCTCACCAGAATTATTGCTAACTGCTACTGTCTGAAAAATGGGAGCTGTAGTTAATCATCTGAATGGTCAAGAATAATTTCCTTTTCAGAAAGGAGAGGGGAAAGGAAAAAGAGGTGGCATAGCTGTTTAAAGAGTAATATTAGCACACCAGTAAGAGATTATCCATCTTTGGAAGATTGAGGTATGGAATCAGTTTGGGTGGAGATGATAAACAGGTGAAAGATATGACTGGTGGAATAGATTAATTCCTCCCAGTGTTGTTACTCCTAAAATGTAGCTGCACTGTAAATCATAACATTGAAAAAGAACTAATGGGAACTTGTTAGATTCTGCAATAATTGTGAACAATTTTAATGTTATTGCAAGGTTGGCTTGGCCAATGCTATGCTGGCAGATGAGTTCATAATGTATTAAGGACTATTTCTTAGATCAATATGTTTTGAAGCTAAGCTTGGAACAGGCTACTTTAGATGAAGTATTTAAATAACTGTATTAATGGAACAGATTCAGAATTGGTCAGGGTCTTCAATGTTATCACATCACTTAGATTTTTTACCTTGAATTTGATGTTCACTGTGGGTCTGAAACTGGTCCTTAAACATAATGTGGTTTCATACCATATGTCTTTATATTGGTGAAAATAGACTGGAAAATAGGCTGAAAGGTGTGACAGCTGAAAAATTGCAGATTTATGGAAATTTCAGAAATCAAAAAATCATTAAAGCATGGCACTAGGGAGGTTTTCTTGCTAACTAAAGAATTTGAGAATAGTATCATTGATGCAAAAGACACAATGCTGCCTTCATAGATGCACTGCATTCCAAACACAAAGTGGGGTGAGAAAGAAAGGATAAATCAAAATAATTAGACATAAAGGCTGATCAGACCCCTAGATTTAAGCTGTATCTTCATTTAAATGAAGTGGATGCAGAGATAGTCGTTACATCAGTTGTAATCAGATTAAATTCCTTAGGGATTGAAAAGTGGAAGTGAAAATTGGGGAGCTATAGGCTAATTAATCTGGCATCCACCACTTGGGGGAAAAATGCCAGAGTATTAAGGTGGCAGTACATAGAAAATCACAATATAAACTGGAAGAATCAATGTAGTTTTGCAAAAGACAATTTGTTTGGTAAATATTACATCTTTTTATGGAGTAACTGACATGGATGTAGAGGAGCTTTTAAGTGCCATGTTATGTAATTGGATTTCCATAAGATACTTGAGTGTCACTAAAGGTCTCTGCACAAAAGAAGAGCCTTTGGTGTTTTTAAACCTGTTTAAACACTGTTCAAATTGGTTCTCCAGGAACCTTAACTTTGAGCCTTGTGGAAAGTGTTTCATTTTAATCACTTTTAGTCAACTGGGGCAGGGGATATCTTGGATAACAGTGTGGAGCTGGATGAACACAGCAGGTCAAGCAGCATTTTAGGAGCACAAAAGCTGATGTTTCAGGCCTAGATCCTTTGTCAGAAAAGGGGGATGGGGTAAGTGCTCTGAAATAGGGAGAGAGGGGGAGATGGATCGAAGATGGATAGAGGACAAAACAGGTAGAGAGGAGAAAAACAAGTTGGGGGGGGGGGGGGGGAGAAGTGAGAATGAGAAGTTAAGACAGAGAACAGAATCAATGGAGCAGAAAACTCAAGCAGGGATTGTACAGTATGGCCAAGTGAAATAAGGATTGATAGGAAGGGTGAGGGGAGTAACAAATTAAAAATATTATATATGAAGGCACGAAGCATAAGAAATAAAGTGGATGAGCTTGAGGCTCAGTTGGAAATTGGCAGGTACGATGTTGTGGGGATAACTGAGACGTGGCTTCAAGTGTACAGGGCCTGGGAAATGAATATTCAAGGCTATACATGCTATTGAAAGGACACACTGACGGGCAGAGGGGATGGGGTGGCCCTGTTGGTGAGGAATGATATTCAGTCCCTTGCGAGGGGTGACATATGATCAGGAGATGTAGAGTCAGTATGGATAGAACTAAGAAATTCTAAGGGTAGAAAGACCCTAATGAGAGTTATCTACAGACCCCCAAACTGTAGTCTGGATGTAGGGTGTAAGTTGAATCAGGAGTTGAAATTGGCCTGTTGCAAAGGTATCACTCCAGTTGTTATGGGGGATTTCAACATGCAGGTAGACTGGGAGAATCGGGATGGTACTGGACCCCAAGAAAGGGAGTTTGTGGCGTGCCTCCGAGATGGATTCTTAGAACAGCTTGTACTGGACCCTACCAGGGAGGAGGCAATTCTGGATCTGGTGTTGTGCAACGAACCGGATTTGATCAGGGACCTCGAAGTAAAGGAGCCGTTAGGAGGTAGTGACCATAATATGACAAGTTTTAACCTGCACTTTGAGAGGGAGAAGGGAGAATCTGAAGTGTCAGTATTGCAGTTGAATAAAGGGAACTATGGAGCTATGAGGGAGGAGCTGGCCAAAGTTCAATGGTTCAATACCCGAGCAGGGATGGCAGTGGAACAACAATGGCAGGTATTTCTGGATATAATGCAGAAGGTGCAGGATCAGATCATACCAAAGAGGAAGAAAGATCCTAAGGGGAGGCAGGGGTGGCCGTGGCTGATGAGGGAAGTTGTATAAAGATGAGAAGAAGTATAACATAGTAAAGATGAGCGGGAAGCTGGAGGTCTGGGAAGCTTTTAAAGAGCAACAGGAGATAACTAAAAAGGCAATACGTGGAGGAAAGAATAAGGTACGAAGGAAAACTGGCCAAAAATATAAAGGAGGATAGTAAAAGCTTTTTAAGGTGTGTGAAAAGAAAAAGGTTAAGACTAAAATTGGGACCTTGAGGACAGAAATGGGTGAATTTGTTATGGGGAACAAGGAAATGGCAGACGAGGTGAATAGGTACTTTGCTTGTGTTTTCCATAGTGAAGACAGATCCAATCTCCCAGATGTAATAGTGGCTGAAGGACCTAGGGTAATGGATGAGCTGAAGGGAATTTATATTAGGCAGGAAATGGTGTTGGATAGACTGTTAAGTCTGAAGGCTGATAAATCCCTGGGACGTGATGGTCTGTATCCCAGGGTACTTAAGGAGGTGGCTGTAGAAATTGTGGATGCATTGGTAATCATTTTCCAATGTTCTGTAGATTCAGGATCAGTTCCTGCGGATTGGAGGGTGGCTAATGTTGTCCCATTTTTCAAGAAAGATGGGAGAGAGAAAACAGGGAATTATAGATGGGTTAGCCTGACGTCAGTGGTGGGAAAGATGCTGGAGCCAATTATAAAAGATGAAATTACGACTCATTTGGATAGCAGTAACAGGATAGGTCAGTCAGCATGGATTTACGAAGGGGAAACCGTGCTTGACTAATCTTCTGGAATTTTTTGAGGATGTAACTATGAAGATGGACAAGGGAGAGCCAGTGGATGTAGTGTACCTGGACTTTCAGAAAGCCTTTGATAAAGTCCCACATGGGAGATGAGTGAGCAAAGTTAGGGCACGTGGTATTGGGGGCATAATACTGACTTGATTGAAAATTGGCTGGCTGACAGGAAGCAGAGAGTAGTGTACATTAATGATGTCGATGAAGGCATTAAAAGTAATATCAGCAAATTTGCTGACGACACAAAGCTGGGTGGCGGTGTGAAATGTGAGGAGGATGTTGAGAATACAAGGTGATTTGGACAGGCTAGGTCAGTGGACGGATGCATGGCAGATGCAGTTTAATGTGGATAAATGTGAGGTTATCCACTTTGGCAAGAACAGGAAGGCCGATTACTATCTAAATGGAGTCAAGTTAGGTAAAGGGGAAGTGCAACGAGATCTAGGTGTTCTTGTACATCAGTCAATGAAAGCAAGCATGCAGGTGCAGCAGGCAGTGAATAAAGCTAATGGCATGCTGGCCTTCATAACAAGAGGAATTGCGTATAGGAGCAAAGAGGTCCTTCTGCAGCTGTACAGGACCCTGGTGAGACCACACCTGGAGTATTGTGTGCAGTTTTGGTCTGCAAATTTGAGGAAGGACATTCTTGCTATTGAGGGAGTGCAGTGTAGGTTCGCGAGGTCAATTCCCGGAATGGCAGGACTTTCGAAGCTGTACAAAACTCTGGTGCGGCTGCACTTGGAGTATTGTGTACAGTTCTGGTCACCGCATTATAAGAAGGATGTGGAAGCTTTGGAAAGGGTGCAGAGGAGATTTACTAGGATGTTGCCTGGTTTGGAGGGAAGGTCTTACGAGGAAAGGCTGGGGGACTTGAGGCTGTTTTCATTAGAGAGAAGAAGGTTGGGAGGTGACTTAATTAAGACATATAAAATAATCAGAGGGTTAGATAGCGTGGATAGGGAGAGCCTTTTTCCTAGGATGGTGACGGCAAGCATGAGGGGGCATAGTTTTAAATTGAGGGGTGAAAGATATAGGACAGATATCAGAGGTAGTTTCTTTACTCAGAGTAGTAAGGGAATGGAACGCTTTGCCTGCAATGGTAGTAGATTCGCCAACTTTAGGTACATTTAAGTCATCATTGGATAAGCATATGGACATACATGGAATAGTGTAGGTTAGATGGGCTTGAGATTGGTATGACAGGTCGACACAACATCGAGGGCCAAAGGGCCTGTACTGTGCTGTAATGTTCTATGTTCTATACGCTTGAGTTTAGAAGGTTGAGAGGGGATCTGATTGAGACGTTTAAGATAATTAAAGGATTGGACACTCTGGAGGCAGGAAGCATGTTTCTGCTGATAGGGGAGTCCAGAACCAGAGGACACAGTTTAAAAATAAGAGGTAGGCCATTTAGAACAGAGTTGAGAAACTTCTTCACCCAGAGAGTGGCGGATATATGGAATGCTCTGCCTCAGAAGGCAGTGGAGGCCAAGTCTCTGGATACTTTCAAGAAAGAGATGGTAGAGCTCTTAAAGATAGTGGGATAAGGCAGGAACAGGATACTGATTGTGGATGATCAGCCATTATCATAATGAATGGTGGTGCCGGGTCGAAGGGCCAAATGGCCTACTCCTGCACCTATTGTCTTAACCATATTTGCTATGCTGCATGATTTTTATAAACAGGCAGTTGAAGCTTGTCTTAGATTTTCTGTTTGAATTTCTCTGGACCTTAATTCTAAATCATATTTAAATCTCTTTTACAGGGCTGAGGGACAAATAAGTAATGAAATGGAAGCCAAGCTGAAGAAGATTGTAGTGGACTTCTTGTCCACCTTTGAGGCATAAACTCATTCCCATGTCCATCAATCTATCCTTGTTGATGTTTGGTTGAATGCTCTGGTTCCTCATCACGTGAACTGTTCAAATAAGTTTATGCTTTTGTTTAAAATGTACAGGAGGTTTTTGCTTCAGAATAAAATATTCCAGTCTGTAATGAGCTTGTTTTTCTCTACTTGTAATTGACATGCAAAAAAGGAAGTTGCTGTTGATGAATGTGGCATGATCAAGGCCAATCCTTTTTCCACTGAACCTTTTTTCCCTAATTTTGAATATTTGAGTCAGTAGCAGTAATCTTTCAGTCATTACTTGGATCAAAGAACTGAATGCAAACGATTTCCTATTTGGCACAGGAATCATGAGGGGGAAAATAAACTGCAAAGCTAAGTATATTCAATATTGTTTCCCTTGATAATGAATTCAGGGGGAAAAAAAAATTCTGTTAATATGGATCCCAGAGAGCTTCATGGAAACATGATCAGGCAAATCAGGGAAGGCAATGAGCTAATGGTATTAATAGCTTGACAGACTATAAAAGCATTGTGAACTGTCAGAAAACCCACCTGGCTCAAATTTTCTTCCCTGAAGGACATTAGCTATCCTCAGAGATAATGGGAACTGCAGATGCTGGAGAATTCCAAGCTAATAAAATGTGAGGCTGGATGAACACAGCAGGCCAAGCAGCATCTCAGGAGCACATGCTCCTGAGATGCTGCTTGGCCTGCTGTGTTCATCCAGCCTCACATTTTATTAGCTATCCTCACCTGGGTTTTGTCTCCATGTGACGCCAGACCCTCAGTAATCTGGTTGACTCTCAACTGCCTTCAGAAATGGCCCAGCAAGCCACTCAGTTGTATCAAACTAAGGCACCAGAAGAGACCATGGCAGAAACAGCCTTGCCAACCCTGCAGAGTCCTCCTTACTAACATCTGGAGGCTAGTGTCAAAGCTGGGACAGCTGTCTCAGACTAGCAACAGCCTGACATAGGAATCATATTTTACACTGTCCCAGGCACAACCCTACCCATCCTTGGATATGTCTTGGAGACAGTAAGAACCACATGCTGGAAGCCATAATCAATAGATGTGAAGCTGGAAAAGCACAGCAAGTCAGCCAGCTTTTAAGCAGCAGGAAAGTTAGTTTCAGGCTTAATTCTTTTCAGGACTGGGAAGGAAGAGGTGGGGGAGGGGTGGAGCTGGGGCAAGAGTGGGTGGGAGGGTAACAAGTGGATGGGGGTTGTGATTAGTCAGTGGGAAGGGTGGAAGTGGATAGGTGAGTAGCAAGATAGATGAGGTGAGGGGGGAGGGTTGCATGTGGGATAATGCTATGGGTGGAGGGAATTTGAAGCTGGTGAGGTCAATGTTGAGATCATTGGGCTGTATGCTCCCAAGCTGAAATATCAGGTGGTGTTCCTCTAGTTTGTTTGGCCTCACTGAAGTGTAGGAGGCCACGGATGGACATGTAACCAGGGCAATGGGAGGTGGAATTGAAATAGTATCCTGAAGGTTGGGTTGATTGGTGCATACAGAGCCCTTGCTGGACTTCTCAATCTCCATCTTTGGAAACCAACTCCTCCAATTTCTTCTCTTCTGTCCTGAAACACACACTTTCTCCTTTCTCCCCACCCCCTTCTCCCCAAAAGCAATAGAGTCCCCTTAATAATTGTGTACCTCCCCATCAACTTCTGAATTCAACACATCCTCTGACATTACCATCACCTACAATCAGACACCCCCTCCCCCCACCCCATCCACTTTCTGTGGGACTGTTCATTCTATCACTCCCTCGTCAGCTTGATGTTCCTCACCAACTTCTCCATCACACCAGGTACCTTCTCCTGCACCTGCATGAGGGGCAACAGGTGCCCCTACACCTCCCCTCTCACCGCCTTCCAAGGCTCCAAACAATCCTTCCAGCAGGACAGACCCAGCAGAAGTGGTGACACGGTGGTGCACAGTTCAAAAGGAGTTGCTCTCGAACCTTAACGTTGACTCCAGATCCCATGAACTGCCATGGCTTCAGATTAAACATGAGCCGGGAAACCTAATTACTACGTACCATCCTCCCACAACTGATAATTCGATACTAGCCCATGTTAAACAACACTTGGAAACACTGAGAATGGCAAAGGTGCAAGATGTATCCTGGGTGGAGGATTTTGCTGCACTCCAAGAATTGCTCAGCAGTAATGTAACGGATCAAGCTGGTCAGATACTAAAGGACATAGCTGCTAGGCTGGGTCTCCTGCAGATAGTCAGGGAGCCAATAAGGGGGAAAATATTGCTGCCTGCAGATACATCTGTCCATGACAGCATTGGTTAAAAGTGCCCACTGCACAGTCCTTGTGGAGCTACAGTTCTGCTTTCACGTTGAGGATATTTTCCATTGTATTATGTGGCACTATCACTGTGCTAAATGGGACAACTTCGAACAAATCTAGCAACTCAAGACTTGGCTTCCATGAGGCACTGGGCCATCAGCAGTAGTGGAATTGTACTCCAGCACAACTTGTAACATTGTGGCCTGGCATATTCTGCAACGCAACCATTACCATTAAACCAGGGTATGAACCCTGGGTCAATGGAGAGTGCAGGACGGTATGCCAGGAGCAGCACCAGTCATAACTGAATGAGGTGTCAACCTGGTGAAGCTTTCAAACTGGACTAATTGAGGGCCGAACTGCATAAACAGCAAGTGATAGGGCCAAGTGATCCCATAACCAATGAATCAGTTCTAAGCTCTGCAGTCCTGCCATTTCCGATTGTGAATTATGGTGGAGCAAGTTCCACATATATCCACATCATCAATGATTGAAGAGCTCAGCATATCAGTGCAAAAGCTAAGGCTGAGACATTCACAGCAATCTCCAGCCAGAAGTGCGAAAAGGCTGATCCACTTTGCCGCCTCGAGTGGTTCCCAGCATTAGTCAATTTGATTTACTCTACGTGATATCTAGAAACAGTCAAAGGCGCTAGATATTGCAAAGGTTGTGGCCCTGACAACATTCCAACAATAGTACTGAAGACTTGTGCTGTTTTCTCACCAAGCTCTTCCAGTACAGTTACAACACTGGTGTCTATATGACAATGTGGAAAATTGCCCAGGTATATCCCATTCACAAAATGCAGAAAAAATCCAACCCATCATTACCAGTCCATCAGTCTACACTCAATCACCAGGAAAGTATCGGAAGGTGTCATTCGACTGAATGTGGCATGAAGAAGCTGTGGCAAAACCGGAATCAATGGGTTCGAGCTCTGGTAGTTGGAGTCACACCTGACACGTAGGAAGATGGTTGTGGTTGCTAGAGGTCAATCATCGCAGCTCTACATCGCTGCAGGAGTTCCCCAAAGTAGTGTCCTAGGGCCAACCATCTTCAGCTACTTCATCCCTCCATCATAAGGTCAGAAGTGGGGATGTTTGCTGATGATTGCGCAATGTTTGGCACCATTCATGACTCCTCCAATACTGAAGCAGTCTGTGTTCAAATGCAACAAGCTCTGGGCAATATCCAGACTTGGGTTGACAAGGGGCAAGTAACATTTGTGAAACACAAATGCCAGGCTATGACCATCACCAATAAGAGACAATCTAACTATCCCCCTTGACATATAATGGTGGTATCATCGCTGTATCCCCCACTCTCAAACATCCTTGAAACTCAACTGGACTTATCACATAAAAAATGTGGCTACAAGAGCAGGTCAGAGGCTAAGAATACTGTAGCTAGTAACTCATCTCAAGACTCCCTGAAGCCTGTCCAGCATCAAGATGGCACAAGTCAGGAATTTCATGGACTATTCCCCACCTGCCTGGATGGGTGCAGCTCTAATGACATTCAAGAAGCTTGAAACCATCCAGGACAAAGCAACTTGCTTGATTTGCATGAAATCCATAGCAACCATTTCCTCCACCACCAATGTTCTGTCGCAGTGGTGTATACTATCTACAAAATACATTGCAGAAATTCTCCAAATATCCTTAGATAGCAATTTGCAAACCTATGACTTCTTTCATCTAAAGGGATAAGGGCAGCAAATACATGGGAACGCGTTCTCTCCAAGCCACTCACCTTCCTGACTTGGAAATGTACTGTTTTTCCTTCACTGTCATTGAATTAAAATCTTGGAATTCCCATCCTAAGGGCATCCTGGGTCAACCTACATTATGTTGACTGCAGTGGTTCAACATGGCAGCTCATCATGACTTTCTCAAAAAAGTATAGACAATAAAATCATTCCATGTCCCTTGAGTGAATGAAAAGAAAATCAGTGCTGATCAAAAGGAGGATATATTGAGGTTGATTTTGTAATTGTTATATCTATTTGGCTGAATAAAATTCAGTTGAATGCTGAAATCACTTTTTTATTACAAGTTTCCAACAAAACAAGTTTATCAAGAGCATCTGTGACTTGTTGTTATTCAAGTTCCAAATATTTGTGCGTCTGGATATTTGCAAAATTAGATGAAGAGTCCCAAAAATCACAAGGTTTATTATTAGACTGTTTATTCGTTGCTACGGCTTTTCCAGGGAAAATGCCTCAGCCTCTCTCTATTCAGCCTCTCCCTCTAACTCAAATCCTCCAGTCCCTCTCAACAATATCCTGCCTATTGGGGTGATGAGAATTGTAAACAATATTCTAAAAGTGGCCTCACTAGTATCCTGTACAGTCAATGTCTCAACTCCTATACTCAATGTTCTCAATATTGAAAGCAAGCAGGCTAAACACCTTTCTGACCACCCTGCCTAACCTGCAACTCCACTTTCAAGGAACTATGCTCCTCCACCCCTAGGTCACTTGTTTGACAACACTCCACAGGGCCCTACCATTAACTGCATCTTGCCCTGGTTTGCTTTACCGAAATGCCACACCTCACATTTATCAAAATTAAAATTCATCTGCCACCCTGTGACTTTTGGCTGGTAATCGTGCTTTGTTAACTATGCAGTATCTCCATTTCTCTGATTTCTTTACACCATTCCTTCTTCCCGTTAACATTCTTCCCGATTGTAGGAATCTTTGGCTTCAATCCTGAAGGTTTTATGCTTGCAGTTTATACTGCCATATTACTCTTCTGAGGCAACTCGCATTTCTATAGTGCTTGTAACATGGTAATAGGTCCCCAGGTCCATCATGTACACATTTTGCCATGAGATTTTGGAACAGGGACTAGGAGCTTGGTCAAAGACGTGGGTTTTGAGGAGTGTCTTAGAATCACAGAGGAGTTCAGTGAAAGAATGTTTAAAATTCATTCACGTTGTCACTGGTGAGGCCAGCATTTATTGACCATCCCTAACTGTCCAGAGGGAAATTAAATTTCAACCGCATTGCTGTGGATTTGGACTCTCAAGTAGGCCAGTCCAAGTAAAAAGGGCAGATTCCTTGCCAAATATGACATTAATGAACCCAATTTTTTTTAACAATAAACAATGGCTCCATGGTTGCTATTTGGCTAGCTTTTTATTTCATATTTTCACTGAATACAAATTTCACCGTTTATCATGGTGGGATTTGTCCCACATACACAGATCTTTACCACTGGGTTCAAGAGTGCTAAACTTGTGATATTATCACCATAGCAAAACAACTCCCACATGAATAGAACATAGAACATAGAACATAGAACATAGAACATTACAGCACAGTACAGGCCCTTCGGCCCTCGATGTTGTGCCGACCTGTCATACCGATCTGAAGCCCATCTAACCTACACTATTCCATGTACGTCCATATGCTTGTCCAATGATGACTTAAATGTACCTAAAGTTTAGAGAGCTAAATACAGAACAGAGCTAAATACAGTTTGTTAAAATCGGTTATCAAAGTGAGATGACTTGGTAATAGAATATTAACCATCCTCCCTCTTAAAATTCCTCCCGTCTGGGTGAGTTGCTGATCCCTGCTGTGTCCATATCTCTTCCTTTTAAGGTTGTTGGTAGTTTTTACAACTCACTCTAGTATTTTGCACACTAACTGATGAATGTCCCAGCCTTGGAAATAGAAAATGAAATTTTCATTTACAATGCCCATTTCACAAGCTTGTGATTTGCCAAAATGTTCTATTTCCAATGGTACTTTTGAAATGTAGTCTTTATTGTAATGTGGGAAACATGGCAGCCAATTTGCACAAATAACTGCAGTAGTTTAGTGATAATGGGAACTGCAGATGCTGGAGAATCCAAGATAATAAAATGTGAAGCTGGATGAACACAGCAGGCCAAGCAGCATCTCAGGAGCACAAAAGCTGACGTTTTGGGCCTAGACCCTTCATCAGAGCTTGCAGTGGGAGAGAGATTCCCTGAGGTTGGTCCGGAGGGAGGAGGGTAACCTCTTCAGGTTAGGCATCCCTGGAAGACGCTTCGCAGTGAGGTTAAAATTGTATCAAAGATAATGGGAACTGCAGATGCTGGAGAATCCAAGATAATAAAGTGTGAAGCTGGATGAACACAGCAGGCCAAGCTGCATCTCAGGAGCACAAGAGCTGACGTTTCGGGCCTAGACCCTTCATCATCCCTCTGATGAAGGGTCTAGGCCCGAAACGTCAGCTCTTGTGCTCCTGAGATGCTGCTTGGCCTGCTGTGTTCATCCAGCTTCACACTTTATTAACGCAGTAGTTCAGTGATTTTGATTTAGTCAAGACATGGGTTCATTTTGAAGCTTGTTTGGGTGACACAGGTGATTGGAGAATAAGATGCAGGAGAGACGGCAAGACAGAGTGACAAACGTGTATTTGAAATAGCAATACTGGAAGGAAAACAAAACACCATCAGTCCAAGGATCAGCAATGTGGAGGGGTTGGTAGGGTGGAGAAGAAGAACTAAGTTTAAAAATGGCACCTGGATTCTGAATTAGTCTTGAAATTTTCACACCAAGCCAAAAATTTAAGTATGTAAATTCTTAATACCAACATGGACTGGTTTGTGCTATTTTCAAACCCTGAAACTACCTCAAAATAGGAAATGGTGATGAGTCCTAATAGTTTGCGATAACTGAGGCTTGTTGGAGTACTTCAGTTGCTGGGTTGGGTGAGGGCACCAAATTTACTTCAATAAAAGATGTCAGAAATTCAGTTACCTTTGTTATCTAGGACAACAATACGACTATTATACCGTTATATCTGATAAAAAAATTCATTACATTCAAATACAGAAATACAACTATTTCTGTTAGTCACCAGTAGGTGGAAATCTTCTATCTTAAATGTCTTCCTACCTACTTGTCCCACCCTGGCTGGAAAAAATTTTGTGTGTGTAGCAGGGAAACAGTTTATCTGTTTTTCCGAAGGGAATAGGAAACCAACTTGTTTGCTTGCCGCATCCATCAAAGGAGATAAGAGAGATGGTGTCTCTGAAAGTAATTAGCTGTAATGATAGTGCTGACTTCTGGTGCCATACTCCAGTAAATGCTTAACTTTAAGACAACACTGTAAAACAATGAATACACACACAGACACACACTGTCCACTAACAGGGCCACTGAAAATCATGTGAACTGTGTTACACTGAGCCAGACAGTCATGAGTCATAAGCAAATATTTAATTAAATATGGCCATTCAAGCCAACCAGGAAATTAACACACACTCTCTTTAAGGATTGAGAATCCACAAAAGGATTATACTGTACGATATACAAAATAAACATTAAAAAATGTATATTAGACAAACATGACATGGATTCAACAACTAAACAGTGTTTTATGATGACCATATATCCAAAGTCGACAGGGTGAATTTCACATGGTGTCAAATGATAAACAGAATGTGGAATAACACAATTTTTTTGAAAAAAAATGCATGTGGTGGGGAGTCCATGTTATGCATTTCAAAAACAACAGCAAAAGCTAGCTGCAATGTGCAAGTTCCATCACAAAGCTATTAATTCAGCTGCAGTTGAACAAGCAAGTAACTATTCATACAGTCGCAGAGTCATTGAGCTGTAAAGCACAGAAACAGACCCTTTGGTCCAACCCGTCCATCTGACCAGATATCCTGAATTAATCCAGTCCCATTTGCCAGCATTTGGCCCATATCCCTCTAAACCCTTCTTATTCAATTACCTGTCCAGATGCGTATTAAATGCTGTAATTATACCAGCCTCCACCACTTCCTTTGGCAGCTGTTTCCACATAGCACCGCTCTCTGCGTAAAAAAGTTGCCCCTTAGGTCCCTTTTAATTCTTTCCCCTCTGACTTCAAATCTATGGTCCCTAGTTTAGGACCCCCTCCCTATGGAGAAGACATTGTCTATTCACTCTATCCATGCCCCTCATGATTCTATAATCTATACTCTATAAGGCCATCCCTCAGCCTCCGACACTCCGAGAAAGACAGCGTTAGCCTATTCTGCCTCTCCCTATAGCTCAAACCCTACAACACTGGCAATATCCTTGTAAATTCTTTCTGAGCTCTTTCAAGTTTCACAACATTCTTCCTGTAGTAGGGAGACTAGAACTGCATGCAGTGTTCCCAAGTGCCCTAACCAATGTTCTATGCAGCTGCAACATGGCCTCCCAATCCCTTTACTCAATGCACTGACCAACAAAGGGAAACATACTAAACGCCTTCTCCACTATCCTACTGACTCCACTTTCAAGGAACTATGTGCTTGCACTCCAAGGTCTCTTTGTTCAGTAACACTACCCAGGACCTTACCATTAAGTGTATAAATCCTGCCTTGATTTGCCCTTACAAAATGCAGCACTTCACATTTATCTAAATAAAACTCCATTTGCCACTCCTCAACCCAGTGGCTCAAACCGATCAAGATCCTATTGTACTCTGAGATACTATTCTTCACCATCCATTGTACCTCCAATTTTGGTGTCACTTGCAAACTTACTAACCATACTCCTATGTTCACATGCAAAACATTAATACAAATGACAAAAAACAGTGGCCTCAGCACCGATCCTTGTGGCACACCACTGATCACAGGTCTCCAGCAACACTCCACCACCATCCTCTGTCTTCTACTTTGAGCCAGTTCTATATCCAAATGGCTAGTTCTCCCTGTAATCCATGAAATCTAACCTTGCTAACTAGTCTACCATGAGGAACCTTATTGAATGCCTTGCTGAAGTCCATGCAGATCATGTTCACCACTCTGACCTCATCAATCCTCTTCATTACTTCTTCAAAACGCTCAATCAAATTAGTGAGACACAATTTCCCAATCCTTTGCAATTGGGAAAAACACTCGCCCCAACCTGATAACTTCAAGGTAAGCTCAGGACCAATGACCCATACATTCAACTACAAAAGGCTGCACAGCTTACTTAGCAGCTTCTGCTTTCCATAACCTTCATTTCAGCCAAAGCTGATATTTAAGAAAGTATAGGCCTTTCCCACAATGGAGACTGTAACAATAGCATATTGTAATTGTATTATTATTTTCTATATTTATAATAAATCTTTGTGAGATTTATGGTGTGTCAGTGCAGCAAGTGAGACATAGCACTGGTGCAAATGTGGGATAATAAACAAGCTTTAGTTTTAAATTTTCAAAAGGCTGCTGTTGCTGTTGTTTAATTTGGATTAATCCCTGTAAATGTCAGAAAAGACACATCTCACATAAGAAGCAAAATGATCATGTGCTGTAAGCTATGGTAAAGTCTGTCCGTGGCACAGTGTGATTTGATTGCAATATTCAAAGGGTCTTTTTGTGTTAATTTAGAATTGTAAGTTTCTTTGGAGTTACCAAAGAATACCTAATTGGGATGTGTAGAAAACAGACTGTCAATTTATCTGTCACTGAAGGTGGATATCATGCCTTAAAGTTTTCCCTACCTCTCTCTCCTTTTTAAAACTGGTGTGGCTTTGATCAGTGTCATGTGCTCTAACACAGGTTCAGTAAAGTTCAGAAATATATCAGCAGAATTTATTTCCTTCAGGAACTTGGGATGTATTCCATTAGACCTTGGTGCTTTTTCTTTCATTAGTTTAATTAAGTAATATGGAATTTTCATTTTATTCATCTCACACTCAAACATCTCAGGATTCACCTCCTTTCTGATAGTCTGCTTTTTAGCAAAGACCAATTCAAAGTACCAAATAAAGACCTCTGAAATACCTCTCTTCAGGCCTTGACTCACTTTTAACTGTATTATTTATTACCCAACTGATGCTCTTAGATGCATTTGAGGAATTTCTTCTTGATGCTCATGCATCACTTCTTAGAATGCGTTTCATTTCCTATTTTGTGATATTCGCCTTCAGTTATTTTATTTTTGTTATTATAGTTCCTTCAAACCTAATTGATTTTTAACTCTATTTACCCATCATCTATGTGTTTGTTGAGTTACATTGCCTCCCACTTAATGCATCAATTTTAAAATTCTTGCCTTTGCTTTTGTGACTTCACCGCCTCCCTATCTCTGTAATCTTCTTCAGCCGTACAGATCCCTCACATCTCTGCACTCCTCTAATTCCATAGACTTCAACATCCCAATTTTCATCATTCCATTACTTGTGGCTGTGCCTTCCGTTGCCTTGGCTGGAGCCAGTATTTCACAAACTTGTTCCCCCAGGACCCCATTCCGATTATGAAATGTTTGAAGAAATCTCAAAGACATCTAAAAGGATCAATCAGGTAAATTGTACACATATCAGCAAAAGTGAGGTGGTGCCTGAGGAGAGGTATCGCAAAGGTATTTAATCAGTACTTTGAACAGACTAGATGAGCTAAAGAGCAGACTACCAGAGAGGAGGTGAATCCTGACATAGAACATAGAACAATACAGCGCAGAACAGGCCCTTCAGCCCTCGATGTTGCGCCGACCTGTGAACTAATCTTAGCCCATCCCCCTAGGTCACAGAAATTTGAGGGTGCATACATGAAGATCAATGGTCGGCACAACATTGTGGGCTGAAGGGCCTGTTCTGTGCTGTACTGTTCTATGTTCTATGTTCTATGTTCTATCCCATCATCATCCATATGCTTATCCAAGGATGTTTAAAAGCCCCTAATGTGGCTGAGTTCACTACACTGGCAGGCAGGGCATTCCACACCCATACCACTCTCTGAGTAAAGAACCTGCCTCTGACATCTGTCTTAAATCTATCACCCCTCAATCTGTAGCTATGCCCCCTTGTACAAGCTGAAGTCAACATCCTCGAAAAAGACTCTCATTGTCCACCCTATCTAATCGTCTGATCATCTTGTATGTCTCTGTTAAATCCCCTCTTAGTCTCCTTCTCTCCCATGAGAACGACGTGATTGTGTATGATTTGGATAAAGTGAAAACGCTTGAAAATTAGAGATAACAAGGTGTGGAGCTGGACGAACACAGTGGGCCAAGCAGCATCTTCGGAGTAGGAAAGCTGACATTTCGGGCCTAGACTCGGTCTAGACCCGAAATGTCAGCTTTCCTGCTCCTAAGATACTGCTTGGCCTGCCGTGTTCATCCAGCTCCACACAGTGTTACCTCGGATTTTCCAGCATCTGCAGTTCCCATTATCTCTGATACGCTTGAAAATTACTATGGCCCTAGACATGACAGCAGGGTACAGGAAGGGACCTTCAAGAGCTGGGATGGTGGGTGGAGAAACTGTTTAATTCGCTAGGTTTTAAAGTACAGATTCTGCAATTCAGCAATCAGGCCTCAAGGATTGACCACTAGGCTGTGCTCTATCAAAACTAAATTGTGATGACTTAAAAGGATCCATGCAGCTATGAGCACTGGAACGGAGCTCTACAGCGTCCATTGCTGCTTCAAAAAACAAAGAAAATTACAGCACAGGAACACGCCTTCGGCCCTCCAAGCCTGCGCCAATCGAGATCCTCTGTCTAAGCCTATCATCTATTTTCTAAGGGTCTGTATCCCTTTGCTCCCTGCCCATCCATGTACCTGTCCACATACATCTTAAAAGACACTATCATGTTTGCGTCTACCATTTCTGCTGGCAACATGTTCCAGGCACCCAACACCCTCTGTGTAAAGGACTTCCCTTGCATATCTCCCATAAACTTTTCTCCTCTCACTCTGAACTCATGACCCCTAGTAATTGAGTCCCCCACTCTGGGAAAAAGCTTCTTGCTATCCACCTTGCTTACAACCCTGATGACTTTGTAGGCCTCAATCAGGTCCCCCCTCAATCTCCGTCTACCTAATGAAAATAATCCTAATCTACTCAACCTCTTTTCATAGCTAGCGCCCTCCATACCAGGCAATATCCTGGTGAACCTCCTCTGCAATCTCTCCAAAGCATCCACATCCTTTTGGTAATGTGGCGACCAGAACTGTACGCAGTACTCTAAATGTGGACGAACCAAAGTCTTATACAACTGTAGCATGACCTGCCAACTCTTGTACTCAATACCCCGTCCGATGAAGGAAAGCATGCCATATGCCATCTTGACCGCTCTACTGACCTACATTGTTCCTTGAAGGAACAATGGACCTGAACACCCAGTTCTCTCTGTACATCAATTTTCTCCAGGACTTTTCTATTTACTGTATAGTTTGCTCTTGAATTAGATCTTCTTAAATGCATCACCTCGCATTTGCCCAGATTGAACTCCATCTGCCATTTATCTGCCCAACTCTCCAGGCTATCTATATTCTGCTATAATCTCTGACAGTCCCCTTCACTATCTGCTACGCCACTAATCTCCGTGTCATCTGCAAACTTGCTGATCAGACCACCTATACCTTCCTCCAAATCATTTACATATATCACAAACAGCAGTGGTCCCAGCACAGATCCCTGTGGAACACCACAGGTCACAGGTCTTCAATTTGAGAAACCCCTTTCCACTACTAATCTCTGTCACTTGCTGCCTAGCCAGTTTTTTATTCATCTAGCTAGCACACCCTGGACCCCAGGCGACTTCACTTTCTCCATCAGCCTACCATGGGGAACCTTATCAAACGCCTTACTGAAGTCCGTATACATGATATCTACTGCCTTTCCCTCATCAATCAACTTTGTCATGTCCTCAAAGAATTCTATTAAGTTGGTAAGACATGACCTTCTCAACCATGTTGTCTATCACCGATAAGCCCATTTTCTTCCAAATGGGAATAGATCCTATCCCTCAGTATCTTCTCCAGCAGGTTCCCTACCACTGACGTCAGGTTCACCGGTCGATAATTACCTGGATTATCCTTGCTGCCCTTCTTAAACAAGGGGACAACATTAGCAATTTTCCAGTCCTCTGGGTTTAAGGATGCTGCAAAGATATCTGTTAAGGCCCCGGCTATTTCCTCTCTCGCGTCCCTCAATAACCTGGGATAGATCCCATCCGGACCTGGGGACATGTCTACCTTAATACCCTTAGGATACCCAACACTTCCTCCCTCCTTCTGCCGACTTGACCTAGAGTAATCAAACATCTATCCCTAACCTCAACATTCGTCATGTCCCTCTCCTTGGTGAATACCGATGCAAAGTACTCGTTAAGGATGTCACCTATTTTCTCTGAATCAGCGCACAACTTTCCTTCTTTGTCCTTAAGTGGGCCAATCCTTTCTCTTGTTACCCTCTTGCTCTTTATATAGGAATAAAAGGCTTTGGGATTTTCCTTAACCATGTTTGCTAAAGATATCTCATGTCCCCTTTTAGCCCTCTTAATTCCTCATTTCAGATTCGCCCTACATTCCTGATATTCTTCCAAAGCTTCATCTGTCTTCAGTCGCCTAGACCTTATGTATGCTTCCTTCAGTGCTCACAATCCCAAATTTCAACTGGTGACTCCAGTGAGCATCGTGACCCACAGTTTGGGATGCCCTGCCCTAAGCTCTGAAATTTCCTCCTGAACTATTCTGTCTCTGCATTTTCCCCCTTCTTGACCAAACATACAGTCATCTGCTTGAATATCTCAGTGTGTAATTTTGTTTTATTGTACCGCTGTTAAGCACTTTATGGACTATTTTATTACAGCAAGGTTACAATAGGAATGCAGGCTATTGAAACTACTAATAATGCATTACTTTTAATTAAATTGAATTATCCTGTATCTTTATACTTGCCATAAGTTTTAAAAACTTCTGTCGCTTTACAGTCTTGTGTGGCTAATTCACAAGGACAAGACAGGCTACATGGTTGGCACCACATCTGTAAACATTCAACTCCTCCACCATCGATGTTTAGTTGCAACATTGTGTGCCATCTACATGATACACTGTAGAAATTCACTAGGGCTCCTTAGACAATGCATTCCAAGGACAGCAGATACATAGGAACCTCACTACTGGTGAATTCCCACCAAGCCATTCACCATTTTGATTTGGAAATATGTCTCTATTCCTTTGGTGTCACTGGCTCAACAGCCTCATGGGCCTACCTACAGCAGATGGACTCCAGCAGTTCAAGACCTCTTCTAGGGCAACTAAGGACAGGCAAAAACTGCTGGCCAAGACAGCAATGCCCGCAACTTCTGAATGAATACAAAAAAAGTAGTGGAGAATTTTATTTTTTGTTTGCTCCCGTAACATTATAAACACACTATGATTTATACACGCTATGATTTGGATATAAATAGTAAACATGATTTCTGGAGCATCTTAAAATAAAATCTGATGCTATGATGTAAGGTGGTGCAGCACTAAATGGGTTTGGCTCATTCCTAATCCTAATCACAAACTTGTTCGATGGCAAATAATGGCGTTTTAAGCCAGAGATGCAAGCAGATATTTCTGTGTTTGAGGTTAGAAGTTAGTAATATTCAAGGGCAGTATTTTTAGAGGTCAAACATGAAGATAAGGGGACATGTACAATGAGTCACAGATCCTCTGGTCCAACTATGCCAATCATGCTCCCAAACTAAACCAGTCCCACCTGCCTGCACTTGGCCCATATCCCTCCAAACCTTTTCCATTCATGAATCTATCCAAACGTCTTTCAAATGTTGTGACTGTATCTGCATCCACCACTTTCTCTGGCAGTTCATTCCAACATGAACCACTCTCTGTACAAAAATGTTGCCCCTCCTTTAAATCTTTTTAAAATCTTTCCCCTCTCAAATTAAAAATATGCCCCCTAGTTTTGAACTCCCCACCCTAGGGAAAAGATCCTTGTCATTCACCTTATCTAAGCCTCTCATGATTTTATAAACCTGAATCTTTTATCGTCAATAAAAACAAGCCCCAGTCTTTCCTGTCTGCTTTTACATCTCAAACCCTCCATTCCTGGCAACGTCTGGGTAAATCTTTTCTGAACCCTTTCCAGTTTAATAATATCTTTCCTACAACAGGGTGACCAAACTGCACACAGTACTCCAGAAGAGGCCTCAGCATTGACCTGTACAATCTCAAAATGCTGTCCCAACTCCTCTGCTCAAAAATCTGAACAATGAAGGCCAGTGTGCTAAACACCTTCTTAACCACCCTGTCTGCCTGTGATGCAAATTTCAAAGAATTATGTAGCAGAACCCCTAGGTCTCATGGTTTTACAACACTACCCATGCCTCTACCATTAATTGTATAAGTGCTGTCCCATTTTGTATTACAAAAATGTAAGATTTCACATTTATCCAAGTCAAAATCCATTTGCGACTCCATAGCCCAATTGATCAAGATCTCTTTACAATCTTAGATAATGTTCTTCACTGACCACCATACTGCCAATTTTGCCGTCATCTGCAAACTTAAGAAACAATGATTCAATTTTGTGTGATGTGAGACTCCCCAAAGCATAACAGTATAACACAGACACCAATACAGTGAAGATGGAACACATCAGTGAGAACTATGTAAGATAATAAAATGTGAGGCTGGATGAACACAGCAGGCCAAGCAGCATCTCAGGAGCACAAAAGCTGGCGTTTCGGGCCTAGACCCTTCATCAGACAGGGGGATGGGCTGAGGGTTCTGGAATAAATAGGGAGAGAGGGAGAGGCGGACCAAAGATGGAGAGAAAAGAAGATAGGTGGAGAGAGTATAGGTGGGGAGGTAGGGAGGGGATAGGTCAGTCCAGGGAAGACGGACAGGTCAAGGAGGTGGGATGAGGTTAGTAGGTAGATGGGGGTGCGGCTTGGGGTGGGAGGAAGGGATGGGTGAGAGGAAGAACAGGTTAGGGAGGCAGAGACAGGTTGGACTGGTTTTGGGATGCAGTGGGTAGAGGGGAAGAGCTGGGCTGGTTGTGTGGTGCAGTGGGGGCAGGGGACGAACTGGGCTGGTTTAGGGATGCGGTGGGGGAAGGGGAGATTTTGAAACTGGTGAAGTCCATATTGACACCATTAGGCTGCAGGGTTCCCAGGCGGAATATGAGTTGCTGTTCCTGCAACCTTCGGGTGGCATCATTGTGGCACTGCAGGAGGCCCATGATGGACATGTTATCTAAAGAATGGGAGGGGGAGTGGAAATGGTTTGCGACTGGGAGGTGCAGTTGTTTGTTGCGAACTGAGCGGAGGTGTTCTGCAAAGTGGTCCCCAAGCCTCCGCTTGGTTTCCCCAATGTAGAGGACGCCACACCGGGTACAGTGGATGCAGTATACCACATTGGCAGATGTGCAGGTGAACCTCTGCTTAATGTGGAATGTCACCTTGGGGCCTGGGATAGGGGTGAGGGAGGAGGTGTGGGGGCAAGTGTAGCATTTCCTGCGGTTGCAGGGGAAGGTGCCAGGTGTGGTGGGGTTGGAGGGCAGTGTGGAGCGAACAGGGAGTCACGGAGAGAGTGGTCTCTCCGGAAAGCAGACAGGGGAGGAGATGAAAAAATGTCTTGGGTGGTGGGGTCGGATTGTAGATGGCGGAAGTGTCGGAGGATGATGCGTTGTATCCGGAGGTTGGTAGGGTGGTGTGTGCAAATGAGGGGGATCCTCTTTGGGCGGTTGTGGCGGGCCAGGGTGTGAGGGATGTGTTGCGGGAAATTCCGGAGACGTGGTCAAGGGCATTCTCGATCACTGTGGGGGGAAAGTTGCGGTCCTTGAGAACTATGTGCTTTGTGAAGCCGGGACATTAGTCCTTAACCCAAGCACTCCTAACCATTTCATACAATGTTACAAGTTCATTACGCCAATGGCTGTGAAGTGCCAGTACTTCGTCATGACCTGGAAAAATCAATCTTAATTGGAAAAAAAGTGATAACCTGTCACTTACCCATAGCCAGCACATGGCGCTGGAGCTACTTACTTCACACCTTGGATCACGAATATCGTGTAGCGCTAAGAATGACTAGGCCCTGTACCTTCAGTGGTGTATCTGGGGCTAGACTGACACTCTCACACACAGCTGTTGAAGTCAAAACATATTTACGAATGTAAAAATATATTAACTGTACTGTGTTTCCCATGTCACCTATGTGCCTTCTGAAGGTCTTTTTCTTTCTTACCCCTCTGCAATGTCTCAGTGAAATCACGCTGGCACAGGCAGGTGACAAATGAAAGGATGTGTTACAACTAAGGAGTGGAAGTTGTGTCATGTTAACAATACATCAAATATGGGGATAATGGGAGAATAGCACTGTAATGGACAATATTTCTTAATTGGTTATCAGGATTGGAAGATTTCAGGATCTCTACAGGACTGTTCCCTGTCTTTGCCAGTGAGAGCAAAAATCTTCTCCTCATAGTGGGTGAAGAACACTCTTGGCTCTTTCAGCACTATTATGGTACATTTTCTCCAGAGGGAGAGAAAGGCATGGATTGAGTGACATGAAAGTGGGTGGCACAGCTGTTTGTGCTGTTGCAGGTTGTGGAAATGTGCTGAGGTTTCTAAAGCATTGGGGAGGCAGTACAGAGATCATGCACGGTTAGTAGTGCTGCCTTTCGGTGTGTGTGTGAGCTAGTGAGGAAAGATGTGGCAGGCTGCAGTGAGAGTGGTAGAATATGAGCCTTGGTGGGCAGTGGGTGTGGGAACACAGACAGAGAGAATGTGAGGTATTGGACAGAAGGTGGTAGCACTTACCATGGTCAAGCAGAGAAGATCCTTGACTTTCTAGTGGCACTGCTGGTTGTTTCTTCAGGCCACGGAGATCACACGGACACAAACAGAAACCTCAGACCAGGCTGGCAGGGGGTCTGGTATCATGTTCCCTCTGTCAGAGTTGAGGAAAGAGAATGTCCCTCTTCGGCATCATCCCATTCACTGGGATCTTCAGGTTCCTGCCCTCAAAGTATGGTACCAATTTCTCTCTGTCTACCATTTCTGCGGCAAATGTTTTCAATCGTGTAAAGCATCACCAGGCTGCCAGCACTTGACAACACACACCTAGGGCTTTTAAATATGATTATGTGGCAGGGATTCCAGGATATGGCCTGAGATTGAGATGGGTGGCACATTCGCTCAGTGGTTAGCATTGCCCAGAACACCAGGGGTCTGGGTTCAATTCCAGCCTCGAGTGACTGTCTATGTGGAGTTTGCACATTCACCCTGCATATGTTTGGGAGCACCCTCCAGGTCCTCCAGTTTCCTCCCACAGTCCAAAGATGTGGAGATTAGGTTGATTGGCTTTGTGAAATTGTCCTCAATGTCCAGGGATGTGCAGGCTAGTTAGCTTAGCCATGGGAAATGCAGGGTTACAGGGACAGATTAGGGGGGTGGGCCTGGGTGGGATGCTCTTCGGATGGTCAGTATGAACGCAATGGGCCAAATAGACTGCTTTCACATGTAGGGATTCTATGATTGCCTGAGGAAACTTGCTAGGCCTTGCAGAAAGTGACCCAGCCAATTTCTGGAAAATTTGAATCATATGCCTGAGGTTAGGGTTTGTGGCAGAATTATGAGTAAAAGCATAGATCTGCCTCAGTCAAATGGGTAGGAGAATATGGCCATGTGCCGCATTTGTTTTTAATTTGCTAATTTAAAGATTTTTCAAAGAAAGATGGAGAGATTTAAATCAATATGTACATCACAGACAAGCTCATACAGAACTACAAGTCAAGAGGAAAAGTGCAGCACCAAGGTTTCTTTAATAAACAGAAATGTTATCATCCCAGCCAATGGTAATGCTGCATAAGTCTGATTCCTGAGTGAAACCTGGTCTTATAGGCCAACAATTTTATCTTTGTTATTTGTTTACTGAACAAATTCATAAAAGACTGTTAATGTATTTTAATAAAAGAACATCAAAGTTTGTTTCGCATTAAAGGAAAAATATGTGAATAACTTTACAATCCATAGAAACTATGCAAATTTTTTATTACAGATCGCAGAAATAATGAATCAACACTTTTATCTCAAATACAACCTTCCAGATGCACAAACTTCAGTAAATGTTAACCCTGTTTCATTTCAAAGTTCCTTGTTCAGTTGGCACAGCTCTACTTGGCTTCTTTCTGACAAACTTATTACTCTTTCTTCAGTCAATGTTTCTCCCTGAGACCCTTAAATAACCTGTTAATTCAGTTCACTGATTTCTTAACATAGATACCTTAAACTCCTCTTCCACAGCTTTCTTTTTCTGCAGCTTTTTCTTACTGATGTTAGACTACACAAGGCTTCCTAACTACACATCGCTTTGGTCGTTGCTATGTTAACAGCACACTTGCTGTTCTAGACTTGTTCTCTATGACAGAAACCTGCACAATGCCTGAAAGACACCTTTTGAATGGATCTCTCTTTCAAAAAGAACTGGGTCCTGTCTCTGTCTCCCTGTATCTTAAGGCAAAATATACTGGGCAACAGCCAAATTATTTTTCTTCTTTTGATCCCATTTCTTTCTAAAGCAATGGACTATTTACCTCACCACCTCATTTAAATGCTTGTAAATACACTTCTGAACACCACTTACCACCGCAGAGCTCAAAAATTAAACCAGGTCCTACCCTTCATCATATGCATAATATTGAAATCTAAATCATATGAAAGCCATACATAGTTTTCTTCACCTTAAAACCTAAGCTTCAACAATAAAGATATACTCATGAGCTTTCATTACATACATTAAGTTACAATTGCTGTGAACTTGTAAACACAACAGAAGACGCTAAAAGCACATAACAGGTTGTTCGTAACAGAAATGACAAAGTGGCCAACTTTGACTGTGTAAATCAGTAACAGCAAATGCATTTTTGTCTGGTATCTTTCCCTCTGCCCCCCCCCCGCCCCTTGAGATTTTGGGTGAGATTGGCACAGTGCTGAGAGAGGGTTATTTGAATTATAAACTGAATTACAATAGCTGTGGACAACTGTTCTTTTCAACGCACATTTGCATTCACGTAAGTAGATTTCTGCAATTCATTGATGGTGTTCCTGCAAACATTCTAATGATAGCTTTGAGCCAATTTCTCACTTTTGTGCTCATGCAAGTATTAAGAAGGAAGTTTGTGCAACAACAAACCAGTTCAGGGAGACACATTAAAAAAACTTTAACCCAGTGTGAGCCAGGCAGCTCTGCTATAACTACATGAACCTTGCTTGGAGGCTGACTCAAACCCCTACAATGCACTTAAAATGCACAAATAACCTGGAAACTTCCGTTTTAGGAGCTTTTCCTTTTTATGCACTTTTATGAATTGCCTAAAAGTAATTTCTGCTTTCTGACTTTGCTGCTATTAAATTCCAGACCACAATACCAATTGTTTGTTTTTGAGGTATATAGTTACAGGTTTAGTCCTTTGTAACATTCTATCTTTAAAAAATAATATGAAGCAACATTAATAAAAAAAAAGTTAGATCACATCTGATTCCATTTTAAGACAGACAACCTTGCTCTGTGGTTGCACAAATATATAAATCCAGATCCTGAGCCAGCCCACACAGCCTCACTCCATAATGCAGTTGTGCCTCAGTGGGTAGCATGCAAAGCTCTGAGTTAAGGATTGTGATTTAAGTCCCAACCCAAAGAAGCTGGAGTGCCAAATTCTAAGCTGACATTTTATTACAGTGCTGGGCTGCTGGAGATGGCGTTAAACTGTGCATATGTCAGTATATAAAAGAACCCATGTCAATATTTCACAATAGTTATCCATGATGTCCTGGTTCATAAACATCCCTTAACTGACATCATTAAAGTGCTGTTTCTGGGGCTTTACCTTTTCTTAAATTGGCTGTGGGGTATCTAATAATGCGATACTTTAATAATACTTCCATGGTTTGTAAGCACTTTGGCACTTCCTCAGTTTGTGAAAGTGTCTATTTCCGGGCTGCTACGTTCCACATCCTCTTATATTTTCAGCTCAAGCTGTGGTTTCTACAGTCCCACACTGAGTTGCTTTGTCCAATATAATCCTGCATTGCCTTTCCTCTGCCACAATTATCATAGTTTAAATTATCTTTTATCATTCATGGGATGTGAGTGTCACTGGCTAGGTCGGCATTTTGTCCTTGAGGGAAGGAAACTGTCATCTTTACCTGGTCTGGCCGACATGTGACTCCAGACCCATAGCAATGTGTTTGACTCTGAACTGCCCTCTGGCCAATTAGAGATGGGCGGTAAATGCCACCTGGCCAGCGACATCCTCATCCCATTAATTAATCAGGAAAAAAACATTTATTACCCGTCCCTACTTGCTGTTGGGAGGACGGTGATGAGCCGCCTTCTTTGACCACTGGTATAGATAAATCCACAATGCTGTTAAGGAAGGGAATTTCATGATTTTGACTTAGTCACACTGAAGGAATGGTGTTTTATTTCCAAGTCAGGATGGTGAGTGGATTGGAGGCAAACTTGCAGGTCATCTGGTTGAGTTCCTGGTCAATGGTAACACCCAGGATGTTGATGTTGGGGGATTCAGTGATGGTAACACCATGAACATTGGGCGACAATAACTGAATTCTTTTTTGCTGGAGATGGTAGTGCCTGGCAATTGTGTGACATGAATTTTACTTGCAGCATATCAGTCCAAGGCTGAATGTTGTTCGAGTCTTGTTAAATTTGGACACAGGCTGCTTCAGTATTTGACAAGTTGTCAATGTGCTGAACATTACGCAATCATCAGTGAATATTTCTACCATGGGCCATATGATGGAAGGGAGGTCCTTGTGATGCAGCTGAAGATGGTTTGGCCTAGCATACTCCCCTAGGGACCTCTGCGATGATGTCCTGTAAATGAGATGATTGACCTCCCACAAACACAACCATCATCCCTATGTGCTAGATATGACACTGATTCCCATTGACTCTGACTCCTAGAGGCTACATCAGGTCAAAGGCTGCCTTGATGTCAAGGCCAGGGATCTTCACTCCCCTCCCTTGAGTCCAGCTCTTTTGTCCATTTTGGACAAGGCTGTAACGAGCATAAGACTATAAAACCATAAGACATAAGCGTAGAAGCAGACAATTGAGCCTGCTTTGCCATTTAATGAGATGATGACCGATCTAACAGTTCTAAGCCCCATTTTTCTGCCTTTTCCCCATATGTCAGGGACAGAGTGTGCCTGGCTGACAGTCAGTGAGCAAGTTACTGGTGTGTAAGTGTCACTCAATAGCACTGTTGGTGATCGCTTCCATCAGATTGCTGATTATTGAGATTAGACTGATTGGGCACTATCTCACAGGGTTGGATTTTTTTTGTGAACAGGCCATATCTGGGCACTCTTCCATATTTCTGATTAGGTGCAGCTAGTTGTGGAGAACACATCTTCAGTACTATTACCAGAATGTTGTCAGGGCCCACAGCCTTTGCAGTGTCCAGTACCTTCTGTTATTTCTTGATTGTGTGAGGAGTGAATTGGATTAGCTGAAAGACTGGCACCTGAGATAGTGGGTGGAAACCTTAAAAGGAGACCAAAATTGATCATCTGCTCAGCACGTCTGGCTGAAGATTGCTTCAGCCTTGTTTTTTGCTTAGCTCTTCCATCATTGAAGATGGGGATATTGTGCCAAACAGACTCATTCTCCACTGAGTTGTTTAATTGTCCACCATTCTTGGGTGGGTGTGGCAGAGCTGCAGACCTTATATCTGATGCATTGGTTGCAGAATATCTTAGCTTTGATAAACACAAGCTGCTTCTGCAGTCTAGCACGCTCGTAGTCGTGTTTTCAGTTTCTCTTGGTTGACAGCTCATTTTTAGTTGTATCTGGTGCTGCTCCTGGCATGTGCTCCTGCACTCTCCATTGAACCAGGATTAATCCCCTGGCTTGGTGGTAATGGGAAAGTGGGGTAAATGCCAGGCCATGAGGCTGCAGATAATGGTTGAATACAATTCTGCTCCTGTTGCTAGCCCACAGTCTCATGGATTCCCACTTTTGAGTAGCTAGGTTTGTTTAACGTCTGTCCCATGTAGCATGGTAATAGGGCCAGACAACATGGTGGAGGGTATTCTCAATGTGAGAATGAGACTTCATCTCCACAAAGACTGTGCAGTGATCTCTCTGGCAGTCATAGACTGATGCAAATCTGACAGGTAGGGGATGGATGAGGTCAAATATATTTGTCCCTCATGTTGGTTCCCTGATCACTGGCCCAGTCTAGAAGCTATCTCTTTTAGGACTCAACCAGCTCAGTCAGGAGTGGTGCTACTGAGACATCATTGCTGATGGGCAGACCCAGAGCAGATTATGTGCCTTATCCCCCTACAGTGGGTACATGCTCCAATTGAAATTCAATACTGAGGAGAACTGAATCATCAGCCAAGGTGGGGAGGCTGATGCTGTGGTAAGCAGCAAGAGGTTTCCTTGACCATGTTTGACCTCATGCTCTGAGACTTCATAGGATCCACAGTCAATGTTGAGGATAACACTCGATGTGGGACTACACCCTCTTGACTGTGCTGCCACCTTTGGTGGGTCTGACCTGTTAGCGGGGCTTCATTCAATATGATTCTGTGTGACTATGTCAGGTTAATACTTATAAATCCAAGACTGAATGTTGCCCATGTCTTGCTACACAATGCCTTATGCACTTTAGCAGGAAGAATAGAGGAGCTGAATATTATTTAAATGGAGAAAAACTGCAGAAAGCTACAGAACAGAGGGATATGGGAGCCTTCATCCATGAATCAGAAAAATGCTAGCATCCAGATTCATCAGGTAATAGGGAAGGCAAATGGATAGTTGGCCTTTATTTCAAAGGGAATGGACCAAAAAATTAGGGAGGCTTTGCTAAAATGCTACAAGGTACTTCTCATACCTCAGCAGGGATACTGTGAACAGTTTTGGGTTCCTTATCTAAGGAAACATATAATGGCATTGGATGTAATCCAGACTGTTCATTAGGCTGAAATTAGATGAGAAGAAGTTGATAGATTGGGCTTCTGCTCATTGGATTATAGCAGAATGAGAAGCAGCCTTACTGAAACAGAAAAGATTCTTTGGCTATTTGACAGGGTAGAACATAGAACAACACAGCACAGAACAGGCCCTTTGGCCCTCAATGTTGTGCCAACCTGTGAACTAATCTAAGCGCCCTACCCCCTACACTATCCCATGGGTAGATGAGCAAAGTTTGTTTCACCCTGTCGGAGAATCTAGGACCAGAGCACATAACTTCAGAATAAGGGTTTGTACATTTAAGACAGAGATGAGAAGCAATTTCTTCCATCAGAGGGTAGTGAATCTGTGGAATTCTTTACCACAAAGGGTTGTGGAGGCTGGATCATAACGTTTATTCAAGGCTGAGATAGATAGATATCTAATCGGTAAGGCAATCAAAGGGAAAAGGCAGGAAAGCAGAATTGAGAATTATTAGGTCAGTCATAATCTCATTGAAAGGCAGCAGGCCTGATGGGCTGAATGGCCTGCTCCTATAACTTATGGTCTTTTGTTCAGACTGGAAATGTGACTGCCTCTTTTCTAAACTTCTGAGGAATAACAGCAATGTTTGTCACGATTGCCTCTGTCTTCTCTCAATTATTTCATGTAAGTGTATATAAAGTACTTTGATGTTGTTTGTAAGATTGATATGGTGTGGAGTGCTGTAATCAGTCCTAAATATATGCCTCACTCTTCATTTCATTTTTAATAATCACATCCAATTAAACTGCAAAGATGAGTGAGGATTCTCAAGAAATATTATTATTTGCATGGTTTTATCACAACATAGTTTGCATTTGTATTCCAAATAATTTGTATTGTCCCAGTGATGAACTATCCTACTCTTGTTATTCTCTGGTATCAGTATTAAATACAATGCAGGTGGAGAACTCTTTAACTTTGCTTTCCTCCATGCCAAGCCTAAACTGACCTCAGTGGACACACATGATCTTCAGTTTATGGAAGATTCCAGTGTCATCACCTGTTCTACACTAGATCTGCAATCACTTCAATCTCATCAATTCTACACATGTAAAACGTAGCCTGTTTTCAAATAATGCTCCAAACTCAGTCACCACCCTATTTAGTCAAATATTCCACCTCCTACTTATGTGGAATGTGTTTAGCAGTTTTCATTCCTCAGCAGCAACTTCTCTCTCTCAAAGACCCAATATTGATGAGGATATCTTTGGCAGATGCCATTTCCTTGGCCCTACGGTCATCCCTGGAGCATCTGGATAACAAGCCCTATCTACATAGGGCTCGACTCATTGACTACAGCTCTGCCTTCAACACTATAATTCCAATGAAACTAATCTCCAAAGTAGGTCTGTCCTCCACTCTCTGCAACTGGATCCTTGACTTCCTGACCCACAGACTGCAATCTGTGAGAATAAGCAACAGCACCTCCTCCACAACAATCCCTAACACTGGCACCCCTCAAGGCTGCGTACTCATCCCCTTACTGAAATTCCTGTGCACACCTGAATGTGTAGCCAGATCCTGTCCTATCCCCATCTATAAGTTCGCTTACAACACCACCGCATTGACAGGATTTCAAACAATGATGAAACATAATACAGGGAAGAGGCAGAGTGCTTGGTGGCATGATGTAAAGATAACAATCTTTCCCTCATTGTCAGCAAGACAAACAAGCTCGTCATTGACTTCAGGAGGCAAGGTGGAGGGCATGTTCCTGTCTACATCAATGGTGCTGAGGTGGAGATGGTCAAGAGCATCAAGTTCCTAGGAGGGATGATCACCAACAATACTGTCCTGGTCCTGTCACCTTCATGTAACTGTCAAGAAAGCACAGCAATGCCTCTACTTCCCCGGAAGGCTGAGGAAATTTGGGATGTCCATGAGGACCCGCAACAACTTCTTTAGATACATCATAGAAAGCATTCTATCCAGATGCATCACAGCGTGGTAAGGCAACTGCTCTGCCCAGGACAGTAAGAAACTACAGAGAGTTATGAACACAGCCCAGACCATCACGTAAGCCAATCTTCCATCCGTTGACTCCATCTGTACTTCCTGCTGCCTCAGAAAGGCAGCCAACATAATCAGAGCCCCCTCACACCCTGGTTATAATCTCTTCCATCAGACAGAAGATACAAAAGCTTAAACACATGCACCAACACATTCAAGAACAGCTTCTTTCCCACTGTTATTAGACTTCCGAATGGACTCCTCAAATTTCAAATTTAATGTTGATCTCGCTCTTTGTGCGCCTTCTCTGCAGCTATAACACCTTCTGGAAATCCAAAATATACAAAACAAACTGGTTTTGTATTGTCTATCCTGCTTATTACCTCCTCAAAGAATTGTAACAAATTTGTCAGATGTGATTTTGCCTTTATGAAGCCATGCTGACTCTGTTCGAATGTATTTCTAAATCCTGTCTTCGCAGCATTCAAACACCCGTGCTTCCCAGATAGCATCTAAAGAATGTTTGAAAGATTCTGAATCTCTCACTCTGTTTAATACTTTAACGCACGTTGTATGTTACGATCTGCCTGTACTGCATGCAAAATAATACTTTTCACAAGGTACATGTGACAATAATAAGCTACCAAGATCAGCTACCAAAAGCAGAGGCTGCTGGAAAAGCAGCAGGTCTGGTAGCATCTGTGAAGAGATATCAGAGTTAATGTCTTGGGTCCTGTGAACCTTCCTCATAACTGCCAGATCAGCTACTCCTGTTAAATCTTCTTCAAACTACAGAAGGTGTGTCCCAAACAATTGCCCAGGTTGGAAAAATGGCATTTGACACTTTGTTGCTTTTGTGCTCCTCTGATGCTGCTTGGCCTGCTGTGTTCATCCAGCTCTACACTTTGTTATCTTTGATACTTTGTTGATGGTTCTCTATAAGGTTGTCTTGGATATTGTAATGTTAGATTGAAACTAAGGAAGCTCTGGAGTTTTTGTCACAAACATGGGGGTTTGGTTTAAGTGTTGCATGATGCTGCTGGAACCACACTGTTCTAGTCTTTACTTTATCTATTCAATGGCCCCAATGATGACATTTATATAAATGTCACTCGTCCATACAATATTGCGCTGTGTTGATTGCTGTCCCTGAATTTGAGGATGATGTCCATTCAGGATCACAAGTTTTTGCCATGTATTTTCATGAGATTGGACAGGCAGATTCATGACTCACAGAGCGCTGGGCACATGAGGCAAGTTGTTTTGTGAGATAGTTGGATCCTGACTGCATGATTTATTTATTTATATTTCTTCTTTGCTACCATTTTACCTCATCATTAAGACACTGGGACTCAAAGCATGATCCAGTTTGGTGGACATGTTATCACAATGAAGAATAATTGGTAGCCAGCTCCTTCCAGCCATGGAAGCCATTTCTGCCACCCTTCAAAGAGAGATTCAGTGTGTCTTTTAAACATTCTTTATATATATAATGGATATATGGCCATTTGGAAGCTGAGAAAACAGGATTAGAAATACATTCAAGCAGAGTCAGCAAGTCTTCATAAAGCAAAAATCATGTCTGACAAATTTCTTATAACTCTTTCAGGAGCTAACGAGCAGAATACAAAATGCGAAACCAGTTGATATTGTATATCTGGATTTCCAAAAAGGTGTTCAATAAGGTACTGCACAGAAGGCTGCATGAGAGCCCATGGTGTTGTGGGTAATGTAATAGAATAAATGATTGGCTAACTGATAGAAAACAGAGATTTGTTGCTGCTGAGGAGGCCCATCCATAACCCAGTCTGCCTACAAATATGCTCTACATCAAAATACAGGTGGTTTTGTTGGCTTCACACTATGTGAGTGATATCTTGACATTTGCAAAACCGTGTGGTTTCTTGGAATGCAAACTCAGAGGTCATTGCATTTTGATTCCGTCCACGTTGGCACTGGCCATAACGGTGGCATGTTCCTTGCTCTAATTTCCACCATTACACATTTAAACATCAGGAAGCAATCTGACAAAAGATGGTAAAACAGTTCACTTTCATCTAAGTTATAAATGTTTCTTGACTCATGTCATTCTGGATGTGGACAGGATCATTTTGTAGCCAGTTATCTGTCATTTGCTGTCACACCCACACCACTTGCTACACTGCAGATGATACAGTTTCTTGCTGCAGGTCACCTCCTTGTGGCTCAGCCTCCTGGAATGACTTCCCCCTTTCTGCATTGTTAGACCAGAGATGGGAACATTTGCTGCTTGAGCTGCCTTGCACCACATTAGCTGAGTTGCTGCAATGTCAAAATAGGTAACTGTTCTCATCGAAGATAATAGGAACTGCAGATGCTGGAGAATCCGAGATAACAAGGTGCGAACACAGCAGGCCATGCAGCGTCTTAGGAGCATCCTCCTCCTTGCTAGAGAGAAATGCCTTTTGTCAAACTACTCCAAGGTGTTCACACTGTGATTCATAAAAGTTGACAAACTCACAGAATCTCAAACTCCTTTGCAAAGTTCATATCTTGCTTTGTGCTGAGGTTTCCCACTTGCTGTTATCAATTCCACTTTCTCACCAATTGATAACTTTTTAAACTTTCTCAGAGGCTAAGCCAAACATGCCCTGCTTGAATGTCCTTTAAAAGGACATCTTGATGTCAAATGATGTATGGCTTGTCGAACACCTTACTGAGTTCATATAGGCAACATCTACCACTCTGTCTTCATCACTCCTTTACATCACTTCTTGATGGGCCAAAGAGCCTGTTTCTAAGCTGATGACTCTGACTCTAATTAAGGTTTTACCTAAGGCAATCATGAATGGTGATTCAACTGGCACTGGGCTCTTTGGGATTTGTGTGTTTTCGTTACTTTTTAAACAAATAATTATTTGTCCAAATATATGGCTACTTACTCTTTTGCTTTAATTCCAAATACAAAGCCAATTTTCTTTCCATTAATAGGAGATCAGGGAAGGGGAGGGGGCGAAGAACAGTGCACAAGGAAATAAGTGTTTGAGACACATAGAAAAAAGGTCTGGTCAAAGAGAAAACAAGCAACATGCTGAAATAAAGACACAAACGAAAATGTGTAAGAAATCAAATGAGCAAAAGAGTGACACACTTACAGAGATAGGTAAGCCTGTTAATGGGAAGGAAGTGTTGTCATTTTATTCTTATTTTAACTCAGATCTCAGAAGCAAATAGATAGTGTTGACTTCAGGAAGAAAGTGGGAGGACACGGCCCTATCTGCATCAATGCTGCCGAGGTGGAGAGGGATCAGGACATCACATTCCTAGGGGTAACAATAACCAACAATATGTCCGGATGCACCATAGATACGACATTCAAGAAGGCACAACAATGCCTCTTTTTCCTCAGGATGCGAAGGAAATTCAGCATGTCCATAAGGATACTCACCGACTTTAACAGATGCATCATAGAAAACATTCTATCTGGGTGCAACATGGCGTGGTACAACAACTGCTCTGCCCAGGACCATAAGAAACTACAGAAAGTTGTGCACACAGCCCAGACCATTGCGAAATCCAACCTTCCAACCATCGACTTCAACACTTCTCACTGGTGCAGAAAGGCAGCCAACATCATCAAAGTCCGCTCTCACCCTATTATTCTCTATTCCAACCTCTTTCGCCTGGTGAAGTTACAGAAATCTAAACACACAGGCTCAAGAACAGCTTCTTCCTCGCTGTTATTAGATTGTTGAATGGGCCTCTCTAATTGCAAATCTAATGTTGATCTTGCTTTGTGCACCTCCTGTGCAGTTGTAACCTTGTATGCCTCACTCTGTCTAAACACCCTATGATCTGTACGTCCTTGTACGTTATGATCTGCCTTTACTGCACAAAAAACAAAACTTTTCACTGCACCGAGGTATTTCTGACAACAATGAATCAAAAATTCAATTTCCATTTATTCATAATTTCTCTTTTGTGTTTTATTAATTTCCTGTGATTTATTTCAGTATGACATGCACATTAAACTCCCTGCAACATAGTTCAGTATCAACATGAATGATTGAATACAGAAATTGTACAAGCTCCCAGAATTTGGCAGGGTCATCACACCATCAGGATGGTTATTCTCACAGAAACCCTGGCTTTCGCAATGTGTATTGATCATCTCCGCCAACAATATCCAAAACAGTATACCTGTTTTGGAGGGAGATGACCACAGTGGGCACCTGCACTGCCTTTCTGCTCTTCCTCTGCCTTTGGCTCACCCATTCCCTTTCTCCCTCAGCAATCCTAATCTGCGATGTGACCAATTCGCTAAACGTTCTATCCACGACTTCCTCAGCATCGCGGATGAGTCCATCCGCAGCTCCAGAGCCGTCATGCGGTCTAGCAAGAGCTGCAGCTGAACACACTTCTTGCATGTGTAGGATTCAGGGACATCAGCCGTGTCCCTGAGCTCCCACAATGAGCAAGAGGAGCATAACACGGGTCTGGGATCTCCTGCCATTTTTACTCTTAGGCTTAACTTAATCCTATTGTAATATCAAATAATAGATAAATGAAATGAATTTTTTTTTACCAATCACTCTACTTATCAGCACATGATTTAAAAAAAAGAAAAAGAAAATCCTTACCTTATCAACACACCACAGAGACTTTTTTTCAGTTAGAGGAGGAGGGCGGGTGGGAGACCCGACACGTGTAGTGTCTCGGGTTTAGCTAGTGAGCAAATGTATCCGTTCACTCACCTTCCGAGAGAGCAATTCGACCGCTCCCACTCAGCTCCGCTGCCAAAATGAAGAATTTACCGTCTCGGCAGCCCCCTGGTCCTCGCTCTCACTGCTCTCGCTGCTGCTGCAAAAACGAAGGCCCCTGATTCCACGAGGTAAGTTTTTAAGTGGGAAATTAACCTTCCCAGTAGTCCCCTGGTCCTCGGTCTCACGGCTCCTGCTGCTCCTGCAAAAATGGTGGGCAAAATGAGAAAAGCAAGTTTCTTTCTTTGGGAGCAGAGTGAAAGTTTTGGATTTTGAAGCCCTGCTAGTGACAATTGCAATTTTAAAAAATTATTTCATGGAGCATGGGCATCACTGGCTATTTACTGCCCATCTCTCATGACCTTTGAACTGAGTGGAGTTATCCTGGTATGGAGGGACTGTCTCATGAACAAGGGTTAAACAGGTTGAGACTCTGCTCACTGGAGTTTAGAAGAATGAGAGGTGATCTCATTGAGACATATAAGGAGCTTGACTGGGTAAATGCTGAGAGGATGTTTCTCCCCATGGAAGAGACAAGGTTCAGAGGGCATCATCTCAGAATAAAGGGGCACCAATTTAAGACTGATATGAGGAAAAATTTCTTCTCTCAGAGGGTTGTGAGTCTTTGGAAATCCTATGCATCGACAGCTATGGGGGCAGAATCTCAGAATATTTAAGGCTGAATAGATAGATATTTGATCAGGAGAGGGATAAAGTGTTTGGGGAAAGGGTCAAGTAAGTGGGCATGAGGAATGTTGGATCAACCATGATCCTATTGAATGGCTGAAAAACCCTGAGGAGCCACATGGCCAATTTCTGCCCCAGAACATAAACTTGGGTCACCAGATTACTCATTCTTTAACAATAACTTTTACACTAGCCCTTCCTCAAATTAAATAATGTTGGTTTCAATTTACACTTAATGGGCAGATCACTCATTTTCCAGGCATGTAGATTATACATTATGCCCTAAGCAGCCATGAACACCTCATTGTTTGCACTGATTTGTTATGTCACCTAAACAGGTATCATGAGAAAAAGGAAGTTAAACATGGAACCTGAAGTTCCCATTTGCCAATTACATCCAATATCAAATACTAGAAGCCAACGCTTCACAGCATTCATGGTAGAGTTCTACTCACAATGTTGCATGAAAACACACAAATGGATAATATCACATACCTCAGTCTTTCTTATGGAAGCAGGACAATGACCACTTTGGGAAGCCTCCACGTCACTGCAACAAGCTGCTGAACTATTCTGGATGCACAAGCTCAGCAGTTGCTTCAATAATGCAGCTTAATTTTGGTGACAATCCCCATGGTTCATCTAGTCACAGAAGTGGTATAATACTAACCCATCCTTCTACGCCCTCATCCAGGTCATTTATAAAAATGACAAACAGCAGTGGACCCAACACCGACCCTTGCAGTACACCACTAGTAGCTGGTCTCCAGGATGAACATTTCCCATCAACTACCACCCTCTGTCTTCTTTCAGCAAGCCAATTTCCGATCCAAACTGCTATATCTCCCACAATTCCATTCCTCCGCATTTTGTACAATAGCCTATTGTGGGGAATCTTATCGAACGCCTTGCTGAAATCCATATACACCACATCAACTGGTTTACTCTCACATGAAGAACAGTGAACTATGAATGCACCTAGGATATTACAGATGTCTTTTTCAACAGCCCTTCATATCCAATGAGTGTGAGGCAGGAATTTCAAGTTCACTTCAATAACGACCTCATGTTGAATATCAATTTATTGCTTTAGTTGCCTAGTGGTATAATTGCCGGACTGTTAATCCAGAAACGCAGGTGATGTTCTGGTGGACTTGGGTTTGAATCCTGCCACTGTAAATGGTGGATTCTGAATTCAATAAAATTCTGGAATAAAGTGACTAATGATGACCATGGACTCATTGTCAATTGTCAGGACAAACCCATCTGGTTCAGGGATAGAAACTGCCATCCTTACCTGGTCTGGTCTAAATGTGACTCCAGACCCACAGCAATGTGGTTGACTCTGAACTGCCCTCTGGGCAATTAGCGATGGGCAGTAAATGCTGGCCTACCCACTGATGCCCTCATCTCATGAATAAATAAAAAATTACATTGAAGCAGTCGGCTCCCAAAAGAGATAAAAGCGCAGTGACTTGTACTTGCTCCTCATATCTGTTTCTATTTCATTATTCTGTCATTGTATATGAAACAATTTCCACATGCTCTATCAACTGAAGAGGGGTTGGTAGGGGAATAGCAGCTTCCAATTTCTGTTAACTATTTTCTTAAAATTGTGGCTTGCTTCTTTATTAATTTTTGTTTTTAGTGCTCTCAGCATTCCTGTGTCTCTGATTGTAGGAAGGTTCTGAGGAAGGGTCACTGGATATGAAACATTAACTCTGTTTTTTCCTTCACAGATGCTGCCAGACCTGCCAGACTTGGTTTTTGTTCCTGATTTACAGCATCCGCAGCTCTTTCGGTTTTTATTTTGTCTCTGACTGTAGAAATGCTTTGCTGCAGCTTTGCAACACTCTATTCTGATTGCATATTTTGCAACTAAAGCAATAAATTGATATTCAACATGAGGTCGTTATTGAAGTGAACTTGAAATTCCTTCCTCACACTCATTGGATATGAAGGGCTGTTGAAAAGACATCTGTAATATCCTAGGTGCATTCATGCTTCCCTGTTCTTCATATGAGAGTAAACCGGTTGATGTGGTGTATATGGATTTCAGCAAGGCGTTCGATAAGATTCCCCACAATAGGCTATTGTACAAAATGCGGAGGAATAGAATTGTGGGAGATATAGCAGTTTGGATCAGAAATTGGAAGACAGAGGGTGGTAGTTGATGGGAAATGTTCATCCTGGAGACCAGTTACTAGTGGTGTACCGCAAGGGTTGGTGTTGGGTCCACTGCTGTTTGTCATTTTTATAAATGACCTGGATGAGGGCGTAGAAGGATGGGTTAGTAAATTTGCAGACGACACTAAGGTCAGTGAAGTTGTGGATAGTGACGAAGGATGCTGTAGGTTGCAGAGAGACATAGATAAGCTGCAGAGCTGGGCTGAGAGGTGGCAAATGGAGTTTAATGCAGACAAGTGTGAGGTGATGCACTTTGGTAGGAGTAACCAGAAGGCAAAGTACAGGGCTAATGGTAAGATTCTTAGTAGTGTAGATGAGCAGAGAGATCTCGGTGTCCATGTTCACAGATCCTTGAAAGTTGCCACCCAGGTTGACAGGGCTGTTAAGGCGGCATACAGTGTTTTAGCTTTTATTAATAGAGGGATCTAGTTCCGGAACCATGAGGTTATGCTGCAACTGTACAAAAGTCTGGTGCGGCCGCACTTGGAGTATTGCGTACAGTTCTGGTCACCGTATTATAAGAAGGATGTGGAAGCTTTGGAAAGGGTGCAGAGGAGATTTACTAGGATGTTGCCTGGTATGGAGGGAAGGTCTTATGAGGAAAGGCTGAGGGACTTGAAGCTGTTTTCATTAGAGAGAAGAAGGTTGAGAGGTGACTTATTTGAAACATATGAAATAATCAGAGGGTTAGATAGGGTGGATAGGGAGAGCCTTTTTCCTAGGATGGTGACGGTGAGCATGAGGGGGCATAGCTTTAAATTGAGGGCTGAAAGATATAGGACAGATGTCAGAGGTAGTTTCTTTACTCAGAGAGTAGTAAGGGAATGGAACGCTTTGCCTGCAATGGTAGTAGATTCGCCAACTTTAGGTACAAAGTCGTCATTGGATAAGCATATGGATGTACATGGAATAGCGTAGGTTAGATGGGCTTGAGATCGGTATGACAGGTCGGCACAACATCAAGAGCTGAAGGGCCTGTACTGTGCTGTAATGTTCTATGTTCTATCTCCTTGGTGGATCTTCACCTGGATATTTCTCCTTCAGGAGACTGTGCAGCAGTTGCTGGTGTTTGCCGTTCCTACTAGCTTTGATGAGGATGCTGTTTCCTTCTATATTATGCAGTTGTACAAAGACTTCAAGGATTCCGGCCATTGTGAGAATATCGGGTCATTAAAGTGCCGCATAGATGCTGGGGTGTCAAGCTACATCATGATCTTCAGTCTGATGTGAAGTGATGTAACATGGTGATTTGAAAATGAAGCCGTCAAAAGTAAGGTTAAGATTTTATGATGGTACCACACTATTCCACTTCCCAGCACTTGATATGTATAGCTCATCCAAGTACTTATTACAATTTGTGATGTTTCCCAGCTCTATTTCCCTGTCTCGTAGTGCATTCCAGATTTTCATGTCTGTCTGGGTGAAAAGCTCTTTCCTCAAATCCCCTCCAATGCTCCTGCCTTTCACCTTGAAACTATGCCCCCTCGTTATTAATCCTTCAACTAAGGGGAACAGCTGCTTCCTATTCACCCTGTCCATGCCCCTGATAATCTTATACACCTCAAGCAAAATCCTGCTTAGCCATCTCCGCTCTAACAAAAAGAACACAAACCTATCCAGCCTCTCTTCATGGCTAAAATGCTTCATCTTAGTCAACCACCTGGTGAATCTCCTCTGCATCTTCTCCAGTGCTTCCTATTTATATCTTCCCATACAGCAATGACCAGACATGCACACAGTACTCCAGCTGTGGCCCAACTAAAGTTTTGTACAGCTGTAACAAACCAGCGTCAACAAAACCTTGTACAGTGTGAACAGAATCTTCCTGTTCTGATAAATTATGCAATGATTGACAAACACAAGTGTCCTGCATGCCTTCTTAACTATCCTATTAGCCTGTCCTGACAAGTGTCCTGACACCTTCAGATGTCTGTAGACAGCATCCGAAGGAACCTCTGCTCTATATTCTGCCATTACAACAATGAAGATCTGGAGTTCCACATCATAGACGGCACGCAATGCCAAACATCCCTGCCACAATGAGTCTAAGGCTTGGACTGGCAACCCACAAAGTGCCAAAGCAGCTTTGTACTCATGTCACATCAGTCCCTAAGATAACCATTGAAAGAATCTTTCCAAACTTGCTAAATCTTCAACACCAAAGCATGGATATTGGCAAAACTGAAATCTGGCTTGATAGATCGTATTTTGTTTTGTTTTAGTTTTAACAAGGTTGTCTCTCATTAAAGTATAAGTACACAATGTTACAGATTTTGTTTTAAAACAAGTTTATTAACCAGAAAAATTAAGAAAAATATATAATAAACCAAATTATTTAGTTATCTTTCAAATTCAAAGATTCTTACACGCAGAAGTATTATTCTATTAATCCCAAAACACTTACAAATTCCAAAATAAAAACATTCATTGTACAGTTCCTAAAACCACTCCTTGTATAGTACTTCCACCAGGGAAAAATACATCTCTTCCTAATACTTTGATAGGGTTAAGGTGACTGTGTATTTAATTCCTAAACTGGAAATGCTGATAGTTTGTCTGTGGAACTATCATACACCTGTTCTTAAAGGCACTTAACTTCAGATACACACTTCAGCTTTTATCCCAACACTTTTGATTTGCTACTATCACTAACTCCCTACTCTAAGGTAAACTTATTATATTCTCCCCTTCCCAGGTGTACTGTTCTGGATAATTATTCCTCTCAAAGGGCTTCAACGAGCTGATAGAAAAGAAAAGCAAAATTGGAAACAGCTCTCTCTAAACTATGAGGATTTTCCTACGCTTAGGAAAACCATAACAGAAATTTCTAACGGACCTTCAAGCACAATGTTTTCCTTTACTAAGGCGTGAAACATCCTAAGGTAAACAAAGAAAAATTAGAGAGATACCAAGGTGTGGAGCTGGATGAATACAGCAGGCCAAGCAGCATCCTAGGAGCAGAAAAGCTGACGTTTCAGGCCTAGGCCCTTATTCAGAAAGAAAAATTAATTTTTCTGATGAAGGCTCTAGGCCCGAAATGTCAGCTTTCCTGCTCCTAGGATGCTGCTTGGCCTGCTGTATTCATCCAGCTCCACACCTTGGTATCTCGGATTCGCCAGCATCTGCAGCTCCTATTATCTCTGATACAAAGAAAATTTAATGCTGCCAAAGTAGCTCTCACAAACTGTTCTAACAAATAAAACAAAAAAAATCACCATTTCTACAGAAAGTTAATTATCACCTTCAGACACTCAGAAAAGTCACACGACACCAACTCAAATTGTAAAACCCAAACTAAAAATAAATGACCCATGTTGTACACATGTAAGAGAAAGAACCAAACCACAACCTAATTCCAATTGTGATTTCTCTCCACAAATGCTGCCAAAGCTGCTGAGCTTTTACAGCAATTTCTGTTTTTGTCAGCAGGTCTGGCAGCATGTGTGAACGGAAAAACAGAGGTAACGTTTTGGTTCCGGTCAACAGACCTGAAATGTTAACTCTCTTTTTTTCCTTCACAGATGCTGCCAAATCCGCTGAGTTCCTGATTTACAGCATCCACAGTTATTTCAGTTTTTATCCAGGAAAATGAGTTGTTTCAGATTCTATTGATAATCTCCCAAGCATGGTTGGACTTTGACATTTTTGTGGCCCTCATAATTTTTGCAGAGTTTGATTTTTTTGTGTTTTTAAATAGATTTCTTGTTTTCCATGTGATTGTATGCCTAATATTATTGGGTGATCCACAATTGACTAAGCAGAGAGTTATGGTGAAAAGTAGAGCACGGTGACTCAGCGGTTAGCTCTGCTGCCTCATTGCGCTAGGGATCCGGGTTCAATTCCACCCTCGGGTAACTTTGTGGAGTTTGCACATTCTCCCTAGTGTCTGCGTGGGTTTCCTCCTGGTGCTCTGGTTTCCTCCCACAGTCCAAAGATGTGCAGGTTAGGTGGATTGCCCATAGAGTTCAGGGACGTGTAGATAGGGGGATGGGTCTGGGTGGGATGCTCTGAGGGTCAGTGTGGACTTGTTGGGCCGAAGGGCCTGCTTCCACACTGTAGGGATTCTGTGATGATCTGAGATATCAGTGAAGAATACAGTGGTAACCCCTGGTGGCAAACATTGGGACCACAGCTCTTTCTGGTATATATTAACAACCCATGCTTGGGATCAGAGAGCATAATTACAAATTTTACAGTTGTATTGAAATCTGGAAACATAGTGTCAGTGAGCATGACAGTAGCACACTTCCAAAGGAGAGAAAGCCTGGCGCAACGAGCAGACAGATGGAGATTAAATTTAATGTAGATCAGTGAGAAGTGATGCATTTTGATGGATAAGTAGGTAGAGTTGTAACAGAGTGCAACTAGAAAAAGACCTTGGGGTGTACAAGTACAACTTTGACAATGACACAAGTTCAGAAGGTTCTCAAAGAAAATATTGGATCCTTATAACTTGAGGCATAATGGCTGATTTGCGGTCCCACACTCTAGAAAGAATGTCAAAGCTTCAGAGAGCATGAAGAGGAGATTTATTAAAATAGTATGATAGGAATATGGGAACACGGGTTAATGGAGAACTTAGGTAGGTTAATTGCTTTGCAGCAGAGAAGATTTGATAATGGGTGCACTGAAAGTTACAGTAATTTCTTTCCAGCAGCAATTAATTACCAGACGGCACAAATTTAAGCTAATTGGCAAAAGAACTAGAGGTGATACAAGGAAAACACTGCACACAGTTGCTACGATCTGGAATACACTGCCTGTCAGTTTGTGGAAGCGGATTCAACTGTAAATGCTTACGCAAGGAATCAGGCCCTGCCTCGACCCCACTTTAGAAACTGCTGTGGAAGGATTACCCTATTGTACTGTAGAGACTAACTTTCTTTCCATGACGTGGCTGGCCAGGAATATCACTCCATCTCAACAAAATATTTCGGCAGGAGTTATAAATTGATACTCAACCTGCTTGACCTTGCTATGAACACAATTTTCTTGGACATTAAACACTGCATGGGGATCTCGATGCTGCAGTGCTGCAAGACCTCCTGTCTCTGAATTCTAGTAGATATCACCACTTTGCAATCGGTGCATTAATTTTGAGCGCCTAACGCCTGAGTGCTGACTGGAAAACAGGAATTTGCTTCTTCGTCATTTCAGTGAACAGTAAGCATCCCAACTCAAATAGAAATAATACCACGTGGATCAATGTATTGCAGCCTCCCTGCACATCCCCGGCAGACACCAGGACCCAGAGGAATCCAATTCTGTCTGTGTGCCTTTTTGGGTGAAGGAATTAAAAACAGTCGAAGGGTGGCGAATTAGACAAATGTCTTTCAGAGCAAGCAAATCATCGACAAGACAGTAGCACTCGTGAACCTGCTGACAAGACGGAACAGGAGTTTTCAGCAGCAAGTTGCTGCTGGATTTCTGGGGATAGTGTTAACGCAGGTTTGGCATTTAATTTCAACATGAGAGAGCCACGGTTTCGGGACAACTTCTGGGTAAGTGGCTTTCGCGCTGTCTGTCTAAGGCTGTACTCATTTATCTGCTGGGAATTTGATTGGGGAGGTGGGACATGGATTTTCATCTTAAGGTGTGCTTGTGCGTCTGTTAGATTTGTGAGTGGGTAAACATTCCCAATGTATTTTGTTTTACTGAACATCGAATACAGTTTAAGTTACGTAGGTGTCCCTTGCTCGTTCTCTCTCGGCATTTCAAGCTGACTCACACCTAAAATGCTCGCAACGAATCCCCACAGGCTGGTCCTGTAAAAAAATTTGTTACCTGGAAATCTGAGACCAATATCTGAAAAATGTTTCCCGTTCTTTTGAAGTGTTGTGTCTCAAATATTAATCCACCCCTCCCCAATTCGCAGATGTTGCCCGACGTGTTAACTATATTCAGCATTTTCCTTTAACTATAGAAGATAGCAGAGTGTGAAGAAAGTAAATACACATCTTCGATCTTTATTCCAGCTCAAGTTGTAGGTGCAAACCGGTTTGTTCTTTAGGATCGGTTTTTTTCCCTCTATTATTCATTAACCGGATGAGGGTGTCACTGGCTGAGCAGCATTTATTGCCCATCCGTAATTGCCCTGAAGGCAGTTCAGAGTCAACCACATCGCTGTGGGTCTGGAGTCACATGTAGGCCATACCGGGTAAGGATGGCAGTTTCCTTCCCTCAAGGACATTAGTGAACCAGGTGGGTTTTTCCTGACAATGGACAATGAATTCACGATCGTCCTTAGACTCTTAATTCCAGATATTTTTACTGAATTCAGATTCCACCATCTGCTGCAGTGGGATTCAAACCTGTGTCCCCAGAACGTTATCTGGGTCTCTGGATTAATAGTCTTGCGATAATACCACTAGGCTATTGCCTCCCCTAGTTAAGCCACTTGAAAGGGCAATTTCAAAAGTAAAATACTGGAAATCTGACAGATAAAGGATACCACTGGAAAAACTCAGTTTGATAGTTCTGAGTTCATGTTTCTTGGCCTTTCATTTTGGAGGTAGGAGGGACGTTGATATAAGCAGACAGTGGAGTCTGATTTCATCCTGCCTCCACCAGAATTGGGTTCTGGGCAGGAAAGTGCTTTTTTTCCACCCTCTTCACCAAAGTTGCTAGCTGTCCTGGAGATACCTTGTCACTTTTTGTGGGTAACTCTTGATTAAGGAACTGAACATCAGACTATGTGGTGCCAATTGGAAACCACGTCTTGTCCTTGCTTTTGCCACGCCCCAACTACCTTTGGCCTTGGCCCTGTGATCTTGGGTCTCAGTCTTAGCCTCCTCTATGGTGCTGCTGAGTGAAATGTGCTTGGGCTGTCATTGGCCAATGTTCCCCTTCATCTTCGACTGCAAGGAAAGACCCATCATTTCTGGGTGTACATGTGGGGTTTGTGGGTTTTCCCTGTAGCTGGCTGATGAGACCCTCCATAGCCATTCCACCATTTGGCCTTCCCTGGTATTGCTGCATACACTGCGTGGAAGGAGAAATGGAGTAGATTCATTGAGGCAAAATCTCAGTTTGAGAAGCAGCTGAAAACTGAGCTGGAGCCAGAACCCCAGGTGAACTTTGCTGCTCCAGCCATTTACGTCATGATTTAATGTGGCTTGTGCCAGCATGGGATTATCGTAACTTCAGGTTTCGGCATGAGGAAAATGTTTGGTAAACTTATCTGAGACAGGAACACTTCCGGATCCACCCAGTTCACTGATGAAAGGGATGGTAGCACCATGATAAAGGATTCTATTCATCAAAGTAGGTGGTGCACTGATGATGTTTCGGTGACAACCTCAGAGAACCTCTGCTGAGGCAGTTGTAGGTGGACTGCGCAATAAACCTGCAACATCAGTGTTGTCTCACAATGCTGTCAGGAACCAATTTTAAATCTGTGAAATTGCCTGCCCCATCACCATCTGAGATAGCTGTGCTCATCCAATTCTAGCCTATCATCCCACCGTCCACCTTCCTGATCTTTTTTTGCTCCACCATTTGGTAGCGGTGTCTTCAGCTACCCAGGCCTAGCTCCATAAACCTCTCCACCTTGCTCTGCCTCACTTTGCTCCTTTATGACTTTCTCCTTGCAACCTACCTGGTCATCTGACCCACGCTCCCTCCACCACGTTGTTCTGTGTCATATTTGGTTTCAGAAGGCAACTGCAAAGTGCCTTAAAGAGCATGGGACTTTTATGTTGAGGTTATCGCATAAATAGAAGATGTTGTTGTGATGCATAGCATCTTTTCTCTTGCTTCCACATGCAAACAACAATCTGATGGTAGAGAACAGCTCTGTGAAAGTGAAACTATTACGAATTCTCAGAAACACTTCTCAGAGACAGGTTGAACTGGTTTTGGGATGCAGTGGGTGGAGGGGAAGAGCTGGGCTGGTTGTGTGGTGCAGTGGGGGCAGGGGACGAACTGGGCTGGTTTAGGGATGCGGTGGGGGAAGGGGAGATTTTGAAACTGGTGAAGTCCACATTGATACCATTAGGCTGCAGGGTTCCCAGGCGGAATATGAGTTGCTGTTCCTGCAACCTTCGAGTGGCATCATTGTGGCACTGCAGGAGGCCCATGATGGACATGTCATCTAGAGAATGGGAGGGGGAGTGGAAATGGTTTGCGACTGGGAGGTGCAGTTGTTTGTTGCGGACTGAGCGGAGGTGTTCTGCAAAGCGGTCTCCAAGCCTCCGCTTCCTTTCCCTCCGTGACTCCCTTGTTCGCTCCACACTGCCCTCCAACCCCACCACACCCGGCACCTTCCCCTGCAACCGCAGGAAATGCTACACTTGCCCCCACACCTCCTCCCTCACCCCTATCCCAGGCACCAAGATGACATTCCACATTAAGCAGAGGTTCACCTGCACATCTGCCAATGTGGTATACTGCATCCACTGTACCCGGTGTGGCCTCCTCTACATTGTGGAAACCAAGCGGAGGCTTGCAGACCTCTTTGCAGAACACCTACACTCTGTTCGCAACAAACAACTGCACCTCCCAGTCGCGAACCATTTCAATTTCCCCCCCCAAACTCCTCGGACGACATGTCTATCCTGGGCCTCCTGCATTACCACAATGATGCCACCTGAAAGATGCAGGAACAGCATCTCGTATTTAGCTTGGGAACCCTGCAGCCCAAGGGTATCAATGTGGACTTCACAAGCTTCAAAATCTCCCCTCCCCTTACTGCATCCCAAAACCAACCCAGCTAGCCCCTGCCTCCCTAACCATTCCTCCCACATCAAGCCCCACCCCCATCCCCTAACCACTAACCTCATCCTGCCCCCCCGACCTGTCCGACCTCCCTGGACTGACCTATCGCCCCTAACTCCTCACCTACATTCACCTTCACTGGCTCTAACCCTGCATCTTTGACCTGTCTGTTTCCTCTCACTCTATCTTCTCCTTTATCCATCTTCTATCCGCCTCCCCCGTCTCCCTATTTATTTCAGAACCCCCTTCCCCTACCCCAATTCTGAAGAAGCGTCCTGACCCAAAACATCATACTTTCCTGCTCCTCTGATGCTGCTTAGCCTGCTGTGTTCATCCAGCTTCATACCATGTTATCTCAGATTCTCCAGCATCGCCAGTTTATACTACCTCTGTGACAAAAACCCAGTTCGCTTCCCCATTTTCTTTCCTAATCTTTGTCTCAGGATTTACGTGCAGTAGAATTTGGGCTTGATGTGTGGTTACAATTGTGTGCAGATGGTAAAGCTGCAGAAATTATTGCATTTTTTGTAGAAGAACAAATCTTGCTCAGTGGTCACTCTGTGCTAGTGGTACCAATTGATTGGACGCACATGGAATAGTGTAGGTTAGATGGGCTTGAGATCGGTATAACAGGTCGGCACAACATCGAGGGCCGAAGGGCCTGTACTGTGCTGTAATGTTCTATGTTCTATGTTCTATCTATGTATTCTTGTGGCTACCGTAGTTTGGGCAAGTGCTTAAAAGACGAATGAAAATATACAGTGAAGAATGTGTCCAAAAAACAATTTTATGAAAAGTTATTGGGATGTTTTAAGGACATAGTGAAGTGTTACACAAATACCATTTTGTTTCTTTTCAAGAGTTGAAAAGGAATGATGCAAAAATGTAAACAGTAAAATTATATGACTGGTTGGCTTCCACCATTATTAACTGCTCCCCTCGAGGAATTTTCCGCAACAACATCACTCTTCAAACTAGCTTAAGATTCACATCATTTCTTGTTGTACACACTGCGGGAGAACTCCATTTCACATGCATCCCGCAAGCAAATATGCAGCTCTTTGAGGAACTCAGAGATATATCCTGACCTTTGGGTGGGCTCCTCATCAAACATTGCTTTGACCCATTCACAGCAACATTAAAAAGTAATCTGTATGCAGAAAGCAACAACTACGGGGACACAGGCTTTTTATTTCAATTTGTTTTGCTGGATTTTGTTCGGAACCACTTTTGTATCACACTGAAGCTGGTGTGAAAAATGTGCTTCACAGAGTTCAGGCAAACAAGTAAAGCTTTAAGCAAAAGTTCTGGGAGTGGCTCCCAATGTGCTAACTTTCACTCTACTCCAGAGCGTCTGTTTTTAAGAGCTGAGCAAACTTTCCATTTATATGTTAAAGCCTCATGGCGCCCTGAGATCACCTTAAAATACTTAACTGCAATCTGGAGCTGGCTTTCACGATGGCCCAGTGGCAGTATTTTCACATTCTATATGGTGTAACATAAGGGAATGTATTTGCTGACACAAACAGAAAGAAAATCTCTAAACTAAGCAATAATGAGGCAAACCCAATCCTTCTACTCGGGTCATATGTTTCCAATGTTAAGCTCAGCAATGGATCCTCTTGGTAATGTAAAGATGAGCAGACCGGATTACAAGACATATGGTAGAAGAAAACGCATAAATATCAGCACAGACCACTTGGGCTGAACAGCTTGTTTTCGTGTTGTAAGCTGAATGTAATAGCACAGGTTTTGTATACCTCACATCCTTGTCTCATGGTTGGTTCTCAGCGACTAGATAAAAGAGCTGGCTGTTAATGGGGAACCATTAGAGGCTGATGTTGGCTTCACGGAAGGGCAGATCCATTTCACCCATCTATTTACCATGTGGTAATGGCAGGTATTTCATCCTGGATGATATTGCAACATTTGCATGTTCTGGTTTCCATATGAAGTTAGATGTGTTGAATGATTAGCACAGCATTGGTGTGAAGTTCCACTTAGCAACAGGTGTGATATTGGCACATGGTGTGTCAAACAAGGAACCATCATGTTCCTGCGTTCTACCAGAATAACTGCTGTTTCAGGAAATTTCGGTGTCATGACTACAGCAATCCAATATGGTACAAGTTGTGACAGGTTTTGTCCTACAAATTTTGGACCATTGATCCACTTAGCTTTTGAGTATTGCCGGTTACTCCATCCAAAATAACAAGCTGTCTGTCACAGACCCATTGCATGTCAGGAGCTTACCTTTCCATGAGGAAAATGTGGCATCTCTGGGAGTTGCAAAGAACGAGAGTGTATTCCCTTGAGGATCACTGTCAATCCCGTATGCATCAGTGAGTGCCACACTGAAGTTGGATTGTGTGAGACTGAGACCCTAAGAATTGCTACAGTGCAGAAAGAGGGCTTTTGGCCCATTGAGTCTGCACTAATCCACTCCATAAAGTAAGTTAATTATTTTTATTACACTGCTGTATCCAAGAATTGTGCCTTGGCACTTATATCTAGGGTGTCACCATAGGAAGGCAGATATTGTAAAAGATTTTTCACTGATTTCTACAATGAAGTACATGTGACAATTAAAAAGATACTGTATATTCTATTCCACCCAATCCCCATAACTCCGCATTTCCCATGGCCAATCTACCTAGCCCTCACATCTTTGGACTGTGGGAGAAAGCTGGAGAATCCAGAGAAACCCTGCACAGATACAGGGAGAACGTAACAGTCACCCATGGCTGGAATCAAACCCAGGTCCCTGGCACTGAAGCAGCAATGCTAATCACTGTGCCACCCCAATTATATGTGAGTTGGATTACATTAAAGTGATAGAATGCTAATTCTAAAGTATATATCTATAGAAGAAGGATAAAATTTGGAGAATTTGGGCTAACTTTAGTTAGGAACAACATAAAGACTGTTAACTTAACTGAAACAACATAGGATAGATGAAATTTGGGCTCAGAAGCAGAGCATTTAGTCCCATTGGCCTGTGCTGGTAATAGTCCATGCATTCTACTCCCATTTATCTAGTTTCCTTTTGAAGCATCGAAGCTGTTTGCATTAACCACTTCCTGTTGTACTGAGTTCCACATTCTAACAACTCACTGAATAAAGAAATTTTTCCAGAGATCCTTATTGCAATTTTGTACTCAGTTTATGAAATGAAGCAGTATAAACATGTTCTCTCACAATTAGATGCACTCTCTCTGTATCTATAATGTCTAACCCATACATCATGACTATATTAGGTCACTTCTCTTCCCTATAGAAAACAGCCTAACCTGTTAAATGTTTTCTCATAGCTGTAAAATTCAGTTCTTGTAATGTTTACCCCAATGTTTCTAAGTCTTGCTAGTGGCACAGAGACCAGAATTATATGGAATACAGTATGTGCATGTTTAACGTAACTCCAGTACTTTTAAATTTCATACCACAAATAAATTTAAGTGCTTTGTGTTTTCGGCTGCTTGCAATGGTGTATTTAACACTTTGATTAACCATACCACTCTTGCCTGTAAATACTGACCTTGCCAATGGCAACCAAATCCAATGAAGGAAAAAAAACCTTTTTTATTTTCCAAGATATTTCTCTATTATAACCCACCAAAGTCCATCCCTTGCAAATTTTCTTTTGTTTTGTTAGATCCAGCAGTTTGGTATCAGCTACAAATTCTGAAATTCAGTTACTTGTTCTTAATTTACATCATTAATTTGAATCTATGATTGACAATGGCACCAGCACTGAGAAGCTTTCTTTGTGGCACAGTGGTAATATCCCTGTCCCTGGAATGGGAGGCCCAGGGCCGGTCTCACCTGCTCCAGAGGTGTGTAATAATATATCTGAACAGGTTGATTAGAACAAATCAGAGCACGTTCTGTCTTCCAGTACCAACCAATAGGGACAAGTCTACTACCACTAAACCTGAAAGACTGACACACCTAAAGAAGTTTCCCCATTTAAGGTCCTCTTGTGGCTCCATGATAGTTTCCCTACCCCTGGACTGAGAGGCCCAGGTTCAAGATCCTCCTGCTCTAAAGGTGTGAAATAGCATCTCTGAGCGTGTTGGTTAGGAAAATAGGTTTCTAAAAAAATCTACCGCCACTGATCTTTCTGAAGCAGTGCTTTCCATGATGCTTCAAACTGACTGACTGTGCTGTAGTCTCTGCTTTCAGAATTTTGGTCACATTACTATGCATTCAGCTGTATATCTGAGGGCTCTAAATGACCTCAAATCTTAGTTATGAGCCCACTGTTTTGTCAAAAAAATCCAAGTATGGGACCTCTACTACATTACCTTTATCAACACTGTGCAGTTCATCAAAGAAGTCAGTCGAGTTGGTGAAGCATAACTTAGCATCTTGGAATCTATGCTGGCTATTTTGTTGTATTTTCGGCCCCTAAGTGGTTCTTCTACCAACTCTTTAGCTGCAGGGCTCAGGCATTCCAATACCTTGCTAGCACTGATATTAACATGACTGATTTGTGATACCAAGTTTATATTTTGTCCCTTTAATTTAGATTAAAAACACTTCTTCAATTTTGCAGTCTGACCTTTTTGAGAAAAAGGCTCCATTTTGATACTATTTCAGTGCGTGAACCAGCTTTGAACACTTCTTGTACATGAATAGATAAACCCATTGGCTTCTTCACAGCTCCTACATTCTTTCAACTTTCTGTCATCAGCCAAGTTAGAAAGTTGTGTATTCTTTCATTAAAGTCTCAGTTATTAAGTATAGAGTGAAAACTTGATACAAATTCCTTGATGTACTTTTTCAAAGTAGTTTAAAGTGAGTGAACATGTGTTCAAGTAACATGCTGTTTGTGCACACAGCAAGAAAACTAGGCTGCCGCCCTGTTTATTTGCTCTCTACATGAAAGTTCAAGGCATTCTGTGACATTTTTATAATGTTTGGATTTAGTAGAAGTTTGTTTGCCAATGATTAACTTAATCGTGAAAATGAAAACTTAAAGACCAGTTGTCCATGGGAATGTGGTTTTCCAAAATTTCCATAACTTTAGCTTTTACACTGATTTCTGTTGAGTTAGAAATTTCCCTAGTGGCTTGCAATTTGATTGATTGTCTGTGATCCCAGAGTTACAGCACTGCTCAGTACAATGTTGCTGAAGTTACCACATGCTAGAATCTGATCTTTTCAACTGTTGTCACTTCTGCAAAGGACACAAATGTGGCTTATTGTTTGGAGGAGGGGTCAGGGACATCTGTTAGTCTCTGGGTAACCTGGAAATATGGAGGCTCAGCCAAATTTAATAGTAGGACATCATTGAAATTCTTAATATCTGTATTCTCTGGCTGCTTGAGGGGCAGGATGACTGACAAGTTGGAAAGACTTTGCTATAAGGCAGCAGACAGAACTGCTAGGGATGGTCCCTGGTCTCAAAGCAACGTAGAAAATGCATTTTCCCCTTCTTGGTTTGGTATCACATGCTGCGTTTTAACTGCCAGGTTTCTTGACTGCTAGGAAATGCAGTCTGAAACCATTAAGCCCAAATTGATAATAACACCCAAACCTTAGGTATTAGTAATGCTGTCTGTCCAGTGTTATTTGACCCATACAAAACCACTCTAGATAAACTGGAAGTAAGCACAACTACATTAGCATGGGTTTCCTATTATTAACAGGCTACATACTAACACCCCTGGCAATATCGTGTCTAGCTGAGAGTTGGATTAAAATTGCCCCTCTTGAAACAGCAGTTCAAGAAGGCAACTCACCACCACCTTCTCAAGGGCAACTAGGGATGGGCAATTAATGCTGGCTTAGTTAAAGATACTTGATTTGTGCCTGATGCAAGCCATTCCTTAATTTTGCCAAAGGCCTTATGGATAGGAACATAGGAACAGGAGTAAGCCATTCAGCTCCTCTAGCTTGTTCCAACATTCAATGAGCTCATGGCTGATCAGTGGCCTAACTCCATATGCTAGCCTTTGGTTCATATCCCTCAATTCCTTTGCTTAATAAAAAGGTATCTAGCTCAGATTTAAAATTAACACCTGACCTTGCATCTACTGCTGCTTGCAGAAGAGTTCCAAATATCTACCACTCTTTGTGTTTGGAAATGCTTCCTAACATCCCAGGCACATATTCTCAGACTATGCCCCCTAGTTATAGAATCCTCAACTAGTGGAAATAGTTTATCTGTATCTACCCCATCTTTTCCGGTTAATATCTTTAATGCTTCGATCAGGTCACCCCTTAACCTTCTAAATTCTAGAGAAAACAGGCCAAATTTGCTTAATTTCTCCTTGTAACTTAATCCCTGACGTCATTCTTGTGCTCCCCTCTTCCTTAGGTGTGGTGCCCAGATCTGCTCTGTCCTCTGCTAACTTAATATTTCAAAGCAGAAGGAGAGGACAGTCAGCCATTTGGCTAGTCTGTGGTTCAGACTACTGCCAACAACTTAGATCTGTTCTGGCAACATCTGTGGAGAGAAATATAGAGTTAACGTTTCGAGTTCACTGATCCTTTTTTGGGACTCTGCTGAGTTTCTCCAGCACTTTGGCTTCTTTTCACTGTTTCAGATCTTCAGCATCTGCAGTTCCCTGTTTTATTTTAGCTTAGGTTTGAATCTTGTTTCGCTTGAGGTAGACGCAGGATCTGAGCGTGAAAGCCAGTGGCAAGTTACTGCTGACACAGACTGTCAAGAAAACTCCCCCAAATGAGGCATTAGCAGCTCAAGTGCCGAGGAGCAGCCTTTAGATTGCGCTCATATGATGATAATGAAAGAACTGGTCATTTGAGTATATTGCACACAAGCATCCTTCACCTCTTCCTATAACAGCAGGTGAATTAATCCTTGATCCTAAAGGAAAAGGGAACATCCATGCTTGGAAAAGCTGAATGGCCGCTACAATGCTGAGACCACAAAATACAATGTGTGTTGCTCCCCAGTGACTAAATTAAATCCACTTTTATTACAGTTTATCCCAGATTTTCAGTTAGTGTTTTTGCTTCACCTGAAGGTATGGCTAAATGAAGATAACTCAGCAGGTTTATATGTATGTTATACTACAAATGAGATTAACTAATCAGCACATTCTTCATTGCTGCTTGTTCAAATTGTAACTCCAAATGTCACTGGACTTGCCAGGAAGCGCCGACAAGCAGTCTTTTTATTAAAGACAAGTCGCCATTCTGAAATATATGTCTGCAACACTTAATTGAACCTGAAGCTAATTATATGAAATAAAGTAGGTGGGGTGGGTGTGGGGTTTGGTGGATCGGAAGAATTTCTGCTTGGATGAGTTTTTAAATGCTATTTTTCGTATCAAAAGCAAATGTGTGATTCAGAAGGCAATTGCAGCATTGATTCAATGCCATGACTGCCGATTAGAGTCAATGAACAGCAACATGTTGCAACATTAACATGTTGTTGTAAGTCGCTGGGTCAAAATCCTGGAATTCTCTCCCTAAGGACGTTGTGGGTCTACCTACAACATGTGGACTGCAGCAGTTCAAGAAAGCAGCTCACCACCACCTTCTCAAGGGGAACTAGGAATGGGCAACAAATGTTGGTCAGCCAGCGACACCCACATGCCATGAGTCAATAAATTATCAAAAGAACCTCCCGTTATTTGATGTTAGAAAAAAACTAATCCTGCTGTGTGAATAAAAATTAAAACAAAAAGCCGCCTACCTCTGCTATGACAGTAAATAATCATTTACAGTTTAAACTGTGTAACTTTTGAATGAGGCCACCTTGGTGAAACTGCCAGCCAAGGCAAAGTTCCATAATAACTTATGTCCTTAGTTTGTTTCACCCACTTGTTGTAAGAAAGCCCCTGGTGGAAGAGGGCATTTGTTCGAAACTATCTGTTATTTTGCCAGATTGGAGGATTGTAATGCCAATCCTATTTTAGTCTGACTATAAGATATAGGTGCAGAATTAGACCATTCGGCCCATTAATCTGCTATGCCATTCAATCATGGCTGTTATGTTTCTCCATCCCATTCTCCTGCCTCTCTCTGCAACCCTTGATCCTTTAACCAATCAAGAACTAACTACCTCTCTTTAAATACTTGCAGTGACTTGGCCTCCACAGCCCTCTGTGACAAGTTCCACAGATTCACCACTCTCTGGCTGAAGAAATTGCTCTTCACTTCAGTTCTAAATGGTCATCCCTTCAACCTGAGTCTTTGCCTTTGGTCCCTGGTCTCTCCTGCTAGTGGAAACATCTTCATGTCCACTCTGTCCAGGCCTCTCAGTCTTCTGTGAGCTTCAATGAGATGCCCCCTCATTCTTCTGAACTCCATCGAGTGCAGACCCAAAGTCATCAACCACTCCTCACAAGACAAGTCCTTCCTCCGCAGGATTATTTTTGTGAACCATCTGCAGACCCCTCCAATTCCAGCACATGCTTCCTTAGATACAGGGGTCCAAAACTGTTCTCAATGTTCCAAATGCAGTCTGGTTGGAGCCTTACATAACCTCATAGAACATCCCTGCTCTTGTATTCCACCTCTCTAGAAATGAATGCTAACCTTGCAGTTGCCTTCCTGACTGGATGTTAACCTGAAGAGAATCCTAAGCCAGGTTACCAAAGCTTTTCCCCATTTAAAAAAGATGGTCTATACCGCTATACATTGCAGCAAAATGTATACATAAGGAGCCAAAAGGAGAGGTTGGACAAACATAGGATTATTTTCATTAGAGCTTCGAAGGCTGAGAGGTGACCTGATAGAAGTGTATAAAATTATGAGAGGCGTGGATAGGGTGGATAGTCAGGGTCTTTTTCCCTGGATAGAAACATCAGGAAGGTTTAAGTTGAAAGGGACAACATCTAAAGTCAAGGTTTTTTTCTCATTGGGTTGTTAGTGCTTGGAACATGCAGCCAGGAAAGGTGACAGAAGCAGATATGATAGCAAAGTTTATAGACGTGTTTTTTATCAGACACATGAACAGGCTGAATTTGGAGGAATATGGACCATGTGCAGACAGATGAGATTATTTTAGAATAGCATCAGGGTCGGCACATACATGGTGGGCCGAAGGGCCTGTTCATGTGCTGTACTGTCCTGCGTTCTCTGTTCTATAACCTTGCAGTGCAGTCCATCTGCCACTTCTTTGCTCACTTCCCAGCCTGCCCAAGACCTTCTGCAGCTTGTCTGCCTCCTGAAAACTACCTGTCCCTCCACCAACCTTCATGTCATCTGTAAGTAATGCCCTCAGTTAATTTGCCCTTACGGCCCTAAAACTGACTCCTGCAGAACTCAAGGTACAAAGTACAAAGTACAAAGAAAATTACAGCACAGGAATAGGCCTTTCAGCCCTCCAAGCCTCCAGTGGCCCAGATCCGATGTCCAAACCTGTCGCCTATTTTCCAAGATATCAGGAACTGCAGATGCTGGAGAATCTGAGATAACAAGGTGTAGAGCTGGATGAACACAGCAGGCCAAGCAGCATTAGAGGAGCAGGAAGGCTGACGTTTCGGGCCTAGACCCTTCTTCAGAAATGGCCCTAGGCCCAGAACGTCAGCCGTCCTGCTCCTCTGATGCTGTTTGGCCTGCTGTGTTCATCCAGCTCTACGCCTATTTTCCAAGGATCTGTATCCCTCTGCTCCCTGCGCATTCACGTATCTGTCTCGATATATCTTAAATGACGCTATTGTTCCCACCTCTACCACCTCCGCTGGCAACGCGTTCCAGGCGCCCACCACCCTCTGTGCAAAGAACTTTCCATGCATATCTCCCTTAAACTTTCCTCCTCTCACCTTGAAATTGTTACCCCTAGTAATTGAGTCCCCCACTCTGGGGAAAAAGCTTCTTGCTATCCACCCTGCCTATACCTCTCATGATTTTGTAGGCCTCAATCAGGTCCTCCGTCAATCTCCTGAGATGCTGCTTGGCCTGCTGTGTTCATCCAGCCTCACATTTTATTACCTCCGTCAATCTCCATCTTTCTAATGTAAATAATTCTAATCTACTCAACCTCTCTTCATAGCTATCACCCTCCATACCAGGCAACATCCTGGTGAATCTCCTCTGCACCCTCTCCAAAGCATCCACTTCCTTTTGGTAATGTGGGACCAGAATTGTACGCAGTATTCCAAATGTGATCGAACCAAAGTCCTATACAACTGTAACATGACCTGCCAACTCTTGTACTCAATACCCCATCCGATGAAGGAAAGCATGCCATATGCCTTCTTGACCAGTCTATCCACCTGCATTGCCACTTCAGGGAACAATGGACCTGAACACCCAGATCTGTCTGTGCATCAATTTTACCCAGGGCTTTTCCATTTACTGTATAGTTCGCTCCACTAGTCACTGACTGCTGTCCTGAAAAGAAATTTTTTATCCCTATTCTCTGCTTTCTGCCATTCTGCCAATCCTCTATCCATGCCAGTACCTTGCTCTTAACACCATGGGCTCTTACCTTAGTTAGCAGCCTAGTGCATGGCAGTTTGTCAAAGATCATATGGAAATCCAAATAGACCACATCCACTGGTTTTCCTTTGTCTAATCTGAGCATTACCTCCTTAAAGAATTCTAACAGATTTGTCAGGCATGACCTCCCGTAAATGAAACTGTGCTGATTCAGCCCTATTTTACCATGCGCTTCCAAGTAACTCCATAATCTCATCTTTCATAATAGACCCTGAAATCTTACCCAATGACTGAGGTCAGGCTAACTGGCTTATCATTTCCAGTCTTCTGCTTCCCTCCCTCCTTAAACTAAGTATATTACAACAGTCATTTTCCAGTTCTCTGGGACCTCCCTGACTCCATTAATTCCTGAAAGATCACCACCAATGCTTCCACAATCTCCTCAGCTGCCTCCTTCAGAACTGTGGGATGTAGTCCATCTGGTCGAGGTGATTTATCCACCTTTAGACCTTTCACCTATCCCAGCACCTTCTCCTTAGTGATGGCCACGACACTCACCTCTGCCCCCTGACTCTCTTGAAGTCCTGGTATGCTGCTGGTGTCTTCCATGATGAAGTCTGATGCAAAGTGCTTATTCCTCTTTATTCCATTTCTTTTTGCCCATTACTAATCCTGCAACCTCATTTCCCAGCTTGTCTCTCTTACCTTTTTATATATATCTGAGAACACCCTTGCAGTCTCCTTCCATATTACTAGCTAGCTTACCCTCATATTTCATTTTCTCCTCCCTTGGTGCTTTCGTAGTTGACCACTAAAGGTATGGCTAAATTAATATAACAGTCCTCTGCTGGTTTTAAAATGCTTTCTGATTCTCTGGCTTCCCACTATTGTTTCAAACAAGGTGGTCTTCTTTATTTCACTTATACCAATGTGTACTCCCCAGGCTTTCATACACGACTCTTATCTACTTTCACTCTCTATTATTAGCATTCAGACAATCCAAAAAAATGTGTCCAAGCTGAGTTTGTTGTGTAGAAAGTCCTGCTTGACTATTGGCCTTAACTGTAAATTGGGCAGCAAGAAAACTTGCAGTTTGATATGAGGCCAAGTTTCCAACTGTGTAAAGGTAACATGCCAAACCATGATCTACCCCACAGTGAGAACAAATCTGGGTAGACAATCTGGAAACTGCGCAAGTAACATGTTCGTTTTCTTTTGAGACAAATAGATATCTTGCCTTGGCAAAGACAGTAGGATTCTTACAAGTAAGCTAGGTGCATATAACATGGAGAAATCTGAGATGTTTCTCAACCTAGCATCATGCACACTAGCAATGTAACTGTTTAACAGAGGCCAGTCTGGCCACCTGTGAGAAATTGGCTTGCTGGCAATCAGAGATGTTAGAACTCAACCCTGGAGCAAATAGATCTTGAGTCTGTGTCTTCTTGTCTAGGGGAAGATACTTTGTTTTTTAAGGCTTTGGACGATGAAGAGAAGGTAAAATCATTGACTGTTGGGTACTGAATTCTTTCATCCATGAATTCTTAGAATCATAGTTTTTATAGCATGGAAAATGGTCCTTCAGTCCATCGTGTCCATGCTGATCAAAAAGTCTCTACTCTAATTCTGTTGTCCACTACTTCACCCATAGGCTCATGTGCTCATCTAAATACTTAAATGCCTTGATGTTCCTGCCTCTACCATCCTTTCAGTTATGAGTTCCAGATTTCCATTACCTTCCAGGTTAAAAAAAAGTCCTCAAATCCCCTCAATGCCCTGCTCCTTACAATAAAACTGTGACCCTTGCTTATTGACCCCTCTATGAAGGGGAAGATTCTGCTTTTCTACCCTATTTATGTCCCTCAGAACTTTGTCCACCTCAGTTTGGTTCCCCCCCTCTGATTCATTTATTGTCACATGTTCTAAGTAACTGAAAAGCTTTGTCTACGAGCAGTGTAGGCAGATCACAGTAAGCAAGGATGTACAGATCAGAGGTTGTAAGAAATACATGTTACAATACACAGAGGGTGTACAGATGGCAAGATCAACGTTAACAACATCAGCATTATTTGACGCTAAAGACTCCATACATCAGTCTAATAACAGCCAGGAAGAAGTTGTTCTTGAACCTGCTGGTGCGTACGTTCAGGCTTCTGTATCTTCTGCCTGACAGGGTGTGATGGGTCTTTGATTTTGACAGCCTTTCTGTGGCAGTGGGCCATGCAAATAGAGTCCATGGATCGAACGTTGACTTCTGTGATGGTCTGGGCTGTGCACATCACCTTCTGCATTTTCTTACAGTCCTGGGCAGAGCAGTTACCATACCAGGCCTTTATGCACCCAGACAGTATACTTTCAATGGTGCATCTGTAGAAGTTGGTGAGGGTCCTTATGGACATGCCAAATTCCCTGACCTGCCTGAGGAAGAGGAGACATTATTTTGCCTTCTTGACTGTCGTGGGAAGTCCAGGTCAAGTTGCCAATTATCATCACTCCAAGGAACCTACCACTTTGGCTCTAAGGAAAACAAGTTCCTTGTCCCTCTTCTTTGAGAGCCGCTTACCTTTAATCTCTTCCACTGCACCAGTAGCTAGGACAGAAAAGTAGATACAACTCATCTGGTGAGCGTGATGAGGAGGATTGTGTAAGGATTGGAGAAAGTGTAACTGTGGATTGATAAAAGGGGAGGTGCAGATGCAGATAAAAAGTGAAAGCATAGGTGCTGTTAGTTTAATTGGATGTTAGGAGTGATGCAAGTGTGTATTTGACAAAGCAAAGTGAAGGTGACATTTACATCACAGAATGTAATAGATCATAACTCTCTGACCTGAGAGGGTCAATAAACTGCTTCCCGCACTGTGTATGGAATCTGAGTGACTCACTCCTGCATCTAATCATCTTGGGCATCTCCAGTCATGCCTTATGTTATGTGATATCTGCAAATTTCTTTTCTGTTGGCGAACAGCATGTCTCTTCTCTTGACTATATCCAGCAATAATTACAGGAAAGTGTTATCAAACCTGGTTTTTGCTCTCCGCATTTTGCCCATTGGTCCTAAACAGCTAATGGTTCCATCAATGTCTGTTTTGGCATTGCCTGTTTAAGCAGCGGGGATCAGATTGTGCACAGTGTGTATGTGATATGTCAGCTTGGTGATTGAAAATCTCAATCTCAAGTCTTAGAATCTGGCCCATTGCCTTCATTGCATACACAACTGGCCTCTCCATTACGATAGGGCCAATGCCTCCCCTAATAGTAGCCACTGGAGTACTTTAAAGATAATGAGCCGTTCCTTGTGAATGCTTGATCTACAAGTGTTTCATTAATGTCATTAATTTGCATCTTGTATCTGTGGTCGCTACATATCTCTGTCCACACTAATGTGTTGATTTTTCTGACTGTGTCTGACTGTGTGGCACCAAAAAGATAGTCACCTACTTACAGTGCCTAATATCTTAAAAGAGTAAATCATTTGGTATGTGTGAGCATTAGCTACTGCATTGTAATCCCGGTTCTATAGTTGATAGAGTAGCGTCTTTGTTGTTGGATCAATAGAGAATGGGGTAATGCACTTCTATTCCTTCTTGGGATGTAAGTATTACCGGTAAAGCTCATTTTTAATTGCCTTTGAATGGTTTACTGAACTGCATTTCAGGGCAGTGCTCTGGGTCTAGAATTATATGTATACTAGGTTAATAACAGTAGATTTTCTTTCATAAAGGACATTTGTGAATCAACTGAGTTTTTACAACTATGCATCATGGTTGTCATGGTCACCGTTATAGAGATGGTCTTTATGTTCTTCTTGCACAAATTGAATTTTAATTTCATCAGTGGCCTTGATGGGAATTTGAACGCATGTCCCCACATCTTTAATTCTGGATTACTAATCTGGTGACACTATCACCATGTCACCATCTTCCCAATGTAAGTGTTGCAAAAACTCTCATCAGTTAAAATTTTGAAAGCTAGGTAATCACATCTATGGTACAAATTAAGAAATCTGTGAATTGGTAACAATGGGCTGTGTTCAAGAAAGGCTTAATCTTTTTAGCACTTTACTGTTGGTAGTTGCAGTGTTCTACAATCTCAGGATCAGGCCACATTGAACGTATTGTTTGACTCTGTACTGCCCAAAGACTTCCTGAGCATTGAATAAGATGACATTGTCTGCCATGTCTAGTGTGATTGGTCTGCTCTGCTTTTATTTTAATAAATTCACCGCATGCAACAATGCTGGCAAAGGTGGCATTAATAACCATCCTCTATCTCCAGCACTATGGTGCTGAACCTGATCTGTTGGGCCTCACAAGATCACGGCTGAGATAACGTTGGATCTGCAGCCTGTTGGTGAGTCTTAGTCTGTGATATGGTACTCAAACAGGAATCGGCACTAAGGTACAATTTAGAGGTATTAGGGCATGTGAGCCCAAGTTTGGTCATAACGGTAGGTTTTAAGGACTAAAAGAACTGCGGATGCTGTAAATCAGGAACAAAAGCAAAGTTGCTGGAAAAGCTCAGCAGGTCTGGCAGCATCTGTGGAGGAGAAAAAAAGAGTTAACGTTTCAGGTCCGGTGACCCTTCCTCAGAACTGTGGGTAGGTTTTAAGAGATGCTTTAAAGATGCCGAGGGTTATAACAAATGTTGGCAGTTAAGGTCTCAGGTCATAAGAAACAACAACTTAAAATCAGGCCAGCTGAAAAGGTCAGAATTGTAGGAGTGCAGGTATCTGGTTACTGAGAGACAGCATCCTAATGAGAAATAGGACACAAAGCTTAGATCCTTGAGGGTTAACGAATATAATAGTTTTGGAGAAGAAAGTGAAGCTATAGCAAATATACACTTGCTGTGAATAGATTAAAAAGAAATGAAGTGATAATAGTCCCACCCAAATGAATACCAGCAGATGGGTGTTGGAAAAGGTGCAGCTGTAAAGCTCATAGATGGTAGTTTATTTTCCATGGTCACATAAAATATCATTTAGGACTATAAGACTCATTTCTGGGAATGTGGGAGAGGCAGAAACCTGTTTGGAGAAAGTCAAGCCTGGAATACACCAGAGGAAAAAAAAATGTATTACTACACGATGTTACAGAAATACAATTGGAACATTGATTCAGTGTTGAGCAGAATGGAATTTCCAACTGAAACCATACAGCACAGTTTATTGGGAAACCTATGTGCTCATGTATTTACAAAATTTAGAAACACATCCACTTTAGGTTGCGTAATAGATTTTTTGGCAGGCTTCCCAGAAGACCTGCATTACTTCCTTTTATAGTCTGTTAAATTTGAGGAATAGCAGCTCTCTTGTTTTTAGTAAAAGAATTTAGCACCTGAATGAATTGTGGTTTGTGCTGAGTCAGTTTTCAGCTGACATAGTTCCTTGAAGTCTATTTTTGCTTTTCTCCATCTCCCTCTTTGACTTCACCTCCGGCCCTTGCTGACAGATGCACAAAAGCTTGGGGCAGCTGCTGCCAAGATGCAGTGGGGAGAGACCACTGTCTGAGGTCTTCCTACCGAAGTTAAATGGGGTTCGTGCAGTTATTGGACCATCCTAGTGCCTCAAACGCATGTATTTATAGTCTTCATACGTGTAAGAGATGTCATTGGTTTGTTTGGACAGAGTCAAACTCCAATGTTTGTTTGTTTCCTTGATTTGCTACTGAGCAGAACTGAATGGTTTGTGACAATGTGTATGTGCAAAGATATTTTTTATGAATAAAATATACGTTTGAAATAACAGAAACAATTCCAAGTCCCTTCATAATATTTCACCTCTATCCACTTATTACAAAGGGTATTGTCACCAAGTTGGGGCAACTTTCTGTCTGGATTAACAGATACTATTGAATCAATGAGAAATGCTGTCAAACTGTGCAGCAGGCAGGAGCACTGTGATTTCACTGGACATATATTCAAACGTTAGGTCTATTTTTGGCTCAGTGTGCTATTGCTTCATTAATTTGATTGCAACAATGTATTGGCAAGTTGAGCTTTGAATGTCATAGTGCTGGCTTTTTGAAAAAGAAAATCATTCATAGGATGTGGATGTCATTGGCTGGGCCAACATTTATTGCCAACTCTTAATTGTCCTTGAGAAAGTAGCAGTGAACTACCTTCCTGAACTGCTGCTGTCTTTTTGGCGAAGTTAGGGAGGGAATTCTAGGATTTTGATCCAGTGACACTGAAGGAACATTGCTTATGTTTTCAAGTCAGGATGGTGAGTAGCTTAGAACAAAGAACAGTACAATACAGGAACAGGACATTCAGCCCACCATGTCCGTGCTGACCATCATGCCATTCTAAACTAGTCCTCTCTACCTTCACATGGTCCATGTCCCTATATTCCCTGCATGATCACATGTCTGTCTAACAGTCTCTTAAATGTTGCTGAAAAACAAAGTTGCTGGCAAAACTCTGCAGGTCTGGAAGCATCTGTGAAGGAAAAAACAGAGTTAACGTTTTGGGTCTGGTGATGCTTCCTCAGAACTGAGGACCAACTAAGAAAAGTATAAGAAAAGACTTTTCTTGCAGATCTCCCTTTAAAATTTTCCTCTCTCATCTTAAACCTATGCCCCACTTGATGTGCAATTTTGATTTTTTTTATTCACAGTAGACCTTTCCAAGTGAAACCCCAACAGAGATAAAGCTGCAGCCTTCAGACAGGAGCACAACAGCAAGCGGAATTTGCAATGGATAGTGTTCCCATGTATCAGCTGTCTTTGTCCTTCTGGATGGAATTGGTCGTGGGTTTGAAAGATGCTAGTCTAAGGATCTTTGGTGAATTTCTGCAGTGCTTCTTACAGGTGATGCACAAGGCTGCTACTGGGCATTGGTGGTGGAGGGAGTGGATGTTTTGTGGATATAGTGCCAATCAAGCGGGCTGTTTTGTCCTGGATGGTGCCAAGTCTCTTGATTGTCGGAGCTGTACCTGTCCAGGCAAGTGGGGAGTATTCTAATCATGCTGCTGACTTGTGCCCTGTAGATGATGGACAGACTTTGAGAGGTAGGTGGTGAGCTACTGCAGTGTTCCTAACCTCTGACCTGCTCTTGTAGCCACAGTATTCATGTGGTGAGTCCAGTTCAATTTCTGGTCAGTGGTGACCCTCAGGATGTTGATGTTGGTGGATTCAATGATGGCATCACCATTGAATTTCAAGGGGAAGTAGTTGGGATTTTCTCTTGTTGGAGATGGTCATTGATATAGTCCATTGTACGAATTTTATTTGCAACTTGTCAACCCACAACAACATATTGTTCAGAAGCAAATGCAGAATGCATCTGTGGAGAGAGAAATTGAGTTAACATTGTGAGTGTGTTATGACTTCTTCAGATATATATACATATTGTCTAGGACTTGCTGCATTTGGGCATGGACTTCTTCAATATCTGAGTAGTGGTGAATGATAGCACAATGTTCAGCACCAGAGAGCATTGCCATTTCTGACCTTATGACAGAGGGAAAGCCATTGATAAGGCAGCTGAAGATGGTTGGGCCTGGACACTACCCTGAGGGACTCCTGCAGCAATGTCCTGGAGCTGAGATGACTGACCTCCAACAACCACAACCATTTTCCTTTTTATGACTCCAACCAGTGGAGAGTTTTTTTCCTGATTTTCATTGATTCTAATTTTGCTGGGACTGCGCGATGCCACACTCAGTTGAATATGGCCTTAATGTCAAAGATAGTTACTCCCACCTCACATCTGATATTCAGCTCTTTTCTTCATGTTTGAACCAAGGCTGTAATGAGGCCAGGAGCTGAGTGGCCCTGACAGAGAGGGTGCACGAAGAGTGAAATCAACATTAAATTTACAATTTGAAAGGTTCGTTCAGTAGTCTAATAAGATTGGGTAGGAAACTGTTAGTGAATCTCTTGGTACGTGTGTTTAAGCTTTTGTATCTTCTACCCAACTGAAGAGGTTGGAAGAGATTATAACCAGGGTGGGAGGGGTTTTTCATTGTGTTGGCTGCCTTTCCAAGGCAGTGAGAAGTGCAGATAGAGTCAATGGATAAAAAGTTGGTTCACAGCTCTGTGCAGTTTCTTACTGTCTTGTTTAGAGCAGTTGCTATATCAAGCTGTAATGCATTCTGATAGAATGCTTTCGATTAATAAAAAAGGTAGTAGTCTTTACAGGAATGCTGAATTTCTGCAATCTCCTAAGGAAATAAAGGCATTGTTGTGCTTTCTTGACCTTCACATCATCATGGGTGGACTAGGGCAGATTGTTGGTGAATATTGTCCCTTGGAACTTGACACTGTTGACCATCTCCACCTCAGTATCATTGAGGTATTCAGGAGCGTGCCCTCCACCTTGTTTCCTGAAGTCAATGACCAGCGCTTTTGTCTTGCTGACATTGAGAAAGAGATTATTATCTTTACACCATGCCACCAAGCACACTGCCCTGTTCCTGTCTTCTGTCTTGGCATTGTTTGAGATCTGGCCTACAATGGTGGGTGATGTCAGCGAACCTGTAGGTGGAGTTAGGACAGAATTTGGCCACATATTTGTGTGTACAGGACGTTCAGTAAGAAGCTGAGTATGCAGCTTTGTGGGGTGCCGGTGTTGAAGATTATCATGGAGTAAAGCAGCAGGTTTGCTGAGTCCAATAAACAACCTGCTCTATAATAAACCTTTCCACTTAAACATATTTTAACCATCTGAACAAAAGCTAAACCAGAGAGATTGTAAAATATCTACCCACCATACATCTGCTAACTAACACTGGCTCGCTACATCAGACAACCTCCTGTCCTGAACAAAAACAAAATTGCTGCAGAGGCTCAGCCGGTCTGGCAGCATCTGTGAAGGTAAAAGACAGAGTTAATGTTTCGGGTCTGGTGACCCTTCCTCAGAACACTATTTCGAGTCACTGGACCCAAAATGTTATCTCTGTTTTTTCCTTCACAGATGCTGCCAGCCCAGCTGAGCCTCTCCAGCAATTTTGTTTTTGTTCCTGATTTACAGCATCTGCATTTCTTTCAGTTTTTTTAACCTCCTGTTGTGTCCTGCCTCAGCATTACTGAACAGGTAAACATTCACCGTATAGCAACCCTCATCGTCTCATCAAATTTTTTTATCAATCCTAAGAATACATTTCTGTCAAGATAGAGTTGGTATTTGGGAAACTTGTTGATGCGGAACTACACTTCCTGTCAGCTTTTCATGGAGAAACATCTGGTTTCTGTAGTCAAAGGAGTCAATGGTTTGTAATGGTCTCAAGGCTGTAACTTAGAGGGGGAAAAATTTATCGTTACATCCCTTTTCTTCAATTGCTTGACTTTTTAAAAATTATGTCCCTTGTAAATGCAATTGTACACTTCATTCTTTCTCTAACTCACTGTAGTTGTATTTTTCTACTTCCAGAGTACAGACATAACCAGCAGCATTGGTTACGATAATCTGATCCAGCACATGAACGATGGGAGAAAAACATGCAAAGAGTTGGAAGATTTTATAAAACAAAGGTTCGTGAACTGTATTGAGATTTTCAGCTCTGCTGAGCTTCATTACAGAATCAAGGCTCTTTGGTGCTGCTTGTTAGTTTAGGCACAGCATGGTAATGTAGTCACTAATGTAATGGAGGCACTGGTCAGTGAGACCTTGTGTGGAATTTCAAACTAGTCCACCCTGTGGGAAAGATTTATTGAGCTGTTCCTGATTGATCCCAGTCCACTGCCATCTAAAAGAGACAGAGATGCTCATCTGAGATAGTGGGAACTGCAGATGCTGGAGAATCCGAGATAACAAGGTGTGGAGCTGGATGAACACAGCAGGCCAAGCAGCATCTCAGGAGCACAAAAGCTGACGTTTCGGGCCTGGACCACTCCTAAGATGCTGCTTGGCCTGCTGTGTTCATCCAGCTGCACACTTTGTTATCTCAGAGATGCTCACCTGATGTGCTGAGACCCATATGAATATGGTGTGCTATCACATCAGCACTGCCCCAAAACAATTTTAACAGCAGGCAGTCTGCTCAGCACTGAAGCAGTGCACCTACATTTTTGTGAGAGGTCGCTAACGTAGGATTTGAGCCCCTAACCTTGCATCTCTGATGTGAGTGTTGCTGCTGAGCTGATGCTGCCACCAAAGGAATGACTTTCACTGAAGCAAAGAATATTAAAAGAACACGTGTCTAACACTATGAAGGATTTCAATGGGTTACCTAAAGAAAGGGAAAAAAACTGCTCCCTTGGCTGGGCAATGAGGATTGTGACAAGTTCAGCCAGCTGGACCTCCATAGAATTTGGGTTTCCTGACTGGGCTGTTAATCTGGGCCAACCAGGGAGTCCTGGCTTAAGTATAGAACATAGAACAATACAGCACAGTACAGGCCCTTCGGCCCACGATGTTGTGCCGAACTTTTATCTCAATCCTAAGGTCTATCTAACCTCCACCCCTACCTTATACTATCATCCATATGCCAATCTCATTCCCACTTAAATGCCCCTACAGAGGCCAACTCCACTAACCCCTCTGGCAATGCATTCCACACCCCAACCACTCTCTAAAGAACCTACCTCTGATGTCTCCCCTATATTGACTTCCGCTCACTTTAAAACTATGCCCCCTCGTAATGGCTACCTCCACCCTAAGAAAAAACTCTCTGGCTGTCTACTCTATCTATACCTCAGATCATTTTGCACACCTCTATCAAGTCACCTCTCATCCTTCGTCGTTCTAAAGAGAACAGCCCTAGCTCTCTCAACCTTTCCTCGTAAGACCTTCCCTCCATTCCAGGCAACATCCTGGTAAATCTCCTCTGCACCTTTTCCAACGCTCCCACATCTTTCCTGCAATGAAGTGACCAGATCTGGACACAATACTCCAGATGTGGCCGAACCAGGCTTTTGTATAGCTGGAGCATAACTTCACGGCTCTTGAACTCAATCCCTCTATTAATGAAAGCTAACACACCATACGCCTTCTTAACAACTCTATCCACCTGGGTGGCAGCTTTCAGGGAACTGTGGGCATGAACCCAAGATGCATCTGCTCCTCCACACTGCCAAGAATCTTTCCATTAACCCTGTATTCTGCTTTCAAAGTTGTCCTTCCAAAATGAATCACCTCACACTTTTCAGGGTTAAACTCCATCTGCCACTTCTCAGCCCAGCTCTGCATCCTATCAATGTCCCTTTGTAACCTAGAACAGCCCTCTGCACTGTCTACAACTCGACCCACCTTCGTGTCGCCTGTGAACTTACTAATCCACCCCTCTACTCCTTCATCCAAATCATTTACAAAAATCACAAAAAGAAGTGGACACAGAACAGATCCTTGTGGTACACCACTCGTAACTGAGCCCCATGTTGAATGTTTTCTGTCCACTACCACCCTTTGCCTTCGAAGGGTCGGCCAATTCTTAATCCAATCTGCCAAATTTCCCCTTAGTCCATGCCTCCTTACTTTCTGCATGAACCTACCATGGGGAACCTGATCAAACGCCTCACTTAAATCCATGTATACCACATCCACTGCTCCACCTTCATCCACGTGTTAGATCACTTCTTCAAAGAATTCAGTAGGGTTTGTGATGCATGAACCACCCCGTACAAATCTATGCTGACTATCACAAATCAAACTGTGCCTTTCCAAGTGATCATAAATCTTATCTCTGAGAGCCCTTTCCAATAATTTGCCCACCACTGATGTAAGACTAACTGGCCTGTAATTTCCCAAGGTTATCCCTATTCCCATTACTGAACAAGGGAATGACATTTGCCTCTCTCCAATCTTCTGGCACTGTACCCATGGACAGTGAGGACGGAAAGATCAGGGCCAATGGCCCTGTGATCTGTTCCCTCACTTCCCATACAATCCTTGGATAAATCCCATCAGGCCCAGGGGACTTATCTATCTTCAAGTTCCTCAAAATTCCTAGTACATCTTCCTTACTAACATCTACCTCCTCTACACACTGCCCTCCTTGACATCTAGGTCCCTCTCAATTGTGAATAATGAAGAAAACTATTCATTAAGGACCTCTCCTATCTCTGTAGGCTCCATGCACAAATTCCCTTTACAATCATTGATCGGCCCTACCCTTTCTCCTTTTTCCTTATGTACGTGTAAAAAGCCCTGGAGTTTTCCTTGATCCTATCTGCCAAGGTTTTCTCATGCCCCCTTCTAGCTCTCCTAAGCCCTTTCTTTAGCTCTTTCCTGGATAACTTGTTTCCCACTGGATCGTTTTCCGTTCCTTGTTTTCTAAACATCACATAAGCATCCTTCTTCCTTTTAACCAGTTGGTCGGCCTTTCTTGAGAATCAAGGCTCCCTCACTCGACCGCATCTTCCCTGCCTGCTAGGGACAAACATATTGAGCACATGCAGTATGTATTCCTTAAACAATCTCCACATTTGTATAGTGGTCTTCCCTGATGGCATCTGTTCCCATTTTACGTTACCCAGTTCTTGCCTAACAGATTTGTAATTACCCTTCCCCAATTATAAACCTTACCCTGCTGTATGTACCTATCCTTTTCCGTGACTAATGTAAAAGTAACAGAGTTATGATCGCTACTGCCAAAATGCCCTCCTACCAACAGGTGTGATGCATGGCCCGGTTCATTGCCAAGCACCAAATCCAAAGTGGCCTGTCCTCGTGTTGGTCTGTTTACATACTGTGTAAGGAATCCTTCCTGAAAGCACTCGACAAAATCCACTCCATCTAAACTATTGCAACTAAAATGTTTCCAATCAATATTTGGAAAGTTGAAGTCACCCGTGACTACAATCCTGTGACTTCTGCACCTTTCCAGTTTCTGCCTCTCAATCTGCTCCTCCACTTCTCTGCAACTACTAGGGGGTCTGTAAAAAAACCCCAATAAAGTGACTGCTCCTTTCTTGTACCTGACTTCAACCCAAACTGACTCTGTGGACATTCTTAAACTGCCTTTCAGTAGCTGCTATACTAGCCCTGACTAGCAATGCCACTCCCCTGCCTCTTGTTCCACCCTCCCTATTTCTTTTAAAGCATCTAAATCCTGGAACTTCCAACAACCATTCCTGTTCCTGAGTTACCCAAGTTTCTGTAATGGCCACAACATCATAGCTCCAAGTACTGACCCATGCTGTAAGTTCATCCGCCTTATTTCTGAATGCCTCATCATCTGAATGACAAATCCGATTCCCCAGCCCTGCCAATCTAGTTTAAACCATCCCGTGTCGTTCAAGCAAACGTCCCTCCCAGGATATTTGTGCCCTTATGGTTCAGGTGCAACCTGTCCTTACTGTACAGGTCCCACCTTCCCCAGAATGTGCTACAATTATCCACATAATGGAAGCCCTTACTCCTACACCAGCCCTGTAGCCACGTGTTTACCTGTGTAAAAAGGGTGAATGTCAGAGATACTGACACTTTGGTACCTGACTCTGAATGAGGCAGTACTAAAGTCAGAGACTGTTCATATGTAATCAAATAGTGCCTTTGGGACAGGATCCTGGCCTTTTTGGAGTTATTTCAGAAGCAGTAAAATCTTTGCAGAGAATGAAGGTAGAATTTGAAGTAATTTCTTCATGCAGAAAGTCACCAGAGTTTGGAAAGTTCTGTCACTACGCTTCAAAAGTATTTCGTTAACTGTCAGGTACTTTAAAGTATGCTGAGGTAGTGAAGGCTCTTCAGGTAACAAAAGGAGATGAGGGCACCTTTTAAGAAAGTGCAGCTAAATACTTGAAATGGAGGAAAATGTGACAGCTGTTTTTACAGACAGCAGTGCAATGGAGCCAGTTTTACATTTACTCAAGAGAAGTGTTCGCACAGATTCTGAACTGGAATGGCTTCTTCTTCTGTAGTGTGAATATCTTTGAATCTGTGGTGGACAATATCGCATTTTTCTGTTCTTACCTGATATATACAAACAACTGGTTTTGGTTTGTGATGGTCTGTTGCTTGGTCTCATCCTATTTGGTTGGAAGAGTGCAGATAGAATGAAGATAGGGCCATATGCTGCTCATGATAAAATATCCTGCAGTGTTAAGGTTCACCCATGCAGAATGGCCACACTAATGATGTATAAGTGGAGCCAAGGGCATTGGGACTATTAGGCTCCAGCATGATTCATTGCCTGCAGGAAGTGAGCGGAGATAAACTGTACAAGACCAGACATTGCAGACGTAGTATCTTCTGATGAGTGAACAATACTCAACAGGAAACAGGCTTTGTGCTCTGTGAAAATGACCGCAATGATTGCTGATGTGTATTTCAGAAGCTGAGTATGTACAAAATAATAAATACACAAAATGCTCGAAAATGCTCAGGTAGGGTCAGTTGGCATCAGTGAAAAGAGGAAAAATTGTTGCGTTGATGGCTTTTCATCTGCACTGGGAAAAGGTTAGATCTGTAAGGATGATCTGTAAGGAATGGAAGGCAAGGAAGTTTAAATGACAAAATGTCTGATGGTGTAAAGCATACTTTTCCTTTCCTCCCATGCTTGCCCCTGTACTTAGTATAAAACCTATTTCTATCCTGGTGGAGGATCAAGGCCTGAGATGTTGCCTGTCCTGCTCCTCTGATGCTGCTTGACCTGCTGTGTTCCTCCAGCTCCACACTGTTATCGACTCTGACTCCAGCATCTGCAGTTCTTCCTGTCTCCTTTACATCTCACAATCTTTCTCAAATGTGACGAACGGCCAGCATTCTGAAAAGTTAACCTGGGTTCTCTCTCCACAGACGATTTCGGAACTGCTGAGCGTTTCCAGAACTTTCTGTTTTAGTTCCAGGTTTCCAATTGTGTTTTTTTTACAGTGTTTTTGTAAGAACTATCCTGATCTGTTGACAGAGCTTCTTTCAATGAGGAAGCACACTGTCTTCTTGCAGATTCAGTTTGTTTCATCAGAGAAGTAGTCATGTTCTGAAATCACAAACACAGACAGCAACAAAAGATTTTGAATTTACAGTTTTTTTTTAAGGGTTCAGGATTGCAAAGAAAAGCCAGAAGACAATTTGACCTTCTTGGTGGATTTTGTGCTTTTCATTTGTTCAGTACAATTAAACATATTGTGAGGGTAGACTTTTTGTTCTTTTTAAATAATAGTCACATTAAACCTGTTAACTGACTAGTTACAGAGATAATGGGAACTGCAGATGCTGGAGAATTCCAAGATAATAAAATGTGAGGCTGGATGAACACAGCAGGCCAAGCAGCATCTCAGGAGCACAAAAGCTGACGTTTCGGGCCTAGACCCTTCATCAGAGAGGGGGATGGGGAGAGGGAACTGGAATAAATAGGGAGAGAGGGGGAGGCGGACCGAAGATGGAGAGTAAAGAAGATAGGTGGAGAGAGTGTAGGTGGGGAGGTAGGGAGGGGATAGGTCAGTCCAGGGAAGACGGACAGGTCAAGGAGGTGGGATGAGGTTAGTAGGTAGCTGGGGGTGCGGCTTGGGGTGGGAGGAAGGGATGGGTGAGAGGAAGAACCGGTTAGGGAGGCAGAGACAGGTTGGACTGGTTTTGGGATGCAGTGGGTGGGGGGGAAGAGCTGGGCTGGTTGTGTGGTGCAGTGGGGGGAGGGGACGAACTGGGCTGGTTTAGGGATGCAGTTGGGGAAGGGGAGATTTTGAAACTGGTGAAGTCCACATTGATACCATATGGCTGCAGGGTTCCCAGGCGGAATATGAGTTGCTGTTCCTGCAACCTTCGGGTGGCATCATTGTGGCACTGCAGGAGGCCCATGATGGACATGTCATCTAAAGAATGGGAGGGGGAGTGGAAATGGTTTGCGACTGGGAGGTGCAGTTGTATGTTGCGAACTGAGCGGAGGTGTTCTGCAAAGCGGTCCCCAAGCCTCCGCTTGGTTTCCCCAATGTAGAGGAAGCCGCACCGGGTACAGTGGATGCAGTATACCACATTGGCAGATGTGCAGGTGAACCTCTGCTTAATGTGGAATGTCATCTTGGTGCCTGGGATGGGGGTGAGGGAGGAGGTGTGGGGACAAGTGTAGCATTTCCTGCGGTTGCAGGGGAAGGTGCCGGGTGTGGTGGGGTTGGAGGGCAGTGTGGAGCGAACAAGGGAGTCACGGAGAGAGTGGTCTCTCCGGAAAGCAGACAGGGGAGGGGATGGAAAAATGTCTTGGGTGGTGGGGTCGGATTGTAAATGGCGGAAGTGTCGGAGGATAATGCGTTGTATCCGGAGGTTGGTAGGGTGGTGTGTGAGAACGAGGGGGATCCTCTTGGGGCGGTTGTGGCAGGGGCGGGGTGTGAGGGATGTGTTGCGGGTAATACGGGAGACGCGGTCAAGGGCGTTCTCGATCACTGTGGGGGGAAATTTGCGGTCCTTAAAGAACTTGGACATCTGGGATGTGCGGGAGTGGAATGTCTTATCGTGGGAGCAGATGCGGCGGAGGCGGAGGAATTGGGAATAGGGGATGGAATTTTTGCAGGAGGGTGGGTGGGAGGAGGTGTATTCTAGGTAGCTGTGGGAGTCGGTGGGCTTGAAATGGACATCAGTTACAAGCTGGTTGCCTGAGATGGAGACTGAGAGGTCCAGGAAGGTGAGGGATGTGCTGGAGATGGCCCAGGTGAACTGAAGGTGGGGGTGGAAGGTGTTGATGAAGTGGATGAACTGTTCGAGCTCCTCTGGGGAGCAAGAGGCGGCGCCGATACAGTCATCAATGTACCGGAGGAAGAGGTGGGGTTTGGGGCCTGTGTAGGTGCGGAATAGGGACTGTTCCACGTAACCTACAAAGAGGCAGGCATGGCTGGGGCCCATGCGGGTGCCCATGGCCACCCCCTTAGTCTGTAGGAAGTGGGAGGAGTCAAAAGAGAAGTTGTTGAGTGTGAGGACGAGTTCAGCTAGGCGGATGAGAGTGTCGGTGGAGGGGGACTGGTCGGGCCTGCGGGACAGGAAGAAGCGGAGGGCCTTGAGGCCATCTCTATGCGGAATGCAGGTGTACAGGGACTGGACGTCCATGGTGAATATGAGGTGTTGGGGGCCAGGGAATTGGAAGTCCTGGAAGAGGTGGAGGGCGTGGGTGGTGTCACGGACGTAGGTGGGGAGTTCCTGGACCAAAGGGGAGAAAATGGAGTCCAGATAGGCGGAGGCTTGGGGACCGCTTTGCAGAACACCTCCGCTCAGTTCGCAACATACAACTGCACCTCCGAGTCGCAAACCATTTCCACTCCCCCTCCCATTCTTTAGATGACATGTCCATCATGGGCCTCCTGCAGTGCCACAATGATGCCACCCGAAGGCTGCAGGAACAGCAACTCATATTCCGCCTGGGAACCCTGCAGCCATATGGTATCAATGTGGACTTCACCAGTTTCAAAATCTCCCCTTCCCCAACTGCATCCCTAAACCAGCCCAGTTCGTCCCCTCCCCCCACTGCACCACACAACCAGCCCAGCTCTTTCCCCCCACCCACTGCATCCCAAAACCAGTCCAACCTGTCTCTGCCTCCCTAACCGGTTCTTCCTCTCACCCATCCCTTCCTCCCACCCCAAGCCGCACCCCCAGCTACCTACTAACCTCATCCCACCTCCTTGACCTGTCCGTCTTCCCTGGACTGATCTATCCCCTCCCTACTTCCCCACCTATACTCTCTCCACCTATCTTCTTTACTCTCCATCTTCGGTCCGCCTCCCCCTCTCTCCCTATTTATTCCAGTTCCCTCCCCCCATCCCCCTCTCTGATGAAGGGTCTAGGCCCGAAACGTCAGCTTTTGTGCTCCTGAGATGCTGCTGGGCCTGCTGTGTTCATCCAGCCTCACATTTTATTAACTGTGTAGTTACGCTGGCCAATTACTTTGTATCTGTTCCTCTAAACTATTGTAATCCACACCATTCAATGTCGACAGCGCATCTCAAAGCAGGTTTCATGCTTTGCGGTACTTTTTGAGTGTAGCAGGAAAGTAGCAACTAATTTGCACCCATTGAGTTCCGTAATTTTTTTTTAAAAGTTAGATTTATTGTCACATGTACTCAAGTACAGGATTACATGAGTACAGAGGAAATTGTATAAAGTTGCTATTTCTGGAGCTATCTTCGGTACAGAGATACCTCGGTAAAAAAATCTTAAGTATAAATTCGAAAAATGAAGAAACTACTGTTTCAGATAATAAATCTTCACAACAGTGAGCTAAAAGCTGTTGAAGGTACTGGGGATAGCTGCCCTGCGATTCTTCTAAATAATGTTATGGACACTTGTACATCCACCTGAGAGAGCAGAAAGGATTTCAGTTTAATGTCTCATCTGAAAGAAACCACCTCTGAGAGAGCTTTGCTCTTTCAGTATTACTGCCATCTGAGCCACAACTGACACAAACTGTTGATTTTTACCCTGGGCATACAACATTTTCTGTCGATGAAAGATTTAATGAAGCTATTTCTACATCTTGTTCACAAATTGGACAGATCATGGCACTGTTGCTAAATGTTTATGGCATTTGGAAGATGTGTGACATCTGAGCAAATTTGTTTGAAAATTTCATTGTGAAGTAAGAGCTGTATCAGTAAATTTTATGGTTTCAGGACTGTGGAATCCTTCAGTTGAATGTTTTTGCTCTTTCGTTAGCCTAGTTTTTAACTGAATTGGGTTTAGTTGGGAAACGTTTATCAGTGAGCAGGACTTGAGTAAGGGGTGCCAACACTACTCCCAAGCCTTCTGATTATCAGGAATGCCTTTTAAGGGTGTGAGCTGATTGAGGTTGCGAGCCCCTGCACACTGCACCAAGCACTTGAAATTTCTTACTGTTATGAAAATAGATATTATGCTGTTGATAGCACAGATAAGAGAGTGAGAGCCTTACCTAGGAATCAGGAGAGTAATGGATTACTGGCACACTGAGGAATTGTGTGGAGGAGCAGGGCCATAATTTGCTATTGGGATCATAAGGGGCCGTGGATGTGGCTAGGGATATAGCAGCCATGAGGAGTCATGGATGGGTCCTGGGCAGTTTTTGGGAGTTGAAGGGATATTAGGACTAGGGGCCCATTTCATTATAATGAGGATGAAAAGCCTCAGCAAAGTCCCTTTAAATATTCTGTAGTGGCATCTAGAAGTCTTGAGGGCAGCTTCTGATTTCTTTACTGGGTCAGCTGCCCCAGTTTGTATTCTCCTGCCAGTGAAGATCCTGTCTTTGAGGGCACTTAATGAAGAATTTTTCTCACTCTACTTAACTGTCTGTGTGATTTTAAAAATAAAAGGTCCCTGTAACAATTACAGATGGTGATGGGGCATTGGTATTGTTGCAAGACACCCAGGTCATGTTCTGGGAAGCTGGCTTTGAGTTCCAGTACCTCAGATGGTAGAATTTGAGTCCAATAAAACAAAGTCTAATGATGGCTGGAATTATTGTGGGTTCACCTATGCCAAATGTACTGGAACTGTTCAAGAAGTTAGCTTAGCACCACCATCTCAAGGGCGACAAGGGCTGGCTTATGTTGTCCATAACCCTTGAATGGATTAAAGAAAACTGAAATTTCCAGAAAATACTGCTCCAATATAGTAACTGTTGAAATATCATCACCTGAACTGACCCTTTTCCTCACTTAGCAAGCCCTTCTTTTGGGAGAGATGCTAGTGTAGTGTGTTGACACTGGTCTAGCAATGCAGTGAGCTAGGCTGAGTGGACACTGGTTCAAATGCCACTAGGCAGCTTTGGAGTTCAAATTCAATGAATGTATAATCTGTCTGGAATTGAAAGCATGTCTCAGTAATAGTGGCTATGACTTCTATCATTGCAAATACCCATCTGGTTCACCTGCATCCTTCAAGAAAGGAAATCTGTCATTCATTCTGCCCTACATGTGACTCCAGGTCCAGAGCAATGTGGTTGAGATTCTTAATGGCCCTCTGAAATGGCTTAGCAAGCAACTCAGTTCAAGGGAAATCAGGGATGCACAACAAATACTGGCTTTGGCAATGCTGCCCACAATCCATTAAAAAATAAACAAAAGAAGAGATTCTGCCTGGTATCATTGTGAATGTCAGAGTAAGGAGCATACACCACTTCGCTGAAGTAATTAGGGATAACAAATGAATACAACCTTCTCAACACAGTCCAGATACAGCTAAAACAATTGCTGTGAAGTTGTTGAGTCCCATAGTGTGTCCTGACCGTTTTCTTCTGGATTTTCTAAATTCTAGATTGAAGCCTAAATTGTTATGTAGTTATCCTTGTGACAAGGCAGGCAGATAAACAAAAAGGTTTCTGTGTGAATGGCAAAATGAGGCTGATAGGAGAACAGGGCTGAGATGAGGTTTGAATGGAAAATGCACACGGAGATCAAAATCAATTGCAATTAAATCGTCAGGAGAGGAATAAAATCATTGCTTCTTTCTGCTGCAACAGTGATAACATTATGGTCACTGGCAGAGCAAGATGCTGCAAAACTCTGGGGAACAATGACGGAACTTTCTTACTGCTGTGTGGGTAGGGGGAGGATGGGGGGAGAGTTGCTGCAGGAAGTCTAACCATTGACTGAGAGGAAACTCGCTACTTGTGCAGTTAACAAATCTGTTGACGTTATGATTGAAATCTGCACCGTATTTGGAGAATTCTGCTTTTTATTAGAAAGCAGCTATGTTATTAACTTTGTCAATGTTCTGTTTTGTTTCATAGCTGTAAGGAATTCAGTGAGATTCCTTCTTCTTCATGCCCATTGTATTTTCAAATCTTTAACCTTGTGTCATTTGTTGAAATTCAATGCCAAAATCTCCAGTCTTATATCAGTGCTTCATATATTAATTACGTGGATTTTTTTTGAAAGGAAGGCAGACATGTTCTCTGAGTGTTGGAGCTGCCAACTCTCCTGGATTCATAGAATCCTGACAGTGCAGATAGCCATTCAGCCCAGCGAAGAGTGATCCACCCTATCCCCATAGCCCTGCATTTCCCGGAGTCATACATCACAACCTGCCCATGCGACCGGGTTTGCTAAACTGAATTAGTCCCATTTGCTTGGTTTGGCCCATAATCCCTCTAAACCTTTCCTATCCATTTACCTGCCCAAATGCCTTTTAAATATTGTAATTAGTACCTGCATTTATTACCTCCTCGGGCAACCCATTCCGTATATGCACTGCCCTCTGTGTGGAAAAAGTTGTGCCTCAGATCATTTTTAAATCTTTCCCTTCTCATCTTAAACCTTTGCCCTCCAGATTTGGCCATGCCCACCTTAAGTAAAGACCTTGGCTATTCACCTTATTTATACTCCTCATGATTTTATAAACCTCTATAAGGTCACCCCTCATCCTCCTACACTTCAGGAAAAAAAGCCCCAGCCTATCTCCTTATAACTCAAACCTTCCAGTCCCAGTAAGAACCGGAGTGCCGGGTGGAAGCCCACACTGATGCAGTGAGAACGTGCAAACTCCACACAGACAGTCACCCAAGGCTGGAATTGAACCTGGGTCCCTGGTGCTGTGAAGCAGGAGCACTAACTGCTGTGCTACCATGTTCTAGATGGTAGATTTACAGGATTTATGGCTTAATATCACTGTCAACTCTGTGAGCAGTCCAGTGAATAAATGCATTAAACAAGATTGTGTGTGTGTGTGTGTGTGTGTGTGTGTGTGTGTGTGTGTGTGTGTCTGTGTGTGTGTGTGTGTGTGTGTGTATTTCAGTCCCATTTTCCTTGAAGGTTCTGAGGGAAAGTTGGGGAAGGTTGCTTGAGTGGTTCAGCTGGAGAGGGTGGCAAAGTCAGCAGATAATGGAATGAACTTCCTGTTATGTGTGAAACCAGAGTTGGCAGTTTATAGAGCCCAGGCTAATACTCTACAAAAATGAATTATTAATTTTGCTGCTATTTGTGGAACCCTGCTGTGTGCAAAGTGGTTTCTGCATTTGCCTCCAAAATAGTTGCAGCCCTTAACAATAGTAACTTGATTTAAATGCAAGCTATCTTGATGTTTGAAGAATAATACTGTGAGACACGGTACAGACAGAAATCTCCTGCACAATTGGTGCTATTATTCCTGTGAGTATATTTTTAACTGCGATCTAGAAAACTCAATGTTGCCATCCTGACAAAGCACACAATCGCAGCTGATAGCTTGATGCTGCACAAAGGGAGACCCACGCTATCACGGCAATCTTTTTTTTGTTAGCTGGGAGACTAAATTGTGACCATGTCTGTCTGTTCAGAGAAACGTAAAGGTTCCTGTAGTATTATTTGAAGAGCAGGAAGGTTCCTATGAGATAGTAGGAACTACCAATGCTGGAGTCTGAGATAACAAGGTGTGGAGCTGGATGAACATAGCAGGCCAAGCAGCATCAGAGGAGCAGGATCTCTAGTTCTGGATGTCCAATCAATAGAAAGATCCTGACTAAGCCTGTGAGAATTTTATATATTTCCTTCAAATCCCCTCTCATACTTCTAAACCATAGTGAACACACGCCGAGTTGAACCAATATCTCCTCATACAACAGTTCTGTCATCCTGCGGATTAGCCAAGTGAACCTTCTTTGTCAACTATATCCTCCTTTAATTAGATTAGATTCCCTACAGTGTGGAAACAGGCCCTTTTGCCCAGCAAGTCCACTCCGCCATTTAAATCATGGCTGATGGGCATTTCAACTCCACTTCCCTGCACTCTCCCTGTAGCCCTTGATTCCTTGTGAGATCAAGAATTTGTTGATCTCTGCCTTGAAGGCATCCAACGTCCCGGCCTCCACTGCACTCCGTGGCAATGAATTCCACAAGCCCACCACTCTCTGGCTGAAGAAATGTTGTCTCATTTCAGTTTTAAATTTGCCCCCTCTAATTTTAAGGCTGTGCCCACGGGTCCTAGTCTCCCCGCCTAACGGAAACAACTTCCTAGTGTCCACCCCTTCTAAACCATACATTATCTTGTAAGTTTCTATTAGGTCTCCTCTCAACCTTCTAAACTCTAATGAGTACAATCCCAGGACCCTTAGCCGTTCATCATACGTTAAACCTACCATTCCAGGGATCATCCGTGTGAATCTCTGCTGGACACGCTCCAGGGCTAGTATGTCCTTCCTGAGGTGTGGAGCCCAAAACTGGACACAGTATTCTAAATGGGGCCTAACTAGAGCTTTATAAAGCCTTAGAAGCACATCGCTGCTTTTATATTCCAACCCTCTTGAGATAAACGACAACATTATATTCGCTTTCTTAATTACGGACTCTACCTGCAAATTAACCTTTAGAGAATCCTGGACCAACACTCCCAGATCCCTCTGTACTTCTGCTTTGCAAATTTTCTCCCCGTTTAGAAAATAGTCCATGCCTGTATTCTTTTTTCCAAAGTGCAAAACCTCACATTTACTCACGTTGAATTTCATCAGCCATTTCCTGGACCACTCTACTAAACTGTCTAAATCTTTCTGCAGCTTCCCCACCTCTTCAGTACTACCTGCCTGTCCACCTATCTTAGTATCATCGGCAAACTTCGCCAGAATGCCCCCAGTCCCTTCATCCAGATCATTAATGTATAAGGTGAACAGCTGCGGCCCCAACACTGAACCCTGCGGGACACCACTCGTCACCGGTTGCCATTCCGAAAAAGAGCCTTTTATCCCAACTCTCTGCCTTCTGTCAGACAGCCAATCCTCAATCCAAGCCAGTAGCTCACCTCGAACACCATGGGCCCTCACCTTGCTCAGAAACTCCATGTATTACAAGATAACAAAGAAACTCCAAATGTATTACAAGATAACAAAGTGTGAAGCTGGATGAACACAGCAGGCCAAGCAGCATCTCAGGAGCACAAAAGGGTCTCATCCCAAAACGTTAGCTTTTGTGCTCCTGCGATGCTGCTTGCCTGCTGTGTTCATCCAGCTTCACACTTTGTTATCTTGGATTCTCCAGCATCTGCAGTTCCCATTATCTTCATGTATTACAATGCTGTTTCTTGTGTGTCAACCATTTGTCAACCTATACCAGTACATTACCCCAATCCCATTTTCTTTTTTTCAAATTTTGGGTTAGCATCTTATTTGGGACCTTATCAAATGAAATAAATGACATCTACTTGTTCTCCCTTATCTACTCTACTAGTTACACCCTCAAAGAAAATTCCAAAATATTAGTTAAGTATGATTTTCCCTTTCATAAATGCATGCTGACAGTGTCTAATCCTGTTAACACTTCCTAAGTATTCTATTATTATATCTTTTATAGTGGACTCTACCATTTGTCCCACTACTGGTGCTGGGCTAATTAGTCTGAAATTCTCTGTTTTTCCCTTCCTCCCATTTTAAATAGTGGGGTTACATTTTTCAATCTTCTAATCTGTAGGAACAGCCCCAGGGTCTATAGAATTTTGAAGATAATTACCAATACATCAACTGTTTTCAAGGCTATTTCCGTGATTACTGTGGGATATAGATTATCAGGTGCTGGGGATTTGTTAGCCTTTATTCTCATTAGCTGGTAAAGCTGGTTTAACAAAAAACTGATACTGATTTTCTTCATTTCCTCTCTGTTTCTAGAACAATGAATTTCTGGGAAATTTTGTGACCCCATGTTCCCTCATTTCTGACTGTGAGGGACATTATTTGTGTCATCCTATTGTAAAGATAAAACCAAGGAATGTATTTAATTGGTCTCTGATCTCTTTGTTCCCCATTATAACTTTGCCCCTAGATCAATTTTCTTGTCCTCTTTTGATGAATTCTAAAATGCTTCCTATTCTCAGGCTTGCCTCTTTTTCTGACAATTTTATATGTCTCCTCTTTGGATCTGATACTATCTCTAACTTATTTTGTAAGCCGTGGTTGCGCCACCATTCCTGTTTTGTTTTTGCATCAGATAGGAATGATAATTCTTGTAGTTCATTCATACATTCCTTATATATTAGCCATTGCCTATCTACTGCCAACCCTTTCATGAAGATTCCCCATTGTGACTCATTCCTTTTGTAGCCCCCTTTGTTTAAATACAACATCCTAGTTTTGGATTCAAGTTCATCCAATCTTGTAGAAGAATTTTATCATTTGTGTTATTTATGTTTATTAGTCCTCACTCATTGCAGAATACCCTGTCAAGGATAGCCTACTCTCTAGTTGGATCCTTGCCATTACAGGTCTTAAAAAGATCTCCACATATGCACTCCAGAAAATCTTCCTCCACAATATTATTGCTAGTTTGGTTTATCCATTTTATATGTAAATTAAAGTCAACATGATTACTTGTGTACCCTTATTGTTTCATATTCGTATCCTTATCCGTAAGTTTCTAATCTCCTGTATAACACCTTCCCTTTCATCTCCTAAAAATAACCCACCAACATTTTCTGCCCCTGGTGTTTCTTATCTCTACACAGACTCCATATCATGATTTTCCAAAGTAACAGCCTTCTCCACTATTGCATTGATTTTATCCTTCACTAACAATGCCACCTCCTTTTGTCTGTCTGCCCTAAGTACTGAATATCCCTGGATGTTTCATTCCCATCTGTTGTCACTCTACAGGCATGTCTCTGTGTTTGCAACTATATCATAACTATGTATATCTATTTATTCTCTTAATTCATTATGATTGTGATGACATCACATATTAAAACACCTTTTAAATGTCCTTTTTAATGTTGCTTGTTATCTTAGTTTTATTTTGCACTGTGGCCCTATTTAGTATTTTGCCCCTTTTTTTCTGCTTTCCACTTTTGCTTCTTTCATTTTTATCCTTGTTTGTCCATTTCTCTGCTGTGATTTCCATGCCCTTGCTATTCCAGTGTAAAGAATCCCTGAAAGCATTAGCAAACAGCCCCCTCAAGACCTTGGACCTAGTCCTGTCAAGATGTAGCCTATCCTATATGCACTAGTCCCATGTTCCCCAGAACAGGTCCCACAAATCTGAATCCTGTCCTTCTACACTATTTCCTCAGCTGCATAGGTAAAACCTGTTATTTCAAGGCTTGCTAGCAGGTGGCAGTGGTAGTAATCCTGAGATTAATACTTCTGAAGTCCTACTTTTTAATTTGTTAGCTCCCTGTGCTCATCTTGTAGGACCTTGTTCCTTTTACCTATGTCATTGATGGGCTGGCCAACCACAACCGCCGCCCCCCACCGCAGCCTGTTTTTTTTACCTGCTGGGTGACCACTCACTGAATATGCTGTACACGATAATCTCAACATCATGGATGCCTAACAGTGAGTCCACCTGCAGCTCCAGTTCCAAAATGTTGTCAGTCTGTAACTGCAGTTTGACTCTCCTCCTGCACTTGTGATTGCCAGGGATACTAGAAATGTCCATGACTTCCCACCTAGCACAGAGAAACATATCACGGGTGCAGGTTCTGCTGCCATGACTTCCTTTATACCAAACTCTTCAGTTATTTTCTTTAAAGAATATTACTTCAGCTAAGAACTTTTATTCCAGTCTGAAAAGTACAGATCAAGTCCCTACTTATCTTGTTTAAACAAGTGGACTGAAGCAGTTTAATTCATGGTAAAAATTCAAGAGAGGCAATAGCCTAGTGGTATTTGTCACTAGACAATTAATCCAAAAACTCAGCTAATTTTCTGGGGACCTGGGTTCAAATCTTGCCATGGCACATGGTGGAATTTGAATTAAATGAAGAATCTGGAATTAATGGTCTAATGATGACCTTGAAACTATTGATGATTTTCCTTTAAGGAAGGAAACTGTCATCCTCACCTGGACTCCAGGCCCACTCTGGGCTATTAGGGATGGGCAACAAGTTTTTTCTTTTATTTGCTTTAGTTCGGCAGGAAGATGTCGGAGGGAGGAGCAGCAGAGCAGAGGTGAGTACTAGACCACCAGAGCTCGGGGCACGAACTGCAAAAAAACTGGAGTGACATCACAGGGAGGCATTGACCTAATTGGCTGGCAGGAAATCTGCACTAAAAAGGACCCAGGAAAGAAGTATCAACAAATTTAATTAACTCATTATAATAATTGTATAAATTAATAAAGTAATTAACTAAGTAGAAATGGCTGCACAGGTGATGTGTTGTAGCTGTATGATGTGGGAGCTGGCGGATTCCATTGCGAACTGCAGTGAAATCACATCTGCAGCAAATGTTCTTTGCTCGAGGAGCTTCGGCTCAGAGTTGATGAGCTGGAATCAGAGCTTCAAACACTGTGGCACATCCGGGAGGGGGGGAAGTACCTGGACGCTTTGTTTCAGGAGGCAGTCACACCTGGTAGATTAAGTACTTCAGAATTGGTCAGTGGCCAAGGACAGCAGGATGTGACTGTGAGTGAGACATGTGGAGGGATCCTGCAGTCAGGGACAGAGGAGCTTCAGCTCTTGACCTTGTCCGACAGGTACAAGGTACTTACTCCCTGTGTGGATGAGGACAACGGCTGCAGGGAGGATGAGCCAACTGACCATTACACTGTGGTACAGGAGGCCATTCAAGAGGGGGGAGCAAAAAAACAAGTGGTAGTTGTAGGGGACTATATAATTAGGGGAATGGATAGTATCCTTTGTAAGCAGGTTCAAGAGTCCTGCATGTTATGTTGCCTGCCCAGTGCCAGGGTAAGGGACATCTCTGACCGGCTTGAAAGAATATTGGAGCGGGAGGGGAATGATCCAGCAGTTGTGGTCCATGTCAGAACAAACAACATAGGCCAGACTAGGAAAGAGGACCTTTTCAGAGATCATCAGGAGCTAGGAACCAAATTAAAGGACAGGTCCTCAAGGGTTATAATCTCCGGATTACTGCCCGAGCCACATGCTAATTGGCATAGGGACATGAGAATAAGGGAAGTAAACACACGGCTAAAGGAGTGGTGCGGGAAAGAGGGGTTCCTTTTCATGGGGCACTGGCATCCGTATTGAAACAGAAGGGATCTGTACCGTTGGGATGGTCTTCACCCGAATCGAGCTGGGACCAATGTTCTAGCAAAAAGGGTAAATAGGCTGGTCAACAGGACTTTGAACTAGAAAGTAGGGGAGAAGGGGATGGTCAAACTTGCCCCAGTGGGAAACAATGCAGCAGGTTAACATATGTAGTGGTGGATTCAACTATGAAAGAAATGAGAGGGAAGGAGAACTCAGGAGAGGTTATTAAAGTCTCCAGCACAGACACAAATAGGACAGAGTGTTTGGAAAGGGCTAGCAATCAAACTTCAAGGGCACTGGATAAACGAATGACAATGAGAAGAGGGACGGTTAATACAGGACTGAAGGTGTTATATCTCAATGCACGCAGTATAAGGAATAAGGCAAATGAGCTTGTGGCGCTGATCAAAATTGGCAAGTATAACGTGGTGGGCATCACGGAGACGTGGCTGCAAGGGGACCAGGATTGTGAACTGAATATCCAAGGACATACATCCTATCAAAAAGATAAGCATATGGGCCGAGGGGCTGGGGCTGCCTTATTGGAAGAAATTAAATTAAATCAATAGAAAGAAATGAAGTAGGGTCAGATGGTATAGAATCTGTGTGGGTAGAATTGAGGAACCGCAGAGGTAAAAAAAACCATAGTTGGAGTTGTGTACAGGCCTCCAAACAGTCGTCAAGAGCTGGGTGGCACAAGATACACCAGGAGATGGAAAAAGTGCAAGAAAGGCAAAGTCGCAGTGATCATGGGGAATTTCAATATGCAGGGGGACAAGGAAAATCATGTTTGAATTGGTTTGCAAGAAAAGGAATTTGTGGAATGTCTATGTAATGGCTTTTTGGAGCAGCTGGTGATGGACCCCACAAAGTAACAGGCAATACTGGAGTTAATGTTGTGCAATGAGCAGACTTGGTAAGGGAGCTGAAGGTAAAGGACCCCTTAGGAGGCAGTGATCACAATATGATTGAATTTTTTCTGTAATTTGAGAAGGAGAAGATAGAATCAGAGGTATTACAGCTGAATAAAAGGTGACTACAGAGGTACGAGGGAGGAGTGGCAGAATTGACTGGAACGAGAGCCTAGTGGGAAAGACAGTGGAACAGCAATGGCAGGAGTTTCTGGGAGTAATTCAGGGAAAAGAGGCATGGTACAGGGCGGGTGAGGCAACCATAGTTGAATAAGGAAGTCAGGGATAGCATAAAAGCAAAAGAGAAAGCATATAATGTGGTGAAGGGCAGTGGGAAACCTGAAGACTGGGAAGCTTACAAAGACCAACAGAGGACAACAACAAATGAAATAAGGAGGGAGAAGATTAAACATAACGGTAAGCTAGCCAATAAAGTAAGTGGAGACTAAAAGAGTTTCTATAGATATATAAAGGGCAAAAGTAGACATTGGACCACTGGAAAATGACACTGGAGAGATAGTAGTGGGGAACAAGGAAATGACTGAGTAACTGAATAATTACTTCGCATCGGTCTTCATGGTGGAAGACATGAATAATCTCCCAAAAATTCAAGAGAGTCGGGGACAGAGCTGAGTATGGTGGCCATCACCAAGGAAAAGGTGCTAGTAAAACTGACTTGACCTGAAGGTGGATAAGGACCAGATGGACTACACGCCAGAGTTCTAAAGGAGATAGCTGAAGAGATAGTGGAAGCGTTAGTGGTGATCTTTCAGGAATAGCTCTAGTCAAGGAGGGTCCCAGAGGACTAGAAAATCATGTACGTGACACCCCTGTTTCAAAAGGGAGTAAGGCAAAGGACGGAAAACCACAGGCTGATTTAGCCCTACCTCGGTTGTGGGTAAGATTTTGGAGTCCATTGTGAAGGATAAGATTTCTGAATATTTGGAAGTGTATGGTAAAGTAGGAAAAAGTCAGCATGGTTTCATCAAGGGGAGGTGATGCCTGACAAATCTGCTAGAATTCTTTGAGGAAGTAACAAGCAGGGTAGAGCAAGGAGAGCCAATGGATGTTATCCACCTGGATTTCAAGAATGCCTTTGACAAGATGCCGCACAGGAGGCAGCTGGGTAAGATAAGGGCCCACGGTGTTAGAGGCAAGGTGCTAGCATGCATAGAAGATTGGCTGTTTGGCAGAAATCAGAGAGTGGGGATAAAAGGATCTTTCTCAGGATGGTAGCCACTACAAATGGTATTCCACAATGATCAGTGTTAGGACCACAACTTTTCACTTTATACATTAACGGTCTTAATGTAGGAACTGTGGGCATCCTGGCTAAGTTTGCAGATGATACAAAGATAGGTGGAGAGAGAGGTAGTATTGAGGAGCTGAGAGGCTGCAGAAGGATTTGGACAGGTTAGGAGTGTGGGCAAAGAAATGGCAGATGGAATACAACATGGGTAAGTGTGAGGTCGTGCACTTTGTTGAGAAGAATAAAAGCATGGACTATTTGCTAAATGGGAAGAAAATTCAGAAGTCTGAAGTGCAAAGAGACTTGGGAGTTCTAGTTCAGGATTCTCTCAAAGTAAACCTGCAGCTTGAGTCAGTAGTCAGGAAGGCAAATGTAATGTTGGCATTTATTTTGAGATAGCTGTAATATAAAAGCAGGAATGTATGACTGAGTCTTTGTAAGGCCCTCGTCAGGCCACATTTGGAGTATTGGGTGCAGTTTTGGGCACCATAAAGGATGTACTGGCCCTGGAGCAGGTTCAGAGGAGGTTCACGAGAATGGCCCCAGGAATGAGAAGCTTAACATATGAGGAACGTTTGAGGACTCTGGGACCATACTCTTTGGAGTTTAGAAGGATGAGGGAGGATCTAATTGAAACTTACAGAATGCTGAATGGCCTGGACAGAGTGGATGTTGGGAAGATGCTTCCATTGGTGGGAGAGACTAGGACACAAGGGCACAGCCTCAGAGTAAAGGGAAGACATTTTAGGACTGAGATAAGGAGAAACCTCTTCAGCCAGAGAGCGATGAATCTGTGAAATTCGCTGTCACAGAAGGCTGTGGAGGCCAGGTCATTGAGTACATTTAAGAATGAGATAGATAGGTTCTTAATTATCAAGGGGATCAAGGATTACAGGGAGAATGGGTAGAGGAAATGGTGGACCAGCCTTGATGGGCCGAATGGCCTAATTTCTGCTCCTGTGCCTTATGGCCTTATGACCTAGCCAGAGATGCCTACATTCTGTGATTGAATAAAAATAAATAGAAGTAATCACCTGACCATACGCCAGATGCTTTCTAATTTACAGCTATTTAAAGATGCACCCTACCAGCATACACTCATCAATTTCATTTTGTTTTAATTTCAAAAATCTAATTTATTCATAAAGATATCTTTAGATGTATCTATTTAATCACAAATGCAGTTCAGTTCTGTACAGTAGCATATCAAGGAAACAAACCCTCATCAAATTCCCCACTGTCCACTTGTGCTTCTTTATATTGAGTTCACCACTTTACTCATGAGCTGCTATATACTGAGTTCCTCCCGATCTGCTTCACAGCAATGCTGACTGCTGCACAGTCTTCCCAGTGCCAGTAATTCCTCAGAGATGATGGGCTCTGGAATGCACTTCCTGAACAAGTTGTGAAGATGCATTCAAAAGAGAATTGGAATAAAGTTGTTTAGAAAACAGTTTGAAAAGCTGAGATATGCATAATGTGCTGCATTGTCCGTCACAATTAAAAACATTTTGTCTATGCTCTCTTTACATTGTTAAATCATGCCTTCCTCTCTCCGGTGGATAAAGCTTCTGATGGTTAATCCCACCCAATTACAAAAATCCGTGTAACAAGTATAAAAATTAAACAGCAGTTAACTGGTTTTAATTTCCACACGATATTAAAGCATTAGTTAGATAGCAATGCTATTGATTTCTTTTTAATTTATCTGTATTAACTGTCCAGTAAGTTTTTTTTATCTATTACAACCAGTTTCTCCGTTATTTGATATAAACAGAACCTATATTTAACAACACTATGTGAGCTTTGTCGCTCAAGTAATTGGGGTGGACAGACTGTATATTTATATCCTATATGTACCAAAGAATATTGATATGCATTGAATGGGATGCTGGTTTACCGTAAAGTGACAATAAAACACTACATCTCTGGTATTACTGAGGACAGTGCCCACGACTTAGATGTTCCATATATGTGTTTTACTCAGGAACATGACAATATTGCTTTTCTGTGAATAGGGCGTCCATTGAGGAGAAATATGGAAAGGAATTGATGTCATTGTCAAAGAAAGTGTGTGGACAAAATGAACTGAAGTAAGTTCTTTATGTATTTTTTTTAGATTAATTTTTCAGTTTCAAGTTATGGAGTGTTTTCCACTGGAGATTAGAATACTGTTAACCACTTGCCAAAATGTCTCTCAAACATCTCTCCTCCCTGCACCCCTGCCCCACCAGATGATGGTTGTTATGAACAGGTGATCAAACAATATTTGTGGTGACCCCATCTATAATGGGTAAAAGCTGAAAAAAACGATGAAGAAAAGAAGGGTATCAGTGTTATATCTGGATATGTTAATGATTTGGATGAGGGGAGCAAATGTACTGTAAACAAGTTTGTGGATGAAACAAAAATAGGTGGGAAGGCAAGCGCTGAGGATGACACCAAGAGTGGATTCTTGTAGAGGTTTCAGCCTGGTGGGCTATGGCGAATTGGGTGAGAAATTCAGTAAGGCCCACTTCTATCAGGAGCATCTTGTGCTGTTCTTCTGCACTTTTGAGGATCAGCACTATAGAAACTCAGTAGACAGTGGGGAGTGCCGACTAAGAGAGATTAGAGCTTGCTAACTGCCTTACTATTGGCATAATTTGCCTCATTAATGTTCAGATCTCTATTTTACCAACTGTACCAAACAAATTAGACATTGAGAAATCTTGGGCAGGACCCTGGAGACTTTGGCTCATCACTTGCTGCAAAGGTCCTCCATTTGGACATGGGGCACCAATATCTTGGCTGTACTTCACATAGTGGCATTCAACATGTACCAGCCTCTAAGAACCCTCATAGCACATCAGCAGCCCACTGATAGTAACCTACTGCACCTTGGGCTGCGGCAGTAACAATTACTGTAATGGACACTGTGCACAGAGACGTGCACCCAGCTCATGGCCTGGACCAGTCTGTATCTCTAGGTTCTTCGATCACTAACATAGTGTTCATATACTCTCAGTTTACCTGGATACTCACAGTATCCCTGCCGTGTATTACCTTGCTTTGTCTTTTTGCCCTTTACTGCCTGAGCTGGAGACACCTGGCTCATATTACTTCTGTCCCGCCTTGTCATTTAGCACAGATACTGAGGTAAGAAACTTTGTTACGATTGTAAATAGGTATCTGTGAAATCAAAAGTGTTGCGAGGGATTAACAGTAAATCGAGAGCAATCTCTGATAACAATCCGCGGGCTTGGTCACAGTCAGTCAGCTGTCTGAGCCAGACAGAGACAAATGCTGTCCACGTAAGGAGTGAGGAGCTGAATGATGGGCAGCCCACCACCTGCCTTGATTCTTTCTTCCCTACTGTGAGCTGTTTTCTTTCTGGAACGAGATGGGGACAAGTATTACAGGAGATAACAGTGCTTAACTGTTGGTTACTCTTGGGGCAGATGAAGAGGTGTCCCAAGCTAGCGAGTAGTCAGCTGAGAGGACCTGGAGTGGTTTTGAGGTTGAGTTAGGTTGGAGCAAGTGAGGGAAGGTGTTACACACAGTAGTGAGAATGATAGAACAAGAGCCCTGGTGGGAAGTGGGTGCAATAGCACAGATAGAGTGAATGTGAGGTATCAGAGAGAGAAAATCGTGGCACTTATTCTGGCAGAGCGGAGAAAGTCATTGGCCCTTTCCCTACATTGCTACGCATTCACCCCGACGGCTGATACTGCACTGACTCAGGTGTCATCCTCAAACCAAACTGGTATGGTCTGGTGCCATGGCCTCTACCACTGGTCCTGACGGAAGAGGAAGTTCTGTGTTTGTACAGCCCTGGCCAGTAGGATTTCCGTGTCTCTACCTGTCAAGCAGGGACTCCAATTTCCTCCTTCTGCCAGGTTCGCTGCAGCAAAGGCAAACCCAGAAGGCTGTAATACACACCTCGCGACAAGGTTGATGACGTCACTGGAGAGGAACTTGGAGTGAAACAGGAAGAATATGATTGTAGTGCTCCACCTGGGGACCAACACATGTCAGACTAATGAAATAGTAAAGGTGCCCCAGCCATGGTTAACCAGGGAAATTAGAGAAGGGTCTAGGCCTGAAATGTCAGCTTTCCTGCTTCTAAGATGCTGCATGGCCTGGTGTGTTCATCCAGCTTCACACTTTGTTATCGCGGATTCTCCAGCATCTGCAGTTCCCATTATCTCTGATACAAATTAGGGGTAGTATTAGATCTAAGGAAGGGGCATAAATATTAACCAAAAAAACAGCAGACTTAAGGAGTGAAGCAGTTTAAAATTCAACAAAGAAGGACAAAGGGATTAATTAAGAAAGGGAAAATACAGTACGAAAGTAAGGTTGTGGGGAAGAAACAAACAGATCATAAGCACTGAGATATTCTGTTGGCATGTGAAGAGAAAAGATTTAGTTAAGACAAATGTAGGCCTCTCATAATTACAAGAAGTAGTTATAATGGGGAACACAGAAATGGCACACCAATTAAATACACAGTTTCGTTCTGTTTTTACAAAGGAGGACACAAAAAACCTTCAGGATATAATGAGTATGAGGAACTGAAGGAAATCGGTATTAGTAGAAAAACTGGGGAAATAGCTAGTTCTAAGAATCTACATTCCAGAGCACTCATGGAAGTTGCACTAATCAATGTATTGGTGGTCACCTTCTGAGGTTCTCTAGACTCTGGAACAGTTCCTACAGATTGGTGCATAGCTAATATAACTCCTCAAAAAAGGTGATATATTATACTGACATAAATAGAGAACTGGTTGGCAGGCAGGAAACTTGTCTCCCTGCTAATAGGATGGATGTTGCGAAACTTGAAAGGGCTCAGAAAAGATTTACGAGCATGTCGTTAGAGTTGGAGGGGTTGAGCTGTAGGGAGAGGCTCAATAGACTGGGGCTATTTTCCCTGGAGCATCAGAGAATGAGGGGTGTCCTGGTAGAAGTTTTTAAAATCAAGAAGAGAATGGATAGGATGAATAGACAAGGACTTTTCCCCAGCATGGGGGAGTCCACAACTAGAGGACATGGGTTTGAAGTGAGAGGGGAAAGATTGAAAGAACCCAAGGAGCAGCTTTTTCACACAGAAGGTGATGCATGTATGGAATGAGCCACCAGAGGAAGTGGTGGAGATTGGTACAATGACAATATTTAATAAGCAACTGGATGGGTATGTGAATGGGAAGGGTTTAGAAGGATATGGGCCAAATGCTGACAAATGGGACTAGATTAATTTAGGATATCTGGTCGGCTTGGATGAGGTAGACCAAAGAGGCTATTTCCATGCTGTACAGCTATATGACTGTACAAGTGTAGGAATAAATGGGCCATTTTTTGAGGAGTACGCAGGGTCAAGCAGACTACCACAATGATTGGTGCTTGGACTCTGTATATTCAAAAATATATACTAATGGTTTAAATGATGGAACTGAATGTATTCTTTCCAAGTTTACAGCTGATGCAAAGCTGGCTGGGGCGGGGTGGTGAACTGTGAGGAGGATGCAGAGATGCTTCAATGTGATGTGGGCACATTGGAGAGTGAGCAAGTGCATGGCAAATAAACGTGAGTTTATCCACTTTGTAGCCAAAACAAGAAGATGAAAAATTATCTTAATGATGAAATTTTCAGGAATGGGAGATGCGACAGCAACCACTTATGGAAGCTGAGGAAGGGTCAATAGACCTGAATCATTAACGCTGATTTCTGTCCATAGATTCTGCCTGACCTGCTAAGATTTTCCAACAATTTTTATTGTTGTTAGGGGAGCTAAATATTGTTTAAATTGGGAAAAATTGCAGAAAGCTACAGGGAGTCATCGTGGATGAATCACAGAAAGCTATCATCCAGGCAAGAAGAGAAAGCAAATCAAATGTTGACCCTTATTTCAAAAGGAACACAGTACAAAAATAGGGAAGTATTACTGAAACTACACATAGCACTAGTTGGATCACACTTAGAATACTGTGAAAATTGTTTTGTTTAAATAAAGATATTTTGGCATTGGAGGCAGTCCACAGAAGGTTCTGCAGGTTGATCCTAGATATGGAGGGAATGTTTTGTGAGGAGAGTAAGTTTCTGAGTTTGAGTAAGTTGAATGTGTACTCATTGGCATTTAGAAAAGAGAGGTGACCTTATTGAAACATACAACATTCTTCGGGGCTTGACATGGTAGATGCTGAAAGACTGTTTCCCCGGTGGAAGAGCATAGCACCCAGAGGGTGTAATCCCTGAATAAAGGAGTCACCCTGTTAGGACAGAGATGAGGAGGAATTTCTTCTTAGAAGATGGTGAAACTGTGGAATTCTTTACCACAGAGAGCTGTGAGGCTGTGTGGAGAGATTTGTAATCAGTCAGTGATTCAAGGCTTATGGAGAAAAGTCGGGAAAGTGGAGTTAATTATTGGTTTGGCTGTGATCTCACTGAATAGCAAAGCAGACTTATACGCTGAATTTCTGCACCACTACGTTATGCTCTTACATGATTAGACTTTGGTTTGACCTTTGACTCATCTCCAATTAAGATGCAGTAACAAGATAGACCACATAGTAGATGCAATTCATAGCCACCTCTACATTATCTAAGTACCTCCCATTTATTTCAGTTAATAGTTTCCTGCACATCGAGGTCAGATTGAAGTATTTATCACATTTTGTAGCTTCTCTTACTTTGCTTTTGTTCTTAGCATGTTGACAGTTGCAGATTTGTGACTGCTAAAAAATATTGTAATTTAGTTAATTTATGGGTGACTGTACAACTGAGTAGCCTGCTCAGACTTCAGAGGGCATGCAGTGTCAACCACATTATACGAACCGAGTTTGTGTAGATGACACCATGGGTAAGTGCAGCCTCAAACTTTACCTGGTGAATATAGAACATAGAACAGAGAACATTACAGCACAGTACAGGCCCTTTGGCCCTCGATGTTGTGCCGACCTGTCATACCGATCTCAAGCCCATCTAACCTACACTATTCCATGTACGTCCTAATGCCTGTCCAATGGCGACTTAAATGTACCTAAAGTTGGCGAATCTACTACCGTTGCAGGCAAAGCGTTCCATTCCCTTACTACTGTCTGAGAAAAGAAACTACCTCTGACATCTGCCCTATATCTTTCACCCCTCAATTTAAAGCTATACTCCCTAAATAGTAAGAGAAGCTATAAAATGTGATAAATATTTCAATCTGACCTCAATGTGCAGGAAACTATTAACTGAAATAAATGGGAGGTACTTAAATAATGTAGAGGTGGCTATGAATTGCATCTACTATGTGGTAGATCTTGTTACTGCATATAGTGACAATCTGACAAGCTTCTGGTGTAACTTCTTGCTGAAGATGTTTTCCTGTTCACAGATGTTGTTACATACTACTGGAGTACATGGAAGCTGAACCTGGGACCACCGGGTCAGAAACAAGGACACTGCTCTTACACTGCAAGAACCAAACCTCACTCATCTCCACCTATCTGGACTCCATTTTCTCCCCTTTGGTCCAGAAACTCCCCACCTACGTCCGTGACACCACCCACGCCCTCCACCTCCTCCAGGACTTCCAATTCCCTGGCCCCCAACACCTCATTTTCACCATCTTCGTCCAGTCCCTGTACACCTGTATTCCTCATGTAGATGGCCTCAAGGCCCTCCGCTTCTTCCTGTCCCGCAGGCCCGACCAATCCCCCTCCACCAACACCCTCATCCACCTAGCCAAACTCGTCCTCACCCTCAACAACTTCTCTTTCAATTCCTCCCACTTCCTACAGACAAAGGGGGTGGCCATGGGTACCCGCATGGGCCCCAGCTATGCCTGCCTCTTTGTAGGTTACGTGGAATATTCCCTCTTCCGCACCTAGACAGGCCTCAAACCCCACCTCTTCCTCCGTTATATTGATGACTGTATCGGTGCCGCCTCTTGCTCCCCAGAGGAGCTCCAACAGTTCATCCACTTCACCAACACCTTCCACCCCAACCTCAAGTTCACCTGAGCTATCTCCAACACATCCCTCACCTTCCTGGACCTCTCAGTCTCCATCTCAGGTAACCAGCTAGAAACTGATGTCCATTTTAAGCCCACCGACTCCCACAGCTACCTAGAATACACCTCCTCCCAACCACCGTCCTGCAAAAATTCCATCCCCTATACACAATTCCTCCGCCGCATCTGCTCCCAGGATGAGGCTTACCACTCCCACACATCCCAGATGTCCACGTTCTTCAAGGACCGCAACATCCCCCCCCCGCAGTGGTCGAGAATGCCCTTGACCGCGTCTTCTGCATTTCCCGCGATACATCCCTCACACCCCGCCTCCGCCACAACCACCCTCGGATGATCCCCCTTGTTCTCACATACCACCCCACCAACCTCCGGATACAACGTATCATCCTCCGACACTTCCGCCATCTACAATCGGACCCCATCACCCAGACTATTTTTCCATCCCCACCCTTGTCTGCCTTCCGGAGAGACCACTCTCTCCGCGACTCCCTTGTCAGCTCTACACTGCCCTCCAACCCCACCACACCCGGCACCTTCCCCTGCAACCGCAGGAAGTGCTACACTTGCCCCCGCACCTTCTCCCTCACCCCCATCCCAGGCCCCAAGATGACTTTCCATATTAAGCAGAGGTTCACCTGCACATCTGCCAATGTGGTAGTTTGTATCCATTGCACCCGGTGTGGCTTCCTCTACATTGGGGAAACCAAGCGGAGGCTTGGGGACCGCTTTGCAGAAAACCTCCGCTCGGTTCGCAACAAACAACTGCACCTCCCAGTCGCGAACTATTTTAACTCCCCCTCCCATTCCTTAGACGACATGTCCATCATGGGCCTCCTGCAGTGCCACAATGATGCCACCCAAAGGTTGCAGGAACAGCAACTCATATTCCGCTTGGGAACCCTGCAGCCCAATGGTATCAATGTGGACTTCACAAACTTCAAAATCTCCCCTTCCCCCACTGCATCCCAAAACCAGCCCAGTTCTTCCCCTCCCCCCACTGCATCCCAAAACCAGCCCAGCCTGTCTCTGCTTCCCTAACCTGTTCTTCCTCTCACCCATCCCTTCCTCCCACCTCAAGCTACACCTCCATCTCCTACCTACTAACCTCATCCCACCTCCTTGACCTGTCCGTCTTCCCTCCCTACCTCCCCACCTATACTCTCCTCTCCAACTATCTTCTTTTCTCTCCATCTTCGGTCCGCCTCCCCCTCTCTCCCTATTTATTCCAGAACCCTCACCCCATCCCCCTCTCTGATGAAGGGTCTAGGCCCGAAACGTCAGCTTTTGTGCTCCTGAGATGCTGCTTGCCCTGCTGTGTTCATCCAGCTCCACACTTTGTTACCTCATGCTTTCTGGCTCCTTTCGGTATTGATATTAATCACCAATTAACTAGACCAGTAATTCCCAGGTCATGAGTTCGAATTGGTGATTGTGAAACTCAAACTTCATAAGAAAAGTAATCTGTGCAATTGAAGATGATCATGCATATTAAGCAGATTCAGTTCCCTAATAAAAACCGTAGATTGTCGACTACATCTGTGGAGAGATAGAGTTAATATTTCAAGTTTGATTTGACTTCTTTGAACTATGCGCAGTGTCTCCAGCACTTTGTTTTTATTTCCAGTCTCTAACATCCACTATGTTTTTGCGTTATGGTGGTTCCGTGTGTTGTTGCTGACCACACCCTCTGGCCTACAGTGGACCAACTGCACGTTATTTAGTTGACTTTTTGATATTTTCTGAAGTGGTTCTGCCTGCCACTATCTAAGCGCTGTTAACACATGTGGAATACATTCTAAACACAAGATACAATCTGAAGTGTACAGCTACTTTAATTGGAAAAAGGCTGAGAGCATTTTCACGTTACTCCTACAATGGGGTACAACCATTAGTAACCCTCACTCCTAGAAAAGAGACTTAATAATGAATTGAATGATAACGTTGTACAGTTGGAAGAACAACATTTGAAACTTGTAAGGAACCCAGTTTTAATCAAATATTTCAGTGATTACCAAAAACCCATCTTAGCTTGTAATTCCAGTTGTTCACCTCAGTCTTCTCTTTTTTTTACTCCCTGTCTAGTACATTGAAGAGAGCTTTTGACGTCTTCAAACAACGTAAGTATTTATCTTCTAAGATGTGAATGACAAGCTGGTCCAAATCTTCTGCTAATTATTTTATGTGCTAGTGATTTAGATGGGAATTCTTTTAACACTGTAACATGTTGAGTAAATAGAAAAAGATGTAGGGTTCTTGAGGTGAAGAGGGTGTAATCAGTGGATGGGAATAGAATCAGAGAATTGTTATGGAGTCGGAAGGGGACCATTCAGCCTGTATGAGATTGAATATAAATGCTTTAGGCAGAGAACAGGAAGAACTTTTTGACAAATAGGCATCTGCAACACCAAAGAGAGGACAGGGACTGAATACCCTATCTCCCATTATGCCCCAGCTCTGTCCCAAAACTGGACCACTTTTGTCGTAGTAAGATCTGGTGAGACTGGGCTACCCACCTACACGTGACAGCTAAGATATCAGATTGACCTTATTAAGTCTAGTTGAAACATTCCAGCGCTGGCAGGATCCAGTTTAGATGCCAAAAGGTGGGGACCCGTCAGTAAGGGGCTAATGCTTCAGTCAGGCCTAGAGACCCTTCCTGGGTGTAGTAGCAATTACATGCTGCCCTGCCCTGCACTGAATTGCCTCCCCTTCCCTGTGCTTGATGGCTGAATCCAACTTCAAGGCCCCATCCTCTATTTGTTGGATGAAGAATGTGTCTCCCACTCATTAAAGGGGTGCGGGTTCATTCCACAGGGAAACACAGCCAACTTGTGTTTGCGGGCGTTGAAGCAAAATACAATGTGGAGGGTTGAGAATAGTGGAATATACTGCCGTTGGTTTTGAAGCAGACTTTGTTAATTTTTAAGCAATGTTTAAAAGTTTGGAATTTCCAGTTGGCAAGCAAACATGTTAGTAATTCTGTTTTGTGGAGAAGGAGCACCAACGTCATTGAGTTGGTCAAAATAACCCACATCTGTTTTGCAGTTTCATTGGGACGCTCTCACTCTGTATCTGTAGCTCCTTATGTTATTTTACAACCCTTCTCAACAAGCAGAGCCACTTTTGACATGTCAAGATTCAGTGCTCACTCATAGAAGCACAAGTATCCCTTGAAAGTGACAGCTTTTGGGGGTTTTTTCTTGTTTGACTGAGCAACTGAGGGATGCCACTCTCATGAATTTACTCCTGAATTGTGCCATTGGATGCTCAGCATCAAAGACAAAGCACTTTCACAAATTGTACGCTGTAAAGGGATAGCCACAAGTGTTGACATGGCACTCAAATTCCAAAGGATAGGGACGATCTCACACTGAGGGGAGGTCATGGTATGATAAAAGATGGGTGTGTCTACAGATATTGTGCAGCACCTTCACCATGGACAGTAAAATATCTCTGTCCAGGACTAAGGGAAATTTGATCTTCTTGCATATGAGTCTGACAAAGTGTGCCTACCATCTGGTGAGTACTGACCAATGTTAATGCAGCTCTTAAAGAGGCGATTAAAAATGTGGAGAACGTTAATTTCAGAATGCCTGGTTTGGAGCTTACCGTTGCAGGAAATGTGTTGAATGCATTGTAACTTTTTTATTAATAGAACAGGGAGATTGTACTTCCATACGGATGAATGGTGATGATGGAGGAATATAGTACAGTCAACTGTATGATAGGTTGAAGACAATACCTACCATTATTCAATACCTGAATATTATTCTTCCTGTTCTATACGATTTAGTATCTTTGGGTCCCAAAGCATGGAACTCATGGCAACACTGAGATCAATTTGCTCTATCTTAAGGTCGTCTGCTCGTAAGATCTGGGTTTTGTTTTAACTGCTTCCTAGCTCTGGATGAGGTGTTGTTGGCCACTGGAAAATGAGAGTCGCTGGAAAGCCGAAGTAAGATTTAGAAAAGCACAACAGAACAACAAAGAGTAAAGTCAAGTTCTAGTGGCTTGCCTGGAAACTCAGTCACTGAAATGATAAGTTGTCTATCTCCTCATTGTTTACTAGGTAGTCACAGGATCAGCTTAAGTGACATGTCCATCACATCACCACATCCTCTGTTATCGCCCAACCACGTTTATTTACAGACCCAGCCACAAGAACATTATGAGCTACCGATCACAACTCTGGTCAAAAGTGACATCCCCATCAGCATAGAGTGTGGGACCTGAACCAGCAAGTTTCCTCAGCTTTGTTAACCCCATCTCGAGGTTGTAGACTTTCCCACTGAGCCGATGTGTTGGTTGCAGATGTTTTGTCACCCTGCGAGGTAACATTGTCAGTGGATTTCCGGTGAAGCGTTAGTGTTCTGTCCCGCTTGTTACTTATATGCCTCGGTTTGCTGGGGTTGTTCAGAAAACCAAGGCATATAAATAACAAGCAGGACAGAACACCAATGCTTCACCGAAGATGCACTGATGACGTTACCTGGCAGGGTGATGAAAGGTCTGTAACCAACACACCGGCTCGTCCAGCAAGTCTACGACCTCATCCACAGCCCGAGCAAGAAATCTTCTCAAAATCTTTAACACCATCTTCCTCATCTGCATTCTATCTGTAGCAAGACTCATAATTTACACATGCTTATTCAGAGGCTGGTATCCTACACCAAGCCACCCTCTATTTACACCTGGAGAATCCTTGACACTGATCCAGCTCCCTCAGAGCTGTCAGACACTCCTGTTCTCATCTGTCACCCAGGGCTCCTTGATTGTACCGGTTTAACAACCCCACTCATAGAACTCATATATTTTGAGGTCCACATGGCTGACTTTGTTACAATCACGACATCCCTGACCCTCTGAGTCCGAGGACATAGGCCAGTTCTTTTTTTTGTAGCTCCTCCTGGGGCATTTTAGCATTAGGTCATCTTCCTCCAACTCTGCCTGTCATACAGGCGATGTGTAACGTACACTAGTTTACCTCTTGTGTCTGGAGTGTTTCTGAAGAAATTCATTCTCTTCTTCAGGCAGCAGAGGTGTCAAGGCAGTGATATCTGTCCTGCCTGTCTCAGATTCTGAAGTATCTTCAAGGCAGTGATATCTGTCCTGCCTGTCTCAGATTCCGAAGTATCTTCAACTCTTGACAGAAAGGGAGAACCCACGGGTTCCAGAATATGTGGTCCAAGTGCTTGTTCAGAACTGTCGCATCTACCCAAACTTCATGCATCACTGGACCTGACCTTGCATCAACTAGTTTAAGGGAGATATGTGTGGAAAGTTCTTTACACAGAGGCTGGTGGGTGCCTGGAACGCGTTGCCAGCAGAGGTGATAGACGCAGACACGTTAGCGTCTTTTAAGATATATTTGGACAGGTACATGGATGGGCAGGGAGCAAATGGACACAGACCGTTAGAAAATAGATGACAGGTTAGACAGAGGATCTTGATTGGCGCAGGCTTGGAGGGCCGAAGGGCCTGTTCCTGTGCTGTAGGTTTCTTTGTTCTTTGTTCTTTACCCATGCAGGGGCCATTCCTGTGGTTCCTACACCATACTTCATCCCCTGCAGTAAACTCTCCCTCTCACTTAGCAATGCCTTATTGACAGCATTGGCACACCTGATTCCTTTCCACCCTCACCCTCCAAGGCCGGGAAAGACCAGATTTAACCTGGTGTGGAGTCTTCTCTGGTGCTGTCTCTGTAGTTGCATGAGGGGTAGTCCTATAATCAAACAGGAACTGGGACTGTTTGGTATCTAGTGAAGCTGTAGGCTGTTTCTTTAAGCCTGCCTTCAAACTTTGGACTGCTCTTTCTGCCAGACCATTGGATGATGAATGATATGGAGCTGTCCTGATTATTGAATAGCATTCAACTCTAGAAAATACTGACATTCCCTGCTGGTAAACTATGGTCTGTAATCTGTGACCAACAATTCTGGAGTTTATGTATTGCAAAAGATGCGTCCAGTTTTTCTACCGTTATCCCCATGTTTGATGAATGAACTCTATGCATGTCAAGCCACTTTGAAGGGGTGTCCACAATGACTAAGAATGTTGAGTCCATTGAAAGGATCTGCATAGTCCACATGTAACTGAGGCTATTCCCACAAATGCGGGGGAAATTTCTGGCAGTAATATTTGTCCTAGCTGGCACTCTGGGCACTACCCCACCAACATGGCTATGTCTGCATCCAATCCTGGCTACCAGATAGAAAACGTCAGCAAGAAGCTTATTTTGGAGACCCCTGCTCCTGGGGACTTGTCTGTCTTAATGCAGTTTAGGATTCCCAAAACTTCCTTTTTCAATATGTTGACACTTTGTAGAGTATTCCCACACTCATCCCTGACCTCAGCATTAGCCATGTCCTTCTCCTTGGTGAAAACTGATACAAAGTACTTATTCAGGATCTCCCCCACTTCCTTAGGTACGACTTCCCTCCTTCGTCCCTGAGTGGGCCTACTCTTTTCCCTTGTTACCTAACATAAGCATAAAAAGCCTTGGGATTCTCCTTGACCCTGTTTGCTAAAGACATTTCTTGGCCCTTTTTGCCTTATTAATTGTGCATTTAAGTTCCTTCCTAATTTCTCTGTATTGCTCCAGGGCTATGTCAGTTTGTAGCTGTCTAGGCTTGCCATATGCTTCCCTTTTCCTTTTGACCAACCTTACAATTTCCCTTTTCATCCATGGTTCCTGAATCCTGCCATTCCTATTCTTTAGTTTTGCATGTCTTATACTTTAGTCAATTGGTCTTTAAAAGCCTCCCCCATGTCAGAGGTCGATTTACCCTCAAATAACTGCTTCCAATCCATATTCTCCAGTTCCTGTGTAATTTGGGTGCAATTGACTCTTGCCCAATTAAGGGCCACTTCTGTCCTTTTCCGTGACTACTCAAATTCTTACGGAGTTATGGTCACTAAGCCCAAAATGCTCTCCTACTGAAACATCAATCACTTGTCCCAGCTCATTCCCTAGAACCAAGTCTAACATGGCAACATCTCTGGTTGGATTGTCAACATACTGCCTCAAAAGCCCTCCTGGACACAACTAATAAATTGCTCTCCATTGGAGCCCCTGGCTGTAAAGGATTGCCAGTCAATAAGAGGAAAGTTGAAGTAATCCACTTTGACTCCCATGCTCTTTTCACAGTTTTCTAGTCACTGACTACACATCTTCTCCTTTGTCTCCTGTGGGCCGTTGGGAGGCCTATAGAAAACTCCCAACATTGTGATTTCACCTTTCCTACTCCTGAGCTCCACCCATAATGCCTCACTGCAAGATCCCTCCGAAGTGTCCTCCCTCGACACAGTTGTGATGTGATCCCTAATCAGCAGTGTAACTTCCCCACCCCTTTTGTTTCCCTTTCTGTCCCTTTGACAGTGATATCCAGGAATGTTAAGCTGGCAGTCCTGACCCTCCTTTCACCATGTCCCTGCAATGGCATCATAATTCCATGCAGTATTCCAGTTCGTCTGAATTACCTGCTATACTCCTTGCATTGAAGTGAATGCATTCCAGCCTTCCAGTCCCTCTGACCCCCATGATTTCCCTGTGCCTGCTCTTACTCTGTGCTATGCATGTCTCTGTCACACTTTTGTCCCCAATCCCTGCACATACAGACCCATTGTTCTGGTTCTTAGCCCCCTGCCAAACTAGTTTAAACCCTCCTGGAGGGTATTGATGGAACTTCCTGACTCCACAAGTGGTCTCCAAGTCTCCAACACCTCCCAGTCGCCAACCACATCGATTCCCCCTCCCACTCCTTGGGCAACTTGTCCATTTTCAGAGATAATGGGAACTGCAGATGCTGGAGAATCCAAGATAATGAAGTGTGAAGCTTGATGAACACAGCAGGCCCAGCAGCATCTCAGGAGCACAAAAGCTGACGTTTCGAGCCTAGACCCTTCATCAGAGAGGGTCTCTGATGAAGGGTCTAGGCCCGAAACGTCATCTTTTGTGCTCCTGAGATGCTGCTTGGCCTGCTATGTTCATCCAGCTTCACACTTCATTATCTTGTCCATTTTTGGCCTCCTCCAGTGCCACAATGATGCCACCCGAAGGCTGGAGGGACAGGACCTCATATTCCATTTGGGAACCCGACAGCCCATTGGTGTTGACCAACCTTTTCTCTCAACTATCTGCTCCTCCCACCTCACTGACCAACCCCCACCCCCCACTTCCTACCTACTAGTCTCATCCCTGCCTCCTTGACCTGCCTGTCTTTTCTCACACCTATCTGCTCCTTCCACCTCACTGACCAACCCCCACCCCTACTTGCTACCTCCTAGCCTCATCCCCGCCTACTTGACCAGTTCTCCTTCCCTCCCACCTACCTGCTCTCCGTCCTCATTGACCAACCCCCCCATCCCAACTCCTCACCTACACTCACCTTTACTGGCTTCATCCCCACCTCCTTTTCTCTCCTCCTATCTGCTCCTCTATCCATCTTCTATCATCGCCTCCACCCCTCTGTTTATTTCAGAGCCCCATTCCGCCCCTCCATTTCTGACGAAGGGTCCAGACCGGAAACATCAGCCTTCCTGCTCCTCAGATGCTGCCTGGCCAGCTGTGTTCATCCAGCTCTACACCTTGTTATTTCAGATTCCAGCATCAGCAGCTCCTACTATCTCATATTTATACTCTGCATTTGCCAAAGTCTTGGATGCAGATGCTGTTTGGCATTCCTTTCAATTGGGCCACCAATGAGTTAATACTACCCTGATGCTGTACGGGAAGACATTGCATGTAAATACCAGATCTCGCTTGGGATCACAATGTGCCAACATCTTAGAGGATGATATCTATTTCTTTATTTCCCTGAAAGTTATGTCTCATCTATGTGACCTTTCTAAAGCTGATGCTTTTTTAAAAGAGTTGATGCAAAGATGCCAGGATGGAGGCCAGATTATGTATGAGCTTTCTGTAATAATTCACCAGCACAAGGAAAGACCTCAGCTCCAGTACAGATGACGGAGCCAGGGCACCTTTGATCAGCCTCACTTTGTCATCCAACAAGTGTAACCTGGTCTTGTCAACTTTATAGTCTAAGTAAGTCACTTAGGATGCCTCGACTACACACATTTCCCTTCAAAGTTGTACACCTGCCTAGGAGAAATGTGTAATATTACATCCAAGTTCTCTAAGTGCTCCTTATTGGTCTTCCTGGTTATTAGCTTGTCATCTAAATAAATGGGTTAGACCTTGTAAAATGTTCTCCACCATACACTGAAAAATTGCTCAAGCCGATGATACCCCACATGGCAGTCTTGTATATTGGTACAAACCTTATTTGTGCATTAATTGTAGCATACTTCTGGGAATCCTTATCTGATCACAATTGCAAGTGAGTGTAGCACATGTCCAACTTATTGAAGGACAACTGCCCCGCCAGCTTTGTGTATAAATCCTCTGTGTGAGAATTTGGGTATTTACCCAGCTGTGAAAGGTGGCTTACCATTTGTTTAAAATCCCCACGAAGGTGAACGGACCCATCGGGCTTCACAATCAGTACAACCGGCGCTGTCCATTCTTGCAAAGTTGACTGGTTTGATAATTCCTTCATTTTCCAGCTTTCTGATTTCTGCCTGTACTTTCGCCTGTAAGGTAAGTGGCACTAGGCGGGCCGTGCAGAATCATGGAATTGCTTCCTGGTCAACGTATAAGGTGGCCTTGGCTCCTTTGATATTCCCTAGATTTTTCTGAAAAATGTGTGGGTAATTAATTAGGACTTCACTCAGGCAGCCATTTTATAAATGAAAAATGTTGAGCCAGTTTGGTGAATCTTTTTCAATTAATTCTGTCCCATCAAGCTTGGGCCTGAGCCTTTTATACTACAATCAGTGGTAACTGAACCAGCTGCTTCTCATTTGAGACTGGAACCAAAGTTGTGCCCTTAATCTATAAAGGTTCCCTGGTGTAGGTTCTGAGACTAGCTGAGGCCTTGTACAAACTTAAGGGTTGGAGTCCACAGTAAATTTTGTTGAAGACTGATTCTGCAATCACTGAAATAGCCATGCTGGCATCGAACTCCATTAGAATTGAGTGACCATTTACCCAGATGTTTATTTTGGTTCTGATTTGGCCGTTGGTAAGCAATTTAACTGATCTAAACCAGATGTGGGTCGACCTTCCAGGGCGTGCACTCTCCTGGAGACCAGCCTGTGAGTTCTCTTACTTAGTTTGGGTCTTTTGCCGTCTCAGATCCGCATACTTGCTGCAACTACAATGGCTTGCCGGACCGGATCCTGAAAAAAGATTTAACTGTTTGGCTGAGGCTTGGCTTTGTTTTCGGTTTTGCTTTGGGCTGACATAGAATCTGTCTGTTCAGGATATGTCCTAAGTGAGACTATGCAACTGCTTTCACTCAAGCTCATTTGGACTGGTGATGGTGTCCAGTTCCAAGATAATACCCTGCAACTCAAGTGCTCCACTTGCCACATTTTCCAATGGTAAATGCCTGCTTGAAGTCCAGTTGGGCTTCAGCTAGTGGGTGCCTTTGCATGTTTACATGATTAATCCCACACATACCAAATGGTCGCTCAGCATCTCATTGAGGGTTAAACCAAAGTCACTTGCCTCTGCCAGTCGTCTTAACCTAGTCAAAAATCCCAATACGGATTCTCTGGTTCTCGAACTGTCGAGTAAAACCAATAGCATCTCAGAATTAGAGGATGTAAAATTGAGGTTGTAAAATTCCTCAACTAAATCTGTCAACTCTTGAAAGGTTTTAGTATCTGATGCCTCGAGTAAAGTTAGGTTCCTCATAACTGAAGAAGTTGCAGGTCCACAAGCTGGTTGCTTTTCATCTGCCGCAATGTCATTTGCCCATAAAAATAACACATTCTTTCCATAAACTGGGCCCGCTTTGACAACAGGATTGAATCACTCAAGCTTTCGAAATAATAACATGATGCCAGACATGCATACCCCAATTCAAAGCAAATTATTAATGTTACGGAACTATTAATCATGCAATTGCTTCATTCCTTCCAGAGATGGAGAATGTGGGACTTTTGCACATCCAGCTGGCTGGCAGTTTACGGGAAGAGATTAAAAAATTGGAGGAATTCCGGGAAAAGCAAAAGGATCAAAGGAAAAAGGTGCTCTGTTTGTGCATTTTGTGTAAAATTATGATTATTGTTTCACACATTCCCTTCTTTTAATTTTTCCTTCTTAATTATCCTCTCTTCCAGAGGTAGTACAGAACTTAAACACTGCTAGAAAGACACAGGAAGTTAAAACTTTGCTTTGCACTCATCATGATTGAAAAACAAGCACCAACTTCAGAAAAGAAATAACAACTTATATAGCATAACCAGAGAGTGTGTTTCAGTCCTGCTGAAATTGAGAAATAGCTAAGGTTGAAGCAGGAGTTGGGAGTCAGACGGAAGCTCTACTCTGCTATTAAACCAGGAATAAGAGAACCCTTTAGTACAGAAGGTGTTGATCCATTATGCCTGTGTGCTGTCAGTTAGTCTCACTCCTGGTTTGCACATGCTGTTAGGGAGGTTTTAAACTAATTTGGCAGGAGGGTGGGGAACAGAGTAGATGTAAAGTCGGGAGCAAGGTCCAATCAGATATAGGAGGAATGCTAGGACAGTCCACTAGGCGAAGAAGACATGGGCAAGATAAGACACATGGGAGGGCTGGAATGCTAAATTGTGTCTTTTTTAATGCAAGGAGATTGACTGGTGAGGCTGATGAACTTAGAGCATTGATCAGCATGTGGGAATATAATATTGTTGCAATCATTGAGACGTGGTTGAAGGAAGGACGTGATTGGCATTCCAGGGTATTGAAGATTCAACCATATTGGGGGTGGGTATAGGAATATACAAGAGCTGGAGGCATTGCATTATTGATAAAGGAAACTGCGAGAAAGAGGGAGGTAGAGGAGCTGATATATAAGCAAATATGTCACAATGAACCAACTGGAGAGCAGGCCATCCTAGACTGGGTATTGTGTAATGAGAGAAGATTATTTAGCACCCTTGTAGTGTAAGATCCTTTTGGGAAGAGTGACCATAATATGGTAGAATTCTTCATTAAGATGGAGAGTGAAACAGTTAAATCTGAGACTAGGGTCCTGAACTTAAAGAAAGCTTACATAGATGGTATGAGACATATATTAGCTAGGATAAGCTGGCCTAGGATACTTGAGGGGCTAATGGTGCATAGACAATGGCAGATACTTAAAGAACATATGGATGAACTTAAACAATTGTATATCCTTGTCTGGCATAAAACAGGAAAGGTGGCTCAACCACAGCTAACAAGGGAAACCAGGGATAGTGTTAAAACTAAAAAGGAGGCATATAAATTGGCCAGAAACAGCAGCAAACTTGAGGGCGATATTTAAAATTTGGCACAGGATGACAAAGGGTTTGATTCAGAATGGGAAAATAAAATATGAGAGTAAGCTTGCAGAAAACACAACAACTAACTGGAAAAGCTTCTAGTGATATTTGAAAAGAACAAAAACTGGCAAAGACAAATGTAGGTCCCTTCCAGTTAGATCCAGGTGAATTCATAATGGACAACAAAGAGATGGCAGACCAGTTGAACAAATACTTTCAATCTGCATTCACTAAGAAGGACACAGATAACCTTCTGGAAATGCTAGGGGACAGAGGTTCAAGCACGAAGGAGGAGCTGAAGGAAATGGCATTGGGGAAATTGATGGGGTTAAAACTCAAGAAATGGACAAGGCCTGATCCTCTACATCACAGAGTACTTAAGGCAGTGGCTTTGGAAATAGTGGATGTATTACTGATCATTTTCCAATGTTCTATAGACTATTGGAAGAATTCCAACAGACTGGAGGGTAGCTAATATAACTGCACTTTTTAAAACAGGAGGCAGAAAGAAAAGAGGAAATATAGGCTGGTTGGCCTGATATCGGTAGTGGGGAAAATGCTGGTGTCAGTCATTAAGGATGTAATAACTGAGCATTTGGAAAACAGTGACAGAATCAGTCCTAGTCAGCGTGGATTCACTAAAGGGAAATCACGCTTGACAAATCTTCTGGAATTTTTTGAGGATGTGACCAGTAGAGTGGGCAAGGGTGTTGTGTATGTGGATGTTGTGTATCTGAACTTTCAAAAGGCTGTTGACAAGGTCCCACACAAGAGACTTTAAGGAAAATTAAAGCGAATGACATCGGAATTAATGTATTGAGGTAGCTCGAGAACAGGTTGGCAGACAGGAAGCAGAGAGTTGGAATAAACAGGGTCTTTTCAGAACGGCAGGCAGTGACGAGTGCGGTGCTGCAGGGTTCCGTGCTGGGACCCCAACTGTTCACAATATACATTAATGGTTTGGACGAAGGAATTGACTGCCGTATCTCCATATTTGCAAATGACTCTAAGCTGGGTGGCAGTGTGTGCTGTGAGGAGGATGCTAAGAGGCTGCGGGGTGACTTGGACAGTCTGGCTGAGTGGGCAAACACTTGGCAAATGCAACATAATGTGGATAAATGGCACTTCAGTGGCAAAAACAGGAAGGCAGATTATTATCTGAATAGCGGCAGTTTAGGAAAAGGTGAAGTGCAATGAGACCTGGGTTTCATGGTGGAACAGTCACTGATGATTGGCGTGCAGGTACAGCAGGCAGTGAGGAAAGCTAACGGGATGCTGGCTTTCATAGCTAGAGGATTTGAATATAGAAATTATACAGGGCCTTGGTGAGTCCGTGCCTGGAGTATTGTGTGCAGTTTTGGTCTCCTGTTCTGAGGAAGGACATTCTCGCTATTGAACGAGTCCAGCGAAGGATCACCAATCTGATCCCCAGCATATAAGACTGACGTATGAAGACATACTGGTTTGACTGGGCTTGTACTCAGTGGAATTTGAAAGGCTGAGGGAGAATCTGTTAGAAACATATAAAATCCTAATGGGACTGGACAAACCACATGTGGGAAGAATGTTCCCAACGTTGGGAAAATCCAGAACTAGGGATCACAGTCTAAGAATAGGGTAAACTATTCAGGACTGAGATGAGGAAGAATTTCTTCACCCGGAGTTATGAACCTGTGGAATTCTCTGCCACAGAAATTTTGGGGCCAGTTTTTTTAGGTATATTCAAGAGGGAGCTGGATGTGGCCCTTGCGGCTAAAGGGATCGGGGTATTGAGAGAAAGTGGGAATGGGATACTGAAGTTGCCTGATTTGCTGTGATCGTATTGAATAGTGGTGCTGGCTCAAAGGGCTGAATGGCCTACTCCTGCACCTATTTTCTGTGTTTCGAATTACAGAAATGTGTGAGAGAATCGGGTTATTGTTGCAGGGCATTTCAACTTAGTCAAAATTAATTGGGATCATTTTAGTGTGAAAGAATTAGAAAGGGGTGGAATTTTGAAATTGCATCCAGGTCAGTTTTTTTTAATGCCAGTGTCTAGATAGCCCTACTAAAGGTGGGGCAATGATAGACCCAATCTTAGGGAATTAAGCTAGTCAAGTGGTTGAAGTTTCAGTGCACGAGTTTTTTGCAGATGGTAAGTGTAATTTTTTATTTTTTTTGTTCATCCATGGGATGAAGGCGTCACTGATCAGGCATCTTTTATTGCCCATCTCTAATTGCCCAGAGGGTAGTTGAGAGTCAACCACATTGCTGTGGGTCTGGAATCACATGTAGGCCTGACCAGGTAAGGATGGCAGTTTCCTTTCCTAAAGGACATTAGTGAACCAGATGGGTTTTTCTGACAATCGACAATGGATTCATAGTCATCATTAGATTCTTAATTCCAAATATTTTATTGAATTGAACTTCCACCATCTGCCGTGGCGGGATTCGAACTGGCGTCCCCAGAATGCTACTGGGTCTCTGGATTAACAGTCCAGTGATAATACTACTAGGCCATTGCCTCCCAGTGTCTGTAAGTTTCAAAGTGAGAGTGATAAGGATAGTGCCGAAGTTAAGTGTCCAAATTAGGAGAAAGTCAATTTTAATATCATTGGACAGAATCTGGCAAATATAGACTGGGCACAGCTACTTGCAGTTAAGACTACATTTGGAAAGTGGGAATCTTTTAAAAGTTGTACAGTGGGAATTTACGGCTAGCATTTTCCCCTAATAGTGAAGGGCAAGGGCAGCAGGTCCAGGTAGCCCTAGATATCAATGAATATTCAGACGTTCATAAAGAATAAGAAGGAAGTATATGTCAGGTACAGACCAGAGGAAATCCTTCTAATGTACAGAGAGTGTAGAGGGTTGCTTAGAAAAGAAATTAGGAGAGCAGAAAGGAACCACAGCACATTGTTGGCGGATTTCGTCAAGGAAGCCAAGGCCAGCCGCAATATCATTAGACAGTATCTGCCAAACACAGATTGGGAGTGGCTATTTGCAGATGAGTCTACATTTGGAATGTGGAAATCTTTTAAAAGATTAGTGAAAATTCAGGGCCAACATAGCCCTATAAGAGTGAAGGGCAAGACAGCAAGTCTTTGGGAACACTGGATGTCAAAGGATTGCAAGAGTTTGATCTTTTTATTTAAAAAAGGAAGCATATGGCAGATAAAGCATGCAATCAGGGGAGGCCTTTCAAAAATAGAGAGAGTGCCGGAGGTTGCTTAAAGACATTAGGAGGACAGAAAGGTACCATGAAGTATCTTTGGCAGATAGGATCAAGGAAATCTTTCAGCATCTTATATATAAACGGTACGAGGATTACCAGGGAAAGAGAGGTACCTATTGGAGACAAAAAAGGTAACCTGTGCATGGAGGTAGAGGATGTGGGTGAGGCCTCAGATGAATACTTCTCATCTGTATTCAGAGGTTCAGAACCTGTTAAGATTAATTAGCAGGAGATATTAAATATTGTAGCCGGCATAAAGGTACGTAAATCCCCTGGCTGCATTGGGAGGCAAGGAAGGAGATTTCTTGCTCCCTGGCAGATATATTTAGCATTTCAATGGTCACAGGTGAAGTGCTAGTTGACCAGGGGATAGCTAATGTGGCTCCTTTGTTCAAGAAGGGCACAAGGAATGGGCCAGATAGTTACAGACCAGTTAGTCTGATGACAGTGGTACAGAAATTATTGGAAAAAAGGACAGGATTAATCAATACTTGGAAAGGTAGGGATTGATCAGGGATAGTGAGCATAGATTTGTTAGAGGGATACCCAGACTGAATAATTCAATAGAGATTTTTATTTGAAAAGATGACCAAATATATTGATGAGGGTAATGCACTTGATGTGGTTGACATCGACTTCAGTAAGGCCTTTGATAATGGCCCACGTGGAAGGTTGGTTCAAAAGTAAGAGCCGATGGGATTCAGGACAAGTTGGCAAAACTGGATCCAAAACTGGTGTACAAACAGGAGACAAAGGCCATGGTGGCAGGCTGTTTTTGTAATTGGAAGCCACACCATCATCACTGGACGCATGTCACCATTCTTCGGTGCCATCTGGCTTCCATTTTTGGGTCCACACTTGGCAAATCTCTGCAATGAACCTGCTGCTGAAGCAGCCAGATCCTCACTTGAGCTCAAACTTGACACTGGGCCCATCATGCCGAAGGAACCAGTGCCTGTTGGGGTTACATTGCTGCTGCTGCCGCTGACGCCACCTGAGACCACCGTTTCAGCAAGGATATTTTTGGTCCCTGTGGGGTACTGAGGAACAAAGGGACCTTTCATGTGCTAGATTCCTGAAGGTGTCCACACAGGTTGATGGAGTGATGAATAAGGGTTCTGTGATACTTGCCTTCATTTGCTGGGCCATAGAATATAGGAGCAAGGGAGCCTTGTCACCATTTTAGAAAGCATTGGTTAGGCCACAGTTGGAATGCTGTTTGCCATTCTGGTCACCATACTATTGGATGGATGTAATTACACTGGAGAGGGTGCAGAGGAGATTCACCAGGATGTTAAATGAAAAAAATACCCAAAGAACTTTGGATATTGGAAATCAGAAACAAAAGCAGAAGTTTCTGACAAAACTCAGTAGATCTTGCAGCATCTATGCAGAGGATCTAGTGACCTTTCTTCAGGTCTCTTTCTGAATGCTTGCCTGATCATCAAGAATGAACTTAGCTCAGCAGGCAATGCCAAGAAAGTTCTTTTTGATGAGAATGTCTTGGTAAAGTCAGAATGAGGACATTTGTCTCATCAAGTCCATGTCAACTCTTTGCAAATCATCCAGTTGGCCCCATAATAAAAAATATTTGGAAAATCTCAATGTACTGGGCAGCATCTGTTGAGAAAAACAAAATTTAAAACCAAATGACTTTTCATCAGAACTGTGAAATGCAGCAAGTTCCAAAGGAGGTAGGCTGGAGAGAGTGAGAGGAGCAGAGAAATTGAGACTGCCGCCTGCAGCTCTCGATGAAAAGGTTTAGAGAGGATAAGAGGTCAGAGTGAGGTGTCCAAGTGGACAATGCATGAAGGGATCCATGAAGTGAGGGCAAGACTCCTGGTCAAAAATGGAGGCACAGAGGCAACTGAAGGATGAGGTCAGCATTGTGCTAAATGCATTAAGGTGGAGATAAGAGAGGATGATGCCAAGAACAGGGTATTTGGAGTCAGAGAGGGGTAGGTAGGGAGGGACTGTGAACACATGACAAGGGTAAGACTGGATAAAGAAATGGTGTAGGAGAGAGAGAAGGAAGGATCTGGGGAATGCTGGTAGGCATGAATTGATGAAGCCTACAACCTTCACACCTAAAAGAAAGATAAAATGCATTTTTTTTAAAGCACCAAATAAATCAAAAGATGAAATTAGACTGAGGAGCAGGTCGGCTTTGAGCTGAAGTGAGTCGGCGTCACTCGAGAGAAAGGTTGAAAGCAAGTGTGGAGAGAAACAGGATTCATGTTTCAGATTAAGCGACATTTCATCTGTTCTGGTGAAAGTTCCTGTACCGGTGAATGTTTCTGTACCGGTGCAAGTTTCTGTTCTGGTGAACGTTTCTGTTCTGGTGTAAGTTTCTGATCTGGTGAAATTTTCTGATCTGGTGAAAGTTTCTGTTCTGGTGAAAGTTCCTGTACCGGTGAAAGTTTCTGTTCCGGTGGAAGTTTCTGATCTGGTGAAAGTTCCTGTTCTGGTGAAAGTTTCTGTTCCGGTGGAAGTTTCTGATCTGGTGAAAGTTTCTGTACTGCTGAAAGTTTCTGTTCTGGTGAAAGTTCCTGTTCTGGTGAAAGTTTCTGTTCCGGTGGAAGTTTCTGATCTGGTGAAAGTTCCTGTTCTGGTGAAAGTTTCTGTTCCGGTGGAAGTTTCTGATCTGGTGAAAGTTTCTGTACTGCTGAAAGTTTCTGTTCTGGTGAAAGTTTCCACTACCTCAAATGTTAACTCCACAGCTTCTGCCTGACCTGCTGAATTTTTCCAGCAAATTTTGTTTTTATTTTAGTTGTTGGCATCCACGGACATTACCACTTGCCGCATGAAAATGTTCTTCCTCAATTTTCCACTGCATCCCTAAATGTTTTAGTGTCTTCTTGTTACTAATGGGAACTGCTCTTTGTTGTATACCATATTCATACTTACCTTGGGTCTCTATATAAAATCTCCCTTGCTGCCAGGATAATGAATTTATAGCTAAATTCCCTCGGCCTGGGACTGTTCTGTTAAATTGCCTCTGAATCCTAATAATGATCCTCTCATCCTTACTACAATATAGTGACCAGAATTGGATGCAATACACTTGTGGCCCAATACATTTTATAAAGGATCCGCATAGCTTTAGTACAGCCTTCAGTACTAAATCTGTGTGGAATTTGCATGTTCTCCCCGTGGGATTCCTCTGGGTGCTTTGGTTTCTTCCCACATTCCAAAGATGTGCTGGTTAGATGGATTGGCTGTGTTAAATTGCGTCATAGTGTCCAGAGATGTGCAGGCAGGGGAATTCGCCCTGAGAAATGCAGGGATAGGGTGGGTCTGGTTTGGATGCTGTTTGGAGTGGGGAGTGGTGGGAATCACTGCAGACTCAATGTGCCAAATGGCCTCTTTCTGCACTGTAGGGAATTATGAATCTACACTAATGTCTCCAATGTTCTAGCCTTGAAAGCAGCTATCAACCGCAACTAAGATAACAAAGTGTGAAGCTGGATGAGCACAGCAGGCCAAGCAGCATCTCAGGAGCACAAAAGCTGACGTTTCGGGTCTAGACCCTTCATCAGAGAGCTGATGAAGGGTCTAGGCCTGAAACGTCAGCTTTTCTGCTCCTGAGATGCTGCTTGGCCTGCTGTGTTCATCCAGCTTCACACTGTGTTATCTTGGATTCTCCAGTATCTGCAGTTCCCATTATCTCTATCAACCGCAACTTGCTGCTTCTGACATGAAGCCAATCTCTGCTCTGGCTTTTTTTTCTACTGTCTAACCAAATGCTGGAAAAGTCTTGAAAAGTTGAGTGGCCTTGCTCGGTTCCAGTAAATAAGTAATCATTTACTGCTTTCATTCCACTGCCACCATTATTGTTAACAAGAACTGGATGTTGTGCAACAGCAACTTGTTGAGATTAAAATTAACGGCGCTGTCCATATCCTGCTTGTGCAATTTCTAGAATGCAGTAATGTTTGAATGATTAAAGATTCAGCTGGAGGCATTCAGCCATTTTAGGTTTGTTCACTCCACTCACACCAGTTGTATGATTCTTTGGTCTCTCTGCCCTTCATCTCTCTGCCTATAAACTCTGCTGTCCTCTCTCTGCACCTGACGAAGGGGAGGCACTCTGAAAGCTTGTGATTTCACATAAACCTGTTGGACTAGAAACTTGTGTCTTGTGATTTTTGACTTTATCCACTATAGCCCAACACTGGCACCTCCACATCAAATTGAAACAGAACAGGATTTTTGTTTTTAGCTAGAACGACTCATTCCGATTGCATATCAAACAAGGAAGTTAGAGATTATTGCTGGTTTATGACTAGAAAGAGGAAACACATCTAGCCCATAATCAAGCTTGCAATCTAGTTACTCATTTAGTTTCCACTATTGTTCTATTTAAGATTATAAATGTAATCTTAATATTTAATTATATAAATTTGTGCCCTTAATGGGGACATGCTATTACACTTGTTTATTTCACCATTAATGACAAATTATATTGAATGCATACCACCTTTGATCTTTCAATATTGTTGATACTGTATTGACAGTAAATTACTCTCTGGTTGTGGATGTGCAGGGAGTATTGGCTGTTTTGCAAATTTTACTTTTATAACAAAGAACAAAGAAAATTACAGCACAGCAACAGGCCCTTCGGCCTTCCAAGCCTGTGCCGATCAAGATCTTCTGTCTGACCTGTCATCTATTTTCTAACGGTCTGTGTCCATTTGCTCCCTGCCCATCCATGTACCTGTCCAAATATATCTTAAAAGACGCTAACATGTCTGCGTCTATCACCTCCGCTGGCAACGCGTTCCAGGCACCCACCACCCTCTGTGTAAAGAACTTTCCACGCATATCTCCCATAAACTTTCCTCCTCTTACTTTGAACTCATGACCCCTAGTAATTGAGTCCCCCACTCTGGGAAAAAGTTTTTTGCTATCCACCCTGCCTATACCCCTCATGATTTTGTAGACCTCAATCCCTCAATCTCCATCTTTCTAATGAAAATAATCCTAATCTACTCAAAGATAATGGGAACTGCAGATGCTGGAGATTCCAAGATAATAAAATGTGAGGCTGGACGAACACAGCAGGCCAAGCAGCATCTCAGGAGCACAAAAGCTGACGTTTCGGGCCTAGACCCTTCATCAGAGAGGGGGATGGGGGGAGGGAACTGGAATAAATAGGGAGAGAGGGGGAGGCGGACCGAAGATGGAGAGTAAAGAAGATAGGTGGAGAGAGTGTAGGTGGGGAGGTAGGGAGGGGATAGGTCAGTCCAGGGAAGACGGACAGGTCAAGGAGGTGGGATGAGGTTAGTAGGTAGCGGGGGGTGCGGCTTGGGGTGGGAGGAAGGGATGGGTGAGAGGAAGAACCGGTTAGGGAGGCAGAGACAGGTTGGATTGGTTCTGGGATGCAGTGGGTGGGGGGGAAGAGCTGGGCTGGTTGTGTGGTGCAGTGGGGGGAGGGGACGAACTGGGCTGGTTGAGTGATGCAGTAGGGGAAGGGGAGATTTTGAAACTGGTGAAGTCCACATTGATACCATATGGCTGCAGGGTTCCCAGGCGGAATATGAGTTGCTGTTCCTGCAACCTTCGGGTGGCATCATTGTGGCAGTGCAGGAGGCCCATGATGGACATGTCATCAAGAGAATGGGAGGGGGAGTGGAAATGGTTTGCGACTGGGAGGTGCAGTTGTTTTTTGCGAACTGAGCGGAGGTGTTCTGCAAAGCGGTCCCCAAGCCTCCGCTTGGTTTCCCCAATGTAGAGGAAGCCGCACCGGGTACAGTGGATGCAGTATACCACATTGGCAGATGTGCAGGTGAACCTCTGCTTGATGTGGAATGTCATCTTGGGGCCTGGGATGGGGGTGAGGGAGGAGGTGTGGGGACAAGTGGAGCATTTCCTGCGGTTGCAGGGGAAGGAGCCGGGTGTGGTGGGGTTGGAGGGCAGTGTGGAGCGAACAAGGGAGTCACGGAGAGAGTGGTCTCTCCGGAAAGCAGACAGGGGAGGGGATGGAAAAATGTCTTGGGTGGTGGGGTCGGATTGTAAATGGCGGAAGTGTCGGAGGATAATGCGTTGTATCCGGAGGTTGGTAGGGTGGTGTGTGAGAACGAGGGGGATCCTCTTGGGGCGGTTGTGGCGGGGGCGGGGTGTGAGGGATGTGTTGCGGGAAATGCGGGAGACGCGGTCAAGGGCGTTCTCGATCACCGTGGGGGGAAAGTTGCGGTCCTTAAAGAACTTGGAGATCTGGGATGTGCGGGAGTGGAATGTCTTGTCGTGGGAGCAGATGCGGCGGAGGCGGAGGAATTGGGAATAGGGGATGGAATTTTTGCAGGAGGGTGGGTGGGAGGAGGTGTATTCTAGGTAGCTGTGGGAGTCGGTGGGCTTGAAATGGACATCAGTTACAAGCTGGTTGCCTGAGATGGAGACTGAGAGGTCCAGGAAGGTGAGGGATGTGCTGGAGATGGCCCAGGTGAACTGAAGGTTGGGGTGGAAGGTGTTGGTGAAGTCCTCCGACACTTCCGCCATTTACAATCCGACCCCACCACCCAAGACATTTTTCCATCCCCTCCCCTGTCTGCTTTCCGGAGAGACCACTCTCTCCGTGACTCCCTTGTTCGCTCCACACTGCCCTCCAACCCCACCACACCTGGCACCTTCCCCTGCAACCGCAGGAAATGCTACACTTGTCCCCACACCTCCTCCCTCACCCCCATCCCAGGCCCCAAGATGACATTCCACATCAAGCAGAGGTTCACCTGCACATCTGCCAATGTGGTATACTGCATCCACTGTACCCGGTGCGGCCTCCTCTACATTGGGGAAACCAAGCGGAGGCTTGGGGACCGCTTTGCAGAACACCTCCGCTCAGTTCGCAAAAAACAACTGCACCTCCCAGTCGCAAACCATTTCCACTCCCCCTCCCATTCTCTTGATGACATGTCCATCATGGGCCTCCTGCACTGCCACAATGATGCCACCCGAAGGTTGCAGGAACAGCAACTCATATTCCGCCTGGGAACCCTGCAGCCATATGGTATCAATGTGGACTTCACCAGTTTCAAAATCTCCCCTTCCCCTACTGCATCACTCAACCAGCCCAGTTCGTCCCCTCCCCCCACTGCACCACACAACCAGCCCAGCTCTTCCCCCCCACCCACTGCATCCCAAAACCAGTCCAACCTGTCTCTGCCTCCCTAACCGGTTCTTCCTCTCACCCATCCCTTCCTCCCACCCCAAGCCGCACCCCCCGCTACCTACTAACCTCATCCCACCTCCTTGACCTGTCCGTCTTCCCTGGACTGACCTATCCCCTCCCTACCTCCCCACCTACACTCTCTCCACCTATCTTCTTTACTCTCCATCTTCGGTCCGCCTCCCCCTCTCTCCCTATTTATTCCAGTTCCCTCCCCCCATCCCCCTCTCTGATGAAGGGTCTAGGCCCGAAACGTCAGCTTTTGTGCTCCTGAGATGCTGCTTGGCCTGCTGTGTTCGTCCAGCCTCACATTTTATTACCCTAATCTACTCAACCTGTCTTCATAGCTAGCACCCTCCATACCAGGCAACATCCTGGTGAACCTCCCCTGCACCCTCCCCAAAGCATCCACATCCTTTTGGTAATGTGGCAACCAGAACTGTACACAGTACTCCAAATGTGGCCGAACCAAAGTCCTATACAACTGCAACATGACCTGCCAACTCTTGTACTCAATACCCCGTCCAATGAAGGAAAGCATGCCATATGCCTTCTTGACCACCCTATTGACCTGTGTTGTCACCTTCAGGGAACAATGGACCTGAACACCCAGATCTCTTTGTTCATCAATTTTCTCTAGGTCTTTTCCATTTACTGTATAGTTCGCCCTTGAATTTGATCTTCCAAAATGCATCACCTCGCATTTGCCCGTTTTGAACTCCATCTGCCATTTATTTGCCCAACTCTCCAGTCTATCTATATTCTGCTGTAATCTCTGACAGTCCCCTTCACTATCTGCTACTCCACCAATCTTAGTGTCATCTGCATAATGTGAAGTTTGTTATTTTTTCAATAGGGCTTTTTAAAAAAATTATTGGTGTTAACTGTGGGTAAAATGTGATACTGCACATTGGCACATTTTGAAACTTTACTCTGTCCATGACCTAATATCTGCTGTGGCTCTTTGCTGCTGCCCTTTTTAGAATTTCCACTATGACTCTCAACTTGGGATATCTAATAGAATTTTGAAGAAATACAGGTAATGTACAGGGAGAGGGAATTATGGGTGCACACATAGATGAGGTAATCTGTAACAGAGTGATAGAGATGTACAACATGGAAACAGACCCTTCAATCCAACTCATCACTGCCAACCAGATATCCTAAATTAATCTAGACCTATTTGCCAGCATTTTATCCATATTCTTTGTCCTTTTTCTTTGAGATGAAGTAGACACATTGTGGAAAAAGGAGAAGAAACACAACTACTGTTTCAGCAGCATGGGAATTGCAGATTGTGCCTCCATCTTCCAGAACACTCCAAATTTTAAAAAATTGTAAAATAGACTCATTAAATATGTATTCTCTAACTTCTCAACCCACTATGAATGATCCAACTCCACTCAACCAACGGACCAAATGGTGTACCCTTGTTTCTAGGTTTCTATCTCATCTGTCTATCCGTGTCTAGCTTTGTTTATCATTAACTTCATCTACAGTTAAGATCTCACTGAAACTCAATAACTTAAACATTGCTAAAAGGAGATGAGAAGTTGCAGCTTTTTCATGTTACACTTGCCAGAACTAGGATACAGCAAGCAGACTTGAGTGAAGAGACACCGTTTCTTTTACAGAATGAATACCGGATGTTGATTGGCTAGACCATCATTGTCATGGAGATACAGCAGGAACAGTTAACCGTGAGCCGAATTTGCAGAGCAGGCAGGCAGACTCTGATTGGTCAGATTGCTGTCATTGGGATGCAGCAAAGATTTGCTGTCTCAATGACACCTTTTTTGAAAAAACTATGCAGTGTCTATACAAAATTGTTCTGCTACATAAAACAGCCCTGCTTATTTACATGCGTAGCTTTTAGCACATGCAAATACATCACACTGCAAGCTTATCTAGTGGTCTTGAATCGGTTTCTGGTGTAACTATTAGTACACCTTAGATTATTTAATGATTTCCAATAGCAGAATAATTTCTAATGGTGGATATACCTTTCTGAGGCTTGTAAACGTGGGCTGGTTGAGATGAATTGACAGCTACAAATAGTCAGTGAGAAAGGTGCTTTTATATGGTCCATCAGCCATTGGGATGTATGGCCTACATATATTGCACCACACTGACATTGAAACTCACAGTGTGATGCACTTACACATACTAGAAGTTACATAACATAAATACACAACATCCTGTTTTATATAACCTAAAGGAATTTGCACATACATTGCATCTTTCTCAAACAAAAAAAAATCACTGAAAAGTCAATCTCTGCTACCATCCCATGGCAACAACCTGCCCAATCAGAATCAGCCAGCCTGCTATGACAATTGATAATGACAGGGAACTGTTCCTGTTGAATCTGTATGCCAATGATAGCCCCACCAATCAGCCCACTTTTCTCATGTTGCAAAAATTGTCTGCCTTTGTTCAAGTCTGTTTCTTTCCTGCTAGTTCTGATGAGTGCAAATTCAAAAGCTTTGCCTTGATGTCTTTCATTTTAAGCAATGTTCAAGTTCTGTTATGAACGTTAAAAAATAAGTTCAAATACTCAGTTGGTAATGAAGGAATTATACCATGTGGTTTAATAGTTCAGATAAAAATCTTTACTCGACAAGAATTGAACAAGACATTCCTATTAACAATATATTTCACAAACAAGTATAATTTAAGCCCAGAAATCTCAATAGGGCACTATTGTTATTTCCACTTCTTTACAGGATTTAAGGATTCTTTCTTTTTTTCTGGGAACAAACAAATGTGTGCCACAGCTCTCAGAGATTCACTGTGTAATTTTCTTCAGTGTTCCTGATATTCTCTGAAGTATGACATGGAGGTGTCAGTATTAGGCTGGGGTGGACAAGGCCAAAAATCACACAACGCCAGTTTATAGTCCACCAGATTTATTTGAAAACCCAAGTTTTAACCTGGTATTGTGTGATTTTTGACTTCTCTGAAGTATGGTATTTCTTGGGCTCCTTCCATTATCACCTACATGTTCTCACTAACTTTTCTGAAGCATATCACAATAGTGGACACTTCAGCTCGAGCTTGGGCCTTGTTTTTTGCTTGTTTCATGATTACAAAATCAAAAAGTCATCTCGATTTCTGATAGTACTTTGCTATTGGTAGCGTAGAATTTTCCCTCTACTTATCCAGGCTCCTAGACTGCAACTGTCTATTTCTGTGAGATATCACGTAGATAAAAGCCAACTAAAAAAAAAACTATTTTTATAGTCTATCCTATTGGGAACATGGCACACTTGGGATGACTCAGATAAGGATTTAAACTAGGATTTTCCATTCACAAACTTCAGGTTTTTTTGGGAAACCAAATGGATACTTCAAATGATTTGTGAAGACAAGTATAAGCATTCCATTTCCATTAAAAGTTCTGAAAGAGATGATGTGTTGTTTACTATTTTCACACTCTTAACACTGACCCTGTTATTTAAACACTGGTTATCGTCTGAAATGTAATCATTTTAGGCCTGTTTACCAGCCCCCAAAACCGTATGTCTCCAGCAACTCACCTCTTAAAAACTTCAACCCCAAATAAAAGTTTTATTTTTAGAGATTATGAATTATGAAATTAGCGCTATTGTTACAAAAAGGTGTAAAGGCATTTTTATAGCCATTTCTAATCTTTAATGTCTAAACTTGCTCTTTATTACTGAGAATAGTCTGAAAGATGACAGGGAAGATCGTTGAATACTCATGATTTCATCTATGGAGTAAAAAGAGGAAGAGCATAATGGCAGTAAAGTTTCTCCACTTCCCCATTGCAGCTAGGTTTGTTTCTCTGGGTGATATATGTCCTGAACATATGACGACACTTACATTTGTGTAGCACCAGTAATAAAGTAAAACATTCCAGGCCACGTTGTACATGTAGTTTTCATCAAAGGCTGATATCAAGTCACAAACTAATATTTATAAACTGGAAACAAAAAAAATTATCAACATGTTATACTTTTGGAAGGGTCCTAAAGAAACTGAGAGAGTGGCAAAGAGAGGATAAGATATTTAGGCACAAAATGCCAGAGGTTAAAGCGCATCAGCTGAAAACACAATGCCAGTGGTGGAAAGGCGAAATTTAGGGATCTATAAGAGGCTGTTTAGATATCAGAGATTTGTAGGGATGTCAGAAGTTTTAGAGTTGGAAGAGAGAGGCCACACAGGTATTTGAAAACCAGGATGATTGTTCAAGGTCAGCAAAGTCAGGAATGATAAATGACTGGGTATTTGCATTAGTAAGGGTGTGAGCAGTAGGGCTTTAGTTTGACTTGTGTTTAAGAATGTGCAAAGGTTGGAGACAGGCCAGGTAAGCATTGGAATAGTTGAGTATAGAGGCAATAAAGGCAAGGACAAGGGGTTCCCCAAGATGTTTATCTGATATGAAGAAGGGTGTTATTATGGGGACACACAACCACAGGCAGTCAGATAGGATATAGTATGAACACTAAAACATAGAAACCACAGGAGCAGGAGTAGGACTAGGCCATTTGGCCCTTTGAGCCTGTTCTGCTATTCAGCATATTCAAGGCTGATGCTCTATCTCCATGCCATATTTCTTCTTTCTCTCATGGACATTAATACCTTGTTAAAAATTGCCTCTCTTTTTCTTAAATATATTCACTGTCTCAGCCTCCACAACCTTCTGTCGTAGCACATTCTGAGTGAAGAAATGTTTTTATATCTCAGTTCTGGATGGTTTACACCATATCCTGAGAGTGTAATCCTGAGTCTAGACTCTTCCCCCCAGTGGAAACATCCTATCTGCATTTAGTCTGACCAGCCCTGTTAGAATTTTGTACCTCTCGTTCTTCTACACTGTCATGAAAGCGGGCCCAAATGAGGCAATCTATCCCTGTGTGATAGTCCTCCCATTCCTAGTACTAGCCAAGAGAACATTCACTACATTCCCTCTATGGAAAGCATATCCTCTTTAAGGTGGGGAGATGAATCAGCACAAAGTACGCTAGTATGGTCTCACCAAGACCCTGTATTAATGCAATTAGAAATCTCTACTGTCCTTAGTATCAGGATTGAGTCACAAGGGAAAGTTTAAAAAGCTGGCAAATTAGAGATGGACTTAAAAAATTCAAAAAAATGTTTCACAGATTTGGCCTTTGTATCAATATGAATAAAAAGATGAATGATGGGTTTGAAAGAAAACTTTCAGGATAAATGCACGCTACTTAGTTTGGTGGGGAGTTGACACTGGTGAATTTTGGATAGCTGGGTCTATTTTTGTTTTTTTGTGTATAAGCATGATTAATAGTAACAGGACTAGGCCATTCAGCTCCTTGAGCCTGTTCCACCATTCAATGAGATCATGGCTGACCTGTGACCTCAGTCCATATTCCTGACCTTGGCCAATAAGCCTTAACACCTTTGCATACCAAAAGTATATCAATCTCAGATTTAAAATTAACAACTGATTCTGCATTCACTGCCATTTTTGAGAGAGAGTTCCAAACATCTATTATGCTTTGTGTACTTCACAGGCTTTATATGGTCATAAGAAATAGGAGTAGTAGGCCATTTGGCCCCTTGAGCCTGCTCTACCATTCAATAGGGTCATGACTGACCCTGGTTGTGGTGTTAACTCCACTTCCCTGCCTTTCCCTCTTAAATGTTGACTCTCTTGCAGATCAAAAATATGTCTAACTCAGCTTTGAATATTTTCAGTGATCCAAATTCAATTGCTCTCCAAGGAAGTGAATTCCAAAAACTAACCATCCCTGAGAAGAAATTTCTCTTCATGACTGCCTTAAATGGAAGATACATTGTTATTAAGTGGTGGTCTCCACCAGTAGGGTACATTAGTTCTCAGCATCTATCCTGTTCAAGCTCCCTTGGAATTTTATGTTTCAATAAGTTTCTCATTCTTATCAACTTCAATGACTGTTGGCAACATCTGCTCAACCTCTCATCCTGAGCAAATCACTTCATCTCAGGAACCTTTTCCAAAGTGCTTCTTTTGGGTTTGAGCACAGGGATTTTAAAATTTGTTGACTATCTTCAGTTCGGAGGTTTGACCAAATTGTTAGGATTGTAGAAGATGAAGGTGTAGAAATTTTAATTTTGCTGACTGACCCCGCCTCCTCATATTTTCTACATTTCTGTGTCTGCCAGTAGCCAATAGTTCAATTTGCAAAGCATCACTGAACATTTCTTGGTTTCATGTCCTGCCTTTGATCCCACCGGTTCCATTGGTGGAAAGTATGACCAAATCTTTGAAATGTTGAATATGAATGAATATGGTGGTGAGTCTTCCATTTTCTTCCATTTATCCTATTTCCTTCCTCCTTTGCAGCTCGAACATTGCATGGAAAATTTGCACAAGCAGAAAACTGTGTTTTTCAAGAAAACCATAGAGGTAAGCATTTTATTTCAATTTCTTTCTTGTCTTCCTTTAAAGAATTTACCTTGGTCTATCGTTTGCTGCTTTTTCTTTTGGAGGATATTTAACTGTGATTATTCATTATGTTAAAGATTAAATAATTTGGGGTGAGTCAGTTTTATATTTATCTGGTAGAGGAGAAGTCTTCAAAATAAGCCAAATTAACATGCAATTTGGTTCTGGTCAAACACATGTTTTTGTTGCCTTTCATAATTTCCTATGTAATCTGATTTCTCCACCTTTTCAGGCAATACATTCAAGATTGTCATAACCCTCTGTTGTGTAATAATGTACTTTCCTATTCTGCCCGTTTTTATTTCGTTCTTCTGGCAATTATTTTAAATCATTGGCTGTTGGCTGTGATCCTAGTTGCCAAAGAATATAGTTTTGTCCCTATTTATTCAATCAAAGCCCTCCTAATTTAGAATAATTCATCTTAGTCTTCCCTTAGCCTTCTCTACAGAAAGCAACCTGAGGCTCAACCCTGCTGTAAATTTTTCAGATGCCTCGATACCTTCCTAAATTGTGATGTAGCATACAGCACTCCAGCCGGGAATACGTGGAAATCCCTTATTTATAAAATAAATACAAAGCCAAGCATCTGCTACTCTATCTTAACTCGTCAATTTAAAGGATTTGTGAATATTTACTCTGTGATCCCTCTGCGCTTGACAGCCCCTGCTTAGAATTGTACTATTTGTATAATGTTTCCTCTTCTAATGTTACTTCCAAAGTAACCATTTCATATTTAACTGCATTAAGTCGCACCTGCCCATTACAGGTTTTGAAGTCTTTTACTTCTGTTTTCACATTTACTATGTTACCATGTTTTATCTGATCCATAGTCTTGAAAGTTGTAGCCTCTATAGCCAGGTCCAGACTGGTTATGTATCGCAAGGAAAGCAATTGTACTGTGGATGTACCTATTTCAAATTTCTCTCCAGTCAGAAAAACATCCATTCATCACTACCCGCTTTCTCTTCTCCCTCTTCAACACTCAAAACAAACAGCCCAGCCCTTCATGCAAGCCACCCTTCCATCCATGACTCCATTTGTACTTCTTGCTGTCTTGAAAAGGAAGCCAACATACTCAAAGACTCCTCGCACCCAGGTCATAATCTCTTCCAACTCTTCTGTTGGGCAGAAAATGCAAAAGCTTAAATCAACAGATTCAATAAAAACTTCTTCCCTGCTTTTAGTAGAATTTCTCAAATTTTAAATTTAATGTTAATCTCGCTCTTTGTCCACTTTCTCTGCAATTGTAGCATTGTATTCTTCACCCTGTTCTCTACCTTACTGCACTTTGTATGGTATGATCTGCCTGTACTACACACAAAACAAAAGTTTCCACTGTGTCTGGGTACACGTGAAAATAATAAATCAAACCAAATATCAAACAATTTGTTATTGTCTGCTTCTAGAGTTTATTCAATGATTCTCCAATTGAATCTGGAGGATGAGGCAGAGGCAATGCTTTGAAGTGTTGCTGAACTACACTTTAGGTCTCACTGCAGCCCCGGATTGCTGATGAGACTTCTTGACAGCTCGGACTATTGAATTGTGGAGGCCTTTGTTGTAAAACACTTGCTGCCCTAGTTTGTAGAAGAATGAGCAGGTGCAGTGTTGGAGCTTCTCGTCAATGGTGGCTTCCTGAGAGATGTCGGAGTGAGTCAATGTTGTGAGTGTGAACCAGCCAGAACCTCTTTAATCTCAGCCACCCCTGACCACCATAAACAAACATGATCATACAGCTTGCGGATGACTGCAGCGTTGTACCCCACTCTCCTCTAGATTTATAGGCTGACCTCGATCTCTTCAGTTCTGCATTCAAGAGACTCGGCCTGTCCTTCAATATTGCCAAACAAAAATCTCACATTCAAGCCACCTCCCTTATTTATTGCAGGGCACACTGTAAATTATGTTGGGCACTAATATTATACCTGCTACCGTGTTCCTCACTAACTGACTGGGATTGTACTTCCAAATAATTCATTTAATTCATGCTCTTACGTAATTCTTGTAATCACCTACATTGCACCAGTTGTAGCCAAAATTCTTCCACTGACAAAACAAAAGTCCCTTTATATTGGGACGGTCTCTCGCTGGCCTGTAATATATCCTGTTAGTGTGAGTTTGCTCCCCTCTCACAACATGAAATCCTGCTTGAGAGACATTGTGTCATCCACATCAGTAGGAGAGAAAGTGATCCATTGCTGAAACCTTCTGAGTTGTTCAGATCATGGTTAGAACTCTGCTATGGAGTCTGTGCTTTGTGATTTATTGTTCATTATTTTGTATTTACTTTAGTCCAAGAAGACTTACGAGCAAAAATGTAAAGAAAAGGATGAGGCTGAACAGATACTAAATCGAAGTTCTGGGATCAGCAATTCCAAGCAGCAAGATAAAGTAAGAATCTCTCACAACTGCACTGTCAATGCTCTGCTCTGTTGCTTATTCACTGAAATTGCTATTGTTATGTTGTTTCCATTGTTCACCAATTGTTTTACTTTCCTTAAGCCACAGTTTAAATATTTGTGCAACTGTGAGGACCTGTCTGGCCACCAGCGGGTTCAGCGAAACAGTAGATCTGAAAACCAAAGGAAAAGAAGATGTAAGATAAAGAAATACTGATACTCATCAGGATAATGGTCAGGACCAAACTGTATCGTCTTTCAACAGACTCTATGAAAGATGCTGAAACTCACATGCACAACATGAGTTATAAGAGAATGGTGCAGAGACTGTCTGTTCAGGATATTTGTAATGTGAGACACTGAGAAGGAGTGCCTGGGCAGTGGGTGCTGTATTGAGGGAGTGCTCTGGGCGGCGGGTGCTGTATTGAGGGAGTGCGCTGGGCAGTGGGTGCTGTATTGAGGGAGTGCCTGGGCAGTAGGTGCTGTATTGAGGGAGTGCCTGGGCAGTGGGTGCTGTATTGAGGGAGTGCTCTGGGCAGTGGGTGCTGTATTGAGGGAGTGCTCTGGGCAGCCGGTGCTGTATTGAGGGAGTGCCTGGGCAGTGGGTGCTGTATTGAGGGAGTGCACTGGTCAGTAGGTGCTGTATTGAGGGAGTGCTCTGGGCAGCGGGTGCTATATTGAGGGAGTGCCTGGGCAGTGGGTGCTGTATTGAGGGAGTGCCTGGGCAGTGGGTGCTGTATTGAAGGAGTGCACTGGTCAGTAGGTGCTGTATTGAGGGAGTGCTCTGGGCAGCGGGTGCTGTATTGAGGGAGTGCACTGGTCAGTAGGTGCTGTATTGAGGGAGTGCTCTGGGCAGCGGGTGCTGTATTGAGGGAGTGCCTGGGCAGTGGGTGCTGTATTGAGGGAGTGCCTGGGCAGTGGGTGCTGTATTGAGGGAGTGCACTGGGCAGCGGGTGCTGTATTGAGGGAGTGCTCTGGGCAGTGGGTGCTGTATTGAGGGAGTGCTCTGGGGAGTAGGTGCAGTATTGAGGGAGTGCTCTGGGCAGTGGGTGCTGTATTGAGGGAGTGCTCTGGGCAGCGGGTGCTGTATTGAGGGAGTGCTCTGGGCAGTGGGTGCTGTATTGAGGGAGTGAGCTGGGCAGTGTGTGCTGTATTGAGGGAGTGCGCTGGGGAGTAGGTGCAGTATTGAGGGAGTGCCTGGGCAGTGGGTGCTGTATTGAGGGAGTGCTCTGGGCAGTGGGTGCTGTATTGAGGGAGTGCTCTGGGCAGTGGGTGCTGTATTGAGGGAGTGCGCTGGGGAGTAGGTGCAGTATTGAGGGAGTGCTCTGGGCAGCGGGTGCTGTATTGAGGAAGTGCGCTGGGCAGTGGGTGCTGTATTGAGGGAGTGCGCTGGGGAGTAGCTGCAGTATTGAGGGAGTGCTCTGGGCAGCGGGTGCTGTATTGAGGAAGTGCGCTGGGCAGTGGGTGCTGTATTGAGGGAGTGCTCTGGGCAGCAGGTGCTGTATTGAGGAAGTGCGCTGGGCAGTGGGTGCTGTATTGAGGGAGTGCTCTGGGCAGCGGGTGCTGTATTGAGGAAGTGCGCTGGGCAGTGGGTGCTGTATTGAGGGAGTGCCTGGGCAGTGGGTGCTGTATTGAGGGAGTGCTCTGGGCAGCGGGTGCTGTATTGAGGGAGTGCTCTGGGCAGTGGGTGCTGTATTGAGGGAGTGCTCTGGGCAGTGGGTGCTGTATTGAGGGAGTGCGCTGGGGAGTAGGTGCAGTATTGAGGGAGTGCTCTGGGCAGCGGGTGCTGTATTGAGGAAGTGCGCTGGGCAGTGGGTGCTGTATTGAGGGAGTGCGCTGGGGAGTAGCTGCAGTATTGAGGGAGTGCTCTGGGCAGCGGGTGCTGTATTGAGGAAGTGCGCTGGGCAGTGGGTGCTGTATTGAGGGAGTGCTCTGGGCAGCAGGTGCTGTATTGAGGAAGTGCGCTGGGCAGTGGGTGCTGTATTGAGGGAGTGCTCTGGGCAGCGGGTGCTGTATTGAGGAAGTGCGCTGGGCAGTGGGTGCTGTATTGAGGGAGTGCCTGGGCAGTGGGTGCTGTATTGAGGGAGTGCTCTGGGCAGCGGGTGCTGTATTGAGGAAGTGTGCTGGGCAGTGGGTGCTGTATTGAGGGAGTGCGCTGGGGAGTAGCTGCAGTATTGAGGGAGTGCTCTGGGCAGCGGGTGCTGTATTGAGGAAGTGCGCTGGGCAGTGGGTGCTGTATTGAGGGAGTGCTCTGGGCAGCAGGTGCTGTATTGAGGAAGTGCGCTGGGCAGTGGGTGCTGTATTGAGGGAGTGCTCTGGGCAGCGGGTGCTGTATTGAGGAAGTGCGCTGGGCAGTGGGTGCTGTATTGAGGGAGTGCCTGGGCAGTGGGTGCTGTATTGAGGGAGTGCGCTAGGGAGTAGGTGCAGTATTGAGGGAGTGCCTGGGCAGTCGGTGCTGTATTGAGGGAGTGCTCTGGGCAGTGGGTGCTGTATTGAGGGACTTCTCTGGGCAGTGGGTGCTGTATTGAGGGAGTGCCTGGGCAGCGGGTGCTGTATTGAGGGAGTGCGCTGGGGAGTAGGTGCAGTATTGAGGGAGTGCTCTGGGCAGCAGGTGCTGTATTGAGGAAGTGCGCTGGGCAGTGGGTGCTGTATTGAGGGAGTGCTCTGGGCAGCGGGTGCTGTATTGAGGAAGTGCGCTGGGCAGTGGGTGCTGTATTGAGGGAGTGCTCTAGGCAGCGGGTGCTGTATTGAGGAAGTGCGCTGGGCAGTGGGTGCTGTATTGAGGGAGTGCCTGGGCAGTGGGTGCTGTATTGAGGGAGTGCGCTAGGGAGTAGGTGCAGTATTGAGGGAGTGCCTGGGCAGTCGGTGCTGTATTGAGGGAGTGCTCTGGGCAGTGGGTGCTGTATTGAGGGACTTCTCTGGGCAGTGGGTGCTGTATTGAGGGAGTGCCTCGGCAGTGGGTGCTGTATTGAGGGAATGCACTGGGCAGTGGGTGCTGTATTGAGGGAGTGCTCTGGGCAGCGGGTGCTGTATTGAGGGAGTGCTCTGTGGGGTAGGTGCAGTATTGAGGGAGTGCTCAGGGCAGTGGGTGCTGTATTGAGGGAGTGCTCTGGGGAGTAGGTGCAGTATTGAGGGTGTGCTCTGGGCAGTGGGTGCTGTATTGAGGGAGTGCTGTGGGCAGTGGGTGCTGTAATGAAGGAGTGCACTGGACAGTGGATGCTGTATTGAAGGAATGCCCTGGACAGCGGGTGCTGTAATGAGGGAATGCCCTGGACAGTGAGTGTTATATTGAGGAAGTGATCTGAACGGTGAGTGTTATATTGAGGGTGTGCCCTGGACAGTGAGTATTGTATTGAGGAAGTGCCCTGGTCTGCCAGCACTGTGGTGGAGTTTTGCTGACATCTTCTTGATAAGTTAATTGAATTAATGCTAATTCTTCCTGTAATGTCAACTCCCAATGTTGTACACTGATTTGCAGCATTCATTTTAAAATAAAGTATTTCATTTTGACTGAGAAGAATAACAGGCTTTCTAGTCCTTAATTTACCTCTATTCTGTCTTTATATCTTTTAATCAATAAAGCCCTTTCCATTCCTTCAAATTCATCAGGTCAACAAAATAATCCTAGACTTCTTCAATAATAATCTCTCTTCTCCTTTGTTCAATTTGGTGCAATCGCTTGTTCATATTTGCTGTCAAGTCTCTGAATAAAAAGGTAAAGGACTTCTCTTAACGTTTTAGAATTGGAAGGTAGCAAATGAATTCACAATTTAAGAAAAGAATAAGTGAAAAACGGGGAACTATAGACCTGTCTCCTCTCAATCAGTAATAGAGCAAATAGTGGAATCTGTTATCAAGGATGTGATATGTAGACACTGAGGTAATAATGATCTGACTGGGCATAGTCAGCATGGATTTGTGAATGGCAAATCATGTTTGACTAACCTGCTTGGGTGGCACAGTGGCTCATTTGTTAATACTGCTGCCTCACTGCGCCAGGACCTGGATTCAGTTCCATCCTTGGGCGACTGTTTGGAGTTTGCACATTCTCCCCATGTCTGTGTGGGTTTCCTCCGGGTGGTCTGCTTTCCTCCCACAGTCCAAAGATGTGCAAGTTAGGTGGATTAGCCATGCTAAATTGCCCATACTGTTCAGGATGTGTAGACTATGTGGATTGTAGGGGTTGGGTCTTGGTGGAATGTTCTGAGGATCAGTGTGGACTTGTTGGGCCAAAGGGCCTGTTTCCATACTGCAGGGATTCTATCATTCTATGATAACCTGTTGGAGATTTTTGAAGATGTTATAGACAATATCGACAATGTGACATACTTAGATTTTCAGGCTTTTAATAAAATTCCCCACAGGTGGTTCTTAGCAAAATTAAAGCACTTGCATAGGTGGTACATGACATGGATTGCAGATTGGTTAGCAGACAGAAAACAGAGAGTAGGGGTAAATGCTTCATTCTTATATTAGCAGACTGCGACTTATGGGGTTCCACAAGGAATGATTCTTGGGCCCCAGCTGTTCTTGATATGTAGTGAATGGTTTGGAGTGGGGACCACATAAATTTCCAAATTTGCAATGATACAAAACTATGTGGGAGTGTTTGTTCTGTGGAAGATGTAAAGTGGCTTCAGCACAATGGGGCAGACTTAGTGAATGGGCAAAAGCGTGGAGATGGAATATAGTATGGAAAAATGTAAGGACAATGTTGGTGATGAAGGGTCTAGGCCCGAAACGTCAGCTTTTGTGCTCCTGAGATGCTGCTTGGCCTGCTGTGTTCATCTAGCTTCACACTTTATTATCTAGGACAATGTTGGAGCTTGCTTAAATGACAAGATGTTGGAAGTGTCGATTGCAAAGGGATGTAATTGAGAGTGTTAGTAAGTCACGAAAGACACATGCAGGTGCAGCAAGATATTAGGAATTCTCATGGAATGTTAGCCATTATTGCAAGAGGATTTGAATACAGGAATAGTGAATTCTTGCTTCAGTTGTGTCAGAGCTTGTTTAGATGACATTTTGACTACCATGTGCAGTTTTGACCTCCTTATTTCCGGTAAGGTGTTATTTTCATGGAGGGAGTGCAATGAGGGTTCACCAGCCTTGTTCCTGGGATGGTGAGACTGCCCTTTGAAGAGAGACTGGACAAACTGTGATCTCATTGAAACTTACAAAGCACTTAAATGGTTAGACAAAGATAATTTTTTACTCACAGGATTATGAACCTTGGAATTCCCTTCCACAGAGTTCTGTGAATCCTTCGACTTAGAGTATGTTTTAGGTAAAGATTAATAGATTTCTGATTACCAATGGCGTACAGGGTTATGGAGATTGGTGCATTAAAAGTATTAAAGTGTTGGATCAGCTATGATCATATTAAATGGTGGGACAGTCACAGTGGGAAGAATAGCCTATTCCTGTTCCTGTACAGTGTCTTTCATCCTCTCAGGACACCCAAAGTATTTTAAAGAGAATGAAGTGATGTTGATTGAGTGGTAGATATTGACCAGAACCCTGGATTAACATTTCTTCCCTACAATAGTGTTGTGGAATCTTGTCCCGGAGAGTAATTGTAAAACCATAAGTTGTAGAAACAGATGTAGGCCATTCAGTCCATTGAATCTGCTCTGCCATTCACAGAGCTCATGGCTGATCTGATAATCCTCAAATCTACTTTACTTGCCTTTTCATTGATTCCCTTACTGATTAAAAATATTGTCTCTCTCAATTTTAAGTATACTTAATGACCCAGCTTCTATAGCCCTTTGCCGTGAAGAATTCCACACATTCGCTGCCCTCTGGGAGAAGCAATTTCTCCTCATCTCTGCCTTAAACGGGCAGCCCCTATTCTAAGATTATCCTCTCTGGTTCTTGGCTTTCCCTCAAGGGGAAACAACATCTTGCATGTTTCAATAATATTACCTCCATTCTTCAATATTCTAATAAGCACAGACCAAACCTACTGAGCCGATCTTCATAAAACAGTGTTTTCAAACTTATCCGCTCAGGAAACTTCTCTGGACTGCCTCCAATGCCAGTATATCTTGTCTTAGATAAAGGGCTCAAACTATTTACAGTAGCCGTGGTCTAGCTAGTTTCTTGTATAGTTTTAGCCAAATGTCCCTACTTTTGTACTCCATTTCCTTTGAATTAAAGACCAGCATCCCATTTACCTTCCCTATTGTGTGCTGAACCCTCATGGATCATGCACGAGGACTCCCAAATCCCTCAGTATTGTATCTTCTGGCAGTCTTTGTTTTTTTTTATTCATTCATGGGACAGCCAGTATTTAATTGCCCATCTCTAATTGCCCAGTGGGCAGTTAAGAGTCCACCACATTTCTCTGAGTCTGGAGTCATACTTGGGTCAGGCCAGGTAAGGACTGCCATTTCCTTCCCTAAAAGACATTAGTCAACCAGATGGGTTTTTCTGACAATTGCCAATGGTTTCATCACTCGACTCTTAATTATAGATATGTACTGAATTCAAATTCTACCATCTGCCAGGGCAGGATTCACACCTGGGCCCCAGACTAATAGTCTAACAATAATCCAGTAGGCCATCACTTCCCCCAAAATAAAATGTAAATTTAATTTAAATAAATTTCAATAATATTTGCTCCACTTGGAGCCTGGGTTTAATGCCTTTACCAAAAGATAGCACCTTCAACAATTTGGCACTGCCCCTTAAAAAAATTACAAGTTCAAATCCCATTTCAAAGGCATGAGCATGACATGTGAGGCAGTGTGGTGCATCATAGTGCATCCAGTGACACTACAAGTAACTCCAGGTGGAAAAGAAAGAAGGATAGAGAGTTGGTGTTATCAGTAAATCACCTTACTGTTTAATGCCATCGATGTCCTGTAGTGATCTTGTGATTGAGAGTCTGATGAGATGCTGGGCTTGAGAATGTTTTAAATTGTGTTGCTTTTTAAGATCATTCCATGTGATAATATTCTGTTTTTCAGTTGCAGTCAAAGGCAAACCAGAGTAAACAAATTGCAGAAGATGCTGGTGAGTGAAGCAACAATAAAATATTTACCGGGATGGGGGAGAATATTGTGACTGGAAAGCCAGACATGCCAAACTTGACTCATTAGAAAGGATGCTCCTTGAACTGAATGTCTACCTGCTTTGTTACCCCTAAAATAAATGCATGCAACCGCTTCCAATTAAATAGCTTGCATTCAAAGCTGTAAATTCTCCTCCCAAAATTTTATTGATGAACTGTCTGAAGGACAAAGGGACTTGGGAGTCTTGCTTTAGGGTTCTCTTAAGGTTAAAACTCAGGTTCAGTTGGAAGTTAGGAGGGCAAATGCAATGTTAGCGTTCATCCCAAGAGGACTAGCCTACAAGAGCAGCGATGTACAGCTGAGGCTGTATACGGCTGTGGCCAGACCACATTTGGAATATTCTGAACAGTTTCGGGTCCTGTGTCTGAGGAAAGATGTGCTGGCCTTGGAGGGGATCCAGAGGAGGTTTACAAGAATGATCCTGCTGATAAAAGGTTTGTCATTTGAGGAGCGGTTGAGGACTCGAGATCGGGAGTTTAGAAGGATGAGGGGCATCTCATTGAAAGTTACAGAATACTGAAAGGCTTGGGTGGAGTGGAGGTAGAGACGATATTTTCAATAGTAGGAGAGCAATAATAGTACCTGAACGCACTGCCTCAAAGTGAAGGGATGGTCCTTTAGAACTGCGATGGAGAAGGATTTCTTCAGCCAGTTTGGTGAATCTGTGACACCTGTTTCTGCAGAGGGCTGTGGAGGCCAAGTCATTGAGTGTATTTCAATCAGAGATAGATGCGTTCTTCATTAGTAAAAGATCAGAGATTGCGGGGAGAAAGCAGGAAAATGGTGTTGAGAAGTATATCGGCCATGATCAAACAGCAGAACAGTTTTAATGGGTCGAACATGCTAATTATGCTCCTATATCTAGTGGTCTTATGGAAACACATTCATAGTGAATCCATCCACACTTGCTCCAAGTACATATAATAACAAGAAGAGAATTTTGAAGCAGGCTGTTCAGCCCCTCACGTCTGCTTCACCTCCTGACAGCTGATCTGGTTGTATCTTTTTCTTTTCTGTCTGTCCCATATATTCTCTGATACCCTGACCACTCAAGAATGTATCCAACTCAGTTTTAAAAATATTCACCACCTCCCAAGACAAAGGATTTTCTGAGAGAGAAAACAAAATCTTAAATGGATGTCTTCTTATTTTTAAACTGTGTGTCCTAGTTCTGGTCTCCTCCACACCCTGTCAAATTGTGTCATGGTCTGATATGTTTCAATAAGATCACCTCTCCTTCCTCTAGCCCACGGTAGATATGGGCCCAATCTGTCACAGCTTTCCCATTCGAAACCATCTTCATCCCAGGAATCAGGTAACTGAACTTCCTCTGCGCTGTTCTCAATGCAATTATGCCCTAACTTAAATTGGGTGACCACTGGAACCAAGTCTAAAATCATACTCGGCATTTCGAAGGATGCAGATGTGTGTTGAATGATCTGGAATAGAAAATGGACCTCTTTTACAAATACTTGAATGGATCATTTTGCATGTGGACAAGTCAAACAACTTGTTCACACACACATTCTCTTTTCATTTTAATTCTCTATTCAAAAACCAGTGAGCAAGTGAGTCCGAACATGGATCATTCAGCTCAAAGTAAGAAATGACATAAATTAATGCGGACTGAAGATCCGGGATGTACACAGCCAAGGTTCAGTAATAAACTGATTAATTTTATAAATCACGTGCTCCTTGAGTCAAGTCTCCCTCTCTGATCAGCGGAGAGCTCCCATGCCATGGAGTACAGGAGCAGGCTCGAGCAGTTCTGAGAGGACCCATAGAGTCATAGAGCTGTACAGCATGGAAACAGATCCGTCTGTCCAACTCATCCATGCCAACCAGATATCTGAAATTAATCTGGTCCCATTTGCCAGCATTTGGCCCTCCAAACCCTTCCTATTCATAAGCCATGCAAATACCTTTTAAATATTATAATAGTATCAGCCTTCACCACTTCCTCTGACAGCTCATTCCATGCACGCACCACCCTCTGAGTGAAAAAGTTGCCCCTTAAGTCCCTTTTATATCTTTCCCCTCTCACCTTAAACCTATGCCCTCTAGTTTTGGATTCCAATACCCTGGGGAAAAGACTTTAGCTATTAACCCTATCCATGCCCGTCATGATTTTATAAATTTGTATAAGTTTATCCCTCATCCTCTGACGCTCCAGGGAAAATAGCCCCAGCCTATGAAGCCTCTCCCCATTGCTCCATGAGGGTCATGGCCTACTGCTCTCCTCCCACGCAGAGCTGCACTTTGCAACATTGCTAATTGCATAACTGCAGCAAAGTGAAATATGTCACTCAAGTAACTTCCTATTTGCAATTTGACACTTTTAAAAATGTTACTTGTGGAATTGAACTTGAATATTTTTGAAAGAGCAATTTTTCCAAAGGTTTTTGTCTATCAGAGTTAACGTTTCAGGTCCGGTGACCCTTCCTCAGAACAGTGACCCTTCCTCAATTCTGCTACTTGTTCCCCAACTCTACATTCAGACCTTGTTCATTCATCTTCTATTATCTTGAAAGGGTGCAATGATAGCAGTGGTTCCCAAAGCCTACCCCCTTTGTGGCCCATTTTGAAGCTTGAAAATTTCCATGACACCAAAGTTTTGAGAGTGAGGGGGTCACCCATGACAGTGGGATGGAACAGAAACTGGAGAGCTGGAAGAGCAGGAAAAATGTAGAGTGAAGAATCCTCCAGCCCACTGTCACAGCTCTACAAGGGGTCTTGGAATGTATTGGAGATTGGAAAGATGTAAAAGGGAAAGTGGGAAGTGTGAAAGTAGGGATTGGGGAAGATGGGGAGTTGGCACAATAAGTAAAGGACAACCTCCTAAACCAGTCCAGGGCATGGTCACATCTCCAGTCAGAAAGGTCTTATTCTGGGTCTCTGCAGTACAAGGAGTGGGGCATGGTCAGTCCATTGGTTCCATAGCATGGTCTTGTGGTTCGTGCTGGTAAATGGGGAGATGCACAGGCACCAATCAGGGGTCTGGACATGTCCTGCCCAGGACAGTATGTTCATGGCAGTCGAGGAGGTGGGTCATAGAGTTATAAATTCATACAGCATGGAAACAGAGCCTTTAGCCCAATTTGATCATGCCAACCAAGCTTCCAAAACAAAACTAGTCCTACATATCTACACTTGGTCCATATCCCTATCAACCTTTTCAATTTGTGTCCCTTTCCAAATGACTTCATTAAATGTTGTAATTTAAAACACCTACCGCTTCCTCTGCAAGTTTATTCCACATATGAACCACCCTCTCTGTGAAAAAATTTCCCCTCAGGTCCCTTTTAAATTTTTCTCCTCTCACCAAAGCAACGTGCCCTCTGGTTTTGAACTCCCCCCAAGCTAGGGAAAAAACCTTTGCTATTCATCTTATCTATGGCCCTCATGATTTTATAATCTTCTATAAGTTCACCCCTCAACTTCCTACACTTTAGTGAAAAAGGTCCCAGCTTTTCCAGCCTCTGCTTACAACTTAAACCCTCCATTCCTGACAACATCCTTGTAAATCTTTTCTGAACCCTCTCTAATTTAATATCCTTCATTCAGCAGGGTGACCAGAACTGTACACTGTACTCCAAAAGTGCCATTACTATGTCTTGTACAACTCAAGATGACATCCCAACTGCTATATTCAGGGGTCTGTGCAATGAAGGAAAACATGCCAAACGCCTTCTTAAGTACCCTGTCTACTTTTGAGAGATAGTAAGAACTGCAGATGTTGGAATCAGAGGTAACACAGTGCGGAGCTGGAGGAACACAGCAGGCCAGGCAGCATCAGAGAAGCAGGAAGGTTGACGTTTCGGGTCAGGACCATTCTTCAGAAATCTGGCGGTGGCATGTTAATGAGAAAAGGGAAATGAATGAGTGATGTGACAGTGGCTGGTATGGCTGTTAGTATTGGTGTATGTAGAAGAAAAGTGGTGAGGTGTCCCCAGATGAATGTGTAGGTGTTACAGAGGGCATGCAGTATTACTGGTTTGAGAAGCTGAGGGGAAAGTGAATGGGTGAAGGAAGAAGTTGCAATGGTTAGAATGGCGGGCCGTGAGCCTTGGTGGGTGTGTGCAGTAGTAAGGATGGAGTATAAGATGACACTTGGTGGAGGATTGACCTTCTTTCTACATTGCTGGCTGTTCCTCCACTGCCCTGGATGTGGCACTGACCTGGGTGATGATCTGAGACTACACTGGCAAGGTCTAGTGCATAGCCACTTCTGCTACTCCTCCAGGACAAGGACACCTCCCCTTTGCACCACCCCATCAACCAAAAGCCCCAGGTCATTGTTGGAAAATCCTGTTCTCCAACATGTTGCAATTCTGTCCCATGCCCAAGCAGGGCAGCTTTGGAATGCCAGTGCATATGAAGACACACGGTGCTGTTGAAAAGATGATGCAGGCTCAAGGGATGCGGATATTTTGGTGGGTACCCTCTGAGTGGCGAATTTTGGGGAAACGGCATGAGGTAAGTTAAGGTGAAATCAGACGTGGGAGACACCATGGGGCAGGGTCGATAATCAGTGAGGTGAGTTGAGTAAAATGGGATGAGAAAATTCACAAGGCTTCGTGATAAAAAGCCCTTTAAAAAAAAATCCTGATGCAGTTCAGACTTTGCCAAAAAAAACTCATAAAATTCAGCCTCTTGTGGTTACTCTTTTACTAGTTATAATATTAGACAGACTATTTTGGGAAGATGTGCTTCCCATGTTCAAACTGTTTCTATATTCATAAAGGGATTTGGCAGCTATGAGTCATTAGCTTGACCTTAAAAGATTGGAAAAGTTATGGAGTAAACAACTGGAAACAGAATGGACAAGAAGCGTAATAAATGGCAGATGTCTAACCTCAGAGAATTTGATAAGGCTGAACCCATAAGAAGTGGAACACACAGACTTCCAAAGGCTTCTGATTGATGTTGAACAATATGCACTTTATTACAATCTAAGCTATTTAGCTGCTGAGCAGATTGGTATCAAAGGTAGGCTACACACATGCACATGATCCTCCTTTTCCAGTTCAATTCTAATGATATATCCCACTCTACATCTCACTTTGGGTACACACCAGGTTTCAAGTTCAAAAATGAAGTCACTTGAGGGACCCCTTCATCCTGGGAGATGCCTGCCATCTGCCTGCACGTGGGTCGATGTATGTTTCTGCATCCCGTAAACACTTACTCTCAAATTCAAATCACAGACTAAACTATGAGATAAATGGAACCAGAATAGAGCAATGTATCATAAAACAAAAATACAACTCCCCGGAGATGGTGCAATAGTGGTTAGGAACAGAATGCTGGCCACTTTCTCTGCCCACCTCCCTTAACCAGGTCAGTGATCCTGCAGTGTTCACGTAACTCATTACAGACTGAGGGTTGCTCCTGTGACTCTCCTCCTTTACACGGCTCAGCTGAGCCCTCAAGCAGCAGATATTTCCTGAAAAATGATGTACGTTTGGTTTATGGTGTATGTGGCCTCTTTACATGTTCGCACATTCAAGTAAAGTTGCTTTTTATAACTGCTGTATGAGTCAGAATGGCTTGTTTATTGGCACTGTCTGCAGTGAAACTATTTTGCAAGTTTCCATCTACCCAGACAAAATTATGCTTCCTTGTAATTTGTCTTCAGACTGTTTCCAATCCTTTTCTATTTTGATAATTATGATGAAAAGGTAGAGTTCACACTTTTCCTAGGAATATAAGCACAAAAATAAGCCATTCAGCCCATCAAGACTGCTCCACCAGTTAATACACGCAAGGCTGATTGAACATTTCATACCTTTTACCAACACTATCCCCATAACCTTTATGCATTGTTAATCAGAAATTTGTCAATCTCTACTTTGAAAGCTCACACTTTGAGTTTACAATGCTCTGCAGTATTCCCTTTAGTTTTCATCTCAGCTGTGCAGGTTTCTGAAGTCCATGTACAGCAATGACCTCTGCCAGAACCAGATGTCATGCAGTAATTGGCATGTTGACACAAATCGCTGTGCATGGAATCATGGAGTGGCTGTGTGTGCAGCTGTGAGGGAACACTGGTCCTCAGGTTTGTGCCCCCTGGTTTTGTACTTCCCAACCGGGCAAATATCTGATGGACAGCATAGATGCAATGCGGTTAAGTATTTTTTAGGTTTCATTGAGATCACCTCTCATTCTTTGATACACTGGAGAATACAGGTTCAGTTTGCTCAACCTCTGTCCAAAGGACAGCCCCACCATTTTGGGAACAAGTCTGATGAACCTTTGTTGCACTCTCTGTGCGGCAATAATATTTTTCCTGAGATTAGGAAACCAAAACTGCCCACAGTACTCCAGATGTGAACTAACCAAGCTCCTATTCACTTGAAGCTGGGCTTCGATACTGTTATACTCAACTCCTGTTATGATCGCCTTCTACCTGTATATTAGCCTTCAGTGACTTATTGATCAGGACACCTTGGTCCCTTTGTATTTTGATACTTTTCAATGTCCTACATTTAAAATAAAAACTTTGCACATCTGTTTCTCCTACTAAATTGGATGACATCAGATTTTCCACATTGTATTCCATCTGCAATGCTCTTACCCATTCACGAAGCTTGTCCATTTTCCTTACAACACACTTTCCCACTTAGCTTTGTATCATCCATAAATTTGGAAATATTACATTGGTGCTCACCTCAAAATAAGTTATATATGCGTATATATTATATATATATGCACACATATTTTGTGTATCAAGTACTAGTCTTTCAGTACCCACTAGTCACAATCTGCCAACATGATAATGACCTATTTATTCCTGCACTGCTTTCTGTCTGCAAGCTGAACTTTAATCCATTACCTCCTATCCAATGTGCTTTAATTTTGCTAACCAACTTCCTGTGGGGAGGACATTATCAAAACCCTTCTGACGAGTCATTTCTACTTCATCAATCAACTCCTCTTTATCAATTTTGTAGGAAAATCCTCAAAAAAATCCAATAAGTTCATCAATCAAGATTTCCCATTTGTAAATTTGTGCTTACAATGCCCGATCAGATCGTGATCCATTTATGTCATCCTTTATAATAGATTCAAGAATTTCTCTACAATTGATGTAAGGTTCACAGGTTTGTAGTTCTCTGTTTCTTTCTTGCCACCACTTAAGTTGTGCAATGGTATCTGATAGCTTCTAATGTACAAGAATCTTTCCAGAATATCCAAAATATTGAAAGATAAAGAAAATGCTTATCTCCGTAGCCATCTCCTTCAACACTCTGGAACATAGTATATCCTAGGACTTATCAACTTCCATGAAGCTCTTATAGAGGTTACTTGCTCAGAAGAATTTAAAATCCACTACCTTCTACAATAAGAACTCATGTTAAGGACCAAAGCATTACAACCAATAAACCAAGTCCATTATCAGAGATCACAGTAATACCATCAGCGGATGTTAGGGAATCTAAAACTCTATTTAAGAATGTGGATCATTCAAAAGAGGTAATTGGCATGCCTTTATTGATTGAGGCCCAGGAAGCTGATTGAGTTAATTATATTAATACTGAGAGCTCATATCGAAGCTGAGGCTGTAGAGTTTGCTTAAAAAGGGAACCCTGATGAGGAAGCAGAGCAATCCTCTCATGCTTGCGGATGAAGAATGGATAGTTGTTCATCAAATAGTGATACTGTCCGGATTTTGTAAGGAGGTATTGTCCAAAGCATGTGAGATTCATAAGACAGAACGTATAGGAATACAGAAAAAGCAGGTATCAATGAACAAGTAATTTTACATGGCCAAGATTTCATAAAGATGTAGCCAGTTCTGTAAAACATGTCATGCACGTCAGGAGGTAGGAAACCTCAACATATAATCGAACCAGTACCTTTGATACCCATGATAACAAAGTGTGGAGCTGGATGAATTTAGCAGGCCAAGCAGCATTTTAGGAGCGCAAAAGCTTTTGTGCTCCCAAGATGCTGCTTGGCCTGCTGTGTTCATCCAGCTCCACACTTTGTTATCTCAGATTCTGCAGCATCTGCAATTCCTATTACCTTTGATATCCATGCCAGTTTTTGAAGAATCATTTAGCCGAGTGTTAGTGGATTGTGTAGAAAAAACAAAAGTAGGACATCAGTTTATCGGTTTTCTGAAAAAGGGTCTCGACCTGAAACGTCAACTTTCCTGCTCCACTGATGATGCTTGGCCCCCTGTGTTCATCCAGCTTCACACTGTGTTATCTCAGATTCTCCAGCATCGGCAGTTCCTACTATGCTGCATCAGTTTATCTTTATTGTTATGGATGTGACAACCCAATTCCCTTAAGGACATTTACAGTTGGGTGGTGATGGAATTATTGATGAAGTGTTTTTAATTATTATAGGCTAACATTTGACATACAGTCTGATCAGTTCTAATTTATTTGACTATAGTTTTCCGGGAAGTCATTAGCAGTTTGGGTATAGAATAATTAAAGTCAATTGCATATCATCCACAAAAAAAAGGGAACTTTAGGTGTTGTCGGACTGACAAAACCATGATTTAGGCATATTGTACTGAATATCCACAGGATTGGGACTAAGGATTGGATTTCTTACTGTTTGCTACCAGAGATTCTCCAAATGTGTCCATTGGATTTAGTCCATTTGAATTGGTTAATGTTCATGAGATTTGAGGTCCAATAAAATTCATTCAGGAGAAGGGCTTGAATCAAAAAGACAAATCCTCAATGTTGGGTTACATTTCCATCTTTCTAGGAAGACTCAGAGGAGTATGTAAGGCAGCAGAGGAATATCTGAAAGTTTTACAGATGAAAGTGAAAGAAAAGGCACATAAACATTCAACAATTAGAATGTTTCAAATGGGAAATTAAGTAATGGTGTTGCTGCCTTTACAAGGTGAACCCCTGAAAGTGAAATCTAGAAGCCCATACTCATGTTCTAATATTTAAACAGAACAACAGGAAGATCTTGCAAGACTAAACAAAACAACCAAAGAACTGTGGATGCTGGAAGTCTGAAACAAAATCAGAAAATGGGAAAACTCAGCAGGTCTTGCAGCATCTGTGGAGAGAAAGCAGAGTTCAGCAACCTTCTTCAGTTCTGATGAAGTTTTCCTTTGTGTTTTACTTCAGTGTTCTAATCATACAAAGGACAATAAAAACAGGACTCGGAGGCTGTTTTTGTACACTTGTTGTTTGCATGGAGTTTAAACATGTGTCCTCATGTATAGGTACATAGTCACCTCCAGAAAGAAATCTTCCATTTGGCCTCCCGGTTTGAGCCATCCAGACACTGCCACAAGAACAATATCAACTTGAAACGTTAACTGTGTTTCTCTCTGCACAGAATTTGTTATTGCTGAGCATTTGCTTTGTTTATTTAAAGTTTTCAGCATCTGCATTGTTTGTTTCTTTTTATTTGAGTGTTTGGCTGGAAAATGGTGGTGCTTATGAGGGTAAGAGATGGAGAGTAGGAGTGGGAGGAACAGATTGTGAGGCTGTCCAAAGCAAAGGACATGCATAGTGCTGATGGTGGTAAAGGGGAAGTAAAGATGTACAATGGGGTGTATTGAACATTTGAAAAGAAGAAAATAGGTCCACTTAACTGAGAGCAAAGTCAAGAAGAAAGCCAAGATATTGGTGAAATGTAAGAATAGTGGAGAACAGAGTTGATGATCTGAAGTTGCTGAACTCAGGAAAATTTTTGTTTCAGATTGACAGTATCCACAGTATTTTGCTTTCTGCTGGATTACACAATGATGTAGTTTACAGGCTTAATGTCCTTAATGCTTCATGCAAAGATTTTGAATCTTGTTTTCCCACCTTGCAGATCGAACATACCAGCAGAATGTCTCCACCCTCGAGAAGATCCAGGAGGAATGGCAAAATGAACACATCAGGACCTGTGAGGTAGGTGTAAAGGTACATACCAAAATAACATTGAAGACCTCCCAATGATGTTCTGGCCAGAGAGATTCAATTGATCTGCAAACCCTTTGTCAAATTGAATCAAGCTAATCCAAACTCGAAATCTGGATCTATTGACTGCAACGTACAGCAAGGTGAAAAATTTATATCACATTTTCTCAATTCACCAGTAATACTTTTTTAATGCAATGTTTTCTGGCCAGCGATTCTGAAGAAGGGCTCAATATGGTTCATTGCAGCTCTGAGCATAATACTGAAGGCTGTGTTGCTTGCACAGTGCCAGGGTTAAGAACGTCTCCTCGAGGCTGGAGAGCGGCTTGAAAGGGGGAGAAGAATAGAGATCCAGTTGTCATTGTCCACATAGATGCTAATGACATTGATAGCACTAGGAAGAAGGTTCTGCTGAAAGATTTTTAGGTACTGAATTAGGAACCAGAACCTCCAAGGTAATGATCTCTGGATAACTACCCAAGCCATGGGCAAACTGGCATTGAGTAAACAAAGCTAAGGAGTTAAATGTATGACTCAGAATCTGGTGTGGAAAAATAGGTTTCAGATGATGGGGCACTGCCACCAGAACAGGGGTCAAAGGGAGCTGCTAGGGAGCAGGACGTGCTTCACTTAAACAGTTTTGCGGCCAGTGTCCTGTTGAATTGAACAACTAGGGTCATAGAGATGGCTTTAAACTAACTGGATGGAGGAGTGTTTAGGAAAAGGATGATGTAGGCTTCTAAAGCAAGAGGGTGTGATAGCTTTACAAGGCAGCTATTTGGATGTTGGTATCCGCAATGGCACAGGAAGAGGTAGAAAACATGGAAAAACAGCAAATGGGATCACAGGAGTTAAAAATGGTAAAAATGCAAATTAATGGCCCTTTACCCAAACGTATATTGTTGCTGGAACAAAATAAATGAATTAATGGCACAACCCACAGTCTAAACATGTGCAGGTGAGGTGGATTGGCCATGCTGAATTGCCTATAGTGTCTAGGGTGGGAATTGCTGGGATAGGATAAGCTGTGGGTCTGGGTGGGATGCTCTTTAGAGGGTCGGTGTGGACTCAATGGGCCAAATGGCCTGCTTCCATGCTGTAAGGATTCTATGACTTATATGACTTAACAGTACAGGTTAATGGATATGATCTTCCAGCCATTACAGAAAGCTTAAAATTAAAAACTATGGGTAAGGGAATAACAGACTTCCTTTTAAAAAAAGTTGCATTGAGATCTCCTTCTTATAGGCTTTATAATATAAAGTATAGGCTTTAACTTCTCAGTCTACAAACACTGAATTTGAAAGACGTGTGGGTCTTTTTAGACAAGTCTGAGTCAGCAAATTTTTAAGGGAAGATTATGGCAGTCAGTGAAGTGGTATGCTCCTCCTGACAGATGTGTGAGATTAGGGAACAGTTGGACTATCCCTGGAGACTATGTATGCAGGAGGTGTATTTGGATCTGTCTCACACCGCAGAATACTTGAATCAGTTGGAGAGGCAGATGGAGTCACTGACAACCGTCCAGTGAAGCTATATGGGTGGAACTCAGAAATAAGAAGCGGATGATGGGATTGTACATAGGCACCTCCAGTAGTCAGCAGGAAACTGAGGAGCAAGTAAGCAGAGAGATCTTAGATATATGTAAGAATAATAGGGTTGTGATTGTAAGGGACTGCCAGACTGTTAAGGGTTGGATGGTGAGGAATTTAATAAATGCGTTCAAGAAAATTTTCTTTATCAAGATGTAGATGTGCCTCCTCGCGAAAGAACATAACTTGACCTTCCCTTGACAGGGCAAATGACTGAGTATTAGTGGGTCCAGTTCTTGATTTACAGCATCAGCAGTTCTTTCGGTTTTCATTTAATATTCATGGAGATTGGTACAGACAGTATGGCAGAAGAAGCCATGGGGAAGAATTCATAGAGTGTATTTTGGATAGTTTCTTAGGACAATATGTTGTGGATCCAATCAGGGATTAGGCAATGTTGGTTCTAGTAAACCGCAATAAAGCGAGTTTAATAAGTAATCTTAGACTCAGGATCCCTTTGGGCGTATTCTCAGAATAAAGGGATGCCAATTTAAGACTGAGGTCAGGGAGAATTTCTTCTCTCAGAGGGTTGTGAGTCTTTGGAACTCCTTGCCACAGAGAGCTGTGGGGGCAGAGTCCTTGTGTATATTTAAGGCTGAGGTAGATTTTTGATCAATAGCAGAATCAAGGGTTATAGGAAATGGGCAGGAAAGTGGATGTAAGGAGTGTTGGATCAGTCATGATTGTATTGAATGGTGGGGCAGGCTCAAGGGGCCAAACAGCCTACTCTTGTTCCTACTTTGTATGATCTAACGGTCAACATAGCATAGAAGAATTTAGCACTCCATTTGAGAGTGAGAAACCTGGGTCAGAAACAACTATCTTAAATTCAGATAAAGCTAATTACAGTGGTGGCTAGAGAGGACTTGGAAAGGAATTTAGTAGCAAAGACAATTGAGGAACAATGACAGAAGTTTCAGAAGATCATTCATGGCCCACAACAAAAATATACCCCAGTGAGAAAGAAGGTTCTAGCATGGTGATAAGCCAACCATGGTTGAGCAAGGAAGTTAAGCATAGCGTCAGATTGAAAGAAAAAAATGTACAATATGTGAAAAGATTAATGGTAAGCTAGATGTTTCAGAAAGTGTCAAAATCAACAAAAGATAACTCAATAAATAACAAAGAGGGAGAAAAGAGCTATCATAGGCACAAACAGAAATTGTTGGAAAAGCTCAGTCAGTCTGGCAACATCTGTGCAGAGGGATCAGTATTAGCCTTCAGGTTGGGTGACCCTTACTCAGATCTAAAATGTTAATTCTGATTTCTGTTCACAGATGCTGCCAGATTTGCTGAGCTTTTCCAGCAATTTCTGATTTTGTTTTTGATTTGCAGCATCCACAGTTCTTTCAGTTTTCATTGTAAAAGTAAACATTGTGGTAAGCTTGCAAGTAACTTGAAAACAGAGATCAAGATCTCCTTGAAATACATGAAAAGGAAGAGAGAGTCAAAAGTGAGCATAGTCTCCTTAGAGAATGAGGCTGGGGAAGTTATCCTGGCAGATGGAGTACAATGTTGGTAAATGTGAGATCATCCATTTTGTTAGAAATAACAGCAAAATGGACTATTATTTAAATGGTGAAAAATTGCAGCATGCTGCTATGCAGAGGGGCCTGGGTGGCCTTGTGCATGAATCACAAAAAGTAGGTTTGCAGGTGCAACAAGCAATTAAGAAGGCAAATGGAATATTGTCCTTTATTGCTAGAGGGATAGAGTTTAAAAACTGGGAGGTTATGTTTGGGTATTGGGTGCTGGTGAGGCCACACATGGAATACTGGATACAGTTTCGGTCTCCTTACTTGAGAAAGGATGTACTGGCATTGGAGGGGGTGCAGAGGAGGTTCACTCGATTGATTCTGGAGTTGAGGGGGGTTGGCTTATGAGCAGAGATTGAGTAGACTGGGACCATACTCATTGGAATTTAGAAGTATGAGGCAGGGAGGGACTATAAAATTGTAAAAGGAATAGATTAGACAGAAAATGGAGGGGTGTTTCCACTGCCTGGTGAAACTAGAACTAGGGACATAGCCTCAGAATAAGGGGAAGCAGATTTGGGACTGAGCTGAGGAGGAACTTCTCCCAAGGTATTGTGAATGTGGAATTCCCTGCCCAATGATGTTATGCTCCAGCTGTACAAAAGCCTGGTTCAGCCACATCTGGAGTATTGTGTCCAGTTCTGGTCACCTCATTACAGGAAAGATGTGGAAGTGTTGGAAAAGGTGCAGAGGAGATTTATCAGGATGTTGCCTGGAATGGAGGGAAGGTCTTACGAGTCTCACTTTAGCATGATCTGCCTGTGCTGCACACAAAATGAAACTTTTCATTGTACCTAGGTACTTGTGACAACAATAAATCAAATCAAATCAACACCCGACCAGCCAGTCAGCCACTGTGGCAAAAGCAAATCAGTTAACTCTTGTCAGGTGTAAATTTCTTCAGAACTTTCTCATTGTGTTTTGGTCAACTCCATTAACTCTGCTATGCTGCTCCTGATGAGCTTAATTTATGATGTCCCCTCTAAACTATGCAAACACAAGGCTGCAAAGCAAACCAAAATGTACGGTGTACACCACTTACAAGATCGCGCATTTAGAACATAGAACATAGAACAGTACTGCACAGTACAGGTCCTTCGGCTCATGATGTTGTGCCGAACTTTTACCCAAAACCCAAGGTCTATCTAACCTCCACCGCTACCTTATACTATCATCCATATGCCTATCTAACAGCCGCTTAAATGCCCCAAATGAGGCCAACTCCACTACCCTGTCTGGTAATGCATTCCATGTCCCAACCACTCTCTCTGAGTAAAGAACCTATCTCTGACGTCTCGCCAATATCTACCTCCTTTCACTTTAAAACTATGTCTCCTCGTAAAAGCTACCTCCACTCTAGGAAAATGTCTCTGGCAGTCTTACTCTATCAATACCTCTGATCATATTGTACACATCTGTAAAGTCACGTCTCATTCTTCATCATTCTAAAGAGAAAAGCCCTAGCTCTCTCAACCTTTCCTCGTAAGACCTTCCCTCCATTCCAGGCAACATCCTGATAAATCTCCTCTGCACCTTTTCCAACACTTCCACATCTTTCCTGTAATGAGGTGACCAGAACTGGACACAATACTCCAGATGTGGCTGAACCAGGCTTTTGTATAGCTGGAGCATAACATCATGGCTCTTGAACTCAATCCCTCTATTAATGAAAGCTAACAAAGCTCAGGATACTTGGTGTGTGCAATACTGTGCATTCAAGCAACTAGGTTACATAAAACAAAAACATTTAGAGGATTCATTGAAAAGATAGGGCTGCAGCATCTAAACATTAATACAGTTCAGTAAGTGTATATTTTGGACATGTGGTAATCCTAATCCTGTGTATCTCCCCTGCAGTTCAATTTCTTCACTAAATTATCCATCCGACTTACATATACCTGAAAAGAGCACTTGACTGGATGCAATTTCAAATAGTCAGATAAAGTTTTCATTTTTGTATTGTACATTTCATGATCTTAGGACTTATCAATGTGCTTTATAGCTAATAATGTCCTTCTGAGTATAGCCACAGTTGTCATGTAGGAAATATATCTATCAATTTGTGCAAGATCCCACAAACTTGATGAATGACTCAATCAGCTGCTTTTTTAGTCTTGTTGATTGAGGGATAAATATTGGCCATAAAAAAGCTCCCCTGTTTTTTTCCTAAAGTGTTGTACTGAGAGGTTGATGAAACTTTTTAATGATGTATCTGCAAGACAGCACTTCAGACTTTGTATCCTTTCTGGCATAACCGCCTGTAATCTGCGTTGTCTAAATGAAAAAATCCCCAATTTTCAAATCAGTCTTTGTATAGCGAGTTCCTCATACCAGGGAGCATACTGTGACGATGTACTGAACACTTCATAAACATTCTTTCTACTGCGGAGCTAACAGCACACAATGTTTCCTTTGTGGACTTGCCAAGCTCGTTCTTCACGTTGGAATGTTATCTTATACTAAAAGAACAGTACAAACATAAGATGTTGTTTTTGATTCTGAATGTCATGATGTGGAGGTGCCAGTGTTTGACTGGGTCGTGATTTCTGATTATGAATGTGATAATGGTTAAAGATTGTTCTTGTCGGGACTGCCATGGATGTGGTGCTGAGGACAAGCTCAGCAGTGACTCCAAGTGGCTCTCAGTGGAACTGTGAGCAGAGATAATGGGAACTGCGGATGCTGGAGAATCCGAGATAACAAAGTGTGAAGCTGGATGAACACAGCAGGCCAAGCAGCATCTCAGGAGCACAGAAGCTGACGAGGGTCTAGGCCCGAAACGTCAGCTTTTGTGCTCCTCAGATGCTGCTTGGCCTGCTGTGTTCATCCAGCTTCACACTTTGTTATCTCAATGGAACTGTTACTGTTTGCAGAGATAGTAGGAACTGCCGATGCTGGAGAACCTGAGATAACAAGGTGTAGAGCTGGATGAACACAGCAGGCCAAGCAGCATCAGAGGAGCGGGAAGGCTGACGTTTCGAGTTGAGACCCTTCTTCAGGAAAGGGGGAGGGGAAGGGGATTCTGAAATAAATAGGGAGAGAGGGGGAGGCAGATAGGAGATGGATAAGGGAGTAGATAGGTGGAGAGGAGACAGACATGTCAAAGAGGCGGGGATGGAGCCAATAGAGGTGAGTGTAGGTGGGGAGGTAGGGAGGGGATAGGTCAGTCCAGGGAGGATGGACAGGTCAAGGAGGCGGGAGTGGGTAGGAGATGGGGGTGGGGATTGAGGTGGGAGGAATGGTTAGGGAGATGGGGACGAGCTGGGCTGGTTTTGGGTTGCAGTGGGGGAGGGGAGATTTTGAAACTTGTGAAGCCCACATTGATACCATTGGGCTGCAGGGTTCCCAAGCAAAATATGAGTTGCTGTTCCTGCAGCTTTCAGGTGGCATCATTGTGGCACTGCAGGAGGCCCAGGATGGACATGTCGTCGGAGGAGTGGGAGGGGGAGTTGAAATGGGAGGTGTAGTTGTTTATTTCGAACCGAGTGTTGGTGTTTCGCAAAATAATCCCCAAGCCTCTGCTTGGTTTCCCCAATGTAGAGGAGGCCACAACAGGAACAGCAGATGCAGTATACCACATTAGCAGATGTGCAGGTGAACATCTGTTTGATGTGGAAGGTCTTCTTGGGGCCTGGGTGGGGATGATGGGGGAGGTGTGGGGCAGGTGTAGCACTTCCTGCGGTTGCAGGGAAAAGTGCCGGGTGTGGTGGGGCTGGAAGGGAGTGTGCAGCGGACAAGGGAGTCACGGAGAGAGTGGTCTGTCCGGAAGGCAGATGAGGGTGTGGAGGGAGAAATGTCTTTGGTAGTGGGGTCAGATTGTGATAGAAAATAAAAATATAGGGGCAGACAAAGGGTTAAATTTTACAGTGATCAGTATGATGATGTACTGAATTATGGAATGTTGCAATAATCAATGAAATGCTGTACCCTAATAGAATGAGGTGTTTGAGCATAGGTCAAGGGAGTGTAGAACAATGGCAGTATAACTAGGCTAGCTATTAATGGCAGCTTAGTTAGGTTGAGTAAAGCATGATAGAAGCAAGGACTAGCATGATGTAATTGGGTCAACCCAAGGTGAGGGACCGTTGTGGCAGATGTAGTAAAAAATGATCATTATCTTAGTTTGAAGAAGAAACAGCCATAGTGGCAGAGATAGAAAGATAACATAAACTAACAGCATTGACTTACTGCCTAAGTGTAGAAAGATAACCCGTACTGACACCATTGGGCATGCTGGCAACCTGAGAAAGAGCATGATAACTGAAAATGCATAAAGGATAACAAGCCCTGAGAGTCGGGGGCGATCGGGAAACTACATTCTGATTGTCCACAGCTTTTGTTTGCAAATAAAAGTTTAACTCCCTGAAGAATTCTCCGCGTCTCCTGGTAGTTTCTCCACGACAATTGCAGATGGCGGAAGTGCGGAGGACGATGCGTTGGATCCGGATGTTGGTGGGGTGGTACATGAGGATGAGGGAGATTCTGTTTTGGTTGTTATTGCAGGGAGATGGTGTGAGGGATGAGTTGCAGGAAATGCGAGAGACATGGTCGAGGGCATTTTCAACCACTGAGGGGGGTCATTGCAGTCCTTGAAAAGCCTACCGACTCCCACAACTACCTAGAATACACCTCCTCTCACCCACCTTCCTGCAAAAAGGCCATCCCCCATTCCCAATTCCTTTGCCTCCACCGCATCTGCTCCCGAGATGAGGCATTCCACTCCCAGACATCCCAGATGTCCTCGTTTTTCAAGGAATAGCATCTCAAATTTCACTTAGGAACCCCGCAACCCAAGGGCATCAATGCAGCCCAGCTCGTCCCCATCTCCCTAACCATTCCTCCCGCATCAAGCCCCACCCCCATCTCCTACCCACTAACCTCATCCCACCTCCTCGACCTCTCCATCCTCCCTGGACCGACCTATTCACTCCCTAACTCCCCACCTACGCTCACATTTATTGGCTCCAACCCCGATTCTTTGACCTGTCTGTCTCCTCTCCGCCTATCTTCTCTTTTATCCATCTTCTATCCACCTCCGTCTCTCTCCCCATTTATTTTAGAAGCCCCTTCCCCTCTCCATTTCTGAACAAGAGTCTCAACCCGAAATGCCAGCCTTCCTGCTCCTCTGATGCTGCTTGTTACTGTTTGTAAACTGGCAGAGAAAAAAATAAAAAAACTGCAAATGATGGAGATGTCATTTAATAAGCAGGAAATACTAGAAATGTTCAGAAATGATCAGTATGGCTATTAGGAAGAGATTTTTGCTCAAAATCTCAAATCATTTTTCTGCTAGATGTGGACATGAGAGGTGAATTTGAGTGGTGACGTGAGAGTGACTATCTTTGGCATCGAGGTGACATTTGACTGAGTGTGGCATCAAAGGACCCATAAAAATTGAATTGAGAGTGGGGATGGGAGGGAATTTTTCTATTGGCTGAAGTCATACCTGGCACAAATGAAGATGGTTGTCGAAGACCAATCATAGTAATGCCAGAACATCTCTGGAGGTGTCCATCTGGATGTCCTCATCCCATTTCCAGCAGTCCCATCATGACTTTCCTTTGATTGTAAGGTCAGAAGCAGGGATGTCTATTGAGGAACAATGACCACTTCCAACAAAGAACCTAAATGTGCAAAAACAATCTGAACACCTTCTCTCCCCACCACTGATTGACAAGCAGTCTTCTTCTGGAGAAGGCTCAATCTATTCTTGACTGACTTTGAGACTTGATTGTCTTTTGACTTGGCTGTTAGTCTATTTTTGTTATGATTTAAGAGTAGATCATTGTATTGTTGAGATAACTTAATGGTCACTTTATAGATTAATATATGTTTGTAAGTGAAATGCAAAATTTTGCATTATTAATGGCATTTTCACTAGATTTTCAAATGTTTGTGTTTTTTCAGGAGCTCATAAGAACTATTATTGATTTTATTTAGTTTATGGATACTGCATGGGGTATACTAGATGGCGGCTATGGGGAATGCAGTGAAGGCATTGAGTGGACATAGATGCAGAGTGTGTGGGATATGAGAGGACATGGGTTGGCGTGGAGGATTTGATAGGGCATGGAAATGGCATTAGGAATCTGAGAGATATGCATGGGGTTTAGTCTGCATGAGCAATCTAAGGGGCATGTGGTGGTATGGACTATTTGAAGGGCATGAAAGGAGCATATGGATGATCTGAAGAGGTGGCATGTTATGCGGTACATGGGGCCTTTCAGCATAGTTGACAGCAGGACTAATATCTTTGTCTAACAAGACTGCCTGTGCACCTCCATTCCTCCCAGACTCCAACACAGCTCCCAAGGTGTACTGCAAGGCCAAACCCTGTGTGAGATAATAAAAGTTCTAGGTAAAGTCAAAGATGAGTCATGTGCATTTTGGAAGGTGCCAAAGTGCATAAACCATGATTCCTGACCTACACGAAAATCCAGGCCAATGTGTGTGAAGATTTAAGACCCACAACCTCCTGCCACAGTGTTTTGAGTGTACAACACAGCAGTGGATTCAACATAAGGTTTTTATTCAGATAACTTAAGACATTTGTCCACAGCCTGTGCACCTCATTATAGAAGTCATATGACTACAGTAGACTAAGAGGGACTTTTGTATATGATTGCATTCCAAGCCACACATACAGGCCTAAGGCAATTGAATAAGCAATGAAATAATTAACTGATTGTCCCTAGAAAGACAGACTAATCCATTATGACATATCAATTTTGCCTGAGCGTTATGGATTCTCTCTCAATCAGATAAGCTCACTCCAAGCAAAATTAATGCCTGGTCCAAAGTCCTATTTGTATAACTATCAAAAATATGGCTGAGGCTTGTCTGACTCTCTGAAGCACCTTGAGATGTGTGACTGTTTTGAAGATGCTGCGTAAATATAATTATTGTCACCATACCTCAATGTGACAAGTGTCATTATCCAGTCTGGTTTTTGAAGAAAAGAGAATTATGTGGTAGAAGGCCTTAAATTCCCATATTAAGTATACTTGGCAAGATGTTCACTCTAATCCTTATCACACTGCATTTACTTAAGAATTGGCTAGAAAAGGATGCAGTCTGTTTCGTTAGATACCCTCAGACACTCTTAATGCCGAACTATGAGGACATCTAATCCAAAAGCATGAAAATATGGTAATTAGATCACAACAGATCTCTTATCCACCAGTAGTTACATCCTGGAATTTCCAACCAACCTGGTAATCTTGTGGATGAAACATGAAACGTGGAATTTTAAGAGAAAGTCTGAGTGCTGGCACTAACTAGTAGTTGTGGAATATGAAACCCATTCTGGCATAATCTGAGGGCATGTTTGTTTGGAAGTATCACTCCAGAAGCCACAAGGATATCCTCTGGTGGTAAGTTTTTAAAATTCATTTGTGGGACATTGGCATTGCTGGCTGGGTCAGCATTTATTGGCCACCCCCCAGTTCCCCTTGAGAAGGTGGTGGTGAGCTGCCTTCTTGAACTGCTGCAGTTCACCTGCTGTAGGTTGACCCACAATGCCATTAGGGAGGGATTACCAGGATTTTGACCCAGCAACAGTGAAGGAATGGCAGCATATTTCCAAATCAGGATGGTGAATGATTTGGAGGTGAACTTCGAGGTGGTAGTGTTCCCATTTATCAACTGCAATTGACCTTCAGGATGGTAGTGGTTACGGGTCTGGATGGTGCAGTGTGAGAATGTTTGCTGAATTTCTACAGTGCTTCTTGTAGATAGTACACACTGCTGCTATCGAGCATTTGTGGTGGAGGGAGTGGATGTGGTATCAATGAAACAGGCTGCTTTGTCCTGAAGGGTGTCAAGTTCGTTGAGAGTTGTTGAAGGTGCACTCATCTAGACAAGTCAGGAATACTGTCTCACACTCCTGACCTGTTTAGGGAGTCAGGATGTGAGTTACTCGCCACAGTATTCCGAGCTTCTGACCTGCTCTTGTAGCCACTGTGTTTATGTACCAGGTCTAGTTCTGGTCAATGTTAAGTTGAAGGCCTAAATTTTGTTTTTTTAAAAACAAATTTTATTTTTATTTCAGTTCCTTGAGAAGCAGGACTGTGAGCGAATACACACCATGCGTAATGCTATGTGGGTCCATGCCAATCAACTCTCCCAGGGGTGTGTGACCAGTGACGAGGTAAGAGGTTATCGTATTCTCATCCAATTCAGACCCCTTCTTCTCAGTCTTTTATTTATTGCCTACCTGAGTATAAAGACAGACAAGCTGACTTGCTCCTTTAAAAGTGGTATTGCTATAAACTTTGCAGCAGATCTGATTTCACAAGACTGTTCCTTTTTTTTTCCTTTATTCATTAATGGTATGAGGGCGTCACTGGCCAGTCAGTATCTATTGCCCATCCTTAATAGCCCAGAGAGCACTTCAGAGTCAAACACACTCTTGTGGCTTTAGAGTGAGACCAGGTAAAGATGGCAGTTTCCTTCCCTGAAGGATATTACTGAACCAGATGGGTTTTTCCTGACAATTGACAATGGATTCATGATCATCATTAGATTCTTACTTCCAGATTTTTTTTTTAAAAATGGTGTATTTTCAGCTTGTAGACTTTTTTTGATCCTCCTTCAACTTTCTTTCTGCTTCACCCTCAGATGTATGAAGAAATACGAAAGGTGCTGGAACAGTGCAACATACAACGAGACTTAGAATTCTTCATAGACCTGAAAAGGACTGGTGATACTCCACCAGGTAAAGCTGTTACCTTTAGCAGGAGGCCATAATACGGCTTATAATGTGCATCCTGTGCAGTTAGTTTTTGTGAAAGGATATTGTTTACAGTCCAGAATTAGTTTGTGCAGTAAAGTCCTCTTGGATCAAAGTGAACCTTTTGATCATATTCAGAGATTCAGTAGTGATCCCATCGTTCTGGCTGCAGATGCAAACTCATGAGTCTGTTCTCGGCGCCGCCTTCTTCACAGAGAATAATTAAAAAGTGGAAATTCACCCCAGCATCTGCTCTTGGCCAGTAAGTGTAGATTGACATCGAAATAAATCTGAAAGCAGATCTAAGAGGACTAAGGTCCAAAATAAGTTTGCATGAAAAGCACTTCAGCGGTGCAAAAGGGGATCAAAAATGTGGTAAGATCAGATCAGCACCAGCTTAATTTTTATAATGTAAAGAACCCAGCTGATGCTAATAATGGATCGGTCAGATCCCAGATTGAGTCTGTTTAAAGTAAGTTTACGTTTTGCCGTTGGGCAATGTGGAGGGGAGTCACTAAGACATTTGAACAAGGGTGCATCTGTCCTTTAATGAAAGAACACAAATTTATTACTCAAAAGAGAAATAAGAGTCCGCTTCCACACAGCATGCTGACTGCATATGATGTTAAGTCTCCTCACCAGTTGCATGGCCTAACAGTTATTTCCTGCATGGTGCCTCCTCTACGTCTATCTGTTTTTTAATTCCCACCAACCGCTACTCCATATATGTTCTTTAGTGACCAGTTGTCTCTTTTAAGTTCCCTAATGAAAATCTAGCAACAAGTTAGATTGTTAGATTCTTGGCAGCGTGGAGGAACAGAGGGATCTTGGTGTGCAGATACATAGATCCCTTAAAATGGCCACTTGCGAAGATCTTTGCATCCTCGCTCTCCACTGGAGTCGTACCTGAGGACTGGAGAGAGGCAAATGTAATTCCTCTCTTCAAGAAAGGAAATGGGGAAATCCCCGGCAATTATAGACCGGTAAGTCTCACGTCTGTCGTCTGCAAGGTGTTAGAAAGGATTCTGAGGGATAGGATTTATGGCCATCTGGAAGAGCATGGCTTGATCAAATACAGTCAACACGGCTTTGTGAGGGGTAGGTCATGCCTTACAAACCTTATTGAGTTTTTTGAGGATGTGACTAGAAAAGTTGATGAGGGTCGAGCTGTGGATGTGGTGTATATGGACTTCAGTAAGGCATTTGATAAGGTTCCCCATGGTAGGCTCATTCAGAAGGTCAGGAGGAATGGGATACAGGGGAACTTAGCGGCTTGGATACAGAATTGGCTGGCCAACAGAAGACAGCGAGTGGTAGTAGAAGGAAAATATTCTGCCTGGAAGTCAGTGGTGAGTGGAGTTCCACAGGGCTCTGTCCTTGGGCCTCTACTGTTTGTAATTTTTATTAATGACTTGGACGAGGGGATTGAAGGATGGGTCAGCAAGTTTGCAGACGACACAAAGGTCGGAGGTGTCGTTGACAGTGTAGAGGGCTGTTGTAGGCTGCAGCGGGACATTGACAGGATGCAGAGATGGGCTGAGAGGTGGCAGATGGAGTTCAACCTGGATAAATGCGAGGTGATGCATTTTGGAAGGTCGAATTTGAAAGCTGAGTACAGGATTAAGGATAGGATTCTTGGCAGCGTGGAGGAACAGAGGGATCTTGGTGTGCAGATACATAGATCCCTTAAAATGGCCACCCAAGTGGACAGGGTTGTTAAGAAAGCATATGGTGTTTTGGCTTTCATTAACAGGGGGATTGAGTTTAAGAGTCGTGACATCTTGTTGCAGCTCTATAAAACTTTGGTTAGACCGCACTTGGAATACTGCATCCAGTTCTGGGCGCCCTATTATAGGAAAGATGTGGATGCTTTGGAGAGGGTTCAGAGGAGGTTTACCAGGATGCTGCCTGGACTGGAGGGCTTATCTTATGAAGAGAGGTTGACTGAGCTCGGTCTCTTTTCATTGGAGAAAAGGAGGAGGAGAGGGGACCTAATTGAGGTATACAAGATAATGAGAGGCATAGATAGAGTTGATAGCCAGAGACTATTTCCCAGGGCAGAAATGGCTAGCACGAGGGGTCATAGTTTTAAGCTGTTTGGAGGAAAGTATAGAGGGGATGTCAGAGGCAGGTTCTTTACGCAGAGAGTTGTGGGAGCATGGAATGCGTTGCCAGCAGCTGTTGTGGAAGCAAGGTCATTGGGGTCATTTAAGAGACTGCTGGACATGTATATGGTCACAGAAATTTGAGGGTGCATACATGAGGATCAATGGTCGGCACAACATTGTGGGCTGAAGGGCCTGTTCTGTGCTGTACTGTTCTATGTTCTATGTTCTATGTTCTATGTTCCTATGCATTGTTGAATGTAAGAAACAATTTGAGTGTCAAACTTAGCAATCCCTTTGAGTTATTTGTTTTCTGAATGCTACAATATTGTGTGGCACAAATCGCATGCAAAAATACACTATTAATCGCAATAATATGTAACATCATCATACTACAGAAAAGGTTATGTTTTTGGATAATAATATAACCAGCCACATTTTGTCTCTTTTTCTCCCCCTATTCAGCCCCCGTCCCATATGAGAATTACTACACTGGCCAGAGGGGGCTGCCTCCGAGCCGGGTTCCAGTCACCTTGAGGTGAGTGCCGGAAAAAGCAAGGGATTTCATAATTCAGCATTGTATACACTGTCTGATCAAGTTCCTTCAGTCTGTTCCAGAGCGTATATCTCTGTATATATGTATATAGATGGAGGAAGGAAGCACTGTCAAATCAGACTCACATGGCATAATTGAGATTTATGCTGTAGCTGTACAAAACTCTGGTGCGGCCGCACTTGGAGTACTGCATACAGTTCTGGTCACCGCATTATAAGAAGGATGTGGAAGCTTTGGAAAGGGTGCAGAGGAGATTTACTAGGATGTTGCCTGGTATGGGGGGAAGGTCTTATGAGGAAAGGCTGAGGGACTTGAGGCTGTTTTCATTAGAGAGAAGAACGTTGAGAGGTGACTTAATTGAAACATATAAAATAATCAGAGGGTTAGATAGGGTGGATAGGGAGAGCCTTTTTCCTAGGATGGTGACGGCGAGCACGAGGGGGCATAGCTTTAAATTGAGGGGTGAAAGATATAGGACAGATGTCAGAGGTGGTTTCTTTACTCAGAGTAGTAAGGGAATGGAACGCTTTGCCTGCAACGGTAGTAGATTCGCCAACTTTAGGTACATTTAAGTCGTCATTGGACAAGCATATGGACGTACACGGAATAGTGTAGGTTAGATGGACTTGAGATCGGTATGACAGGTCGGCACAACATCGAGGGCCGAAGGGCCTGTACTGTGCTGTAATGTTCTATGTTCTATGTCTCAAACCTGGCAGCTTTGAATATATTGTGTATGGTCCATAGTCTGCTTTGAATTGAATATATATTTCTTGCTGTCTCCTGGGTCCTCACTTTCACACAGAAAACTGATTATAGCTTGGGCAATACATGTCAACTGGTGTTGCTGGAAAAGCTCAGAAGATCTGGCAGCATCTGTGAAGAAAAATCAGAGTTAATGTTTCAGGTCCGGTGACCTTTCCTTAGAACGGACCCAAAATGTTAACCTGATTTTTCTTCACAGACGCTGCCAGATCTGCTGAGCTTTTCCAGCAACACCAGTTGAAATGCTAGACCTGCTGATCTTTTCCAGCAACTTCTGGTTTTTGTTCCTGATTCACAGCGTCTGCAGTTCTTTTGGTTTTTACATTTCAATTGATGGTCCATGATCTGTAATAGCAGGAGGTTGGTTCAGAATCAGTAAAGCTGCGAAATTGATACAAGATTTATGATGGTGAGAAGATGGCCCAGAATGTAGAAAAAAAAGCTTAACTGGAAGTTTGAGTGAAAGAGCTAAGAGCGATGTACATGGAGGCGAAATGCAAAGAACAGAGAACGGTACAGCACGGAACAGGCCCTTCAGCCCACCAAGACTACATTGACACATGGTGTTTTTCTAAATTGAAACCCTTTTGCATCTACACCGCCTGTATCTCTCTATTCCCTGCCTGTTCTTGTATCTGTCAAGATGCCTTTTGAATGTTGCTGATATCAGCCTCCATCATCTCCTCTGGCAGCACATTCCAGGCACTTGCCATCCTCTGTGTAAAAGAAAATCTTGTCTCTCACATTTTTGAATTTACTCCCTTACCCGCGTCTCCTGGTAATTGACAGTTCTAACCTGAAAGAGGACTCTAACTATCGATTCTATCCATGCCTCTCCTAATTTTGTAAACTTCAACCAAGTCACTTCTCATCCTTCAATATTGAAGTGAAAACAGATCCTGTTTGTCCAATCTCTCGTCATAGCTTACACCTCCAACCCAGGCAACATCCTGGTATAACAAGGTGTAGAGCTGGATGAACACAGCAGGCCAAGCAGCATCAGAGGAGCAGGGAAGCTGGTAAACAATTCTGTACCCTCTCCAATATTCCAAATGTGACCCAACTAAAGTTCTGTCAGCTGCAACATGACTTGCTAAGTTTTATACTCCATTCCCCGCCCAATGAAGGTAAGCATGCCATATGCCTACTTGACCACCCTATCCCCTTTTGTTACCACTTTCAGGGCACTGTGCATCTGTATGCCTAGATCCCTCTGTATGTTAATCCTACTAAAGCTTCTGCTACATATTGTATACTTCCCTCCTGCAATAGATCTCCCAAATGCATCATTTCGCATTTGTCTGGTTGAACTCCTTCTGCCATTTCTTTGTCCAAGTCTCGTGCTGTATCCTTTGGCAAGCCACCTCACTATCAACAGCTCTCCAAATCTTTGTGTCGTTTCCCAGATTTATCAAATTGGATAACCTACATTATCCTCTAAATCATATGTATATATTACAAACAATATAGGTCCCAGCACTGATCCCTGCAGAACACCACTAGTCACAGATCTCCAGTCAGAAAAACATGCTTCTACTGCTGCTGTCTGTCTTCTATGACAAGCCAGTTCCACATCCATCTTACCAGCTCAGCATGGATCCCGTGTGACATCACCTTTTGTATCTGTCTGCCATGAGGGATCTTGTCAAAGGCCTTATTAAAATCCATGCAGCCTTCACTTCCGAATTTCATCCGAGTGAGATTTTACCCATTATAGAATGTAACAACGAATGGAAATAATTGGCTATATATTCCAGTTAATTTGGACTGAATATTTACTGCTTGTGGGAGCAATATTACTCACAACCTTGCTTTCTTTACTTCAGGCGTTTGCCCGTACCAAGTCCTGACAATTCAGCATGTAAGTAGCTATCTCCATGAATTATTAATAAATCAAATTAAAGTCAAGGCAATTGAAGACATTTTGACTTCAGTTGATTCTCTACGAGCTGTTTTAACCTTCATGTTATTACCTTTTCATTTGCGTCATGAGGCTGATGTGACCAATGTGTGGATGGTCTTTGGCTTTACATCGGAAGTGTGTTGTAATTAGCAACATAGAAACAGGGTTAGGCCATTCAGCTCCTCAAGCGTGTTCTGTCTTTCAGTGAGACCTTGGCTGATCTGTGGCCTAGCTCCATGTACCCACCTTTGGTACGTTGCTTAACAAAACTTTAAATATCTCACATTTAAAACCACAACTGATCTAGAATCAATTGCCATTTGTGGAAGAGAAATCCAAATCTTTTTCACCCTTTGTGTGTAGAAGTGCTTCCTGACATTGCTCCTGAACAGTCTGGCCCTAATTTTCAGACCATGCCCCCTGGTTCTAGAAACCCCACCCATTGGAAATACCTTTTCTTTATCTGCCCTTTTATTTCCTGTTAATCTCTTAAAGATTTTGATTAGGTCAACTGTTAACCTTCTAAATTCTAGAGAAAATAGGCCTAATTTGTGTAATCTCTCTTAATCCCTGAATTGCAGGTATCATTGTTGTAAACCTGGATTATACTCCTTCCATGACCAATATAGCCTTCCCTGAGTGTGATATCCAGATCAGTTCACAGCACTCCAAGTGGGTCTAACCCCAGTTCAGCAATATGTTTGCAAAGGAAAAAACGTGCAGCGAGAACCCAAGAGATCTGTCGAAAATCAAAACATTCATCTCCATGGTTAAGAAACTGAGAAATTAATTGAGAATTGTTCAGAGAAAGAGTTGTCTCACATGGTCTCATTCTGTTAGTGCTGCATAAGGTTAAATTTTCAACAGAATTCTTTTTGATTCTAATGTTGTTGTCACTGTTCTGAGATCTGCTACCTCTATTGTATAGAAGCCATAGCCTTGCGTCATCTTAGAACTACATAAAGGAATGAATAGAAAACTAAAATACCACAGAAGTAAAAACCAGAACATATTAACTGACCTTCAAAGTATTTACATCCATAGAGAGAGAAATGGGACTAATGCTTCAGGATTTCCAGCTGGGATGGCAACTATTCTTCTCTCTCTCCAGATGCTACCTGACCTGCTATGTGTTTTTTTTACTGTTGTTTCAGATTTCCAGTGTTGCTATGTCACTTTAAGAGGGAATATGCTAATGAGCAAGTAGCCATGATGTAGAGCATTGAGACAGAAGCTGTCATACAGTCAGTCTAGCTATTAGCATATTGTGTGAGTGGGGTGTAATCGTACTTTCCTGTACCAGGCATTGCTGAATCATTATAGTGAACCTGTCTGCTGAGTAACCCTCTATCTATCTTTCACGCCAAATATACAGAGTCTACATTTAGGTTACCAGCCCTGGTATCAGATTGATACATTTGTAGAAAACAAAATTAGAAGTACAACCTGATGGCAGCAATGAATGTTTGAAAAATGCAGGAAGAGCCATATATTTAAAAATAAGCTGTATGTACATTGAAACCCCAGCAGGTAGAACCTGTGTATAAACAGTGCTCCCTGAGCAGTGACTATAAGATTTGTGGACTAGCCAGATTGGTGATTCAGGGGAACAACAAAGTTGGTTTTGAATTTGCAGTACCATTATGACAACCTTGGGTTACATTCCCACGCAAAAGGAAAAAAAAACATCCAAAATGAAATACGCCTAAATTGCAGCCTAAATCAGAACAGAAAATGAAAAAGAGATAAAGAAAATATTGCTGAACCTCGCCACAGAAGCAAGGTAGTTACGGATGCCCTACATATTGGAAGTGATTGTAAAAGACAGGGAGCAACAGAAAGATGACCACCAAACTCCCTGGCAAGAATTGGGATGTCCTACCTGAAAGCAGGCTTTTAAACAAGGGCAAACCGGTGCTTGTACCTGAACCTGTTCACTGAGACATCTTGCCGCAGTTACACCTGGGGCATACAAGCTTAAAATGAATAAGATACCTGGCAAAGGGAATTATTTTTTGGCCAGGGATCAACTACATTATCAAAAATTTGCTGAGGATACCCGAGACATGCCAGAGTCACCAAAGAACCCCTGCACACTCATGAGATGCCATTATACCTTTGGTCTGAAATTCCAACAGATTAATTCACTATGAATGGTGACAGTTTTCTCCTAGTCACTGACTACTTTTACAAGTACCTATAATCAGAATAATTAAAGGACACTTCTGCAATATAGCACTTGTTTGTGAGATCACAGATTTGGTCTTTAGTAAATGCATTTGCACCTTCTCGGACAGGAGATGATTCAGTGTCTTCTTTGGTTATTCTCTTATTGCAGCTGAGCCACAATATGCTACGGTTGGAGAAAATAATTACAGTTATATTCGGCACCATTAGTCATGTAAGTTCTTCAAATGTTCCTGCTGTCTCTTTATTTTTGCTCTCTTATCAAGGTATAAACCATTGTTCCTGGTCTTCTAAATGGTTATTCTTAATCCGTGAGTCTAAATAATAAACATCAACAACCTCTTAAGAAATGAGGATATCAGCTGAGATGAAATTCCATATGTACCTGCAAGAGTCTTTGGATAAGGGTCAAGCACGGGTCTAGAACAGAATCTGAGGAACCCCACTAGTAATGTTGTTTAATAGATGAGCCACAAGCCACATTAGCTAAGTGGGAATCAAGATGTGACTAATAGTTTCATTGTTGATTAGTGGATAATGTTACATTAAAGATGAGAAGAATGCACTGTCTTTCTTTAGTTCCACTACTCCATGGAACACAGTATGAACTTAATTGTTTACCCAGTCCTTGATAGGCTAGCAATAACAAGATCCATCAACCAGTCCTCTTTAGTAAACACAAAGCATTGATTTAATATAAAACAAAACTTATGCCACAAAGATGCAGAATTTTGTAATACGCAGTTTGTAATTTAAAAATATAAATGTTCTATAAATGATCTAAATAATCTAGAGTGCACACAAGCACGGACACATGCAAAGGTTTTTGAGAAGATTTGTAGCTTGGGAAGTGGATGAGGTTACAGACTTGCTCGCTGAGCTGGCGTGTTTAGATTAGATTACCTACGGTGTGGAAGCAGGCTCTTCGGCCCAACAAGTTCACACCACCCCTTGAAGCATCCCACCCTGACCCATTCCCCTACAACCCACACACCCCTGTACACTATGGGCAATTTAGCATGGCTGATCTACCTAACCTGCACATCTTTGGATTGTGGGAGGAAACCGGTGCACCCGGAGGAAACCCACGCAGACACGGGGAGAATGTGCAAACTCCACACAGACAGTCACCCGAGGCTGGAATTGAACCTGGGTCCCTGGCGCTGTGAGGCTGTCGTGCTAACCACTGAGCCACCGTGCCACCCCAATTAATTGCAAACCCTGCTGAGTAACATTGAGCATCTCTGGTGAAACATTGGTGTTCTGTCCAGCTTGTTATTTATTTGCTGATTGTAAAAACTGAAAAACAGAACCAGATGTAATACCAACTACCCCAGCACTGTTCTGAAATGTTTCAAACATTTTTGCATCTGCCCTTAAAGTGGCAGACCAATACTGTATATTGTATTCGGGATGTGGTCTCTCCAATGCTCTGTGTTTCCGAAGCATAAACCCCTTACTATTGTGTTCAATTGTCTTCACAATAAACCATAACCTTATATTAGCTTCCTAATTTCTTGCTGTAGCTGCAATTTTACAATTCACGCATTGTGCCAGTACATGTAACTGCATATATAATATATACTTATCTGGAATATGTAGATAGTAATTATAATCAGTGCATGTGATCATAATAGTGCTTCTACAACCAGACCTGTGGGTATTATATATACTTGTAGCCACTTTAAAGAATTAAAATTGGATCTGGGAGACTTGATCTAATACTACTGATAACATGTAGAGGAATTTTTCTGTTCTCTCCTCCTCTGTTTAAAGTATCGTGAGCTGTCTAAAATGGACATTGTTACTCCTTTTTCATTTCATGGAACTTGCTGGGAGTAGATTGGTAGATTTGTTTCATATAGTAGTGACTATATTCAAAATTACTTCATTGAATGTAAAGTGTTTTGGGGCTCCTGAGGTCATGAAAGGTATAATGTAAGTGCAGGTTTTTCCTCCTGTGATCAATCTGTCTGTTACTGTATCAGTTTGTTTTGTAGCACCCAGAAATAGAAGTCAGAGAGTTCCTAGGGTTGCAATTGAGTTCTACTGCTAATTGCTACTTTTGACTGTCCAAAATGTTAGGTACATTTGATATTTCCTAGGAGCAATGGAGGACCAGTTGCAAGGTGTTCAATAGATCACTCAAAGCGGTTCAAGGGCCACTGACAACAGTTCCTGAGTCACAATTTGCTGGAGTTGGACAACACGTAAAGACAGAAGCAAGCTCCATGTCAAAAAGAGCAGTGAAGCATCTTGCTGAGAAGGGAAATGAACTACACTGTATAGTTGAGAACTTTGTGAAGCTAAGAGCCATTGGAATGTCTTTATGATGTTACAACTCAGGAGGGGGTTTTTGGAGTTGGTAGGTAGGTAAATGTTGGAGTCGGAGCTTTGGAAAAGTTATGGGAGCTGCAGGGGCTGTGAAGAAATTGCGTGCCACTAAAAATTCCACTTATAATTCAATATAGTTGTAAGAGAATATATAGGAAGCACAAGCAGTTTCAACTATGAGCAACTGAGCCAGATTAGAACTCAGGCTACACTAGCTTGGTGAAGCTTGCTGTTTTGTAAAAAATTGGCGCTGTGTATATGTGCTGGATTGCAGTTTCCAAGAATTCAGAAAATTGTTGTCCCAGGAAATGAAGGTGAACCAGTCATTGAGAGAGTTTCAAAGCCTGCTTTTCAAAAGCATAGAGTCATAACTCCGTATGATGTTTTCTTGAGACTACAGTGACTCACACTGTCGCTAATGTTTAGAGGGGGAATGGAGAGATTGCTGAGAAATCTGTGGAATCTGCCTTGATCTCAGTTGCTATTGTTATCCAGGGTGTTTGACCATGGCTGGACTGTTGCTTATATTTGCCGTGTGTTAAGTTTAGGATGTTAAAATGTAAGTTGTATCTGTCTTTGCACAATTTAAAATTTGTTTGTCAATAACCTTGCACTCATCAGGACAATTTGCAAGTATCCCAATGAAGGGGAAAGAACATCTATATTAGATGAGAGGTCGCAGGTGAACTCTGCATTGCCGTACAGAATGATTGACATTTAACTGCCAGGCTTGTTTTGATTTTTAAACCAGGCAGATTAACACCAATCTGTCAAGGCATTGCCCTCACAAAATGAGCCAGCTAATGGTTGTCATTTTTTGTTGACAAATTCCACAAAATGTATCTTTTTTTAGCAGCATTAAAATGTCAGCTATTGATGTGTCTACAAACTTAGGAAATATCAAGGAATCAGTTGAAATTTTCAAGGGATTCTAGGGTATACAACAATATTTGAATTGCCATTGAGTCCAGTTTTTACACAAGAAATAGGAGCAGGATTACACCATATGTCCTAACAAGCTAACTCCATCATGCAACATGGTCATGATTGATCTTCAGCTTCATCTCCGCTCTCCTGCCAATTCCCATTTCACTTGATTCATAGGGACATCAAAGATCAGTTTCTCTCAATCTTAAATATATTCAATAGGGATCATATACACCCTTCTTGGGTAGAGAATTCCACACACTGACAATCTTTTGGTGAAGAGGTTTCTCCTCTCTCAGTCTTAAATGATTACTTGCCCTTTCGGAGACTGTTTCCCTGTGGTCTAGATTGAGGGGGAAAATGAATCTGCACTCAACTCACTCTGTCAAGCACCTTCTTGAATGTTTTGTTATGACTAGATCCAGGCAATGTTCCCCAATTTAATCCAGTTCCAGAAAGAACACCCGAAACTGCTAAGCTTATGATTAAGGAGGGATGAAATGATTTACCTCTTTATTCATGCAACCACTCGATTAACTGCAACAAGGTGAATTTTAAAGGATCCCTTCCCTTATGGATACCTTTCTCCCAGACCAAAAGAAATTTATGTTTTAAAAGGAGCCAATTTGAGACAGGCATTCTTGAGTTAACGAAGAGTGAATTTATTAATTTTTAATTGCAGAAATAATTTGTAACATGATGCATATGACGATGCTTCTCATTGTACCTCAGTACACATGGCAGTAATAAATCAAATCTAATCAAAAGATAAGAAGCGAGTTCAAAATGCTAAAACTTTGAAAAAAACATACATGCATCAGTTTTGATGAGCAGATAGCCGAACATTGCAGTGGTGATTACCAATAATGTTGATGTTAGTAGTTTTAGCTGTTGGTTTCACAATGCTTAATTTTGCAGATTGGTTAACAGTCTGCAGTTCTGATTTTTTATTTGACTGTGATTCCAGCATTCAGCCTGAAACGTCAGTTTTTGTGCTCCTGAGATGCTGCTTGGCCTGCTGTGTTCATCCAGCTTCACAATTTGTTATCTCTGATTCTCCAGCATCTGCAGTCCCCATTATCTCTGAGAGAATCGTTTTGTTGTCTTGTTTCCTTTTGACTGGTTTGCAGCAAAGAGAATGAGAACGGATGCAACACAGGGTTTACTCGAGGATATTTCTTAGACTGTAACCTTCACAGCGGGCTAACACCCAAACCCATGCACACAAGAGCCTTTCGTCCCATTAGCACCCTCTAGGTACAGTTGAAACTGGCTTTTTAGCTCTGATCCTTATGTGTTCTTCAAAGGGAAAAACACAAAATAAGTCTGCAATTTAGGTCAAATCTGCAAGGGTGGCTTGAGTAGGGGGCATCAGTCCTTTGTTACCACTGTAGTCACAAGAAATTACAAGCCAGGCTGTATTGACTTGCTTCTTACTCCAAATCTTTCGAAGGGATAATGTATGAAAGCCCCTTCTCAACTACACATGTAATGTTTTGTCAGTCTCTCTCTCTCCAGGTAGTCACTTGATTTAAATCAGCAGCCATTTTTAGCTGTAACAGCCCTCTTTTAAAAAGCCACGTTTTGGAATCACAAGTTTAAAATGTTCACAGTACTTTAGGGTTCTCACTCATGGTTATGCCAATTTCAGTAAAGTGAGCTTTCATTCTTCTGAACTCCAGCTGTTAAAGGCCCAATTTACTCCACCTCTAATTACTAAACAATTCTATTAGCTCAGGACACAAATTAGTGAATTTACAACAGAGAAAGAGACCAGTCACTCCAACTAGTCTACAATGTTGTTTAAGCTGCACACAAGCCTCCTCTGAATTGACTGCATCTCAACTCATCAGTATTGCCTTCTATCCCTCGTGTGCTTATCCCTCAAATTCAGTTAAACTCCGAAGTACCCGAAGCAAATCTATCAACCAGTTAAAACTTCAAAATTTGCAGATTATTCCTCCAAGAATCAAATGAAACTTCACATTATCGGTATAACATTATGAGTTATTGATGAAACACCTAAACCTTTGTTTCCACAGATTGAAGCTCATATCTTGGCAGCAAAGACGCCATTGGAAGCTCTGCAGCTTTGGGATCGTGGATATTTTATTCACTGTGGGAATGCAAGAACATTTGAAAACACTGGTTTATGTGTCAATCTCATGGATTTTAACTGTTGCTGCCAAAATTAATATATTTACACTTATACATTTCTCAGTTACAATGTCAAATTCTGAGGAGATGCTAATCAGTACTAGGATGGAGTTCAGACTTGAATTTTAATTTCAGCCTTTCACCATGACACAGCATAAGGCTAATTGTACAAAGACCTGTTCACCTGATGGTTAAGGTGGTTAAGTTTGAATAGCTGAAGCATGTAAACACATGCTAACCACATCTCCAATTTGTGATGCTGGTGGGTCTCCAGTGGATTAGGGGTAATGGTGTCAAAATTGGTTTTCCTCCTTTGTGGTTTTAAGAGGAACTGCAGCCACAGCAGCCCATCAGCCTGTTGAATAGTCTTGCCAACCCTTGCCACCAGATTTGTTGATTCAGACCACCAGTTAGTGCCCATGGAACCACACCCAACTGTTGAGGAAAGAGGCAGGCTAAAAGAAGAATAAAAAATAAAAACCTACTGTTCTGTACATTTGAACTTTGCAAAATATCAAGAACTGCAAATGCTGAAGTCAGATTCAATACAGTGTGGAGCTGGAGGAACACAGCAGGTCAGGCAGCATCAGAGGAGCAGGAGAGTCAGTGTTTTGGGTCAGGACCCTTTATCAGGACATCAAAACATCAACTCTCCCGCTCTTCTGATGCTGCCTGACCTGCTGAGTTCCTCCAGCTCCACACTATTGATTATGAACTCTGGAACTTACTATAGTTAAATTCTTCCTTTTTAAGACAAAAAAAACAATATTACATAGATCCAGTCTATCCGTGTCCAAGCAACAGTAATAACGGTTCAAGTAGTTCCATTAATAGTCAGCTATGGTTATTTAGAGGCATCTGTCAATTTACAAAACAGTAACTAAAATGTCCATACTGCAGATAATTCTCTATGGAGCCCAGTGAGTTCAATTCCATTGTTGCAACTGTGTGATATAAGCTGTAGGTTCTGCTTGGATTATTTGTAGTCAGTTCCACTGGAGTCAATTAATTCCATTTTGCAAGTTGTTGGAGTGGGTGAATATGTTATGGTGTTTCGTGTTCTTCCTTTCGCTCACTATCCCCAGATAGCACTCTGATTGAGAACTTCACTTTCATCTCTCTGCCAGTGGCACTTTACAGCTGTCTGCTATGAGAGTGATCACAGAGTGACCCTTCCTTATTTTTAAGGAAGCTAATAGGATTAATGAAGCATTTGGGGTTTCAGAGGAATGATCTGCTGCTCATTTCACAATCCTTCAGTCTAGTTGAAGAGATGCTTGCCTTGTTCAATCTGATCCTACATGCCATTTTATTTCCATCTTCCATTCCAGTAACTCCAATTGCAAAATATTGTCTGCTATCAAAGGTTGAAGGCGGATATTATGAATGATGGAAACTATTCAATGGCTTGACATTACATTTTGACCCTGATACATTTATATGCTGGGTGAATTTGCAGCAGTATGAAATTGCATGCAGTATAGCGTCATCTCCCGTACAGATTAATTGTTGTTTTAAATTTCACATTTTTATTTTTATGTCATAAAAATTTGATAAAGAGTGGCTGCTGTTATTTGTTTTGATGCCTGGAACTATCACTATTTATTTTCTGCAGCAAAATAACTTTTACAATAATTCAAAAATCTGTCAATGGCTGCCTGTGTAACATTATGCTGCATTGGACCCTTTCTCCATTGTAGGGTGAGATATCTTTACTGCATTGCAGGTAAGTCAGTTTAAAATAAAATGAGGTGAATTCTAAACTCAGTGGTAAAAATACTGATCACTTGGTTATATGGAATCACAAAATGGTGGCCAAGCAGAAGGAGGCATTTTGGCTTGTCATTCTGTGCCAAGCAATTCAGTTAGAGTCACCCTCTGTCTTCTCCCCATGGTTCTACGCATTCATCCTTTTTAAACAACAATCCAGTTCTCTCTAGAATGAGATAGCACAGTATGGAGCTGGAAGAACACAGCTGGCCAGGCAGCATCAGAGAAGCAGGAACGTTTTGGATCGGGACCCTTCTTCAGAAATGGGGAGGGGGAAGGGTGCTCAGAAATAAATAGAGAGGAGAGGTGGGGCTGGGGAAGGTAGGTGGGATGGTGATAGGTGAGTCCAAGTAGACAGTGCTGGAGATTGGTCAGTGAGGTGGAGGGGTGGATAGATGGGAGAGAAGATGGACAGCCTGTGTCAGTTCAAGGAGGCAGGGATAAGAACATGGATTGAGGCCAGGGCTGGAGAGATTTTGAAGCTGGTAAAATCCACATTTATGCCATCGGGCTGTAGGCTCCCAAGGCGGAGTACGAGTTGCTTCTCCTCCAGTTTCTGGGTGGTGTCATTGTGACATTCTAGGAGGCTCAGGATGGACATGTTGTGCAGACAGTGGGAGGGAGAGTTAAAATGCTTCGCAACCGGAAGGTGTAGTTGTTTGTCGTGTACAGTGCTCAGGTGCTCTACAAAATGGTGTCCAAGCTTCTGCTTGGTCTCATCGATGTAGAGAAGGCCACACCAGGAGCAGTGGATGCAGTAGACCACTCCCTGGGTGACAGTTCCATCCTGGGCTTCCTCCAGTGTCACAATGACGCCACCCAGAAACTGGAAAAGCAGCACCTCATATTCACCTTGCAAGTCTACAGCTTAATGGCCTAAATGTGGATTTTACCAGTTTCAAAATCTCCCCACCCCCAGCCTCATCCCATGATCAACACTCCCTCTCATCCCTGCCTCCTTGACCTTACACAACCTGTCGATGTTCTCTACCACCTATCTGAACCCTCCCCCAACCTCACTGACCAAACCCCATGACTCCCTACCTGCACTCACCTTCACTATCCCACCTACCTTCCCCAGCCCTACACCTCCTTTCCATTTATTTCTGAGCTCTGTCCCCTCCTCCCCATTTCTGAAGAAGGGTCCCGATCCAAAATATCAACTTTCCTGCTCCTCTGATACTGCCTGGCCTGCTGTATTCTCCCAACTCCACACTGTTATCTCTGACTCCAGCATCTGCAGTTCTTACTATCTCTCTAGAATGAACCTGTTTCCACTGCATGAAAGTGTATTTCACACAGAAGACACCTCAAGAGTTATGCCTAGTGCCTCGGCAATTTCCACTCATACTTGCAGCCCATTTGGACCTAATGTTTTACCAATTTTAAGAAATAGGGGCAGAATAGGCCATTTAGCCACCTCAAGCCTGCCTGCTGTTTGACAAGATCATGACTGATCTACCCTAGGCCCCAACTCCTCTTTTGTACCAGCTCAGCACAGCTTCAAAATAAGAGTCAACATTTTCAGCTCTGATGTGAGACTCTGCTTCATTGTTTTCAATGTCAAGACTCTCATGTTCACATTAATAGTTTTTTAATAACAAAAAACCCTCATTTTCTGAGTAGCAATCCCATCCAGTACCTCCTGCTCATCAATGTTAAACCCTTCAAGACTCAGAGTTATCTCTTTTTACTTCAGAACCCAAGTAGCATCTTACCCTAGGCAGAGGTAGCTTCAAATGATTGATTTAATATTTTAGCCATGACTGCTGCACATATAAATCTCTGCGTTTGATCCCTTATTTCTTCTATTACTACTCTTTACTATTTATACGACTATGCAAGACTTTTGTGTTCCCTTTTATATAGCTAGAAATCTTCTCATACTTTTTTAAAAATTACTTCAGATTAGATTACCTACAGTGTGGAAACAGGCCCTTTGGCCCAACAAGTCCACACCGCCCGTTGAAGCATCCCACCCAGACCCATTCCCCTATAACCCACACACCCCTGAACACTACAGGCAATTTAGCATCCACCTAGTCTGCACATCTTTGGACTGTGGGAGGAAACCGGAGCACCTGGAGGAAACCCATGCAGACACGGGGAGAATGTGCAAACTCTACACAGTCGCCTGAGGCTGGAATTGAACCCAGGTCCCTGGCGTTGTGAGCTGCAGTGCTAACCACTGAGCCACCGTGCTGTCCTAAATCCCCTGTTAAACTTCTTCACTTCCTGTCTGAATGTTAGATCTTGAGCCTGGTTCTTAGTTAAATTGTGCATCTAACATCAATCATAAGTACACTTAATTCTTCATCTTAATCTGTATTCTTTTGTCATCCACAGACCTTTGGATTTGTTTGCTGTGCCTTTGCAGTTTGTGGGAATAAACAATAGTCAATGCCCAAATGGTCTCTTCTTTAAAGATAGACCAATTTTGCCTGCCAACTTTTTGAGTTCAATTCTGGAGCTGATCTGTCTTCACTTCATTGAAACTGACTTTCCCCTGGTTAATTGTTATTAGTCGGGATTGTTCCCTCACCTTTCCCATACCCAATAACCATAATCATAATCTTATGATATTTGGTCACTGTCCCTGAAATGATCCTCCACTGACACTTGATCCACTTAGACCAGTACAGATTGGATTCTTATAGCATTATAGTACATTGTTTATGGACGTTCACTGGACCCGAAACATTTACTTTGCTTTCTCTCCTCAGCTGCTGCCGGAGCTTTTGAGTTTCTCCAGCAATAACTGTTTTTGTAGTATATTTGTTGCATTGTTTCAGGAATATGCACATGGTATATTTGTAAATAGTTTAGAGGCAGATTTTTGAAAGCTGCAAGTTTTTCTTTGGTATTGTGAAAGATTTTACTGAATGGCACAGGAAATGCACATAGAACTTTGGAACTTTTATAAATGTGCACTACAGGTTTATGTAGAAACATCATTATTCAATAACCTAATTACTGTTGGGCTTTTTTGATTAGCATGTCATTAGCTGTTTTTTTTTTCATGTTTTGATGTTTTCAGTTCCCTTCCTGTATATTTACTCACCTAAAGTTTGCTAATTAATTTGAAAAAATCAATTACATACTCTGGGTCTGGAGTCATACCAGATTAGGTAGGATTAATAGGGTACCTTCTCTGAAATACATGGATGAACTTGTCCAATTTCACAACAATTTGGTAGTTTTCACAGTTGCCTCCCGATTTTTTTGCCCATGAATGATTTTAAAATGACTGATTCCAGTTCAGAACTTAGTGGGAACTCTGGGTTGTTAAATCCATTACCATAACCACTAGACCGCCACACAGTCCAGAATGGATAAGATGGAAAAATAGCCGGTTGTGTTCAGCCACTTCCTTAACAAGGGTGCTGTAGCTTGCTTCTCCAGTGTGTAGCCAAATGATGCGCCGCCGAAGTCCCACATTGAAGCTCTTGTCTGTGACTGTCTTATAACTTGGGCAACCAGGTGGGTTTGTAACAATTGACCTCTGTACCATTCAGCTCAGAAGAGATAAACTGGCCACAATTCTTCAGACTGCTATGAAAAGTGCATACATTTCACTGAGTTTGGTCCCCAGCTCATCAAAATGCGATGTTCTCCAAGGTCAAAATGCCTCATGATCTGTGTAATTGCAACTCAAATTTGAATATTGACCACCGTGTCCACACACCAGGCAAGAAGTGAACGCTTTTACAAGTGTAGAGAGAATTTTGAAGAAGCACAGGCCATAACTTAAAAAATAAGTTTGAGTAGATCTTCGTATGTTAGAGACAGGAGTTCTGTTAATATCAAACTAAATTAATTAACAAATCTTATGGCACTGAATGAGGCCATGAGTTTTATCATGCTGGTCAACGTTTTAAAAGAATTATCCTTTAGTTTCACGCCCCTGTTGTTTCCCTTGGGCCTTGCAAATGTATTGCAAGCAGTTCAGGAAGGTAGCATACCAGCACCTTCTTAAGGATAATGAGGAATGAAAAGCAACACTCTCATCTCATTAATGCATTTTTTAAAAGTTTCACTTTCAAGTATAGATTTAATTCCCTTCTGTGAAAGTTAATATTGAACCTGCTTCCAATATTCATTTGGACAGTGTTTGACAGATCTTCATAATGTGTAGTCTCTCACTGATTCTTAACCAACCTACCACTGGAAATAGTTTTCCCCTATCTGCCAAAACAATCCACAATTTTAAACCACTCTAAGCAGTTTCACCAAATGTCCCTCATCCCTAGAGCCATTTTAGCATATCCCTTACTTATGACAAAGAATAGGAAGCAAAGATTGTTAAATCAATTTGGGACGCACTTACCCCATGATTCAGTTGAAAGGTGAAACAGGCTTGATAGACCATGACCTGTTATTGATGTTATTCATAGGAATTAATCCCCAGAAAAGACATTGTTCAATGCCAGTCCAAGGTAATCCCATTTTATATTTCACTACTAGTGTCAGGCTGATTGCCACAAGAAAATCGAACCTGTTATCAATATCGTATCCAGTGTAGAACTACTTGAGCTGAAGTGGTTCTCTGTACATGTGTTCCAAGACTCTGGAACTATCAGTTTTAATCACGATGCAGATCAGATTCCAAAGCTTTGGCAACAAGCAAAAAATGCAAATCTTAAAGCACACACCAGCAATTTTTCCAGACGGAAGACTTTCATTTACATAGCACTTTTTACTACCTCAGCATGACCCAAAGTACTTTCAAAATTCTTTGAATTGTGATAACTTGTAACGTATGGTATCTGTCAGCCAACTTGTGTGCAAATTTCCCTAAAATCACTGAAATAAATGACCAGATATTCTCTAATAGTGATGTTGGTCAAAGAGTTCTGCACCATCACAGAAACATGTTTGCAGGAAGGATAGGACTGGCAACTCAACATTCTGGGGCGCAGGATCTTTAGATGAGACAGCGGAGAGTGTAAAAAATAGTTGTGGTGTAGCACTATTGATTAAGGAGCTAATTGCTGCAGTATGGAGAGATGATGTCTTAAAGGGTCAGATGAGTTGGGCCGTCAGTTCAAAGTCTCACCCAAAAGCCTCCATCACTGGAGTGTCAGACTGAATTATGAATTCACATATCCAGAAGCAAGAGAGCTACTAACTGACCAATACTGAATCACAACATTTCTGCAACTATGAAATATTTTTAAAACTTGTAACATGATGAAATAATTCACTGCATTTATTTAAAGTAAAAAAATGTTGATGTAGAATAGGGATGAAAATTGCTACAGTACTACTGTCTCTTTTTCTTTAACCATAAAATTGTTGCAGGGAAGGAGGAGGCCATACAACCCATCTTTTCTTCTGGCTGTCTGAATGAACTCACTTAAGCCTTTCCCTGGCCGCCTCTCTGCAATTATACATACATATTCTTTCTTTTCAAATAACAGTCCAATTATACCTGTTTGAATGACTGACCCTACCTCCACTACACTTCCTTCAGTATAGCAGATAAGGAATTGCAGATAGTATCAAGTTTCAGGGATTGATTTAAAAATAATGTTTTAAGTACAGGTACCTTTTTGTTTTTGTTTTACAAAGTAAAACTCTTCAAATGTTAGGAGTAGGGGCTAAGAGGAAAAAATTAGCTGATAAGATGGAGAACAGGGCAGCCTACCAGTTGGTCACAGCTTACCAAAGGAGCACATGAATAAGGAAGCAGTATTGTATATGAGAGGCAGGTTCTTATTGGTATTGTTGTGCTTTCAATCTACTACACTGTTTATTAAATCTCCAAAAGCTCTTAGCACCGGACAAACACTTACTTATATTTGAGTTTGGAATTTTGACTGTCTTCCAGCCAAAGATTCCTAGGGGTAGGTGGGAATGTGGATTTGAGGCTACACCCAGATCAGCCATGATCTTATTGAATAGCAGACTGGCTCAAGGGGCTGAATGGCCTACTTCTGCTTGCAATTGATATGTTTATAATAGGGTTGCATTCTTTAATACTCATTCTCAGAATGTAAACAACACTGCAAGTCTGATGTTCATAGTTCAAGTGGATGTTATTGGTAAAATCCCCTTTACAGCCCCTAGCTCTCGAATTGTCTTAAAGGCCTTAAGAATCAGACAATGAGTTTGCATTCTGACATTGGAACCCTTTTTAGACCAGGCCAAGTAAGGGACACACTTAAATACTATCAAATCATTAACTACATCTAAATTGTCTGTTCCTGTCTTTTTTTTGGTAAAATTCCATTAATTAATTTGCTGTCTAAGCACACCTTTTATTTATAATTTGTTACTTTTTTTATTTGCTTAAAATTGGCTACCAGATAACACTATACTGTGTTGCCAAAATAATTAACAGCTTGTATTTAATTTAGATAATGTAATTAAACTTGTAAAGAAAAAAACTACATCAGAGATAATGGGAACTGCAGATGCTGGAGAATCCAAGATAATAAAGTGTGAAGCTGGATGAACACAGCAGGCCAAGCAGCATCTCAGGAGCACAAAGAAAAAACTGCACATGCTTTACCGATCAATTCTCAACTCTATTCTAGACTTTGTGAGAGACAAAAAAAACTGCAGGTGCTGGAAGCCAAGTAGACAGACAGGAGGCTGGAAGAACACAACAAGCCAGGCTGCATCTGGAGGACAGCAGCGGTCAATGTTTTGGATATTGCCCTTCTTTAGGTCCTGCTGGCTGTTTGGTCCTGAAGAAGGGTGGTACCCAAAACATTGACTGCTCCTTTCCTCCAGATGCTGCCTGGCTTGCTGTGTTCATCCATGCACCTGTTTGTCTACCTAGTCTAGATTTTGAATGCAAGACTGTGTAAAAATTGTGTAAATTAGGTGATAGTGAGATGACAGCCCATTTAACAACCAGGAAATATTTTAAAAGGGCTAGTGATTCACAGTTGCCCACTTTACATAGTCATAAGTTCAACCTCTATCCTTTATCTCAATAAGTGTTCTATTACACTTAAAAAGGTACAAACTCCATGAAAATACAGTATGAATTTGGCAAAAGATTTGTGCGCAGAGATTACATCAACATGAGGTGAGGCATCTATCTTGAACTTCACTACTCTTTTCCCATTCCAGCCTCTTAGATGATCCCAGGATTTTCAACAGGTCATTCCAAATGTTGATCATACTTTGCATCTTTGCACACACCTCTTAAAAGCCACTTTCAGCAGTTTAAATCCTATTTCCTGTTTAAAGTTTTTAAAATTTTGCTTTGGGAATGGACAGCGCCAGCAAAATTAGATTTGTTGCTTGGACAGCATTAAGTTACTTACATGATCTGCAATGGGAATCACATGTAGATGTGACAGGTTCTCATCCTAGAATGATGCTGGTGAACCACATTGATCTAGTAAAAATCTTTGCATCCCAGTCTTGTGAATATTAATTGGTTCAGCATCTCCATTTTGGGGTTTAGAAGAATGAGGGACATCTCATAGAAACCTATAAAATTCTAATGGTACATTGCATCCCTGGTGTCATGGTCAGGGATGTCACAGGACACCAGTATGGTATTCTTGAGGGGGATAGTGAACAGCCAGCAGTCATGGCCCATGTCAGTACCAATGACATGGGTTAAAAAAAAATGAGGTCCTGCAACAGGAATTCAGAGAGTTAGGGTGGTAGATTAAAAAGCTGACTACTAAGGTCTTCAAATGAGGCTGTCTGGATACAGATTAGAAATTTTTTAAAAAGGGTGATTACTTTGACTGGTGGGAGGCCGAAAGTATAATCCTGGCAGAGGGAGATAGAGGAGCAGATATGTAGGGATTTTACAGAAAGGTGTGAGAGAAATAGCGTTATAGTTAAGGGGGATTTCAACTTTGCAAACATTGATTGGGATCATTTTAAGTGATCTTACTAGGCGGGAAGGAATTTTTAAAATGCATCCAGTAAAGTCTTTTTGTGCCACTATGTAGATAATCCAACTAGAGATGGGGTAGTACTACACCTAATACTAAGGAAGAAAGCTAGTCAAGTGTTTGAAGTTTCAGTGGAAGAGCATTTTGGGAATAATGAATGTAACTCTATATGTTTCAAAACCATTAAGGAAAGAGATAAAGATAACACAGAACTAAATTGCAATATCATTAGACAGGATCTGGCAAATGTAGACCAGCTGCAGCTACTTGCAGGTAAGAATACAGTGGGAAAAAGTGGGAGTCTTTTAAAAGTATACAGTGAGAATTCAGAGCCAGCTCCTTCCTATAAGAGCAAGGGCAGTGAGTTCAGAGAATCCTAGATTTCAAGGAATATCAAGACTTTAATAAAGGAAATGGAGGAAGTATATGTTAGGCACAGTGCATTAAAAACAGGGAGGCCCTTTAAATATACAGAATGTAAAGGCTGCTTAAAAAAAATGAGAAGCACAATAAGGAGCCACAACACATCTTTAAAAACCAAAAGAACTGTGGATGCTGTAAATCCTTGGCAGGTTTGATCAAAGAAAACCCCAAAGCTTTTCATAAGTACGTTAAGAAGAAGAGGATTATCAGGGAAAGCTGTTAGCTTTTAGACACCAGCAGTGTTTAGCCAGTGGATATGGGTGAGGTCTTCGGTGACTATTTTCATCTGTGTCACAGAGGAGAAAGGCATTGTGGGCAGCAACTTCATTTGGGATGGAGAAGTTTTGAACATTAAAACCATTTAGGCCATTCAGCCGATTGAGTAGCTCTGCCATTGAATCATGGCTGATGTTTCTCAACCCCATTCTCCTGCCTTCTTTCAGTAATCCTTGACCTCCTTACCAAATCAAGAAATTCTGTCTTAAATACACTCAATGACTTGGCCTCCATAACCCTCTGTGGCAGTGAGATCCACAGATTCACCATCCTCAGGTTGAAGAAATTCCTCCTCATCTCAGTTCTACAAGAGTCATTCCTTCATCCTAAGCCTGTGTTTTATTCTGTCCAAATAGTGGAGTATTGTCTTCATCTCCACTGTATCCAGGCCTTTCAGTATTCTGTAAGTTTCAATGAGATGCCCCCTGTTCCTTCCAAGTTCAATTGAGTGCAGACTCACAGTCCTCAACTTGTCCTTGTATGACAAGCCCTTCATGCCAGGAATCATTCACTCGGTGACAATAAAGTCTAAATCAAAATAAAATCATTCTTGTAGACTTCCTCTGGACCCCTTCCAATGCCAGCACATCCTTCTTTAGATATGGGGAACAAAACTACTCACAATATTCCAAATGTGGTCTGACGTATACAGCCTCAACAATACAGCAGCTCTTGCTTTCTAACCCCCTTGAAGTTATGAAGACAAATGCAAAATAACCAGCATGGTATCCTTAAGAGAATCCTGATCTAAGACCTCAAGTCCCTTTGCGCTTCAGGTTTCCGAAGTCTTTCTCCATTTAGAAAATAGTCCATGCCTTTTTTCCTACAAAAATGAATAACGTCACATTTTGCCACATTGTATTCCATTTGCCCCTTCTTTCGACAATTGCCTAGCATGTCCAAGATCTTCTGCAGCTTCCCTAACATTTTCTTTGTATCAGCTGCAACAGGGCTCTTAGTTCTTTTGTCCAGGTTATTAATGTATAACATGAATAGTTGTGGTCCAGACACAGACTGCTGCGGTAGTCGCCAGCTGTAATCTTGAAAAAGACCTCTTTATCCCAATGTTCTGCCTTCTGCCAGTCAGCTAATCCTCTACCCATTCTAGAACCTTGCTACTATACCCATAGACACATATCTTATCTGGTGTGGCAACTTGTCAAAGGCCTTCTAGAAATCTAAATAGATCACATCCACTGGTCCTCCTTCGTCCAACTTGCTCATTACCGCCTTAAAGAATTTTAGCAAAATTGTCAGGCATGACCTCAATTTAATGATACCATGCCGACTCCACCCTATTTTACCATGCACTTCCAAGTAATCTTCAATCTCACCATTAATGGACTCAAGAACCTTACCAAGGTCAGGATAACCAGCCTATAGTTTCCCATCTTTTACCTCCTTCCCTCCTAAAACAGGAGTGATACATTAGCCATTTTCTAGACCTCTGGTATCCTCTCTGACTCCAGTGACTCATGAAAGATTACTACGAATGCTATTACGATCAGGTCAGCTAACTTCAGAACTCTGGGGTGTAATCCTTCTGGTCTGGGTGATTTAATGACCTTCAGACCTTTCAGCTTCCCCTTAGTTTTCTCCTTAGTTTTCTTTGTTCTCCATTAAATACTTCTATATCCTCTTTTTCCAGAACAGTATCCATTCTAGCCTTTTTGTAATAACTGAAAACTGCGGATGCTGTAACTCAGGAACAAAAACAAAGTTGCTGGAGAAGCTCAGCAGGTCTGGCAGCATCTGTGAAGGAAAAAAACAGAGTTAATCCTTCGGGTCTGGTGATCCTTCCTCAGAGGACCTGAAATGTTAACTCTGTTTTATCCTTCACAGATGCTGCCAGACCTGCTGAGCTTCTCCAGCAACTTTGTTTTTGTTCTAGCCTCTTTTTTTGCGTATCTAATAAAGAACACTTGCATTCTTCTTTTATGTTACTATCTAGCTTACCTCATACTTCATTTTCTCCCTTCTTAATCCTGCTGAGTGTATCCCTGCTTGCAGGGAATTTCAAACTGGCAAAGGCAAACTGTGCTTTCTGTGGAGTCCATGGTCATATGTACACTGGTTGTGTTTGATCACACCCCTATTTTGTGTTTTAAAATGGGGCTTTCACTGAATTTTTGGTTGTACTTCAATCTACGGGCAGCTGGAAGGGGCAGACAATTTGGAGGATCCCCTTGGCGCTGATTCTTAGCCTAGCCAAAGTAGCCATTAATAAATCCAGGCAGTGGATAATGGTGGGGATTATAATCCCTGGCTAAATTTGAATTCAATAAAAATTAAGAGTCTAATGAAGCCACTGTGGATTGTTGGAAAAGCCAATCTGCTTTACAAATGTCCTGGGCCTACATTTGCTCCAAACACACAGCAATGTGGTTGACTCTTTAACTGCTCTCTCAAAAAGCCAAGCAAGCTATTCAGTTGTTACAATTACTAGACAGTCTCAATGAAATGGAGCGAATAACCTGGCAACAACCTAGACATCGTCATCCCAAGGTACATCTTGTTCTGTCAGCAGGACAGAGCTAGCAAAGGTGACAGCTCAACGTGTATAGTTGGAACTCCTCAAATATTCACTCTGCACATCACTAATTCTCAGGCACCAGGGCAGAGATGAGGAAGGAGAATTATCTCCTTCAGTTGAAGAATCAGAGCTAAGCAATTCCACAACCAACGGATCAGATCTAAGCTCTGTAGTACTGTCACGTCTGGTTGTGAATGGTGATGGACAATTAAACATGTCACTTGAGAACAAAGGCTCCACAATATCTCCAAGCTCAATGATGCATTCACAACAGTCTTTAGCCAAAAGAGCAGAGTGGATGGATGACTCATCATGGCCTATTCCAGTGGTCCCTGGTGTGTGTACACATACGCACATGCTGCCATGGCCATTTGCCTATTACCCTTATATAAGGCTCTTCCACTTCTATAATACTCTTATTTGTTTGTACATTGCTGGTTAATAAATACAGCTCTCTAACTTAGTGCATTAAGATCTTGCTTTCTACTCATGCTTCTACTTCCAATCTGAGGTCTTCAAAAATCCATAGAATCCCTACAGTGTGGAAACAGGCCCTTTGGCCCAACAAGTCCACACCGACCCTCAGAGCATCCCACCCAGACCCATCCCCCTTTAACGCACCTAATTTACACATCCCTGAACACTGCGGGCAATTTAACCTGGCCAATCCGCCACGCCTGCACATCTTTGGACTGTGGGAGGAAACCTACACAGACACGGGGAGAATTTGCGAACTCCACACAGACAGTTGCCTGAGGGGGAAAATCAAACTCAGGCACCTGGCTCTGTGAGGCAGCAGTGCTAACCACTGAGTCACCATGTCATCTTTCCTTATTCTGAGATTGATTTTTTGGCCCTAGACTTTTCTGCATCTACCATGTTATGTACTCTTAAGAATTTTGTATGTTTCAATAAGTTGGGTCTCATTCTTTTAAACTCCAATGAATACAGATTCAACCTATTAATCCCCTCCTCAAAGGGCAATCACTGTGCACCCAGGGTCAACCAAGTGAAACATCTCTGGATGCCTCCAATACTAGTATTTCTTTCCTTAAAAAAGGGAGTAATTTGATCAGCTTTAGTCCCACGCGTAATCTACCTCATGCATTATATTGCATTAACAAAACATAAGAACATAATAGCTAGGAGGTGTAGGCCATCTGGCCCTTCAAACCTGCCCCACCATTCAAAAAGACCATGGCTGATCTTTTTGAGACTCTCCTCCACTTACCTGCCCACTCACCATAACCCTTAATTGTTTACTGTTCAAAAATTTATCTAGCCTTGCCTTAAAAACATTCAGTGAGGTAGCTTCAACCACTTCACTGGGCAGGGAATTCCATAGATTCACAACTCTTTGAACAAAGAAAATTACAGCACAGGAACAGGCCCTTCGGCCCTCCAAGCCTGCACCGATCCAGATCCTCTATCTAAACCTGTCGCCTATTTTCCAAGGATCTGTATCCCTCTGCTCCCTGCTCATTCATGTATCTGTCTAGATACATGTTAAATGATGCTATTGTGCCCGCCTCTATGACCTCCACTGGCAACACATTCCAGGCACCCACCACCCTCTGCATAAAGAACTTTCCACGCATATCTCCCTTAAACTTTTCCCCTCTCACCTTGAAATTGTAACCCCTAGTAATTGAGTCCCCCACTCTGGGAAAAAGCTTCTTGCTATCCACCCTGTCTATGCCTCTCATGATTTTGTCGACCTCCATCAGGTCCCCACTCAACCTCCATCTTTCTAATGTAAATAATCCTAATCTACTCAATCTCTCCTCATAGCTAGTGCCCTCCATGCCAGGCAACATCCTGGTGAACTTTCTCTGCACCCTCTCCAAAGCATCCACACGCTATCGGTAATGTCGTGACCAGAACAGTATACAGTATTCCAAATGTGGTCGAACCAAAGTCCTACACAACATGACCTGCTAACTCCTGTTCTCAATACCCTGTCCGATGAATGGAAGCATGCCATATGCCTTCTTGACCACTCTGATCACACTTCTTCGGGGTATAATGGACCTAAACACTCAGATCTCTCTGTGCATCAATTTTCCATTTACCGCATAGTTTACTCTTGAATTGGATCTTCCAAAATGGATCACCTTGCATTTGCCTGGATTGAGCTCCATCTGCCATTTCTCTGCCCAAATCTCCAATCTATCTATATTCTGCTGCGTTCTCTGACAGTCCCCTTCACTATCTGCTACTCCACCAATCTTAGTGTCATCTGCAAAGTTGCTAATCAGACCATCTAGGTGTGGCCTCACCAGAACCCTATACAGCTGCAGCATAGCCTCCCTGTTTTTAAACTCCATCCCTCTAGCAATGGCAGACAAAATTCCATTTGCCTTTTTAATTACCTGCTGCACCTGCAATCCTACTTTTAGTGATTCATGTACAAGGACGCCTAAGTCCCTCTGCACAGCAGCGTGCTGCAATTTTTTACCATTTAAAACATAGTCCATTTTGCTGTCATTCCTACCAAAATAGATGACCTCACACTTATCAACATTGTACTCCATCTGCCAGACTTTTGCTCACTCACTTAGACTATCCATATCCCTCTGTAGACTTTCAGTGTCTTCTGCACGCTTAGTTCTACCCACTCATCTTGGTGTCATCTGCAAATTTTGACAAATCACACTTAGTCCCCATCTCCAAATCATCTATGTAAATTGTAAAACATTGTGGTCCCAACACTGATTCTTGAAGGACACCACTAGCCACTGACCACCAACCAGAAAAACACTCATTTACCCCTAATCTTTGTTTTCTACTAGTCAACCAATCCTCTATCTATTCCGAAACATCACCTGTAATACCATGCAACTTTATCTTATGTAGCAGCCTTTGATGTGGCACCTTGTCAAATGCCTCCTGGAAATCCAGATACACCACATCCACAGGTTCCCCATTGTCTACCATGCAGCTAATGTCCTCAAAGAATTCCACCAAATTAGTTAAACATAGCCTACCCTTCATGAACCCATGATAGGTGTCCTCAATGGGACAATTTATATCCAGATGTGTTGCTTTTTCTTCCTTAATGATAGATTCAAGCATTTTCCCCACTACCGAAGTTAAGCTAACTGGCCAATAGTTACCTGCTTTTTGTCTACATCCTTTTTTAAACAGTGGTGTCACATTGGCTATTTTCCGATCTGCAGGAACCACCCCAGAGTCCAATGAATTTTGCTAAATAATTACTAGTGCATTTGCTATTCCCCCCATCACCTCCTTTAGTACCCTGGGATGCATTTCGTCAGGGCCAGGAGACTTGTCTACCTTTAGCCCCATTAGCTTGCCCAGCACTGCCTCCTTAGTGATAGTAATAGTTTCTAGGTCCTCACCTGCTATAACCTTCCTGCCATCAGTTTTCACCATGTTATTTGTGTCTTCCACAGTGAAGACCGACACAAAATAACCGTTTAATGCCTCAGCTATTTCCACATTCCCAGTTATTAAATTGGCCTTCTCATCCTCTAAAGGACCAATGTTTACCTTTGCCACTCTTTATATAAATATGTAAATCGTAGAACGTTTGCTGCCTGTTTTTATATTCTAAGCTAGTTTACTCTCATAATCTATCTTACTTTTCTCTATAACTTTTTTTGTGGCTTTGTGTTGGCCTTTAAAGATTTCCCAGTCTACTCGTTTCCCACCACTCTGCTTTATTGTACCTGTTTTTTTCAATCTGATACGTTCCTTTATTTCCTTAGCCATCCATGGCTGACTATGTCTTTTCCTACAGTTCTTCCTTATCACTGGAACATACTTCTGCTGAGCACTGAGAAAAATCGTTTTGAAAGCCCTCCACAGTTCTTAAATTCACCCACCATAAAGTTTTTGCTCCCATTCTACCTTAGCTAACTCCTCCCTCATCCCATCATAGTCTCCTTTGTTTAAGCACAGGACATTGGTACTGGATTTAACCTTCTCATGCTCCATCGTATTTTAAATTTGACCATACTGTGATCGCTCCTTCCAAGAGGATCCCTAACTGTGAGATCATTAATTATTCCTGTCTTATTACACAGGACTAGATCTAGGATAGCTTGCTCCCTTGTAGGTTCCACTACATATTGTTCAAGGAAATTATCGCGGATGCATTCTATAAACCCCTCCTCGAGGCTGCCATGACCGACCTGTTTTGAGCAATCAATATGTAGATTAAAATCCCCCATGACAATTGCTGTACCATTTTTACATGCATTAGCTATTTACATAGAACATAGAACTGTACAACACAGTACAAGCCCTTCAGCCCACAAAGTTCTTTGTTTATTGCCCACCGCACCATGATGTCATTATTAGGTGGCCAAAAGATCACACCTACCAGTGATGACTTCTCCCTGCTATTCCTAATTTCCACCCAAATGGATTCAACCTTTTGTTCAGTAGAACTTATATCATCTCTCACTACCGCCCTGATATCATCCTTAAAAATCAGAGTGACACTACCTCCCTTACCTTCCTGTCTGTCCTTCCAAACAGTTTAACTCCCAGTCATAACCATCCAGCAACCATGTCTCCACAATGGCCACTAAATCATACCCATTTGCCATGATTTGCACCATCAACTCATCTCCCTTGTTTTGCATGCTGTGAGCATTCAGATAAAGTGCCCTTATGCCAGTTTTTACACCTTTTTCAGTCCTATCACCTCCATTACTAACAGCTCTTGAGTTCTTCCCTTTAACTTTTTAACTAATTTTCAATGGAGTTGAAGCTTCCTCGTCACCTGCTAACCTGCTGCTTTGCCTTCCATTTATTGTTGTACACCCTCTACGCTCACTTCTCCCTTCCCCCCTACTTACTAGTTTAAAGTCCTATTGACTACCCTATGAACCCCTTTTGCCAGAACACTGGACCCAGCCCTGTTCAGGTGGAGTCCATCCCAGCGGTATAGATCCCTTCTGTCCCAGAACTGATGCCAGTGCCCCATGAAAAGGAAACCTTCTTTCCCACACCACTCTTTTAGTCATGTGTTTACTTCTCTGATCCTCGCCTCCCTGCGCCAATTTGCACGTGGTTCAGGCAGTAATCCAGAGTTTATGACCCTTGAAGACCCATTTTTTAATTTTGTTACTAGCTTTACATAATCCCAAAATAGGTCTTCTGTCCTAGTCCTGCCTATGTTATTGGTACCTACGTAGAACACAACAACTGGATCCTCCCCCTCCCTCTCTAGTATCCTCTCAATTCGGTCAGAGATGTCTCGCACCCTGGCACTGGGCAGGCAAAACGCAATGTGGGACCCCCTATCCTGCTCACAAAGGATACTGTCTATGCCCCTGATGATGGAATCCCCTACAACTACAATCTGTCCTTTAGCTCCCTCCCTCTCGAATGGCCTCCTGAGCCATGATGCCATGGACAGTTGACTCCTCCTTCCTGTAGCCCTGTTCCTCATCCATGCAGGGAGCAAGTGCCTCATACCTGTGGGACAATGTCAAGGGCCCCAGCTCTTGTGTTCCTGTCTGCAGGGTCCCTCTACCCACCTCAATCACAGTGACACATGGCTGTTCCTGGCTGCTGATCAAATCAACATTAGTTAATCTGCCAGGTGTGACTGCCTCCTGGAACACAACATCCAGGCATTTCTCCCCCTCTCCTGGATGTGCCACAGTGTTTAGAGTTCAGATTCCAGCTCATCAATTTTGACCTGGAGCTCCTCAAGCAGCCAATACCTTCTGCAGATGTGGTCACTGCTGTTCTCAATGGGATCAGCTAGCTCCCACATCATACAGCTACAACACATCTCCTGGCCTGCTATCTCCACTTAGTTAATTATTTAAAATTAATTAGTTTTTTTAAGTTTCACAGTGTTCTCTCTTTAAGTGTTCTCTGTACCAGTAAGTTCACTCCATTATATACTCAAACAGACTCCGGTCTTTCCTTCTGAACTGTCGCCAGAGGATTTGGCATCTAGGTAACCTCCCTGAAAGATAACAAAGAGATAACAAACTTCTCAAATTTATTGGGTGAAAGATAACTGTTACCCAGCTGACCACTCACGCACTGTCTGGAACTCCTCCTCTGCTGAACAACCGAAGGCCGCAGTCACGTGAGGTAAGACTTTTATAATGAAAGCTTACCTTCCCGGCTGCCCTCGTGCTCTCTCCCTGACTCCCACTGCTGAACAACTGAAAACCTAAACTTCCCATCAGCCCCTGGCTCATACTGCTGCCGCCACTGAAAACAAAAAGGCCGCTGCTACATGAGGTAAGTTTTTATACAGGGCAAAAAAAAACATTGGCCCCAGCTCGCGCTGCAGCCATTGGAAACAAGAAAACATTCCTATTTTAATGTTCCATTTCCTTTGGAATAATTGTTGACAGGTCCATCTACTTTCCCTATAATCTGCTGAACTGGTACGCTAACTTTTTATGATTTATGTATGTTAATTCTCAAATCCCTCTGAATTTAAATTTAATATTCATCTGACCAAAGTACATAATCTCCCATTGTATTCCATCTGCAACTTGTTTAACCTGTTCATAACCTTCTGCAAATTGTCACCCTCAGTACTTACCTTGTCCCCTATTTTTATCATGCCTAAACCGAGCAATAGTACATTCACTGGTAATCCAGGACATTATTATGTGTTGCAAGTAATTGTGGTCCAGCCAAACATGTAATACTTTATCAAATGCCTTCTGGAAATCCAATTATATTACACTCACTGCTTCCCCTTTATCCGTCCTGCTTATTACATCCTCAAAAGAATTCTAATTTGCCCTTCATGAAACCATATTGTTTGATTATTTCATATATTTCTAAAGGCCACATCTTCTGACACCCCTGAAAGTTTCAGACTGTATTCTGTACACACACTCATTGTGAAATTCTTTAAAAGAAATAGTGGTGCTCAAGTATCAGCAATAAATGAGTAAGACAATGTCATTGGCAGGACAAGCCAGATTACTGAGCATGCACATTTTGCACACGCACAGTGAGCACAATTTCAGGGTGTCGGCCTACATTTTCATTTTGAAATGCTCTGCCAATACATGCTTTATAATAAGCTCTAACATTTTCAGAATAGCAAATGTTAAAGTAACTGGCCTATTAGTTACCAGTTTTTTTTGTCTCCTTTTCCTTTTAAATAAAGGTGTTACATTAACAATTTTCCAACCCTCTGGAACTTTTCCAGAATCGGAGCTTTCTTGGAAGATTACTACTGATTCAGCCATTTTCTCTATAATTACTTCATTTAATATCCTAGTAAAAATCCCACCTGGTCCAGGGAACTTACTGGTCTTTAGCCACCCTCCTGTAAAAATGATATCCCATACTCAATTCCTCTGCCTCCACATCTGCTCCCAGGTGGAGTCATTCTACTCTAGGACCTCCCAAATATCGTCCTACTTCAGAGGCAGCAGTTTCCCCTCCACTGTTATTAAGGATGCTCTCGACCGCATCCCTCCCATTTCCCATGCTTCTGCCCTCAAACCTTCTCCCCCCAACAAGGATGAAGTCCCCTTAGTCCTCACATAGCACCCCACCAACCTCTGAATACAACACATCATTCTCCAACATTTCCGCTACCTTCAAATCAGACCCCACCACCAAAAAGGTATTTCCCTCCCCATCCCTGTCCACCTTCCTTAGGGACTGGTCACTCCATGATTCCTTTGTCAGCTCCACCTCTCCACCAACCCATCCACCACACCTGGCACCTTTTCCTGCAACAGCAGGTGAACACCTGCCCCACACCTCTACCTTTTACCTTCATACAAGGCCCCAAACAATCCTTCCAAATCCAACAGATATTCACCTGCATAACAAGGAGCTGGATGAACACAGCAGGCCAAGCAGCATCTCAGGAGCATCCCCCTCCACCGACACCCTCATCCGCCTAGCCGAACTCTTCCTCACCCTCAACAACTTCTCTTTTGATTCCTCCCACTTCCTACAGACAAAGGGGGTGGCCATGGGTACCCGCATGGGCCCAAGCTATGCCTGCCTCTTTGTAGGTTACGTGGAACAGTCCCTCTTCCGCACCTACACAGGCCCCAAACCCCACCTCTTCCTTCGTTACATTGATGACTGTATCGGCGCCGCCTCTTGCTCCCCAGAGGAGCTCGAACAGTTCATCCACTTCACCAACACCTTCCACCCCAACCTCAAGTTCACCTGGGCCATCTCCAACACATCCCTCACCTTCCTGGACCTCAGAGTCTCCATCTCAGGTAACCAGCTAGAAACTGACGTCCATTTCAAGCCCACCGACTCCCACAGCTACCTAGAATACACCTCCTCCCACCCACCCTCCTGCAAAAATTCCATCCCCTATTCCCAATTCCTCCACCTCCGCCGCATCTGCTCCCAGGATGAGGCATTCCACTCCCGCACATCCCAGATGTCCACGTTCTTCAAGGACCGCAACTTTCTCCCAGCTGTGGTCGAGAACGCCCTTGACCGTGTCTCCCGTATTTTCCGCGAAACATCCCTCACGCCCGGCCCCCGCCACAACAGCCCCCAGAGGATCCCCCTCGTTCTCACATACCACCCCACCAACCTCCGGATACAACGTATCATCCTCCGACACTTCGGCCATCTACAATCTGACCCCACCACCCAAGCTATTTTTCCATCCCCACCCTTGTCTGCCTTCCAGAGAGGCCATTCTCTCTGCGACTCCCTTGTCCGCTCCACACTCCCCTCCGACCCCACCACAGCCGGCACCTTCCCCTGCAACCGCGGAAGTGCTACACTTGCCCCCACACCTCCTCCCTTACCTCTATCCCAGGCCCCATGATAACCTTCCACATCAAGCAGATGTTCACCTGCACATCCGCCAATGTGGTATATTGTATCCATTGTAGCCGGTGTGGCTTCCTCTACATTGGGGAAACCAAGCGGAGGGTTGGGGACCGCTTTGCAGAACACCTCCGCTCGGTTCGCAACAAACAACTGCACCTCCTAGTCGCGAACCATTTCAACTCCCCCTCCTGTTCCTCAGCCTGTCTCTGCTGCCCTAACCTGTTCTTCCTCTCACCGCAAGCCACACCTCCATTTCCTACCTACCACCTCCTTGACCTGTCCATCTTCCCTGGACTGACCTATCCCCTCCCTATCTCCTCACCTATACTCTCCTCTCTACCTATGTTGTTTTCTCTCTATCTTCAGTCCGCTTCCCCCTCTCTCCCTATTTATTCCAGTTCCCTCTCCCCATCCCCCTCTCTGATGAAGGGTCCAGGCCCGAAACGTTTAAAAAGCTTTTGTGCTCCTAAGATGCTGCTTGGCCTGCTGTGTTCATCCAGGTCCACACTTTGTTATCTTGGATTCTCCAGCATCTGCAGTTCCCATTATCACAGATATTCACCATTCACCTGCACTTCATCTAACCTCATCTACTGTATCTGTTGATCCTGATATGGTCTCTATAGTTAGGAGACCAAACTCAGACTTGGGGACCCATTTGCAGGGCATCTCTGCCCTGCATGCACCAACCAACCTGACCTTCCAGTTGCCATCCACTTTAACTCCACCTCCCATTCCCATGGTGACATGTCCATCCTTGGCCTCCTCCACCATCAGTGAGACCAAACATAAACTGGAGGAACAACACCTGATATTTTGTCTTGAGAACTTACGGCCAAAGGCCTGAATATTAATTTCACGAACTTCAAAATCTCTCCTCCCCCAATCTGTCCATCTTCCAAATCACCTAGCTATTCCACTCTTCCCACTGAACAACCACAATAACCCCCTACCTGCATCACCGGCTTCAAAATTTCTCCACCCCTAGCCTGTCCATCTTCCCACTCATCTATCCACTCTACCCTTCCTGCTGTCCAATCGCAATAACTCCTTACTTGCACCTACCCATCTCCACCTCACCTATTCTCACCCCAGCCCCTCTATTTATTTCTGGGCATCCTTTCCTCTCCCCACTACTGACAAAGGGTTTAGGCCCGAAATGTCGACTCTTATTTTTAAGATTAGATTCCCTTCGGCCCAACAAGTCCACACTGCCTCTTGCAGCATCCCACCCAGACCCATCCCCCTATAACCCACACACCCCTGAGCACTGCGGGCAATTTAGCATGGCCAATCCACCTAGACTGCACATCTTTGGACTGTGGGAGGAAACCGGAGCACCCAGAGGAAACCCACACAGACACGGGGACAATGTGCAAACTCCACACAGACAGTTGCCCGAGAGTGGAATTGAACCCAGGTCCCTGGTGCTGTGAGGCTGCAGTGCTAACCACTGAGCCACCATGCCGCCCCATGCTCCTTGTATGCTGTGCATTTCCAGCTCCACATTTATGGACTCTAGCTTCCAACATCTGCAGTCCTTTCTGTCTCCTTGTAGACAGTGAGCAGGCCACTGGCTCACATCATCTAGGTATCCATACCACTACTACAAATTCAGATGCTAGCGTGATATGAAAATGGTGGATGTTGCATTAACATTGACAACTAAGAGATAGCAGTCTGTGGCTATGACCTCTCACAACTAACTTTTTGAAAGCGCATTGGAAGAGGAAAGCAGAAACAATAAGCATAGCTGGCCACAAAGAGGATCAATGCTGCACCTTTCTGCTGCTTTCCTTTGCGGAAAATGCAATACTGAAGTGGGGCTGCAAAGCAGCAGAAAACAATGGTTCACACAGTTCACCACCATAGCACAAACCATTGTCTCATGTATGTTCTGTACAGCAATTCACAATTTTATTCCGAATATTGTGAACCCCTTCCCTAAAAGATATTTTAAGCATTAAAGTCAAATTTCCAAGCTCAGTAGTTCAGCATTTTCCAATTATGAAAGCAAATTTGCTCATCTTTAAAACTATAATCTACATGTCTAATTTAGGATGCATGTGGATGTGAAGATTATAAACATGCACGTCTGATTTACATTACAATAGCATTCCATGAGGTGCTCAGAAGAGAACAAAGCATTTTTTTTGAAAACAGATGTCAGCCAGAGGTTGGGCTCTAACTATTCTCATGTGACCACTTCAACAACTTCATGGTTTCAAACCATCTCGAAACAGGATGTCAATTTGCCTAATGGTCAGGCAACAGGAGATGAGGTGCAGGACAAGGAAAAAAAGCATTTTTTTTTAAAAAAGTGAATTTGCACTAAATTCAAGAAGACGCAGAAGGAAGGAAGGCTGTTCAAGCAAACCTGTGCGAAACGCCCAGAATGACTCAAGAAATAGGAAGAAAGTATTGAATAATGCACACACTGATTTTACACGAATAAAAATACAACAAATCAGTTTAATTGAGTAGGAATTTATTTCAATGCAGCATGTTAAAATAATACCTCTGACATGCATCAGAAAGTTGTTAACTAAGTTACACTTTTAGGATAAACATATACTAGCAGAGAAAATTACTTGTTAACGGTACACAATACCACATTTTCCACCAATAAATATTTAAATCTTATTACAACAGACAGTGAAGTACATTTTACTCACCAATAATTGAACATTATGGAATCCTATAAGAACACAAGAGTAGACCAATGGCCCCTTTAACCTGCACACAGAATCATGTCTAAACTGGTTCCTCAACTCCCTTTCCCTGCCCTATCCCTTTGAGAAGTTAGTAGTACATGGATAAACACATTATTAAACTGTGTAATTACATCACATTTCATGCCTTCTAGTTAAATGTGGGACAAATAGAAGTGCAAACAAATTAAATCCTACAAGCAGTCACATTTACACAAATATTCCTCACAGGAAAAATACATTTCAAACTATTTGGCATCAAAGACAGACAGGCTGAGTAGATTTAGAAATATTAATTGAAGGGAAAGGGAGAAACAAAAAAAAGTGATAGGAAAATGACTTTCAGGGAACACCTGAGGACAGGAATAGCAAGAGAATTTCAAAGAACAGTGCCTTCAGGAATCAAATAGTTCTATTTGCCTTTTTTTGAAAAAGGTCTCTGAAACATATTTAATATTACACTGTGAATATTTAGCTCATCTCAATCATTTGAGACATATTTCATTTGTAGGTCACATGATACACAGGAATATGCAGTGTCACGGCCCATCTCTGATACATCAGGCTAACAGGTTTGAAGGCATACAGTCACATAATGCCCGCTTTTCCACTCTCAGCAGCAGGTCATCAGTCTGTAATCAAATATATAATCAAAATGGTATGTACTGATCTTTCAAAATCTTACAAACACAGCTAATATTCAAGTGCCCTTTCCTCTTAAAAATAATCTATATCCCATGTTACAATTTGACTGTAGTTCCAAGTAATCAGCAAAGTTTGAATAATGCTGTATGCAGCCATCATAATTTCTAATATGCACAAAAATAAATTTAGAACATTTAAAAGATTAAAGAAATATTTAAAATACAGCTGAAAGTACTTCAGATTTCCGCACTACATCAAAAAAAATACTAACATAATTTACAATCTTAATCAAAGTATACAGATCATCGAATGGCAGGACAGGTGGAGAAGACAGTAAATAAAGCATACAATGTTCTTGGTTTTATTAATATGGACTGAGTACAAGAGCAAAGAGGTGAATGCTGAACTTCTTAAAGACACTTGTTAGACCTCAGCTAAAGTACTGCCTATGGTTGTGGGTGACACATTGTTGGCAAGACGCAAACACATTGGAGAGAATGCAGAAGCAATTTACTACTATGACACTTACTAGAATAGTACCAGATATGAGGAACCTTAGCTATAAATAGAGACTGAAAAAGTTGGACTGTTCTCCATGGAGAGAAGGCCAAGAGGAGATTTGATTGAGGTTTTCAAAATCATTAGTGAGCTGCATGGAATAGATAGAGTGAAGCGGTTTCTGCTTGTAAAAGAGACTGGAACAAGACAGCATAGGTTTAAAGTGATGTGCAAATGAAGCAAGGGTGATGTGAGAAAGGGACTTTTCCATACAGGGTGAGTTGTTGGAGAATGGATTACACTGTTTGGGAACATGGTGGAGGCATATTCAAAAACTAAGGTATTTCAGACGGCATTAGATTTTTTTTTGCATAGAAATGGTATGCAGGGATATGTGAAAAAACAGGAGATTGGCACCAGATAACAGAACCAGTGCAGGCATGATGGGCTGAATGGCCTCCTTCTGCACCATAATAGTTGTGATTCTGATTCTGCGATTAGTCTTTTAAAAAGGTACAAATCAAAAGGACATGAATCATCCTCAAACATAAATATGCATATCTGTTCTCAAGTGGGTCCTTAATATTAGCTATGAACGCTGCTGAAAAGCTGTGATCAAGTTGAGCATCCACCATGAATATTTCATGTTTAAGTAAAGATCTCTGGGAAGAAATAAACTTTGTAGATGCTAAGACAGTCTATAAATTCTACATGCAAATAAGACAAATGATGACGTATTTTGAATTAGAACAGCAAAAAAGACGTTTTAAAATGACATCCAGAAAACATCAGTATGGGTCATTTAATCAGAGGTCAAAAGCTGCAGCAATGTCTCCTCTAAGACAAACTGAAGGGCAGCAGAATGAGGGGTCAACCTAGGATAATTGGATGACAGGTAAGTTTGGCTGCAGTTGAACTACAGCGGATGAGTGAGGATGACACAAGATAGATAGGAGTGGAGTAACATGGCAGCGGATCTCTTCCTAGCAGGAATGGGATAAGCAATAGCAACAACAGCAATTAAGGTGATTTGGCCTTATGATTATCCATCAAGTATGCCCATGAAATGTGCTAAACAATATTTTACATGGTGAGAGAGACGCTTTCCCCACCCCTTTTGTTATTCCAACTGCAAGCCCATATGGTAATTCAGATGATTTAATGGAGATATGCTGCAAAAGGTTATCTGTCAATTTGCGTAGTGTTAATGCAATGTATCATACATTTCACTACCTCTAAAGGTTAGGCCATGTATTCTTAGTTACATCAATACTTGTAATTACCTACAAGCCAAACACTTTTGCTTGTAAGTTTAAATCATTAATAAATTTCATATAGCTCTCAGCAATAAAATGTTCTAACTTGTTCTGCTTTGATTTATTTTATCAACTAGTTATAGTGAACAATACACATTTACCCTGGTGTTTAGGTTATTTGCAGTCCTTTTCAAGTCTTGTAATGCTCTCTGCATAAATTCAAATGCATGACAGTCAACACAGGGACGACCTTTGGAAAAAACATTAAAACAGCTAAAATGAATTCTAGGTAGTTAACAAAATCTTATGACTGGCATTTATCATAAACACTGCCACTGGATATTTACAGTAGTAATTCAGGGATCAGAATATTTTAGAAGGACCCCACTGAGATTTTTGAGAGCTATCTTTCGGGGTTCCTTTATTATTCTCACTAACTTTGCACCCCCTCTTCTGCCAACCCCTCTCTCCACTGCACAGCTCCCATCTAATCTTTGCAGCTCCTCTTCACCCTACTTGCAATTCTTCTCCTCCATTTGCAAATTCATTTCACCTCTGCCTGACTCCCAGGCTCCACAGCTTCACATCTCACCTGTCCTTTGGCTGTTCTGGCTCTATTTCACCATTCAACCAGTGGTCCTGCTTCACCTGGCCATTTCTTCCAACACTGATTTGACCTCAGACTTCCTTCTGCTGTCAGCAATCTTGTTGCTTCCCCAGCGGCTGTTCCTTCCTTTGTTTGCTGGCAAGTTCGCTATGAGGAGGTGTTTCAGCTATGGGATGACTTTTCTGATTCGTCACTTGTCATTAAATTCTTCCCAGGCAATTCGGCCAAATCCACCCTCCTCCAGCCATTTATTTTGAGCACTTCAGTGGTAACAATCCGAGTACAATGCTTTTTAAAATCGGAAAACAAATACTACACCTTGATCTAACTACTTTCTAGATGGCTATAGCCAATACTAATGTGTACTGTTTCTTCAAAAATTAGGATAACCACAAAACAGATTGAAAAACTCAACTCAGACCAAGATAGCTCATATGCACAATATATTACACAGGGTTTAAATTGAATAAATACCGACTACTTGATAATCAAGTCACTTGAAGCCATCTCTATTTGCTCTGAATAATTCATTTCACTCCAACTCAGCACTGCAGTCAGACTCGGAGCTCTTACACACAGAGAGGCCATTGGGATGCTAAGAACTGCAAATGCTGGAGTCAGAGAAAACAAAATGTGGAGGTGGAGAAACAGCAGGCCAGGCAGCATCAGAGGAGCAGGGAAAGTTGACATTTCAGGTCAGGACCCTTCTTCAGAAATGGGGAGGGGGGAAGCGAGCACACAAGTAAATAGAGAGAGGAGTGAAGCTGTGGAAAATGATAGGCAAGTGCAGATAGGGAGTGGTGGGGATTGGTCAGTGAGGTGGGGGGGGGGGAGGATAAGTGGGAAAAATGGACAGGTTGTGTTAGGTCAAGGAGGCAGGACGGAAGGAAGAGGGTAGATTTTGAAACTGGTAAAATCCACGATTAGGCCACCTTGCTGTAGACTAGCGAGGCAGAATAGGAGGTGCTGCTCGTCCAGCTTGCAGGTGGCCTCAGTGTAACCTTTTGGCCCATTTTGTCCATACAGATCATCAACATCCATCTATCCTAATCCTGTCTTCCAGCACTTGGACAATGGTCTTGTAGACTATGGCAAGCCAAGTGATCATCTAAATAATTTTTAAATGTCTCGAGGGTACTCAAATATAGCTCCATTCTCAGCAGCGAGTTCCAGAAATCTCTGGAATGTTTCTTTTTTTACCCTAGGAGCTTTATATACCGCAATAAGAACCCCTCTCAGCCTCTCACTTCATAGCTGAATCACTCCAGCCCAAGCAACATCTTGGGGACTCCCCTCTGCACCCATTCTAATGTGATCGCATCCTTTCCATAGTGTGGTGGCCACAAGTGCAAGCACAGTGCCCTAACTTCAGCCTGATGTTATTTACACAAGACCATAAAACATAGGGACAGCATTAGGCCACTCAGCCGATCGGCCTGCTTCATCACTCAAATCACAGCCTATATGTTTCCCAAACCCATTACCCTGGCTTCTCCCCATCATTTGCAATTCCCTTACTAATCAAGAACCCATTTATCTTTGTTTTAAATAGATCTCAATGACATTGCCACCGAAGGCTATCAAGGCAATGAGTTCCACAGATGTACCATCCTCCTGCTGAAGAAAATCCTCAGCTCAGTTCTAGAGAGTTGTCACTTCACTCTGAGGCTGTGCCCTTAGATTTCAGTCTCTCCTATACACCTGTCTTTGGCCCATATCTCTCAATACCTTCACTCAACAAAAATGTATCGGTCTCAAATTTAAAACAGCAACTGGTCCAGCATCCTCTGCCATGTGTTGAAATTAGTTCCAAACGTCTAAGTCAGTTCTGCTATAACGCGAATTGGCTATAACACAACTGACAAATAGGGGAACACTGGTTCTAAAACACAAACTTGTGTTGGCTATAATGTGATTCCATTGGTGGGCAGAGGAGTAAGCCATTAACATCACATGATTGTTTCATGGGTTTTGTTCTTAGCATGCCATCAGAGGAGCTCCTGAGGATCAAAGAACATTGTGTTGGTCTTGCAAAGCTAGTTGGATCTGAAGAAGTGGAGAACGAGGATGTTGAAGAGCTGCTTGAGTCCCACTGTGAAGACCTCTGTACAGGTGATCTACAACAACTTGTTGCTGAGGGGGAAGTGGAAGATGAAGTTGAGGATGCAGCATTACAACAGCTTTTCATTTCTCCACATCCATGTTAGCCAGGCGTCTCAGTATTCTTGAAGTTCCAATGAGATTCCCACTCATCCTTTCAAAATCCATTGAGTACAGACCCAGAGCTCTCATCTGCTCCTCATTCACTCCAGGATCATTTTTGTAAATCTGCTCTGGACTCTGACCAACGCCAGTACATCCTTCCTCAGATACTGGGCCCAAAACTGCTCTCAGTTTTCCAAACACAGTCTGGTCAGAGCCTTATACAGCCTCAGTAGTACATCCCTGCTCCTTATCCAGTCCTCTCAAACTGAATGTTAACATTGCATGTGCCTTCATAACTGCCAACTGAACATGCATGTTAACCTCAAGAATCTGAACTAGGATTCCTAAATCCCCTTGTGCTTCAGATTTCTAAATGCTTTCCCAAGAAAATAGTCTATGCATCTATTCTTCCTACCTAGATGAATAACCTCACTTTCCCAGATTGTATTCCATCTGCCACTTCTTTTTGCTCTTTTAGCTTGTCCAAGTCCTTCTGTAACCTTCTTGCTTACCAAACATTACCTGACTCTCTACCTATCTTTGAGTCACCTGCAAACTTAGCAACAATGCCATCAGGTCTTTCATCTAGATCATTAATGTATAATGTGAATAGCTGTGGTCCCAACACTGGCTCCCGCAGAACTTCACTACCTATTGACTGCCATCTTGAAAAATGTCCCTTTATTCCTACTCTCTGCCTTGTGCCAGCCAGCCATTCCTCTATCCATGCTAGTCCATTGTCCCTAACACCACAGGCTCTTATCGTATTAACCTCCTGTGTGCCACCTTGTCAAAAACCTTCTAGAAATTCAGACAGATCACATCCACTGGTTCGCTTTTGTCTAACTTGCTTGTTACCTCCTCAAATAATTTTAACAAATTTGTTAGTCATGACCTCCGTTGAAGAAGCCATGCTGATTCAGCACTATTTTACACACACTTCCAAGTACTCAGCAAGCTTATCCTTAATAAGGAGCTCTAAAATCTTACCAACAATGCAGGTCAGACCAACCAGCCTATGCTTTCCTGTCTTGATTCACTCACTTCTTAAACAGAGAGTGTTACATTAGCCATTTTCCCAATACTCTGGAACCCTCCCTGACTCCAGCAATTCCTGAAAATCACCAACACCTCCACAATCTCTCAGCTATCTCGTTCAGAACCGTCAGGTGTAATCCATCTGGTCCAATCTTCAGATCTTTCAACTTCTGCATCAACTTTTCCATAGATGATAACTTCAGCCCATTCTGGTCTGATACTGGTGCCTTCCACCATGAAAACTGATGTAAAATATCTATTCAGTTCCTCCAGCATTGCTTTGTTCCCAATTACTACCTCCTCAAACTCATTTTCCAGCAGTCCAACGTCCAATCTTGTCTTTCCTTTACCTCTTATCTTAGAAAAAAAAATCTTGCAATCTTCTTGAATATTACTGGTTAGCTCATCCTGATCTTTCATCTTCTCCTGCCCATATTGCTTCTGGTTTTTACAGGCTTTCCAATCCTCAGGCTTCCCACTAATCTGCACCACATGGTATGCTTTTTCTTTTGCTTTTATGCTGTCCCTTTCTTACATGCCGTTTCTGTCTTCTATTTCCTGCTGCCCATCTTGACTCCTGCTAGGGGTCCTGTACATAACTACCATCACCGACTTCTTTCCTTTACAGTTCTTCAACGCTACCCATACAGATTCTATGCCTCCCAAACCCATACTGCTTTTTGCTATTGATTTAATTTCATTTCTTAATAAGAAGGCAGCCTCAAAGCCCTCTGCATATGCCTGTCCTATCGTCAGGACATGTATCCTAAGATATTTAGTCCCATGCCCTGATCCTTTTGCAGTCATATCTGTTATACCATAACATCGCATCTGCCAATTTTAATTTGCACCACAAGCTTATTTATCCTGTTCTGTATATTATGCGTATAAGTGCAACACCCTTAATCCCGCATCCTTTCCCTACTGTCTGCCCTATTACTTATTCTGGAAATCAGCCTCTCCTGATCCCTCTTACCCCTTAAATTTTTTCCATGCAACTGAACATAGCTCCTCACCACTTTTTCTCCAGAATGTAGAAGGCCAAAGGGTGATCTGATCAAAGTCTTCAAAATATCAACAGGAACAGTCAAGGTAGATAGGGATGAACTATTTCCACTGGTTGGGGATTCTAGAACTACGAGTCTGAGAGAGTTAGGGCTAGATTGTTCAGGAGCAGTGCAATGAAACAGTTCAACATTCAAAAGGGTTGTCAGTCAGTTCTGCTATAACACGATAGCTGCGTTCCTGCACAACATTGTGTTATAGAAAATTGTGCCATAGAAATAATGCGGCCAATGGGAAATGCAAGACTAGGGGCATGCCACCAAAAAAACACAAACAAACAAAAAAAAACTCAAAATCCCAACAAAGGATAACACAGTTTGAATAAATGTTTAATTCATACCTAATAATGAAATAAAAGTAAATTTAACACCTTACCTTGAAAAAGTGTCAAGCCAAGCTGACCTGATGGGTGGAGGTGTTTTGAGGTTGCTCTGTTAATGCAGCGGCTGAAGGTTGTCGTCGTCTTCATCATCACCTGCTCTGGATGCAGTTGTGGTGGCAGGGTTAGGGTGAAAAATAGTTAATTGAGAAGTGGGTGGCTGTGGTTCATTGTTTCTTGGTGGTTGGCTTAAAAAAGGACACTTAGAAGACAGTTTTTGCTGCTTTGCCCTTTTCCTTCTTTCACGAAGAAGCTGTTCACAGGGTGTCAAATATGATCTTATTCAGTGAACTGCTACCCTGCTGTATTCCACATTGTAATTGTTGTCCTCTAACTGCTACAACTGGTTATCAATGTCCCGCAGGATAGAAGACAAAACAGAAGTGGAAAGCTCATGGTGCTGCATCCTGGACTTTGTCTTCAGCTTCCACTTCCCCCTCAGCAACAAGTTGTTGTAGATCGGTTATAGAGATCTTCACAATGGGACTCAAGCAGCTCTTCAACATCCTCGTTCTCCACTTCTTCAGATCCAACTAGCTTTGCAAGATCAACATAAAATGTTCTTTGATCCTCGAGAGCTCCTCTGACGGCATGCTGAGAACAAAGCCCATGAAACGATCATGTGATGTCAATGGCTTACTCTTCTGCCACCAATGGAATCACGTTATAGCCAACACAAGTTTGTGCTTTAGAACCAGTGTTCCCCTATTTGTCAGTCGTGTTATAGCCAATTCGCGTTATAGCAGAATCGACTGTAGACGTTTGGAACTAATTTCAACACATGGCAGAGGATGCTGGACAAGTTGCTGGTTTTAAATTTGAGATAGATACATTTTCGTTGAATGAAAGTATTGAGAGATATGGGCCAAAGACAGGTATATGGAGTTAGGCCACAGATCAGCTGTGATCTCGATGAAATGGTGGAACATGGTTAAGAGGCCGAATGTCCTATTCGTGTTCCTATTTTCTACTGAGATTATTTCTTTGCAAGTGTCACTTGACACAGCAGAACACTGCTCCTCCTCAAACCCACTCCACCACAAAAAATCACAAGCAATCTGATAGTTCTACTTTTCCACATACCCTAATAACCCTGTATCTGATTGCTTATCAACAATCTACCTAGAGACATGGAATTATATAGTTATACAGCACGGAAGCAGACCTTTTGGTACTTCTACAATAAAAACGCTTGAAAGACTCTGCTTCCACTAGCTTTGAGAAGAGTTGCAAAGATTCAACTGAGAGAAAACAAACTCATTTTAGATGAGTGACCCACAGATGCAGAGGAACCATCCTTTCAACTTTCATCTTGTCAAGACCCCTCAGCATTCTGTATGCTTCAGTCAAGTCACCTTGTACTCTTATGAACTCCAGTGAATACTAGTATAGCCTGCCCAACCTTTCCTGAACACGATATCTCAATCCAGGGATTACTAATAAACCTTCTCTGAAATGCCTCCAGGACATTTGCATCCACCCTTAAATAATATTAATATGGACACGGTGTTCTAAGTGTGGTCTCACTATTGCCGTGTACAGCTAAAGCATAACCTCTCTATTTTGTATTTCATCTTCCACATAATAAGTAACAATTATGTAACTTTCCTAATTACATGTTCTATATTCATTTCTCTTGCAAGTCTCTTCACAACTTACTTCCCTATCTATCCTTAAGTTCCTGAGCAAAGTTAGCAACTCCACCTTTGGAACCTTCATCCAAGTCATTTAAACAATTACAAAGACAGCAGACCCCTGGCACTGATCCCTGTGGCACACCATTAAATATTGTTAACAAGAAAACAACCCAAGTACTTCTACTGTTTCCTGTTAGCTTATTACACCCTACATTGTGTGCTTTTAGTTTCCACAAAAGCCTTCTTATCAAATGTCTCCTGAAATTTATTCAGAGTGCAGCAAATTGGTTTCTCTCTACCCACGGCATATCGCTTAAAACATTACTTTTTTCCACAAAACCCTGCTGACTTTGGAAAACAAGATAATTAGGCAAAATATTAAGCTAATAACAGGGGTATCCATATCCCTATATTAGCGAGTTTTGAGAAGATTTGTACCTCAGGTTGAGGCTCTGGATGTGAGTTTGCTCGCTGAGTTGGAAGGTTCGTTTTCAGACGTTTCGTCACCATTCTAGGTAACATCATCAGTGAGCCTCCGACGAAGCGCTGGTGTTATGTCCCGCTTTCTATTTATCTGTTTAGGTTTCCTTGGGTTGGTGATGTCATTTCCTGTGTTGGTGATGTCATTTCCTGTTCTTTTTCTCAGAGGGTGGTAGATGGGCTCCAAATCAATGTGTTTGTTGATGGAATTCCGGTTGGAATGCCATGCTTCTAGGAATTCTCGTGCATGTCTCTGTTTGGCTTGTCCTAAGATGCATGTGTTGTCCCAATCAAAGTGGTGTCCTTCCTCATCTGTATGTAAGGATACGAGTGATAGCGGATCATGTCTTTTTGTGGCTAGTTGATGTTCGTGTATCCTGATGGCTAGCTTTCTGCCCGTTTGTCCAATGCAGTGTTTGTCACAGTCCTTGCAAGGTATTTTGTAAATGACGTTCATTTTGCTTGTTTGTTTGCCAAACAGAGACACGCACGAGAATTCCTAGAAGCATGGCATTCCAGCTGGAACTCCATCAACAAACACATTGATTTGGAGCCTATCTACCATCCTCTGAGGAAACAGAACAGGAAATGATATCACCAATGCAGGAAATGACATCACCAATTCAAGGAAACCTAAACAGATAAATAGAAAGCGGGACATAGCACCAGCGCTTCACCGGAGGCTCACTGATGATGTTACCTAGAATGGTGATGAAACATCTGGGGACAAACCTTACAGCTCAGTGAACCAGCTTACATCTCAAACACAATAAAGACCCACTCTCTTGTGGACTGAGAGGACGAGAGTGCTGTCTTGGAGGTGAAAGGAGGACGTCGGGTTGGCTGTGCACCCTTGCGACCAGTGGATCTTAATGCTGGCTTCGGCCTAACGCTGGTTCAGGGGAGCAGCCAACCTGCAACGATGGCTGCGGCAAGTGCTCGTGCCCCAGGTCAGGGGGTCCGGAACACCATCCGTGTTTCTGTAAAGAAGGTGGATGAAGGTGCACCTGTGGACCGCACCTTCTTCGTGAAGAGGGTCCTGTTGGACTGTTGTGAGGTTGCTGCTGCGGACATTTACTGCCTGCAGGATTTCCCCGGAGGGGGTTTTTACGACGTGACCTTCCGGAGTGCCAAGCTTTGCGAGCGCTTCCTGGAGGTTTTCAAGGAGAAAGGAGGTGAGGGCCCCCTCTCTGTATTGACCGCTGTCCCACTGTTTGTGATGCCAGCACAGAGGAGCCGTATGGTGACTGTACACATGTACAACCCGCATGTGCCAGCAGTTGATGTCCTGACCTTCCTCGGAAGGTATGTGAAGGTGGAAGGGGACCTAACTGACATCGTGGACCCCTTTGGCATCTGGACGAGTAAGAGGCAGGTCAAGGTGACGCTGAGGATGGGCGCAGACGGGAATGTCGCACACCCACCGTCCAGCTTCGCGATCGGCGGGAGCAGGGGCTACCTGACCTATGCAGGGCAACCTAAAGTCTGCCATGCCTGTGGTAGGTCAGGTCACGTGGCGGCCGACTGCAAAGCCACCATCTGCAGGGAGGAGGGACACCTTGCAAAGGATTGCCCACGAGAGAGAAGCTGCAACCTTTGCGGGGAAGCGGGCCACTTCTATAGGGCATGCCCGCGGCGGGGTACCACCTACGCCCAGGTCGCCGGCAGGGGAAATGCGGGGCCAGCCCCCCCGGAGGAGAGGAAGGCACCAGGGCCCAGCAAGGACCCCACTAATGTGCAGGAGGGCCAGGCCGTGCAGGAGGGCCCAGCCCTGCAGGAGGGGCCCGAGGCCAGCAAAGCACCCCTGCAGGCTCCGATCCCCCCCGACAACCCGGAGCCAGTGGAGGCGGCGGCAGGCAACCCAGGGGAGTGGACTACAGTCCGGAAAGCGAGGAGGAAGGTGCGTCGACGGGCCCAAGAACCGCAACAATCAGGAGGGAAGAGGCAGCTACAGGGGGGCTATAAGAGCTCCTCTGACGAGGAGGATTCGGAGAGGGCCCACCTGAAGCAGAAGTTAAAGGTCTCGAGGGGGAAGGAAAGCAGCACCCCGCTTCCAGGTGACGGGAGGCGTCCTGAGGCTCACTCCGACACCCAGTCAAGTGCCGCTGGAGCACTGGAGGGCCCCCCGGAACTTCCAGGCGGGAAGGAGGAAACAGCACGTCCCCAGCCTGATCCGGAGCCGGACCCTCCTGCCTCCACACCCCTGGCGGGGGGGATGCCACCCGGAAGGCAGCACAGACGGTTTCCTGAGCCCAGAGAGCGTCCAGCAGTTAGCCCGGGCAATGGGCATGAAGGGACAGATGGAGGGGCTGGACCTTGGACTTGGGGAGGGTACTGCGGTCACTGCCCACAATGGGGGTACGAATTGCGAGCATTAATGTGCGCAGCATCAAGTCAACCGCGAGATGTGTGTCCACGTTGGCCTACCTGACCACCATCAAGGCGGACCTCCTGTTTCTGCAGGAGTGCGGGATACCGCACCTCGGCAGGTACGGGAAATGGTCCGGCGCCTGGACCTGTGGGCCTTCGATCTGGTCGGGGGGTAACGACTGTCGCTCCTCGGGCCTGGCTATTCTGCTGCGGGGGCACAACTTCACCATCTCTCAAGTTCAGGAGGTGGTGGGGGGGCGCCTCCTAGTGGCTGACATCACCTACAGGAATGCTCCCCTGAGGCTGATCAACGTGTACGCCCCAGTGGTACGGAGTGAGCGGTTGGACGTCCTGCAGCGGCTTCCACCCCTGCTGGCTACGTCCAGGCCGGTCATCCTAGGCGGAGACTTCAACTGCATCATTGATGCAGATGGAAGATCCGGCGTGGGGACAGCGGGTGGGGGGATTCAACTGGACGTCACGTCCAGATTCCTGATGGGCACGGTGAAGGACGCCAAGCTGCTCGACGTCTTCAGCACCCCTGCAGACGGAGCGCAGCAGAGGTACACCTGGTCGCGGCCAGACGGGTCTATCCGCTCAAGGATAGACTTCCTGTTTGTGTCACGGACGGTCTCGGTCAGATCCACTGGTGTCGAGCCGGTGTTCTTCTCTGACCACTGCCTCCTGTTGGCCGACTGTCACTTACAGGACGACCAGCCGGCCGGCAAGGGGACGTGGAAGCTCAACACGACTCTGTTGACCCCAGAGAACGTCGAGGAGCTTAAGAGGGAGTACGCCGGTTGGAGAACCGTGAAACCCCTCTTTGAGTCTCCAGGCGACTGGTGGGAGACGGTGAAGGAGAACATCAAGAGGTTCTTTGTCCTCAAGGGTGTTCAGAAGGCAAGAGAGAGGCGGGGAAAGCTGTCGCGATTCCAGAAAAGGTTGCAGAACCTGCTCCTTCTGCAGTTGATGGGGGTCGATGTCACGGAGGACCTCCGCGAGGTGAGGGGCCAGCAAGCCTCGCTCTTCGCCGCGGAGGCCTCCAGGATAATCTTCCGGTCCAGGGTCCGCTCTGTGGAGCAGGACGAGACGTGCTCGCGTTTCTTCTTTCAGAAGGTGCACAAAGAGAGCTCTGTGCTTAGCCGGCTGAAGGAGGACGACGGCTCGGTGACGTCGTCTCGGCCCGACGTTTTGAGGATCAGCAGATCCTTCTATGCCGGACTGTACGACACGAAGCCCATGGACAGCACGGCCTCCGAGTCGTTCCTGTCGTCTATCACGGAGGTCTTAGACGACGGCACGAGGGAGTGGCTGGACCGGCCGATATCCCTGGACGAGCTGGCCAGAGCCCTCATGTCCTTGCAGAGGAATAGGACTCTCGGAAGTGATGGCTTACCGGTCGAGCTGTATTCTGCTCTGTGGGGCCTGGTCGGCCAGGACCTGCTGGAGGTGTACGATAGTGCGCTTCGGGCAGGGGAAATGTGCAAGTCCATGAGGAAGGGCATCATCACCCTCATTTACAAGAGGAAGGGGGAAAGGGAAGAAATTAAGAATTGGCGTCCCATTTCACTTTTGAACGTGGATTACAAAATCCTGGCCAAGGTCATTGCCAACCGGGTCAGGTCTGTCCTGGAGTCGGTGATTCACCCTGACCAAACCTGTGCTGTGCCGGGCAGGAAGATCGCTGAGAGCCTCGCGCTCATCAGGGATACGATCGCCCACGTACAGGACAGGCGGGTGGACACCTGCCTCGTCAGCCTGGACCAGGAGAAGGCCTTCGACAGGGTCTCTCATGCTTACATGAGGGACGTCCTCTCCAAATTGGGGTTCGGGGAGGGCATCCGCAATTGGATCCGGCTGCTCTACGCCAACATCGTTAGCGCAGTCTCGATCAACGGGTGGGAATCAGACAGTTTTCCTGTTAGATCTGGAGTCAGGCAGGGCTGCCCGGTCTCTCCTGCCTTGTTCGTGTGCTGTGTGGAGCCCTTTGCCGCCTCCATCAGGAAGGATGTGAGCCTGAAGGGCGTGACTATCCCAGGCAGTGGAGGCCTTCAGGTCAAGACCTCCCTGTACATGGACGATGTCGCCGTCTTCTGCACCGATCGTCGGTCGGTGAGTAGGCTGTTGGACATCTGCGGCCAGTTTGAACTGGCCTCGGGTGCCAAAGTCAATAGGGGTAAGAGCGAGGTCATGTTCTTCGGGAACTGGGACGACCGCTCCTTCATCCCCTTCACCGTCAGGACAGACTACCTGAAGGTGCTGGGTGTTTGGTTTGGTGGAGCTGGGGCATGCACTAAGACTTGGGAGGAGCGTATCTCCAAATTTAAGCAGAAGCTGGGCAGGTGGACGCTCCGGTCCCTCTCCATCGCGCCTAAGAACCTGGTTGTCAGGTGCGAGGGGCTTTCGGTACTGTTGTATGTGGCGCAGGCCTGGCCTATTACCTGGACCTGCGCCGCTGCGGTCACCCGGGCCATCTTCCACTTCATTTGGGGGTCGAGGATGGACCGGGTCCGCAGAGATACCATGTACAAAGACCTGGGAAATGGGGGAAAGGGCGTACCGAACGCCACCCTCGCCCTGACGGCTACCTTTGTGTGTGGCTGTATCAAGCTGTGCGTAGATCCTCAGTACGCAAACACCAAGTGTCACTACTTACTGAGGTTCTACCTGTCCCCGGTGTTGCGAAGGATGGGCCTGGCCTCGTTGCCGCGGAACGCTCCGAGTAGTTGGACCGTTCCGTACCACCTGTCCTTCGTGGAGAAATTTTTGAAAGGAAACACCTTTGACCACAAGGCCGTCAGGCAGTGGTCAGCACGTAGTATGCTCAGGACCCTTCGGGAAAAGGAGAGGGTGGATCCCGTCGTGTGGTTCCCCACGCAGACTGCCAAAGTCGTTTGGCAGAATGCCTCATCGCCAGAACTTTCAAACAAGCACAAGGACATTGCTTGGCTGGCGGTGAGAGGGGCTCTGCCAGTGAGATCCTTTATGCATGCCCGGAATCTCTGCACCACCGCACGCTGCCCTCGAGGTGGCTGCGGGGGGGACGAGACTGTCGATCACCTCCTTCTGGAGTGTGCCTATGCGCAGGAGGTCTGGAGGGGGATGCAGTGGTATTTGTCGAGGTTCGTCCCGAGCAGCTCCGTGACGCGGGACTCCGTGCTCTACGGGCTGTTTCCGGGGACGCACACCGAGACCAACATCAACTGCGCCTGGAGGACCATCAATGCGGTGAAAGACGCTCTTTGGTCTGCCCGCAACTTGCTGGTCTGCCAGCTGAAAGAACTGACCCCGACCGAGTGTTGCAGACTGGCGCACTCCAAGGTCCAGGGCTACGTGCTGAGGGACGCGCTAAAGCTTGGGGCAGCCGCCGCCAAGGCGCGGTGGGGAAAGACCACCGTATGAGCCCCCTCGTCCAGAAAAGGGAAAAGAATCCTATCTGGTAACTGGGCCCAGCTGGCGCCTTCCCCAACTGGTCAGGGGGCCAAGTGGGACTGTGCGGGGTGACGACTGCCGGGGCGGTTTCTTTGCTTTGTTTTTTTTTTCTCTGTTTTGTTTTTTTTTTCCTTTAGTTGGTGTACGTACCCCCGGGTAACCCGGGAGTGGCTTGCATGACTGGGTAGGTGTATAAATGTTTTATTTTTTTGTACATTCTATGAATAAAGTATATTTTTTCAAATCAAAAAAAAGGTGATGAAACGTCTGGGAACAAACCGGCAAGCTCAGTGAACCAGCTTACATCTGGAACACAATAAAGACCCACTCTCTTGTGGACCGAGAGGAGGAGAGTGCTGTCTTGGAGGTGAAAGGAGGACGTCGGGTTGGCTGTGCACCCTTGCAACCAGTGGATCTTAATGCTGGCTTCGGCCTAACGCTGGTTCGGGGGAGCAGCCAACCTGCAATGATGGCTGCGGCAAGTGCTCGTGCCCCAGGTCAGGGGGTCTGGAACACCATCCGTGTTTCCGTAAAGAAGTTGGATGAGGTGCACCTGTGGACCGCACCTTCTTCGTGAAGAGGGTCCTGTTGGACTGTTGTGGGTTCGCTGCTGTGGACATTTACTGCCTGCAGGATTTCCCTGGAGGAGGTTTTTACGACGTGACCTTCAGGAGCGCCAAGCTTTGCGTGCGCTTCCTGGAGGTTTTCAAGGAGAAAGGAGGTGAGGCCCCCTCTCTGTATTGACCGCTGTCCCGCTGTTTGTGATGCCAGCGCAGAGGAGCCGTATGGTGACTGTAAATATGTACAACCCACATGTGCCAGCAGTTGATGTCCTGACCTTCCTCGGAAGGTACGTGAAGGTGGAAGGGGACCTAACTGACATCATGGACCCCTTTGGCATCTGGACGAGTAAGAGGCAGGTCAAGGTGACGCTGAGGATGGGCGCGGACGGGAATGTCGTACGCCCACCGTCCAGCTTCGCGATCGGCGGGAGCAAGGGCTACCTAACCTATGCAGGGCAACCTAAAGTCTGCCATGCATGTGGTAGGTCAGGTCACGTGGCGGCCGACTGCAAGGCCACCATCTGCAGGGAGGAGGGACACGTTGCAAAGGATTGCCCACAAGAGAAAAGCTGCAACCTTTGCGGGGAAGCGGGCCACCTCTATAGGGCATGCCCGCAGCGGGGGACCACCTGCGCCCAGGTCGCCGGCAGGGGCAATGTGGGGCCAGCCCCCGCCGGAGGAGAAGGCGGCACCAGGGCCCAGCAAGGACCCCACTAATGTGCAGGAGGGCCAGGCCGTGCAGGAGGGCCCAGCCCCGCAGGATGGGCCCGAGGCCAGCAAAGCACCCCTGCAGGCTCCGCTCCCCGCCGACAACTCGGAGTCGATGGAGGCGGTGACAGGCGACCCAGGAGAGTGGACAACAGTCCAGAAAGCGAGGAGGAAGGTGCGTCGACGGGCCCAGGAACCGCAACCATCAGGCGGGAAGAGGCAGCTACAGGGGGGCTATAAGAGCTCCTCTGATGAGGGGGATTCAAAGAGGGCCCACCCGAAGCAGAAGTTAAAGATCTCGAGGGAGAAGGAAAGCAGCACCCCGCTGCCAGGTGACGGGAGGCGTCTTGAAGCTCCCTCCGACACCCAGTCAAGGGCCGCTGGGGCACTGGAGGGCCCCCCGGAACTTCCAGGCGGGAAGGAGCAAACAGCACGTCCCCAGCCTGACCCGGAGCCGGACCCTCCTGCCTCTGCACCCCTGACGGGAGGATGCCACCCGGAAGGCAGCACAGACGGTTTCCTGAGCCCGGAGAGCATCCAGCAGTTAGCCCGGGCAATGGGCATGAAGGGACAGATGGAGGGGCTGGACCTTGGACTTGGGCAGGGTACTGCGGTCACTGACCACAATGGGGGTACGAGTTGCGAGCATTAATGTGCGCAGTGTCAAGTCCACCGCAAGATGTGTATCCACGTTGGCCTACCTGAACACCATCGAGGCGGACCTCCTGTTTCTGCAGGAGTGCGGGATACCGCACCTCGGCAGGTACGGGAAATGGTCCGGCACCTGGACCTGTGCGCCTTCGATCTGGTCGGGGGGGGTAACGACTGTCGCTCCTAGGGCCTGGCTATTCTGCTGCGGGGGCGCGACTTCACCATCTCTCAAGTTCAGGAGGTGGTGGGGTGGCGCCTCCTAGTGGCTGACGTCACCTATAGGAATGCTCCCCCGAGGCTGATCAACGTGTACGCCCCAGCAGTACGGAGTGAGCGGTTGGCCATCCTGCAGCAGCTTCCACCCCTGCTGGCTACGTCCAGGCCGGTCATCCTAGGCGGAGACTTCAACTGCATCATTGATGCAGATGGAAGATCCGGCGTAGCGACAGCGGGTGGGGGGGAGTCAACTGGACGTCACGTCCAAATTCCTGATGGGCACGGTGAAGGACGCCAAGCTGCTCGATGTCTTCAGCACCCCTGCAGACGGAGCGCAGCAGAGGTACACCTGGTCGCGGCCAGACGGGTCTATCCGCTCAAGGATAGACTTCCTGTTTGTGTCGCGGGCGTTCTCGGTCAGGTCCACCGGCGTCGAGCCGGTGTTCTTCTCTGACCACTGCTTCCTGCTGGCCGACTGTCACTTACAGGATGACCAGCCGGCCGGCAAGGGGACGTGGAAGCTCAACACGACTCTGTTGACCCCAGAGAACGTCGAGGAGCTTAAGAGGGAGTACGCCGGTTGGAGAACCGTGAAACCCCTCTTTGAGTCTCCAGGCGACTGGTGGGAGACGGTGAAGGAGAACATCAAGAGGTTCTTTGTCCTCAAAAGGTGTTCAGAAGGCAAGAGAGAGGTGGGGAAAGCTGTCGCGATTCCAGAAAAGGGTGCAGAACCTGCTCCTTCTGCAGTTGATGGGGGTCGATGTCACGGAGGACCTCCGCGAGGTGAGGGGCTAGCAAGCCTCGCTCTTTGCCGCGGAGGCCTCCAGGATAATCTTCCGGTCCAGGGTCCGTTCCATGGAGCAGGACGAGACGTGCTCGCGTTTTTTCTTTCAGAAGATGCACAAAGAGAGCTCCGTGCTTAGCCGGCTGAAGGAGGACGACGGCTCGGTGACGTCGTCTCGGCCCGACATTTTGAGGATCAGCAGATCCTTCTATGCCGGACTGTACGACACAAAGCCCACGGACAGCGTGGCCTCCGAGTCGTTCCTGTTGTCTATCACGGAGGTCTTAGACGACGGCACGAGGGATTGGCTGGACCAGCCGATATCCCTGGACGAGCTGACCAGAGCCCTCAAGTCCTTGGAGAGGAATAGGACTCCCGGAAGTGACGGCTTACCGGTCAAGCTTTATTCCGCTCTGTGGGGCCTGGTCAGCCAGGACCTGTTGGAGGTGTACGATAGTGCGCTTCGGGCAGGGTAAATGTGCAAGTCCATGAGGAAGGGCATCATCACCCTCATTTACAAGAGGAAGGGGGAGAGGGAAGAAATTAAGAATTGGCGTCCCATTTCACTTTTGAACGTGGACTACAAAATCCTGGCCAAGGTCACGGCCAACCGGGTCAGGTCTGTCCTCGAGTCAGTGATTCACCCTGACCAAACCTGTGCTGTGCCGGGCAGGAAGATCGCTGAGAGCCTCGCACTCATCAGGGATACGATCGCCTATGTACAGGACAGGCAGGTGGACACCTGCCTCGTCAGCCTGGACCAGGAGAAGGCCTTCGACAGGGCCTCTCATGCTTACGTGAGGGACGTCCTCTCCAAATTGGGGTTTGGGGAGGGCATCCGCAATTGGATCCGGCTGCTCTACGCCAACATAGTTAGCGCAGTCTCGATCAACAGGTGGGAATCAGACAGTTTTCCTGTTAGATCTGGAGTCAGGCAGGGCTGCCCGGTCTCTCTTGCCTTGTTCGTGTGCTGTGTGGAGCCCTTCGCCGCATCCATCAGGAAGGACGTGAGCCTGAAGGGCGTGACTATCCCAGGCAGTGGAGGCCTTCAGGTCAAGACCTCCCTGTACATGGACGATGTCGCCGTCTTCTGCACCGATCGTCGGTCGGTGAGTAGACTATTGGACATCTGCGGCCAGTTTGAACTGGCCTCGGGTGCCAAAGTCAATAGGGGTAAGAGCGAGGTCATGTTCTTCGGGAACTGGGATGACCGCTCCTTCATCCTCTTTACCGTCAGGACAGACTACCTGAAGGTGCTGGGTGTTTGGTTTGATGGAGCTGGGGCGTGCACTAAGACTTGGGAGGAGCGTATCACCAAATTGAAGCAGAAGCTGGGCAGGTGGATGCTCCAGTCCCTCTCCATCGCGGGTAAGAACCTGGTTGTCAGGTGCGAGGGGCTTTCGGCATTGTTGTATGTGGCGCAGGCCTGGCCTATTCCCTGGACCTGCGCCGCTGCAGTCACCCGGGCCATCTCCCACTTCATTTGAGGGTCGAGGATGGACTGGGTCCGCAGGGACACCATGTACAAAGACCCGGGAAAAGGGGGGAAAAGGGCGTACCGAACGCCACCCTCGCCCTGACGGCTACCTTTGTGTGCGGCTGCATCAAGCTGTGCGTAGATCCTCAGTACGCAAACACCAAGTGTCACTACTTACTGAGGTTCTACCTGTCCCCGGTGTTGCGAAGGATGGGCCTGGCCTCGTTGCCGCGGAACGCTCCGAGTAGCTGGACTGTCCCGTACCACCTGTCCTTCGTGGAGAAATTTTTGAAAAGAAACACCTTTGACCACAAGGCCATCAGGCAGTGGTCAGCACGTAGTATCCTTGGGACCCTTCGGGAAAAGGAGAGGGTGGATCCCATCGTGTGGTTCCCCACGCAGACTGCCAAAGTCGTTTGGCAGAATGCCTCATCGCCAGAACTTTCAAACAAGCACAAGGACATTGCTTGGCTGGCGGTGAGAGGGGCTCTGCCAGTGAGATCCTTTATGCATGCCCGGAATCTCTGCACCACTGCACGCTGCCCTCGAGGTGGCTGCGGGGCGAGACTGTCGATCACCTCCTTCTAGAGTGTGCCTATGCGCAGGAGGTCTGGAGGGGGATGCAGTGGTATTTGTCGAGGTTTGTCCCGAGCAGCTCCATGACGCGGGACTCCGTGCTCTACGGGCTGTTTCCAGGGACGCACACCGAGACCAACATCAACTGCGCCTGGAGGACCATCAATGCGGTGAAAAACGCTCTTTGGTCTGCCCGCAACTTGCTGGTCTGCCAGCTGAAAGAACTGACCCCGACCGAGTGTTGCAGACTGGCGCACTCCAAGGTCCAGGACTACGTGCTGAGGGACGCGCTGAAGCTTGGGGCAGCTGCCGCCAAGGCGCGGTGGGGAAAGACCACCGTATGAACCCCCTCGTCCAGAATAGGAAAAAGAACCCTATCTGGTAACTGGGCCCAGCTGGCACCTTCCCCAACTGGTCAGGGGGCCAACTGGGACTGTGCGGGATGACGACTGCCGGGGTATTTTCTTTGCTTTGTTTTTTTTCCCTTCTTTGTTTTTTTCCTTTAGCTGGTGTATGTACCCCCTGGGTAACCCGGAGCGGCTTGCATGACTGGGTAGGTGTGTAAACATGTTTTATTTTTTGTACATCTTACGAATAAAGTATATTTTTTCAAATAAAAAATAGTGATGAAACGTCTGAAAACGAACCTTCCAGCTCAGCGAGCAAACTCACATCCAATACCCTTATGTTTTTGCCTCAGCCTTCTTGAATACAGTACCAGAAAGGAACGTTTTTTGGAAGCAAAACTTAACAGAAGTTCTTAAAATTAATTCTTGGGATGTAGGCTATGCTGGCTGGAGCCATCCCTAGTTATCTACTGAATGCTGTTGAGGCTTCATAGAAGGACAAACAGGATTTCCTTCCTTAAGGTACATCGATGGATGTGTTTGACAATTGGACAGTCTCATTGTCACTTTCACTACCAATTTAAATTCTAGACTTTGTTTATCTGAATCCAACTTTTCAAACTGCCATCCTGGAATTACGAAGTTTCCAAACTGCAGATTCAATACCTGTACCATAATCACTATTAAAATTACTAACTTTGGTTAGGCTGAAATTAAGAGTCATACATCTTCCCACCACTGGGTTACACAACATATGCCCCTCACCATGACAACTGGAGAACAAAATCAATCAACCGATTTGCTAATTAGGTGAATTTTGATCATTAAGTTATACAGGCTTTCTCCCCCCCCCCCCAACCCCGTGCCCTCAATTTTAATACATAGATTATACAAAGGTCATTTAACAAAGACATTTTATTTTACGCCAGCAAGTGCCTTGGTTTTGCTCTCAGCAGCCTCCTAGAGGTTCCCGGCAATCCGGTACAGTGAGCAAACCCTCCCCGAGAAGATACAATTTGTGATGCTGTGTTAAAAAACAAAAGGACTTGGACAGGGGCGGAGGAGGTGGGAACTTACTTTCAGCCGGGATCACGGTCCCGGACTCGCCATTAGCTTCAGTTATCAATCCGGCAGCGAGCAGAACGAAGACACACAGTGAAGGAACAGCCATCATCGCGGCGGCAGCGACCCTGTTTGAGATGGGGAGGGGCCGGAAAAAAAAATCAGCGTTATTTTCAATTATCTATCGATAAACTGCTCTTTTAACAATTTTTTTATTAAACGTGCACAAATCAGTCTCAGGACCGATCTGAGTTAAAAAAATAACCGAAACAAAGACTTAAAATTTAAAACCACTCAATCAGTCCAAACCGCTCCACCTCAACCCGATCAGACGATCAACGGTTGGTCAGGGGGGCGATCATGCATGTGATCGACGTGAGGCCTAACCAATTGACGATGCGGACCGGCCAGGGCCCCAGTACGTCAATCATGTTGACTGACAAAAACTGTAACAGCTCGTTGGCTGGTTGGCTCGCCTAACAGGTGTGGGGGCGGGGCATTGATGCGGGCGCTGCTGCAGTGGATGAATTGCAGCCTAGGGGTGAGGGGGCGTGGTCCCTTGGCAAGAAGGCGGAGCCCGCAGCTAAGGCTCTCGTCGTCCCGGTTAATGCCCGTCCATTCAAATCTCCTTCTTCAAGATGGCGTCCATGCGGGAGAGCGACACAGGTTTGTGGCTACACAACAAACTCGGCTCAGCCGATGAGCTCTGGGCGCCTCCCAGCATCGCCTCCTTACTTACTAAGGACGTTGTGGACAACATCCGAGTGTGTTTTCACGGCTTATCATCGGCGGTGAAGCTGAAATTGCTGTTGGGGATCCTGCACCTTCCGAAGCGGACAGTAGACGAGGTGAGGCGCCTTTGCTTCTCTCTCACTCTGTGTGTGCGTGTGTTAGGGGCTGGAAGGGAAGCTGAAGAGAGCGCGCCAGGAAGTACATGAAACATAGGGGTCAAAGCACTAAATATAACCGCCCCTTCGCCGTGCAAGACGTGTAAAGTTTTTATATGTCCATTGTAAAGATTGTTTTCTTGCCATTTTGTAGAAGGGGCAATTGTTAATTTTTTTTTTAGTAAGCATTTAACTTTTTAAGCAGTGAATCTAGCAAGTTTTAAAAACAAGTCATCTCGCAATAACGGTTCATTGTAGAGATTCCCAACGTTTATTGGTAGTCTTTTCTATGAGTACCTTTTTTTTTGAAAACGGTCAGCCTTACTTCAGTTAGCAGAATGAACCTGTTAGTGCACGTTTTGAGGAATGTTAGTTTGATTTGGAGTTTTAACTGCAAATCAGTCGTAGTTTTCAAGAGACATATTCTTTTTGATGTAAGTGAAGAAATTCGAACTTCGTGCTGTTTCTTTGAGAAAAAGTAGACAAGTAATTAATTAATTCAACTGCTCCTTGGGCTCCAAATTTTAAAATAGACACCGAGAAGTGGCCAGGAAACACAATTAAAGATGGTTTCAATCTGAAATGTTATAAACATCAGTTGTGAAGATTATGTAGAATTCACAATAGAAGAATAGGAAGAGATTTTGATTTATTCTTTCTTTCTTTGAAACTGTTGCAAAATCAGAATTTGTTGTCCATCCTTAATCACTTTGAATTGAGTGGTTTGTAAGGTCATTTCAATGAGCTGTTAAGACCCGATTATGTTGCTATCAGTCTGTAAGTGAGACCAGGTTTTAAATTGTAGGTTTCCTACCTTTATGAACATTAGTGATCCAGTTGGATTTTTAATGACAGTTGATCATTTCATGATAACCAGTATGAGAACTAGCTCTCCACTTTGAAATTTAACACGTGAATTCAAATTCTGCCAGTTTTCACGGGAATTTGAACTGAGAAAAATTAGGTTTGGCTTGGGATTACAAATTGTGACATTATTCCTACGCCACTATCTACTCTCATTAAAGCATATAAAATCATTAAGGGTTGATAGTGTTGAGGTGGAGCAACACAGAAGGTCCCCAGTCCTGATGGAGGGTCTAGGCCTGAAACATCAACTCTCCAGCTCCTCTGTTGCTGCCTGACCTGTGTTCCTCCAGTTATACACTGTATTGACTCTAACTCCAGCATCTGCAGTTCTTGCTCTGTCCTAAAATCAAGCAACTTAATAGACAAATACTAACCAGATCTTAAATAGAAGTTGCTGGAAAAGCTCAGCAGGTCTGGAAGCATCTAAGGAGGAAAAAATTCAGAGCTAACGGTTGGGGTCTTGTGATCCTTTCTCACAACTTCAGAGAGAGGGTCACCGGACCTGAAACATTAACTCTGATTTTTTTTTTCCTCCACAGATGTTTCCAGCCTTGCTGACTTTTCCAGAAATTTGTGTTTTTCTTCCTGATTTACAGCATTCGCTATTCTTTCAGTTTTTGATAAGAGGATCTTCCCTTGGCTGCAGAATTAAGAACTGGGGATCGTGCTTTGAGGATAAAGGAATGCCTGTTTAGGGGTCAAGATGTTTCTTCACTTAGGATTGTAATTCCTTGGAGTTTTGTACTCCAAATGGCTGTGGTAATGTTGAAAACATTCAAGAGTGATTTCAATAGACTTTTTTGGGCATGGAAAATTGGGGGATATAGGGATTCGGTTGCAAAGTAGTGGTAAGTTAGAAGAACAGCCACAAGTTTAATGAATGAGAGTGCTTAAGGGCATACATAATGAGAGTGCTGAGAGGCTATATGACCCATTTCTTGTGAATGGTCCCCCTAAGATATCAACAATTATGCAACCAATTGTAGATGAGAAGTTGCCTGTCATCAACTTCCTCTCTTTAAAAAAAAATGCCTTTTCGCTTAATGCTAACAAAACAAGACTTGCACCAATTGAGTGAAACTTTGTAATTGCCATTTAGTATGTGATACGTGGGATGTACCACTTGCTATATCTTGATTTTGTTACTGAGTCCTTTTAGTTGAAATCATTTTGTTTGAAAAGGTCTATAGTTTATGTTTTGAAGACAAAATGTTGGGGTATCAGGCTTTTTAAATTTCCTTGGTTTCATACTACCTTTATCAAGAACATTGGCACAAACACACTGGCCCTGTATTTGTGGTCAGTGTTGAGTAAACAATAATTGCAATTGCCCACAGTCATATTCTGTTAGATATGATTGTGCCATTGGGCAGGACTTGTTGAACAATCCTGCGTGTGGTTATAGTTACACTAAACTTCAATTTAAGGGATTAGTCAAGCTTGTTACACACGTTAAGAGGTGTCAAACAAACAAATCATAGAATCCCTACAGTGTGGAACCTGGCCCTCCGGGGTAAAATGCTAAAAAGGGATAAACCCAACTGGCTCACTAAGGTTCACTACTGTATTTAAAATTTTATTGTCCATGTTGTTTAATTTGTAGTGAAGTGAAAGATTTTGTGTTCGAAAATTGCTCTCTTCTGAAATGAACCTGTTTCCTAATTCTGCAACTAAGTTTATTTTGAAGTAGCATTTTAACCCTTTAATCTAGTTAGATCATCTTTCCAGTGCCCCGTTTCCACACTGAAAAACCCAACTGTCTTGCGTCTCCTCAACTGATATCCACAGTTGTGGAGATTCATTTTCCTGCCTTCGATGTTGAAGATATGGCCCAACTAAACACCGGAACATTTTATTACCTGTTTTATTGTATATTTTAATATTCTGATTGTATAATTTTATTAGCCTGTCAGTTTAAATGATTACAGTGCGCTGCTTAGGTATTGTGACCATTACACATTAGATTCCTCCTTTGTTTTCTTTTTCATCATCTTTTGTGGAGTGTATACACACATTTATATGTAGTATTTTGTCAGGGAAGTAAATGCAGATAATGTTGTCCTGCAAATTTTTAAATCTTATTCTACTCATGCTGTGATTTAAGAGTTCTCTATTTGGAGTGGTCCCGGCTGGAGCATAACATAGAAAAATATGAGTTGACCATTTTTGAAGTAAGAATAAGAATAAAGCATTATAGAGCTGGTGAGAGGTTGCAGAGCTTTGAAAAATCAGAGGGATCTCACTATCCTAGTGCATGCATAACAAAAGATTTGAATACAGGTACAACACATAATAAAGAAAACTAATAGAATATTATCAATTATTGTCAAGAGAATTGAATGTAAAAGTAGGGAGATAATGCTTCAGCAGTACAGTGCACTGGTGAGACTAAAGGTGAAGTATTTGTGTCCACATTTAAGGAAAGACATCTATGTAATAATATCTGTATTGGAAGCTATTCAGAGAAAGTTCGGCAAATTATCTTATGACAGCTGGACAGGCAAGGCTTGTGTCTATTGACATTTTAAGAGTAACAGATTACATGATTGAAACTGAGAAGATCCTGAGAGATCTTGTTAGGGTACATGTGGAACAGATAGACATGAGAGAATTCAGAACTAGGGTTTGCTGTTTAACTCTTTGGGGTCACCCATTTGGGACTCGGATGAAGAAATTTTGTTTTTTGAGTTTAGTGCCTTGGGAACACTTCTTGTAAAGACTGTAGAAACATAGTTTGTGAATCTGTTTTTGGGTAGAAATAGATATAACTTGATGAGGAGTTGAAAGATTATTGGGGGTAATTGGATTATGTGGAAATCTGACCAACCGTGATCTTGGATAATGATGGAGAAGGTTTGAAGGACCAGCTGGCCTATACCTGTTCTAATTCCATATGTTCTTACTCCATTTCCTGTTGCTCTCTTTTGCCCTGGAAAAGAGACATTAAAACGGTTTAGAAAAGTTAACCTGAGCTATTGCTTTAAATAAGAGAGTTTAGTAGATGAGAATTTTTTTGATAGCACATAGAAAATAGGAGCAGGTGTAGGCCATTTGGCCTATTGCCCCTCTGCCGTTCAATAAGATCATGGCTAATCATTCAACACTGTACCCCCGTTCCTGCTTACTCCCCATACTCTGATCCCTTTAACCCTAAGAATTATGACAAACTGATCCTTGAAAACATTGACCATTTTTCTCTCAACCACTTGCTGTGGCGCGGGCTCACTACTCTCTGGGCTAAGAAATTTCTGCACATTTCAGTTCTAAATGGCCTACCCCGTATCATTAAACAGTGACACCTGGTTCTGGACTCTCCAATTTTAGTTCATTTCAGATAATTTCATTTATTCCACTTTGGTTTCTTGAATTTGCCCAGATTTGTGGTCAGATGATTTTGGCAATTATTTTTGGTCCATGTTACTTCACTTTGAAACCCATTTTACTCCATGAAGGTTTAGATATCAGAAATAGATAATGCAGGTTTAAAATTTGTAGTCCATATTTTACCACTATTGTAAATCAACAACAAACTTGTATTTTTCTCTGCGTTTAATATAATAAAGTGTGAATGGCTGATGGGTATTTGAGTTATTTTTGGGGATAGGTTGGATTGGCTGAGCTTGGTCCCACTGGAGCTTAGAGTGAGATTCTGAGGGAACTTGATAAGGTAGATTCACAAGGATCTTGTGGGTCAACCTACTATTTTCAAGGATAGATGAGAAAAATCCTTGCTGAGGTTTGTGAGACTTTTGAACTCTCAAGACCAACATAGGCAGTGTCATTTGAATTTTTTCTTTGAAACAGTAATTTCTTGGTAGGGGAATGTAATTCAAAGCACAAACAAATCAGCCACCTCTTTGAAAAGTGGAGAAGGTTTGATGGGCAGAATGGTTGTCTACTTCTACTTCCTATGTTCGCATGCTTGAAGTTGCTTAGAATTTTGATGTTTTATTGTCAACTGTAAGATTTGGTACTAGTTATGCATTCAAACTAAATAGTGGAAATGCAGGCAAGTGGGACTGAGTAGAGGTGCTCAGACAAACCATCTGGAGAAATACATCTGACCATCTATCCATTAATATAACTGCCAGATGACGTATTATGAATGCTTGACTGAGCTCTAACGGATCAGTTCAGCAAGGTATATGTTTACACCAGTTGAAGTGGAGTGTTAGCATTGACATCTTTTGAAATTTTTTTTATTATTTTTTGTTTTTTTATGTCTTCGTGCTTATTAGGGTGGGGCTCGGACTTGTGAAATGAGTAAAGCTTTGTTGAGATTATGAATTGCACTGTTTGACACATTCTAATGATTAGAAGAGCAAAAGATTTTTTTTCAAGATGGATTTTGAATGGGTGTTTTTCTCATGAACATTTACAGACCTGCCATAGGTGCTATATAACATAACTACAGTGAACAGAATTTGGGCAGCATCTGTGAACTGAGAAAGGGTTTTTGTTTTGGGTCAACTGTGGTTGGTGGGTTGGCCTGGAATTTTGTTCTGGATTTTCACTGGTGAATGTTGAGATCCAAGTAACGAGCAAGGAGGTGATGCTGAACATGTATACGACACTTGTTAAGCCTCCAACTTGTGGGCAATGATGCTATCAGCAGCCTCCGAACTGTAGTGTTTGCCAGCAATAGTACTAATGGTCTAGAGGTGGTGTGGTGTAATTTTCCAAGGCCATAGACCATAAGATACAGCAGCAGTATTAGGCCATTCATTTGGCCCATTGAGTCTGTTTAGCCATTTGATTGTGGTCTTTGTTTCTCAAACCCTTTCTGCTGCCTTGACTTAAGCTATCTACCTCTGACCTAAATACACTCAATGATACAGCCTTCACAGTTTTGTGGTAATGAGTTCCACAGATTCAGGACCCTCTGGCGGAAGAAATTCCTCATAGTTCTAAAGGGTTGTGCTTTCACTGAATTTGTGCACTTGGGCCCTAGCTTCCACCTTTAGGAGAGACATCTTCTCCACATCCATTCTATCCAGACCTCTCAGTTTTCTGTATGTTTCAATTAGGTTACCTATCATCATTCTAAACTCCATTGAGTACAGACCCAGAATTCTCAACTGCTCCTTATGACAAACCCTTCATTTCCGGGATCATTCTTGTGAACCTCCTCTGGATTCTCTCCAAGACCAGCCCGTCATTCCTTATGTACGGGACCCAAGGTTGCTCACAGTATTGTAAATATGGCCTGACCAGAGCTTTATACTGCCTCAGCAGTCCATCGCTGCTCTTGTTTTCCAACCTCTCAAAATGAGAGCTAAAATTGCATTTCCCTTCCTGACTGCCAACTAAACCTGGATGTTAACCTTAGGAGAATCCTGAGCTGGGACTACTCAGTCACTTTGCGCTTCAAATTTCAAAGCCTTTCCCCTGTAGAACATAATCTAAACCTCGATATTATTCCTACCCACTACCTAAAGTGATCGGTGTATGTGCACACCAAGATTTCTCTCATCCTCCGTGTTTCCTCATGCGTTCCCTTGCCTTGCCTTGTTTGTCCTACACAAGTGCATCACCTCACAGTTATTGGGATTGAATTCCAGTGACCACTGATCAGCCCATTCATTATCAAAGAATGGAACAATACAGTACAGGCCCTTTGGCCCACCAAGACTGAGCAGACTCAATGCCTTTCTAAACTAAAACGTTTTTCCTCCAAATGCTGTCCATATCCCTTTATTCCCTGCTCATTCATATATTTGTCTCTTAAACTAGGACATGTGTTGCTGTTCAAAAGCATTTTTATTCAACTATATGGCTTGGTTACTGTTTGTGTGGGGCCAGTATTTTTGGTCCTGAAGTTGATTCTGATTCTGCAGTTATCTGGTTACATACACCTCATTCACTTAGCATCATTTGTTTGTCCATCTCATAGTCACTGTGTTCTTGCCTGTGTCTCAGCTTATTTAAATTCCCTTTCCCTTTTGACTCCTCCCCATTCGACCATCTGTTTATATCATCGTGTAACCTGCTATCTTGCTCCTCAGTGTTAACCACCTGGCTAATCTTTGTGTCATCCACAAACTTGCTAATCATCCCTCACATTCTCATCTATATGACTTACGAATGTCAGAACTAATCAGGGAGTCAGCATTGATCCCTGTGTCGTGCAATTGAGCAAAGTGGGCCCCGATCACTTAGCCTTCAACCACTGTTTTCTGTCTGCTGCCGCTAAGCCAATTTTGGATCTAACTTGCATTTTCCTCATGATTCTGATTCTGCAGTTATCTGGTTACATACACCTCATTCACTTAGCATCATTTGTTTGTCCATCTCATAGTCACTGTGTTCTTGCCTGTGTCTCAGCTTATTTAAATTCCCTTTCCCTTTTGACTCCTCCCCATTCGACCATCTGTTTATATCATTGTGTAACCTGCTATCTTGCTCCTCAGTGTTAACCACCTGGCTAATCTTTGTGTCATCCACAAACTTGCTAATCATCCCTCACATTCTCATCTATATGACTTACGAATGTCAGAACTAATCAGGGAGTCAGCATTGATCCCTGTGTCGTGCAATTGAGCAAAGTGGGCCCCGATCACTTAGCCTTCAACCACTGTTTTCTGTCTGCTGCCGCTAAGCCAATTTTGGATCTAACTTGCATTTTCCTCGGTCATCTCTCATCCCTCTATCACCTTGTAACTTAAATCTGTGAATGCTGGTAATTGTCCTGTCCACTTGGAGAAGCAGTTCTGTCCAGGCCACCCAATCTTTTGTATACCTAGTTTAAATCACCCTCAGCTTCCTCTTCTAGGATTACAATCCTATCCAGTCCTTCACCAAAGCTGCAGTTTTCAAGCCCAGGCTTAATTTTTGTATGTCTCTTCTGTATACTCTGGAACAGTGTGTTTTTTCCTGTAATGTGGAAACCAGAACTGTGTACCCAACTCCAGCTGTAGTCTAACCAGTATCTTTTATAGTTTTAGTATTACATCCTTGCTTTAAATTCAATAAATTACTCAATGAAGCTAAGAATTATACCTGCTTTCCTTGACACCGTGTCTAACTATCCTGTCACCCCAGGGACCTGTGAACGTGCACTCCATGGCCTCACTTCTGTACTCCCCTCAATGTCCCCTTGTTTAATATATATTCCCCTTTGTTTGCCCACCCCAAATGTAGAACATCGTGCTTCTGGATTGAATTTCAGTTGCTACTTTTTTCATCTGTTCAGTTAAGCCACTTCAAATCTTCACTTGTTACTAACGTGTCAATTATTATGTTATATGCAGATTTCCTAATTATGTTTTCCACATTTAATCATTAATGTATGTTGCAAACAGCAATGAAGCCCACAGAGTCCTGTGGAATACCGCTGGAAACAGTGTTTGCAGCAACAACATCAACCTTTCTAATTTATTTTTATTACGGAGTCAGTTTTAGATCCAACTTGCTACATTGCCCTGTATTCCTTGTATCTCATTCGCTTTGGCTTTTCTGATCAGTCTACCATGCGCGACCTTGCCCATTTCCATAAGACATAGGAGCAGAAATTAGGCCATTCGGCCCTTTGAGTCTGTGCCGCCATTCAATCATAGCTGATAAGTTCCTCAACCCCATTCTCCTGCTCTCTCCCCATAACCCTTGATCCACCTGACAATCAAGGACCTATTTATCTCTGTCTTGAACCTTCTCAGTGACCTGGCCTCCACAGCCTTCTGTGGCAGTGAATTCCATAGATTCTCCACTCTGGCTGAAGAAGTTTCTCCTTATCTCTGTTCTAAAAGGTCTTCACCTTTGCTCTAAGGTTGTACCCTTGGGTCCTAGACTATTCTACCAATGGAAGCATCTTCCCAACATCCACCTTGTCCAGGCCATTCAGAATTCTGTAAGCTTCAATTAGATGCCCCCTCATCCTTCTAGACTGCAATGAGGTTAGTCCCAGAGTCCTCAAACGTTCCACATATGTTAAACTTCTCATTCCTGGGATCATTTTTGTGACCCTCCTCTGAACGCACTCTAGGGCCAGTACATTCTTCCTGAGGTATGGGGCCCAAATTTCCTTATTAAAATCCATGTAGACAACATCAACTGCACTATCCATCTTAATCTTTCTTGTTATTTCCTTTTTAAAAAAAGGTAAGGTAGTAAAAGGTGACCTTCCTTTTAATGAAACTGTTCTTATTATCTATAATTAATTTGTGCCTTTCTGAATAACAATTAATCCTATCTTTCAGTATTACTGTGTGGTTATTTGCCCAGCACTGAGGTCAGACTATGGTTATTTGGCCTTTCCCTTGCATCCATTTTAATAGTAGTTCTGCATTTGCAGACTTCCAAACCTCTGGTATCTCACCTGTGTTTAGTAATGGTTGAAAAATGATACTTTAAGCATCCACTGCTTCCTCCCTGATATCTTAACTTCTATAGTGTACAACAGAGTTAAACGTCAAACTCTGATGGAGAGGAGTGTGAAGGAGTGAGTATATAAATTTTCAGCTGATGATTCCAAAGCCCGTTTACCAGGGAGCGGAGTTAGCACCAGACTCTGCGGAAGAAGAGCGCAGAGCAGTGACTACATAAGTTTACGGCCAAGGATGTGGAGGCCTACTTAATGAGAAGTAGAGTGCTGAATTTTACCTGAAAGACCTGAATTTTACTCATTTAGCAGCTTGCAAGTCAACTTGGGTGTGGGGGGGGAGCTGTTCTGATGCCACTGGAAAGTGGTGAACTGATTGCTGGTAGAGAACTACCTTTAGGAACGAACCCCAAGGAGCAGTAATTTAGAAAAGATTATTATTTCTATTGTTATTGTTAAGGGATTGACTGAGGAGCACCAGGGCATAAGAAACAGACTAAAATTAAGCTTAACGCAGTAGCTTTACTACTGAAGGCCTTGATGCATTCCTTCTCTATATGGTAGGTCAGGCACAGTTACATGCCCAGGGCTAGCATGTCTGCAGGAATCGTCTCCAGTTAGAGCTTGTGGAAGCTGGGTTTTGGAGCATGAACTGCAGCTGGTGTCCCCAGAGCTGAGAATATCATCTATAGCCCTTAAAGAGCTTTCTATAGGCCAAGATCTATGAGCAAACGGAAAGGGAATGTGTGGCCACCAAGGAGGACGAGATGGGCAGTGCAGTACCCCTGTGGCTATTCCCATGCCTCAGATGCTGTTGGAGGGAATGGCCTCTCAAATGAAGGTGGCAGCAGCTAAACTCGTTGCACCGCAGTTGGCACTGCTGCAAAGTTACAGGAGGAAGAGCAAGAATACTATAAGTAATGGGGATTCAATAGTAACGAGAATAATGGGTACAAATGAAACTCTAGGATGGTATGTTACCTGTTGAGTGCTGGGCCAAGGATGTCTCAGGGTAGCTGCAGGACATTCTGAAGTGAGTAGGTGAAAAGCCAATGGTACATGTTTGTACCATTGAAATAGGTAAGAAAAGATGAGGTCCGAAAGGCAGCATATAGAGAGTTAGGAAGCAAGGTTTAAAATAAGTCCTCCAAGGTCACTCTCTGGATTGCTACCTGTGCCAGTCTAAGTAGAAAAAGTGTGATTATATATGATGAATATATGAGTGGTGTGGTGTTGCGAGGGGGAGGATTTCAGATTCCTGAGACATCAGGACTGGTTCTAGGGTAGGCAACATCAGTTGATAGACTTTCAAATGGTTTGAACCTGAGCTGGGCTGAAACTGATGTAGGAGGTGTATTTGTGTGTGGCAGTGGGCAGATTTGAACTAAATTAGAAGGTGAAGGAACTTATACAGGGAGATGGATGACAGGGGAATGAAGACTCAAAAAGAAAGAATGGGCAAACAGAAAAGTGGTAGACAGATAATTTTGGGGGTTAAGAGTTGAACAGGGCCACAATTAGCAGGGCTAAGAATGCTGAAAAGATGAACCTTATTCACAATAAAATGGATGAAGTAGTCAGGTGTAAAAACCTGAATCGGCATGATACTATTGGGGATTGCAGAGACAAGGTTTCAGTATGACTAGGAATGGAAACTGAATATCCATGGGTTTTCAGATTTTAAGAAAGGACAGACAGAAAGGAAATGTGGTGTAGCATTGCTGATTTTAAAACAAAAATCAATGAGGAAGAATATTATCTGTTGAAATGGGGTCTATGTGGGTTAAAAAAGCCAAGGGGCAGAAAATCACGACAATTGTATAAAGACCTCGTAAACTGTTGTATTAAAATTGGGGAAGGCATTAAAAAGAAAATTAGAGATGCAAGAAATAAATGTTTGGCTGTAATTATGGGCAACTTCAGTCTGCATTAGATTGGGCAAATCAATACTATAGAGGACGATTTCTTGGAGTGAATATGGAATAGTTATATAAATCAATATGTTGAGAACCCAACCAGAGAAAGAAGGCCATCCTTGACTGGCTATTGTATAATGAGGAAGGAATAAATGACAATCTAGTTACAGAGATAACAAGGTGTAGAGCTGAATGAACACAGCAGACCAAGCAGCATCATAGGAGCAGGAAGGCTGATGTTTTGGGCCTAGACCCTTCATCCAGCATCTGCAGTTCCTATTATCTCTGATACAATCCAGTTGTGCATGGGCCCATAGGGAAGAGTGACTACAATGGGATAGAATTCTTAATTTAAAAAAGAGAGGGTGACATTGTTATTTAGGGTTATCTGGGCTCCAGGATTTAAAGGGAATTATGATGGTATGAGGTGCAAGTTAGCTGTGATATATTGTTTAAAAAAATGATGGTAGGTAGGCAATGGCAGACCTTGAAAGAGCACATGGATGGACTCCAATTCTAGCACAAAAGTATAAATGGGAAGTGTGGGGAGACCATGGCAGACAAGTAAAATTAGGAATAGTATTAAATCCAAGAAAGAGACATACAAATTGGCCAAATAAAGCAATAGACTTGAGGATTGAGAACAATTTAGATTTTAGTCCAACACCAGCACCTCCACATCATAGCAAAGGGAAACAAAGAGATTGATTTAAGAGATGAGGATAGAGAATGAGAGCAAGCTTGCAGGGAACATACAAATCAATAGTAAAAGCTTCTATAAGGATGTGAAGAGAAAAAAGACTTAGTAAAGACAAATTTAGGTCCATACAGTCAGAACCGGGAATTTATAATGGAAAACTGAGATGGCAGACCTATCAAAGAAATCCTTTAGTTCTGTCTTCACAAAGGAAGACACAAATAACATTACAAAAATATTGTGACAGGTGGCCTAATAGAAAGGAGGAATTGAATAAGATTAATATTAGTAAGGAAATGGTGTTGGGGAAATGAATGGGATTAAAAGTGGAAGAATCCCCAGGGCCTGATTGAGCTTTGTTCTAGAGTACTTAAGGAAGGGATCCTAGAAATAGCAGGTGTGATCATATTACCTTCCAAAACTCTGTAAATTCTAACTACCCTCCCATTCATAAGAATTGTTAATGTAACCCCACTATTTTAAAAGGGAATTCAGAGAGAAAACCACTTGATTCGCTTGACTCCAGTAGTTGGGGAAATGCTAGAGTCTATTAGAGAAGGTGTAATACCAAAGGACTTGGAAGATAGTTAGTGTAGATTTACGAAAGGGAAGTCATGTTTGACACATCTAGGATTTTTTTCTGGATGCAACCCATAGAATGAATAAAGAGGAGCTACTGGATATGGTTTAGTTAGATTTTCAGAAGGCTTTTGATAAGGTCCCACAAGAAATCGCCATACAAAATTACAGTACATGGGATTGGAGGTTGTGTACTGAAATGGATTAAGAGCTGGTTCGCAGACAGGAAACGAAGAGTAGAAATAAGCAGGTTTTTCTTTAGCCTGAGTGGCATCTTGTGACCAGTGGACTACTGCATGGATCAGTGCTTGGACCCTAGCTATTCACAACATATGTCAATGATTTAAATAAGGAAACTCTGTCACATCTCATGTTTACAGAAGAGGCAAAGCTGGATGGGAGGGTGTTCTGTGAGGAGAGTGCAGAGACGCATCAGTGTCTTTTGGGTATATTAAATAAGTGGGCAAATACATGTCAGGTGCATTAAATATGAATAAATCTGAAGCTATCCATTATGGTAGCAAAAGCAGGCAGATTATTATCTGAATGGCAATAGATTGCACCACCTTCCTGTTCTCAATGAGATCTGGAAGGTCCTTACTTTCCACAACTGGTGTGCGCGCAAGGTAAGTAGCAGGTGGTGAAGAGGCAAGTGGTATACTGGTGTCCATAGGGAGGGGATTCATTTACAGGAGTACAGATTTCTTGCTGCAACTACAGTGTTATGGACCAGACCAGGCCCCTTCAGAATAGCCTAGGAAGGCAGCCTAGACCCTAGCATTTTCATATTTTAAAGACAAATGCAAAGTGTCTGTTGCAGATGTGATGCAACTGGTCAAATTGAAGACTTGAGAGAAATATGCAGATATGGTTTGTTGGACTATAAGGAACAAGGGATATTGGAAGAAAACAGAAGCAGGCTACTGATTTGAATGCCCACCCATGAACATATTGAATGATGAAGCAGATTCAAATGACCACTTGGCCTTTTGCTCGTATGTTGGATGTTTTTATATTTCTATCCATCTGGCAAATGTGATTTATCCTTCAAGAAGCTTAGTCCCTATAGTACTCTCCTTTTCATTTTGTTTATTTTATCTAATACTCTTTAACTATAACATCTGCATCTCCTTTTGTGAAAAACTGAAGAGTACTCAAGAACCCAGCCCATATCTTCTGCTTTCATGCTTTAGTAGACTTGTAGCTCGGGTTGTGGATGCTGTGTTTGGTTTGCTCACCAAGTTGGAGCATTAGTTCACAGATGTTTCAGTAGCCTGCTAAGTAACATCAGCCTGATGAAGTGCTGTTGTTTTCCTGCCTGGTATTTAAACCCTGGGGTCCATTGGAATTAGTGACCAAATTTCCAGATTTTCTTTGCAGTGGTTTATGTATAGGGTCTAATTCTACATGTTTATTGATGACCTTCTTGGTGGAGAACCAAGCTTCTAGACATCATGATATCAAGAAACATTTAGAAGCACTGGTTACTTCGACTGTGGGCCCTTGCAGCATTTTAGCAGTAGTACTGAAGATTTGTGTTGTAGGACTTGCTGCGCCCCGTTCCAGTATAGTTAGAATGCTGGTATCTACCTGAAAATGTGAAAAAATGTCCCAGATATGTCCTGTAAACAAAAAGCAGGACAAATCCAACCTGACCAGTAACCACAACATATGTCTGTTCTCAATCATCAGTAAAATGATGGAGGTTATCATCAATGGTGGTGTCAAGCAGGACCCCTTGCTCAGCAGTAACCTGCTCGGTGACGCCCAGTTTGGGTTGTGCCAGGGCCACTCAGATCCTGACCTCTTTACAGCCTTGGTTCAATCGGAGACAAAAGAGCTGAATTCCAGGGGTGAGGTTAGAGTGACAGTCCTTGACATCTAGGCCACATTCAACAGTGTGACATCAAGGAGCCTAGCAAAGTTGAAATCAATGGGAATCAACAAACACTCCCCAGTTGGAGTCATACTTAGCTCAAAGGAAGATGCGGTTTGTGATTGTCAAAGATCAATCAGCTTGGCTCCAGGACATCTCTCTGCAGGAGTTCCTCAGGGTAGTTTCCTAGGTCCCACCATCTTCAGCTGCTTCATTAATGACCTTCCCTCCACCATAAGGTCAGAAGTGGAGATGTCTGCCGTTGATTGCACAGTGCTCAGCAGCATTGGTATTTCCTCAGATGCTGAAATAATGTTTATGTGCACCAGGCTTGGCCTGGCGAGTGGCAAATGACATTCACATCCTACAAATACCAGACGTGACCATTTCCAGTGAAAAACAATCTAACCATTGCTCTTTAACATTCTGTAGCGATTGTAACAAGTTCAGCCAGCTGGGCATCATAGAATGAGTTCCCTGATTGGACCAGATTACTAGCCCCAAGTAGGGACCCCTGGCTGACAGATAAAAGGGAGAGTGTCAGAGATATTGTCACTCTGATAGCTGACCCTAAAGAGGCAGTACTAAAGTCAAGGACTGCACATGTGAATAAAGGGTGACTTTGTGAAGAAAGTCACAACAGTCATCTTTTGAGTTGGGGTATGCATTCCTTTATAACATACCTTTATTTGGGAATCTTGACTCATTCAACCCTTCTTTCATGGTCTGGGAACAGTATGCAGAAAGACTGTGTTTATTTTTCCCAGGCAAATTACATTGTGGCAGATGAAAAGTAACAGTAATTCTTCTGACAGCCTCTGGAGCCACAGCTTTTTGCTATTGGGAGCCTAAATTTCTGAGGCACCAGATACTAAAATCTTTCAAGAATTGACTGACATTGTGAAGTAATATTATGACCCTAAACCACCTCTAACTCTGAGATGCTATTATTTTTACTTGGCAGTTGTGAATTAGGGGAATCTGGGGGTTCTAGCTATGATAAGATGTCTTGCAAAAGCCTGGCACTTTAAGATTTAAAATAATCAGATGTTTAGACATTGTTTGGTATGAGAGATTAATTTTGTAAGTAAGTGAAAATGCTTACTAGCTGAAACCCAACTGGACTTCAAACAGGTAGTACACCTGCCATTATCATTGGAAAATGCGGCAAGTGGAGCTTATGGGTTGCAGGGTATTCTGAAGGTAGTGGACACCCTCGGCAGTCTGACAGGACTTGGGGAACACTAAAGTGAAGGCAATTGCATAACTTCGCTCAGGGCATACCCTGATCAGATGCACTCTTGGTCAGGCTACAGCTAAACCCCAAAACAAAGCCAAGCCTGGCCAAACAGTTAGTTTTTTTCTTCAGAGTTCTGACGGGCAATCCGGCAATCCATTGCAGTTGCTGCCAGTACGTATGCTTGATAGCTTATAAAGTCCTACCAGACCTAAATCATAGAATCCCTATAGTTTGGAAACAGGCCCTTCAGCCCAACAAGTCCACACCAATCCGCCCATCCAAACCCAACCCCGTGTAACCCATCTAACCTACACATCCCTGAACACTATGGGCAATTTAGCATGACCAGTCCACCTAGCCTGCACGTCTTTGGACTTGGGAGGAAACCGGAGCATCCAGAAGAAAACCACGCACACGTTGGGAGGGCGTGTAACTCTTTACAAACTGTCCCCTGAGGGTGGAATCAAACCCAGATTCCTGGCACGGTGAGGCAGCTGCGCTAATCACTGAGCCACTATAGTGTCAGATAACACTCAGACCGGTATCCAGGAGAGTGCATGTCCTGGAAAGTTCACCTGCATCTGGTTTGGAACAGAAATTTTGCTCAGTAACATCTAAATCAGAACCTACTAAAATAAAGAGATAATGGGGACTGCAGATGCTGGAGAATCCGAGATAACAAATTGTGGAGCTGGATATACACAGCAGGCTAAGCAGCATCTTAGGAGCACAAAAGCTGACGTTTCAGGCCTAGACCCTCCTTCAGAAAAGGTGGGGTGAGGAGAGGATTCTGAAATAAAAAGGGAGAGAGGGGGGAGGCAGACCGAAGATGGTTAGAGGAGAAGATAGGTGGGGAAGTTGGGAGGGGATAAGTCAGTCTGGGGAGGATGGACAGGTCAAGGGGGTGGGATGAGGTTAGTAGGTAGGAAATGGAGGTGTGGCTTGAGGTGGGAGGAGGGGATAGGTGAGAAGCAGAACAGATTAGGGAGGCGGGGACGAGCTGGGCTGGTTTTGGGATGCACTGGTGGGGGAGGGGAGATTTTGAAGCTTGTGAAGTCCACATCGATACCATTGTGCTGCAGGGTTCCCAAGCGGCATAGGAGTTGCTGTTCCTGCAACCTTCGGGTGGCATCATTATGGCACTGCAGGAGGCCCAGGATGGACATGCCGTCTAAGGAATGGGAGGGGGAGTTGAAATGGTTCACGACTGGGAGGTGCAGTAAATAAAAGTCTGGTTAAATGCTCATCTGCTTCTAATGGAGATTAGTACTATGTAGCTGTATCAGTGATTACAGAAACAGTTTTTTAACAAAATTCGCTCTAGTCTCCAGCCCTTTAAATTTGCCCAAGAACCTATACTGGAGAGCCTTTATAGATTAAGGGCACAACTTTGGCTCTGGTCTCTTACAAAAGGCAGCTGGTTCAGTTACTAGTGATTGTAGTTAAATGCTGAGGCCTGAACTTAATGGTGTGAAATTGGTTGCGAGAAATCCCCCTATGTTGGCTCAACATTTTTCAGTTAGGAAATTAGCTGCCTGAGAGCAGTTTCAATTAAGTACTAGGAAGTCTTCCAGGAAGGAATAGGGACAATCAGAAGAGCTCCTAAGATGCTGTTTGGCCTGCTGTGTTCATTCAGCTCTACACTTTATTATCTTAGCTAAGGCCACCTTGCATGTTGACCAGGAAGCAATTCCATGATTCTGCAAGGCCTGGCCAGTGCCATTGCCTTGTATGCAAAAGTGGAAACAGAAATCAGTAGGCTGGAACGTGAAAGAATTAGTAAACCAGCCCAGGTTAAGGAATGGGTAGCACTGGTCGTACCAATTTTGAAGCCCAGTGGGTCAGTTTGTCTTTGTGAGGATTTTAAATAAATGGTATACCACTTTGTGGAGCTGGTTAAATACCCAGTCCTTCAAATAGAGGATTTGTATGTATGGCTGGCAGGAAAGCTCTCCTTCATGAAGGTGAGCATGATACATGCCTACTTGCAATTGTGTTTAGAAGAGGATTTCAAGAAGTATACTACAATTAATACCTTTTAAGGGCTGTACCAGTATACAGATCTGCTATGTGGGGTATCTTTAGCGGGTTTAATTTCTCAGTAGATGGAGAGCGTTTTAAGGTTTACCTCATTTACCTAACAGAGGGAAAACCAATAAAGAATACTTAGAGAACTTGGATATTGTCCTATGAAGATGTTTCTGAGGTGGGTGTACACCTATGGATGAAAAAGAATGTGTTCCAGGTCCCCTAAGTGACCTTCTTGGGCTGAAGAGTCAACAAGACGTGGTTACGCCTGTTGGAAGGTAAAGTGAGGGCAATCAAAAAAGCCCCAACTCTCCCATCTGTCCAGGAGCTTAGGTCATTTCTTGGGCTGGTAAATTATTACAGAAAGTTCATTCATAACCTGGCCTTTATCTTGGCACCTTTGCATCAACTCCCACAAAAAAAGGGTCAGCCTTGGAAATAGCTAGGGCCTGTCTGTGCAACTTTCAGTGAAATCAAGAGACAGCTACCATTCTCTAAGGTATTGAGGTATTGATTCCAAGCAAGATCTGGTTTTGACATGTGATGCCTCCCCATCCAACATGGTATTAACTCATAGGTGGCCAGATGGAAAGGAGCACCCAATAGTATACTTTGGCTAATGCAGAGCATAAATAAGCCCAGATGAAAAGAGAAGGATTGGTAGTCATATTTGGAGTTGGTAAGTTCCAACAATTCCTTTTTATGGTCTCAAATTTGTGATAATCATGGACCACCAACCCCTACTTGGTCTGCTTAAAGTGGATAAGGCAGTGTCATCCATAGCTTCAGGTCACATTGAGCTCTAATACTAAATGGTTTTAATCACAAGCTAGAACATGGTTTGGAGGGCCAAGTAGTGAATGTGGATGCTTTGAGCCACTTTCCATCAGCAATTAAACCACCGGACGTACCCCTAATGAAAGAGTCTTTAATGACATTTAATTTTCTGGACACACTCCCAGTCATAGCTGCTAATCCCAGACTTTTGACAGAAAGATTAAATCCTTTCAAAATTGAAACAACTGGTGATGATGGCAGAAATCAAAAGGCTGTCACAATTAGAATTTGGAATTAGAATCTCTGGACCTAGAGAGACCAGATCACAGAGGATAGCTTATTGTTGTGGGGAGCTAGAATGATTGTCCCAAGCAAAGGTTGCCACTAGATACTGGCTGAACTCCACCAGGGGTCTCCAAAATGACGTTGGCAAGAAGTTATGATAAGTGTCCCAGCATCTGCAGTTCCCATTATCTTTTGGCAGGAAGTTATTTTTGGTGGTCAGGGCTGGGGTGTAGACATAGCCATGTTGGTGGAGCAGTGCCCAGAGTACCAACAAGGACAAAAATTACTGCCAGCAGCTCCCTAACTTTGATGGGAATGGCTGGGTCAGCCTTAGACTTGGTTGCACATCAATTATGCAGGGCCTTTCGCGGCTAAAATGTAGCTTAGTCATTGTAGATGCCCACTCAGTGCTTGGATGTGCGTAGGTTCCATTTGTCAGAACCAGGGATGATGATGGAAAAGCTGCTTGCGTCTTTTTCAATACACTGACTCCTAGAAGTGTTGGCCATAGATAATGGGCCATTGTTACCAGCAGAGAATTTGGGCATTTCTTAAAGTCAAACGGGATTCAACATACAAGAACGGCTCCATACCATCCGTCATCTAATGGTCTGGCAGGAAGAGCAGTCCAAACTTTGAAGGCTGGTTTGAAGAAACAACATACAGCTTTGCTAGATGCCAAGCTGCCCTGGTTCATAAGACAACCCCATGTGCAACTCCGGGATAGCACCGGCAGAGTTGCTGATGGGTAGAAGACTTCACACCAGGTTAAAGCTGCTCTTTACACATCTGGGGTAGGGTGAAATGGTATTGACTCTGCCAAGTTGGAGAGAGAGTTTGATACAGGTAATAGTTCAATGTAAGTGTCATGGAAATGGCACCATTTGGGTATGAGGCATGATTGATGGGAGGTCAGGACCAGTGATGCATAAAGTTCAGGTTGGTGCGATTAATCCTGAACAAGCACGTGGACCCGTATGAAAATTGCAAATTTGAAAACTGCAGGCAAAATGTGTCCTATCCCTCAGAACATTCGGCAAGACTTCTGGAGCCAGTGGGTTCGGTCTCTCTGTCAGGAGTTGACAAGGCCTCTGAGTCAGATTGACATGATGGATGTAGCTGCCTTGATGCCTTTGCTGCCAGAAGAAGACAGTGAAACTCTAGCGAGGTGCTCTTGGTGCAAGTGGTGAGCTCCCAGGCCTTATACACTGCCCGTATCAGGTACCAAGTTGGAGGTACCTGACCCAGTGGTGAAACGCCCATTGTCTCGGACTCTGAAAGCAATATATTGAGGTCAGCCAGCCAGACAATCAGAATATCAGTCCCCAGATTGGGCTGTTGATCTAGCCCAATTAGGGAGCCCTGGCTGATAGATCAGAAGGGGTGTGTCAGAGATACTGCCACTTTGGTTTAGCTTAGTTGGCTGGTCAGTTAGTTTGTAAAGCTGTGATGTCAACAGCATGGGCTCAGCCCCCCCGCACGGGCTAAGGATTCTCCTCAACCTCCCCCCTTGCCTGAGGTGTGGTGGCCCTAATGTTAAATCACCAGCTGTCTGTATGTAATGGGAGAGCAGCCCTGTTGTCTGGTAAGACTATGACAACTTGACTTTAGTAATTGACTCTGAAAAAAGGCAGTACTAAGGTCAGAGACTGGTCATGTGGAAATAAAGGGTGACTTGGTGATGGGATACTGGGCTCTGTGTAATTATTTCACATTCAGTGGTGTTACCACTTTTGAATCCTCTGGTTGCCGTTGACCAAAAACTGAACTGGTCTCACTGTATATTGACCACAAGAACAGGTCAAAGGCTAGAATTTTCATCACAGTAATAATATTTAGCTGAATAATGAGCTGATTCACAGCCTGAGATTTTGCAGTCAGTCAGTGAAACTCATCTAAATACAGCAAGTTAAGTCCAAGCATTTTCTAATTGATGAAGGCAAATTTATAATATTTATAAGAACATAGGGACGTGATTTTTTTTTTCTGGTAAACTGTTTTACTTAAGGGTTGAAAGAGTTAAGAGTTTGCATATAAGTTCAACAGAGCAGCAAATGAATATTGCCAATCATTATCATCTGGAGTGAAGTATGACATCAACTGAGGCCACTATCAAGTTTGAGAATATAGCTGACAATTGATATTTTTCCATAAACAATTGAAGTATCTTGATTTTTTGCTTTGATTTGTTTTTAAGAATGTTCCTATCAAATTGTACTTATCTGTCGAAGTTTGCCATTACTTGTACTTGAAGAATAAAACTTCCTGTGATTGTGCAGACTGGTACATTAAACCAGTGTAGTTGATCATCTTTGTTTTTTATATTAAAAAAAACCTGCCAACATTTGCAGGGCTACTGTAATTGGTGTTCTTGAGGTTTTTTGTCAGTTGCGATAAATTTGCATAGTGGCTATGGGGGCAGCATGGTGGTGCAGTGGTTAGCACTGCTGCCTCACAGTGCCAGGGACCTGGGTTCAATTCCACCGTCGGGCAACAGTCTGTGTGGAGTTTGCATGTTTTACCCGTGTCTGCATGAGTTTCCTCTGGGTGCACCAGTTTCCTCCCACAGCCCAAAGGTATGCAGATGAGGTGGATTGGCCATGCTAAATTGCCTGTAGTGCCCAGGGGTGTGTAAATTAGGTGGATTAGATGTGGGGTCAAAAGGAGAGGGTAGAGGGATGTGTCTGAGTGGGATGCTCAAAGGGCACTGTGGACTTGTTGGGCCGAATGGCTTGGTTCCACACAGTAGGGATTCTATGAAATATTGACTAGTTAATTGCCCACAACTTTTTGTGGATAAAGAACTTCAGTACTTCCATGCAAAATTAATGATCATTAATGCTCGTTTTATTAAGTTGTCTTGGGAATGCCTTAGTCTTCTATTCTTGATTTCTTCCCATTCCTAATTTACATGCTAGCCCTCAGGGAAAATAATTTCAGGAAAAGATGCAGCTTTGTTTAATTTTGGCCAATTCCTTTACTTATGGATTATATTGTAGAATCTGTTGTCTGCAACTGTAATGCTATATGGAGGACTGTTTGCCCACTGTATATTACATTGTATCAAACAGCTACCTTCTATGCTTTTATTTTTTCACTGGCCCTTTTTACTTGCTTCCAGTCACTTCAATGCAAGGACAGTTGGAACCCTTCTAAATTCTGGTTAGAAGACTTGCAGCACATTGCATTATTAGTTGTTTTCCTTAAGACATTTTTTCATCTCTCTATCACGTGTGCTGCTGATTGTGTCCTGTAGTTTCCTGATCACTGGGTATGGACATCGCAATATTGATGCAGTTCAATTACTCTGCTTTAAGTTTGTAACTGCTTAATGTAAGACAAGCCACTTTTCTTCCTTTTTTATAATCTAAGTGGTACGAATCACTGACTACAAGAAACGTCATCACTGTTGCCTTGGTGATCTGTCTGCTGCAAAGTGCCTGTCTGAATTTAACTTGACTAGATTTCCTTTATGTCAAATTCACCTGTCAAATTTTGGTGTTGCAAGGGTTGAAGTAGCGTCCGTTATTGATCAGTAGTGCTTTTGCACATCTGGGTTATTTTTACACCTTTCGTGCAACCACAAGTGGTTGAACATATGAGCTGACAATGCCACAGTGAGGTAAACAAGGCATCTGGGACCTGAGTAAATAGGACAAGTGTTGCCTTAAGAAATCACATTAAAGGATTGTAAAATCAACACAAGGAGGAAGGATGTATGAACTCCATCTGGAAGAAAAATTGAATTGGGAGATAAAAGGCAAAAGAAGTAGTTAGTTACTTTAAACACTTGTAACATTTTTAAAATCTCTGACAACTGAAACTTAAAGGAATATGACTCCAATTTTAGTAATAGATAACTTCCAGCATCAGTAGTTGTCTGGCAATAATTATTGCTTACTACTTTATTAAATAGCAGGCAGACTGAAGTGGCAAGACTTAACTTGTTGGGGTGAATTTAGTTTGTAGCTACCATACGAATACGGCAACTTGATGCTGTTCACTGCTGTGCCAGAAAGCTAAGTGCAGTTTTGACAAACAGTGGAGTGGTGTATCTTAGACAGGAACTTTTGGATTTTCATGTTTTACCTTGCATTTATTCTCAACTGAAGCTGCTTTTCTTGCAGGATAATGACAATAAACATTTTGACAAAATTGGTTTCTTTTTTGAAAATGCGAATCATAGAATTGCCTGCCAAGTTGTTTTTTTTTCCTTCAAAGCACTGAATGCGACAATGAATCGCGTACAGTTGTGTGATAATCCTAATCTGGATGTTCCTTGGTATCGAGAGCTGTTGTCTGCTGGAATGGAGCCTACAGTGATTTCCATTAGAACAGACCTGATGCAAGCATCACTGGTTTACTCTCTGATCCAATGAAGCTTTCTTCGGGGGAAGCCTTAATTGCCTGTAGTTTTCCTTGTACAATTGTGAGGTATAAAATAAGGGTAATTTTCAGGAGTAACATCTTGAAATACAGACTAGGGACAAATTGCCTATTCCTGTACCTATAGGACTGTTCCACCACTCAACACGGTAACATCTCATCCTGTATCTCAATGCCATATTCCTGCTTTCCCTCCATATCACTGACCTTAAATTGATTATATACTCTCTAACTTGTCTAGTCTGGAATGCTTGATAGCAAATAAGTTCTGGACTTCAGAATTTTGTGGCACATGGAACCATATTAGAATGCCCAACCATAATTCTGTGAACTGGAAAATATAGTCAACATAAGTTGAAAATGAATCGGTGATAAAATATTGTCAAACAGCAGTTTAAAAATTGTCTGACTTCAAGTACCGTGTCTTTCAGGCTTTCATTCCCCACGTACCAAAGTGAAATGATCTAAAATGCAAATACAGATTTTTTTAGGCCTTCTAGAAACTATTATGAATTCTGTGCATCAGATCTTTCTGAATCATTGCAGACAAGGGGTTGGAAGTATAGCCCAAATTCTCTCGTTTCCTGCATGGAGTCAATAGTCAAGTGTAGTCTTAAGATAAAATTGATTTGAATTTTCATTCTAAGTTCCTCTAGTTCCCCACCCCCTCCCCTCATTGCTTTCACCTCATTCATTTTCTTGCACTTGTTTTTTTGGGGACTCATCCATGTTAATCTTAGTTGGTCTCTTACCTCACCCCATCCCTATGCCATGCATCTCATAGTTAGAAAGAGGAGGCTATTGACCCTGCTGTCCTCTAATGTCTTAAATGCCTTTGTTACCATTTTAAGCATGTACTCCTCACAAATTCGAGGGAAGATTGTAATTTGAGCTGAAAGTTCCAGGATAAAATCTAACTAATGGTGTAATTCTGATCTGCTGTGATCCACCAAGACTTAACTAGTATCATCAATCGGTTGTTTGGCCTGAACTTCTATTAGCCAGTTCAAAAGCATTGAAAAATCTACTGAAAGCAAATTTAATGCACAAGAGCCTAAGCACCTGATGTCATCAGTAGTAGGAGCCATACAACTGTGCGAGGCTAAGAACTTAGCTAAGAATTGGATTACGGTGGAATACCATCCCAGCCACACTTCATATAAACGGTGGAACAAAGAGTGGAACACCAGATACCTGGCAAATGTAGAGATTACTTGCTGTGTGGATCGAAGTTCAGAGATTTGTGGGAAGAGTCACTAGTAGTTTGGAAAAAATTTATTAAAAAAGAACATGCAGCTACTTATTGACTTTCAAAGATTAGATGACTCAGATTAGATGCCTTAAATGTTTACTGACAGACAGAATTGGGTGAACATGCCATATATTACTACATATATATTAAGAGATTAAATGTTTTTCAAAAACGTTGGAAACACTGAGAATCATTATGGGGCAGCAAAATGCACTGATTTGCCCAGAGATTTCATGATCTCTATTCAGACAAATATGGAGATCAAAGAAGCATATAGCAAAAAACACAGCAAGCTTTAATTTGAACAGAAGCAGAACAGCTCTAGTAGTACGTAGAACAGTACAGCAAAGGAACAAGCCCTTCGGCCCAACATGCCTGTGATGGCCATGATGCTGTTCTAAACTAATCCCATCGACTTGCATATGGTCATATCCCTCTAAACTCTGTCTGTTCATGTGTCTGTCTAAATCCCTTGTAAATGTGGCTATTGTATCTGCTTCTACCACCTTTCTGGCAGTGCATTCCATACATCTACCCGTTATGTGAAAAAAGAAATTTTCCTCATACATCTCCTTTAAACTCTATCCTCTTACTTTAAACCTGTATCCCCTAGTATTTGGCATTTTCACCCTGAGAGAGAGAGACTCGTATAGTCCACCCTATCTGTGCCTCTCAATTTTATATACTTCTATCAGGTCATGCCTCTGTCCCTGATGTTCTAGTGAAAACAGTCTGAGTTTGTCCAATGTGTCCTTTTGTAGCTGATACATTCCAATCTCTCTTTTTGCACCCTCTCCAAAGCGCCCACATCTATTCTATAGTGTGACGACCAAAACTGTACACAGTACTCCAAATGTGGCCTGACCAAAGTCTTATATGGTTGTAATGTGATTTGCCAACATTTTTACTCCGTGCCCTGACTGATGGAGGCAAGAATGCTGTATGCCTTCTTTACCACCTTTTCCACTTGTGTTGCCACTTTCAGGGCGCGATGGACTAGGAATTCAAGATCCCTCTGTATCAATGCCCCGAAGGGTCTGGCCATTAACTGTGTACTTTCCTTTTGTATTTGAACTCCAAAAATGCATCACCACACGGTTTCCTGGATTAAACTCCATCTGTCATTCTTCCGCCCAACTTTCTAGCTGATCTACATCCAGTTGCAACCCTTGCTATCCTCCTTCACTATCCGTAACTCTTCTAATTTTTGTCATAGAACATAGAACATAGAACATTACAGCACAGTACAGGCCCTTCGGCCCTCGATGCTGTGCCGACCTGTCATACCGATCTCAAGCCCATCTAACCTAAACTATTCCATGTACGTCCACATGCTTGTCCAATGATGACTTAAATGTACCTAAAGTTGGTGAATCTACTACCGTTGCAGGCAAAGCGTTCCATTCCCTTACTACTCTGAGTAAAGAAACTACCTCTGACATCTGTCCTATATCTTTCACCCCTCAATTTAAAGCTATGCCCCCTCGTGCTCACCATCACCATCCTCGGAAAAAGGCTCTCCCTATCTAACCCTCTGATTATTTTATATGTTTCAATTAAGACACCTCACAACCTTCTTCTCTCTAATGAAAACAGCCTCAAGTCCCTCAGCCTTTCTGCAAACTTAACAATCAAGACCATCTGACATTTTTGGCCAAGCCATTTTTAAGTATCTTATAAACAACAGAAGCCCCAGTACTAATCCTTGTGGAACACCACTGGCCATTGATCTTTCTTCAGAAAAGCACCTCTTTGTGAGCCTTGCATAAAGCAATGCTGAATGCCCAACTTCGCAATGTTAGAGAGAGTAGTTGTGGATTGGATGGCAGGGCGTTAGAACTTGGTGTTTTTAAAATGTAGGTGGAAAAGCAGTGTATGGGCCTCTTTAAAGATGATGTGCTTTTCCTAGACTTGGATATTGAAACAAATGTCTGTGGGTAGCTTGTGTGTTTGCAAGTACACAGAGCACCTGAATTGTAACATTTGTATCAAAACCCTGAATGGCTTACAGGCCAAGCTGCAGTTTTATTATCACAATGACAAATTTGAATTGAGCAAATTAATTTAAACAAGGGCCTTTTTAAATTTTAATTGATGTTTGGTATCTAATAATTTTGACAACATTGGACCAATCCTATGTTAAGAAATTGATCTGTCATCAAGGATGTAACAGATGAGTCCATTTGGAAAATTGGGAGAGAACTAATTGCTATCTGATAAGAGATCAGCTCTCAACTCCTGGAGAAAGTATCATCTAATAAAGATACTGCGGCATTCTGAGCTAACATTCCAGACAGAAGATCAATGGAGAAGATCACAGAACCTTCCAGGAGACATAACCTGGCTGTAATTTCAAGAGACTGAGGTTTTTGTTTAACGTTTGGTTTGTACAAATGGTACTGGTAGTTAGAGAGGACAGTTAGTTCGGGGAATTGTTTTGTTTGTTAATAGTTCAGTCAGTTTGTTCGCAGTTACAGTTTATTTATCTAATTCTTGTTGATTTATAGTGGGTGTCAGGAGTTTGTTTCATTTAACCAGTCTTTATAACTGATTGGTGAGAGGCAGGTTATACCACTTTTCACACTACTTTTTCGCATGGTTATAGAGTGGGATGAGCCTCTCTGGGTGTTTCGGTTTTAGTTCTCCAGGGGACGGCCTCGATCTGTACCTGGGGGATCGTCCGGGACTCGGACAGCTTGGGACAGGTCAGATCTGCGATTTGGATGGATCTGAACGGAATTTGGACAGATTTAGGGTACGAAAGGTCCCAGCAGATTTAAACAGACTTTGGGATTAGTTTCCTAATTAAACTTAAAAGTAGATAATCTATTTAATTTCAGTTGCTTGTTGGTTAAGTCAAAAAGTGGGAAAATGGCTCTTAACATTGCTATTGAGACTCTGTGGGCCAAAGATGCTTCCCAAATTTGCAGAGAAAATTTTTAAGAAAGACAGTTTTTTTAAAAAAAAGAAACATTTAGAATGACCAGACAGGCTAGATTTCGGTTTAACTAGAGATAAGAAAAAGCTGAAATTGTAAAGGAGTTAGTCAAGCATTTAGGTACACAAGAGAAACAGTTTAAGTGCAATGGTGTTAGAAAAAAATTAAATTGCAAATAAGACAATTGGAGTTAGAAAGTGAACTAAAAAGATGGGAGTTAGAGAACAAAGGGAAAGAAGATCCAGGGCAAAAGGGAAAGAAAGCGAACAGGAACAGTATGAATTACAGTTACAAGCAGAGAGAGAGAAGAAAGAGAAGATTTGAACTTTGAAAGTTGCAAATTAAACAGGATAGCTGACTTAAAATGTTGGAAACGAGTGTGATAAGCAAACCCATCATAACTAAAGACCTGGTAGGGATAGAGACAAACTTGTCAAAACATTACCAAAATTCAATGGAAAAAGCTGGAGAAGCCTTATCTAGAACATAGAACAGTACAGCCACGATGTTGTACCAAACCTTTACCCCAAACCCTAAGGTCCACCTAACCTCCACTCCTACCTTATACTATCATCCATATGCCTATCTAATAGCTGCTTAAATGCCCCTAATGAGGCCGACTCCACTACCCTCTCCGGCAATGCGTTCCATGCCCTGGCCACTCTGAGTAAAGAACCTACCTCTGACGTCTCCCCTATATTGAACTCCACTCACTTTAAAACTATTTGTCTCGTTTGAAAGAATTAAACAGAGCAACTTTGATAGATGGGTGAGGGCATTAAAGATAGAAAAGACATGAGGATTTTAGAGAGATCATTCTGCTGGAGCAATTTAAAAGCTCACTTCCAGAAATGATAAGAACCCATGCTGAGCAACAAAAAGTTAAAACAGCAAGAAGAGCTGTAGAGATGGCGGACAAGTACACATTAGTGCATAAGTTGAAATCTAGTTTCCGACTGTTTTCATTGGGTGAGGGACAGAAATTGGGAAAGAGGGAGATCCTTCAATGTAAAATGAAAAGTAGATCACACTGAGAATACTTCACCATGTGAAGAGACCCAAGAGAGTGGAAAAATGGTGAAAGGCCTCAGGTGATTTCACTGTGATAAGATAGGACACAAAGACACAGAAAGCCACTGGGGAGAAGGATGTGGTAACAGATGCTAAACCAGTGGGATTAGTTGAGGTAGTGAAGGAAATCCGAAGAGAAGTTGAGGAGCTGCAGGAGAGGTTTACTTGGGTAGAACAGGGGAGTAGGTAAAGAAGTTACTGTATTTAGAGATATGGGAGCTGCTAAGTCTCTAATAGTAAAAGATGAAAAGATTTGTGCCCCTTCTGAAATGTTGCTTGAGAGAGTGATAATCTGTGGAGTAATGGAGAGAGAATTAGTGTTCCCCGTGTAAGGTGAGGCTAGGGAAATGATAGTGAGAGTGATGGAATAATTGGCTGTTCCAAGAATACAGTTGTTCTTGGAAATGATATAGCTGCATTAAAGGTGGCAGTTATGCCCATTGTATTTGAGAAACTGAAAGAAAACCAGGAAACTAATAAGTTTTAAAATAAAACCCTGGAATTTTTCTGGACTGTGTGGTGGCACAATCCCACAGTGATAAGCTAAAACAAGAAGTGAAAACAAAAGAGAAAGATGTTGGAGTTAAGGTCCAGTTAGTTGATACACTATTTGATGAAATGGTAAAGGAAAAATCTAACCAGGTATAGGATCATGCAAAGGTGTCCATTTCTGAAAAATTAATGGACTTGCAACAAAAAGATGAGATCATTAATGATTTAAATCATACAGCCTACTCAGAAAAGAAATCAGTGCATTCCAGAATGACGCAGGCAAAGATGCAGAAGTGTTTCTGTCGGTCTGGATTGCATAAAGATGTAGAACGTAGAACGTAGAACATGCCCTTCAGCCCACGATGTTGTGCCGACCATTGATCCTCATGTATGCACCCTCAAATTTCTGTGACCATATGCATGTCCAGCAGTCTCTTAAATGACCCCAATGACCTTGCTTCCACAACTGCTGCTGGCAACGCATTCCATGCTCTCACAACTCTGTGTAAAGAACCCGCCTCTGACATCCCCTCTATACTTTCCTCCAACCAGCTTATAACTATGACCTCTCGTGTTAGCCATTTCTGCCCTGGGAAATAGTCTCTGGCTATCAACTCTATCTATGCCTCTCGTTATCTTGTATACCTCAATTAGGTCCCCTCTCCTCCTCGTTTTCTCCAATGAAAAAAGTCCGAGCTCAGTCAACCTCTCTTCATAAGATAAGCCCTCCAGTCCAGGCAGCATCCTGTAGTTGAATCTTGCTATACCTGTCATACGTGTCAAATGGTAGGAAAGCCACAGGCAGTAATAAAACCTAAACCTTGGATGCCAGTTTCCACATTTTGAAAAATCTTTTCTGTAGGTCACCTTCCTAAAACCAAAATGGGAGCCAGTATTGCTAACCATTATGGGTGTGTCTACTAAATTTCCGGAGGTCACTCCATTATGGAATGTCAAGGCAAAAAACATTATAGAGGAGTTGCTTGCTTTCTTTACCCAATGTGGACTACCACGGGAGATTCAGTCAGACCAAAGGCCCAATTTTACTGCCAAATTATTTAAGGACGCCTTGGATAGTTTAGGGATCCAACACTTTAAATCAAGTGTGTACTATCCTGAGTCACAGGGAACATCGGAAAGGTGATATCAGACCCTAAAGACAATGCTGAGGGCTTATTGTCAGGATTATCCAAATGATTGGGATAAAGGTATCCCATTTATATTGCTATACTGTTTGGATAAAACAATACTCATACAGGCTTAATCCTCTCCAAAGCAGCACAGTTTCAGAAGGAAGCGAAAATAATGCTATAAGAAAACATCATACAGCCGAGTCAAAGTGAGTGGAATTTGCCGATCATATTGGTTCCCACACCTGGTGGTACTCGGTGATGCTGCGTAGATTATCAGAAGGTTGTGCCTTGACCAAATCAGTCTCGTAGCCAATTCCAAGGCTGGAGGACTGTGGAAAAAGTAGGACAACCCACATGCATCACAACATTGGACTTGCTTCACAGTTACTGGCAAGTACCTTTGTCAGAGAGAGCAAAAGAAGTTTCTGCTTTTGTAACCCCAAATGGGCTGTATCAATATTTGGAATGACAAACGAACCAACCACTTTTCAAAGACTTGTGAACAGAGTTGTGGCAGGATTGAGTAATTGCGCCATTGATGTAGAAGACTTAGTGGCAGTTAGCCATTCATGGAAAGATCACATGGAGTGTTTGGCAGAGCTCTTTGAGAGACTACGGAATGCAAAGTTGGTCATAAACTTGGCAAAAACAGAATCGCGAAGGCAGAAGTGACCTCCTTGGGGCACAACATTGGGCACAGATTCATGACACCAAGAAATGTGAAGATGCTGGCCATCAAGGAATTTATAAAACCATCCTCTAAGGAAGAGTTACATTTTTGGGATTGAGCAGATTCTACGGGAATTTTGTACTAAACATCAGTATTGTGGCGGCACCGCTAACCTATTTCTTAAAGAAGAAAGTGAAATTACACTGGACAGAAAAATGCCAGGCAGCATTGAGAATTTAAAAGGTAGTGTTAACCGCAGCAGTTCACACCAAATTTCTCAATGCTTTAAATTCGCCATCGATGCAAGTGTTGAGGCTTGGAGCTGTGTTGTTGCAAAAGGATAATTGTGGAATTGAAAGGCCAATGGTTTATTTTCCAAAGAAACTCTATCCACCAGAGAAAATATTCCACCGTTAAAAAGGAGTTATTGACTTTCGTACTGGCCTTACAACATTTTAATGTTCCCATTGCAAACCATGCAATCCTTTTTGACATTTTGAAAAGATTTAAAGACAAGAACTCCAGATTATTTTGTTGGAGCCTTCGGTTATAAGCATTTAGTTTACAGATCGTACATATTGTGGCTCGTGAAAATGTTGTAGACATGCTTGCCAAGCCGGTGGGTTCAGTTGCAAACATTTCATCACCCTGCTAGGTAAAATTGTTCTTTCACCAATGTTTCACTGGAAATGCGCTGACAATGTTATCTAGCAGTGTGATGTAACATTTGCAACCAAACTCACTGGCTCAGCATGCGTGTCTACAACCTCAGCCACAGCCCGAGTTATAAATCTTCACGAAAGCTCCTGAAAATGCTATTGCGGGTTTAAAAGAAATATCTATACATCATAGAAACGGGGTGTGTGTGTGATGAAACGTAACTCTAGAATAATGAGATACGAATCTATCAATAGAAAAGGAAAAAAATGAAGCCACCCTTTCATAATTCATTTTTTTTCCTTAAGCGGGGAGGTGTAGTGAAGTTGGGTAGAGTAGTCGTGGATTGGAACACAGGACATCAATATTTTAGAAATGCAAAATTCTAATGATTATAAAACGATAGTTTGGGGGGAAGCAGTGTATGGCCTCTTTAGAAGATGCTGTGGTTTTCTAGACCTGAAGATTTTTAAAAAAATGGTCCGTGGGCATTTTGTGCGTTTGCAGGTGCATAGACCACCTGAATTTTACAATTCATATCAAAAGACTGGATGTTTTGCAGGTTAAGCAACTGTTTTGTTTTGTTATCAAGAAGACAAATTAGCCAATTAATTTAAACAAGGCCTTTAGATACTGAAAATTAATTAAATTTAAATCTGATGATTTTAACAACATAGGACCAATCCTGTTGTAAGAAATTGATCTGTCATCAAGGGTATAAAGGAAGAGTGCATTTGGAAAATCAGGAGAGGACCAATTGCCATCTGATAAGAGATCAGCTGTGTCAGGTCTTGGAGAAAGCATCATCAAACTAATAGATACTGCAGCACTCTGAGCTAACATTCCAGACAGAAGAATTCACAGAGAACATTCCTGACAGAAGATCAACAGAGAAGGCACAGAACATTTCAGGAGACATAACCTGGCTATAATTTCAAGAGACTGAGTTCTTTTTTTAAATTTTGGTTTGTATAAGTGGGACATGTATTTATTTGCTGAGCATACCATTAGAATCTTACTTTTTTCGAGAATAGCTGGTAGTTAGAGGAGAATGAGATAGGGGATGGCCTAGTGTTGTTGTCACTAGACTATTTATTCAGAAACCCAACTAATGTTCTAGAGAACCCGGGTTCGAATCTCACCACAGCACATGGTGGAATTTGAATTCAATAATTAAAAAATGTTTTGGAATTAATCTGCTGATCACGATGAAATCATTGCCGATTGTCAGAAAAACCCATCTGGTTCACTGATCCTCTTCTGGGAAGGAAATCGGTCACCCTCACCTGGTCTGTCCTACGTGTGAGTCCAGACCCATAGCAATGCGGTTGACTCTTAAATGCTGTCTGAAACGGCCCAGGAAGCCACTTAATTGTACTGATCGCTACAAAGTCTCAGAAATGAAACCGGACGGATCACCCGGCATTGACCTAGGCACTGGAAAAGATGACGACAAAAACAACACTGACCCTGCAAAGTCCTCCTCACTATCATCTGGGGCCAGTGCCAAAATTGGGAGCCCGGTGTCTCAGACTAGTTAAGCAACAGCCTCACATTGCCTGTAAGGCATGATTCTAAGTATGACTATGTCCCAGACACCACCATCACCATCCCTGGGTATGTCCTGGCCACTGGCAGGACAGACCCAGCAGATGTGGCAGCACAGTGGTATTTAGTTTGGGGGGAGGGAGCGGTGTAGCTGTAGGAGCCCTCAACATTGAGTCTGGACCCTATCAAGTCTCATGGCTTGGGTTAAACATGGATTACCACATACTGTCCTCCCTCAGCTGATGATTCAATACTCCTCTATCTTGAACAAGACTTAGAAGAAGCACTGAGAATGGCAAAGACACAAAATATATTCGGGGTGGGTGGATTTCAATGTCAATACAGATTGGGCTGATCAGTTCCTAAAGGACATTGGTGCTAGACTGGGTCTGTGGCAGGTGGTGAGGGAACCAACAAGAGCAAAACCTCATCCTTACCGATCTGCCAGCTGCAGTTGAATCTGTCCATGACCATCTCCATAAAGACTGTGCAATGGTCACTCTTACCGATACTAAGTCCCTCCTTCGCATTGAGAATAACTTCCATCGTGCTGTGTGGCACTATCACTGTGTTAAATGGGATAGACTTCGCACAGATTTAGCAACTCAAGACTGGCCATCCATGAGGTGCTGAGGGCCATCAACAGCAGCAGAACCGTACTCCAGCACAATCTGTAACATGGCCCATCATATTCCCCACTCATCAGAAACAGTAATAAATCTAAGAACTGTTGAGTTTTTAGAAAGTAGCAAAGGAGGATCCAGAAACAGATGGGGAAAGAATAGAATATGAATGCAATCTAGCAAAAAAAAGTGGCCTGTTTTTTTTAAAAAAAAACTTTTATAGGTACACAAAAGGGAATTCTTTGGCTGAGACATCTGCGGGTGCATTACAAGCAGAGAAAGGAGAATTTATAATGGAAAATGGAGAAATGGTGGAGAAACCAAATGATTCATTTGTATCTATTTTCACAGAGGCATATACGAGTAATCTTGCATAATTACAGCCCCTATTGGCTAGGGGGAATGAGAAGTTGAAAGAAATTTTTTATTGGTAAAGCATCTTTTACTAGAGAAGTTAATGGAAATGATTTCCAGCACCTGTTATTCTAAATCCCAGAGTATTGAAAGAAGTCTCTTTAAGGATAATCGATACATTGGTAGTAATCTAAAATTATTCATGTCCAAATAGGGGGAAAAAGGAAACTAGATGCTTTTTAAAAAGCATTGAAGTAGACAATCCCCAGGACCTGATGGGATCCATCCCAGCGTACTAAGGTGAAGGATGACATTTTTTTGGGAAATCTTTGTATCCTGTTCACTCCCAGGAGAGGTCCCAGAGAACTGAAGTAGAGCCAACATTGTCCTTGGTTTAAGAAGGGCAAAAGGGGTAATCCGGGAAATTGTAAGCAACTGAGCCTTGCATCAGATGTAGGGAAATTATTGGAGATGATTTAGGGACGGGATTTAATCAAATTTAGAAAAATGTAGTGATAGGCAACATGGCTTTGTATGGGGAAGTCATGTTTCACAAGCTTGAGTTTTTGTTTTGAGGGAGTAACAAAGGTGATTGAAGAACAGAACAGTACAGTACAGCACAGTACAGGACCTTCAGCCCATGATGTTGTGCTGAACTTTTACCCAAACCTAATGTCTATCTAGCTTCCACCTCTACCTAATACTATCAGCCACATGCCTGTCTGATAGCTACTTAAATGTCGGAACAAAAACAACATTGCTGGAAAATCTCAGCAGGTCTGGCAGCATCTGTGGAGAAAACAGAGTTAACATTTCGGGTCCGTGACCCTTCCTCAGTTTCCTGAAAGTGGCAACAAAGTGGTTAAGGTGGTCAAGAAGGCATGCAGCATGTTTGCCTTAATCAGTCGGGCATACGGTATAAAAATTGGCAAGTCATGTTGCAGTTGTAGAGAACTGTTCACGGTATTCCAAATGTGGCCTAATTACACTTCTGGCCACCACACTATCAGAAGGATGTGGAGACTTTGGAGAGGGTACAGAAAAGGTTTAAAAAAGGAAAGAACTGCAGAATCTGTGAACCAGGAACAAAAACAGAATTGGAGAAGGGTCACCAGACCTGAAACGTTAACTGATTTTTTTTTTCTTCACAGATGCTGCCAGACCTGCTGGGCTTTACAGCAACTTTTCTTTTTGTTACATAAGGGGTTTACTAGGATGTTGCCTGATTTGGAGGGGGATTAGCTATGAGAACAAGGGATTGGACAAACTTAGATAACATGGTGTGGAGCTGGATGAACACAGCAGGTCAAGCAGCATCAGCTCCTACTATCTCTGATTGGACAAACTTAGTTTGTTTTCAATTGTATGTTGGAGTGACTGATAGGTGACCTAATAGAAGTTTATAACATTGAGAGACATGGATAATTTGAGTTATAAAGTCATAGAGTCCTAAAGCTCAGAGACAGGCCCTTCAGTCCATGCAGACCAAAATGTGCACCCTTGCTAAGCCCATTGCTCTGCACTTGGGCCCATATCCTTCTGAACGTTTCCTATTCACATATTCATTCAAATGTCTTTTACATGTTGTTAATATACCCGCCTCAACCACTTCCACTAGCAACTCACTCCATATGCGTACCACCCTCTCTTTTTTTTAAAAAAAAATCATAGGTTGCTTCTTGGATTTCCATATATTCTTTCCCCTCTTAGCTTAAACTGATGCTGTCTAGTCTACTCCGATTTCCCCAGCCCTGGGGAAGAGACTAAGTGCATTCACCCTATCCATGCCGCTCATGATCTTATACACATCAATAAGATCCTGCCTCAGTCTCCTGTAATCTGGAAAAAAATGTCCTAGCTTGTCCAATCTCTCCCTACAACTCAGTCCCTTGAGTCTGGCAACATCCTGGTAAATCTCCTCTGCTCTCTTTCCTGTTTAATAACATCCTGCCTACAGCAGGTGACCAAAACTGAACACCGTATTCCACCTGTGGCCTCACCAACATCCTGTGCAACTGCAACATAACTTCCCAACCTCTGTACTCCGTGCCCTGACTGCTGAAGGCCAGTGTGCCAAAAGCTGCCTTCACTGCCCTGTCTCCCCATGACTACCCTTTCGGAGAACCATGCACCTGAACTCTGGGGTCCCTCTATGCCACTACACTCCTTAAAGCCCTACCGTTCACCATGAAACTCCCATCTTAATTTGATTTAACAAAATGCAAAGCCCCATACTTAGCTATATTAAACTCCATTTGCTGTTTCTTGGCCCACTTCCTCAGCTGATCAAGATCCTTCCGTCATTTCTGATAACTTTCCTCACTGTCCACAATAACACCTGTTTTAGTATCATCTGCAAACTTATTAATCATGCCTTGTACATTTTCCACCAAATCTTTGATATAGACAACAAACAGCAATGGGCCTGCTACCAACCCCTGAGGCACGCCATTTGTCACAGTCTTCCAGTCCAACAAGCATCTTTCCATTATTACTCTTTGGATACACGATTGGCTTGATGGTAGGAAACAATCTGCCAGCTCTTCCTGAATTCCATGCAGTCTAGCCTTCCAGAACAGCCTACCCTGTGAAAGCCTATTGAAGGCCTTACTGAATTCCACATAGACTGTCTACTGCCCTGCCCTCATCAACCTTCCTGGTCACTTCATCAAAGAAGTCTAAAAAATTTGTGAAGAATGATCTCCCACCACAAAGCCATGTTGACTACTCCTAATCAAACCATGTCTTTCTAAATGCATGTATATCCCTCAGAATCTTCTCCAGTAACTCACCTACCACAGATGTTAAGCTTACAGATCCATAATTTCCAGAGGTTTTTCTCTGCAGCCCTTCTTGAATAAGGGCACAACATTTGCTACCCTCCAGTCTTCCGGGTCCTCGCCTATGGTTAATGGTGCAAATATGTCAGCCAGGGCCCCTACAATTTCTACTGTAGCCTCTTGCAGGGTTCTTGGATATATCTGGTCAAGACCAGGAAATGTAACCACCTTCATGCCTTCTAATATATCCGACAATTCCTGTACTGTGATATGGATTGTTCCCAAGGTATTACAACTAACTTCTCCAAGTCTTCGTGTCTGTCTTCACAGTAAACATTGTAGAAATATTCATTTGAGGACCTCACCCATCTCCTGCGGTTCTGCGCATACATGTCCATTTTGGCCCTTGTGGGGTCTCGCGCTGTCGTTTCCTCCTTCAGTAAACTCCTGCATCCCCTATATACATTAAGGGATTCCCTTGATCTTGGGCACAGGCCTCAGTATCTCTTGTCATCCACAGTTCCCTATTCCTTTCCCTTCACCTTCATGGGATCATACTGACCCTTGAACACTAGCTATCATACGTTTAAAGGCCTCCCACTTGCCAGAGATCCCGTTAAAACAAACTACTCCAATCAACTCCTGCAAGCTCCTGTCTAATTCCATCAAAATTCACCTTGCCCCAATTCAAACTTGAACCCATGGCCCAGTTTTGTCCTTCTCCATAACTATTTTAAAATTAATAGAACTATGGTCACTGGTCCCAAAGTGCAACCCCACTGTCACCTCAGTCACTTGTCTTGTCCTGTTCCTAAAGAGTAGGTCAGGTTTTGCTCCTTCCCAAGTAGGACCCTCTATATACTGCTTGAGGAAACTTTCCTGAATGCATGTAACAAATTCCACCTCATCTAAGCCCTTAACACTATGACAATCCCAGTCAATGTTAGGAAAATTTTAAATCCTCCACTATGATAACCCTATTGCTCCTGCAAGTCTTTCGATCTCCCTACATAATTGCTCCTCTAATTCCCATCCTCTCTTTGGGAGGGGCGTGCCTGTAATACAACCGCAATAACATCATCATCCCCTTCCTATTTATCTCCACCCACAAAGCCTCACTGGGTGATCCCTCACTTATTTCATCTCTGCCTACTGCTGTGATACTCCCTTAATCAAGAATGCAATTCCTCCCTTCTTTCCTCCTCCGCTGTCCCACCTGAAGCACCTGTACCCTAGCACATTAAGCTGCCAGTCCTGCCTCTCCTTTAGCAATGTTTCTGTAATGGCTAGAATAATCCCATTCCTATATACCTATATTACCTGTCAGCCCACTTGCATTGAAATGGATGCAATTTAATCTAACAGGCATCCCTCATTCTCTGTCCTGTTCAATCTTGACCTGTCTCTCCAACTTGCTATTTATTGCATCACGCTTGCCTCCCAGCTGTTGAGCATCCCACCTCCTGAGCCAGTTTAGTTTAAACTCTCCTTTGTAATGCGAGCAAATTGCCTGCCAGGATATTAGTCCCTCTCCAGTTCAGGTGCAACCCGTCCCTCTTGAACAGGTCACCTCTGCCCCAGAAAAGATCTCCATGATCCAAGAATCTGCATCCCTGACCCCTGCACTGATTCTTTAGCCATGCATTCATCTGCCATATCATTCTGTTCTTGCCCTCACTACCACATGGCACTGGAAGTAATCCAGAGATTACTACCATCCTCGTTCCCAGGGTAGAAATGTCAGTTACTCGGGTACACAGGTTTAAGTTAAAAGGGGGAAAAGTTTAAAGGAGATGTAATTGCATGTTTTTTTTACACCGATGGCATATCCATGAATAGGTAGAGAATAGAGGGATACGGACTGTGTAGAACCAAGAGATTTGTTTGGTTGTGTCTGTGTAGGCTTGGTTGGGCAAAAGGTCTGTTCATGTGCAGTACTGTTCTGTGCTCTTTGTTCTGGAAAAATTCCTGCAAATATGAGTAGGAGAAAACTGGGCATTACAGATGTGTGAGCCTTACACCAGTAGTCTGGAAAAATGCTAAAATCTGTTATAGAGGAATGTCATCATGTGGATTTAAGGATTGGGTAACAGACATGAAAGAGAAGGCATAAATGGGTCTCTGTCAAGTTGGCAGACTGAGAGACTAGTGGGATACCACAAGGATCTGTACTTGGGCCACAGCTCATCATGGTATGTATCAAATGTAATATTTCCAAATTTGCAGATGGTATAAAGTTACGAGACCATGTGTTATGAGGAAGATGGAAAGTGGTTTCTGGAGAGTTTGGACACGTTCTTTGAGTGGGCAAGAACATGGAAGGTGGAATACAATGTAGGCAGATGTGACGTTACCTACTTTGATAGGAAAAACGTACAGAATATTCCTTATGTTGTTGAGGTGGGAACGTCTCTAGATGTACGAAGCTAGCCGCGTCCTTGCCAATAAGTTGCTGAAGTCTAATGTTGCAGATGCAAAAAACTGTTAGGCAAATGAATTGTTAGCCTTTACTGCAAGTAGTGAGGTCTTGCTTCAATTGTATAGGAGCTAGGTGACCACATCTGGAATACTGTGCACAAATTGGACTAAAAATAGCATAAGCACGATGTACTACATAATCAGTTGCTCAATGTAATCTTCCTATCCATTTCACATGATTTATGTGGCTCATTTAAGTGTATAAAATGACCAGCAGAGGTCACTGCAGCAGTCTTTGTCCTTTCGAGTGAAATCTTATATTTTTCCCGTGGCTCCCTCAAGTCCAGAGGATAAAGGTGATCACATCTGACACACTGCTGCTTTGCCCAGACTTGACCAGAATTCCTTATCAACATCGGTTTCTGTCAGGATTCATTCTACTGTACGCAAACTGCCCTCTGTTTCCGCGTCGTTGTGCTGTGACAAAGTTAATTGCAAACGATATTTTTCCGGTAACAGTGGTTTCCTTAACCTCGACCCTTTTGTTCAGCAAACACAAGGAATTCATAGACTATTTTGTCACAGAAGATGAGTCCATCCTTTCAGCAGTGTTTGCTGTTTTATCCCCTTCTTCCTCACCCATCAAACCTAAATGTATTCTCTGGCTACATGGGGTGGGGGAACCATGTAATCATAGTATAATCTCACGAGTTTCCTGGATTTGCGAAAAGGTATGTTCTTGCAGAAGGAATTTTAGTTTCTAATTTGAAAGTCATGCTTTCTGTCGTTTGCCACGTGCTTGAGTTTCTTTGGAACAACTGAAAGCAGGTATATAGCCACTGCATATGTCTCTCATGCTGTATAACTTTCTTGTCATCACCTTTGCCTCATTCTTTTTGTTGAGACAACAAAAAAGAGCAAGGCAGAGAGTTGAATTATGATCTTTCCACAATTTGGTTAATGTTTCACTATTATGTTGAGGTTGAGAGCATTTTACAGTGGAATTCCCATTTCCAAGTTTGACTCATTATCATATGTATGTTTGCAATGCAAAGGCATAGAAGTGCCAGAGAATGGGATTACAATAATTAGGTACTTGTTTTTGACGAGCAGATTCTTTGGGTCATAGGGTATTTTTCTGTGTGGTAGAGCTCTATCACTCTAACATCTCTCTACTTGTCTTGCAGATGAAAAGTTCCTTGACTGAAATTGTTCATCTTGCTGCAATGGATACTGACTCTTGGGTTCAGATGGTGGCAGATATTCTAAAAACCTTCCCTGAAACCGGCTCCCTCAATCTTGAACTTGAGGAACACAATCAGAATCTGCAAGAAATTCTTGGGGAACTACGAGAAAAAGGTACATCGTGGTTCAATTCCACTAGATTCTTAAATTTGACAATTCAGCAGTGCTGGTTACATTTACTTTACATGAAAACAAACTATTTTTGCTAAAATATAGGGTGTCTGAGTTCAGTAAATAGTTCTAATATTTAGATTTTAGTTAATGGGCTTTCTTTAAGTAACATAGCATGCCGTGGTACCACAGTACAGTAAGGGTACATTAGAATCTCTACTTTTTGTTCTGATTGCACTCTTCAGGCTACTTTCCAAATTGCTATAAGCTGCTACATATTTAAACAAAATAATGTTTTCCCCCACCTACCTGTTATGAATTTTTCCCAATTATCTTGGTTCCCTGGCTTCTGGCCCTCCTGCTGGTGGCACAATTCTTCTTGTTCACTCTATCAAAACCATATATAATTTTTGGACACTTCTGTTCAATGCTAGAATACTGGTACCTGATGTGTTGCATTATTCGCGCTGCCAAACAGGACTTGCACTAATGACAGCCAGATTGACCTGAGCAGGAGTAGACCTGTTGTGGTTCAACTTAGCAATTTATCAGAAGATTCAGATTCTGGTTCAGGATATGATCATTTATTCGTGTACATGAGGAAAGTTGATCTTAAACATTCTAAGACTGAACTTTGGCAAAAATCCACAAGGTCTTGTCTCATTTCTTTTGTATGTTAAGTCACGTATTCAGTTCCTGATTGGATCAATACACATAAATAAGAACTAGGAGAAGGATAGGCAATACCGTCACTTGAATCCCTTCCACCGTTTGGTATGACTGGTATTACGGCATACAATGGTATGCTAACTAGATATCACTTATTCTCCACAATATGTCCATCAAGCATCGATTAGATTAGATTCCCTACAGTGTGGAAACAGGCCCTTCAGCCCAACAAGTCCATCCCGCCCAGACCCATCCCCCTATAACCCTCACACCCCTGAGCACTACGGGCAATTTAGCATGGTCAATCCACCGAGCCTGCACATCTTTGGACTGTGGGAGGAAACCCATGCAGACATGGGGAGACAGCCACCCAAGGATGGAATTGAACCCAGGTCCCTGTTGCTCTGAGGCATCAATGCTAACCACTGAGCTACCATGCTGCACAATAAACTATGGATGATGAAGATCTGAAACAAAAGCAGAAACTTCTGGAGAATCTCAACATTTCCAGTAACACCTTGGAGAGAAAAGAGTTAACATTTTAAGTCCAATGACCCTTCTTCAGAGCAGACATGTTCTGAAGAAGGTAACTTTTTGCTTTCTCTTTGCTGTTGCTGCCAACCTGAGTTTTGCCAGCAAACTCTGTTTTTCTTTCTGGCCCTTTGCCATTCTGTTCTTGGGTGCATCTGCTAATCTATGTTCTATTTGCAGTTACTTTTGGTAGAACGCTTCTAACTGAATCTGCGTTTTAAACCCTTTCAGACCAGTCAGCCCAACAAGCCTGCTCCACTTTTCAATTAGATCATGGCTGATCATTGATCGCCATGCCTTTTCCACACTAATGACATAAAGGGGTATGAAGTTAGTCCCCAGAAATCTATCCGTTTCTGCCTTGAACTTGCTCTGTGTGTTTCTGCAGCCCTCTGGGGTAGAGCATTCCAAAGACACTCCACCCTCTGATGAAATTCCTCCTCATCTCAGTTGCAGGATAAGGGCCATTTAAGATTATGCCCCTGATTTTTGGACTCATCAGGCAGGGGATACAGCTAGTCTACATCCACCATATCATGGCCTGTAAGAATTTTGTTGTTTCGATGTAAACTTCATTCTACGAAACTCTGGAGAATACAAACCCAGCCTTCTCAAAAGAAAATTTCACTGTCTCAGGATTAATGTGGTGAACCTCTGCTGTATTCCCTGTATGGTGAGTACATCCCTCTGATGATCGGGGATCGATACTGGGCACAAAATTCAGGTGAAGCCTTGAGGTCTAACCAAGATGTCATACAACAGCAGCAAGACATCTTTACTCTTGTAATCGAATCCCATTGTGATGAAGGCCAGTGTACCATTTCCCTTCCTAAATGCTTGCTGCACCTGCATGCTAACCTTAAATGAATAAAGACATGTCAGTCCCTTTGGATACCCGTACATCTCAGCCTCTCACTGTTGAAGAAGTGTTCTGCCTTTGATTTTTTTCCTTTGACAATGAATAACTTCATAGTTATTCTGTGGGGATACATATTTATATTGAAGGTCTACATGGGAAAAGTGGAGCATATGGAACTATTTGGACATCTTCTGGATTGAAAAGGGTTTTTACCCTTCATTTTTCAGAAAATGAAGCCAGTAGTTTAACACGTGCTGTGGTCTACCTGCTATTTACAGAAAGTCATCCTCTCTCCTTTAAATAGCAGGGTTACGTTTGCTCCTTTCTAGAACCTACTGGCTCATCTTGGGATAATGTGATGGAAATCAAGCTCCATGGTTCCTGGAGTCGTCACAGTTGTGACAAACTGATTTAAAGCAACAAATTGCCTGCTTTTACCCAACTGTCGAATTCATATTAAATGAATATGAACACCAGGCTTTATCATTAACAAGAAAATAACTGTTTATGGTCATCAATCTCTTTTCAATCAATGTTAAGAAAGAAATGTGAATTATTAACTTATGAAGCTAATGTTCTAGGGCATGGGTTCAGACTGAACCACAGCATATAGTGAAGTTTGAATTAAATAAAATGCTGGAATAAAATGCTAATATAATGGTGACAAATGTTGATTGTTGTAAAAATCTATCTGGTTTACTATGGACCTTTTTTTAGGGAAGAAAATCTGCTATTCTTACCTGGTCTGGCCCATGTGCGACTACAGACCCATAGCAATGTCATTGACTCTAACTGCCCTCTGGATAACTAGGAAAGGGCAATAAATGTTGGTCTAGCCAGTGACACCCATATACCATAAATAAGAGTTTTAAAAAAAACCTCCAGATCTACCCCTTTAAGATTTTTCCTGTGCATATTAGCAGACACACAGACAAGGCTGAAGAATAATACAGCTACCAGGAAATTTTCCACTACTTCCCCACACAGGATGGAGAGAGACTTTTGAGTGCATTCCCTTTTCAGACTAAAAGTTTCTCCTGTATTATCCAAACATACCACTGAAGCTGTAGTCCAGGAATCAATTGCAAAACTCTTACCATGATGAGCACACCTGAAACCCTGCAACTGGTCTTGGTTGCTGTTTTGATGAAAAGACTGTCACTGGGCAAATTTGCTCTGAGCACCTACAAAAACACTCGCATGGTCACACGCAATGCTGACGTATCTAAAAGCTCCCACGCTTAAATAAGACAGTGTTGTAGAAACAACTCAATGAGTTCCAGTAATTTGTCTTTAAAACTGCAGCATCCTCTTTCACAGTTTCCTTTTGTTTGAAGTGGTATTTCTTCCCATTTTTTTAGTCCATTGTTTTAAAGCAAGTTGGTCTTTATAAGAGGATAACCACCAATGCATCCAACATCTCCACAGCTGACTCCTTCAGCACTGAGAGATGTAGCTCATTTAGCCCAGGGGATTTATCAACATTTGAATCCAGTTAACTTTTCAAATACTACAACAGTTCTTCACAAATACTTATTTCTATTAGTTCCACAGTTTTACAAGTCTCCTGGTTGCCTAGTATTTATGGGAGATACCCTCTCTTCCACAAAGACAGACACAGTCAACTGTTTAGTTTCTCTGCCATTTTCCTGTTTTCCACTGTAAGTTCTCCTTTTACCACCTTTTTGGTAGGCCTTGCTAATCTATTGCTTTTCCTAAATCTGAAGTAGTTTTACAGTTCAGTTTTAAGGTCCTCACTAGTTTGCATTTATTCTCTCTTCATTCCCTTGATCTGTTTCTTAGTCTTTCTTTTGGGTTCTAAATTGCTTCCAAATCTTTGACCTTGCTATTTTTTCCCAGTTTCCTTTTTACAAACTACTTTATTTTCATCTCGTGAATCTATTAACTTTTTTTTTTACTGTGGTTTGTTTATCTTTGCCTTTTGGTCGAGCCATAAAAACCAAGTCACCCCTCACTGTTCTAAATTCCAGTGGAAAAGAGCCAAGTATGGCCAGTCTTGCTTCACAAGAAGCCCCACACTTTCTAAATGTCAATTTAGTGGGTTACTATTCAGAAGCTGTAGATTCAAAATTATTGGCAAAAAATCCAGATGAGTTGGAGGAAAATTTCTATAAATAGTTGACAGAAGCCGAATGATTGAATTCAAAAAATGGTGGAAACCAATTCTCTAAATTATTTTAAAAGGGAGTTGAAAACTTATTTGAGGATGAAGAACTTACAGGGTTTCAGACGAGCAATGGAGATGTGGAGCGAGGTGTGCCTGTGCTTTTTGAAAGAGCCAGCAAGGGCGGAATGGGTCAGTTCTGTAATGAGCAAGTTAGACAAACAAGAGCCAGTGGATTGTGATCTACGAGACTTTCCAGAAGGCCTTTGACAAAGTACCACACATGAGGCTGCTAAATGAGATAAGAGCCCGTGACGTTTGGGGCATAGTACTAGCACAAATAGCCAATCCTCTATTTGGTACAAGGCAGATGAAGGGAGCCTTTTTTAGGATGACAGCTGGTGACTAGTGGAGTTCTGTAAATGACAGTATTGGGACCACAATTATTTAATTTCTACACTAATGATCTGGACAAAGGAACCAAGGGCATTGTTGCTAAGTTTGCAGATGACGCAAAAATAAGTGGAGGGATAGGTACCATGGAGGAAGCACAGAAGCTGCAGAAGAACTTGGATGCAATGTGGCAAAACGTGAAGCTATACATTTTGTTAGGAAGAATGGAGGTGTAAACTATTTTCTAGACAGGGAAGGACTTCAGAAATCTGAAGCACAAAGGGACCTGAGAATACCAAGTTTGGAGAAGATTTGTAACTCAGGTTGAGTTTCTGGATGTGAGTTTGCTCGCTGAGCTGGAAGGTTAGTTTTCAGACGTTTCGTCACCATTCTAGGTAACATCAGCGAGCTTCCGATGGTGACTAAACGTCTGAAAACTAACCTTCCAGCTCAGCGAGCAAACTCGCATCCAGGACTTGAGAATCCTAAGTCAGGATTCCCTTAAGTTTCATTTGGTGGTTAGGAAGGCAAATGAAATGTAGAATAACACGGTGTGAAGCTGGAGGAACACAGCAAGCCAAGTAGCATCAGAGGAGCAGGAAAGTTTGACGTTTTGGGTCGAGACCCTTCTTCAGAAATGGGGGAAGGGAAGGGGATTCTGAAATAAATAGGGAGACGGGGGAAGCGGATAGAAGATGGATAAACGAGAAGGTAAGATGAGATAAGACACAGGTCAAAGAGGCAGGGTTAGAGCCAGTGAAGGTGAATGTAGGTGGGGAGTTAGGGAGGGGCTAGGTCGGTCCAGGGAGGACTGACAAGTCAAGGAGGTGGGATGAGGTTAGTGAGTAGGAGATGGGGGTGGAGCTTGATGTGGGAGGAATGGTTAGGGAGGCGAGGACTAGCTGGGCTGGTTTTGGGATGTGGTCAGGGGAGAGAAAATTTTGAAGCTAGTGAAGTCCACATTGATCCCCTTAGGCTGCAGGGTTCCCAAGCGAAATGTGAGATGCTGTTTCTGCATCTTTTGGGTGGCATCATCATGGCAATGCAAGAGGCCCAGGATGGACATGTCGTTGGAGAAGTCGGGTGGACAGGGGGGCAGGGTGGGGGGGGGGGGGGGGGGTTAGTTGAAATAGCTTGCAAATGTGAAGTGTAGTTGTTTGTTGCGAACTGAGCATCTGTGTTCTGCAGAGCGGTCCCCAAGCCGCCTCTTGGTTTCCCCAGTGTAGAGGAGGCCATAACGGGAACAGTGGATACAATATATAACATTAACAGATGTGCAGGTGAACATCAGTTTGATGTGAAAAGTCTTCTTATGTCCTGGGATGGGGGTGAGGGGGAAGGTACAGGGGCAGGTGTAGCACTTGCTTTGGTTGCAGGGAAAAGTGCCAGGGGTGGTGGGGCTGGAGGGGAGTGTGGAGCGGACGAGGGAGTCACGGAGAGAGTGGTCCCTCCGGAAAGCACGTAAGGTTGGGGAGGGAAAAATGTTAATGGTAGTGGGGTCAGATTGCAGATGGTGAAAATGTCAGAGGATGATTTGTTGGATTGGAGGTTGGTGGGGTGGTACGTGAGTACGAGGGGGATTCTGTTTTGGTTATCAGATGTGAGGGATGAGTTGTGGGAAATGCGGGAGATACTGTCAAGGGCATTTTTGATCACTGTGGAGGGGAAGTTGTGGTTCTTGGAAAAAGAGGACATCTGGGATGTTCGGGAGTGGAATGCCTCATCTCGGGAGCAGATGCGGCGGAGGCAAAGGAATTGGGAAGAGTGGTGGCCTTTTTATGGGAAGGTAGGTGAGAGGAGGAATATTCTAGGTAGTTGTGGCAGTCAGTAGGCTTAAAATGGATATCGGTTTCCAGGTGGATGCCAGAGATGGAGAAGGAGAGAGGGGAGTCGGAAATGGTCCAGGTAAACTTAAGTTTTGAATGGAAGGTGTCAGTGAAGTAGATGAACTGTTTGAGCTCCTCATAGGAACACGAGGCGGTGCCGAAACAGTCATCATTGTAACTGAGGAAGAGATGGGGGATAGAGCTGGTGTAGCTTTGAAAGAGGAATTCTTCCATGTACCCCACAAAGAGGCAGGCATAGCATGGGCCCATGCAGGTACCCATGGCCACCCCCTTTGTCTGTAGGAAGTGGGAGGAATTAAAGGCGTTGTTGAGGGTGAGGATGATTTTGGATAAATTAAATGTAGGCAATTGTTTTAAGGGAGCTCGAATATAAGACCGTAAGACATAGGAGTGGAAGTAAGACCATTCAGCCCATCAAGTCCACTCCGCCATTTAAATCATGGCTGATGGGCATTTCAACTCCATTTCCCTGCACTCTCCCCGTAGCCCTTGATTCCTTGTGAGATCAAGAATTTGTCGATCTCTGCCTTTGAAGGTATCTAACGTCCCAGCCTCCACTGCACTCCGCGGCAATAAATTCCACAAGCCCACCACTCTCTCTGGCTGAAGAAATGTCTCCTAATTTCCGTTTTAAATTTACCCCCGCTAATTCTGCGGCTGTGCCCACAGGTCCTAGTCTCCCCGCCTAACGGAGACAACTTCCCAGTGCCCACCCCTTCTAAGCCATACATTATCTTGTAAGTTTCTATTAGATCTCCCCTCAACCTTCTAAACTCTAATGAGTACAATCCCAGGACCCTTAGCCATTCATCATATGCTAAACCTACCATTCCAGGGATCATCCATGTGAATCTCCACAGGACACGTTCCAGGGCTAGTATGTCCTTCCTGAGGTGTGGGGCCCAAAATTGGACACAGTATTCTAAATGGGGCCCAAATAGAGCTTTAAAGTCTCAAAAGCACATCGCTGCTTTTATATTCCAACCCTCTTGAGATATACAACATTACATTCACTTTCTTAATCACGGACTCTACCTGCAAGTTAACTTTTAGAGAATCCTGAACCAACACTCCCAGATCCCTTTGTACTTCTGCTTTACGAATTTTCTCAACATTTAGAAAATAGTCCATGCCTGTATTCTTTTTTTTCCAAAGTGCAAAACCTCATTTGCTCACGTTGAATTTCATCAGCCATTTCCTGGACCACTCTCCTAAACTGTCCAAATCTTTCTGCAGTTTCCCCACCTCCTCAGTACTACCTGCCTGTCCGCCTATCTTCGTATCACCAGCAAACTTCGCCAGAATGCCCCCAGTCCCTTCATCCAGATCATTAATATATAATGTGAACAGCTGCGGCCCTATGAGAGCAGAGATGTACGGCTGAGGCAGTACAAGGGTCTCATCAGACTGCGTTTGAAATATTGTGAGCAGGTTTGGGCCCCACATCTAAGGAAAGATGTGCTGGTGTTGGAGGCTGCCTAGAGGGAGGTTTACAAGAATGATCCCCGGGATGAAGGGCTTGTCATGTGAGGAGTGGTCAAGGATCTGGGTCTGTGTACACTGGAGTTTAGAAAAATGAAAGGGGATCTGATTGAAACTAACAGGATATGAGGGACCTGGATAGATTGAATGTGGAGAATTACGTTGCCACTAGTAGGAGAGACTTAGGACCTTGGGGCACACCCCCTCAGTGAAGGGCACTCCTTTAAAACTGAGATGAGGATGAATTTCTTTAGCCAGAGGTTGGTGAATATGTGGAACTCATTGTGGCAAAGGGCTGTGGAGGCCAAGTCATTAAATGTATTTAAGACGTAAATAGGTTCTTGATTAGTGGGATTATGGGAAGAAGGCAAGAGAATGGGCTTTAGAAACATTGCAGCCATGATCGAATGGTCAAGCAGCTTCAGTGGCCTGAAAAGCCTCATTCTGCTCCTATATCTTATGGTCTCTTGGTTTACTGTGGTGTATGATTCTAATCCAAAAAATGTTTTTAACTATCACTGGATCTTGTCTCCTTTATTTAATATGTTTTCTATCTTAAACAGTTAATGAATGTGAAGCCTCTGCGATGTTGCCTTTGGAGTGCCAGTATTTGAATAAAAATGCCCTGACGACTCTTGTGGGACCACTCACACCCCCAGTGAAGCATTTTCAGCTTAAACGAAAACCCAAAAGTGCCACACTTCGAGCAGAACTGTTGCAAAAGTGTAAGTGACACAAGGAATAGAACTAAGCTAACACATAGAGGACCTAATTTGTAAGTGTCTTTTTGGTTAAACAGGGCAACTATACTGCTCTAATTGTCTTATGTTTCAATTTTATTTGGGCAAAAAAAAACAGAGGACTCTAGGTTTGTTTTCATTCCTGAGCTGGAGATGGAGTAAAATCAGTGCGGGTACTTGTTGCTGATTGCTGTGCTGTGATCTCGGCTGAAAATGGGTTTGTGATGGATGGGAGAGTCACTGCTTGGTGTAATGCCTGCCATTTTCAAATAATGTAGCAAATTCAGTACCCAGGGTGTTCATTGGACAAAGCTGGAAACTATATTGCACTTAGCCTGACGTCTAACACAAGATTCTAGAATCCATTATTAAGGATGTTCTAGTAGGATACTTATGTCATGAATTACTCTCATCGGGCACAGTGAACATGGTATTGTGAAAGGAGCATCTGTTAGAGTATTTTTGACAAAGTAACATTCACTCCAGATAGAGGGAAATTGGCAGAAGTTTCACTTATTTGTGTTTGAGTTCAAAGGCAGTTGATAATGGATTTCATCAAATGTTAACACCAGAAATGAATATATGATCCAGGAGTAACATACACATGAATAACAGATTTGTTAGCCAATTTGAAGCAGAATGTAAAGATAAGTGAGTCTCTTACAGGTTAACAGCCTGTAACTAGTGGGATGTCACAAGGTTTAGTGCTGGGCCCTCAAATATTTACAATCTGCGTCAACTGTTTGGATGAGGGGACTGATGCACGGTAGTTGACTTTGTAAATGAGAGCAAGGTAGATCCAAATGGAGAGAGTCTGCAAAGGGATTGTTAAGTAACAGGTCAAAAATGTGGCAGAGTTTTTAAAAATTCATTCATAGAATGTGGGCATCGCTGGCTGGCACAGCATTTGTTGCCCATCCCTAGTTACCCATGAGAAGCTGCTGAGCTGCTGTCTTGGACTGATGCAATCCATTTGCTGCAGGTAGGCCCACAATGCTGTTAGGAAGGGAGTCCCAGAATTTTGACCTAGTATAATTTGTAAATGCGAGCTTGTCATTTTGGCAGGAAGAATAGAAAATTCGTATCCTATTTAAATAGAGACAGAGTGCAGAACAGATGGATTTAGATACCCTGGTTCATGAATCTCTCAAAATTAGTATGCAGATACCGCAAGTGATTTGGAAGGTAGATTGAACATTGTTAATTGCAGGGGAATGGAATCTAAGAGTAGAGAGGTTTTACTGCACTGTACACTGCATTGGTGAGTGTACAGTTTGGTCTCCTTAGAAAAATAATGGTACAAGCAGCTTAGAGAAGATTTAGTTGGCACATTCCTGAGATGAAGGGCTTATCTCACAAAGAAAGGTTAAACAGGCTTATTTACGTTGGAGTTAAGAAACATGAGTTGAGTGGTTTGAGATGAATAGATAGGATAGTTATTAGGAGGTTGGTTCCTCCTATGACTGGCCACAGCTAGGGGTGTAGTTTTAAAAAACAAATTAATTTTTTGAGATGGGGATGAGGAAGGCCAGTTTCTATGAAGGATAGAGTTTGGAGTTCTCTTTCCCCAGAAGATAGCGAAGGCTGGATCTTTAAATTTAATCAAGCTGAGTTGAACTTTAATGGCATGAAAGTCTAAAGTTATGAAGTATAGACAGGAAAATGGGGCTGAGACTACAACCAGATCAGTCATGATCTTAATAAGTGGTAGAGCAGGCACAAATGACCTACTCCTACTTCTAAGATGCGTTCCTACATTTGGTAGTTAAAATCTAATTTGCCAAGCAGTGAAACTGATTCCACTAAATCTGATTTATTTGTAGGATAATATGTAAAATGATGACCATGAAAAGCAGTTACTTTCTAAAAAAGTTGATTCACAAATGGTTCACTTAATATTCTCCAGAAAAGGGTACCTGCTGCAATCCACACAGTTCCACCTTCAAACTCTGGTGAACCTATTAATGTATTCAGAGCAATTAGGAGTAAACAATAAATGGACTTGATATAATGAGCTGTATTGTAATGATTAGCCAACATAGCTTGCTTTCTTTCTTTCACTTATTCATGGGACGAGGGCATTGCTGGCAGGGCTGGCATTTCTTGCCCAACCCAGTTGTGCAGTTAAAAGCCACCCACATTGCTGTGGGTCTGGAGTCACATAAAGGCCAGACAAGGTAAGGATTGCAGTTTCACTCCCTAAAGGGCATGAGTGAACCAGATAAGGTTTTCCAGTAATCAACAATGCATCCATGGTGATTAGACTCTTAATGTCAGATTATTTTTATTGAATTCAAATTTCACCATCTGCCATGGCAGGATTTGAACCTGGGTCCCAGAATATTATTTGGGCCCATGGATTAATAATCCAGTGATAAGACCATTAATCCATTGCCTCCCTTCGCTTTCCTCACAAGTACAAATAAACAGAAAGGAGATGGTCGCTTGAATGTGGTACTGCAGAGTTGACTGTGCTTACAGTACTGCACCCAAGTAATACTTGGCATCATCAGAAAGGGAAGGAATGAAAATGAAAAATTTGGGGGAAAAAATGTTTTTTTAAAAAGGCAGACTGAAAAATGCAACTGCAATAACTTACAACGTATAATGCAATATTCAGGTTGAAGGGCAGAGTATCTCTTTGTATTTACTGTTATTTGTGTATTTGCCTCTGTCAAAAGTTATAGATTTCGTAGAGTGTTGTTTCTGTTTGGTGCACAGTTATTCAAGAGATAATAAGCCTTAGATTTATACTTGCGCTTAAATTAACTTTTCAGGAATTTTTCAATTCTTCCATTCTTAGCTAAAATGTCTGTCTCTATCTCTGCTGTTTAATCTTCTTAGGAATTAATTGCCTATATATATATATTTTATTGTTTTTCAGCAACAGAAACTGCTCAGCAGCTCAAAAAGACCTCAGGAGTGCCTTTAGCCAAAGGGAGAGGTTTGGTTAAGAAGCTCGATACCACCAGTATGTACTGATAGTTATTGGGGTCTCGTTCAATTAGACTTCAATGTCGTAATGTATCTTGACAGAATGAGGGCGGCACAGTGGCTCAGTGATTAGCACTGCTTCCTCACAGCGCCAGGGACCCGGGTTTGATTCTGACCTCGAGCGACTATCTGTGTGGAGTTTGCACATTCTCCCCGTGTCTGCGTGGGTTTCCTCCCACAGTCCAAAGATGTGCAGGCTAGGTGGATTGACCATGCTAAATTTCGCATAATGTTCAGGGATGTGTAGATTAGGGGGATGGGTCTGGGTCGGATGCTTTGAGGGTCAGTGTGAACTTGTTGGGCTGAAGGGCCTGTTTCCACACTGTAGGGATTCAATTCTATGAACTTATAATAGCAGATGGAAAATGTGAATGTTTGATGCTAATTGTCTTAAGTAGAGTAATTTCTTGAACATTTTATCTTTGGAAAATATACTTGTTTTGCACCTAACAGTTAAGCTAAAAAGGCTGCTCTTTTTCTTCTTTAAAAATGAACTTGTGATCTTCATGTATTTATGACGACGATTTAACTACACAGCTCCCCTCAAAGGGATTCCAAAGCAAGCTCCTTTCCGGAGCCCCACTACTCCCAGTGTGTTCAGTCCATCAACAAACAGAACTCCAATGGCTGTGCGGACACCTATGCGCAAGGAGAGAGGTGTAAAGGTGAGTTCAGTCTGTTGCAGAGTTCACATTTTTAACAGTTTTGAGATTCTGTTAATGAGTTAGGGTATTTTGGGATTTTGTAGTTATGGCCTTGAGCACAACTTTATTTGTCCTCAGTTGGTCGTTGTGTGAACATTGCACGGACTTTTAATTTAACCTGTTGGAATTATTTTTGAGCAGCTGATGTTGCCACACTTGCAGAAATAATCTCATTTCATTTCTACTTGAAAAATGAGCATCTTTAAGACAATGTATTCAGTGAGTGTTCTTTTTGTTGCTGTGAAACATAAGAACCAGAAGCAGGAATCTGGCCTTTCAAGCCTGCTGCGCCATTCAACAAGATCATGTCTGATCTTTTCATGGCCTCAGTTCCACTTATCCATCCTCTCATCATAACTCTTAATTCCTTAACTATTCAAAAATTAGCTGTCTTAGCTTTAACAACATTCACTGAGGAAGCCTCAACTATTTCACTCAGCAGGGAATTCCACAGATTCACAACCCTTTGAGTGAAGAGGTACCTCCTCAGTTCGGTCCTAATTCTGGTCCCCATAATTTTGAGGCTGTGGAACTGGCTTGACATGTTTAGGGACTTTATCTTAATTAAGAAGAACAGTGCTTAACAAATTATTTTGAGATCAATCAGATACTATTACAAGTGCTACCACCCATTTCGCTCCCTCCCCCGCCCACCTCCAAACAAAGCGCTACCAAGATTTCTAAGATGAGAAATCATTTATTTTGTAATTACAGCCTGGGTGGGGAAAACCTTAATTTTATCTTGGCCTCCTTACTGCAAAGTCTGGACTGCATTTAAAGCCCTAAATGTCACTGCCAGCCTAAAGTGCTTCAGTCGGTTTGTATATCCGAGGAATGATCGTTCATTACTGTCAGTGTGCTGAATTTCAGAGATGCATTTATTGGGATAGATAGAGGACATCTTCCATCTGCCAAATTTTTGCCAACTCACTTAACTTCTCTATTCCTTTGCAGATTCTGTACCTCCTCTTGATGACTTAATTTGTTACGTAATCTCTCTTTCATCAGCAAAGTTAGTCTATCTTGCATTCAGTCCCCAAATCCAAATCATAGGAACAGGAGTAGGCCATTCAGTTCCTGAAGTCTGTTCTGCTATTTGCCAGCATCGTGGCTGGTCTGTGGTCTATCTCCAATCTTATCTTTGGCTCATATCCCTTAATATCTTTTTGATTATTGTTATAGGTTATAAATAGTTGAGGACTCCGCATTGATCCATGCAGTACCTTTTTATTTGTTACTCAATGATTTCATTGCTTCTCTCAAATCTGTTGGTTTTATCATTTTGAACAATGTAAACAGTAATTTCTGAACTTGGAAAATATCAGAAATGTTGACATTTTGATGCCTGATTTTGGATGAAATATTGAGGTCATAGTATCAAAATTAGCTACAGTATTAATGGCCTTTCTGTTTTGTTCTAGTTGCTGGATATATCAGAGCTGGATATGGTAGGTGCTGGTCGGGAAGCAAAAAGGAGAAGGAAGACATTAGGTTTGTAGAATCTGACTTTGTTGCAAAGTCTCATGTTATTTGTATCAGAGATTTGTGTGAAGCAAGTTTGCCTTCCAATCTCAACTGACATTGCTCTGTCCTTCCTCATGCATACAAATGTATTTGGTATGACATTGAGTGCCTATTAATATTGTCAATCAGGGAATGAAAATCATAGTGAATGAATGATGAACTATTCTATTGTTGTAGTCCAGAAGAGCACCATAAGAATTGCTTTAGAAATAAGAAAAAATGTTTAATTATTTCATGGAAAATGGCCAGTAGTACTTGCAGTTAAACTTCTTTTAACAAAAGAAAAAAGATAATGTCATAGAATATTACAGCATAGAAACAGGACCTTTTGGCCCACCATGTCCATTCCAACCCATCAAACAGCAACTGCAATAATCCCATTTAGCTGCACTTGGTCCATACCTTACTGTGCACTGGCATTTTAAGATGCTTCTTAACCGCTGCCTGTATCATCCACTTTGGGTAGCACGTTCCATTTTCTACTAATCTCTGGGTGAAGAAATGTTTCCACTGCCTCTCAACTACTTATCCCTCAACTTTAAACTTATGCCCTCTGGTCTTGGGCATGTCTGCTGTGGGAAATGATTTTCATGACCTACCCTATCTATGCCTCTCATAATTTTGTGTACCTCAATCACATCTCATCTCTGCTGTCTGTCGTACAAAGAAAACCCAGCCTATACAGTCTCCTCGTTGCTGAGCATTTTCATTCTAGGCAACATCCTGGTGAATCTTCTCTGCACAGTCTCCAGTGCACTTGCATCCTTTTGAGTGTGTGGCAACCAGAATTGCTCACAGTATTCTATCTATGGCCTCACCATTGTTGTATGGAGTTGATATATATTGGACCCATTGCCAAGCCTTCCCAGAGTGGGTGGGTTCACAACCCCTTATGGGGTTGTGAGTTCCAAGGCAGCAATAGCCGCTGTGAATTATAACAACTCCGTTTCCCCTGTAGCAGACAGTTCCTCACTTCCTCAGGCAACCCCCTCTCTGTTCTGCCACCCGGGATCATGACAATTTTCAACCCTCAAAATGGCAAAAGGTTTAAGATAGCTTTGTTTCAAACCACATTTGTGGTCCATCTTATCTCTTCTGTTGTAATTGCTTCTCACTATCTACAGGCCTTCGTAGGCTTCTTGCTCACTAATGGATAAATTTCATGCTCTCGCTGAGGATTGCAAATCATTCTATGACCTTGTATCCCGCATCTCTGGAATTTTGTTTTTAGATCTACATATTAATTTTCATCCTTTGCTACTCTGACTTTACCCCTCTCCCCCACTTTCTGCTGTCATCTCCTGCCATTACCAGTGACAGAAACTTCAGTATCTGGAACTTGCCTGCTCATCCCGTTTCCAGCCCCTTTTCTTTTGCAATGTCTCTTGCCTTTCAGATGCTTCCTCAAAATATGCCTCTGCTACCAGCCTTTCAAACTTTCCCCAATCATCTTCACTGTTTCTACCCTAATTTGTCTCTCTTCTCCACCCTTCACCTCCACCCACCTCCATTTTACAAAATTGGTATGTTTTATTCAGGTATCTTTATAATTCAGATCTACAGAGCAAGAGGAACTGTTACACAGGCATGTAATTTTTCTTCATGACTTTGTAACTTGACTTGTAATCAGTTGTACAATACACCTAAATTCTGGCTAAAAAGCTTTGAAATGCTGGTAGTCTTGCTTCATTTTCTTAATGCTGTACTCTGTATCAGGACTTCATTTTTTATGAAAATAATCTAGGATCCCTTTGTCAAAACATGTGATTATATTTTTTAGTCTGCATCTAAAAACCATAGTAAATTGACCTGAATCTTCGCAAACTGATGGAACTGTCTTGCAATTTCTCTTGACAAACTTTGAACATGATGCTCCTAGCATCAGCATTCAAGACACATTCCAAATTTCTCATGCTACGCAGTTTGAGGCATCGATTGACACGGTTCTAAGGAAAGATCACCGGGACCTGAAGCATTGACTTAGACTTTTTTCTTCACAGACGCTGCCAGACTTGCTGAGATTTTCCAGCATCTTCTGTTTTTGTTCCTGATTTACAGCATCTGCAGTTCTTTTGGTTTTTACTGTGTAATTAAGGCCCAGGTATTGCAATCAGTATCCAAATCCTACTTCCATCTATGATGAGATTAAAATGTGCTACTTACCTTTTAGATGTCTTCTGTGTCTAGGAATTCTCAAATCCAGCAAGAAAGAGAATCAGTGGCGAAACTACCCTCCTTTTGCTGCAGTCAGTGTGCTGTTGAGTTTAGGGGATTGAGAGGTGGGGAGAATGTGGGGGTCTAGTTAGCCAGGAACTAGATGAGCTTTTTAATCTTTTTCTAACTTTTCCTGGGTAACCATTAACCTTAAATAAGATGTAACCCTCTGAAATATCCACCTTTTTATGTATTCTTTTTGGATATTCCTGGGTACAGGAAAATTGCCCATTGGAAAAGTTTAATTTCTTGGGCACATCACATGTAGACAGCAGCAATCTGGAATTCTTCATGGTCTTGACATGCAATTCCAGCCTGTGCTACTCCTAAGTCTTTCTGGCCATTGGAATAGTGTCTCACCGCGTAAAAATATGTCATATTTAAAATCTGTAAAATTTGTCATGAGTTAAGTAGTTTGGGTTGGAATCCAATTCAAACTTCTCTGTCCTTTGCTCAGTTCCTGTCTGAAATTAATTTGGGCATCTCAACCATGTTCTTTTAGTTGCATGGGTTTATTCTTTTTGACAAAACTTTACATTTGAACTGACAAATCTCATGCTAGGAAAATCTGGCATTGAAAATGAAGCTTCCAGGCGAGTAACTTTTTGAAATTGTATTTCCTTTAATGATAACTATAACGCAGTAAAGGAGGCTGTACTTTGCATGTTGAATATCTGATGTCAAATTGATTATTCACTGATTATTCTCAGTGCCAAAATGAAAGATGGACTGCACTTAGCTCTGTTCTGCTTTATTACCTTGAACGTTGATTGTAACAGCTACAAAATCAGATGTTAAAATTCAGTAAGCTCCTGTTATCAGAGTACTCGGGCAAATTATGCAAAATGATTCAATGTAATACAATTCTTTATTAGTGAGTTCAAGATTCAGAAGTCTAGAACCATGGTTCACTATTTCAGTGAGACTACAACAGTGATTTGTTCACTAATACAGTTGTTTTTTGACTCTAAAGCCCATGTACATTAATGCCATACCACAGTACATTATAGTACACAATTAGCCATCCGATATACAACCTAAGAAATACCCTTCGTTTCAGTGAATCTTGACAATGCAGTTAGCATAATATATGGTCTACTTCGCTTTTCAATCACTTTACGTTATGAACAATGACCAACTAATATGCTGCCAGACCCTTAAAGGTATGGATTCTTGAACTGAGCTTGCTTCATGAAAAATGCCTATTGAGCAGCATTGAAAGATATTTTAACTCAGTGTGTTGTTCACAAAACAAAAAAGTATAATGTGATAAGTAGGTAGTGTGAACTTGCATTCTTATGAAGTGATTTCCATTTGTTATCTCAGATATTCTTCAGAATAAAAACTTAAGCTCTTTGTTCCTCCTCCCATCCTACTTTAATAGAATATAATAATCCATATAAAAGGAAAATGTATCATTTGGGACTGGAGAATTACCTGCTTGTATATCAAACACTGCATCAGTAAATGAGATTCTGCTGTTGCTTTGAGTAATTTTGTTTCTCACTTGTGGGAATTCAGTGTTAAAACGTATACCATTTCAGAACTGTCAATATTTACTTGAATCTTCAGAAACTTTTTAAAAAATTGTTTTATTTTTTTAAAAACCTGATTCAAAATTCTGACCAAATATTTATTTTTAAATATAGATGCAGAAGTCGCTGAGAAACCAGCCAAAGAAGAAACAGTTGTGGATAGTGTCACTCCGGATTATGCTGTTGGACTGGTCTCTACACAAGTAAGTATGTATGTCTGTGTGGTTCAAATATTGTTCAATGTAATGTTTTTTAAAGCATGCTAAGTTAATTGATGTAAAGTAGATAAAGTGAGTGAATTATTTTTTAAAAAGCGATTAAGTGATTTGATTTGGAAATGAGTTTGTGGTTACTTCGTTTTATTGAACTACTAAACATATGTCAGCTATAAGAATCTTCATTGTACTGTTAATTTAGAAAACACTATTTTTCAGAGTTCTGTTGCCAGCTAGAATTATTACTAAGGGTATTTAAAGAAGGCTTGGTATATTTCAGGGAGACAAGCAGGGCTGTAATCTTTTGCCTAGTATGCTGCTTGTGAGAAATTATAGCACCTGTTAGCATATTTATTTATAATCTTCATCAATTATAATAATCTTTATAAATTATAAAGATTGTAATAATTTATAAAGAATCTAGTCAGTTGCTGAATTAAAATGATGAGAAAGTTGAAGAATTGGAAAGATCCTTGATCTGTGTTGTTGAATTTCAGTGGCTAGGACCTTAATCTGTTAACGTATGGTAATATTCTTAATCAACTGTGAACTTGTAAAAGCTTCTATTCTTTAACAATCAGTATTGTCATTATCTGATATTCCTTTGTTTTTTCAGAAACTTGGTGCTTTGAATAATGATAATGCGCTACCATCTACTAGTTATTTGCCAGCTACACCAAGTATGGTGCCATCATCTTCCTACATTCCCAGCTCTGAAACACCACAAGGTAAATGCTAACTAACTTGTAGGAAATGGTGATACTTGATTTGATTTCTTAATCTAGAGCGATGCATAAATTTCCAGGAAAAAATGTTTCACTATAGCAGAGGGTGTTAAGTGGGCTGATTGTGACAGCAATTTGTATTTAAAACCATTTGTTCATAGAAATGTTTAATCCTGTTGGTAATGTTAAATTGATATTAGTGATGGAATTTTTCCATCAACCATCAATTTCCAAAGTGATTTGTTTGTATATTTTGTGAATTGTATAATGTCTTAATTGTATTGAAAGCAGCAGCAGACACAAGCTGATTTAAAAGACCTATTAATATACAACCATGTTATTTAATTAGTAATCCAGACAGCTGACTAATAATCAAGAGAATGAATTTCAATGTCTATTATTCGAAAATGTGACTCAATTTTTAAAAAAGACTGCTTTTTTTTTTGCTTGTGTGTGTGTATACATAAAATTAAAATTGGATTTTTAATCAGCAAGAAGATAGAGGGAGAGGTGGCAGGGAGATGGGAGGAAAGTGGAGTTGATTATCAGATAAGTCCTGTGGAACCTTTTTCACAATCTAAGGATTCCCAGAAGATTGCTACTAATGCATCAACAATTGCTCTGTAGTTCCTTCCTTTAATATGCTTGGATAAAAGCCATTAGGTCCAGGGCTGTTATTTTCTTTTAGTCCCATTGGAATGTGAAGAGAAAAAGATTAGTGAAGACAAATGTAGGTCCCTTACAATCAGGAAACTGGAGCTATTATAATTTGGAACAAAGATGCCGGCATAATTAAATGCATATCTTGGTTTTACCTTCACAATGTCCAATGAACGCAAGTTCTAGTGGGAATGAGGAACTGAAGAGAATCAGTATTAAGGCTCAGTGGGCCATAGTCCCCTGGCTTTTCCTTAGCCTTTCTTAAATAAGCCTTTCTAAATTAGCGGTCAGCATTACATTTGCCAACCTCCAGTCTCTCGGCATCAGTCTCTTCCCTCGCTTTGCACAAAGTTCTGGGAAACACCTGATCAGGTAACAGGGATTTACCTACATTTATATATTTTAAGATCTTCAGCATCTCCCTCTTCTGTATTATGAACACTTTTCAAGATGTCGCTATTTACTTTCCCAAGTTCTTTACAGTCCTTCTCTGCAGTAAATACGAGGTCTGGATTAAAAAAAATACCAGGATAGACCAGTTGAGCCAATGGCCCTTTTCTTTTGGTACCATTCTATGTCAGAGCCTACAGTTGGAGATAATTTTATGTGCCAGAAATAGAATGTAATAGTAATGAAATATCTCTTTAAATTTGCATCAAAATGGCTTTAAAACTTGCACAATTAGTGAGAATAATGGGATTACGTTTCTTTCAAAACTAAGATTAACCAAAAGTTGTTTTTATAGAATCTAGAAGTATTAGTAGCACGTAAGTCTAAGATTATTGGAGGTGGTGGGCTTTGCATTCTGTATAAAGTTTTCTTCTTCCCCGTTCTCTCCTCCACAACGCCTGTGCAGCCAATACCGTTGGATCGGTTCGGGAGGCTTTACAGACAAATAGACTACCAGAAGAATCAGCAGCACCTACCTCTGGTCTACCTGGCCAGTTCAAACAAAGGCCACCAATTTATAACAGTAGCTCAACTACATCATCTACCTCGACAACCACTGCGGCAGGTACTGCACCTGTCACCACAACAACACCAACAACACCGGTACAGCAGCAGAGCCAGCCTCAGCAGCAGACCCAACAACAGACACAGCCACTGCAGCAACAGCAGCAGCCTCGCAAGAGTCTTTCACTCACAGTAAGTAGAATTTACGTGTTTTGAAGCCACTGATCAAATTAAATGTGTAGTTTCTGTGTAGGAGTGGGTATTGCTATTATTGCATTTGGAAAATACACCAGCACAGCTTCTATCCTTTATAGGGACAAAAAGGGTGGCGCTGTTGCCTCACTGCACCAGGGACCTGGGTTCGATTCCGCCCTCGGCGACTGTATGTGCGGAGTTTATATGTTCTCCCTGTGTCTGCGTGGGTTCCCTCCAAGTACTCTAGTTTTCTCCCACAGTCTAAAGATGTGCAGGCTGGGTGGATTGGCCATGTTGAATTGCCTGTCATGTTCAGGGTTGTATAGAGTAGCTGGGTTTTAGGGGAATGGGTCTCAGTGGGATGTTCTGAAGGTTGGTGTGGACTTGTTGGGCCGAAGGGCCTGTTTCCACACTGTATAGCGATTCTTTCATGAAGTCCTGGTTGTCACGTGCAACCTAATTTCTAGTAGACATGTATGTAGATTTATGAATTGTAACAAGAATTAGGTAATATTTATACAATGGATTATTGGAATACTTTATCCAGGTTGCCAGATTAATTTTGTACTTTGTTAATGGCAATGTCAGTTCTTTTTGGGAAAACAGCAAAATTCTTTCAACTTCCCAGAAACCCAACCACGAAATGGATGTGGCAGCTGAGAGCCCTACAGGAGATGTACTGTTTTAGAGCACTGTTTATGGACCCGAAGGCTTAAAAATATTTCCGTCAATCAAAACTTTGGTCTCTTTTCTGCTGATTTGTGGCCTGTCCTCACTAATAAGTCTGGCTGATCTTTGGCCGCCACCAATTTCTGGTCTATCCCTGCAATTTACATACCACCTATTCCTTAACAGTGCTCTGATCATTCCTTCAGTCCTCCTCAATTTTGGCCTATAACAAATGTTTGATGGTTCCATGAGAATCGGGCACTGAGTTTAGCCCTGGCATTTTACACATTTACATGAAAAGTGTTATGCTGCACGTTGGGTGTGAAACTATGTAAAGACTTCAATCTTTCCCAGTTGCCAAGGATCAGATGGCCTCCTGTTCTGGACACAAGTAAGGAATGATAATAGGTATTTTTGTTGAATCTTAACCTGAGCATCCTTGTGTTTTCTAGGAATACACTCCCAAAAAACATTTCCAAGTGTGACCATGTCCTCTTTCTCCATCCCTATATGTATCAGGCCAGTGTGACAGACCAATCTGTAGAACAGGCTTGTTAGGGAGGTAGGAATGCAGATACATTTAAATGAATTAAAACTAAGTTAGATTTTCAGAAAATAATGTTTGAGACACACCGCATACACAGTTTGAGACATGTTAAAAGTAGGATATTTGAAAAGAACGTATTAGTGTTTTTGTGATTTTTTTTTGCCAAATCTTCTCCCCCCACTGGGTTGCCTATCATCATGTATGGATCTGCTGTCGACTAATTGTGGGAGAGATTGATTGCTATGATTAGTCAACAAGTCTATGAATACATCTTGCAACTCCCAATGTATAACTGGCATTCTAGTTGGATCTCAGTCTTTTTTTCCCTTCTTTACTAGTTATTTTGTTGACTCATGTTATAGCCTTATCTGGTGATTTTCATGCTTTTCGTTTTGCATTTTACAGAGAGATCAAATGTATGCAGCCCAAGAAATGTTCAAGACTGCCAACAAGGTTACCCGACCAGAGAAGGCTCTTATACTTGGCTTTATGGCTGGGTCAAGAGGTATGTTATAATATTTCATTCTCTTCTCACCATCTGCATCTGAGGTTACAGGTTTCCCCTTGGATTTTGTTATTCAGTGTCAGCTGGCAATTAAAATACTGTTAAAAGTATAAGTGTGAAGTTATCCATTTTGGTCAGAGGAATCAAAAGCAACTTATTATCCCAGTAGTTAGTTAGTTTAGCTCTAGGTCTAGTTAGGCCCCATTTTGAATACCATGTCCAATTTTGGGCCCCACACCTCAGGAAGGACATACTCGCGCTGGAGCGTGTCCAGCGGAGATTCACATGGATGATCCCTGGAATGGTAGGTTTAACATATGATGAACGGCTGAGGATCCTGGGATTGTATTCATTAGAGTTTTTAGGAGGTTGAGGGGAGATCTAATAGAAACATACAAGATAATGCATGGCTTAGAAAGGGTGGACGCTGGGAAGTTGTTTCCATTAGGTGGGGAGACTAGGACCTGTGGGCACAGCCTCCGAATTAGAGGGGGTAAATTTAAAACGGAAATGAGGAGACGTTTCTTCAGTCAGAGTGGTAGGCCTGTGGAATTCATTGCCACCGAGTGCAGTGGAGGCCGGCATGTTAAATGTCTTCAAGGCAGAGATAGATAAATTCTTGATCCCACAAGGAATCAAGGGCTGCAGGGAAGTGGAGTTGAAATGCCCATCAGCCATGATTAAATGGTGGAATGGACTCGATGGGCCGAATGGCCTTCCTTCCACTCCTATGTCTTATGGTCTTAAATGGAGAGAAACTTTAGTGTGCTTTGATGCAGAGGAATCTGGGTGTATTTGTAAATGCATCACAAAACTAGTATGTAGGTAGAGCAGGTACTAAAAGAAAAATGAAATTTTGGCATTTGTTGCTGAAGAAATAAAGTATAAAAGCAGGGGAGTGTTACTGCATCTGTACAAGGCATTACTTAGACTGCGACTGGAGTATTGTATTCAATTTTAAGCCTCTCCTGAAGGATGTAATTGCACTGGAGCAGTTCAGAGAAAGTTTATTAGGTTGATTCCAGAAATGAGAAGTTTGTCTTAAGAGAGATTGAGCAGTTTAGGATGACTCTCTCTGGATTTTAGATGAGAGAAAATCTAATTGAGATATATAAATGCTAAAGCGGATTAACAAAGTAGATTGAAACTGGATGTTTCCTTGTTAGGCAATCTAGAGTGGGAAGTCATTGCTTTAGGATAAGATTAGCAGGTTTTAAAGAAATTACTATTTTGAAAAAATTACTTCTGTCAATACATTGGATGGAAGAACAAGGGGCATTGTTGTTAAGTTTGCAGATAACACAAAGGTAGGTGGAGGGACAGGTAGTGTTTACGAGGCAGGGAGGCTGCAGAAGGGCTTGGACTGGCTAGGAGAATGGGCAAAGAAGTGGCAGATGGGAAAGTGTGATGTTGTGCACTTGAGAACAGAGGTATAGGCTTCAGAAATTTGAAGCACGAAGGAGTCCTAGTTCAGGATTCTGTGAAAGTTAACATGCAGGTTTATTTGGCAGTTAGGAAGGCAAATACAATGTTGTTCATTTCAAAAGGGCCAGAATACAAGGTCAGAAATGGACTGCTAAGGCTGTATAATGTTCTGGTCAAACTGCATTTGGAATGTTGAGCAGTTTTGGGTTCCATATCTAAGGAAGTATGTACTGATGATGGATGGGATGCCAGAGGAGGTTTACATGACTGATGAAGATCTTGTCAAATGAGGAGCATTTGAGGACTCTGTGTCTGTACTCTATGGAGTTTAAAAGGCTGGGGAGGGGTAGGGAATCTGTTTGAAATTTAGAATACTGAGAGGCCTGGATAGAGTGGACATGGAGATAATGTTTGCACTAGTGGAAGAGATAAGAACCTTTAGAACTCAGATGAGGAGGAATTTCTTCAGTCAGAGAATGATGAATCTGTGGAACTCATTGCCACCGCAGGCTGGAGTTCTAATCATTGAGTGTATTTAAGACACAGATTCTTGATTTTAGTAAGGGGATCAAAAGGTATGGTGGGTGAATGGGAGTTGAGAAACATATCAGCCATGATTGAATGGCAGAGTGGACTCAATGGGCTGAATGGCTTAATGCTGCTTCTCCCAACACTCTGACCTCTATTAGCTCCCCAATCCCGCCTCTCTATTGGTGAAAGCCCTCGTTGAAAGAATTGCAGGTGCTGCAGTCAGAGTCCAAACAGTGTGGAGCTGGAGAAACAGCAGGTCAGGCAGCTTGAGAGGAGCAGGAGAGCTGATGTTTCAGGCTCTGACCTGCTGTGTTCCTCTGGCTCCACACTGTATCGACTCTAATTGTGAAGGCTCCATTCCCATTTCTCTGCCCCTCAATATGTGACATGGAAGGGTATGTTTATTATTTTTCTGTATTTATTTCCCCTTACATGAGGGGGGAATGGTGGCAAAATGACATGAAATACATTCAGTATTCTTTGTTTTATATTGGAGGGAAGTAGTTAAAGATGTTAGAACTGACCAAAAAATGTGCAACGTAAGTGCTATTTTTGAATACTTTTGAGTCATTTACTGTGCAAAGCTGATTGCCATTTTATTCTTTCAGAAAACCCATGTCCGGAGCAGGGCGATATCATTCAAATCAAACTAAGCGAACACACAGAAGTTCTACCGAAGGCAGATGGCACAGGCAGCACCACGATGCTGGTGGACACTGTCTTTGAAATGAACTATGCCACAGGCCAATGGACCAGACTGAAGAAGTACAAGCCTATCACAAATGTGTCCTGAGAGTTCACCAGGACCTCAAACTTGTGGACCAAATCCAATGTTATCTTGATTGCCACTGACCTGGGCTTCGATGATTGATTGTATTTATAGACATTTGCAGGGGACATCTATTTAACAGATTGTGATGCAGAATTTAGGGCTACCAGAGAGTGGGATGAAATGAATAGAGGAGTGATTTCCTGCAATTGATGTGTTTTTCTGTCTCCTGTGGTGTCAATGTCTTTTTAATGATGGTTCAGTCTCCAGCTACACTGACAACTTCAGCATGAAAACTCTTTGATTTGTGGAAACCATGTGGACTCTAGCTACGGCTGAAAGGAGGACTGCATGACCACAACCTTGAGTTGGTTTGTCATTTCTGAAATACTAAGGGGAAATCATTTAGCAGCTTAGATTTGGTTCACTTTTAGTCGGGGGTTTGAACTGGAGAGCATTGGAAAGCCAGATTTCTTGGTATCTGGTGCCTTCATTGAGTCACATAATCGGTTTTTGTAAAGTATTTGTTGCAGAGGCAGCATGATTTAACAACCATTTTTCTATTTTTTTGTACAGTCGTAAAGATTCTAGGTTTCTTTCTTTTGTGTGCGCTCTCGTACAGTGTAAGATGTAAAATAATTAGATTTTCTATGGAAAATGAGTGCAGATTAAAGATTGCACAGCCATAATTGGTTTTCCTGTGTTTAGGCAGCTGGTTGAACTGTCAATGCTTAAGGGACGGCAGTGCTTTTACTGAATGTACAGTACCAAGCACAATAAAATTACAATGTAACTGGAGTCACATCTGTTTTTTGGTTCTTTTCAAAAAGCACAAATGCATTCATGATATGCTCAGAACGTCTCTCAGAGAGAGAGCAGTTTCCAATGCTCATTGTGTGTTGTTCTGTGACAGCAGCAGCAGTAAAATTTGATCATCTGGCTGAGGTTACCATGAGGGTCCCATCTCAACCTGTCCTTTTCACCTAAGGGGTGGTGATCCTTGGGCTAAACCACCATCAATTGTCTCTAATGAGAGAGCAGCCCTATGGCCCTTTGGCATTATGGCAACTTTACCTGCCTTACTTTACCTACCTACCTGCCTTACTCTGTGGAAGCTGTACAAATTGTTGCTGACACGAAAGCAAAACGCTACAAATGCTGGAGATCTGAAGTAACTAAAATTAATTGTTGAATGTGATGAGGGTATTACTGGATAGACTAGTGAAAAATTAATTGGAAGAAAAGTATTAAGGGATGGGAGGAAAACTACAAATGTAAAAACAGAAAACAAGAATTTCTACAGGTATCTAATTATGAAAACTAAAAATGTGTTAGGTCTCTAGATGGTGAGAACAAGGAAGTAATAGTTGATAATAAGAAAACAGCAGATGAAATAGACAAATATTTTGCTTCTTTCTTCACTGTGGGTGACAGGAAAGAAACATTTTTATTAATAATACAAGCTGGGAAGGGGAAGGCAGAGAGGAACTTTGTGAAATTCCAAGCATTTGGGAAGCAGTACTGAGAAAATTGATGGAACTGCAGGTTGACAGGACGTCAGGTTAGATGGACTTTATCTTAGAGTCTAAGTGGCTAATGAGGTAGCAAATGTGTTAATGTTAGTTTTCCAAAATTCACTAATCCTTGGAAGGTTCTATTACATAGGAAAGTAGCAAATATATCTCCTCTATTTAAAATAGGAAGGAGGCAGGAAACAGGAATTTGTACTCCAAAGAACGTGCGTCTCGCTTATGGAAGTTGTAAGGATTGATGATGGTGGGTGGGGTATACCTGGGCACTTCGAACACCTCAAGATGATTGGGAAGAATCAGTTTTGTGAAAAGAAATGTTTGACCAATTTGAGAGTTCTTTGAAGGAGTCACGTGCTGTGGGTAAGGAGTGCCTCTAGACCTGCTGTAATTTTATAGTTTGTATTAAGGCTAAATTTGCAGATGAGACAAAAATAGTGGGAATATATATGAAGAGATCATAATGTATCAACGTCTGCCTGCAACTTCCTTGAGTGGGATAAATCTGGCAAATGTGGGAAAATGTGAAGTTCACCTTGGCAGAAAGAAAAGCAGAATATTGCTTGAATGGTGAATGGCTATGTGACTCTGACTTCTGTGTTCTGAGATACAAAGGGATCTCTGTATCCCGGTACATACAGTTAGTCACAAGAAGTTATTATGGAAATGCAGCAACTGATTAAGGAGACAATTGGGATGTGGCACTTCTGTTAAGGAGGAAAAAAAAATTAAAGGCTATTATGCCTCTGTTGTATAGGACCATGGTGTGACATACTTGAATACTCTGGAATTTCAGTCTTATTTAAAGAATTGTAAATGCTTTTCAGGCTGCTCAGAGGAGGCTTACTAGATCAACACCTGAAATGAATAGTCAAGAGATGACAAGGTGTAGAGCTGGATGAACACAGCAGGCCAAGCAGCATCAGAGGAGCACAAAGGCTGACGTTTCAGGACTCAACCCTTCTTCAGAAAATGTTTTCTGATGTTTTGGACCTAGACCCTTCTTCAGAAAATGTTTTCTGATGTTTTGGACCAAAACATCAGTCTTCCAGCTCCTCTGAGGCTGCTTGGCCTGCTGTGTTCATCCAGCTCTACACCTTAATATCTCAAATTCTCCAGCATCTGCAGTTCCTACTATCCCAGAAATAAGTGGATAGTCTTCTCAGGAAAAGTTGGAAGGGCCAGACTTGTTTGCACTGGAGTTTAGAAGAGTGAAAATTGACTCGAGTCAGATGTACAGAATGGAAACAGACCCTTTGGTCCAACTTGTCCACACCAACCAGATATCCTAAATTAATGTAGTCCTATTTCCCAGCATTTGGACCATATTCCCCTCAACCTCCCTAGTCATATACCCGTCCAGATGTCTTTTTAAATGTTGTAATTGTACCAGCCTCCTCCTCCACCTCTGGCAGCTCATTCCATACATGCCCCACCCTCACCGGAAAAAAAGTTGCACCTTGGGTCCCTTTTAAATCTTTCCCCCCTCACCTTAAACCTATGCCCTCTAGTTTGGACTCCCCTATGCTGGAGAAAAGACCTTGATTATTCACTGTGTCCCTCATGATTTTATAAACCTCTATAAAGTCAACCCTTAACTTCTGACACTCCAGGGAAAATAGTCCCAACCTTTTTAGCATCTCCCCACAACTCAAAACCTCCAACCCTGGCAATGTACCTGAAGGGTTCAGAAAAGATTTACAAGTTTTTAAAAATCTATTTCCTAAAGCAGGGAGACCAGAATGAAACTCAATATTCCCAAAAGTGGCTTAACCAATGTCTTGTACAGCTGCAACATGACCTCCCAACGCTTTTATGTATGACATCCTGAATAGTCATGACAAGGTAGACATGGAAAGGCAGTTTCTTATTGTAGATCAGTCCAGAACTTGGGGATACTTTTTAAAAATTAGGTGTCATCCTTTTGGGACTGATCAGCAGAGATGTTTTCCAATGGCTGAGACACGTTGGAACTCTGCATCAGAAAAGGTGAATACTTAAGGATATTCCTAAGACACAGATCAAATCATGTTAAAGCAGGAGTTTGAAGGTTATCCATGTAGATGGGAATGTGGAATTCAAAACACAGAATTAGCTTTGACCTTATTGAATGACAGAGCAGGTATGAGGACTTGATGAGCCCTTATGATGCTGGTCATTAATAGCCATTGCAGTCCATGTGGGTAGATAGGCACAAGGCTTTTAGAGAGTTCTGAAATTTTGTACCAGTCACATTAAAGGAGTGGTGACGTAACTTTAGATCAAAATAATCTATAGCTTGAAGAGAAATTGCAGTTGGTTGTGCTCCCCTGCGTCTACTGCCTTGTCTTTCTCAGTGACGGCGATTTTAGGTTTTAGGAGTGCTGTCAAAGGTGCTTTGGTGAGCTGCTGGAGCGCATCTTCTAGTTGGTACACGCTGCTATCACCGTGCATCAGTGGTCAAGGAAATGATTAGTGAAGGTGGTAGGTAGTGTCCAGATGGAAGGATGTTCAAACTGCACCCAACCAGGCAAGAAGAGCGCATGCTGTTAAATTCCTGACCTGTGCCTTCTAGACAGTGGAGAGACACCAGATAAAAAGGAGGCAAGCTATTTGCTATAGCATTCCTGACCAATTCTTGTAGGAACCATATTTATAAGGCTCATTTGGTTTCTAGTCAGTGGTCATCTCCCAGCAAGTTGCTATATTAAGGAATTCTAGTGACACAATTGAATGTAGAGGGGAGATGGTTAGAGATTGCACAAATGCACAGCTATGATAGTAAATGATTTTGTGGAGGACATCTATAACTGATTTATAGATGATTCATCATTGATAGTCAATATATTGTATTTACCACTGAATAGGTCTAGTCCCAGGCTGGATATTGGAATGTAATTAAAGCTAGTGGTATCTTACCAGTGGTTGAGGTGTTACTAAAGATGGAAAACAGTGCATCCTCTTCAAATGAATTTTGTGCAGTTGGCTCAATGGAATCTGGTGTGATAATGTGGCAACTTGCATATTTCCAGTGTTCAGAGAAGAAATGGGAACGACCCCAGCTTCTTTAGTCTATCCAAGGAACTGAAATTCCTCATCTTTGGCATTATTCCACTGATGTTTCTCTGTAAACTCTTCAAAACCTACAAGTACAGTATTTCCTACAGTGATGTGCCCAGATTTTGACACTGCATTCCAGCTGGTGACAAACTGGTGTGTAATGTAAGTTAGGATAACTTCTTGGTGTTTTTATTCCCTTTATTTACAAAGTCTGGTGGCTGTTCTGCAAGTCCCAACACTACAAATTGGTAGGTGATAATGGGAACTGCAGATGCTGGAGAATCCAAGATAATAAAATGTGAGGTTGGATGAACACAGCAGGCCCACCAGCATCGCTCCAAGATAATAACCCTGCAACCGCAGGAAATGCTACACTTGCCCCCACACCTCCTCCCTCACCCCTATCCCAGGCCCCAAGATGACTTTCCACATTAAGCAGAGGTTCACCTGCACATCTGCCAATGTGGTATACTGCATCCACTGTACCCGGTGTGGCTTCCTCTACATTGGGGAAACCAAGCGGAGGCTTGGGGACCGCTTTGCAGAACACCTCCACTCGGTTTGCAATAAACAACTGCCCCTCCCAGTCACAAACCATTTCCACTCCCCCTCCCATTCTTTAGATGACATGTCCATCATGGGCCTCCTGCAGTGCCACAATGATGCCACCCGAAGGTTGCAGGAACAGCAACTCATATTCTGCTTGGGAACCCTGCAGCCCCATGGTATCAATGTGGACTTCACCAGCTTCAAAATCTGCCCTTCCCCCACTGCATCCCAAAACCAGCCCAGTTCATCCCCTCCCCCCACTACACCACACAACCAGCCCAGCTCTTCCCCTCCACCCACTGCATCCCAAAACCAGTCCAACCTGTCTCTGCCTCCCTAACCTGTTCTTCCTCACCCGTCCCTTCCTCCATCTCCTACCTACTAACCTCATCCCACCTCCTTGACCTGTCCCCTCCCTACCTACACTCTCTCCATCTTCAGTCTGCCTCCCCCTCTCTCCCTATTTATTCCAGAACCCTCACCCCATCCCCCTCTCTGATGAAGGGTCTAGGCCCAAAACGTCAGCTTTTGTGCTGCTGGGCCTGCTGTGTTCATCCAGCCTCACATTTTATTATTTACAAATTGGTAGGTGTTTCTATTCTATTGTTGAAACTTTTTGATAAGGTTTCACTAATGCATGCAGGAAATTAATAGCTAACCATTCTGGTAATAACCTTCAGCTACTGAAGCCACCTAATGTTGTCAATCTCTCTCTCTCTCTCTCTCCTCCCCCCCCCCCCCCCCCTCCAATCTACTAATGCAATGATGTAGATTATCTGATTTAGAGTTTAGAAAATCAAGAAATTCAGTATTGAGAAGTTCACAACTATCTGACTGCCCTGAACAGCTATAGCCAAATGAAAAAAGAAAGAAACTGACTGCAACTCTAAATCTTTGACTTTACATTTGTTGGAGTAGCATTAGTAGACTATAGGCTTGCTCTTTCATTGTGTCCAATTTTGGGTCCCACCCCTCAGGAAGGACATACTAGCCCTGGAGCGTGTCCAGCAGAGATTCACACAGATGATCCCTGGAATGGTAGGTTTTAAACATATGATGAACAACTAAGGATCCTGGGATTGTACTCAGAGTTTAGAAGGTTGAGGGGAGATCTAATAGAAACTTACAAGATAATGCATGGCTTAGAAGGGATGAACATCAGGAAGTTGTTTCTGTTAGGCGGGGAGACTAGGACCTATGGGCACAGCCTTAACATTAGAGGGGGTAAATTTAAAACAGAAATGAGATGACATTTCTTCAGCCAGAGAGTGGTGGGCTTTTGGAATTCATTGCCACGGAGTGCAGTAGAGGCCAGGATGTTGGATGCCTTCGAAGCAAAGATCGCAGAGATCAACAAATTCTTGATCTCAGAAGGAATCAAGGGCTACGGAAAGAGTGCAGGGAAGTGGAGTTGAAATGACCATCAGCCATGATTTAAGTGGCGGAGTGGACTTGATGGGCCAAATGGCCTTACTTCCACTCCTCTGTCTTATGGTCTTAGAGGAGAGAGAGCGAGAGAGACAAAGACATGACTGGTGTGGCTTAATTGAGGGTCACTGTCTCAGGCAAAGGGACAACTTGATGGTAGCCTGAGCTGATGCACGAATTGAAATCAAGCATCGCTCTGCATCACAAACCAAGCATCTAACCAATTAGTTAACTGATACCCTTCATGTTAATCAACAAATGCATATAGCATTACTCACTAGCTTCTGGATTTTACCACTGCAAGCATTACTGTATTTTAATATCCAGGCAAAAAAAATATTCAAATTATAGGATTTGAAGTCTAACAGCTTGTTAATAATAATGAAATGTCACTCGTTTTAGTTTGTTAAGCCTTTAATAATGAGTTTAGAATTTTTTCACTTTAAACAGACAATCAACTTGAAACTAGATGAAAATACATACATAAATGTAACTATGATTGAAATTAGTTCTTTCCTTTCCTCTGCTAATGTAGTGTAGATTTGCTAGGAGTCCTTGCTGCCTCCCTTGGTCTGATGTCACTCACCTCACCTGGAATTTTGCTGTTTTGTCCAAGGCTGTAATGAGGCTTTAGTGAAACCCCCAACCTTGGCGTCAGTAAGTTGTTTAGTTATACAAATCAATCAAATCAATAATACTGTAGAAAAGGTTAGTTTAGGACAATTACATCACAAATTCATACATCAAACTGGCTGAGGGAGTCAGTTTTATTTTCAAATGACTACTGCACCTATATCTTAAGATCCAAACCAAAACTGATGGCAAATTGTGTCTCTCATTTAACTGAAAGTAGCAGCTTTCCCTCCTTGTTCCCTGCATCACCTCCAAGTCTCTACTTGTAAACTTATTTGGGGAGGGATGGAAGAGAGAAAGATACATGGAGAAACAAAATCAGTGTAGTCAAACTTGATTAATTGTTGTAATCATTTCTCGCTGTCAACCTCTATGAACACTGCTATTAAGACAATTTGCTATATTGAAATTAATCATGATTAACAAGATCCAATTGTTATTATTATCCCTTCCATCAGTCTGAAGAGATGATGTCCTGACTTCAATGTTTCAGTGTTGTATGGTACCACGCACTGGGACAGAATTGGAGAAGATCTAACCCAACTTGCATGACCATCAGTGGAAGCAGCATAGAGAACTAAGTCATCCCACAACCAATGGATCAGTTGTAATCTCTGCAGTCTTACTATGTCCTGTCATGAATTGTGATGGGCAAATAAACGACTGGCATGAGAGGAGACTCCAAAGATCCCCATCACAAATGATAGGGGAAAGCCAGTGTCAGTGCAGAATAAGTGACTGATACGCTCACACTTGTTTGCCCTATACGCTGACTTGATGATCTATCACACCCTACTCCTCAATATCACAGATACCAATCTTCAACTAATTCGAGTCATTCCAACCGCTACCAGAAATGCTGGGAGCAGTGGTTACATCTTGGCAATAGCACTGAAGACTTGTGCTCCAGAACTTGCTGCACCCGAGCCAAGCTGGTTCAGTATAGCTACAACACTAGCATCCATGTGATGTAGATAATGACCTGGGTCTGAACTGTCCACAAAAAGCAGGAGAAAGCCACACTGCCACTTACCTTCCAACAGTCTACATTTGAAATCAGTAAAGTTATTTAAGGATTATGAAGCAGTACTTGCTCACTAACGCCCAGTTTCAGTTCTGCCACAGCCACTCAGCTCCTGATCTCATGACAGCTTTGGTTTAGACATGATTAATATATTTAATATTAGAATGTGCTTTAGAGATACACCACCAGGGCATTGCCCACACTAGGTCAGACAGTACATTTCAAATGAAATTTGTTTCCTTTCTGGAATTAAAACATAAAAGGCATTCTCTAACTGGTTCAAGAAAACAAAATTCTAAGCAACAAACTTGATATTTACAAAAATGTTCTTATCCACATCAGTTCTGGAATAAAGGTGAGGAAAACACAAACTCAAACATACAAATCTGAGCATACTTCCCCGCAATTTGAAGTAGCAGCATCATGCTAGTCATGGGATACAGATTCCACCACAAGTGATACATCACAGTGCCAGAGTATAGTTTTAGCTATTTGCCCAAGGAGCCAAAAACAAACAAAAAAAAAAAAAAGAGTGCTTGAGCTAACTTCCACCCATCCTATAAACCTTGCAGAAAATGCAAGAACAAAAGGTGCATGCTCTCAGTTAGGAAAATTGCAAGACAGCACAATAAGCTGAGAGTGGTTTCCACCCCCCACCCCCCCAAACTTAGTTTTGAAATACATGAACCTGGTGAAAACTTCAAGATGTAAAACAAAACACAAATAGCAGTGACAACAATGACATTTTGTATTTAGTGTGCCTTTACAATAAAAGCAAAACATTATGCACCTGTTAAGAAATATAAATAACTCACTTTCAAGGAAACACTTGTTTTCTGCTCAAAACTCTGACACTGGAGTTACCAGTTATTGTATGAAATGAAATAACACTGAGTAAGGAACTTCCCACACCAAACTTCACTCAGGCAACTGTGAAAGTTCACCTCTTGAATCTTACAAATAGTTCACAACAGATTTCAAACTATTCAAATCAATGCCAAAGATCATTCAATTGATTCTCTTAACACCATTATTTTCTCAGCATTGGTTGGAACCAAGTGTAGCTACTGAGGAATCTATGATGATTTATGGGTTTTGGTAGATTCAAAGCTCAATTCTGCCCAATTTCTACAAAGCTGCAAATTTATAAAAGTTAAAAGAATGTTGAACTGGACACCTAAATCATGTCAAAGGGAGTCATACTCAAAATGCATTATCTTCTGTTCAGGCTACATCTTCATATTGTATCCAATTCTAGATCCTGAAATAAAAAGGAAACAAAGCCAAAGAGGCTAATCAGTGGCAAGTGGAATTCAATCTGGGTAACCATAAAATGCTGTACTTGGGCAAGACAAACAATGGAAGGGAATACGTGGTGAATTGTAGACACTGGGAAGCACAGAAGTTTACATGTCCATTGCTTCATTAAAGGTAGCAGAACAGATAAAGTAGTAGAACAGGTAAAGTAGTATATTGGATATTTGCCTTTATGAATCAACACATGGCATTTAAATTCAGCAGTGATGCTGGAACATAAAATATTGGTTCAGCCACAGCTATTGTGTGCAGTTCTGAAATCCATATTATAACAGGAATAGGATTGTCCTGGAGAGGGTGTAGAGATTTACCAGAATGTTGCCTGGGCCAGAGAGCTTTAGTTAAGAGAGAGCAAAGAGACTGGGGTTGTTTTCTTTAAAACAGAGGAAAGAGGGGCATGAATCATTTGTGTAGACATGAAGGAACTTTCCCTTTGGTGGAGGGATTAATGATGAGAGTCTGGAAGTGCCAGTGTTGGACAGGGTCAAAAATCACTTGACACCAAGTTATAGTCCAACAGATTTATTTGAAGACACTATTTAATGGCTGGCAGACTCCCTGTTTAATCTTTAATCAGTTAGAAAAGGAGATGCAGGTTTCAATTGATTAAAATGCAAACCCCAAAATTTCTTTTAAGTCACTGTCCTGAGATAACTAAAGTTTTATCAATGTGTACAAGACATGAGATCTCAGGCCAGACAATGCATTTTAGGTGTGAGGCGTTGTCTATGTTTTAACCTGGAGACACACTGGTTTTATTTCCAAAGCAGGTATTTATAAAATGCTCCATTGACTGACTGTCAGTCAATGGCATGGTGTGGTGTCAGGCATAAACTGGAGATTATTTCTGAATGGTTGATCATCTTCAGCTGTAACTACCTGGTGATGTTTTCATTAGCTATAGAATTCATATGTATCTCAAGAAATACTTCTGGTGAAAATATACTTTATTTAAATGTTATCAGATCTTACATAAAGTAGCAATCTTTTGCTGACAATTTCTTTCCATGTTCCAAATGTACAAGGCAGATAATCAACAAAAATGTTTAAGCCACTACAGTATATTCAAACTTTCAATTCCGATGAAAGGTCATTGACCTGAAATATCAACACCACTTCTTTGTCCACAGATGCTTCCTGACAAGTTAAGACTGTTCAGTAACTCCAATAAATCTTTACACAAGTGGACAGACAATCTGAACAGACTGATGTCCTTTCCCTGGATTGCAACTGGGGAGGTTTTCCTGATTTGTTTGAGATTCAGAAATTCCTCTATCGCTATCCAAAACATCTCCTAACTGCATGTCTGCAGGGCACAGCACGACTACCATGGATATCTGGGCTAAGTGTTTTGGGGTGGGGGTAGGGTTGGTGTGGAACAAAATGAAGGAAAGAGAATATTCAGCTAATGAGTAATGTGGGGATTAGAAGGGCATTAGCTTGAAAACTGGTCTGAATTTGTATGTAATTCACATTACAGGATGGCAGTCTATTCTGCTCCCTACCTGAGTCCAAGGAAACCCGGGATTGGTAGGTGTCAGTTTTAGTGAATGTTGCTCCAAGTAGTTATTACACATCAAGTTGTTCACAGGAAAGGAATGGAGAAACATCACACTGGTGACGACGAAATGCATCATTGGGCAGGGAAAACACTTCATTGTGGAACCAGTCATACTGTACTAGAGCCATGCTGTCAACATAATGACCTGAACAGGGAAGCAGTTTCATTCCTTGTTGTGAGGAACACTATTCCTTTCATGGATATTAAACTGCCAGAATACCATCCAGTAATTCTGCCACTTCTGTAACATAACCCATATAATTCCAAGAAACAGCCATCATGATCCAAAGTTCTATAGGTAATTCATATTACAGAAGAATCTTAACACCAATTAGTTCTCTAAAGGTATCCGAGATCATTCCTGGTTAGTGCAGGAATGCGCTGACAGAAACCTTGAGCTAATGAGCTTTCTAAGTACCTTTCCCCTATTTCTTCAGAGCCAATATTAAAAAACAAAGCTTGCAGCCCATCAGGCCAAACCTTGGATCAACAAATTCTTTTTATAGCACTCAAGGCTGCAGAGTGGTAACCCAGTTTTAGAACAAGAGTATCTCTTGGAGTTTGAACAGCCCCCTACCCCACAGGTTATAGGGATGGGCACAGGCTGAGGAACAGCCGGGAGTGGGGCTGGACATCCATGTGGAAAGGAGACAGTGATCCCTTCAGCGCTGTTGCAATATCTAATCATAGGATAGTGCATTCTTTTAGTTTTCCTCTCCCTCAGTGTTTTGACTTTGGCCTTGTTAGTTTTTGTCAGACGTTCAATTGTTTGGTTTTTGTTGTCCTCTGCTTTCTTTGCAGCTTGCAGGCGCCTTTTCCGAGCACGTTCAGCTCGCTTCACCATCATCTCCTCTGTCATCTCCTTCACTTTATAGCCCATGGGCAACTCCAGGAGGGGTTGACTTTGCTGTTTATGTAGAAGGGCACGCTGCACAAACAAAAAGAAAAATCTATTGGAGAACTTGAATCAACAGTTTAAGCATTTTAATGCCATGAGTTACCTGAGGTACACTTCCCAAAGGCAAGTTTGAAACAGATTCAGTAGCAACTTTCAGGGACTGGATAAACTTCTGAAGGGGAAGTATCGAGAGATTGATGGGATTTTGAATACTTCATTTAAAAAACCACCCCAATCTCCTCCAAGGAGAAGTACTCCAGCATCTTTCAAATAAAAAAAGGAGATTTATTGTTTACGCTCAAAATCGATCTCAAAGCAGAATGCATCAGAAATACTCCCAAACTGAGAGGGGGGAAAACAGAGAAGTTTGAGTCAAAAAGCTCTTTGGTATGGAGGAACGGTCATTTTACACAAACATCAACTCGGCTTCACTCTCTACAGATGCTGCCAGACCTGAGTATTATCAGCACATTGTTTTTATTTCAGCTTCTCTGCTCTCCCCAAATAAATAGCAAAGGTCAACAAAATTGACATGCTTCAAATTGGGCCAATGCAGTGATTTACAAAAGTTTAAAGTTCCTTGCTTTTGTACTCTGTTACAGTACACAAAGTTAAAACTGAAAATTCAAAAGTGCTTTAAAATCAGCCTTTTTGTCCTATCAAGTTCAAATATTTGAACATATATCTTTCAAAATGTTAGTTTTTGTTGTCGCTTTCTTTCCAAATGCACTTCAAACTTGCTGCATTATTTCAGCTGCCACGTGTCCATTTCACCAGCTTGTTTACTTCCTCCTAAAGCTTGTTACTAGCCTCCTCCGTTTTGAATGTTGCAGCTGGCAAAGAAAAATAATGTTCAGGTTATTGATATTAAAATCATGAGGTATTTCTAATACAGACACCTTGGGGAATACTACTGCTCATTTTCCTTCAATTTGAAGGATGATTTCAATACTAATTTGTCCCTTAACCAATTTCTGTATCCACACTGCCAACATCTCTAATTTTACAGACTTCAATTTTACTACCAAGTTTATTTATGAAATGCTGACACAGTTCATGTACATATCATCGTCTACACTAACTTGATTGACAGTTGGCTAATTCAGAAGTCAAGTCAGTTAAATGAAATTTATATTTAAGAAAGCCATAGCAGCTGCCACTTGATAACACACATTTCAGACTCCACAGTGGCTGACTGAAACTGAACTATTATCACATTCATGAAAAGGAAGTTAAGCCATTAACCACGAAATCTAAATTTCTGTGGCAAGCTTAATGGAGCACGAACATGCACAATCGTGCAAGTTCTTAAAGATAACATTGAGACTAAGGACAAAATACCATCTGCGAGAAGCAAACAGTTGAACTGTGCAGACCAGCCAAAAGTTCTAGAAATACCTAACTTGTGGCATAACTCTTAATTCCCTCAAACTGGTGGCCAACATATACAGTAGTAATCAGAGATAATGGGAACTGCAGATGCTGGCGAATCCAAGATAATAAAATGTGAGGCTGGATGAACACAGCAGGCCAAGCAGCATCTCAGGAGCTCAAAAGCTGACGTTTCAGGCCTGGACCCTTCAGTGTTATACATTAGTAACATGGTCAATCATTAACATGCTGTCATTTTACATGCAAGATGTGGCCCAACACTCACTTGCCTAGCTGTCAGCAGTGATTCATCAATCTCCTTCTTTAATTCTCCATTATCATCCAACTCTCCCTTCTCCAAAGCATCCAGCCATCGCTGCTCCTCATCCTGTTCTGGCTCCTGAAGGCTTTCTGAATCCAAGTCTGGTAAAGGCGATGGATCCAAATTGCTCTCCTCATCTGCAAATGTTATAAATAATTTTGATCAAACTCAACTTTTTACTTTATTTACTCCAACCGTGAACATATTAAGGAGGGACTAAGGATAAAAAGGAGAAGTGCATCACGCCTTTTTTTTTGTTGATAAAAGTTATTGTTGGTGTCTTTCTCCTTAACTCTCTGTAACAGATGTGTTGTCACTGACATGAGGGGTCTGGAGAATTCTGTCAGATCTTTTATGACCCTGCAGTTGAAATTAAGTGATACAGCAACCATTAGTGATTCTAGAACAAACCCCACCAACACCACACCCCCCACCCCACAAGAATGGGAAGCAGAAAATCCACTTATGGGCAATAAGAAGCAGGTATAAATAAGGTTATGGAATTAGTGCAGGCCTGGTAGCCAAAGGGCCTGTTCCTGTGCTATACTGTACTGCATTATTCGTTTGTTTTAAAAAAACCAGCAATTTGTGAAGTGGACAAACTAGTTCAGATTCTCCACACACCAACAAATTTATCTTATTCAGCAAATGGTTAGAATGGAATAAACTACCCAAGATTCATTGGCGCTCTTGAGAATTAGAACATTAATTGAAGAGAAACATTTGTAGAGCTACAGGAAAAAGGCAGGGTTATGGGACTAGTTGAGCTGGTCTTGAGAGCCAACAAGGATCTAACAGGCTGAAGAGTTACCATAAAAGGAGCACAAAACAAAACTGTTCTGACTGTATTAAATCACTAAGTTGCATCATTAATTTTGAAAGAAGTAAAAAAATGCAAGTTTGTAGTGAGCATCCTTAATAAAATAAATTGCATGTCATGAAATTGCTGGCTTTATGCCATTAATGCAAATTGAACTCACTGCTGGTAGGTGGCTGATGTGATTTAGTAATGGTGTGATTTATGACCCTGACAAGATACTCAATCAAACAGCATCAGAAATAACAGCAAAGTTCTGAAGTCTCACTCAAGAAGATAGTAAAACTTGCATATAATTTTTTAAAAAATTGTTTGATCCAGCCTGGCAGCATTTTCAGTTTGTCTTGTCATTTAGCCTCCATTCAAGTTGGAGATTAGTCATTTTCAGAATGCAATGCAGTTTTAATTCTCAGAAATACAAAATTAGCTAATTTATTTCAGAAAATAATTTTGAAACAGAGTTAATTTGGAACATGGCACAGTGCAAATAAAGCAGAATTGATATGTAAATAGCAAGTAAATGGGCTTCTAAAACTTTAAATTTAATGTTGATATCACTATTTGTGCACCTTCTCTGCAGGTTTAAGATTCTTTCCTCATGCTGGTCTACTACCCCAAAGCACTTTGCACAGTATGATCCGCATGCAAAACAAAGATTTTCACTGTAACTACATACATGATAAAAATTAAATCAAATCCAATCCTGTTAAGTGTGACATGCACTTTGATAGGATGAATGAGGGAATCATATTCCTTGAAAAATAAGTCTATATGGGATATGGGTTCATTGGAATTTGGGAGCACACAGATTCACAAGTCTTTATAAAAAGTAGCAAATAGCTTAAAAATACCATACAAATAATAAATAAAGGAGTGAAGATCATTGTAAGACAACAGAATTTGGAAACAGAGATCACAGCGTGGAGCTGGATGAACACATCAGGCCAGGCAGTATCAGAGGAGCAGGAAAATTGACATTTCTGAAAAAGGCTCATGACCGGAAACTTCAACATTCCTGCTCCTCTGATGCTGCCTGGCCTGCTGTGTTCCTCCAGCTCCACACTTCTGACTCCAGCGTTGGCAGTTCTTACAATCTCAGAATTTAAAAACAGTCAAAGTTACATTAAAATTATATGAGGCCACATTTACAGCATAGTGCACAATTCTGATTATTTTCTTGCTCCCTTTATCCAAAGGGAAGGGGGGGGGGGGGGGGGGGCGCTTTTTTCATAAGTTCACGTCAAAGTTGCTGACCCGAAATTCTCTAAAGACCAACTACTGCTGACTCAAGGTTTCTTTGCAGCTCAGCTAAGAAAATCCTGATAAAATAGGCCTTCAGAAAATGCTCCCACAGGTAAAACCGACCAACTGATATAAGCTACCATACAGGAGAGCCATTGGCCTAATGGTATGGTTGCTAGTCTATTAATCTAGAGATCCAGGTAATATCCTGGTGACCCAGGTCTGAATCCCACCATGGCAGATGGTAAGTTTGAATTGAAAAAACTTTGGAATAAAAAAGTGTAATGATGACGATGAAACTATTGCCAATGGTCAGGAAAACCCATGTGGCTCACTAATGCCTCTCAGTGAAGAAAACTGCCACCCTCACCTGGTCGGGCCTACACGTAACTCCAGATCCAGATCCAGACTTTTAACTTGCCTCTAGGTAATAAACACTGGCCTAGCCAGCAATGCCCATACCCCATATGCCAACATTTAAAAAAGCCTAAAGCTGGTGAGGGTTGCAGAAATATACAGGAGATTAAAGCATATTCCTTGATGTCTTTTCAGATCACTACAGTGCACAGACTTACCCAGCCACGCCCGATACTGGTCCAATGGCACTTCATCTGGTTCATCATCAACCATCAAAGGAGAGGGAGATTGCTTCAGCTCAGAGGCCAAAGAAAAGTGGGGCACACTGACATGAAAAATAGTTAAGAACTACATGTGCAGTAGAAGTCAAGTCAAACACTTATTATAAAACAGAAAAAAAATTTGATCAATCTGCTTCATTTCTTGGTCAATAAGTCATCTGTGGTGTCTATATGTGACCGTATCACTTAGTATACTTACTAACCAACAGTAGAGACAGAATACTGCGAATGAACCAGTCTACTCCAACATTACAATGGTACATTTCTCACTACCCTAGCCCATGGAATAATTGGATAATTGATTTGGAGTGGCATTCCACAATAAATTCTGGGATTTTTTGTTTTAAATCTTTGCTTAACTTTGTTTCAGGTTACAGATAATAAAGGGAAGGCCATGTTCATTATCCATTGCTAACTGCTCTTTTTAAATGATTGCTATGGCGATTCAAGAAAAACAAAATGGTTTGCTTAAGATGGTATTAAGAGTTAACTGAAATGTGTCCATGAATAAAGTTGACCAGAGACGGGTGGCATTCATTTAAGTTAGCAATTTTTCAGGTACAGCCCACAAATGGAATTCAATTTCCATTGACAGCAATGTAACTTCTAACAACTGGACTGCTTTTCCACACCATAGCCACTATCCTACCTTGGAATTTTAGAAATTATTTTACAGAGAACCCCAGAAATTGAGAAATTGAGTTTCCCTGTGAGGACAAGCCATTTTCCTCTAAAATGACTCCTTACAAATATAGGAGCATTCCTTGATAGGGTCAAAAGAAGCTTAACTATTAAAAAGCAACGTGTAATACGATCATGAAGATGTTACCTCTTTGTGCCCATAGTTTGACCACCCAGTTTGATTTTAAGTTTTAGCTGCGGTTTTCCTGTACCAGAGTCGGATTCCAAAGTTTCAGAGGAAAAGCCGAGCCCCACGTCCGCCTGGTGATGCTTCTTCTTGTGTTTCTTGTGCTTCTTGTGTTTCTTCTTGTGAAGACTGTGCCCGCCAGCTTCGTCTTCTGTAGACAAGCAAGGAAGCTAGGTCAAATGGTGCCAAAGTGGCAGATTGAGTGACTAAACACCTAACTCTCACCCAAAACTACCTGCCACTCAAGCCAAAAGTCAATGCAGACTACAATACAAACTGCCCAAGAATAAACCAGACTGACAATGCCAACACAATTGTGCCTGTTATATGGGAAAACGCTAAACCTTAAACAAAATGTTCTGGCTGTTAAATTAATTTACATTTGGTGCGTTTTCATGCGCAAATTGATCGTTCTGAGGATGTACTGGTGTCATTTGGTACCATCATGCTTTCAGAAAAGAACTTGTGCTTCAATTAAGGGGTGGGGGTGGGGTGGAGGTTAGATAGAACTTGGGTTTAGGTTAAAAGTTTGGCACAACATCGTGGGCCAAAGGGCCTGTACTGTATTGTACTGTTCTATGTTCTAACCTGTTTGATGTTATGTCATACTCATTATTTCTATAAGCACCAGAACTATAAATCATACTTTGGCATTAGAGAGAGTTCAAAATATCCTCTAGGCAAAAGGCTTGGATAATAAGCTGTAGTACTGACTGTCCTGCAGATGTGTTATATGCCCATTATACTTTACTGAACTTACAGTAAAAGGACTAAGGTTTTGGAGTAGAAAGGTTTGCTTCAATAAAACCTGAAACAAGTTGTTAATGGTTTAGTTAAGCATTCAAGCCATACAAACAGAAGGGGTTTGAGTTTAATCCCTGATTGGTGTTCAGTTAGGTGCTCTTAGAATTGAAGCTAAGGCACTGGAATTGTTCTCAGGGTTGAGGATTGGCGGCCTGACAGAAGGCAGAGTGTTGGGATAAAATTCTCTTTTTCAGAATGGCAACCAGTGACAAGTGGTGTCCCACAGGGTTCACTGTTGGGGCCGCAGCTGAAGTACAAAGGGATCTGGGAGTGCTAGTCCAGGATTTGCTAAAAGTTAACTTGCAGGTAGAGTGTGTGATTAAGAAAGCAAATGTAATGTCGTCCTTTATCTCAAGAGGGTTGAAATATAAAAGCAGCGATGTGCTTCTTAGACTTTATAAAGCTCTAGTTAGGCCCCATTTAGAATACTGTGTCCAATTCTGGGCCCCACACCTCAGGAAGGACATACTGGCACTGGAGTGCGTCTAGTGGAGATTCACATGGATGATCCCTGGAATTGTACATTTAACGTATGATGAACAGCTAAGGATCCTGGGGTTGTACTCAGAGTTTAGAAGGTTGAGGGGAGATCTAATAGAAACTTAGAAGATAACGTATGGCTTAGAAGGAGTGGGAACTGGGAAGTTGTCTCCGTTAGGCGGGGAGACTAGGACCTGTGGGCACAGCCTCAGAATTAAAGGGGGTAAATTTAAAACGGAAATTAGGAGACATTTCTTCAGCTAGAGAATGATGGGCCTGTGGAATTCATTGCCACGGAGTGCAGTGGAGGCTGGGACGTTAATGTCTTCAAGGTAGAGATCGATAAATTCTTGATCTCAAGGAATCAAGGGCTACAGGGAGAGTGCAGGGAAGTGGAGTTGAAATGCCCGTCGGCCATGATTAAATGGCGGAGTGGACTTGATGGGCCGAATGGCCTTACTTCCACTCCTATGTCTAATGGTCTTATCACTTGAGAGTAGATTGGTTGTGGGTAAGTGGGGGTGGGGATGGGGGCAGGATTAGGGTTGAGGTGCTGTAATTACAATAAAATGACTATTACTAGTTTAGCATTTTAGATGCTTTCACAAGTACTTCACAGCAATTTACTCCCACAAGTAGTTTCAACATAATCTGTTGAACAGGACACCTGCACTGCCCAAACTAACCACTCAATAGTATAAACCAAGTACTGACAACGGTTATTCCACAGATCTTAAGCAGACACCTGCATCTTTTGCATAAACAATTTTGATTGCTTTTTTGATGAAGGGAGAAACATTTGCTAAGATGAGGCTAGTGACTAGTTGCTTTCTTACTTTTGACAACCAAGAGCCACATTGAGATTTATTTAATTCTAACAATATTAAACAAATATACTGCACTCCAAGATCACAGGGTCATCTTACTTGAATCATATTCCACCCCACCATGCTGCACTGCTTCATGCTACTTCCAAGCCAGGCTGACTCTTGCCTCTTAGCTTTCTTTTTGGAAAGTTTATTAGCTATATCTCAGTTTCCTCCTATCTCTAACAACTAGAGATGAACAAGTGACTTCCCAACAAAATGGATACCTGATGCTTATTAATTACAAGAACAAACCAATTATGATGTCTGATCATTGCTTCCCACTGTACCTCTTCCTTCTGCCCCAACTTGTCAACTCATATGTCCCAAGGTTCCACTGTTTACTTTCTCTCCTGTTCCTCATTTGCTTGATATCCGATGTTGAATTCATTTACAGGGTAATGACAATTTGCTCGTCTACCTCTTGCCTCCTTTATAGTATCCCGACACTTCACATCTACCTCTTTGCACCCTCTCCAAAGCCCTCATGTTCTTCCTGTAATGCAGTGGCCGGAAGTGCTCACAATATTGCAAATGTGGCCTAAATTTTTATACAGCTGCAATAATGACTTGGCAACTTTTATACTCAATTACCTAAGTGGAAGCCAGCATACTGTTCACCTTCTTTACCACCTTATCCACGTGTTGCCACTTTCAGGAAGTGATAGACTTGCACCCCAAGATCTCTGTAGATCAATGCATCTTAGGGTCCTGCCATTTACTATATGCTTTGCTCTTATTTGGCCTCCCAAAATGCATCACCTCACGTGTCTGGATCAGGGTCCATCTGCCATTTTCTGCCCAACTTTCCAACTGACCTATATCCTGCTGTATCCTTTGCTAACTTTCCTTACTATCCACAAATTCGTCAATTTTCATGTCATCCGCAAATGTACTATTCAGACCTCCTACATTTTCATTCTATCACAAAACAGCAGAGGTGTTAGCATTAATACAGTGTGCAGCTGGAGGAACACAGCAGGCCAGGAAGCAGAGGAACAGGAATGCTGATGTTTTTGGGTCGGGACCCTTCTTTAGGCCTGACATGTCAACTTACCAGCTCTTCTGATGCTGCCTGGCCTGCTATGTTCCTCCAGCTCCACACATACCTCTGACTCCAGCAAGTACAGTTGAGGTCACAGTACTGATCCTTGCAGAACACCACTGGTCACAGACCTCCAGTCAGAAAATCACATCGCCACAACTATCCTCTGTATGACCAAGCCAATTTCATATCCAACTTACCAACTGACCATGGATCCTATGTGACTTAATCTTCTGGACCAGCTTACTGGGGACCTTGTCAAATGTTTTAGTAAAATCCATGCAGACAACATCCACTGCCCCATCCTCAATCATTTTTATCACCTCCTCAAAGCTCAAATTTAAGATTGAAGACTTGCCCTGCACAAAGCAGTGTTGACTATCCCTAATAAGTCAATTTTTCCCCAAAATAAATACTGTCCCAACCTGCCAATAATTTCCTGGATTATCCCTGTTGCCCTTCTTAAACAACGGAAGAACATTCACTATTCTGCAGTTGTCTGGGTCCTCACCTGTGGCAAAACAGGATACAAAGATCTCTGTCAAGGGCCCAGCCATTTCCTTCCTTATATCCCTCAGTACCCTGGGATAGATCCCATCCTGCCCTGGCAAATTATCTACCTTGATATTTTTGAGGACATCCAACACCACCTCTATCTGTTATGTCGCAGAATATCAACATATCCCTCCCTAATCTTACGATCATCCACATCCTTCTCATTGGTCAGCATCAATGCAAAATACTCATGAAGGACCTCACTCAATTCCTCTGGATTAATGCACAATTTCCCTATCTTTGAATGGGACAATTCTTTTCCCTCACCACCCTCTTGGTCCTAATATAAAATACCTTGGGTTTCTCCTTAATCCTATTTGTCAAGAACATTCCATGGCCCCTTTTAGCACTCGTCACTTAAGTTCTTGAAATTCTTTGTGGGCCTTATCTAATTTCAGTTGCATAAACCTTACTTATGCTTCCTGCTTCTTTCAGGCTTTGCCACACTACATTGAATGTAATTTTTTTTTAAAAGCATATAGCATCTGGTCATCTGGATCAGCACCATCTAGAGTATCTCACATTCAATTTGTTCATTTTTGAAATGTAGGCTCTGTAATTAGGAGGTGCGATGGCCTTGTGGAGTTATCACTGGACTGTTAACCCAGAGACCTAGGTAACATTGAGGACCCTAGGTTCAAATCCCACCAAAGCAGATGGTGGAATTTGAATTCAATAAAATTTCTGGAATTAAGAATCTAATGAACCCATATGGTTCACTAATGCCCTTTAGGGAAGAAAATGTGCTATCCTTTTCTGGTCTGGCCTACATGTGACACGATACCCACAGCAATGAGGTTGACTCAACTGCCCTCTGGGCAATAAATGCTGCCTAGCCAATGACAGCATCATTCTGTTAATGAATTTTTAAAAAAAAAAAACTTAGTAAAAATGGCATACAATTTGCCCAGTGCAATATCCAACAACTGCAAGTTAGGTGATTGAGCAGAATCTATTACTGACAATGAAATTTACAGCAGGAACAATGATAATGACAGCAAGAGTTCAGCCTTCATATCAAATAGTATAAAATACTTGATGCCCCCTGAGCAACTGATCAGGCGGAGTGGCTTTAGCAGCTTATCCAATTAATATCACTTCTGAAAATACAGCCCTTATTCAGTACTGCATTCGAGGACCAGCCTAGTTTGATTCAGCCTTACATGTTGGGGATTTCAGACCAACAATTGCCTGTCTCACATTAGGTACTGGCTGAGAAAAGTGAGCCAAAACATCAAAAGTTGAATAGGTAAAAATTAGGTTGCACACAAAAATCAATAAAGTAGAATTTTTTAACATTGACAGTAAACAGTCCCCCCCCCCACAACTATTCATTTGTGGCATGTGGGCATCGCTGACTGGCCAGCCAACATTTCTTGCCTGCCCCTAGTTGCCCTTGAGGTGGTGGTGGTGAGCTGCTGTCTTGAACTGCTGCAGTCCTCCTGCTGTGGGTTGACCCACAATACCATTAGAGGGAATTTCAAAATTGACCCAGTAACAGTGAAACAATGGCAACATATTTCCAAGTCAGGATTGTGCATAGCTTGGAGGGTAACTTGCAGGTTGTGATGTTCCCAGATGTCTGCTGCCCTTGTCCTTCTAGATTGAAGTGGTTGTGGGTTTGGAAGGTGCTGACTGAGGATCTGTGGTGAATTTCTGCAGTGCATCTTGTATATAGTGCACCTGGCTACAACTGAGCAACAGTGGAGGGGGGAGTGGATGCAGTGCCAATCAAGCAGGCTGCTTTGTCCTGAATAGTGCCAAGCTTGAGTGCTTTTGGGGCTACACTCTTCCAGGCAAGTGCGGAGTATTCCATCACACTCCTGATTAGTGCCTTGTAAATGGTGGACAATCTTTGAGTAGTAAGGAGGCGAGTTACTTGCTGCTGTATTCCTAGCCTCTGACCTGATCTGGGAGCCAGTGTTTATAATGGTAGGTCCAGTTGACTTTCTGATCAATGGTAACCCTGAGGATGGTGATAGTGGAAAATCAGTAGGAATGGTAACACCATTGAATGTGAAGGGGTGGTGGTTAGATTGTTTCTTATTGGTGATTGTCATAACCTGGCATTTGTGTGGTGCGAATGACAACTTGCCACTTGCCAGCCCAAGTCTGAATATTGTCCAGATCTTGTTTCATTTGAACACTGACTGCTTCGGTATCTGAGGAGTCATGATTGCTGCTGAGCATTGACAATTGTCAGCGAGCATCCCCACTTCTGACCTTGCGATGGAGGGCAAGTCCTTGATGAAGCAACCGAAGATGGTCAGGCTGAGGACTCCAGCAGAGATGTCCTGGAGCTGATATGATTGACCACCCACAATCACGACTGTCTTCCTATGTATCAGGTATGACACCAACCAGTAGTGTGAGTTTTCCCCCTAATATCCATTAATTCCAGTTTTGATAGGGCTCCTTGATGTCACACTGTTGAATGCAGCCTTGATATCAAGAGCTGTCACTCTTTCTTCACCTCCTGAATTCAGCATTTTTATCCATGTTTGAACCAAGGCTGTAATGAGGTCAGGAGCTGAGTGGTCCTGGTGGAACCCAAACTGGGCGTCACTGATCAGGTGCTGCTTGATAGCTCTGTTGATGACAACTTCGATCACTTTGCTAATGATTGAGAAAAGACTGATGGGGTGATAATTGGTTGGATTGGATTTGTCCTGCTTTGTGTGTACAGGACACACTTGGGCAATTTTCCACATTGTCAGTAGATACCAGTGTTGAAACTGTACTGGAAAAGTTGGCCAGGGGAGCAGCAAGTTCTGGAGCACAAGTCTTCAGTACTATTGCCAGAATGTTCTGAGCACCCGTAGCCTTTGCAGTATCCAGTGTTTCCAACTGTTTCTGATATCATGTGGAGTGAATCAAATTGGCTGAAGACTGGTCTCTATTGCTGGGGACCTCTGGAGGGGGTTGAGGTGGATCATCCACCCAGCACTTCTGGCTGAAGATTGCTGCAAATGCTTCAGCCTTATCTTTTGTGCTGGGCTCTTGAATCATTGAGGATGGGGATATTTGTGGAGACTCCTCCTCCAGTGAGTTGTTCAATTGTCCACCACCATTCACAATTGGATGTGGCAGGATTGCAGAGCTTAGGTTAAGCTTAGATCACTTAGCCTTATCTGTCACTTGCTGCTTCTGCTGTTTGGCATGCTAGTCGTCCTGTTTGTGGCTTCGCCAGGTTGATACCTTATCTTCAGGTATGCCTGGTGCTGCCTCTAACATGCCCTCCTGCACTCTCCATTGAATCAGGGTTGATATCCTAGATTGACGGTAATGGTTGAGAGGGGGATGTGTGAGCCATGAGGTTAAAGATTGTGCCGGAGTACAATTCTGCTGCTGTTTATGGCCCACAAGACCTCATGGATGCCCAGTCTTTGCTTGTTGGATCTGTGCAAAGTCTGCGCCAATTCTGCCTGGCAATAGTGCCACATAGCACGATGGATGCTATTCCCAATGTGAAGGCAGGACTTTCTCTCCACAAGAACTGAGTGATGGTCAGTCTTACTGATACTATCATAGACAGATACAACTTCAGCTGGCAGATTGGTAAGGATGAGGTCAAGTATGTTTTTCCCCTTTTGTTGGTTCCCTCAAAATTTGCTGCAGACCCAGCCCAGCAGGCCTTTTGAGCTGATCAGCAGTACTTCTAACGAGCCACTTTTGGTGGTGGACGTTGAAATCCCTCAACCAGAATACATTTTGTGCCCTTACCATCCTCAGTGCTTTCTCCACGTGTTATTCAACATGGAGGAGTACTGATTTTTCAGCTAAGGGAGGACAGTATGTGGTAATCAGCAGGAAGTTTCCTTGCCCATGTTTAACCCAGAGCCACCGAGACTTCATGGGATCTGGAGTCAATGTTGAGGACTTCTACAGCAATTCCCTCTTGATCATATACCATTGTGCTGCCACCTCTGCTGGGTCTGTCCTGCCAGTGGAACAGGACATATCCAGGGATGGTGATGGTGGTGTCTGGGACATTGTCTGTATGGTATGATTCTGTGAGTATGACTTTATCAGGCTGTTGCTTAACTAGTCTGAGACAGCACTCTCAATTTTGGCACTAACCCCCAGATGTTAGGGAGGAAGACTTTGCGGGATCGACAGGGCTGTTTCTGTCATTGTCTTTTCCAGTGCTTAGGTCGATGCCAGATGATCCAACAAGTTTCATTTCTTTGAAACTTTGTAGTGATTGGTACAACAGAATGCTCTGTTCGGCCACTTCAGAAAACAATTGAGAGTCAACCACTTTGCTGTGGGTCTGGAATCTCACACAGGCCAGAGCTGGTGGGCGTGGCCGATTTCCTTCCCTGAAGGGGATTAGTGGACTAGATGGGTTTTTCCAACAATCAGCATGATTGATCAGTAGATTCTTAATTCCAGAATTTTTAAGAAGTTGATGAATTCAATGCTATGGCGGGATTCTAACCTGGGTTGCCAGAATATTAGCTAGGTTTCTGGATTAATAGTCTAGTGATAGTACCACTAGGCCATTGCCTACCCTGCAGAAATAGAAAAGCATTTGTTACCAGATAGAAAACTACTGTTATTACGTTAGGACAGTCATGCCAGTTCTGCAAAACCAAAACATGCTGAAAATACTCTGACTATGCACCATTAATGGAGAGAGAAAGAGTTAACATTTCAACTGACTTTTCAGAAATAAAATGTCAAATTGTGCCTCTCTACACACATTCTGTCCAACTTACATTAAGTTCCAACAAAATGCTGAAAACCTCACAGTAAAAGCATGACATGATGTATGATCATATTATAATAGAGAAATTTTCAATTCACTAAGGAATGCCACCCAGACAAAAGATGTAAATTTAAGACATTTCATTGGCTTTTTGCTGAATGCTAACAACTGCTGGTACAACCATTATCCTTGTCAGAAAGGTTCTGTACAATTTTGTTTAAAATTTTCATTCCAGGATGTGTACATTACTGGCAAGGCCAGCAATCATTGTCCAACCTTCACTACTGTCAGGCCGATTAGTCGTCATCCTGAGCCACAGAAGGCCACATGGCATGGACACACCCACAGTGCACTTAGTGAGGGAGTTCCAGGATTTTAACCCAGTTACAGCAAAGTAACAGTGATCTAGTTCCATATCAGGATGATACACGATTTGGAGGAAAGCGTGCAAGTTGTGGTGCTGCCACACATTGTCTGCCCTTCTAAGTGGGCAAGGTCAGGGTTGGAAGGTGCTGTTGAAGAGGACTTACAATTGTACAGTGTATCTTGTAGAGGGTACACACTGCTATCACTGTGAAACAGGTACGATAAGAAGTGAACATCTGAAAAGGTAGATTGGTTGCGAATTAAGCCAGCTGCTTTATCTCAGATGGTGTCACTCTGTTCCAATGACATTGAAACAGCAGCCATCCAGCTAGATGGAGTGTATCACATCAAGCTCCTGGTAGATAGTGGGCAAAATTCAGGGGGTCAGGAGAACTCATTGCAGAACTCCTAATCTCTTTGGGGCGTACTCAGTGTTAATATAGTCTTGAAGGGCCAAATAACCTCTGTCTGCACTGTAGGAATTCTACAGTTCTCAATCTCTGGACCAAGTGGAGCTTGAACCTAGACTCAGAGATAATGGGAACTGCAGATGCTGGAGATTCCAAGATAATAAAATGTTCTGATGAAGGGTCTAGGCCCGAAACGTCAGCTTTTGTGCTCCTGAGATGCTGCTTGGCCTGCTGTGTTCATCCAGCCTCACATTTTATTATCTTGAACCTAGACTACCTGGTTTAAAGGGTGTGGCACAATAGCAGTGTCTCAAGGGCATTCCCCTGCACTTTCTAAACTCCCCTAAGGCTTCTGTTAACTTGCTTCCTTTGCATATGCAAAAGCTTATCTTCACTGTCCTACGCAGTCCTGACTATCTCTGCATATCCAGGGCTCTAAGGTTGTTACTCCAAAATTTCACTCTAAAGTGAGCACGTAGTCTGTAGCCTATAGCATGCCTGTTTCCTTTTTGAACGACATCCACTTCTGTTGTAGATTTCTCCATAAGTAGTTGTTTGCAGTCTACTGCAAGATCCTGCCTTGTTAAAATAAAATCAGCCTTGCCTCAAACCAAAACCCTTGTTTGCAGATCATCTTTGCTTTTCCATAGAAAAGTCAACTGTACAGTGGTCACTATCACCAAAATGCTGCCCCACTGCCACCGAAACCACTGTCCTGCTTTGTTGCCCAGAATTCAGCCCAGCACTGCACTCTCCCTTGGAGTTTCCAACAGTGCCACTAAAAACACTTCCAGATATATCAAGAAATCAGTCTCGTGTAAACCCTTTACACTACAACTATCCCAATTAATGTTGAGGATGTTGAAATCCCCTAAAATTGTGGTACTTTTATTGTGTTTATACATATCTGCTTCTCTGTTGTGTGCTGACTGTTTGGAGGACTGTAATTCACTCCCTGCAGTATGACTATCTTCTTTTTACTCCTATGTTCTACCCACCAGTGCCTCTTTTGAAGACCCATCCAAGATATTGTCCATTCTTACTGCAGTGATGGATTCCTTAATAGATCACCACCTCCCCTGTCTTGCTCAAAGATCCCTATATCCTGGAATGTTGAGTTATCATTGTACATTGGTTAGGCCACTGGAATACTGTGTTCAATTCTGGTCTCTTGCTTTGGGAAAGATGTTGTGAAGCTCGAAAGGATTCAGCAAAGATCTACAAGAGTGCTGCTAGGGTTGGAGGGTTTGAGTTCTCAGGACAGGCTGAATAGACTGGGGCTATTTTTCCTGGAGCAGCGGCGGCTGAGTGACAGCAGAGATTTATAAAATCATGAGTGACATGGATAGGGTAAACAGGCAATGATTTTTCCCCCAGGTGGGAAGAGTCCGAAACTAGAGGGCATAGTTTTAAGGAGAGGGAAAGATTTGAAAGGGACCTCTGGGGCAACATTTCCATGCAGAGGCTGGGGTGTGTATGGAATAAGTTGCCGGAGGTAGAGGTGGAGGTGGCAGCGGGTACCATAACAACATTTAAAAGGCATCTGGATGGGCATATGAAGAGAAAATATTTAGGGGGATATGGGCCAAATACTGGCAAATGGGACCAAATGTATTTAGAATATCTGGTCAGGATGGACAAGGGTTTCTGTGTTGGACTCTGTTTCACCCTTATCCACATCTGAGGTGGCAACATCTCAATTTCACATGTCAATCCATGCCTTTAGCTCCTCTGTTTTATCTCTTAGGATAGTCGAGAACTAGGGGTCACCATTAAAACATCAGCTGGTTGTCCATTTAAAACAAAGGGCAAAATTTTTCTACACTCAAAGTTGGATGTCTTTGAAGCTCTAGCCCTGAAAAGGCAGTGGAAACAAAACCCTTGGCTATATTTAAAGCAGAGATAGAGGGATTCTTACTAAGTAGTTGATAGGTTAGAGGTAAGCAGGAATAAGGATTTATGGTTACAATAGTTCAGCTGTGATTTTATTGAATGGTGGAGCAGGCTCAAGGGACCAAATAGTATAGCCACTATTCCTTTGTTCGCGTGAGGAGGTCAGGAATTGGGTAGCCACAGACCAAGTGTCAGTAAGATAAGTTGTTGAACAAATGGGAAAATAGGAACAGGAGTAGGCCATCGGACAACGCAAGTCTGCCCAGCCACTCTAGATCTCATTTGATCATCTCCTCAATGCCATTTTCCTGAATTACATTTTTTAAAACATTAGCCTCCAGAATCCTATTGAATTCAATCTTGAACCTGCTTCATAATTGAGCTTTCTCAGTCCTCTACGATAGCCACTTTATCACCTTCCATCACTATGATGACAGAGTAAACTCACAGCGTGCTAATTGGTCAGATTAGTTCATCATACTATGTGGACAGGTCATAGTGAGACAGTGCCACATTGCCAGGTGAGTGCCACTACTATAGATGTACTGACATGTTTTGGCATGGGGCACAGCTACTTTTGCAGCACAAATCTTCAGTTCGATTGCTAGAACAGTGTCAGCACCCACTGTCCTTGCAACATTCAAAATTTTCAGACATCAACGTTTGATACTGGGACCCTCATTCACTTGGCACTTCTAGCTAAAGATGATTGTAAATTATTGAGCCTATTTTTAACTCAGTGGTTTCCCATATGATTAAAATTGGATATGTTAGCAAAGCCTCCTCCTTGTCCTGTTGTGTAATTGTCTGCCAACATTCATAACCAGATGTGTCAGGACTGCAGAGCTGGGATCTGATCCAGTGGGTAGTATATAATCACCTAATTATACCTAGAATATATATTATACCTGGTGTTGACAATATTTGTTGCAGCCTCACCAGCTTGGCATCTCATTTGTAGGTATAGCTGCGGTTGTTCCCAGCTTGCTTTCCTAGTTGTACCTGGACCAGTACCCTGTTTGGACAGCAATGGGAGGCCAAGTGATACACCAGGTCTCGAAGCTACACATTGCAGTTGAATACAATTCTGCTGCAGCGGATGGCTCTAAGCACCTCGGGTCTCCAGATTTGAGCTACTAAACATGGTCTGAATCCAGCCCACTTAGTACAGTGGTGATAACACAAAGTATTCAAGAAAGTGAAACAAAAAACAGTGGGAGCAGGTCCACCAATATTTGAAACACTGATGAAGGATCCCGATAAGAAATGAGAAATCAGTAGTTTCTGATCGTGAAGTCTGCACCAACAATCCACCGTTTCGATTTTGTTAATGTTTTACAGTATCCAAATTTCCTTTTTTGCATTTTGACATGATTGGATTTCCACTCTTACATCCTGTTACCAAGACTGAATGAGAACAAATGGCCTTAGTGGATTCATCCTGCAACACACCTTGATGAACATTTTATTTAATTTAGCATTCTAAATTGTGCTCCCAGAATTAAAACCAGTTAGTTATATTAACTACATTAAACAATTTTGTATCAGTCTTGAGGTAAATCAAAGGACCACACACATACTCTCAAACTCCTTGCAAATTTTGGACCAATTGAAATCTTGCCTGGGATTAGTAGCTTTTGAGCTTTCAAAAACTGTTGTTTTTTGTCTATCCACAATACTGCCTAACTGCGGTGTATTTCCAGAATTCATAATATATTGCATTTGTTTCAGTAGTATCAAGGAATATGAAATAACAGCAGATAAGTCTCATTTATGTACAAACCATACTCCAGATCTAAAAATGCTGGGAAAAACTGAAGCTGCAGTTCCTATGACCCACCAGTACAATAACTTTACAGCAACTAGTATTAAAAATCCCAGTGAATTCCCCAATAAGTAACGGCCCTTCAAAATGCAGAACTGAGCCCACACCGGGCCAAAACTCCCCAGGGTTAATCCTTCACGCTGAGCTCGGCAACAGGACTGTGTCTCATTTCCTTTGAATAGGGGAATGTTTGAGGAGTTGGTTGGGCTGCAGCTTGGTTCATTGTTCCACAGGATTCAAGTACCTTTTAAGTCCCACGCCAGGGCTTCAACACACAAGACAAGGCTAACGCTCCAGTGCTGAACTGAGGGAAAACTGCCAATGTCCAAGGTAACATCTTTCAGACGTTCCCTTAAACCAAGTTCCCAACGCCAATTTGGGAGAATGTAAGTGATTCCATCCTCGTGGAATTATCCCTCAGACTCTCGGGGTGATTTATACTGAACACAATAAGCAGCCCATGCCTGCTTTCAAGGTGGCAGACAGGAGCTAAGCAAAACTAAGCAGCCTGCTCACACAGTGAAATACAATGGCACCTTTGAACAGAACTGCGAGAATGTTCAAAATGAAAACTGCACGTTCTCATCCAAGGCAGTTCTGATAAAAGGATGCTTTAGGACAGATAAATGATCAATTCCAGCTTTATTAATAAAAGAATGATTGTCCCAGTAAAATGAATAACATCAGGTGCCAAATTAGGTCCTCAAGCAGCTGCAAGGTAAGCACCAGCGCAAAGAAAAATCAGAAATGAGGGAATCAATTCCAACGAACCCGAGAGTTTAAAAACCAAACGGGAAAACACAACAGCATTTCATCGGAGGCTGCACTGATGATACTACCCAGCAGGGTAGTGAAACATCTGCAAATTAACAAACCAACTCGGGAAGCCAACCAACCACAGCATCCACAACCTGAGCTACAAATCTACTACAAGATAACAGCTAAAGTTATTTCGTAGTAAATAACTGCCCCTTTAAAACTACCAGCAATATTAAATTGTCTTGAGCTAAAAATGCTCAAATTACAGAAATTGGTTTCAGTACATAACCAGGATATAATGTAAAGCTTAAAAAAAACTTAAGCTGAGCTGTAAAGATTAAGTAGCCTTAGAAGACACTTTATGGCCTGAACCAAATAGATTATCACAACCCAAAAATTACAAAATGCTGACAGTCGTAGTTATATAATGTTACACTGAATTAACTTCACAACAGAAGTCAACCTTATAGCTATTAGTTAGAACCAACTAACTTTTCGTGCTTACACTATGTAATTGGAACAGTGGGAAAATAAAAGGAGTATCTGAATGTGATGGAATAAAAAAGCACCAAAACACAATAGATAACAGAATTTGAGCTGTTCTTACAGATAAGCAAACCTGAAAAAACCCGAAGGGGTATATCGATTAAATGTTTGCAATGTGAATGAATAGGATGCATAGGAAGATCCCAAAACCTAGAGATTACAATGTCTAGCTAATACCATAAGATCATGGGAACCTGAGGCAGGCCATGAATGTACCCATTACTGATTAGGTGTCCCACAGGATTGGGTGTTTGAATTAAGGGGAAGCACAATGACTATGTTGTATTTGATTACTGTCACTCAAAATGTCTAAAAATACTATTACTTTGTAAAAGCAGAGGCCGTGTCATTGATCTATTTTCCAAAGCCAGATTTGGAGAAGATCCTTTGACCCTCTCCCTGCATAAATCAGTTTCTGCTTGGATAAACAGCTTTCACTTGCCTGTCTCCTGAGCCTTGGTTTACGTAGGAGCATTTTTCCAGAGCCGGGACAACATCCCAAGCACCACCATCACAATCCCTGGATGTATCCTGACCACTATGCCGGCAGTGTTGCCGGAGAGTCCACAATATTGACTCCAGCCCCATGAGGTCTCATGGCTTCAGGCTAAACATGGGCAAGGAAACCTCCTGCTGATTATCATGTACTGTCCTCCCTCAGATGACGAATCAGTACTCCTCCATATTGAACAGGTGACAAGGGCACAAAATGTACTGGGGCAGGAATTTCAATGTCCACAACCAACAGTAGCTCAGCAGCACCACTGGTCAGATCCTAAAAGAAAGCTGTTGGGCAGGGCCTGCAGCAGATGGTAACGGAACAACATACTTGACCTCATCCTTACCAACCTACCAGCAGCAGATGCCTCTCCCCATGGGTGTGACCAGTGCACAGTCCTCGTGCAGATGAAGTCCTGCTTTCATATTGCTTATACCCTCCGTTGTGTTGTGTGGTACTGTGTTAAATGGGATCAACTTCAAACAGATCTATCTTCTCAACACTGGGCATTCATGAGGTGCTGTGGGCCATCAACAGCAGCAATATTGTACTCCAACAGAATCTTGAAACCTCTTGGTCCAACCTATCCTCTACTCAACCATCATCAAGGAAGGTCAACCTGGTTCAATGGAGAGTGCAGGAGGACTTGCCGAGGGCAGCACCAAGCATATCTCAAAACTTAGTCTGGTGAGGCGACAAACAGGCCGATATGCAGAGTCAGAGAAATATGGCACAGAAGCAGACCCTTCAGTCCAACTCGTCCATGCCCCTTGATATTCAATGACATCACCTTCATTGAATTACCCACTATCAATATCCTGGGGTTACCACTGACCAGAAATTCAACTGGACTCACCATATTAACATACTGGCTACAAGAGCAGGTCACAGTCTTGGAACACTGCAGCAAATAGCTTACCACCTGACTCCCCAAAGCCTGTCCACCACCTAGTAGGCACAAGCCAGGAGAGAGTGATCACCAACACCTTCCACCCCAACCTTCAGTTCACCTGGCCATCTCCAGCACATCCCTCACCTTCCTGGATCTCTCAGTCGCCATCTCAGGCAACCAGCTTGTAACTGATGTCCATTTCAAGCCCACCGACTCCCACAGCTACCGAGAAACACCTCCTCCCACCCACCCTCCTGCAAAAATTCCATCCCCTATTCCCAATTCCTCCACCTCCGCCGCATCTGCTCCCACAATAAGACATTCCACTCCCGCACATCCCAGATGTCCAAGTTCAAGGACCGCAACTTTCCCCCCACAGGGATGGAGAATGCCCTTGACCGAGTCTCCCGCATTTCCCGCAATACATCCCTCACACCCCGCCCCCGCCACAACCGCCCAAAGAGGATCCCCCTCGTTCTCACACACCACCCTACCAACCTCCAGATACAACGCATCATCCTCCGACACTTCCGCCATCTACAATCTGATCCCACCATCCAAGACATTTTTCCATCCCCACCCCTATCTGCTTTCCGGAGAGGCCACTCTCTCCGTGACTCCCTTGTTCACTCCACACTGCCCTCCAACCCCACCACACCCGGCACCTTCCCCTGCAACTGCAGGAAATGCTACACTTGCCCCCACACCTCCTCCCTCACCCCTATCCCAGGCCCCAAGATGACATTCCACATTAAGCAGAGGTTCACCAGCACATCTGCCAATGTGGTATACTGCATCCACTGTACCCGGTGTGGCTTCCTCTACATTGGGGAAACCAAGCGGAGGCT